>NC_133426.1:160835000-162270000 GCF_049350105.2 Macaca mulatta
TTTTCCGTTTTTTTGCACGTCTGACACCCATGGCTCCACCTGGACCCACCAACCCTTCTCCTGTGTCCCCACCCAGGAGTGATTCAGCCCTCAGGAGGACAGCTTCGACTCCCTATGATTTCATCTCTGCCCCAACAAATCAGCAGCAAGCCTAGCCACCCCCACCCTTTCCCACAAACTGCCTTTGAGAAACCCCTAACCTGGAGGAGATCGATTTCAGTACTAACTCTTGTCTCCCACGTGACGTGGCTGGCCTCGTGTCTATTTAATTCTTTCTTTACTGCAATGCCATGGTCTGTTTTTGTGCAGCAGGCAGGAGGAGCCCCTTGGGTGGTTACAAATTTGCGGCCTCATCCGGGATCTCCTACTTGTGATTCCTCAGCCCCCCCACCACCTTGATGGACCTGGAGGTGAGCTCTGGTGACTGCTTATTTAACTGAAGGCCATTTCTGGCACTGTCCCTGCTTGTGAGGTGCGGCCAACCACCTCACAGCTTGGGCCCGATTGCAGTGTAGAAACAGTTCCCGGAAAGCCGTCTTTCAACCGCTCTGGTGGGAATTCTAGGCGCGACCAACACCTCCTTCCTTATCCTGGTTAGTTCAGCTTCTTTGGATGCCTCAGTTCGACTCCTTCTGGGATCTGGGTTGTCTCTCCCTAAATAGTAGGAAGAGTCTTCATTTGGGAGATTTCTCCTCAATTGGGGACATTTCTCAGATGGAGAATAGGAGGTTAGTTTGGAAGAATACTCTTAAAAATTCTTGGTCAGGAATATTGGTTTGGAATCTTGGTCCATCTCGTCTCTTTTGTGTGTGTTTTTTGTACATGTGGAGGGGATCTCTCAAGGAACTGCTGATGGAAGTTCCACAGGCCTAACTCGGAGAACCTTCCTTATTTGTCTGGTCACATTCGTTGAGCACTGAAGGAACTGTTAGTGGAAGCTCAACAGGAACAGGCCTGTCTCAGGGTGACCGTCTGCTCTTCATCTTGCCCTGAGACCACCCATCGAATTTCCGGTTGGAGGTCATCCCTCCCCACCTCGAATGGATCAAAGACAATGGGGACCAATGGGGGCAAGTTCGAACCTTGCCAGATTGGATTGCCAGATTGGATTGCCAGATTGATATTGGGTGCTGACCAGGGTGACCAGCGTCGGTTTTGTTACATATATTTTGCTTCGGCTGGGATGGAAAATGTTAAAAGTTTTTTTTTTTCATCTGTTGCGCCTCTGGATTTTCCCACCTTTGTCCTCGGGTTGGAGGAAAGATGCTGGGATTCAGGTAGTCAAGTAGTACAAGTTGTAATTGAAGACAATTTAGGAAATGGAAGAAGGCGAAAGTCAGTTGAGTCCTTCCTCAGCATTAACTACTGACAGCATTTTGGAATAGTTTTATAGTTTTCTAATTGTATTAGACGTTAACTTTATAGCAAACACATAAAGGTATAAGGTTTTGCAAGTTAAACGTCCGTTTTTTCCTGAAATTTCTTCCTGCGACATATGACTTCCACCTCTTTCTTAAAAACTTCAAAAACAGGCCGGGCGCGGTGGCGCAAGCCTGTAATCCCAGCACTTTGGGAGGCCGAGACGGGCGGATCACGAGGTCAGGAGATGGAGACCATCCTGGCTAACACGGTGAAACCCCGTCTCTACTAAAAAATACCAAAAACTAGCTGGGCGAGGTGGCGGGCGCCTGTAGTCCCAGCTACACGGGAGGCTGAGGCAGGAGAATGGGGTAAACCTGGGAGGCGGAGCTTGCAGTGAGCTGAGATGCGGCCACCGCACTCCAGCCCGGGCGACAGAGCGAGACTCCGTCTCAAAAAAAAGAAAACAAACAAACTTCAAAAACATGTTATTGGAGGGCTGCATGAAAGATCCATTACAATGGAATTGTTGAGCATTTAAATTGCTCTCAGTTTTCCACCTGTTGTAGATAAGGATTCAAAGAGATTCTTGTCTAAAAGTCTCAACAGGAATGGTTGTTTCTTTAACGCGGATTCCAAGAGATAGAAGTACTTTCCATTACATTTCTATTTATGCATTTAAGGCTCGGGATGTACACAGAATGCTGGTTTCAAAGTATTAATTTTTGTTCCCCCATGCAGCTTTTTGGGAGGCATCTTGCAAAATTGAGAGTTTTTTGCCTGTGGTTCCATGAAATGGAAAAAGGTGGTTTTCCTTTGTGATATGACTTGGCCCCCACTGCTGTGATGTGGCGAGCAGGGTTGCCAGGGCTGCTCAGAGAAAGGGAACCCAGACACCTGGCATGCTGGCAAAAGGGTAAGAAGTCAGACTTCTGGCCTCTCTCTCTCTCTCTGTGCAAACTGGTGAAGTGAATGAAAAGGAACTCAGACACAGAACAGTAGCTCAGTTTTATTTTCAGCAGTAACATTGCAGCACCAATCCAAACACGTGGGGAGAGAGCAGTGAGGGGCCAGTCCAGGCACACAATTCGCCTCACCCCTCAAAAGCACAAAGTGGCAACTGCTGTTAAGGAATCATTTCCCGCCGGGCGCGGTGGCTCAAGCCTGTAATCCCAGCACTTTGGGAGGCCGAGATGGGCGGATCACGAGGTCAGGAGATGGAGACCATCCTGGCTAACACGGTGAAACCCCGTCTCTACTAAGAAATACAAAAAATAGCCGGGCGAGGTGGCAGCGCCTGTAGTCCCAGCTACTCGGGAGGCTGAGGCCGGAGAATGGCGTGAACCCGGGAGGCGGAGCTTGCAGTGAGCTGAGATCCGGCCACTGCACTCCAGCCTGGGCTACAGAGCGAGACTCCGTCTCAAAAAAAAAAAAAAAAAAGGAATCATTTCCCTAGGGAAGGATGCACTGCCCAGGACCGACACAGGTTTAGGCCTCAACCCCCTTTTCCGGGCTGACGCTTAGCCAAATTTGGCGGCACCAAGCGCTGCATGGTCCGTATCACCATGGAAAGCTGGTTGAGCAAGAAGATGACGGAAAGTTGGAGGAGACCAGAGTTGTTCGAAATTAATCGGCTAAAAGTGAGAGGAAAGAAAAGAATTTTATTAGAGAGGTGGCCTCCTGTTCCTCCCCCCACCCCCACGTCATTAGACTTAATCCTCAGGCGCCTCGCATAGAGTGCCGACATCAGGCGGCGACAAGCTCAGTGTGTCATACTCCCTCCTTAGACCCAACCCCTAGGCGTCTGCGTGCGGCCAATAGCGCCCCTCTAGTGGAGAGATGGGTCCGGTCCCACTGCCCCTCCCTCCCCGCCCCACCCCATCTAGAACTTACATAACCAGGTCACTGCCAGTCACCGTGAGCTCCCTGCGGACGCCCCCTCCGAGGTCTTCATATCTTGGGCCCAGATAGTGGCGGGCAATCTCAGCCTCCAAGCTGGACAGGAATGGCACTGTGAGGGTGCTGGTGGAGATTCCGTTAAGGCGATGGCGAGTGTGTGCTTCAGGTCTCCTTCCGCCCAGGCCGCCCTTTAGGCTTCCCAAGACCCCTCCCTGTGCCTCTGCAGGCCACGCTCCCCCTCAAAACGTCTTGATGCCAGCTGCGGCAGCTGCTGCCCCCCAGGCTGCTGCGTCCTGCAGCCACCCTTGGTTCCTCCGACTCCTCTTTCTACCCCTCAAGGGCATTCTCCCTGCCCACCCCCTCAAGCCTCTCTCTGCACATCCTCGGCCATCCCCAGGCCAACCTCCACCCCCTGCCCTGACCCTAGGGGCTCCTTGGGAAGGATACAACTGCCACTCTTGGCGTCCTGAGCCTCCTGCGGAGGCGGAGGCTGAGGCTGGGGCCAGGGCCTGGGCCTCTTCACCCTGCCCTGGGGCTTGTGAGGAGCCCTCAGCCTGGGGAGCTTCCCCAGCAGCACCGCTCTCAGATCCTGCGAAGCCCCAACCTCCAGCGTCTTCGGGACCTCCATGGCCTCCCGGGCCTCCAGCACCTCCGGGGGCACCAGCGCCTCTGGGAGCACCAGCACCGCCCTCCGCACCACCACTGGCATCATCACCTGCTCCTTTGTCTGAGGCCTGCATGGCCGCCTCGCCTCCACCTCAGAGTTAACGTTGAAGCCGCCTGTCCTCCTGGAGGGCCACTGGTGGGATGAAGCTCCCACACGAAACCCCCGCTTCCCCCACAATGCAAAGCTGGATGCCCACGGCGCCTACGCGCGAACAGGCCCCTGTCATGTGGTGGATTCCGCCCTCCCACCCACGGGCCCCTGGGTAGCCCAGTTGGCCCTGGAGAACCGGAAGCTACCTCAGGAGGCTCCACCTCTTTGGTGCATGACGTGCCTCTGGCTGCTCAGGGCGCCTGCGCAAACAGGCCCCTGGCCCCTGGGAGACCCTGTTAGCCCTGGAGAGCCCAACGCTCCCTCAGGAGGCCTCGCTTCTTGGCTTCTCAGAGCGCCTGTGGAGGTAGACTTACGACTACTGGACAAGAGAGGCTGGGGACAGGCCAGGGATGGGAAGTGGGGAAGGGAGTGGAGGGAGTCCAGACGGGAGGGCAGAAAGATGGGGCAGTGTGTGGTGGCGTAAATGGGCTCCAGAGACCTTCGAGGGACTCAGCCTGGGGGCGAGATTTGCCACCACGCTTTGGGCCTTGCACCGTGTGTGCAGAGAGGGGAGAAACACTTGTCCACGGCCCGTGGTCCCTCTGTGAGTCTAAAGGTGCTCGTCTGTTAATGGCCAGGGGAAGGAGAGCAGGCTGGGGGATACTGGGTCAGTCCGAAAGGCTCTGCCAGTCTTAAACTGTTCAGACTCCAAGAACACCAGTGTTTCTAATAACCATTCATTCGAGTGGGCACCTGTCTTTCAAGCAACCGGCTCGCTTGGGCCAAGCTAGAAACTTACCTCCCATGAGGATGGATGCCCAAAGCCCCCAATTGCCCGTGCAGGCACCACAAGAGGTGAATGCAAGCTTCCCACTCCCGAGGCCTTCACAGCATCTCCCTGTACCCTCCTGGCCTCCCTGCAGCCGCATCTCTCCTCTCCATCTCAGGGAGACCTCCTCCCTGTGAGTGGCCGAATTCCCCAGGGGCTCTCACTCTCACCAGGATGCAGGAGCATCAGCCGCTATGCTTGTCCTCCTCTCAAGCCTAGGTTTGGTAAAGGCTTCTCTTGGTGTCCAACCATCCCTTGTTGACAGTGGTATGCTGGTAAATGTTTGATAACTGGTTGTCTGAGGTGGGAAGGGCGGGGCAGGGGAGTGGTAGAAGGTATGTCTACACCTATGTATGTAACTATATTACAATTTCGACTCCCATTTGGAAGGTGTCACACACAATTGACAAACAGTCATAAAATACAAAACATTCTTGATTGTAAAATCCGTACACAGAATGGATTCTCACAGGCTGCTTCCGTGACTTTTTCCCAGACTCTTGTGTTTGTGATCACTCTGTGGTTGCAGGCGATGAAGGATAGGGGTTCTCACATGAATGTTGGTTGATATTTTCATTTAGGTTAACGACACAGACAAAAGTGAAAGAAGACCCTTCACGTGTTAATAAATGCCATGAAAGACCTCTTTGCTGAGCCAGATAATAGTTTTTGAATGCTAGGAAACTATTTCCTCAAATTGTGAGGCTACTCACCTTGTGACCACGACAGACGATGTGGTGCACTTTAAAGGTTAATTTCCATCATTAATATTTTCACCATCATGTGCTTAAGACTGGGAAGTCAACAAAACAGTAAGTGGAGCCCTGAATTGCAGTATTCACCATTGTCCGTGGTGTAAATACTCCCAACATGGATGATGCCAAGTAACAAATATGTCATCGCTCCTCACAGAGTCAGGAGGATGTGGACCATATCACACAGCTATACAGTATTTGCAGCACACAGATGCCATAGGCGTGAATAACCACAAGGGCATGGATATCAGTAAAATAATTAGAAAATAATCAGTTCTTATATAAATCATCTTAGTTATTTCTTATTGTTTCTTAAAGTAATCTTTTAGTTGAATCTTTGTGGGTACTTTAGTAGCGGTACATGTTTCTGGGGCACATGAGATGTTTTGAGATAGGCATGCAATGCGTAACAATCACATTGTGGAAAACGGGGTACCCATCCCCTCAAACATTTATCCTTTGTGTTACAACGATGCAATTACACACTTTCAGTTATATATATCACCTTAGAGATTCACACAATTTGTTGAATTGTAAGTTTATGCAGCAAACAAACAATTTGGAAATGGTACCAGTTGACAACTGGCTCCCACATTTCGGACAATGCAACAGCCAGCTCTCAGGAGCCCATATGGGGCAGCTCCAGCACTCCCACCGAGGAGAAGAGCACACCTCTCCCCTACTCACACCTCTCCCCTACTCACACCTCTCTAGACAGTCCTTTTATTAAATGCTCTTCAGTTAAATATGTTAGAGCGTGCCACCTGGTTCCTGCCGTGCCCCGACTAACACTCCAAAGGTAGATGCAGGCATCTTATTATAGAACCACACGGGCACATCTTCGTGTATCAGTTGGGGTGTGAGTGCAGATAACGGAAACCTCTCTGGCTAGTTTGGCACCGGGACCTTAACACACAGAGCCAGTTGCTTACAAAATCGTTCAAAGACCTGTCAGAATGAAATGTAGGCTGCAACTCTGGAAGTGACTCCCAGAACACCACAGAACTGACCTGCCCAGGAGCCAGTGCCTGTGCCACACGTGGAAGGTAGAGAGTCAGGAGGCTGCTGGCTCCACCTTTGGTCCTGGGAACACAGCGCCTTTGCTGTGGGTCAAGGATCAGGAAATTTCCTCTCTAATATAGGTTCCAGAGCCACTCTGCAGCTGCTAGGTCTGAACGGGCCATGAAAAAGGATGCCTTGGACCCAGTGGTGTGCCAGTCCAGGTTGAACAGTGGGCTCTCGAGAGGCAGGGAGGAGCCCTGACTGGTGGCATTTGCTGACTGCCTTGGTGTACGTACTCCCACCGAGGCCGATTGTGGAGTCTCCGGAGTGGAGTTGTGAAGAGATGTTCCCCCTGGGCTGTCACCACCAGCAAGTACAGGCTGGCTCCGGCACACCTCTGCATGCCTGCCTCTCACCACACGCAGAATCTCGGCTAACACTGACACAAAAACCGGAGTCTCTGTGACCTGCAGAGAGGACAGAGGCCGCTGATTCCACCTCAATTTGCCCTCCAAGTCACCTGCTAGTGCAAACAATTGTCCAGGTCTAGACCGCATACATACTGTGAGGCTGCACAGAATGCCACTTCAAAAGGGGCCAGGGACATGATGTTTTTTTTTTTTTTTCCTTTTTTTTTTTGAGACGGAGTCTCGCTCTGTGGCCCAGGCTGGAGTGCAGTGGCCAGATCTCAGCTCACTGCAAGCTCCACCTCCCGGGTTTACGCCATTCTCCGGCCTCAGCCTCCCGAGTAGCTGGGACTACAGGTGCCCGCCACCTCGCCCGGCTAGTTTTTTGTATTTTTTAGTAGAGACGGGGTTTCACCGTGTTAGCCAGCATGGTCTCGATCTCCTGACCTCATGATCCGCCCGTCTCGGCCTCCCAAAGTGCTGGGGTTACAGGCTTGAGCCACCGCGCCCGGCCCGACGTTGTTATTTCTTTAACATCTGCTGTATGAGAAGGCTGAGGAGCCGAGCCACTGAATGCACCATGGCTCTCCCTTGGGTTACTCCACATCCATAAGTATATTTGTATTATATATATGTATATGTATGTGTATACTTGTTTCACAAAGTGTTTAGACAAAGCCTTGCTCTTTTAACCAAGTACAAATTAAAGAATCTCTGAGTCCAACTATGACCTGTAAGCCCTGCTTCAGGATACCCCAATGTTTTGGCTAAACCAGTGTCTAAACTCTATGTATTGATTTATGACTTTGCCTGTAACTTCTGCTTCCTTTGAAATGTATAAAATAGAGCTGCAGTCTGACTGCCTCGGGGCCACTGCTCAAGTCTCGGGTTCGTGTCTTCTCCAGGCTGCGATCATTCATATTGGCTCAGAACACACCTCTTTGAAATAGTTTACAGATTGTGCTTTTGCTGCCAACAATGATGCTGGTTTGAGAGCCTATCATCTGTAGACTAAATTACAAAATGGCGGAGAGAAGGTGGGGAAGGGGGGAAATGAACTAATACAAATAAAATTATGTACCAAATAACAACGAAGTAAAGTAGACATGACCTCCTGTGATCCTCATTTTTGGAATTACATACATACCCATAGTTGGCCTCAGCGAACATACTGGCTGATTATGATTTTTCACTCGGTGGGTGACACAGGCTTCTGTTCCTGAGGGGTCTGAGCCCTTTTTGGGCCTGTCTAGGAGTTGTCACCTTCCACCAAATTTTACCACTGTAGATAGCAATATTAGCAAATGTTCCCTAAAATTCGGTGAATCTCAGAAATATTTTGCTGTGACCCCACATATGTAGCAGAAATTATACCTCTTCTTGACAGTCAGGGTCCATTACCTAGCCAACACAATAATCCTCCTCTCATTTGTTAGCTCAGTACCACAGGGATCCCAGATTTTCAGATTACAGTCTCTAATCCATTTCATTGCAGCTTTCGAGTGGGATATGGTGATGGTGAATGAGCCCGTAGTACATCCGTGGATGGTGGTGTTGGCGAAACCGCGGCAGTGGAGAGCATGTATATACACAGAAAAAGCATCTATTCCAAAGAGAAAAACTTGCTGCCCCCTGCAGAATGGAAGGGGTTTGATATGATATAATCATCTTTTCACCAGGTACGTCTGAATGTCTGTAACCCCAAATTTCATATGTTGAAACCTAATCACCGATATGATGTTATTGCAAGTGGAGCCTTGAATGGTGATTAGATCAAGAGGGCAGAGACCTCAAGAATGGGATTAGTGTCCTCATAAAAGAGACCCCTGAGAGGTTCCATGTGCAAACACAGTTAGAAGGCACCATCTATGAACCAGAATGTGGGCTGACACCAAACACCAAATCTGCTGACTCCTTGATCTTGAACCTTCCAGCCTCCAAAACGGTAAGAAATAAATTTCTGTTGTTTATAAGCTACCCAGTCTATGGTATTGTGCTGTGGCAGCCTGAATGGGCTAAGACAGACCCCTGTGGGATGAGCCCATATATGAGGCTCTGCTGTTGGGAGATTTGGCACTTGGTGAAGACCATGTTGTTGAGCCCGTGAGTAACTTCCATTTCTGTCCTCATGGCCACATTTATCATGAGCCCACTGAGCAAGAATCGGAGTAACTGAGGAAGGAAGTTAACTCACATCCCCAGAGCAGGTCATCACATCCACGTGAGTACCGAAAGCACCTCGGGAACGCACACAAGGGATGTGCATTTCCTGGTATTCTAGGCCCAATCTGGGAAGTCCATCCACATGCCTCTTCTCCAAGATGCCTGGCTGTCAATCTTCCAATATTGTTACTTCCAAGTCACCACCATATGAACAAACTCTTATAAACTTCCCATTGACTCAAATAGATCTATGCTTTTAGCACCTTCCTTCTGGGCAGAATGAACAGTAAGATGCAATTATCAAGATGTGTCCTCAACAATAATTATGAAGACTTGTTGAATGTGCCATGAGTGGTTCTTGAAGGGAAATTTAAAGTTTTGAAGGCTTAGAATAAACAAACAATGACTGAAAAGAATGACCTAAGCCTACAAGTCTATACGTTAGAAAAAGAGCCGAGTAAAGGCAGGGACAGTAGTGCAAGATATCCCTTCCTGATTGATGGATAAAACAAACGTTACAAGTCATAATAGCGGCCAGGCACGGTGGCTCATGCCTGTAATCTCAGCACATTGGGAGGCCAAGGCGGGCGGGTCACGAGGTCAGGAGATCGAGACCATCCTGGCTAACACGGTGAAACCCCGTCTCTACTAGAAATACAAAAAATTAGCGGGGCATGATGGTGGGTGCCTGTAGTCCCAGCTACTCAGGAGGCTGAGGCAGGAGAATGGCATGAACCTGGGAGGCGGAGCTTGCAGTGAGCCAAGATCGCGCCACTGCGCTCCAGCCTGGGCCACAGAGTGAGACTTTGCCTCAAAAAAAAAAAAAAAAAAAAAAAAAAAAAGAAAAAAGAAAAAGAAAAGTCATAATAGAAATGTTAGAAATGGAAAAAATATATATAGCTATAGGTATAGCAGAGATTTTAAAAACAATAAGATAAATTCATTGCAGTAAATTTAAAAAATGATTAACTGGACATTGTACTAGGAAAATATAATGAACTCGAGAAACATATAACATTTTTCTTTTCGGCCAAGACTGCTCTCCAGGTGGGACTGTGCTTTCCCATTACATTGCACCAGGAAGTGCACCACATCTGTGTTTGTCTTCATTGTGATGTTATTTAGGTTCAGGTGGTGTCAGCCTGATCACTTTGTGTGTGTGTGTGTGTGTGTGTGTGTGTGTGTGTGTGTGTATGTGACAGGGTCTCTCTCTGTCACCCACATTGGAGTGCAGTGGTGAAATCCTAGCTCACTACAGCCACATTTTGTTCATTCATCCGTTCATGGATGACACTTGGATGGTTTCCACCTTTTGGCTATTGTCAATAATGATGCAACAAACATTGGCACACAAGTATCTGTTTGAGCACCTGTGTTTTCTGAGCAGCCGCCAAACAGTTTTCCATAGTGCCTGCACGACTACATTCCAATCGGGAATAGATGAGGGTTCCAACTTCTCCCCATCCTCGTCAACTCTTACTATTTTCTATTTTTTTTTTTTTTTTTTTTTTTGAGACGGAGTCTCGCTCTTGTCGCCCAGGCTGGAGTGCAGTGGCGCGATCTCGGCTCACTGCAAGCTCCGCCTCCCGGGTTCACGCCATTCTCCTGCCTCAGCCTCCCGAGTAGCTGGGACTACAGGCGCCCACAACCGCGCCCGGCTAATTTTTTGTATTTTTAGTAGAGACGGGGTTTCACCGTGGTCTCGATCTCCTGACCTTGTGATCCGCCCGCCTCGGCCTCCCAAAGTGCTGGGATTACAGGCGTGAGCCACCGCGCCCGGCCTATTTTCTATTTTTTAAGTAACCATCCCAGTAACTGTGAAGTGGTATCTCATTGTGCTTTTGACTTGCATTTCCCTAATGACTAAGGATGTTAAGCATCATTTCATGTGCTTACTGGTCATTTCTGTTATGTTTTTTGGAGAAATTTCTAAGTTTTTTGTCAATTCTTTAACTCAATTGTTTATCGCTTTGCTTGAGTTTTAGGAGTTTGTTGTATATTATGAGTTGAGTTTTAGGAGTGTGTTGTGTATTACAGATACTAAACCCTTATCAGATATATGATTGGCAAATATTTTCTCACTTTCTTCAGCTTGTCTTTTCACTTTTGGGTTGAGGCTTAATATTACCATGCTGCCCCGGCATCCATTTTGTTGTCTTGACATGAGTCCCCAGATGCCACACGATGCCCTTGGTTAATAGCCTAAGCCCAGTTCCCAACCGCTGCCTTTCGATTCCACTTTCCTTCCCCTAAAAGCCGTCTCACCAGTACACACACACACACCCAGCTGCTTGACCAAATGTAAAGTTAGGTTAGGTCCATGTAGTTAGGTTAGGCCCCTTTTTCTGGGCATTTGCTTCGAATGCTCCAATCTTCTCACCCCCTACTGTGATGCTCTGACCACCTCCCTGGACCCAAATAAAGGCAAGTGCCCCAGGTCCACGCACACCCTCTGCACATGTTGACTGACCTCCGTGTAGCCACCGTAACCTATGAATAACAGAAGTTCTTTGTTTCCGTCTTCTGGCTCTTCTAATCGCTGAAGGAGTACTCTCCATTTTAAAGGAACTAAAGTAAACTAGTTCAACCATTGTGGAAGACAGTGTGGCGATTCCTCAAGGATCTAGAACTAGAAATACCATTTGACCCCGCCATCCCATTACTGGGTATATACGCAGAGGATTATAAATCATGCTGCTATAAAGACACATGCACACGTATGTTTCTTGCGGCACTATTCACAATAGCGAAGACTTGGAACCAACCCAAATGTCCATCAATGACAGACTGGATTAAGAAAATGTGGCACATACACACCATGGAATACTATGCAGCCATAAAAAAGGATGAGTTCATGTCCTTTGTAGGGCCATGGATGCAGCCGGAAACCATCATTCTCAGCAAACTATCGCAAGAACAGAAAACCAAACACCGCTTGTTCTCACTCATAGGTGGGAACTGAACAATGAGAACACTTGGACACAGGAAGGGGAACATCACACACCGGGGCCTATCATGGGGAGGGTGGAGGGGAGAGGGATAGCATTAGGAGATATACCTAATGTAAATGACGAGTTAATGGGTGCAGCACACCAACATGGCACATGTATACATATGTAACAAATCTGCATGTTGTGCACATGTACCCTAGAACATAAAATATAATAAAAAACTAAATAAATACAAATAAGTAAAAAATTAAAACAACTTTCTTGATAATGTTCTTTAATGCACAAAAGTTTTTCATTTTGATGAAGTCCAGTTTAACAATCTTTTCTCTGGCTGCATGTACTTTTGGTTTCATATCTGAGAATCTATTGCCAAATCCAAGGTCATGTAGATTCACTCTGTGGTTTCTTTGAAGAGTTTTATGGTTTTAGCTCTTACATTTAGGTTGCTGACCGATTTTGCATTAATTTTTACTTACCGTGTTACATGGGGGTTCAACATCATGCTTTTGCAGGAGTAATTCCACTTGTTCCAGCGCTGTTTGTTGAAGAGATTGCAGGATTGGCACTCTTGTCAAAAATTATTTAACCAGAGATCACATCAAGTTAAAAAACTTCTGCACAGCAAAGGAAACAATTCACAAAGTGAAGAGACAACCCACAGAATGGGACAAAATATTTGCAAACTACCCATCTGATAAGGGATTAATGACCAGAATACATAAGGAACTCAAACAATGTTGTAGGGGGGAAAGAAAAAAAAAATCTAATAATTCAAGTTAAAAAGAGGCCAAAGAAGCAAAGGAACAGGAAGGGCATAGGGAGGGTTGGGAGCGGGGGCGAGGAGGGATGGGGCAACCACAGACAGGATGGAGATTTAAGGATCCCTGTGATTCCCGAGATGACCCTGAGAGCATCAGCTGGGGAACCGGATGAAAATTCACGGCAGACGTGCATTGTTTGGAAGGAGGTGAGGAGCCAGAAATGGTGAGTTATTCACTGAAGGAGTGACCACTTGATCTGTTCTTTGGCTGACTGTAGTACCTGAGACATGGTCTGCCCCATAAGAGGGACATCTTCATCCCCTTATTTAAAAAAAATTATTTTTGAGACAGCACCTCCTCTGTTACTCAGGCTGGAGTACGGTGGCACAGTCAAGGCTCACTGCAGCCTCCACCTCCCCAGGCTCAGGTGATTTTCCCACGTCAGCCTCCCGAGCAGCTGGGACTACAAGCACGGCGTACATTGCCTGGCTAATGTTTTCTGGTTTTAGTAGAGACGAGGCATCACCATGCTGCCCAGGCTGGTCTCAAACTTCTGGGTTCAAGCAATTCTCCCACCTTGGCCTCCCAAAATGCCGGGATTACAGGTATGAGCCACCTCAGGGGGCCAGAGTTTCTTTCTTAAATGTTTGATTCATTAACCAATAGAGCATCCAGCCTGGAGTTTTCTATGTGGGAAGGTTTTTAATTATGAACTGATATGGGTAGTTGATATAAAACTCCTTTTTTTTTCTTGTGTCAGTTTTAGTAATATGTATCTTTCAATGAAATTATACATTTCATCGAAGTCATTGAATTTATTGTCACAGAGTTGTTAAATAGCATTCCTTTTATTTTTTTTATTTTTATTTTTTTTTTTGACAGAGTCACGCTGTGTCGCCCAGGCTGGAGTGCAGTGGCGCGATCTTGGCTCACTGCAAGCTCCACCTCCCAGGTTCACGCCATTCTCCTGCCTCAGTCTCCCGAGTAGCTGGGACTGCAGGCGCCCACCGCCACACCCGGCTGGTTTTTTTTTTTTTTTTTTTTTTTTTTTTTTTGTATTTTTAGTAGAGACGGGGTTTCGCCGTGTTAGCCAGGATGGTCTCGATCTCCTGACCTTGTGATCCGCCCGCCTCAGCCTCCCAAAGTGCTGGGATTACAGGCGTGAGGCACCACGCCCGGCCAATGGCATTTTTTACTAGCCTTTGACTTGTTTCACTGATGTCTGCTTTGTGATTTATTAGGTCCTCCTCCTGCTTGTCTGGGGCTAGCTTTCTCTTTTCCTCTAGGGTCTTAAGAGGAAAAGCTGAGATGATTGGGCCAGGAAGGAATGGGGAAGAAGAGTGGGGCATGGCGAGTCCACAGTCCAGACCACAGTGGGGAAGGGCCGCACCCTAGCCGTGGAGAGGAGGAGGAGAAAGTGCTGTCGTTGGAGGGGCATTTGGGGCTGAGGAGAAGCTGGTGGGTTTGTACAGGTGCTGTGGGGGAGAACGGAGGGGTGAGGTGTGTGGGAGGGAAGAGCCCAGCTGGGAAATGGGGGCTTTGCACGGGAGGAGCTGCTCCCCCATACAGAGCCCAGCTCCAGGGGATCCCTTCTCCCCCAGATTCTCACGGCTCTGGACCGAGATGCCTCAAGGCGACAGAAGCTGGAAGATCGTCAGCCTCGTGCCCAGTGAAAGCTATGGGTGGTGGAATGGGTGAGGAGGGGGCTTCTCAGTCTTGAGCCGTCCTCCTGTCCTGGGGAGCGGCTGGCTCAAGCCTGGGCCCCCGGGCTGAGCCCTGAATTGGGTGTTGCGGGGCAGGTCACCCTGGCCAGGATGTCTCCGGCACACCTGGGCCCTGAAAGGAGAGGGAGTGACAGACAGGACCAGGCAGAAGGCAGGGGAGGCCGGATGCGGTATTAAAGAGGCTGGCCAGAAAAGCCTCTCTGAGAGGGTGACAATTGTGTGCAACGCTGGAAGAAGAGATTTCTCGACAGGAGAAAGCTAGTGCAAAGGCCGTGAGGCAGGAGTGTGCCTGGTGTGTTCCAGAAAGGGCCAGGGGCCCTGTGTGGCTGCGTCAGCGTGAGCAAGGGGAAGTGTGGGAGGTGAGAAGGCCAGAGAGGAAACGCTCGATCATGTCGGGTCTGCAGGCTGCCATCAGGGCTCTGGCTTTCACTGTGAGTGAGGGAAGCCCACTGGACAGCTTAGAGCAGAGGACTGAGGCCACCTGACTTGGGTTTAAAAGCTACCAGCTCCAGCCATCCGGCCGTGGGATTAGGGTGGCCGGCTGCACCTGGGCCATGTTTGGGCAGAGGTGGCGGGACGGGGTCATGGGACAACGAAACTAAAGACTCATGCTCTGGGTGAATGAAACCCACACTTGTGGACCAGGTTGGGGAGCCCTATCTGGAAAGAGCTGGTCCCTGTGCCCGTTCTCCTCCTCCCTTTCCTCCTGGGACTCCCTTGCAGGCTCACCCCTCCCTATTTGGATTCGTATCCACAGAAGACTCCTTCACTGCTTTTTCTACCATCACAGCTTTTGAGGGCTTATCAGCAAGGACTCAATCCCTGTCTTAGTCTATTTGTGTTGCTATAGAGGGGTACCTGATGCTGAGAAATTCATAAAGAGTTTTATTTGGCTCATAGTTCTGCAGCTATAGGACGGGTGGTGCCAGCATCTGCTTCTGGTGAGGGCCTCAGACCGCATCTACTCCTGGCGGGAGGTGGCGGAAAGCTGGCATCGCATGGTGAGAGAGGAAGGATGAGCCATTCCACCTGGAATCTGGGGTGAAGTCAACTCCAGCAGAATCAAAACTGCTGAAGGGAAAGGGAGGGAGTGGTTCTAGGGGAAATATGGACACTGGTACAGGGGAACAGAGGTTGGCTGACAAAACCAAAAGATGCCCTCTGCTGTGGCACAGACATGTCAACACACTCAAAATCCACTTCCAATGTTTTGAAAGAACAGGACTAGGAGAGATGGTTTCTTATTCGAGCAGACTCTTCTTTTACAAAGTAAAGACGTGTATTTCCAAAGTAATACATGCTTGATGAAAATATTTCAGCATGGAAGTCTGAGGTTTAAAAGGTGAAGGTTTTATTTCCCTAACGCTATTGTCCAGCGATGAGCACTCTTGAGCGTGGAGGTGGCTGTCCAGGGAGTTACTGTGCACATCCCTACATGCTCACATGGCGGGAGCACACTGCCAAAACAAGAGTGTGCCATAGCCTATATGCAGAGATCTGGTGACTTGTTTTAACCTCTTTCTATGCTAGTACCCGACTATCTACCATGCTCTCTCTCTAGCTTCCTCACACTTTTCCCCTGGGGCAGTTGTGCAGTGATTTATTTAATTTTTCTGCAGCTGATGAACATTTACATTCTAAAAACTATTTACGTGATGGTGTCATTAAGATGCTGGTGGATTCGACCTCACTTGCCTATCCAGGAGTTTCTCAGATGGATTCCTCAAGGTGGGTGAAAGGGTATGCACATTTTTCCCTTAATAGAAAATGCCAAATAAATGTCCAAATAGATGCTACTACCACTGCTACTGACAGCGTATGAGTCCTCGTTTCCAACTACAGCCTTGCCAAGCACTGGAGATTGTCAACTAATACTTTAATCTTACATTAAAATATGCTCTGGTCCCACTGAATAAATCCTGAAAGCAAGACTCAAAGGGATCTTGTTTCCAAGCAACTTAAGAGCATCCCAGAAGACAGCTCAAGAATATGTCTCTTTTGCTTTGACAAACAACAGCCACTTTCCAAACTAGCTCTGCCCAAGATGGTGCCAGCGTGACCGCCCGGTAGACAAGGCAACTCAGCAAGTCACAGAGACCCCGCAGCTGCCTGCTCCCTCCCCTGTGTGCCATTCATGCCAAGTCCCCCATTAAAAGGCCCTGCTTTCTGCCCCCAAAGGGAAGCAGTGCCCTTAAAGGCAGGAGCCTGTACGTCTTCCCCTAAACCAAGCATGGCAGAAAGTCCGTTTCTTAATAGCAGACATCGCTCTTGTTCATTGGACTCTGCAAGCGGTAAGAGAATCTGCGTTTTGTTAACATTCCGTGTTTACAAACATTTTACGTTGTTCACATTATTACTATTATTATTATTTTAGAGACAGGGTCTCGCTCTGTCGCCAAGGCTGGAGCTCAGGGGTGCATTCATAGCTCACTGCAGCCTCGAGATCCTGGACTCAAGCCACCCTCCCACGCCAGCCTCCTGAGTTACTGGGACTACAGGTGCCTGCCACCACGCCCTCCACCCCTAATTTTTAAATGATTCTCATAGAGACAGAATCTCGCTACATTGCCCAGAGTGGCCTCCAATTGCAGGTCTCAAGCCATCCTCCCACCTGAGCCTCCCCGAACGCTGGGAATACAGGTGCGCGCCACCATGCCCGGCCCATATCACATGTTTAATGGTGAAATGATAATGCTGGTTTTATGCATCTGTTCAAGCACATGTTTTTGAAGCATTTTTAGAAAGCACAAAAGCTCATATATGTTCAATGAAGACAATTTGGGAACAAACTTAATGCTGAGCTGGAAAAACATCATACATGCTACTGTCATATATTTAACATATAAATGCAAGCATATTGAGGAAAGTATTCTAAAATGTCCACAGTACTTAAAGCTGAACGGCGGGACCCAGTGGCTTTTCATTTTCCCCCATTTCCCAAATTGTCTTCCATTACCTTGTGCTACTTCAATCTCTGAATCCCAGAGCCTCCCCTGCAACCCGAGGACAAGGGCACGCAAGTCTGAAGGTGCCTTCGCTCGCCGAGAAGAGACTCAGACACGGAATTGTAGCTCAGTTTTATTTCCTACAGAAACAAACATGTAAGCCGGCCTCCTCCAGCGACAAACAATCAGGCCCCCACAATGAAGTGGCCGCTCGTGCAAGGACCATCCCCTAGGGGAGGAGGCACGACCTAGGAAGGGGCACCAGGCTGGGCTTAGCGCCTCTGTCCTGAGTGAAGCAGAGCCAAAAACACAGGCAGAAAGCACTGCACGATCCACATCAACAGGGAAAGCTGCTGGAGACAGGAGCTGATGGAGAGCTGGAGTTGGCGGTGGTCTGCAGCAGTCAGTCGGCTAAATGTGAGGGGCGAAGAACATCAGGTTAAAGGCGACACCTCTGCACCCATCTCCCCGGGCTCCCTCGGGTGGCGGCGGACCTGGTGTACCAGGTCTCTGTTCTGAGACCCTGTGCTTGGGTGTTCCCAGGTCTCTAGCTTTCTACCCCTCCGGGGAGGCGGATCCCAGCCCCCAACCCACCACCATCGTCCGCCCAGTCCCTTCCCTGTCCTGGTCCCGAACCGACATAAACAGTAGGTTGCCGGACACGGTGAAGTCCTTCAGAACCGCCCCTGGTCGGGGGAGCGGTGTGGCATCCGGGGACAGGACCCTGCGGACCAGCTCCGCTTCCATGGGCGATGAGAAAGGCATCGTGATGTTCCCGGTGGGGACCCGGTTAAGGACCTTGGACTATGCCTAGGACTTGGCCGGTGCCCATCTCATCCCCACAGGCTGTCTTCCCACGCACTGGCCCAGGTCCTGAAGCAACCCCACCCAGCTGTCTTGATTCCCCACTTTCCTCTGTTGTACCCCAAGCTGACTCCTGTGTGCCCTTCCAAGGCCCTCCCCACCATGACCCCTGCCGCATCAGCCGTCCCCCCATCACTTGAACCCCCCCAGCCCCATCCAGCCCACACCCCAGCCACCGGCTCCCACCTTGCACGCTTCCCCCCAACTCCTGATCCTTTCTCATACCCAAGACCCCCTACCTCCTGGCGCTTTGCCCGTCACCCCATCGCCCAGCACCCACCGTGCACACGCTCCACCTCCCATCCCCCACCTGCTCCCTTCCTCCGAGCCACACCCCCCCACCTCCAACTCCCAGCCCCCACTCCCCCCCACCCGGCCCCTTACCCCCATCTCCCAAACCCTACCTCCTGCACCTGGCCCTGCCCTCCCCCACCTCCTGGCCCTGCCCCCCACCTCTTGACCCTGTTGCCCCCAACAGGATACAACTGAACCAGGCGTCTTTCCGCCCCCCTGGCCCCGCACTGGCAGCTTCCATTCTGTGCAGAAGCAGCACTGCCACGCGGCACCCGTGGGGCGCCTCCTCCCGGCCCCGAGGCCCTTGCTGCCCCTGCACCCTGGGGACCTCCGTCGCCCGCAGCACCCGCCTCTCCTGGGCCGCCAGGAACGCCAGGGCCTCCTGGGCCATCAGCATCGCCCGCCGCACCCCCTGTGCCCTGGCCTGCGGCCCGCATGGCTCCTGGGCCTCTGTGGTGTGCTCAGAGACAAAGTCAGGGCCCACGAGGACGCGGAGGCAGTGAGGCTGCAGGAAGTTCCGCCCCCTGGCGTGCGTGCGACTGGCAGCCTGGGATCCTCAGGGCGCCTGCGCACAGGGGTCCTACTTCCGGCCCTGAGAGACCCTGGGCGAGCCCTGGAGCACGTGACTGGTTCTCCCCGCCCGCCCCACCCCAAGAGAGCCCGGGCCGGAAGGTGGCCACGATGCCAGCCTGGACCCCTCACCCCTGAGCAGCCGGCTGTCCGCCGGGCCCTTGTCCCGGGAGCCCTGCAGGGAGTCAGGCACGGCGGGGCCCAGCCTGTCCCGTCCCCCTGGTCTCCCTCACACCGAGGAGCAAGGCGGGCCTGGGAACATGGGGCCAGGGCTGTGCGGCCATCGTCCCAGACTCTGCCTGCCCTGCCTGTCCTTGGGGGAGTGCCCAGGACAGACCCCGGGGCCAGGCCTCTAACTGGGTTCAGCAGCTTCGGTCCCTGTCCTGGTCGCCCAGCCAGGTGGGGGAGCTGGAGCTGCAGGTCGGGTGGTTCGGGGGTGGCCTCCCGTCACCCAGGGGCTCCCTGGCCCCAGGTCGGGCCCCCAATCACCCAGGGGCTCCCTGGCCCCAGGTCCAGCCCATGTGGATGGGAGGCACCAGCGGGACCAGAGCTGGGGGAGGGAAGGGAGCCAGGACTCCTTGAGGGGACCCCATAGTTCCCTTGTCTCCCAGCACAGACCTCATGGGATCTCCCTCTCTCCCTCCTTCCCTTGCTCCCCTGGCGGCGTCGGAGGTGCGGAGGGCCCTCAGCTGGGAGGTGACCCTGTGGTCTGCTGGCCTGCCGGGTGCTGGCCTACTTCTGTGTCTGGAAGGGCGTCAGATCCACAGGAAAGGTGCTGCGAGAGGTAGGCAGGGGTGGGGGTGGCATGGTCCTAGGAGCTGGGTGTCTGTCTCCACACCCTGTTCACAAGTCTGTGGGAGGAGAGGCTGCACTCCTCCATCCCGGGTGTCTGGGCTGCTCACCAGGCCAACTCAGGCCTCCCACATCCTGCACCCTGGGCTGGGCATGAAACCGATCCAATCGTCCCGTAGGCTGTTCTTTTTGATAAACATAGAAACTGACCCTTCTGGTCTTCAAGCTTGAACCTTACAGTTGTTTTATCTGAATTCCTTCCTCAGGAAATGACCTTGGGGCCTCTCAAAGTATCAAAGAACCGAAACTCACCAGATCGCATCCAGGCAATGAGATGCTGGACCCCCTCATTCATCAGGATTGCTTTCTGGGCCCTCCCGAGTTCCTGTTTTCCTACACATTGGTGCCTTTCTTCCCTGCTATATAAACCCTTAGTTTTAGTCAGGGAGATGGATTTGAGACTTAACTCCCATCCCCCGGCTGCAGCACCCAATTAAAGCTGTCTTCCCTGGTAATTGTCTTCGTCTCAGTCTTTGGCTTTCTGTGCGGCCAGCAGCAGGACCTAGACCAAACCCTTGGTATTTTGGTAACATGCACACCCCCAGGAAAGGACCCCGGACACGGCTCCCACCTCTAGGCTTAAAGCGAATGCACTTCCCGCACCTCCAGTCTTCCGTGTAGCAGCTTTTACCTACGTATGTCTGTGCCACATCCAGTCCTGAGACAGCTGAGTGACCCTGAGAAAGGCTTCCCCAACACGGGAACAGAGGCTGGAGGGCTGGGGCTGGCAGAGGGCGGCAGGACTGCGGGGACATTCTTAGAGCGCTAAAAAGTCAATGCAGACGCAGCAATAAAAGCATGCCATTTTCCAAAGCAGGCTCCGGCTTCCGCCTCTGCTGCTTTAAGAAGGGGTTGGGGTACAGGAGGTAGGGGGAACCTCCTCCAGCTGGAGCTGATGCGGTGAGCAAGGCTCTGCTCTGGAGGCCTCTGCAGCCGGCACCCTTCTGGGGACTGGGAAGGGAGCAGGGAAGGCAGCAGCCCAGGGAAAGCCTCGTCCCCCTGGAGCCGAGGCACTTGGCGGGAGAGCAGGATGAGAGTGGGCTGGAGAGCAGCCACACTGGCGGGGAAGGATGGGTGAAGGGATTCCACAGGTGTCTAGAAAGCTGGAAAGAGCTCCTTAGCAGGTCCAAGCCCCAGGTGTAGGGGAGGACCAGATGTGGAGGACAAAGACCATTGTCCAGGGGGATCTCCAGGCGTTGGCATTATTGGGTCCTACTGAGATGGGGCCGTCAAGGAGAAAACACAGGCTGTGTGTGGCAGGGCGACAAATGAGTGCTGCTACCAAGCTCTGTCCTGTTTTCTATGCACGTCTCAGAGCCCCTCCAGTGACTGTCATCTCCGGCGTCCTCCTGCACCTCTGTGTTTGTAGACATCTTCTCACATTTCAGATCCTGCTGAGCCTCTGGGCCCCCTGCACGTGCCTTCTGACTCTCAGCTGCTGGGATGGGCACCTCTGTGCCCTGTGCCAGCGCCCCTCCTGCAGCTCCCGACACATCTCCTTTTTTTCCTGTGCCCTGCACAGGGTGGGCCTGGAAGCTCGGGGGAATTTGTACCCTTGGACACAGCCCCCCACTGATGCGGCCAAGAGTCACTGGATAACTGTCTTAGTCTCTCACCCTTTGAAGGACAACTCTGAGGTGCGGCTGACTGTGGAGCGAATGAAATGGAACGGATGCACAGCGATGAGTGTGGACAAAGGAACACCGACTTCTCAGGCTGCCGATACGTATCTCAGTAGAAGCACGGGGGAGGGGGAATGCTATATAGAGAAATATTGCTATAGTGTCTGAAGAGTTTAGAATGTATTGACCTAATATAGACACAATAAAAGTGAAAACATTGGAAGAAAATTTAGATGAACTTTATTTGATTGTTGGAATGGAAAAGACTTTCTTTCTTCCTTCTTTTCTTTCTTTCTCTTTCTTTCTTTCTTTCTTTCTCTCTCTTTCTCTCTTTCTTTCTTTCTTTCGTTTTTCCATTATTATACCTTAAGTTCTGGGGTACCTGTGTGCGATGTGCAGGTTTGTTACATAGGTATACATGTGCCATGCTGGTTTGCTGCACCCATCAACTCGTTGACCCAGCAATTCCATTACTGGGTATATACCCAAAGGATTATGAATCACTCTACTATAAAAACACATGCACACGTATGTTTATTGCAGTACTGTTCACAATAGCAAAGACTTGGAACCAACCCAAATGCCCATCAATGTTAGACCGGATTTTAAAAATGCGGCACATATGCAGCCATGAAAAAGAATGAGTTCGTGTCGTTTGCAGAGACGTGGATGAAGCTGGAAACCATCATTCTCGGCAAACTAACACAGGAACAGAAAACCAAACACTGCGTGTTCTCACTCATAAGTGGGAGTTGAACAATGAGAACACACGGACACAGGGAGGGGAACATCACACACCGGGGTCTGTCGGGGGTGGGGGGCTGGGGGAGGGATAGCATCGGAAAAGACTGTTCTAAGCCTACTAGCAATGAGAATAATGATAACCAGTAACATTTGTTGGGTGGTTACCACGTCCCAAACCACTGTCGTAGGCACTAGACAAGAATCAGCTCATTTATCCAGAAATACACCACATTTTCATTGTCGTTATCCTTGGCGGCGAGATAATGGTTGGTTTTTTATTTTCTCTTCCAAACTTGCCCACATTTCCTCTTCTTTTACAGTGAACATGTATTACCTTTATAAGCAGAAAATGATTAAGAAAGTTATTCATTACTTGCTGTTGAGGAAAATTTCTAATGAGCTCCGGAGTGAGCCAGTTTGCCAAAGTTTAAATTAGCCTGTTCAATTCACTGGAGGCCGTATTTTTCCTCTGAAACTTGTTCTAATTGGCACCTTTTCTTGACGCAATGAGGCGGACGGTGCCGTGATGAAGTCCCTGAAGTCACCAAGCCTTGGGCCCCACGCTAGACACCACGGGGCCGATGTCGCCTGGCTCTCCCGGTTGTCTCTGTGGCTTTCAGCCACTTCCAAAAAACCATTGTTTCCAAATTCCTTACACGCAGTTCATCCTACCTTGAAAGTTATTCCTCCAGAGGGCTGTTGATAGTTTGCTTCATCAGCATTTTGTCACTACCACACAATGAGATTTTCTTTTTCTTCCACACCTTGGGGGCACTCATGAAGAACACATGTGTGCTTAAACACAAAACGTACCAGGGCCCATAAGAGCCCCTCCTCTCCAGAGGGCTGGTCCTGGTCCACACACGCTGGCAGTGATAGCCTTTGTGTTTCCGAATCAGAGAAGACTTGCTCGGAATGGATGAAATGTATTTGAAATCACATTTGGCATCATCTGGAATGGCGAAGCTTCAGAGGTGACAGGGCCAGGATGTCCATATTCAGAGAGGGCCATCGAATTAAAGTTAAGCAGGGGTCTCTTTGCTTGAATTCCGGAGTTTCAAACCAGTACAGTCATGTGAGCTTGGATGGCCTGTAGGTACTTCCAACCCAACCTGACCCCAGCCGACCTCACTGCCTGTCCCCCGACTCCCGGAATGGCTTCCTTCTGCTTCGTTCTCTGTCTTGGCGACACGTGTTTCCATGGCCCCGCACTCTGTCATCTCACCTTCCGTCTAATCAGTTTCCTTCAATGTGTCGTCTCCACCCTCCCCAGGCCAGGTCGGCATCATCTCTCACCTATATGATGAGAACAATCTCCCCCGCTCTACACAGATTCCCAGCCCCTTTCCCAGGAATTTGGCCTGAGTGGGGCGGTCTAAGTGGGGATGGTGTAGGCTGGCCTCATGTGGACCAGGGGGAGGGCCCAGCCATACCTACCAGGGCTTGTGAGAGCGGCTTGTTTCACCCTGTGGGGGTCATTGCGGGCTCTTGTGTCGGACTCAGGATGGGGGTCTGTTGGGAAGCCCCGGCTGGCCTAGTCCCCTGGCCTTGAGCCTTTGGTCTTCTCTGAGCGCCCACCCGCCATCACTTGAGGACAGTGAAAGGCAGCTGTGTTGACCCTTTGAGCAGCATGTGGCCGTTCCTAGGTTTGGTGGTAGGGGTGAGTGACCCTTTCCTGTGCAGGAATGGCGAGTACCCATTGTATGACAGTGATTTGTCTTAGTGCCTAATAGCCCAGCCTACTTTGTGAGCTCCATAAAGGCAGGAAGCTTGTCTGGAGCTTTTCTGTATCCCCAGTGCCAAACCCTGTACTGGGGAGACAGGAGGTACTCTCTCATTCTTTCTTTCAAGAAATATTTCCTGGCCGGGTGTGGTGGCTCACACCCGTTATCCCAGCACTTTGGGAGGTCAAAGTGGGAGGATCACTTGAGTCCAGGAATTGGACACAAGCCTGGGCAACATAGTGAGATTCCCCCCGTCTCCTCAAAAAAAAAAAAAAAAAAAAAAAAAAAAACACAAAAGATTAATATTAATATTATCCAGGAGCAGTTGCACACACCTGTAGTACCAGCTGCTCTGGAGGCTGAGGTGGTAAGGATCATTTGAGCCTGGGAGGTTGAGGCTGCAGTGAGCTGTGATCACATCACTGCCCCCCAGCCTGGGCTACAGAGTGAGATCCTGTCTCTAAAAGAAACAAAGAAGTGTGTCTTCCCTGCTAAGTGTTATGGTCGAGGGAAACTCAGAGATCCAACCACTTGGCCAGCCTGTGGAGTGAGAGTGGGGCCAGCAAACACATTCTTGAGATCATTACACCTGACCTTTGTCCCCGAGTCACAGAGGCCTCAGCCCGGCAGGATATGAAAAGTTTCTGTTTCATTAGCAACTGGGATCTGAAGCCATTCCTGTGCCAAAACTTGGGGGGCTCACCGTTCAGTTCCGTTACCGCTTATGGCGCATCTATTATGTGCCAGGGGCTGGGGTGGCAGAGACCTCGAAACTGGTTCTCCCCTTCGAGGAGTCTCCAGCTCAGCCGGGGAGACAGACCACCCATGGGGCTTCTGGGAACAAGTGGCCCTTTCACCGACATTGGTAGGATGAGGAGGGGTCAGCTGCACTGGGAGCAGAAGTGGGGCCGAGCCTGACACGCCCTTGGAGCTGCTGCCTCGGATTACACTCTCGTGTCTCAAGCGATCATGATGTCGTTTTCTGGTGACGCAGGGATTCTGTTTCCAGGCTGGCTCTGCCTTTCCATCCAAGCCTTCCCTAGTTTGGATCTGGGAACTCCTTGTGTTTCTAGCCCTGCTGGTTGTTTGGTCACAGAAGCAGCTGGCTTAATGTTTCATTTGGGCCATCTGAGGCCCTTCTGCCTGTCAGTGTCCACGTCTCTGCCATTGCTGTGGGTGCTGGATGGAACTGTCCACCCCAGACTTGCTGCGTCTCAGCAAACCTTCGCATCCCTTCCGTCTGTCTGGCCACAGCAAAGGGGGCAGTGAGTCCCAGGTGCACTCAGAACCACGGAGAAGCCCTCAAAGGGAGGGGTGGGGCCGCCAGGTGCATCGGGAGACGGCTGGGTTCTGGAAAGGGAGCCAGGCCGTTCTCAGAGGGCTCTGCCTTCCCCTTCAACTCGCATGGGGCTGCTGCTTCATGGACTGTGACTGTGCGGAAGTCTCCCAAGGGCACCCTTGACTTCCTTGTTCCTCAGACTGTAGATCATAGGATAGAGCATGGGGGTGACATTGGTGTAGATTAAGGACACAATTTTGTCCTGGTCGGGGGCGTAGCAGGACTTGGGGCAAATGTAGATGAAGACTGCACAGCCATAGTGAGGAAGCGAGACCAACAGGTGCCCAGCGCAGGTGGAGAAGGCCTTGCTCCTGCCCGCGGCCGAGCGGATTCTGAGGACGGCCGTGATAATGAATCCGTAGGAGAGCAGGATCAGCAGGAAGGGGATCAAGAGGATGAGCGTGCAGACGAGGAAGACAGCAATCTCATTGGCTCGAGTGTCCGAGCAGGCCAGGAAGAGCACGGCGGGGATGTCACAGAAGAAATGATTGATCTCGTGGGACTGACAAAAGGGCAGGAGGAATATCAGCGTGGTCAATGTGAGGGAGAGCGCAAAGCTGCCAATGCACGCCAGAGCCAGCATCTGCAGGCAGAGGGTCCTGGTGATGAGGAGTGTGTAGTGAAGGGGCTTGCAGATGGCCACAAAGCGGTCGTAGGCCATCACGGCCAGGAGGAAGCACTCTGCCCCGCCCAGGGCAACGAAGAAGTGCATTTGCAGGGCACAGCCCAGAAAGGGCATCCGCTGGTTCCTGGACAGGAAATTGGCCAGCATGTTGGGGACAATAACCAATGTATAGCAAATCTCAACGGTGGACAGGTTTCGGAGGAAGAAATACATGGGGGTCTGCAGGCAGGAGTCAATGAGGGTGAGGAGCACAATAGTTGTGTGCCCCGCCAGGGTGACAAGATGCATGATTAGAAACAGTCCAAACAAGAAGATTTGCAGTTCCGCCAGGTCCCCGAAGCCCAAGATAACAAACTCAGAGCTTAAGGTGTGGTTTTCCTGCAATCGGTTCATCCTACAGGCTGCCTTGTAGAACTGGGTTACAGGGTTTAGGTTTTGTTTTTGTTTTGTTTTTCCAGCAATTCTCCAAGTCATGAGAAACCCTGAAGCCCTTTCCAGGAATGGGAGTGCAGCCAGCTCTCGCAGCCCTCCAACCCTCTTTTCCAGGCTTAGCCCTGGGTTTCACTCCACCAGCTTTTCGAATTCTGCCCTCTGTTCGCTGAAAATGAGGAACTGCTTATGGGATGCCACATCAGTTCACCTGTTGAATTATTATCAAAATGAACCCAGATGAGCAAATTCTAAACACGAAGTTGTTTTTCCCAGATGCTAAAGACAATCTTTCTGTCAGCGCTGTTCTATGGTTTCAAGACTTTTCTGGGGCGGGGGCAGGGGGCTGAGCTCGAGGTACTAAATAGGTTTAGACACAGTCACCAGGCTGTAGGGAATTGCTGTAGGGTGTGGACACTCCTGGCTTTGTGCGTCAGCCACTTTGTCCTTCCCTGACTACCACCTCCAAACTCCCAGGGTTCCAGCAGCCGACTGTGAGCAGGACGCTAGAGCACAGGACGCTAGAGCGCAGGACACTAGAGCGGAAGGGGCCCAACCCACCTCGGATCTGCTGCCTCTCTGGCATCCCCAGTCGATTGGGTGATTTATCTCTGAGCCCTGTAATTCTTTGTTTACTTCTCTGTCTACTGCAACAGCCTATGAGCTCCATGACGGCAGGCACAGTGTGTTAATGCGGCCTCTCAAACCACGGCTGGCACAGATTAGGAGTGTCAATAAATGTTTGTTGGCTGGCCTGAAGGTGGCTGATGGTTGTAATCCCAGCACTTTGGGAGGCTGAGGCAGAAGGATTGTTTGAGGCCATGAGTTCGAGAGCAGCCTGCACAACAGAGTGAGACCCCATCTCTACCAAAAAAAAATTGTTTTAAGTTAGCCGGGCATGGTGGCATGCGCCTGTGGTCCCAGCTACTGAGGAGGCTGAGGCAGGAGGATCATTTGAGCCCAGGAGGTGGAGGCTGCAGTGAGCTATGGTCGTACCACTGTACTACAGCCTGGGTGACAGAGCCAGACCCCATCTCTCAATAAATAAATAAATAAATAAATAATATAAAAGAATAAGTGTTTGTTGAATGAATGTCTGTTTCTCATTTCTGCATTTTCTACAGTTAGTGTGGGGTCAGGCATAGAGTGAGAAGAGCAGAGGGCAAAGGGCGAGCCAGGTCACCGAGTGGGAGCGACGGGGACAGAGTTAGGAGAGAGTCAGGGAGGGAATGGTCTCAGGACAACAGGGGCTCAAGCACCCGGTGTGGGACCACACCCTTGGCTGGTCTGTTTCCCTGGAGTCTATCGGGGAGGCGTTTGTTTCCTCCTTCCCTTGGCAGGACCTGGCGTTTCGCCTGCCATTTCTCCCCGTGCGTCCCTCCATCCCAGCAATCTTAAAAGATTCTCGAGATTCAGCAAAGTAAGAATCAAGGAGAGTCCAGTGCCAGTGGAGCTGTCAACTACAGGAGCCATTTCTACTGGGACCACTGAGGCGCAAAGTGGGTTCAGCAAAAGCCGAAAACCCATTTTAATCGTGGTTTTGCTCAGCATAGGTGGTGACTGTGATTCCAGCTTTCCAGCCGCTTTCACATTGCACTGAGGATTACTCGGTTGTTTCACTCACCTGAAGGGCACCTGGAGTCTTTGAGCCGGACAGGTCCCCAGAGGGCCACGTGCCCACTCCTCGCCTTAGAGTACAGGGTCAGGAAACCTTCTTCCCTGGATGACCCACCTCCTGCTCCTGCCCCCGCCCCTGGCTTCTGCCCCAGGTCCCCTGTCCGGACGGAGCCCAGCCCAGCTCGGGCTTCCCCTCTGGCATCTCCTCTCGCTATGGTCACAGGAGCCCAGCCTGGAAGGACGGGCAGAAGGCAGGGTGACCGGCCTCCCTCCAGACAGGGGTTCCCTCCAGAGAGGGCCCAGCCCCCTCCTGCGACCCAGCCCAGCCTCCCGCAGTCCCTCCATGGTCCCTGGCCGGCCCTCCCTGCGGGTAGGCGAGAACCTGCTTTCTGGGTTCATGTCTGTCTTCCTTGGACTCGTGCCCTTGCCTGTAGCTTTGCCACATCAAATCATGTCCACTCTTTTCTCCCATGACAGCGCTGCAGAGACGTGGGGCGTGCTTTGTTTCCTTTGGGCCCTTAACCTTGAAAACACTGAAAGACACAAAAAGGAAGGTAAAAGTCACACGTCGTGCAAACACTTGAAAAGTAAGACGTGAAAGTCAGAGTGAAGGTTCCTGCTTCTTCCGTCTTTCCCCACTCTCCAGAGAGAACCATTCTTAGCTGCCAGGGACATTTTCTTCCGTGCTTGGTGCCATGCACGCAAACACACACTCACACACTCGCACACACACGCACACACGGGTTCCCACACATGCACGCACACACACATACACACATGTGCATGTGCACAAACACCCCACTCACCCACTGCAAACATTCAATGGGATCATAGTCTACAAACTTCCCACCCTTATTGTAGTGATTTAATTTGTCACTTAACGAAATGTCTGGGAGCGGTTTTCAGTCAGCACTTACTGGCTTACTTCATTCTTTGTAGCTGCTGCATTCCACAGTATGAATGTGCTCTAATTTAACTAATTGTAGACTAATATTAATAACAGAAAGTAATAACACACATAAGCAAAAACAAAATCTAACTAAAATAAATCATAATTTCATCAGACTTTGAGTACCTTGCTGTTGAAGTGGCTTCTGGCGTTTATTTTTTACCACAGCCCATGGCACCGAGCGCATCCTGGCATAGAGCATGGCATACCTGGCTTTTCTCACTCCCCTGAGCACTCCTGGAGAGGAGGCCTGGGGTGACCTGGGAGGGGCAGAAATCCGGAGAGCAGCCCTGTCTGGGAGACTCTTCCGTTGAGAACCGTCTGCTATCAGTGAGAATAGTCCATCCTCGGGTGAACAGTGGCGGGGCCCAGTGGCTTCCTGGAGCTCAGACGGTGGCTTTCCAGCCTGTCTGGACCACGGGGAGCAGCCCTCAGAAGGATTTGCTGGCAGCTCTTAGAAAGGGAGTGTCCTTCGAGGAGTCGCCAAGGTCTGCAACTTGCCTTAAATAGCGGCGAAGGCGGGACTCGGGAAGTCCCAGGAGAGGCCAGGAAGGCGCTGGCCAGCCACCGTACTGGGACTCACCCACTGAGGGGAGTGACTTCCCCAGGTCACTCAGTTCCTCAGGTTCCCAGTGGAACCCAAATCCCGACCACTTGTGTCTTATGTGCCAACCCTAGAGATGGCATAGGTCTGGGCAATGTTGCTTCAGTCAGATCTGCTGAAAAGGCAGCCCCCGCTGTGCAATTACCAGCGTGTGAATGGACCTCAGGCTGACTCCAGAGGCCAGAAATGCAGAGGGTTGGCTTGGGTGGAATCCCGTGCCCACGCGTTGCTAGAGAGACGCATAAAGTGGGCAACGGGGCTTGAGATTGGTGGCCTTTGAGACACCGCTCCCCCGCTCCCCCCCATACACACGCACACACACAAACTGCACTGGGATTCTGTGCTTCTCTGTAATAACTCGGAGGGGACATTCTTCGGGCTCTCAAGGCCTCCACATTTAATCTGCAAAACCACAGTCATCAAAGTGAGTGAGTCATCTTCACGGAGTGAGGTGGGGAATCAGAGTCAGAGAACCCGAGAATGCTACCACTCAGCTGACCTAACCTTCCACCTAACCCCATCATCACCCCAGGTGAGTGTAGCCACATCCCAATGACTCCTAACTGGGGTGCAGCCCAACGTCCAGCCCGCACCACGGTCACCCTCTCAGTAGAGCAGGACCGAGGTCACCGCTGCCCAGCCCAGTCAGGGTGCTCCATTTTCCCCTGCCTGCCAGCCACAGCCACTCTAGGCTGCCAACCCCGCATCTGCCACCACTGCCCTTTCCAGGTATACCAGTGCACAGGCCACTGCCACTGCCACTGCCACGCCTCGGAAGCTTCCAGTCCTTGGAGGGCCAGCTCGGCTTCTTACTGGAAACGACAAAACAGGAAACAGGACCCCCAAACAGCCCTGTCTGAGCTTAGAATCACACACTCTCCCCCTCGAACCACTCCAGTAGCTTCTGCCTCTGCCTCCACCCCCAAAGGGGCTCCCAACATCGCACGGTGGCACGTTTCCAGCCCCTCCACCTTGCTCTTCCCCCTTCCTCCTCTCGGGCATCTGTCTCATCTCAGCCACAGTTGCTGAAACAGAGCTCTTCTGCTTATAATGGAGGCTCAGGCCATGGAAACCCTATTGTTCTCAGCACCCAGGGAACAGGCTTTGGGAGGTGCCCTACGAGGGATCTTGCCTTGCAAGTGGGAAGCATGCGGGACTGTTCCGGAGTTGCCGAGACTTCCTGAACTGAGCCGGCCAACAGCAGAAACCCAAGGACACTGTGGGAGACAGCTGGCCCAGAGGCCCAGGTGGCATTGACCTGTGCACTGGTATACCTGGAAAGGGCAGTGGTGGTGGACGTGGGGTTGGCAGTCTAGAGTGGCTGCGGCCGGCAGGCAGGGAATGACGGAGTGCCCTGAGAGTGCCTGCTCAGGGAGACCTTGGGGCACCTTCGGCAGGCAGCTTTCCGGCCAGGATTGCCTCGGCATAGGGCCCTGAGGGAGGGGTGGAAAGGGAAGAAGATTCCAATAGAAACTGAACATTTTGAAAGAAAGGCACTGCAAATGACCCCTCAGTAACTGTGGCTGTTACCTTTGCAAATTTCTAGACATCCTAAAGCAGCAATAGCTCAGGTACCACAGCTCTGAAAATTACCCAGACTTTCTGCACCTCCCTCAACTTAGATATCAGTTAGAGATCACCAATTCTGATAGGGTTTGGGACGACGTGGGACTGAGTTCTGGGAACATAATTCTACTGGGATGGGACACTGGCTTGTCTTCTACATTTGGTGGCTGTAAGGCTGGGGCTAGATATTCCTGTGCATCCTATGAACTCTTTAAAGGGGAAAGTGACAGTGAGTTGGCATTTAAATAACCCAACTGCCGAGGCACTGAATAAACAGCACCCATTCCTGTGGATGGCGGTTTAGACTGCAGACCTCTGGGCCCACAAGCCATCGAGAGCATCTAGCTGAGTGGGAGCAGAGAGGAGGTTGGAGAGAGTGATTGGGGACTTCAGTTTCTTCCAACATTAGCTCACAAGATCAAAAGACTTTGGGGGGCGGGGGCCTGGGGTGGGGGGCAGGGCTTTTCTCTAATGCCTTTGAGCTTCAGCTTGCCGGGAGATTTAATTTTTATTTCATCTTCTTTTTTTGAGAAAGGGTCTGGCTCTGTCAGCCAGGCTGGAGTGCACTGGCACGATCACAGCTCACCGCTGCTTCGACCTCCCAGGCTCCAGCGATCCTCCCACCTCAGCCTCCCAAGTAGCTGGGACTACAGGTGAACGCCCAGCTTGTTGGGAGAAAAGCTGAGTGTTGGGAGAGAAGCTGAGGCAGGGCTTCCATGTCTGACATAATGTAAAAGTCTTGGAACATGTCCGGGGTCCAGGGTCTAAAACCCCTTGTGGCCTTTGGAACACCAAGCTCTGTGCTAAAGGGTGGAAGGCTACCCTCACGCACCATAATCTAAGCCCAGGGCGTGGCTTGGATAGAATCCAGGGCTCATGGCTCTGGAATGTGTCTAGACTTGCTGGCTCCTTGCTCCTTGCTCTCCCAGAATCAATTGTATCTTGAGTTAAAAGAATCTGCTCTCCATTATCTCAAGTAGCAGAGCATATGCTAAACCATCACAGCTGTAAATCATGTGCTTAATGCAGCAACGCTCCCTTTCAACCCCACATTCTCACCACCTGTTTCTTTGTTTGATCACCAATAAATTGTCTGGGCTTCCAGAGCTCGGGGTCTTTGCAGCCTCCATACACTCGTGATGGCCCCCTGGACCCACTTTCTCTCTCAAACTGTCTTTTCTCATTCCTTTGACTCTGCCAGACTTCGTCACCCCCACGACCTGGTGTTGAGTTCGATCACCCCAACACCGGCTAATTTATTTTTATTTTTGTTTTTGTAGAGACGGGGTCTCCCTATGTTGCCCAGGCTGACCAGGAGAATTTTGAACTTTATTGTCTCTGCAGGTAATTCTTCATGGGAGAGGGTTTACGTTTGGGACATGTACTATGTTGGCCTGTCATTGTTAGAATATCTCATAGACACCATTTGACCTTGTTGCAGAACCTCTGATGAGATATGGTGGGCAACGATGGCCAGAAATAATTTGGGATGAGCAAACAGAGTAAGGGGTAAACTTTTGGCTGTGGGTACACCATAGACTTAGTAGTTAAGCCCAATGGGTCAAGAGGTATGTATTTGACCATTTTCACACTGCTACTGTTGTAGGACTTTCTCCTCAGTTCAGCTAAAAACTGGGTTCTTGTCACATGACCAGGAAAGATTTGGCATGCAGACATTTTGAAGGGTGAGGGGTTATGGGATATATTGAGCGAAAAGGAAAAAGACTCTCAGCAAAGCCAGAGGGGCTTCTGTTAACAGGCCCCCATCTCACAGGTTGAATCCCAGGTTACCACACAGGAACAGGAGGGGCCAGGTTCCTCCCGCCTGGAAAGGGCACGAACTTCCATGGCGCTACCCTGTTCTCCCAGTGCCCTAGCCGGTTGGAGCTTCTCTGGGACTCCTTTCTACTTGGCTGTTTCACTATGAAGAAATACCCAAGACTGGGTAATTTATAAAGAAAGAGGAGTTCAATGGACCCACAGTTCCACATGGCTGGGGAGGCCTCACAATCATGGTGGAAGGCGAAGGACGAGCAAAGGCACGTCTTACATGGAGGCAGGCAAGAGAGCGTGTGCAGGGGAACTGCCCTCTGTAAAACCATCAGATCTCGTGAGACTTATTCACTACCGTGAGAACAGCATGGGAAAGGCCCGCCCCCGTGATTCAATTACCTCCCACTGGGTCCCTCCCACGACCCATGGGGATTATGGGAGCTACAGTTCAAGATGAGATCTGGGAGGGGACACAGCCAAACCATATCGAGGTGCAAAAATTTGTGAAACATTAGGTGTGCATGCTGGGGCAGTAACTCTTCTCTCCCCCAGTCTCCTCGAGGAAGGAGACGCCCCATGGAGATGCAGTAAAATACCCAGTTGGTGGGTGGTACCCATAGGTCCACATTTCTAGATCAAGTGGTTAATTTGTCAAAAGTTCTCACTGTGGGAGATCTGGCCTCTTTTTCCTTTCCTTCCTGCCCAGTTTGGTGGCAGGCAGCAATCCTGGGGATGTGAGCCTGTTCTACAGACCCAAAACCTTCCTCCAGTTGGGTCGCTCTAAGTCTAGACTAGGGGGCTTGTGAGGAATTAGCAAGCCCATTTGGCTCTCCTGACAAGTCCTATCCACCAAGGCTGCTTCCCCATCTGCTGGTACATTTGTGGAATTTCTCAGTTGGTTAGGAACCCTAGCAGGGAAGATGTGCTATTTATTGCCCCCCCCCACCTCCCCGCTCCCCCGATTGTCAACTTCAGTGCTAATGCTTGTAAATTGCTTAGGAATTCTGGTGCTAGATATGCAGGAATGCAATTCTGGTTGCCAGGAAGGTTGGTGGGGGGAGGCTCAGAATTCCTCTGGCTTCTTAACTACCACTTCTGGTTTTACAGCGAACTCTGGCCCCCCTCCGCTCACCATGGTGCTCCACGCCTGCCTGGAGGGGGTGAGGAAGCCACAGCTGCACCCACAGCCTCAACACTAAGCTCTGCTCAATGGAACCCTCTGCAAATACCAGGTTGAGACGTGATGAAGCCATCTGGTTGATCACTTTTTTGTCTCACTCGAGCTTACTCATTACAGTCCATTTGTGTTTTGAAATGGTTAGCTACAGATTTATAGATGATTTTTATTATTACCTTGTTTTGTAGTGGAGGCAACCACAAAGAATTCCATAGCTGCAATTGCCTGAAGGCACGTAAGTATTGGAATTCTGGGTCTGCCAGGTGCCCACTCACTTCCTTCCCTCAGATGCTAAGGCTCTGCAGATCTTGGAGCAGGTGCAGGAGGGATGATTTGGTTTGAGCCAGTCCAGATTTTGGAGTTCATGCGGATATCTTGTCACCACTTAGTTTTATTGTGGATGTTGCCCTCAGGTTTTGGTTTTGCTATCCTATTTCTCTCTCTCTCTCTCTCTCTCTCTCTCTTTCTCTCGGTTATGAATATACAAAAATGATGTTACAATCATTGATGTCACCTCAGAATCTAGAAATTGCATCACTTCTATATTGGAATAATTCGTAAGGATGTTTTAACTTTGATACAAGAAAACCATAAGCATTAGAACTTCTGGGTAAAATAGTGACCGGAGGGCAAAGATTTTTAAGTCCTCTCCCCAGAGTTACCCTGAAATGACAAATGAAACAAATGAAATATAAAGTGTAAGGGGAAGCCAGTTCATCAGCTAACTAGGAAACAGCAGCAGCCCCTCACCAGGAACTGAGGAATTTCAATCTCTCTCTCCTCTCTCTCTCTCTCTCTCTCTCTGTCTCTCTGTCGTAGTTCCAATCTATCATGGATTGGTATTTTTGTAAAAACAATAACATTTATCATACGATTAACTGAAAAGGATCCCAAATCCAAGCCCATCTACTTTATTGTTAGAGTCAACAGACACTCTGATTAAACAGATTTACTCCGCCTGCCTATACACTCAACTCCTGTACTTATTACAGGCTGGAAGCAGTTTCTGGATTACCGTCCACTTGCAGACTGTATTCATTTATTTAGAGCTGTCAGAACAAAATACCACAAACTGCACGGCTTAAAATGACAAAAATGGATTTTCTTGCAGGTTCTGGCATCCACTAGTCCGAAATCAAGGTGTTGGCAGGGCCGCGCTCCCTCCAAAGAGGCTCCCAGGGAAAAATCGTTGCTGGTCTCTCCTAGCTTCTGGTGGCTGGTGGCATTCCTTGATATTCTGTGGCTTTTAGACGCTTGGGCACATCACTCCAATCTCCATCTCTGTCATCATATGACCTTGTTCCCGTATGCGTCTGTTTCCAAATTTTCCCCTTTTTAATTAAGATACGAGTCCTATTGGATTAGGGCCCACCGTAAGGACTTCATCTTAACTTGGTTACATCTGCAAAGACCCTATTTCCAAATAAGGTTGCATCGACAGGTCCTGGGTTGACATGACTTTTGGGGGATACAGTTCAACCCGCTACACGGAGCATCCTCGTTTTGTGAACTTCACTTTCTGTGGCTCTCATGGAGAGGGTGCAAGACTAATTTAAAGGCAGGGGCAGCCTGTGGCTCCCTGCCTGTGAAAACACAGCATCTTGGCGAATCACACCCACTAACTGAGAGGGGCCTGGGTTGGAAGCAAGGTTGAGTTCTGCAGCAGCTGGAGGAAGGAGAAACATCTGGCCCCACCAGCACCCCTGGAAGTCCAGCTTTCTGAGAAGTCCACAGGAGTCTCTACTCCTGCCTTATACTGGTTACATGTGGCAGCACCGTGGAAAGGGCTGGCCACTGCCATGATCTGGCTTTCTGAGGGGGAATGTGCTGGGTCAGGGGGCACGGCCCCACCTCTCTGCTGCCATTGTCTTGCGCTCTTCACATTTTACCAGATCTCTTAGCTGGAAAGTAGAACCACAGAGAGTCTAGACTGTTTCCCTCTCTCTTCATCCTGCCTGAAAGATTGGAACACAGTGTGTCTGATGGAGCCTCCTTAACTCCCAATTTTGGTAGACAGAGACCTTCCTCTGTAAAGATGAGTGTCTTAGTCCATCTGTGTTGCTCCAAAGGAATAGCTGAGGCTGGGTCATGGATAAAGAAAAGAGGTTTATTTGGCTCAGGTTTCTGCAGACTGTACAGAAAGCATGGTGGTGGCGTCTGCTCTGCTCCTGGGGAGGGCCTCGGGCTGCTTCTACCCATTGTGAAAAGCGAAGGGAAGGTGGCATGTGCAGAGGTCACAGGACAAGGAAGCAAGAGAGAGAGAGAGGAGGTGCCAGGCTCTTTTTAAGAACCAGATATTCTGGGAACTAAGAGAGGGAGAGCTCACTTGCCACCATGAGGGCAGCCCCAAGCCCTTTGTGAGGGATCCGCCCCCCTGAGCAGAACACCTCCCACCAGGCCCCACCTCCGACATTGGAGATCAATTTCAACATGAGGTTTGGAGGACAAAAACATCCAAACTGTAGTAATGATCAAGCAGATGTGGCAGCTGGGATTCTGTGGGTCAAAAGAAGCAGAAAGCAACTCCACCAAGGTCAGGAAAGCATGGGACCTTCTAATGTGAATACTAGGTTTATGGGATGCGGGGTGGTTGTCTCTCAGAAGCCCAGGACAGGACTGCAGCTGAGTCTCAGGAACAAACTGAAGCCAGAGACTCAGACACCATCAAGACTTCCTCCCTCCCTGTGTCTTTCAGCCCCGTGGATCTGCTCCTTTCTTCCTTTTCTCTGAAGACAAATGTCTTCTGCACCTTTTCCCAGGATGACCGCAGCCAGCTCCCAAATTTACAGGTGTATTAGGCCATTCTCGCACTGCTATAAAGAAATGCCTGAGGCCGGGTCATTGATAAGAAAAGAGGTTGAATGGGCTCATGGTTCTGCAGGCTGTACAGGAAGCATAGTAGCATCTGTTTCTGGTGAGGCCTCAGGAAGCTTCCAGTCATGGCAGAGGGCAAAGGTGGAGTTGGACCATCACATGGCTGGGGCAGGAGCAAGGGGGTAGGGAGTTGCCAGATCTCATGTGAACTCAGAGAAAGAGCTCGCTCATCACCAAGGGGATGGCCCAAGCCATTCTTGAGGGATCTGCTTCCATGACCCAAACACCTCCCACCAGGCCCCACCTCCGACACTGGGGATCACATTTCAACATGAGATGTGGAGGGGACGAATATCCAAACTCTATCCCCAGGTGACAGTCAAGGTGTGGAGTAACTTGAAAACCCTCCTGCTCTAAAACATCATCAGGACTATCTCTCTGAGTCTCCCATATCCACTAAGAAGGAGCCAGAAGGGCCTTCTGGATGTGGTCTGCGTTGCAGTGTTGGCCGACGAGACAGATAGGAGGGGATGATGGGAATATGGATGTTAGCCAGTTCGAGCAAAGTACCGGCTCATGTACATGACAATGATCTCCAGATGCAGTAGCTCCGTGGGGACCTTGGCCTGTCTGGCTCTCTTCTTGCCCTTCCCCTGTGGTGAAAGCTGGCTCAATGACACCACACCGTCATGCCAGGTCACCAAAAGGAGACACAAGAAGAAAGGGACATGGCATGGAACGCCAGTCTAAGGGTAAGGAAACGACTTCCTCAGGATTGACCGGCAAACACGTAGCACCTTTCTTCTGCTGACTCTTTCCGTGTTTCTCTCTAGCCCATGAGCTCTCCAGTCTGGGACAAGCATGTGTTGACTGGCGGCAGCTGGGTCCCTAGTGTTCCCAGGAGTTTCTGCAATTGGGCACGTCGCTAGAGCCCTGGCCCTAGTGTCTGCTGCTTCATGGATGCTAAATAAATGGTGGTTGAATGAACACATATGAAAGCCAATGTGCTAATATGGCTGTGGGGTGGAAGGATGGTGTCTTTCAGATGTGAGCATGTATCTCCAGGAAAGGCTTTCCAAACAGGACAGACACTGAGCACGGGTTTGGGAGAGAGGACAAGTGTATTAGTCTGTTCTCATGCTGCTAATAAAGACATACCCAAGACTGGGTAATTTACAACGGAAGGAGATTTAATGGACTCACAGTTCCACATGGCTGGGAGGTCTCACAATCATGGCAGAAGGCAAAGGATGAGCAAAGGCACGTCTTACATGGCGGCAGTCAAGAGAGCGTGTGCAGGGGAACTCCCCTTCATGAAACCGTCAGATCTCCTGAGACTTATTCACTGTCACGAGAACAGCACGGGAAACATCCGTCCTCATGATTCAGTTACCTCCTACCAGGTCCCTCCCATGACACGTGGGAATTATGGGAGCTACACTTCAAGATCAGATGTGGGTGGGGACACAGCCAAACCACATCACCAAGTTTTGCCAAAGCTTCCTTCAGGTTCCCTGCAGCTCAGGCTGTTCCACAGTCCTGACTTGCTCTCTGCAGTGCACAGGGTGAGACCCCAGGAAACCCCTCAATTAAAACACAGGACAAGGTGCTCAGTATGCCTGCCTGTTCTTTCTCTTCCTTCAGTACTTTCTGCTCTGGCCAGAGGAGATTCCCCGGCCATCTGGACTCTCCTTCCCCTACCCTTATCTTACATCACTGCCAACTTGCCCTCCAATATGCACTGTCATCAACAGCCTATGACAGTGTTGCTAGCCTCACATCCTTGCCGAACTGATGGGAATTATTTAAATTTTCGCCAATCAGACGGAAAAACAAATCATTGTTTTAATTTTTCTTTAAAAACGAAAGAAGGAGGCTGGGGTGGGGGGGTCTTACGCCTGTAATCCCAGCATTTTGGGAGACCAAGGCGGGGGGACCATTTGACATCAAGAGTTTGAGACCAGCCTGGCCAACATGATGAAACCCCGTCTCCACTAAAAATACAAAACTTAGCCGGGTGTGGTGGCACGCACCTGTAATCCCAGCTACTCGAGAGGCTGAGACAGGAGAATCGCTTGAACCTAGGAGGCGGAGGTTGCAGTGAGCTGAGGTTGCACCAGTGTACTCTGGCCTGGGTGACAGAGCGAGACTCTGTCTCAAGAAGAAGAAGAAAAAAAAAAACTGAAGAAGGAAATGAAAATTATTTAAAAATTGGTGAAACTGAGCATCTTTTCATGTGCTTATTTGCTTTTGTATTTCTTTTCTTGTGAGCTCCTTATTCATATTTTAGCCCATTTCTAAAATCAGGTTGTTTGTCTTGTCCTAAAATTCTCTGTTAACAAAGTTGGCTTCATCAGACTGCTGTGAATATTTTCTCGTTTGAGCGTCCTGAAAACACTTCTGAGCTGAGAAACCACAGAGAAGAAAAGCCATAAAAACGATAAAGTGGCTGCATAAAATTAAAAGTGTATGGGCAGCAAAAGACAAATGAGAAACTATTCACAACAAGTTAGAGGTAGGGATCCGCCTTTGTGTGTTCCAAATGGAGAGCCAGTTGCCCGAAACGCCATTTATTCAATGCTGCCTCTATCATTTCTGAAATTTAAATTTCTCCTTTATTATATCGCCAAATTCCCACGTGGATTAAACCCATCTATGTCTGGACTCTTAAATCTGTTTCACTGACCAGCCTTCCTGTTTCTTCTTCAACACCAAACTGTTTTTGTTCCGTGCATCTAGCTGTGTAATTCCTGTTCCCCAGGAGTTATTCCACCTGAGTACCTTCAATGTCCCTGGGAGACGTGCTGGGGCTGTCTCAGGCCCATCTCCACTTCTGCACAGAATGGGAGACAAAGTAGCCGGACCTGCCTACGCTGCCAATGCTCTGTGTGTTGTTGCTAACCACAGAATACCCCGGTATGTGCTGATACAGGACCGTTGTTTTCCAGTGTAGTTGCTCCGAGAGCCATAGGGTGAGGCCTCACTAGTGGGAGTGGGGGAGTGTCATGCTTCTTTTCTGAATGGATGCCTGCACTTAGGAACTAGGTATCTGCATGTTCTCTCTGTTATTCCTCCAAACAACGAAGTGAGCTAGCTGCTATTATTCGCTGCACGTGAAAGAGGAAACATCTAAAGCTGAGAGAGAGAGGCTGAGTATCCTAGCTCGCCCTAAATCACACATCCAGGAAGGGGTGGAGTTGAGCTTGACCTCTGGCCATCTGTCTGGCTCCAGCTTAAGTCCCTCCCTCAGTCAAGTCTCGCCCTCAGTTTTCCTTCTAAGCAGGCTGATTCTAAATGTAAGCATCCTAAGCTGACTTAATTCTGATGCTGAATTCTTAACGTCCACTCCAAGTGTTAGCCTTCCTCACAGCTGCCAGCACAGACCTGGCATAGAAGCGGCACCGGGAAAATGATGGCAGTCCATCCCATAATTCTTATGTTTTGACATGAGAGTCACTGTTTCCCAAAAGGAACCGTGAACTCCCATGGTCATCTTCGGTTTTGGACAAGGAGTGCAGAAATCCCATGCATTGGGCTGTGAGGTTGCAGCAGGGACTTGTTATTTGTCGTCATTCGTTGGCTCAAAGAGTCAGTCTGTTTGCTCCACCAGGGACGACACTTACAATCGTGGCTGCCCACAGAGGGTACCCACAACTTCAGCAATAGGGTTGGCAGACACCTCTAAGTGATTCCCTCGAGCCTCTCTAGCCAAGGTCCTTTTGTATTTCCTAAGACTCGGCTTAATCAGGTCAGCGGAGTTAACCCCCAAGTCAGCCCAACTTCAGGCTGAAAAGTCTGGATTGCTTTACTGAGCCACTCTGTGATCCACGTGACTCTGGAAAGTGGGTCTCTCTTCCTGGAGTGTCTCTCTTCCTAGAGTCTAGCTGAACATGTGCCAGCTGCGGCTTGGCCTCTGTCTGTCCCTAGCAAGAGGACCGGACTTTCACGTTACCTATCCTGGCTTCACTGCAGCCCCGAATCATCGGCCATGGGTCGACAGTGGAGGGCTGCAGGGTCACTTGGATTCAGGTGACTTTCTTGGCACAGCCCTGACCTCTGGCATCTTTGGCAATCTTGTACCTAAAGAGCTGTCCCTTGTGTCTGTCCCAGCTGGACCTCAGAATCTGGGTGCCAACTAGTTAGTTAGGAAATGTTGATAGTTATGGAAAAAGACGGACATTTAGTCCACACCCCTGGGAAAGAAGAAGTACTCGGCTCTGTCCACATGCTCACTTTCTACTGCATTGCCTGCATCATCCACATGATGTCCCCAGAAGAGAAGAGTCAGTCCACTCACTCAGGCACATCTGCCTGAGGTCAGAGTTGGCCCTGATGCCAACAGGAAGAGACCGCTTCCCAGAATGACTAGCCCATCCCGTGCTCTAGAACATGGCGGAAGTCTTTCAGTGGGAGCTCGCCGGGGAGCAAGCCCCGTCAACAGCCTTGGCGTGGTTGTGTGGTCTCAGTGCCTGCTCTTCAAAGCCAGGTATGCACACTGCTGAGGGCAAACAAAGTCTCTCCAAAGAATACCCAGGCACGGATAGTTTTCAACGATGAATATTTATAGTAAGCCAGAGATCATATCTTTGCAACTGATGAAACTTATGAAAAATTCCAGAAGCTAGGTTTAAAACGTGGGGTGTGTGTGTGTGTGTGTGTGTGTGTGTGTGCGTGTGTGTGTGTTACTCCTTCCTGCTTTCAGATGCAAATTGAAAACCACCAGGGAATAGTTAAGCTCTATTCCATCCAGTGGTTCTCAAACTTTAGAGGCGTCCGCATCAGCTGCAGGACTTGTTCAAACACAGATTTCTGAGCTCCACTCTCAGAGTCTCTGACTCAGTAGGTCTGGGATGGGACCTGAGGATCCATATTGCATTTGCCCGTTCTCACTCTGCTGTGAAGAAGTACCCGACGTTGGGTAATTTATAAAGAAAAGATCTTTATTTGACTCACAGTTCTGCACGGCTGGGGAGGCCTCAGGAAACTTACAATCACGGCGGAAGGCATCTCTTCACAGGGCCAGCAGGAGACAGAATGAGTGTGAGCAGGGAAAATGCCAGACGCTTATGAAAACCATCAGATCTGGTGAGACTCAATCATTATCACGAGAATAGCACGGGGGAAACTGCCCCCACGATTCAATTACCTCCACCTGGTCCCGCCCTTGACACATGGGGATTATGGGGATTACAATCCAAGGTGAGACTGGGGTGGGGACACAGAGCCAAACCATATCACATATCTTTAACAAGTCCCAGAGGAAGCTGAGGCCGCTTGTCCACAGGCCCCACTTGGAGAGCCCCTGGTCTAAGCACACGCATCTGTCTGTGGTAACTGATGAGCCACTCATCAGTAGAGCCACTCATGAGCCAAGCGAGTCCTTTCCTCTCTGGTGCCTCCCTCTGTCTCACCCTCCTCATCCTATATTGGAATAGTCAGATTCTTACCCCACAGATGGTGAGCAGGAACTGGGGCATTCACCTTTGCGTCTCCTCGCACCTCTCCTCCACTCCTTGACTGGCTAGTTCCTACTCATTCTTTGTGTGTTAGCAGAGATGTCACCTCGTCCCTGATCAGAACTGGTTAGGCACCCTTCTTGGGTGCTCTCCGTAGGACCTTGAGCCTACCCCGACATATGACATATCACATAAGATTTAATTGTCTGTTCTTCCGTGTCCCTCCCATCAGACTGTGAACTCCCTGAGGGCAGGGACTCTGTGCAGGAGGTTGCTCGTAGTGAGGCTTGGAGTGAGGTAATGAGTGCCCCAAAACTTACGAATAGAGAAGAAGGGATGGCTATACGGGGTATTGCAAAGGAAGAGTCTTCCCAGCACCCGCTCCACAGTGTGTGTGTGTAAATGCCTATTCAATTAAATGAACACATTAACAGAGCTGGTTGACTGATGACATAGGGAGAGTAAGACGGAGAAGGGATCCAACATTCAGGGAGCCCCTCATATGTGCCAGACACTGGTGGAGACGGCAAAGTCGAAAACGGCATTGGCTCCAAAAGGAACAGGACCAGATAACGAGCTCGATGTTGATCAAGTGGTATTTAAGGAGACGGCAAATGCACAAATGGAGGTACATACCTGGATAAATGGCACGGAAGGTCTGTGGATCAGTCGTAGCACAGTGGCTGGGAGCATAGACACGGGAGTCAGACACATGTCTGGGGCCGGCTTTGTCTTCTCCAGCAAGCCCCCACCAAGATGTCAGATCCCATCTTCCTGGTGCAAGGGAGGTTAATCCCTTGAAGGTTAATCCCTAGAAGGCTCGCATGGCTTTTAGGGAGCCCATCTACAAAAAGAGGTGGCTTTTTGTAGCAGTGACCCCAAGGCTAAATCCTGTCATCTATGCCCCGAGAAATAAGATTGTGCAAGCTGCTCTCCGGAGAGTAACTTGTGGGGCCAAGTCTTGATGCCCTGAGCATGTGACACCATGGTGGGTGATAGGACAGACCTATCCTAGACCTTGCCGGCAGGAGGGCTAGCGTCCTCTGCTGCAGAAAGAAATCGACAACCTCAAGGATCAACTTGGTAGGCTGGGAGGGGGGAAGACCAGTGTATATTAGTGCGGAACCTGAGGTGGTGTGGAGCTGGGGCTGGGGGTGTAACTGGCCACTCAGGGACCACCATTCCTGTGGGAGGGAGACTCTGGCAGGTCTGGCCCTGGAGGCGTCTGTGTATTTACATGACCCATCCACCTGTCCAACCTATCTAATCTATTTGTTGATTTTAATTTTGACTTTTAATTTTTATGAGTACATAGTAGGTGGATACATTTTTCGGGTGCCTGAAATATTTTGATATGGGCATGCAATGTGTAATCATCGCATCAGGACAAATGGGGTTAGCCAATCTGCTTAGCTAATCTACCTGTCCATCCGTCTGTCCGTCCATCCATCCATCCATCCATCCATCCACCCACCCACCCACCTTTAGGTAGAAATAGATCGTTTGAACCACACGTAAACTTTGCCAACAAGTCCCAGAGACCTTATTTTAGCACATTTGCTGCACACTGCACTTGCTTTTTCTAACTGCTGCTTGGTGGGGAGTGTCCATATTTTAACAGGCTCTGAGAGATTCTGATATGTACCAAAGTTTGAGCACGACTCATACATGGTGACCTTATTTAGAAAACATATCTGCCTGTATCTGGGGTGACAGGTGGGTGGGTCATTCCTGGGGCTGGACACCACCAGGTATGGATGGGGTGTTCATGTTGCCAGGTTGAGCCTGTCCCAGGGGGTGAGGGGAAGGCGTCTGTCTCCCTGTGCCTGGAATGCTTAGTTATGCCTCTCTCTGTTTCAGTGGCCACACAGTGCCTCATTGAGAAATTCCAGATCCTTTGAAGTGAATGGTGTACATTCTGTACCCTTTCCCAAGGTCTTGGCCATGTGGGACGGCTGGGGCCTGGCTCCGATGGGAGGCTTCAGTCTGACTCTACTCTCTGTGACAGGTTGAACACAGCATCTGCATACACAGAAGCAGCAGGTCCCCTTAGAGTCAAGGAGCTATGGCGACGCTAGTTCCCCCTGTTCTGCCTGCGTCTCGTCGGAAAGCCCTGCCCTGCTGCCCTGCCAATGCTTCCTCTCTTCCTGAAGTTTAGCATGGCTTTCCTCCCCCGGTTCATTGCAGTCTTAACTTAAAGTACTTCTCAGAGTATGTGGTCTGCCTTTACTCCATCAGGTCAGCCTGGGCTACCCTCTGAGCAGGAGCCCTCCAGTCTGCTGGCCATAGTGACCTGGGTCTGGGGACCCTGTGATTCTGCCCTTCCGTGCACGATGCTGTCCTTCCCTCATCTCTTCTTTCTGTGGTCTCGTCGTTCTCATCCGTCACCGTTATCCTCCCAACCCCTCGGCAGGAGCAAATTAGCCCCTTCCAGAGCTCGCGCCCCACTTCCCGCTCCTCCTTGGGACCTTCCTGGCTCTCCCCTCTCTTCTCTGCCGCGACAACACCTCATATCTTTCCCCTGGCTTGATGTCGGTCAACCTCTCCTGCGTGGTTATTTCAGCAGGAATTAGACAGCACAGGTGACCTAATCTTCCTTCTACTCAGGCCTGCTTCTCTTTCTAGGCTTCTTATCTCCCATCAGGTTTATGAAGAACTCCACCAGAACCTGTGCATTGTCCTCTCCTCCTTCACCATCACCTGCCACTTCTCCTTAGTTTCAGTAGAGGGGCAGAGGCAGAAGTCACAGCACGGTGGCTTATGAATCAAAAGGGAGGGATGTGAATGTCTTCTGGTGACTCTGGCCCAACTTGGGGGAGTCTGTTCACTGGCAGTTAGAAGTGGATGGCCAAGGGCTCAGGGGTTTCACATCCTCCGTGTCCCAGCCACTGTTTCCACTGCCAGTCTGGGCCCAGGCCTCACCCTGGCCACCTGTCAAGGCCCCATGTCACCCCAGACTGCCCCAGGCATGGAACGGGTGCTGCCCACTGCCTCTGGCACCTGCGGGCCTGGGCCCACACATCTGCATGCTGACACCGGCGTATCTCCTCTGCCCTTGCACATGCTCTGTTGTCCCAAGGGACTTCACCTACATAACACAAGTTCAAATATAAAATGATGAGGAATTTCAGAGGCCACAGAAGAGCACTGGACCAAGAGTGAGGTCCTTTTGAGAGCAGGGCCCCATGCAGAGGTCCCGTGTGCAGGACGCTGGCCCTGGTCACATGGAATCATATCTAACGACGAGGGAGCCTGGGTATAAGTCCCCAGCTAGACGGTAATGTGCACGGGTAAAACTCGAGCTTTATTTCAAAAAAGAAGAAGGTGAGACTCATTACTGGAGGGTAACTTGAAGTTAGCCAGAAGGGGAAGATGGGAGACACACCGCAGTCTCTGGTTCGCAGCAATGGAACAAATCCCTCTGGGCAGGGATAACGTGAGGGCTTTCCTCCAGCAGTGGAGCAAAGTCCTTGGTTATTCCATCAGGCAGCCCTTGGGTCTGTCATCTGGGAAAGAACCCCTTGTCCTCACATTGCCTTCTGTGGCCACTGGCTCTGCCTTCTGGCGGTCTCTCCTTATCCATCTGTCCCCCTGGGCCACACCTGATGTGAGCATTGGGGAGTATGGCCTTCTTGGAGGTCATGCAGTGATTCAGCTCGAGTGTTTGATCCCACTAAATCTCATGTTGAATTGTAATCCCCAGTGTTTGAGGTGGGGCCTGGTGGGAGGTGATTTTGGGTCATGGGGATGAATCCCTCATGAATGGGGCTTGGGCTGTCTCCTTCCTGATGCGTGAGCTCTCAGTCTGAGCTCACACGAGATCTGGTCTTTAAAAGTGTGTGGCAGCCGGGCACAGTGGCTCACGCCTGTCATCCCAGCACTTTGGGAGTCCAAGGTGGGTGGATCGCTTGAGCCCAGGAGTTTGAGACTAGCCTGGGCATCATGGCGAAACCCCGTCTCAACAAAAAACACAAAAGTTAGCTGGGCGTGGTGACACACACCTCTGGTCTCAACAACTCTGGATGCAGAGGTGGGAGGAATGCTTGAGCCAGGGAGGTTGAGGCTGCACTGAACCGTGATCACACCACTGTGTTCCAGCCTGAGCGACAGAGTGAGACCCTGTCTCAAAGAAATGAACAAATAAATAAAAGTGTGTGGCACGTCCTCCCCCACTGTCTCTCTCTCTCTTCTCTCTTTCTCTCTCTCTCTCTCTCTCCCTCCCTCCCTCCCTCCCTCCTGTTTTCACCATGTGAAGTGCCAGCTCGATTTTGGGTCATGGGGGTGAATCCCTCATGAATGGGGCTTGGGCTGTCTCACTTCTGAAGTGCTGATCTTAACTACTTGACTGGCTCCTAAAGTCTGTATCGCCTCCTCAGGATGCTGATTCCAGGGCACCTGCGCAAATGGCTGCAGTTGGAGCTTTAGAAGTAGTTAGCTTTCTCAGCCTGTAAGGTTCCAAATGTTCAGGTTCTCATTCAACAAAGACTTCAGGTCTCAGGAGGAGGAAAGCAACGCTCTCAGAAGTGCATCCCCTCCCAGCTCTGGCTTGCAGACTCCTAGCTCTAGTCCAAGTTCATCTTCCTCTTGTAGGACTCTTGTGGAAGTGACAAGAAGCCTCGGACACATCTCCAACAGTTCGGTTCTTTCTACCATTTCCCCCAACACTTGGCACGGTCAGTCTTTCTCATGTTAGCCCTTCTACTAAGTATTTGATGGCATCTCACTGTGGCAAGTATGATGTGGTGATATCTCAGTCTCACTGTCCATTTTCATGATGCTAAAGGATGCCGGTTCTGGCATAGCTGAGGATGAAGGTTGGCTACTATCAACTGGCCGAGTCATTGTGTCTACAGTGCTGGTGAGGGGGCGTGACACACACCAGCTTTGGCATCAACAGGTGCTGGGCTGGTAGCAGAACCAGCAGGGTAGGGCCTAGGGCTCCTCCAGACCAGTTGCCACTTTCTCTTGGGCTGGAGAGAAGGCTTAGGGGACAGGCAAAAGGGAGGCACTGAATTGGGAGTGGGGTCTGGCCCGCTTCTTTCCGCTGGGACCTAGATAGATCTCTTCACACTCAGCTTGAGTATCTGCCACTTGGCCCTCCAGGGAACCGGATAGCCCGTGCCGAGCCACAGTCTGTGGTGTACACGTTTACAGCAGCGTCATCGTGTGCAAGGGTTGTGTTCACGCTTCTCTCCTTCCCCGCCCTGGTGACCAGCGGCCCCATGTCTCCTGGGACAGCGCCCCGGTGCTGGCCTTCCCGCATAAGTCGGAACTTGCCTGGATGTCTCAGCTGCCAGAAACCCCAACTGGACAGTCTCTGTCAAACGTATTCAGGGAGACAGCAGTCAGCTGTGTTCTCCCTCCAAGCGATTAGCGTTTGAGACAGGGGCAAAGTCTTAGCCTGGGTACTCAATCACAGCTTCTCAAGTGAGAGTATTATTATGTATTGCATCATACAAACTTATGACACCAGGTTAGTATTTTTGGAATTTGTAAGTCTATGTTGTTCCTCATAATTCACTATTACTCCTATTTGGTTTTAAAACTATTTTCCATATATTAAAAAGCAACATTGAACTAAGGCTGTGGTATTCAAAAGGATCCCTGGTTTTCAACAAACGAACTCTTATAAAGAATTCTGCCATGAAAAGGAAACAGTATCTCAATATGTAAAAGTTTTGTTCAACAAGATTCAATAATTTTCGAGTCAGAAAATGTGAAGAGTAAATTTTTTCAAAGGTTCAAAGGAAAAAGCAACCTGTGCAAGCTCCATTAAACCTGTCTTTGCACACACCTCCTGAGCACTTTGAAACTGCTAACAGTTTTAAAGTTTGACCGAAAGTGGCAGTACTTAAAGGCTTCAGGAATTTTTTTTTTTTTTTTTCAAGAAATGTACCGATAGCCATTTCAGACAGCCACCTGGGATGCTTTCTATTACATACAGCAAAATCTGATTCACGAACAAGAAATTTCTCGCAATACAAAAAGATAAATGATAATTAAAATATCTCCTTTATCACACAACCAATCTATATAATCCAATCCCTCCTAAAGTGTTTAAAACAATTAGGAATGGAGACACATTGTTTTGCATAAAACCTTTCCTCTTCATAAAACCCAGGGGTGAAAGATTATCATTCATGTAATAAAACCACAATTATTTCCATTTTGGTATTAAATTGTAGCTATACATTTACAAAACTTCATAAAGAAATGTGGCCGGGCGCGGTGGCTCAAGCCTGTAATCCCAGCACTTTGGGAGGCCGAGGTGGGCGGATCACTGGAGGTCAGGAGTTCCAGACCAGCCTAGCCAACATGGTGAAACCCCGTGTCTACTAAAATACAAAAATCAGCTGGGCTTGGTGACGGGGGCCTGTAATCCCAGCTACTCGGGAGGCCGGGGCAGGAGAATCGCTAGAACCTGGGAGGCGGAGGTTGCATTGAGTTGAGATCCCACCGCTGCACTCCAGCGTGGGCGACAGGGCGACACTTCCTCTCAAAAAAAAAAATAAATAAATAATAAAAAGAAAAATGGGCAAATGATCTGAACGGGCATTTCTCAAAAAGAGACATACATATGGCCAACAAATAAATGAAAACGTGGCTACCATCAAACATCAGCAGGGAAGTGACAATCAAACCACAATAAGGTATCACCTCACCCCAGTTAGGATGACCAGTATCAAGAAGACTAGAGATAACAAATGCTGAGAAAGATGCAAAGGAAAGGGAACTGTTACATACTGCTCATGGGATTGTAAAGTAGTACAGCCACTGTGGAGAATGGTATGGAGGTTCCTCAAAACTCTAAACATAGAACGACCCTACGGTCCAGCAATCCCACTACTGGGAATTTATCCAGAGAAAAGGAAATCAATGTATTGAAGAGACAGCTGCACCCCTATGTTTATTGCAGCATTATTCACAATAGCCAAGGATTGGAATCAACACAAGGGTCCAACCACAAGTGAATGGATAAAGAATATGTGGTGTATATACACAATGGAATACTATCGGCCATGAAAAGAATGAAATCTTGTCATTTGTGACAACATGGATGGAACTGAAGGACATTTTGTTAAGTGAAGTAAGCCAGGAACAGAACGTTAAACTCTGCATGTTCTCGTTCATATGCAGAAGCTAAAAAGAGTTGGTCTTACGAAGGTAAAACGGAAGATACTAGAGGCTGGGATGGGGAGGGGAAGGAAGGGATATGGAGACATTTGTTAAAGGATACAACATTATAGCTAGATAGGAGGAATAAGTTCTAGTGTTCTATACCATTGTAGAATGGCTAGAGTTAACAATAATCTATTATATAGTTTTAAACAGCTAGAATGAGGATATTGAATATTCCCAACACAAAGAAATGATAAATGTTTGAGATGATGGATATGCTAATTACGTTGATCTGTTCACTCTACATTATATGTATCAAAACTTCACTATGTACCCAATACATATGTAGAACTGGTATGTGTCAATTAAAGAAATAAAAGCTATAAAAACCCATCTCAATGTATATGGTAAATACATACAATTTTACATGCCAATTTTAAAAACAAATAACTTTGAAACATCTAAATTTCTAATAGGAAAGAAATAATAAAGATAAGAGCAGAAATTTAAAACTGTAAAATGAACAAACAATAGAGAAAAATCCACGAACCTGAATGCTTTTTGAAATACCAATAAAACTGAAAAAAGAATAACCAGGAAATATTAGGAACAATATTTGGAAATAAATTTGCCAATTTCGATGAAATGGACAAATTCCTTGAATGACTCAGATAACCAAAACTTGCTCAAGAGAAGTAGAAAACCTGAATAGCCTTCGATCTATGAAAGACATTTCGTATCCTAGGCTCACTCCTGTAATCCCAGTACTTTGGGAGGCCAAGGTGGGAGGATTGCTTGAGGCCAGGAGTTCAAGGCTACAGTGAGTTATAATCCCTCATAGCCTAGACAACAAAGTGAGATCTCATCTTTAAAAAAAAAGTATTTTATTGTTTTTCCTCTGACTCTGTAGATAAAACAGTTTCACGGGAGGGAAAACGAACGAGCAACACAGAAAACTATAGAGAAGAATGTAACTGTCACCCACAGCCACATGAGAGGACTGTCAGGATCCTGGTGGCCCTGCCGCCTGCAATTGCCTCTGCATATGCAGTCACACACACACACACACACACACACACACACACACACACACACACAGTCATACGGAGAGTGCATAGCACACATGTATGCTGCATGACCCAGACACATTCATCATTGTCATGTCCCCAACCTGAGTCTCATTTTGACAGCCATGTACCTCCCCACGCTGTTCCCCCATGCCATATGCTAATGCTAGAAAACGAGGTGGGAGGATCACCTGAGGCCTCGCCCATTCCCCCTCCTCACCCACCTTGCCATGCCGGCGCCCGCGTGGGTGTGAATTGGGGGCATCTTTCAAGGGAGGGCAGAAGGAGAACCTGCTGTCTGTCTGCTCCCCACCTCAGGGAGCCCTCCCGCCCTCTTGTGTTTCCTCCTGGGCCCTTGAGGTCACTTGAGGGAAGAGGGGAAGCCTAGCACACTGGAGACACAGCTTTGGGAAGGAAGACACAGAGCTGAGCCAAACAAAGGAGGCCGCTCTGGGAAGCTCAGGGAATGAGACCCCAGAGGACAGATGAGCATCATGGGCGAAGCAGGGTCAGATCCCCTGTGAATTCAATACTTCAGCCAAGCAAGGTTTACGTCCTAGGGCAGGAGGGAAAGAGGCAGCTCCAGTTAAGGAAGGGCCGCCCTCTGGAGACAGGCCCCGGGTCACTCCGGGGGTCTCCCTGCAGAGCCTGTAGCATTGCTCCCAGACTCAGTGGGCCAGCAGGTCCCTACCTGACAGTTACTGTGCTCCTGGATCTTCATCTTTGCTCCCTGGGCTTCTGCTTTTGTGCCCGTGATGTTGTCTGCAGGGGCCGGTGGCTCAGCGCCTGGTCAAAGTTGTCTGGACGCATTTACCTGTCTTCGACCTCATTTGCCTGTCCAGGAGTTTCTCAGATGGATTCCTCAAGGTGGGTGGATGAAGGGGGCCAGCCCCTCCACACCTGTGGGTATTTCTCGTCAGGTGGGACGAGAGACTGAGGAAAGAAATAAGACACAAAGTATAGAGAAAGAACAGTGGGCCCAGGAGACCGGCGCTCAGCATACGGAGGACACGCATGGGCAGCGGTCTCTGAGTTCCCTCAGTATTTATCGATTACTATTTTTACTATCTCAGTAAGGGGAATGTGGCAGGAGAACAGGGTGAGAGTGGGGAGAAGGTCAGCAAGAAAACACGTGAGCAAAGGAATCTGTGTCACAAATAAGTTCAGGGGAAGTTACTATGCCTAGATGTGCATGTAGGCCAGATTTATGCTTCTCTCCACCCAAACATCTCAGTGGAGTAAACAGTAACAGAGTGGCACTGCCACCAACATGTCTCGCCTCTCGCCACAGGGCGGGTTTTCTCCTATCTCAGAATAGAACAAATGTACAATCGGGTTTTATGCCGAGACATTTCATTCCCAGGGGCAGGCAGGAGACAGAGGCCTTCCTCTTATCTCAACTGCAAGAGGCCTGCCTCCTCAGCACAGACCCTTCACGGGTGTCGGGCTGGGGATGGTCAGGTCTTTCCCATCCCACGAGGCCATATCTCAGGCTATCACATGGGGAGAAACCTTGGACGATACCCGGCCTTCCAGGGCAGAGGTCCCTGAGGCTTTCCGCAGTGCATTGTGCCCCTGGTTTATCGAGAATGGAGAACGGCGATGACTTTTCCCAAGCATACTGCCTGTAAACATTTTACTAACAAGGCACACTTTGCACAGCCCTAGATCCCTTAAACCTTGATTCCATACAACACATGTTTCTGTGAGCTCAAGGTTGGGGCAAAGTTACAGATTAACAGCATCTCAGGGCAAAACAATCCTTCGGGGTACAGGTCAAAACGGAGTTTCTTATGTCTTCCTGTTCTACATAGACACAGTAACACTCTGATCTTTCTTTCTTTTCCCTACAGGTGGAAGGGTATGTACATCTTTCCCTCAATAGAAAATGCCAAATAAATGTCCAGATAGAGGTTACCACCACTCCTACTGACAGCGTATGAGTCTTCGTTTCCAACTACAGCCTTGCCAAGCACTGGAGATTGTCAACTAATACTATTAATTTACATTAAAATATGCTCTGGTCCCACTGAGCAAATTCCAAAACAAAACTCAAAGGGATCAAGTTGTCTCCAAGCAACTTAAGAGCATCCCGGAACGCAGCTCAAGAATATGTCTGTTTCAGCTTGACATACAGCCCCTTTCCAATGTAGCTCTGGCCAAGATGGTGCCAGCATGTCCGCGCAGCAGACAAGGCACCTCAGCATGTCACGTAGACCCCGCAGCAGCCTGCCCCCTCCCCTGCCTACCATTCATGCCAAGTCCCCCTTTAAAAGGCCCTGCTGTCTGCCCACAAAGGGAAGCAGAGCCCTTAAAGGCAGGAGCCTGTACGTCTTCCCCTAAACCAAGCATGGCAGAAAGTCTGCTTCTTCGTAGCAGACATCGCTCTTGTTAATTCGATCTCCAAGAGGTGAGAGAATGAACCTGTGTTTTGGTTATATTGCGTGTACACAAAGATTTTGAATTATTTGAATTACTGTTATCATAATTTCAGAGACAGGGTCTCGCTCTGTCACCAAGGCTGGAGCTCAGGGGTGCATTCATAGCTCACTGCAGCATCCAGCTCTTGGACTCAACACATCCTTCCACCTCACACCTCAGCCTCCTGAGTAACTGGGACTACAGGTGCCTGCCACCACACCCTCCACCCCTAATTTTTAAATATATATATGTATACACACACACAGACACACACACACATATATATACACACACACGTGTATATATACACACACACACATATATATACGTGTCTATATATATATTTATTTAAATATATAATAAATAAATATATGGCCCAGGGTGGCTTCAAACTCCAGGTCTCAAGTCATCCTCCCGCCTCAAGCCTCCCACAGCGATGGGAATACGGGTGTGGGCCACCATGCCCGACCCATATCACATGCTTAAGAGTGAAATGATAATACTGGTTTTATGCACCTATTCAAGTACATGTTTTTGAAGAATTTTTTCAAAGTAAAAAAGCTCGTATGTTCAATGAAGACAATTTGGGAACAAACTTAATGCTGAGCTGGAAAAACATCATATATGCTACTGTCATATATTTAACATATAAATGCAAGCATATTGAGGAAAGTATTCTAAAATGTCCACAGTACTTAAAGCTGAACGGCGGGACCCAGTGGCTTTTCATTTTCCCCCATTTCCCAAATTGTCTTCCATTACCTTGTGCTACTTCAATCTCTGAATCCCAGAGCCTCCCCTGCAACCCGAGGACAAGGGCACGCAAGTCTGAAGGTGCCTTCGCTCGCCGAGAAGAGACTCAGACACGGAATTGTAGCTCAGTTTTATTTCCTACAGAAACAAACATGTAAGCCGGCCTCCTCCAGCGACAAACAATCAGGCCCCCACAATGAAGTGGCCGCTCGTGCAAGGACCATCCCCTAGGGGAGGAGGCACGACCTAGGAAGGGGCACCAGGCTGGGCTTAGCGCCTTTGTCCTGAGGGAGGCCGAGCCAAAAACACAGGCAGAAAGCACTGCACGATCCACATCAACAGGGAAAGCTGCTGGAGACAGGAGCTGATGGAGAGCTGGAGTTGGCGGTGGTCCGCAGCAATCAGTCGGCTAAATGTGAGAGGCGAAGAACATTACATTAAAGGTGACACCTCTGCACCCATCTCCCCGGGCTCCCTCGGGTGGTGGCGGGCCTGGTGCACCAGGTCTCTGTTCTGAGACCCTGTGCTGGGGTGTTCCCAGGTCTCTAGAAACCTGACCGTGGGGTGTAGGCGGATCCCAGTCCCCACCCTGCCACGCTGCGCACGCCACCCACCCAGGCCCCGTCCCTGTCCTGGTCCTGAACTGACATAGTCAGTATGTTGCCAGACACGGTGAACTCCTTCAGAAGCACCCCTGGCATGGGGAGCGGTGGGGCATCCCGGGCCAGGCTCCTGTGGGCCAGCTCTGCTTCCATGGGTGTCGGGAAAGGCATGGTGAGGTAGCTGGTGGGGGCCCAGTTAAGGCATCATCTCCTAGGACGTGGCCTGTGCCTCCGGCCTGCTGCTTACCCCAGGTCAGCTTTCCCCACTCCTCACCCCCACCCCCGATTGCCCAGCTCATCCCCCCCAGGCTGTCTCCCCAGGCACTGGCCCAGTAGCACATCCCACTCAGCTGTCTTGGTTCCACACTTTCCTTTGCTGCACCTCAAGGTGACTCCTCCATGCCCTTACAAGGCCCCTCCCCACCCTGTCCCCTGTCGCATCACCCGGCCCCCTCCTCGTCACCCAACCCTCCCTCTCCCCACCTCCCGCCACCCGCTCCCATCTTGCCCCCTTCCCCCCACCTCCTGATCCCCTCCTACACCCGGGTCCCCCTATCTCCTGGCCCCTGCCCCCCTTCCTGCATGACCCAGTGCCCCTAACCCCATCACCCATCCCCTCTCCCCCACCCTGCACACCCCCTACCTCCCAGCCCTTACCTGCTGCCCTCCTCACAGCTGGCCTCCCGTATCCCCACCTCCCAACTCCCACCCCCACCCCCACCCAACCCCTTACTCACATCTCCCCCGCCTCCTCCCCCACCGGGTCCTGCCCTCCCCATCTCCCGGCCCCCACCCCGCCACGAGAACTGTCTAGAACAGAACAGAACGGAACAGGATACAACTCAAGCAGGCGGCTGTCCGGCCTCCTGGTCCCGCATCTGCAGCATCCATTCAGCCGTGAAGCCGGGCCGCCACGTGGCCCACGAGGGACGCCTCCTCTTGGCCCTGAGACCCCTTCTGGCCCTGAGGCCCTTGCTGCCGCGATGCCCTGAGTACCTCCGCCGCTCGCAGCACCCGCCTCTCCTGGACCGCCAGCATAGCCCCCTGGGCCACCAGGATCGCCAGGGCCCCCTGGGCCATCAGCATCGCCCGCTGCGCCCCCTGTGCCCTGGCCTGCAGCCTGCATGGCTCCTGGGCCTCTGTGGTGTGCTCAGAGAGAAAGTCAGGGCCCACAAGCACGCGGAGGCAGTGAGGCTGCAGGAAGTTCCGCCCCCTGGCGTGACAGGGGCAGCCTGGGATCCTCAGGGCGCCTGCGCACAGGGGCCCTACTTCCGGCCCTGGGAGACCCCGAGCGAGCCCCGGAGCACATGACTGGTTCTCGCCAACCCTGCCCCGCCCCAAGAGAGCCCGGGCCGGAAGGTGGCCGCCATGCCAGCTTGGACCCGTCACCCCTGAGAAGCCGGCAGTCCACCAGGCCCCTGTCCCGGGAGCCCTGCAGGTAGTCCGGTACCGCGGGGCCCAGCCTGTCCCGTCTCCCTGGTCTTCCTCACATCGAGGAGCAAGGCGGGCCTGGGAACACAGGGCCGGGGCTGTGCGGCCGTCGTCCCGGACCCTGCCTATCCTGCCTGTCCTTGGGGGAGCGTCCAGGACAGACCCCGGGGCCAGGCCTCTAACTGGGTTCAGCAGCCTCCGTCCCTGTCCCGGTCACCCAGCCAGGTGGGGTAGCTGGAACCGCATGTCAGGTGGGAGTGACCTCCTGCCAGCCAAGGTCTCCCATGTGCCAGGTCCACCCAAGGTGGACGGGAGGGCCCAGCGGGACCCAGGGCCGGGTCTCACTCCTGGGTTCAACAGGCTCTGTCCCTGTCCTAGTCGCCCCGCCTGGTGGGGGAGCTGGAGCTGCGTGTGGGGTGGGTTGCGGGTGGCCTCCCAGCAGCCAGGGGCTCCCGGGCTCTAGGCCCGGCGCAGGTGGACAGGCAGGACCTGCTGGACCTGAGGCTGGGTTGGGCCTGGCTCCTGGATTCGGCAGTATCAGTCCCTGTCCTGGTCGCTCTTACCTGGTGGGGAGCTAGGAGATGACCCTGTGTCTGCTGGGTGCTGATCTACTTGTGTGTCCGGAAGGGGGGTCAAATCCACGGGACAGGTACCTCTAGAGGCATGCAGGGGTAAGGGCGGCACGGCCCTGGGAGCTGGATGTCTGTGCCAGGCACACCTGTGGCAACAGGAGGTGACCGGACAGGGTCTAGCCCTGAGGAAGGGGGAGGTACTGCAATCCAAACCACTCTCCCCCACCGTCCAAATCCAGGAATCAGCAGCCTCTGCACCTGGGAAAAGCATATTGGCACTCACGTGGAAACTAAAAAAGTTGATCTTTTGGAGGTAGAGCAGAATAATGGTTACCAGAGACTGGGAAAGGTGGGGAGGGTGGGGAGGTTACTGGGGACAAACATATAGTTGGATAGAAGGAGTAAGTTCTAGTGTTTGATAGCACTGTAGAGGGACTATTTATTGTATATTTCAAAATAGCTAAAAGATAGGAAATGTTCCCCAAAAAAAGAAATGATAAATGCTTGAGGTGGTGGAGGATATCCTAAATACCCCGACTTGATCATTACATAGTGTGTGCGTCTGCATGTATCAAAATATCACATATACTCCATAAATATGTGGAGTTATCATACATCAGTTAAAAATGTTTTTACTTACAGGAAAGAAAAATTCACCCAAGCTCTTGCGTGTACCTCCAGTTCATTATTTTCACTACTGTATTTCATTGCATATATTTCATTAAATGATGAATTTTAAAAACCAGAGAACTTGGTAACACAATTACACCTGGAATAGCTGAAAATGAGACATAACCCACTTAGTGATTGCCATCCTTCCTGTCATCCTCTGCTCAGTCCCCATTCTCAGACAGAGGCAGGCTAAAGTTCTTACCTTCAACAGGTCAGGGAAGGGAGAGTAAAGTACACGTGACCCTGTCTTAGGAAGCAGGAAGACAGAGGGAGGGTCTCCTGGTCCCCATTATTTTCCCGGCCTATTATCACCAGATCAAGTCAAGAAAGGAAGTCCTAACTGATTGAGAGATTCCCGGAGATACTGCCACTGTCCTGGAAGTCTCAATCAGCCACTGGGCCGGAAATCTCCTCCATCAATATTTCAGCCAGAGCAACATCTGCCACTAGATGGCATCAAACTCCAGCCGGGATCAGGACAGATTTGGATGGTCCAGTAGGCTTGCCTCGTTCACTTCATTAACCCCACAGTAACACAGTTTCACATTGTATGTGATTGGATTTCTTGGAAACTACCTATTACATTACAGCAGAGTTTCCTAGTCCTCTAATTTATCCATTCTGCTGATGATGGGCAGGCATTTGGATAGTTTCCATCCCTTGGCTATGAACATACTTGTACAGGTCTCTTGAAGCACACGTCCAAGTTTCTTTTTGGAATTGCTGTATCACAGGCAATACATATCTCGAAATTTACTAGATAATGCCATGTTTTTCCAAGTGGTTTGAGCCAATTTTCGCTTCCACCGTAATGTATGAGAGTACCTATAGCTCAACATTCTCATCAATAGTGACGGTACTAGTCTGTTCTCGCATTGCTATAAAGAACTACCTGAAACTGAGTAATTTATAAAGAAAAGAGGTTTAATTGACTCACAGTTCTGCAGGCTCTACAGGAAGCATGGCTGGGGAGGCCTCAAGAAAGTTACAATCATAGCAGAAGGCAAAGAGAAAGGAGTCACATCTTATATGGCCAGAGAAGGAGAAAGAGAAAGTGAAGGGGGAGATGCTACACACTTTTAAACAACCAGATCTCGTGAGAGCTCACTATCATGAGAATAGCAAAGGAGAAACCAACGCCCATGATCCAATCACCTCCCACCAGGCCCTTCCTCCAACACTAGGGATTACAGTTCAACATGAGATTTGGGCAGGGACATAAATCCAAACCATATCATTCCACCCCTGCCCCCTCCCAAATCTCATGTACTTCTCACATTGCAAAATACAATCATCTCCTCTCAACAGTCCCCCAAGTCTTAACCCATTTCAGCACTAACTCGAAACTCCACAGTCCAAAGTCTCATCTGAGATAAGGCAAGTCCCTTCTGCCCATGAGCCTGTAAAATCAAAAACAAGTTAGTTACTTCCAAGATACAATTGAGGTACAGGCATTGGGTAAAGACTCCCTTTCCAAAAGGGGGACATCGGCCAAAACAAAGGGGCTACAGGCCCCATGCAAGTCCAAAACCCAACAGGACAGCCACTAATTCTTTTTTTTTTTTTTCCACTACAAAATAATTTATTCAAACACACAGCTACAGCGTGAGACTCCTGTGTACAAGCACACTGATGCTCCTGACTACCCTCAACTAGAGGACCCTTTTCTTCCCTCTTGCCTTGCAGACCTCTTCTATCGAATCTTTCATGTACTGGATCTCCTTGGCCAGGGAATCTGCCCTCTCTTTCAGTGCCTCGTTCTTCTTTTCCAGGGCTTTGCACTCACCAGCGAGGACCTCCTACTCCACCCTCTTCTTCTGGTGATACCTAGTTCCTGCTGTTCTGTTTTTGCTCCATTTTTTCAGCTTCTTATCCAGTTTCTCACCCTTTACTTGTGCTGCTACCATCTTCTCCCCAGGAGGGTCATAAGGTTTGGGACAGGCAGAGCCACAGAGGACACCTGGAGATGGCAGGCTCCTACTCGGAGAGCCCCTGGAGGTGTACTGGGGAGAGCTGAGATAGGACTCTGGGCTCATACAGATGCCACTATCATTATCTGAGGGAGTGACTTCCTCCTTTATGCACTGAGGGATCATGGAAATGTAAGCAGTGAAGTCTGGCTTCCTATCTCCTTCAGAGATATCTGCTTCCCTTCCCAGCTCTAGACTACAGGAATAATCTAGAGTGGAGGACAGGACCTCTGGGGAAAGGGGAAGAGGTTGCAAGAAGGTGAAGGGGGCAACCTGGTTGGGTTTTGTTCACCTTTCTGGGAGATGGCAAATCGGGTTCACCGTCTGAGGGGGCTCCTTATTAGTCTCCTGGACTAGGGGGACAAAGAGATCACACGAGTCATCCAACGTGGCCAGAAGCTCATCTGGCATGGTTTCCAGGTCATCTATACCCAACAGGGCATTAAAGTCGAACTCCTTCAGATCCGTTTTCTCCAACATCCAATCTGTCCCAAAGAAAGCATCCTCCTTGCCATTGTCGGAGGCACTGACCAACCCACCCACAGGCAGCCATTCGGAGGAGTCTGCCTTAGCCTTGTCGCTGGAGAACCCATGAGGTTTGAAGTGCCTGGCCACCTCCAGGTAGTCATCTAAGAGACCTAGGCTTTCTTCAGTCCCCAAACCTGACTGGTCAAAGGGGGACATCAAGCCCCCACCAACACCTCACTGCTCAGGAAGCTCATCTTGGTCATGGTGCAGTGCTTTGCTGGAATCAAGGAATGTGCTTAATTCGAAGGTGTCTTTGTCAGTTACAGCAATGCTGCTGCTGAATGCTGTGAGAAGTGCCATGGCTTAAGCCGCCGGTGGGTGCCACTGCAGAGCCTGGTGCTGCTGCCACCACTGCAAAGGCCAATGCTGCCACAGGCACTGCTACCCCTAATACGCCATGGTGGCCATGGACCCTGAAGGCCGGAAGGAGGGAAGGCACGCATGTGCGGAGGAAACTACATGTGTGGGCGGGCACAGCAGAAAATCGTCATTAATTCTTAAAGCTCCAAAATAACCTCCTTTGACTCCATGTCTTACATCCAGGCCACACTGATGCAAGGGGTGGGCTCCCAAGGCCTTGGGCACCTCCGCTTCTGTGGCTCTGCAGGGTACAGCCCCCTCGGCTGCTTTCCTGGGCTGGTGTTGAGTGTCTGCAGCTTTTCCAGGAGTATAATGCAAGTTGCCGGTGGATCTACGATTCTGGGGTCTGGAGGACGGTGGCCCCCTTCTCACAGCTCCACCAGGCAGTGCCCCAGGGGGGACTCTGTGTGGGGACTCCAACCCCAGGTTTCCCTTCTGCACTACCCTAGTTGAGTTTCCCCAGGAGGGCTCCGTCCCTGCAGCAGACTTCTGCCTGGACATTCAGGTGTTTCCATACATCCTCTGAATGTACACAGAGGTTCCCAAGCCTCAACTTTTGCCCTCTGCATACCCGCAGGCTTAACACCACATGGAAGCCACCAAGGCTTACAGCTTGCACCCTCTGGAGCAGCAGCCGGAAGTGTATCTGGGGCCCTTTTAGACATGGCTGAAGCTGGAGCAGCTGGGGCACAGATAGCAGTGTCCCGAGGGTGCGCAGGCCAGCAGGGTCCTGGGCCGGGTCCAAAAATCCTTTCTTGCCTCTTTGGCCTCCAGGCCTGTGAATGTCCATCAAAAAATTAAAAATAGAACTACCATATGATCCAGCTATCCACTTCTGGGTATAGATCTGAAGGAAATGAAATCTGTTTCTTCCTGAGTCAGTTTTCATAGTTTGTACATTTCTAGGAATTTGTCCACTTCATCTAGGTTATCTAATGTGTTGGCAAACAATTGTTCACAATCTTCTCATATAATCCTTTTTGAGGGTGGAAGAATTCAGTAACGATCAACAAAATGGAAAGGCAACTTGCAGAATAGTGAGGAATAATATATTGTTCACATCTTATCAATATAATACATGCATTTTGTGGGGGCAATAATACATGGTCTCAGTTTTTTTCCTCATCAGCTATAACAGGGTTGGGGTCTACAGTGATATCTTTTCAAGTCTCCAGCATCTGCGTCGCACTCAGGTAGCAGCACAGAGTCCCGAGTGAGCCCCTAACAGATACTCATCTCCCTTGGGACAGAAGCAGCACATGGACTTCCATCTCTGGTCATTAGGTCCCGTGGCCTAGGGACCATGTCTCAAAATTAGCTTCGATGCCATAACATATTTGATCAGAATACAGGTAATGGTCTAAGCTGAAATATAAGCATTTCAGCTGAACTTCAGGCATAGTGATGGCAAATTGGAAAGAGATGCAAAGAGATTTCAAGGATCTTGGAAATTCACAATGTCATTTAAGAAGGAAACACACGTCACTCAATTCCAGTAAAGAATCACAGACTCGGCCATGCATGTTGGCTCATGCCTATAGTCCCAATAGTTTGGGAGATCGAGGTGGGAGGATCGCTTGAGCCCAGGAGTTCGGGAATCACAGACTCTTCAGCTCCCAGTCCGGTGCTCTTAACCACTACATGCTGCCAGTCATCAATATTCTCCCATATTTCCTTTATTGAAATAGGATCATTAAAGCTTAGGGGGGAACATCTGATAGGAAAAGATTTCACATATTTTTTCTAGATTTTCATTTCCTCCTTTTGTTGTTTTTTTTCTGGAGACAAGGTCTCACTGTGTCACCCAGGTCAGAGTGCAGTGGTGCAATCACGGCTCACTGCAGCCTTGACTTCCCGTGCTCAACCCATCTTTCCACCTCAGCCTCCCAAGTAGCTGGGACTATAGGTGCGCACCTCCACGCCTGACTCATTTTTTAAAATGGTTTGTAGAGATGGCATCTGACTATGTTGCCCAGGCTAGTCTCAAACTCCTGGACACAAGCGGTCCTCCCACCTCGGCTTCCCAAAGTGTGGGGATTACAGGCGTGAGCCACACTGCACCAGGCCGCCTCCATTTCCTCTTTCATATACACTCCAGTTAAATTTTTAAAAAGTAGTTGGTCGCCCCGAGGCAGAGACTGTCTTATAGTTTTTCTGTTTCCCAGAGTGCCTTGCTAAATACCCAATTGTTGACTGAATCTTTAAACTCTTCTGAGTTTACAAATTTACTGTACTGTAAAGACGTAGACTCAACAGGTACAAAATCTTTGGTCTTTCAATCAACATAGGTCCTGGAAACATCACTTCATTCCTAAATGCCAACGTAATGAATACAAGAGAATTGGTTTTAAACAAACATTTGGATCAGTGTTTACTTAAATTCCCAGGGGATTCCCACCTTACTCCACTCCCTCGGCTCAGCACACGTAGTATAAGCCACACTAGTCCGCATCTGGTGTTACAACTTTCTGTCCAATTTCAGAACACCCTCCTTTCACCAATTCATGGCCTGCAACCCTTCCACCGCCATTTCCACAAGCAAACTTCAGGTCTTATTCAAGGTGAGGTGCCATACTTGCTGCAGCACTTAAGTATTTTTTAGCCATTTAACATGCATAGAACTGTGCTACCATTGTTACTAGGTTCCCATCTTCTTTTTTTATGTGTCACTGACAAAGGTTTTGAGTATTGTGCCCCAACCCCATTTTTCCTGTAAGTTTTGTGATTTGTACTACACAATGATTTTGAGGTACACGTATGTCATGTTATAATCATAACTCATTGTATCACTGTTTGGGGAAAAAATTAACCAATAACCGATTTATTTTTTCAAAGATAACAGGTGTGCAAGCTTCCAGAAAATCTGCTTAAGCATAAAATCAAATCAGAGAGCAGTTGTTTTTCCTCCAGCATCTATCCAGTGGCTAGCTAGCACTCAAATCAGACACTAGATTTGGAACCGGAAGGACATCATTCACCTTGAAGTAGTGAACAAAAACATGGTTTTGTCAAGAAATAAAAGAGATAAAAGTCATTATAAAAACTGTCTTTTCCGCCAGACACGGTGGCTCATGCCTGTGGTCCCAGCTACTCGGGAGGCTGAGGTGGGAGGAACACTTGAGTCCAGGAGGTCGAGGCTCCAGTGAGCCGTGATCGCACTACTGCACTCCCACCAGCCTGGGCGACAGAGCGAGACCCTGACTCTAAAAAAAGGGAAATGGTCTTTTCCATCCTCAGAGCAAGCATGCAGAATATGATTGTCATCCTATTCATAGACGTGGAAACTAAACCTAAGAGAGGCTGAGTGACTGTCCCAAAGTACCATGGCTGATAGGGGTTGTAATAAACTCAAGTGGTCTTTGTCTAGGATCAGAAAAACTACCACTATATGTAATGGCACTTGTAACTGTGACGTGTTATTTCCGATTGTCTGCAAAACACAAACATGAATAAATGAGATGAGTTGTTGGGGGAAAGTAAGAAAACGGTGACACTGTTAGGGTTACCCATCTCTCCACGTACCTCCTAACATCAGACCCTGATTGGGGCAGAAAACCCTGGCCTGTACCATGACAAATGCTTCCTGTCCAGTAATAGGATGTTCAACAGCTCTTCGGTACCAACAGTGAACAAATTTTTTGCAAAAGAATATTATTGCTGCAATTGGCCGGGCATGGTGGCTTACGCCTGTAATCCCAACAATTTGGGAGGCTGAGCTGGGCAGATTGCTTGAGCTCAAGAGTTCGAGAGCAGCCGGGGCAACATGGCTGTACCTACTCTCTACAAAAAATTGTAAAATTTGCCAGGCGTGGTGGCGCACGCCTGTGGTTCCAGCTACTCTGGAGGCTGAGGCGGGAAGATGGCATTGAGCCCAGGAAGTCAAGTCTGCGGTAAGCCATGTTCACGCCACTGCACTCCAGCTTGGGTGACAAAGTGAGACCCAGTCTTCTGTCTGTCTGTCTCTATCTATCTATCTATCTATCTATCTATCTATCTATCTATCTATCATCTCTATCTATCTCTATCATCTATATCTATATATGTATAGCTTAGCTATATCTGCAGCAGTGAATAGAAACCCTTTTAGCAAAGTGTTCCCAAACTCTTGCTTCTAATTCTTGACCAACTCAGAAGTAAAGGAGGAGAATGAAGTTAAAGGAAGTCATATGTTTCCGTGCTCTCATGCATACTTTTATTTCTGCAAGGTCAGTAGTAACGTGCCTACTTTCGTTTCTGATGTTAGTCCTCTCTCTCTCTGTCTTAGTCCAGCTAAATGTGTCTCCGTTGTTCTTTAAGCACTTCCTTATTTTTCTGGGACAACAAGATGATCCAGTTAATCTTGGACTTTCTCTGCCCTGGCCCTGGAATCAGTCATTTCTCTAATGAGCTCTGTTCTTTTTAATCAAGACTGTTGTTTAGAAATCGAGACCCAGGCGCTAAGTCGACTCACTGCTATTGAGATGGTCCCAGGCCTTCTAAGTGATGGAGCTGAGACATATGCATACGCACAGCCCTACATTACAGCTATGTTTATTTCTATACCTATCTGTACATTGAAAGCCATAAGTGTATTAGGCCACTCTTGTGCCGCTATAAAGAAATACCTGAGACTGGGTAATTTATACAGAAAAGAGATTTACTGGGCTCTTGGTTCTGCAGGCTCTGCAGGAAGCATAGTGCTGGCATCTGCCCGGCTTCTAGAGAGGCCTCGGGAAGCTTCTACTTGTGGTGGGAGGCAAAGCGAGAGCTTGTGTATCTCATGGCGAAAGCAGGAGCGAGTGAGGGAGAGAGAGAGAGAGAATGAGAATGTGTGTGGGGGGAAGGGGGGAATGCCACCCACTTTAAAATGACAAGATCTCTCGAGAACTCACTATCACGAAGACGGCACTAAGCCATTCCTGAGGGATCCACCCCCGTGACCCAAACACCCCCTACCAGGCCCCACCTCCAGCCCTGGGGATTACAAGTTAACATGAGATTTGGGTGGGGACAAACATTCAGACTAGATCAATGAGTTCACACCAACAACTCCAAATCGAACCCACATTCAAGCCTTCTCCCTTTTCATATCTGCAACTCCTTTTCCAAATGGTGAGAAAGCCAGGTCCCTACATAATTCATATATTTACTGCAAAGCCAATCAATCATCTGAGCCCATCAGGTCACCACCCAACTTGGCACACGTTCCTCTCTTGGACCCCTGACCCCTCCCCAGGACACTGTCACCCTCGCCGACTCCCTTCCTTACTCCACAAAACTTCCTTGTGCAGGACACTGCTGCGCTCAGTGGAGGATCATGCTTCACACTGGTCCCCAGCCGCCCTCCACACTTGCCTTGAGTGGGCCCCCAATCCCAGGGGCTTTTGGAAGAAGATGGGGAGAAGGACAGGATCGAGGAAGAGAGGCGGGAAGGAAGACCGGCAGAGCAGCCGGCAGGAAGGGCCATTGTTCCTTCTGATGCTCCATTCGTAGCCAATGGCAACTCAAACTGGTTGGCAGCAGTGTCCTCTTGACAAACGCTGTGGTCATGTCTCAAATTTACCTTCAGCAGGAGCACTTCAGTCCACAGTCTTGGTGCCAGCTACGACGCATTAGCATTGCTTTGAAGGCTTTTCCGGGCACAGAGAAAGCAAGTAGGTAGTTTTTAGAAAGAGAAAAATAAACTGAGTTCATCACGCCTGTAATCCCAGCACTTTGGCAGGCCAAGGTGGGAGGATGGCTTGAGCCCAGGAGTTCGAGAGCAGCCTAGACAACATAGCGAAACCCCATCTCTGCAAAAAAATAAAAATAAAAATAAAAATAAATTAGCCGGGCGTGATGGTACGCGCCTGTAATCCCAGCTACTCGACAGGCTGAGGCGGGAGGATTGCTTGAGCCCGGGAGGTCAAAGCTGCAATGAGCTGTGATTGTGCCACTACCCTCCAGCCTGGGTGACAGAGTGAGACCCTGTCTCAAATAAATAAATAAACGAACAAATACGAAGTTAGACAGCTGTTACTTTTTGAATATATATATATTCCCTATTCCCTGCAGATATTCTCAAGGGTTTATTTTTATTATTTATTTATTTATTTATTAAAGTTCAGTTGTTCTGTCATCTGTGTGGTGGCTCCAGCATCTGTTTTGAGTCTCACTCTGTCGCCCAGGCTGGAGTGCGGTGGCGCCATCTCGGCTCACTGCAAGCTCCACCTCCCGAGTTCAAGTGATTCTCCTGCCTCAGCCTCCTGAGTAGCTGGGAGTACAGGCGCCCACCACCACGCCTGGCTAATTTTTGTATTTTTAGTAGAGACGGGGTTTCACCATATTGGCCAGGCTGGTCTAGATCTCCTGACCTTGTGATCTGCCCACCTCGGCCTCCCAAAGTGCTGGGATTACAGGTGTGAGCCGCTGCACCCAGCCTCCAGCATCTGAACTCTTAGTCTCATGGTCTCTTTCCTGCCCCGGGTGTGCTTAGTTTTTATGTGCACTGCTCATTATCATTAAGAACTTCTTTCCCCAGTGCTCCTGAAGTTCTTATATTAATATATCGCTCTTTTTATTTTAAGAGCTCAGGGGTACATGTGCAGGTTTGTTATACGGATAAGCGTGTGTCATGGGGGTTTGTTGCACAGATTATTTCATCACCCAGGTATTAAGCCTAGTAACCATGAGCCATTTTTCCTCATACTCTCCCTCCTCCCAACCTCTGCCCTGCAAAAGGCCCCAGTGTGCTTCATTCCCCTCTATGTGTCCGTGTGTTCTCATCATTTAGCTCCCACTTATAAGTGAGAACATGTGGGATTTGGTTTTCTGTTCCTGCGTTAGTTTGCTAAGGATAATGGCCTCCAGCTCCATCCATGCTCCTGCAAAGGACACGCTCTCGTTCAGGAACTTTTATGGAACTGCATCTCAACCCTAGGCTCCCACAAGTCCGCACATCCATTGGGATAACCATTGTGGGTTGAACTGTGTCCCCCAAAAAGGGATGTTCAAGTCCTAACACCTGGGTGCCTGGGAATGTGACCCGATTTGGAAATAGGGTCTTTGCAGATGTAATCAAGTTAAGGTCATACTAGATTGGGGTGGGCGCTAATCAAATATGACTAGTGTCCTCATAGGAGAGAGAGGTAGACACACTGGGAAGATGACCCCACGAAGAAGGAGGCAAAGAGATTGGAGCGGTGCCTCTACAAGACAGAGAGTGCCAAGGATTGCCGGAAACCACCCGGAGCTACGAGAGAGGCATGGAACAGATTCTCCCACAAAGCCTCCGGTAGGAACCAAGCCTGCTGACAGCTGGATTCCAGACTTGTAGCTTCCAGAACCACGGGAGAATCCATTTCTGTTGTTTTTGGCCCCCCAGTTTGTGACCGTTTCTTATGGCAGCCCTAGGAAACTAATATGGGTACTGTCGGCCCAGGACCACCTCAGACCAAATTTAGGACTTCAGGGCCACTGAATGGCCCCACCAGGAAAACCTAGACTGCGAGTCTGCACAGAACCTGGCCCTTGGCCACAACTTTGCAGATGGGTGTTTTCCCTTTCCTTTCATCTCCTGCTTCCCCGCAGTCTGCAGAGCTGGGGTGGGGTTTCCTTAATGCAGTGAGGGCTGCTCTTCAACTCTCCACACTTCACAAAGGCTTTGGTCCTTGCCTGCTGCCTCCCTTGCCTGGACGGCCTCCAGAACCAAAACCCAAGTTTGCCCAGGTCACCCAGCGTCCTCGGGAAATAAGCAGCTTCAGTGGCGTACTTCTTCTTGGATTCCCACTTCCTCTCAGGTTTTGCTCGCTTGCTGGTTCTCAGTTGTTTTGAACAGTCTCAAACTGTTTCATTTGCAGTTATTTTCAGCAGAAATATCAGTCTCAATAATACCAGCCAGCATCACCAGAAACGGATGGCAGGTCTTGCAATGCTTTTGGGGATGGACAGACAGACCACCCTGGCCACCGCCCACTAGGTGCGGGAGAAGACTTATTTCCAGCTATAGCACACATTTATCGACTTTGGCTCTCCTAGACTCAGAAAGAAAATCCCACCCCTTCCCCTCAGGCCTGCGAAACTCAGAACCAACGCGACCGCGACCGATGGAATCCCTGGATCTCCCCACTTCCTTTGCCTGCTGAGTTCTCTTCCCCCAAGGGTACAATGACATCCATCAGCTGCCTGCCCCCTGCTGACACACTCTCTGTTTGAGGGTTTGCCTCTCAATGACTATAGAGAAAGCAACCTGGGCCCAGTACAAGAGCAGCTGCTAGTTTCCTGGTTGGTACCAACCCTGAGTCTCTGAGGAAAGGACAGAGTAGGGTCACTCTGCTTCACGAGACAAAGTCAGTCGCCCATTCTCCCTGCCAGTTCTCAAGCCTGTAATCCCAGCATTTGGGGAGGCCAAGGTGGGAGGATCACTTGATTCCAGCAGTTCAAGTCCAGCCTGGGCAACACAGTGAGACCCTGTCTCTACTGTTAAAAACGTAAGGAAGGAAGGAAGGAGGGAGGGAGGGAGGAGAGGGAAGGAAGGAAGGAAGGAATAAGGAAAAAAGGAAGGAGAGAAGGAAGGAAGGGAGGGAGGAAGGAAGAAAGGAATAAGGAAGAGGGAAAGAAGGAAGAAAGGAAGGAAGGAAGGAAAAAAAGGTCACCTGTCAAACATAGCTTTAGGTGATGGTGTAAATGTTCAATGTTGATCTTCTTCTGTGTCTTCATTTGCATTTTCTTTTTTTTTTTTTTTTGAGACGGAGTCTCGCTCTGTCGCCCAGGCTGGAGTGCAGTGGCGCGATCTCGGCTCACTGCAAGCTCCGCCTCCCGGGTTCACGCCATTCTCCTGCCTCAGCCTCCTGAGTAGCTGGGACTACAGGCGCCCGCCACCGCGCCCGGCTAATTTTTTGTATTTTTAGTAGAGACGGGGTTTCACCGTGGTCTCGATCTCCTGACCTTGTGATCCGCCCGCCTTGGCCTCCCAAAGTGCTGGGATTACAGACGTGAGCCACCGTGCCCGGCTTCATTTGCATTTTCATGGGAGCTTACAGGAGGCGCACAGGTGTCCTAGACAGCATTTTTAAAATAACAACTTGAGGTTTAATTCACACGCTACACAATTCACATGTCTAAAGTGTACAATTGGATGGCTTTTAGTATATTAATAGATACGTGCAACCATCAGCATGACCAGCTTCAGGACATTCTCTACATCCCAAAAGGAAACCCTGTCTCTATTAGCAGTCGCTCCCCATTTTCCCCCAACTCCTCCAGCCGTGGGCAACCAACCACCAATCGACTTCCCTGAGACAACGTTTTGAGCCCTTATTGGGAGGAATTATAGTCGAATGGAAAATCCAATTTGGGGCGTGGTGTAAACTGGAATTGCTTTCGTGGTTTTTCCTTGTGCCTTGGGTCGGGCACTGCTGTAAGAGCATTGCATCCATCCTTTCATCAGTACTCTGCTGCACACGGATGGCATTTCTGCCCTTTTTACAGATGAGGAAACTAAGGTTCAGAGAGATTAAGCAAGAGGCAGAGTGGGGCTTGTCCATAAGACCCCAGAGTCTGTGCTCTTGCGCATACATTATCAGGTCAACGTGATCTATGCATCCGAATTCCAAATAAATAAATAAAAATGCTTATAAGAAGTCCCCCCATGCAGGGCACAGTGGCTCAGGCCTGTAATCCCAACACTTAGGGAAGCACAGGCGGGAGGATTGCTTGAACCCAGGAGTTTGAGACCAGCCCCAGCAATATGACAATATCTGCATCTCTGCAAAAATGAAAAAAAAAAAAGGCAAAAAGAAGTCCCCCCAAGTTAGTCGCCATGCTCTCTACCATGGGTTTTCCGTGTTATCTCTATCACATTAATACAGTCATTTCTACCAAGCACCACTTACGGTGACAGGGTAGGGTCTACAAAAATATTGACCGAGAAATCCTGATGGAGCTTCAAGACAAGCTCAGGCCACCAAGAAATGTGTACCGAGTCTGGCTGTGCTGAGCGTCGTTCTAGGGCAGAGGTCCCCAACCCCCCGGCCGGGGACCGATGCGGGTCTGTGGCCTGTTAAGAACTGGGCTGCAGAGCAGGAGGCAAGTGGCGGGCACACGAGTGAAGCTTCATCTGTATGTACAGCCGCTCCCCATTGCTCCCGTGACCGCCTGAGCTCTGCCTCCTGTCAGATCAGCGGCAGCCTTAGATTCTCACAGGAGCGCAAACCCTATTGTGAACTGCGTGTATGAGGGATCTAGGTTGTGTGCTCCTTATGAGCATCTAACTAATGCCTGATGATCTGAAGTGGAACAGTTTCATCCCTGAACCGTCACCCCACCCCTGTCTGTGGAAAATTTGTCTTCCACAAAACCAGTCCCCGGTGCCAAAAAGGTTGGGGACCGCTGTTCCGGGGGATGGTGCCTGACTGAGCTGGAGGAGGCCTCTGCTCTCCCTCTGGTGGAAGGAGAGAGAAAACAAAGCAGAATAAATGAGGCCATTTGGACTGCCAAGCAGGGAGTTAAAACAGCGCAGTGTGATTTAGGATGAGGACTTTAAGGTGAAGAAGGTGATCCACTTAGAACTGTTGAAGATTTAAACTTAGAGCTGAATGAGAAAAAGAAATCGGCCATGCAAAGATGAGGGGACAACAGGTACAAGCGCCGTGTGTTCGAGGAAGGGCCAAAATTGGCCAGCGTGTATGTGGTACGGCCAGCATGTGGTGCGGCTGGGTGCAGCGGGCCAGCAGGAGAGGGACATAACGTGAGTGCCAGTGGCGTGGGGGCTCTGGGAGCCAGGCTGCGGATGGAGTTCAGGTTTCCAGGGCAACTGAAGGGCATGGGAGGGTTTCAGCAAGGGTTTACCAGATGACACCAGCTGCCGTGTGGAGAGTAGATCACAGGGAGCCCACGCTCTCCACTGTGAAAGCAGCAATGAGGTTGCCGTGATAGTCTAGGCAAAAGGTGAAGGGACTCAGGAGTTTGGATCATGAGAGGAAGAGGAATCCACTTTGGCTTAAGCAACTGGGCATAAGGGAAAGGGCAGAGTTGGCAGGGGGTGAGGGCTAAAAGTCCAGTTCTGGCTTCGACGGGCTACTGGGCTCATTTTCATGAAGGAACAGATCAGGACTGGAAGATAGAAATCTGTCATCAGCATCAATGCCTTGAAGATGGACGACGTCACGAAGGGGGGGGCGTCAGAGCAAGGAGAGGAAGAGAATTCAGGACTCAGCTCGGAGACAAAGGAACCAGCAAGGAGCCTGCGAAGCAGCTGCCGGGGCATGGGAGGAGAACCAAGGGGTCTGAGGAGGAGAAAATGATGGTGCTAGGAACTGCAGAACGTCTCGGCAGGCACGCTCCACTCAAACCCCTGCACGAAGACACCCGGCCACCACCTCACGGGGCCTCTGGGAGCCTAAGGCCGCGCCCCTGGGAGGCCCCGGCCCCCTTTTGAGTGAGTTCCCGTCTGGAAACGCTCAGGGCTGTCCAAAGCATTTACTGTCTGTTCCGGCCAACACCTGACCTCCCCTTCTTACAGCATTTACTAGCAAGGGCTTAGCCTGTCCCTTTGAGACATCTGTGTAGCACCCACAACCCAGGGTCTTTCCCGAGGGCCCCGCAGCCACTCCTTGGAAATGGAAACCTCAGGAGGCACGGGGCCCGGTCTCCCAGTCTCCACGGGAGGGAAGAATCCCAACCTTGGTAAGCACCGGCAGCTCCCACACACGGCTGGCCTCGTGGCACGGACGCTGGCTGCCCCGTCATCTTTCACCTGAGCCTCCACTCGCCCCCTCCCGACTCCCTCATCCTCCCTTCGCAAGGCCATGCCGCCTCTGCTGGGGCGGGAACGGAGCTCAGCTCTCTCCCCCGTGAGCGGGGGTTTCTGAAGAAAATCTCTTTTCCCAGCTTGAACAAAGGCCCGCTTTTGTGTATCTTTGTGTATCTCCGGTGTTCTTGTCAAAAGAGGAGGACAGGCACAGAGGCCCGCGGGGACAAGGCCACGGGATGACGGAGGCGGAGGCTGGAGAGGCGCCGCCGGGGGCCCCCAGCGCCGGGGAGAGGCCTGGAAGGCCGCTCCCTCATGTCCCTGGCCGGGAGCCCACCCTGGGGACACCACCGCTAGCTCAGCCTCCAGGCCTCCGGAACCGGGAGGCCACACGTTTCTGGGGCTTCGGCCTCGCCGAAGTCTGTGGTGCTTGGTCACGGCAGCCCCAGGAGACACGGTAAGCCCCTGCCCGTGCCTTGCTGGGTGGCCGTGTCAACAGCGAGCTCTTCCCTGCCACTGGCACAGAAGAAAACCAAGCTGCGTTAACACCCGAGCGACTGTGTGGGAAGACGTATTCTGTGTGTATCAAAGGAATGCGTGCAAATTATAAGCATTTAGGAAATATATTAACATGTAAGGGAAACTTCTCATTACTGGCCACCCAGCTACTCACGTCCCTCCAAATGTTAGCAGGGTGTGCACTCAGAGCTTTTACTTCTCTACTGGGGTCACGCTTTATCCATAAGTTTGGCACCTGGCCTGTTCACACCAACATGCTATAAGGCATGTTGCGTGTGAGATGTTCGAAATGCCAGCTGTGCCGGGCCACGTCGTTACATATGCAGCCTCTTATCTTACCCCGACCTTTGGCAGCTACAAACGATGAAGTGAAGCGCCTCCCCAAAGCCAGAGTCATCGTGAGTGCCCGACTCTCTCTTAGGGTTACACACCAGGGCTGAGGACGCTGCCTACGGGCTTGCTCCATCCCAGCAAATGGCCCCCTTGGAAGGGACGGCATTGCAAGGCCTCTGTCCTGCACCTTGCCGGCAGAGCGCTCACCTAGGGCTTCGTCAGTTGCCATTTTCAGATCACTTTTTGCTTGCTGTTGGACTTGGTGTTGTTTTAGTTACCGATGAGGGCGAAACACCTTCTCACTGTGCTTACTGGTCACCCGCACTGCTCTCGTGCGTTGGTTGGCAGGAGGGGGAGCGCGCATAAACACCAGAGAACGCCACAAGCTCCAGGAGGAACGGGGTTCTGGTTTGTGCATCAAGGGGCCGCAGCCAATAGGGCAGGCAGGCTGGTTCCCTCCCAAGAGTAATCCGACCAGTTGTTCTGGAAGCTCAACCTAAGTAAAGCCGAAAAGGAAAACCTTCGAATGCCTTACTTCCGGGCAAATGGTATGGTTTTAAATCCTTGGTGTCTGGTATACGGTCAACCCTACACCGTGCTACCAGAGGAGGAAGGAGGCAGGGCGGTGGGTTCTTCCAGCTCCCAGGCACTGCTGCTGCATTTGCCCTCATCTGTGTGCTCTGGAGGATGTCCCCATACTGGGTGGTGTGGTGGCCCTGAAGAGATACGTGCATATCTCATGGGTGTGACCTTCTTTGGGAAAAGGGTCTTTCCAGATGTAAAGAATGCCGAGATGAGGAGATCATCCTGGATTATCCATGTGGGCCCTACATCCAGTGACTGGTGTCCTTTATGAGACAAAAGGGAAGACACAGACGAAGAGGAAGAGACTGTGTGATGACAGAGGCAGAGACTGGGGTGATGGCTCTATAAGCAACCAGCAGAGGCTGAGACAGAGGCCCGTAAATGACTCTCTTGGCGCCTGCAGAGGAAACCAGCCTTGCAGGATGTGGTGGCAGGCACCTGAAATCCCAGCTACTCGGGAGGCTGAGGCACAAGAATTGCTTGAACCCTGGAGGCGGAAATTGCAGTGAGCTGAGATGGCGCCACTGCACTCCAGCCTGGGTGTCAGAGCAAGACTCTATCAAAAAAAAAAAAAAGAAAGAAAGAAAGAAAAAGAAACGAAACCAGCCTTGCTGACAACTTGATTGCAGACTCTGGCTTCCAACACTGTGAAGGAGTTTCTGTTGTTTTCAGCCCCAAGTGTGCAGTGCTTTGTTACAGCAGCCACAGTCCACTCATACACCCTCCCTCCAAAAAAAAATGTAAAGTGCTCTTGTAGAAAAATTGCAAGATTAGGAATTAAGTGCAGCACCCGTGAGCAGAGAAGCTGTCTGTGCCTTTCAGTTTCCCAAGTACAATCTGATGGACACCTGGCTTGAAGAAGGGGAAAGATCACTCCCCGCCACACCCCACCCCCAGATGCTGAGAAAGCCCTCAGGCCAGGTTAATTTTTAGAAGGCTTCATACCCCAATTCTAGCCAGCCTCACACTGTCAAATAGCAGGAAGAAGCCCTGTGAGGAAGCCTCGGGGTGGATTCACAACATCCCGTTCCCAACCAGGGCAGCTTGGAGGAGGGCAGGAAGGCAGGCCCGGGTGCTGGGGAGTCAACTTCCAACTTTGTTTCCTTTGCTACAATTGCAGGGTTAATGCCCAGGGCTCTGACATCCTAGGAAATTTCCAGAATCTTGTAAAACAAGTAGAGTCGTCTGTTCTTCATAATTGGGGCCAGTGTAGGAAACGGCATCACAAACTTCTGGAATGTGATGAAACAGCCACCACCGGTCACACTGAGCAGCAACACTCTTGGTGAAGACAAGAGCATGCTTCGGTGTTGGAAAAAGAAAAGTGCTTGTGTGTGAAGCATCCTTCCATCAGACCACGAGGTGGTCATGACGACTCCAAACTCAAAAGTAGTAAAAGGGGAAAAAAATGGATAAATGTGACTACACAAAGAAAAAAAAACTTCGAGGCCGAGAAGCACAGTAGTTTAGCAGGGTGTGGTGGCCCGCGCCTGTGATCCCAGCTACTCGCAAGGCCGAGGCAGGAGGACTGCTGGAGCTCGGGAGATCAAGGCTGCGGTGAGCTCTGATTGTGCCACTACACTCCCGCCTGGGTGACAGACAGAGACCTTGTCTCAAAACAAAAAACAAAGAAACACTAGTAGCAAGGTCAAAGCAGGAAAAGATATCTGCAATTTCTATCACAGGCACAAAGCTAATCCTGCTCATGGACAAAGAGTTTCTAAAAGCTGAGCAACAAAAGACAACAACCCAGTAGACAAATGGATAAAAGATATGAGCAGCCCAGCGGGGCACCGTGGCTCACGCCTGTAATCCTAGCACTTTGGGAGGCCGAGGCAGGCAGATCACCTGAGGTCAGGAGTTTGAGACCAGCCTGGCCAACATGGTGAAACCCTGTCTCTACTAAAAATACAAAAATTGGCCGGGCACAGTGGCTCACACCTGTAATCTTAGCACTTTGGGAGGCCAAGGCAGGTGGATCACCTGAGGTCAGGAATTCGAGACCAGCCTGGCCAATATGGTGAAACCCCGTCTCTACTAAAAATACAGAAATTAGCCGAGCGTGGTGGCAGGCACCTGTAGTCCCAGCTACTAGGGAGGCTGAGGCAGGAGAATCGCTTGAACCCAGGAGGCGGAGGTTGCAGTGAGCTGAGATTGCGCCACTGCACTCCAGTCTGGGTGAGAACAGCAAAACTCTGTCTCAAAAAAAAAAAGGAGAAAAAAAAAAAAAAATATATATATATATATATATATATATATATATATGTATATACACACACACACACATATATACACATATACATACATATATACATATGATATGAGCAGCCCATTCACAAGCAGAACTAAAAAGCATCCTTAAGTCTCAGAAAAGATGCTGAAGCTCACACTTGACGGAGAACTGCATGGCCTAGCGAATGACAAAAACCCAAACGGGCTTTCCCACCTCCTCCTTGGCAAGGCTAGGGAAATAGCGGGTGGGGAGAGACGGGAGACCAAGCTCCAAGGAGGAAGGGGCTCAGGTACCATCTACCCCATCGCCCATACTCAGTGGTGTCACTTCTCAGAATCTATGCCAAAGATACGCACAACTAATGCACAAGGATTTTTACTACGCCATTATTTATGGTAACAAAAACATTGGAAACAACCCAAATGTCCATCAATAGTGACTGGTTAAATACACATCGGTCTGGCTGCAAAATGGAATAGCATGCAGCCCAAAAGGAGAGCACCCGTGTGCACGGTACGAGGGCAGCACTCCCAGGGCACAGCGGTGGGTGGGTCGGTGTCCGTTGGGAGGAAGAGCTGCCACCCAGCTCTGCCAGGGGAAGCAGTTCTCCCTGAGAGCCCCAGGCCCCCATTCTTGACTTCCCCAGTGCGGGGTGGAGGAAGAGGGAGGGATTAGCCCGAGGCAAGTGGTTCAAGCAGACAGAAGGGAACAAAAAGAGCAGCGAGTCAGGCCTGATCAGGGCCGCATCTACCCTAAAAGAGGCGACCAGTGGACCAAGAGCTGAAGCGTAAGGCGCCGCGGCCAGCTCCTGGGTGGGGGTCCAGGTGGCATCCCAGTTGTGGTCACCCAGCCCTTCATCCTGGGCTAGGCAGGTGGGAGAGGAAAGCGCAGACTGCACGGTCCTGGGCACGTCCTCGGCAGCTAGTGGCCTTGCACTGGCCGGCCCTACTCAATGCACTCCATGACATGTATCTGCAGGGTGTCCATATCAGGGGCCTGATACTGGCACTTGGGACAGCAGAAGTCAGGTGGCTCCTCAGGGGGGCTCCTCCTCTGGCTAGGCAGGGCCAGGGGAGAGGAGAGGTAGGCTGGGAAAAGAGAAGAGTCAGAGGGAAGGGGAGGATGGAAGGGGACGGAGACTTGGCAGGACTGTCAATGGCAGGCCTGGTCTCACAGGCCACTCATGTAAAACCAGGAGCCGCCGATACCACGGCACGCCTCCCTTAGCCTCAGGGAAGGGGGTGGGCTACCGATGGGGTGGCCTATACGAGCTCCCGCCGTCAAGTCTCCAGAGAGCGACAGGAAGGTCGAACTGTGACCTCCCGCGGCGCAGCACCTGCCCTCCCCACCCACCTCCTCCCACAGGCCCAATGCTCACTCACTCACCGGGGGCGGGGGGCAAGGGGGCCTGGGAGACCTCAACATGCCGCTTCCTCATGTCCTCGATCCTTTGAAAACAGAAACCGTCCAGTCAAGGCACGCGTTTCTGTAAAGCTCCTTGGCTGGACTAGTGTCAAAGAAGCTCTTGGAAGCTCAGGTGAGAGGAGAGGGACCACAGTGAGCCCTAACCCAGAACACCAGGAGCCATCCGTCTCCTGCGGTCACCACTGGCGACCCCCCAGTGTCGCACCCACTGCTTACACGGGCACGTTCTCAGAGGCCCACCTGGCCGACTCCTGACAGCTGGCCTTCAGTTTGCTGTACTCCCTCTGCAGCTGCTCCAGCTGCTCCTGCAAGAGCTCCTTCTTCTCGGCCAGCTTCTCCCGAGCCTGCCTCTCAGCCTGGAAGTCCGCCTTGTAGATGTCCGCCTGGCAAATCCAACAGAAAGGGATGTGCCCGCCACAAGCCAGCCACCCACCAGGCACTGTGCCGCGCACCATAGGAACAAAGCAGAGCCCACTGCTGCCCTCCCAGAGACCCCAGCGGCGCAGAGGAAACAGACACGCCGGCGAGTAACGCCAAGCTCACCGAGAGGTCTAAGGAGCAGCACAAGTGGTTCAGAAGCTTACGAAAGGCCACTACAAAATGATGCCAAAGAGGCCAGGCACGGTGGCTCACGCCTGTAATCCCAGAACTTTGGAAGGCTGAGGTGGGCAGATCACCTGAGGCCAGAAGTTCGAGACCAGCCGGGCCAACACGGTGAAACCCTGTCTCTACTAAAAATACAAAAATTAGACGGGCGTGGTGGCAGGCGCCTGTAAGCCCAGCTACTCAGGAGGCTGAGGCAAGAGAATCGTTTGAACCCGGGAGGCAGAGGTTGCAGTGAGCCAAGATCGTGCCACTGCACTCCAGCCTGGACAACAAGAGCAAAACTCCGTCTCAAAAAGCAAAAAAAAAAAAAGAGACGCCAAAGAGGCACTCCAGGTCCCAGTGCCAGGGTGGGCCAGAGAGGAGGGCCCTCACCTGGGCCTTCAGCACCGGAACGGTCTCCATCACAATCTTGTGCTGCTCGGCCTCCTCCTTCAGCTTATCAATCACCTCCTGTTTGGCCACCAGGGCCTCCTCGGCCTGCTGGAGCTGCTGCTTGAGATCTTCCAGCTGCATTCCCTAAAGACGGGCAAGGGGAGCTGACGGAGCCTCGTTGGCCCGGGGCGAGGCTGGCTGAGAAGAACTGAGAAGGACGAAAGAGTGGCCGTGGTTGACCAAGCTGGGTGATGCCAGCCCCTGATTTGAGGGCCCATTGCAGGATCTCAGCGTGCACAGGGAGAAGACTGCGTCCTGTCACAGCCCAAAACGACAGAGGAGGAGATGCTGAGGTTTTTTTCAGGACTGAAGAGGCCGCTGAGGTCATCTGGCACAACCTTCCAGCCAGGCCGACATTCCCTTCCCAGAACCCCCAGCTGCACAGCCTTCCTCCCACCCTTCATAGGACACAGGCCACACCCACTCACAGCGAGCCGGTCCTGTGCCCGCCACGTGCACAGCTAAGCTGAGAGTCCTCAGTCCTTCCACTCTGCCACCTGGTCAGAGGTGCACTCCTCCCACACAGGCATCCCCAGCTCCCTGAGACACACGCAGACACACCCCACCAACGCTTCCCTCCAGAAATTAAGTGGCCAGTTTTGTAGCTAACTCTTCCCCACGTGACCTGGCTTCAGGCTTTGTCCTTATAAATCTCCTCTGGGTACACTTACGATTGATGGTGTCCTGCTAAAACGTGATCGCTAGCAAACTGCACCCAGCTTAGGTCTGATGAGGACAAACTAGGAAAAGGCTCCCAACCAACACTGGGGTGGAAATGTTGCCGGGCTTACCTTGGCTTGGGGGAAGCTGAGCCAGGTGCCTAGATGGCGATGGCTGGCAAGAGGGAATGTCCATGGAGACAAGATATCCCCAGCCCCACAGAGGGAGCATCCCAAGGCTCTGGTCCAGCCCCCTATTATGGTGGCCTGCTCACACTCCTGAGAGCCACATCCCGGGGTTGCCATCTCCCCACAGCTTCCCTGAGCTGTCACAGCTGCAGCCTGATAAAGGTCTAAGGCAAGTCAAGCGTCCCTCCCAGAAGCCCATTCTCAAGGTTCAGGGAAGCGGGGAGAGGAAGAGACAAGGCCAGCCCTAGAGCCCCGGCAGCCGCACTTACTCGCTTCCGCTCGCTGCCCACCAGGCTGCTCTTGATGTGGTTGTCGTATTCTTGGAAGAGCTGGTGATAGGCCACCTGCAACTGGGCCAGCTTCCGCCTGAGGAAAAGGAGCTTTTGCTGGAGAAACCACCTCATCCCAGTCCAGTCACAGTTCCTGCCTGCTTCCAACTCTACCCGCTCCCTTCCCTCCCTCGCATCACAGGCCTGGAATGGGGTCTTCCAAGGCTGTGTGAGGACTCCTGAGGCTGTCAGCTCTAAAGCAGAACGCTGGACTGGTCACCAGGCAGTTAATGTCGTTTTCCTAAAAGCTAGTATTTTAAAATGTTTATAATAAAATCGCGGCCAGATGCGGTGGCTCACACCCGTAATCCCAACGTTTTGAGAAGCCAAGGCGGGAGGATCGCTTGAGCTCAGGAGTTCAAGACCAGCCTGGGCAACATGGGAAAACATTACCTCTACCAAAAATACAAAAATTAGCCAGGTGTGCTGGCCTGTGCCTATAGTCCCGGCTAGTTGGGAGGATCGCTTGAGCCCAAGAGGCAGAAGGTACAGTAAGCTGAGATAATGTGACTGCACTCCAGCCTGAACGATAGAGCAAGACCCTGTCTTGAAAATAACAATAGTAATAGTAATAATAATAATTAATAGTAATAATACAATGGAACTACCCTGCACTCTTCAAAACTGTGAACTTCACAAACAGCTCAGAAAGGCAGGGGAACTGTTCTAAAGGAGACTCAAAAGGCACGCCAAGGACAGGAACCTGAGGTCCCAGATTGGATGCCGGTAGAAGGGAGGCTTGGGGTATTTTTGTTGTCTTTCTGTTGCCCAGGCTGGTCTTGAACTCCTGGGCTTAAGCCATCCACCCACCTTGGCCTCCCAAAGTGTTTGGGATTACAGGCGTGAGCCACGGCACCCAGCCTAGATGGGGTTTTAAAGGACAAGTCCCCTGATGACCTAGTGGCTAGGAAAAAAAACTACAAAAAAGGCCACGTGTGGACAGGCAGTGAGACGTGGTCTGGATAGCAGAGGGCATGATTGTGTCAAAGACAAACCGGGTGTCATCATAGTCGCCTCTACTGTTAGCAAGGCTAAGGGACAGAATGGGCCCGCAGCCACAGACAGAATCTGAAGGACTCCTCAGAAGGCAGAACGAACCATGGACCCAACACTTCTCGGCCTTTTGGCTAAGATCAAGTGTAGAACCACAGACCCCGTGGTGCGGCCCCGCCCCGGCTGACTCACTTCTCCTCCGAGGCAGCCTGGCGCTCCATGCGGAGTGCGGCCTCCACGCTCTGGCCCTGCATGCGCAGCTGGTCCACCTGCACGCTGTGCTGCTGCTGCAGTGCCTCACGCTCACTCTCCAGCTGCCGCGCCTGCTCGCTGGCCGCCCGGGCCCTGGCACAGGGAAAGAGCAGACTCAGGGAGGACAAACGGGGAGAGGAGGGGCTATGCGCAGGGCATGGGCGGGGGGGTGGGGGTCGGCTCTGAACACTCTGTGACCGTGAGCTGAAGCCAGGCAGCAGGGTGGAGGCACCGTCACCAGACACAAGGACAACTGCAGGGGGCCAGGTGGGAGCAGCAGGTGAGGAGCTTTGCTTGAGACGTGTTTGCTTCAATGTAGGGGCCCAGCAGGTGACCAAGTACAGGGTCAAGATGCCAAGGAGACCTGGAAGCCAGGGGAAGGGGGTGGTCCGAGAAAAGGATGGGGTCACCTGCATCCCGCAGTGCTGGGGCCAGATGAGAGGAGCCCTTGGAACTGCCTGTGGAGTTCCAATGGGGGGTTGCTGGGGGCCCCAGCAAAAGAAGTCTCAGTGGAGGGGTCAGGAGAGACTGTTGTTCCAAAAGTGAGAGACTGCCCACCTGGGCGTGCAAGCACTGAGCTCAACGCCGACTAGGACTCGGCCCCATCCCTGGTGCTGCCCAGAGCTCTGCTGGAGTCCCAGACCACCTGCTCGGATGCTCAGTTCCCACACCTGCCCCCCTACAGCTCCCTTAACCTCCAGTTTCCAGGGTCTGGCCTCAGCCCACCACACAGCCTCACTGCAGGGATGATGGTGGGTGCTTCTGTGCAGGTCCTGGGTGCCCTCTGGCCACAGGCAGACACGGCCCTTCTCTAGTCACCCCAACTCTGCTTCTTGGCTCTCCCCTCCACGCCTGCCCGCATGCTGCCCCCACACCCTGCACGGGCTCCCTCTGCCCATCAGAGCCTGGGTCGAGCTCCCCTCCCCTCTGCCCTGCCGGCTGCCCCAAGTACACCCTGACCGCCTACTGTGCTGGGGTGGCCGGGGCCCCCCTGGCAGCTGATCCATCTGTCTGGAGGGCAGAAGCAGGGCCGAATGAGAACCACAGAAACCTCCCTGCCCTTTGACCCAATGGTCCCACTCACAAGAACCAAGACCCCTTTGCAAAAGAGAGTAACCAGCAGGCCTGAGGCCACTGGTTGGCAAGGTTGGCCCTTGGCTGGTAAAGTTCCCTTGACACAGTGACACTTTCCTTAGTGGTCAGGGCGGTCCCTGCACCTGCGCCATTTGTAGGAACAACGTGGTTGCCATGAGCACCCACTCTGTTGCTGGGAGTCGGAGATTTAGGTACCTGCCTGGCAGAGGGCGCTCACAGGACCTGTCCCCGGTAAACACCCAGGGCGCCAAGTGTCTAGTGGGCATCTCTGGGCAGGAACATGGCCCGTGTGGGAGGCGCGTCTCACTGTGCCGCTCGCAGGGCGGTGGGAGGCTGGGACAGGGCTTCTCCAACTCCCCCCGCGGCTCCTGCCCTGGCGGCTCCTGCCCTGTGCCCTTTTCCAAAACTGTCATCTACCTCAGCCACGCGGGCAACCGTGCACCGGTCCCAGAAGTCCTTCCAGAGAACTAGACACCGTGGGTGTGGGCTCAGGGCCCCCAAAATGCCTCCTAAGGAAATAATCAAAACTCCATCAAAGGGTCACAGAGTGCGGAGAGCTGGCTGGGACCCAGGTCCCGGATGCCTGGCCCAGACCTCTCCTGACACCTGCCCCAACGTGTTTACGCAGCCTGCCCCGGTCTAGCCTCATCAAGGAGCAGCCTGGAAGCCCCTAAACCCACCTCATGCTTTTGGAAACCCTGGAAGGGGTCTCCGGAGCTGGCTCCCACGACTCACCGACCCTCCAGAGTCTGGCATTCCTTAGTGGCAGCCTCCAGGCGACTCTGGCTCTCCTGCAGCTCCCCGAGCAAGGATGTCACCTGGGCTTTCACAGAGGCCTTGTCCTCAGCCATCTGCTGCAGGAGAAAAAGCCACTTCCTGTCAGCACTGCCTTCTCCCCAGCGGCCCACTCCTGCCATCCACAAGCCCCGGGGCAACCCGCAAGAGGCTGAGGCCTGCGCACCATGAGGCCTTTTTTCCTGCCCTCGGCACCCCCAAACCTGGGTGCCCTGGGGCCTCATGAGCCCAAGGGCCACCCAACCCTCCCCAGCTGCCCACCTTAACCCTCCGCCACAGGGTGAGACACACAGATGGGGCCAAAAGAGATCCCCAAAGAGACGAAGGAGCACAAAGCTGCCTTGAGGTTGTCAACGGCTTAGTCACTGCCCCGGCAAGCAGGCCTTGAGGGCTGAACCCGGTGGCCTTGCGGCTGCAGCCCCAGCAGGGGATCTCTCTCAGCCTCTCTGAGACTTGGGGCAAAAGGAGGTCAGGCACGAACAGGGCAAAGTAAACACAGGCCCCAGTCCACACCCGGGGCCGCTAGGATGGGAGAGTTTTTGCAAATCAAAGAGTGGACACTGAATTTTGTTAAACACTGGGAACTGCAGAACGTCTCGGCAGGCACGCTCCACTCAAACCCCTGCACGAAGACACCCGGCCACCACCTCACGGGGCCTCTGGGAGCCTAAGGCCGCGCCCTTGGGACGCCCCGGCCCCCTTTTGAGTGAGTTCCCGTCTGGAAACGCTCAGGGCTGTCCAAAGCATTTACTGTCTGTTCCGGCCAACACCTGACCTCCCCTTCTTACAGCATTTACTAGCAAGGGCTTAGCCTGTCCCTTTGAGACATCTGTGTAGCACCCACAACCCAGGGTCTTTCCCGAGGGCCCCGCAGCCACTCCTTGGAAATGGAAACCTCAGGAGGCACGGGGCCCGGTCTCCCAGTCTCCACGGGAGGGAAGAATCCCAACCTTGGTAAGCACCGGCAGCTCCCACACACGGCTGGCCTCGTGGCACGGACGCTGGCTGCCCCGTCATCTTTCACCTGAGCCTCCACTCGCCCCCTCCCGACTCCCTCATCCTCCCTTCGCAAGGCCATGCCGCCTCTGCTGGGGCGGGAACGGAGCTCAGCTCTCTCCCCCGTGAGCGGGGGTTTCTGAAGAAAATCTCTTTTCCCAGCTTGAACAAAGGCCCGCTTTTGTGTATCTTTGTGTATCTCCGGTGTTCTTGTCAAAAGAGGAGGACAGGCACAGAGGCCCGCGGGGACAAGGCCACGGGATGACGGAGGCGGAGGCTGGAGAGGCGCCGCCGGGGGCCCCCAGCGCCGGGGAGAGGCCTGGAAGGCCGCTCCCTCATGTCCCTGGCCGGGAGCCCACCCTGGGGACACCACCGCTAGCTCAGCCTCCAGGCCTCCGGAACCGGGAGGCCACACGTTTCTGGGGCTTCGGCCTCGCTGAAGTCTGTGGTGCTTGGTCACGGCAGCTGTAGAAAACTCATCCACTTCCCACACAGGAAATCAACACCTTAAGCCAGGCGCTCCAAGCCCTGAGTGGAGTGGCGTGCACAGCCCACCATCCACGCCTTTTCCCAGGGGAGCGGAACCTGGCTGTGGCAAGTGCCAGGTACCCGCCAGCAAGTTTCCTCTCCACCACTTCTCCCCACCTTGCCCCTCAAAGGCAGCACAGCCCCTTCCTGACTAACATCGCCAGGATCCTGCAATCAGCCAAGCCCACACACAAAGGCCCTGAAACCAGGGGGTCTGTGCTAACCACACGATTTATGGGGGAGCCCTGGGCCACACAGCTGGACCTCTGGTGGCTGTAGCCCGAGTGACCAGGGTTGGCCACACAGGCGCTCCACGCCTACACAGCCCACCCCCCACGGAAACCCTGGCCGCCACGGCTGGGTGAGCTTCCCTAGTTATGACTCCACGCATGCTGCCCCCACACTGTTGCTGAAAGAAACAGGTGCTGTCGGCACAATACCTGTTGTGCCCTGGGCGAGGAGCCACTGAAGCTCACGCCTGGTCTCTCCTGGAGCCTGTCCTGTGCACCCTGAGCCTTCGCTCACCGTGACCTGTGTCCTTTCCTTGTAATAAACCGGAACTCAGAGTGTGACGGCTTTTCTGAGTTCTGAGCCCTCCCAGCACAGCCCTGAGCCCCAGGGTGCTTTGGGAGACCCCGACCACGAGTTCCCTCGTGGAACACTGGCGTCACCATGGGTTTTCAGAACCTGGCCCTGCCCCGGCTACCTGCTGGCATCTCTTCAGGTGCTCTACCTCCCGCAGAGCCTGCTCTTTCTGCCTCTTCAGGTCGAGCTTCTCCAGGCTGAGTCTCTCCACCAGTTTCCTGGCCTCTTGGAATTTGCACATGAGGAACTCCTTCTCCTCCCTCTGGCTGGCTTGGAAATGCAGAAGCTCCTCGCAGCGCTCTCGCAGCATCTGGTTGCTCTGCCGGATGGCATCTGGTGGCAGAGGGGATAGTGGAGGGGAGCTGGGCAGCCCGGCCTGCTGGGCCCTGCCTGGGCCCACATGGGCCTGAGGCTCAGGAAGTCAGAGGCTAGAAGTGGGGCCACCCATCCTGGTGCCCCTCCCCCCCATAATACCAATGCAGCTTCTCTCAGGGGTGGATGGCGTCTCAACACTCCCTTTTGTTTCTTTAAACACTTCCAAAATCCATTACACAAATGCCCCTCACTTTCTACAAGAAAACAATACCAAACACATCAGCTTCACTTAATAGCATGTGTCGGCCAGGCACAGTGGTTCATGCCTGTAATCCCAGCACTTTGGGAGGCTGAGGTGGGTGGATCACCTGAGGTCAGGAGCTACAGACCAGCTTGACCAACATGGTGAAACCTCGTCTGTAATAAAAATACAAAAATTAGCTGGGCGTGGTGGCGCACACCTGTAATCCCAGCTACTTGGGAGGCTAAGGCAGGAGAATCACTTGAACCTGGGAGGTGGAGGTTGCAGTGAGCCGAGATCACACCATTGCACTCCAGCCTGGGGAACAGAGTGAAACTATCTCAATTAAAAAAAAAAAAAAGTGTATGGCCGGGCGCGGTGGCTCAAGCCTGTAATCCCAGCACTTTGGGAGGCCGAGACGGGCGGATCACGAGGTCAGGAGATCAAGACCATCCTGGCTAACACAGTGAAACCCCGTCTCTACTAAAAATACAAAAAACTTAGCCGGGCGAGGTGGCAGGCGCCTGTAGTCCCAGCAACTCGGGAGGCTGAGGCAGGAGAATGGCGTAAACCCGGGAGGCGGAGCTTGCGGTGAGCTGAGATCCGGCCACTGCACTCCAGCCTGGGTGACAGAGCGAGACTCCGTCTCAAAAAAAAAAAAAAAAAAAAAAAAAAAAAAAAAAAAAGTGTCAAATGCCACTTTTTTGAATTTTTACTTTTGTAGAGGCAAGATCTTGCTATGTTGTCCAGGCTGGTCTCACATTCTTGGTCTCAAGTGATCCTCCCACCTCGGCCTCCCAACGTGCTGGGATTATAGGCATGAGCCACTGTGCCTGGCCTTATGCCACTTTCTTTGTAAGTGACTCGAATTCATTTGTATTCTGGTCAGTCTGAGGTGTGCCTGCCCTCAGATGCTCGGTAGTGGTCCTTCCTGGCCTACATCTCTGCTGTCTTCTGGATCAGGGGGTCCTAATACGCCTGCAGACTCCCAGGGTCAGCCTCCCAGGCAAACGTCACTGCAGCATTGATGGCTGCAGCCTGAGAGGCCCAGAAGTCTTGGACCAGGCAAGTTAGTGGTGTCTCTGAGACTCAAAGTCCTCATCTGCATAGTGAACAGAGACAACAACATTCATCTTACAAGACGAGGAGGGTTAAACGAGAAAGCAGAAAACAAACAGGAAAAACCGCTGGTCCTCCCCTCACCAGAGCATATGCCATTGCCAGGCAGTCAGCAGAGGCCACAGGAAGGAGAGCCCCGCACCCAGGAGACACCCCAAGCAGTGAAGGAGCCATCTGAGGTGACAAAACTGATAAGTGATATGCCAAGGTTCTAGCAACTTTATAGCAACTACAGAGCTGGATAAAATGGGGAAGGCAGTAGCTACCCCGTGATCAAAACCCTCAACCAACTAACTGTTGCTTGCTGATGAGCACAACATCCAACCCCCATTAGAATCCCACTGGCTCTGCCCAAAGCTCAGCTCATCTGCAACTTGTCTTTTTTTTTGAGACAGAGTCTCACTCTGTCGCCCAGGCTGGAGTGCAGTGGTGCGATCTCGGCTGACTGCGACCTCCACCTCCCAGATTCAAGCAATTCTCCCTGCCTCAGCCTCCCAAGTAGCTGGGATTACAGGTGTCTGCCACCACATCCGGCTAATTTTTGTAGTAGAGATGGGGTTTCACCATGTTGGCCAAACTGGTCTCAAACTCCTGAGCTCAGGTGATACCCCCGCCTCGGCCTCCCAAAGTGCTGGGATTACAGGCATGAGCCACTGCACCTGGCTGGCAACTTGTCTTTTAAAAAATGTTTTGAACTGAGGTAAAATTCACATGACATCAAATTCACCATTTTAACTAATTCAGCAGTTTTCAGCATGTCCATCAGGTTGCGCAACCATCCGCACTATCTAATTCCAGAACAGTTCCGGGACCCCATTAGCAGTCACTCCCCAGGCCCCTCCTCATCTGCATCTGCCTCTGCAGATTGGCCTCTTCTGGACATGTCTCATAAGTGGAGTCACACACTAGAGACATGCAATTTCTTCTGTGAATCTCCCCCTAAACATTCTAAATACAGCTTCCTCCATAAACATAAGCATGTACATCTTGCGGGACAGACATCTTTTGGGCCCTTGGGGGCTTGGCCCAGGGCCTGACACAAGTTTCACTTGCCACCCACAAAGCTCAGGTCAGGCAGAGCAAGGGGAGTCAATACAGCCTTGAGGCCTCCCTGTGCCCCTGAAGCCCGGGGGAAGCTGCTGCGCTGAACACACAGCCTGGAAGGGAAGCACGGCTGGCCTGCAACACTCACCCTCAATTCCCCCTCAACAGAGCACTCTCCTGGGGATGAGCAGAGGCCCTCAGTCTAGCTGTCACCTCTCTGTGCACCAGTGCTCTGAAGATCTCAATACAGTGGGTCTCACCAGGGACAACTGTATCCGCCCAGGGGTCATTCTGCAATAAATATCTGGGGATATTGTTAGCTGACACAACAGGACAGGTGCTACTGGCATCTAGCAGGTACACGCCAGGGACTCTGCTCCACAACCCACAATGCACAAGAGAATTCTCCAGCTCCAGGTGCCGATAGCACTGAGGTGGGGGACCCTGTCCTGGGGCAGGCAGGTTGTGTTGGGTCTCCGTGCTCCAGCAGGGCCTCTTCAATTCAGCTTCGCTGTCGAGCAGACCAAGCAGCCCCTTGACAGCAAGCTGACTGCACTGACCCCTTCCTCCATGGAAGGAAAGGTGATTTGCCGTGACAGGAAGAGGAGACACATCCAGGCATGGGTCTTGTCCCTTCCCACAGGGTGTTAGCCAGAGCCACTCTCTGAAGCCTACAGAGTATGTGACTTGTCAGCACAGAGCCCCACATAACATCTTGGACCACAGTCCAGCAAACAAGGCAGGAGAGTGGGCCCATGATAGCGGCCTCTACTAGTCACAGCACATGCCACCTCGCCCAGGAGCTGCCAGCCAGCCAGCCAGGACACGGAGAGCCAACTGAAGACACAACTGAGGTGCCAGCTCAGGGATGACTCCCGCAAGGAAGGGGTGTTGTCCTCCACGATGGGGTGGACACTTTGGCCTGAGTCCCCAGCAGGAACCAAAGGGTGAAGCAAAAGGGGCTACAGGCCGCACCACACACAATGAGCCACGTGGGGAGGCTGTGCCGCCCCTCCCTGCAGCTCTGGGACCGGCGGTTTAGAAGGCCGCCGCAGCAGAAAGGCAAGAGTGTATGGTGGGGAGCCACCTGGCACCCCTGGGCTAACCCAGGGCAATGCAGAGCAATGGTGGGGAGAGGAGGCGAGGGGGAAGAATGGCAGGGGCTGGGGGTGCCATCACGCCCAGGGCGCGGGCAGGAGCGTGCAGCTGAGCCCTGAACCCACGACGACCTGGAGCTGAGCAGCACCGAGGGTGAGGGGCGCCCAGATGGCAGCCTAGGAGAGAACTCCCCAGTCCCAGCCGCTGAATGTGGGAAGTCAGCCTTCACCTCCGCTGAGGTGTGCGCAGGGACTGCCCCAGAGGAATGTTGCCTGTGGGGGCCGCACACCTTCCTTCCCAAGACAGACCACGCCCCTCTACCAGGGCATGCCCCGCCCATTTCCAGGACAGGCCCACCCCCTCTCTGGGCAGACCACGCCTCTTCCCAGGGCCGACTCTGCCCTGTCCCAGGATGGACAGTACTTCACGAGTGCTCAGTGCAGGGACACAGAGGCCTGGACATGTTGGTCCAACCTGGAAGGTTCATTCCAGCTCCAGAGCTCCCTGTAAGGTCCAACAAGGCTGTCCTGGAGCCTACCCGGCAGCGTGCTTCTCCCTCTGCCCACCCCGGCTTCTTCCACTGTCCCTCCTTTCCCTTCCCAGTACTGGTCCTGAGAGCACTCTAAACTTCCTCCCTGCTAATCTGCATCTCAGAGTCTACTTCCTGAAACCAAGAGGGAAGGCAGCACATCCCCACCCCAGGCCCAGGAAACACAGAGGTGCAGGTGGGGAGAAGATGCCTTCCCCTCAGCAGGGTCGGATCCCCTGACTCTTTCCTCACCTCGGAGCTCTTGATTCTCCTCCAGGCAGCGCTGGAGAGTCTCAGGAGTGCCCTGCTCTGAAGGCAGGTGCAGCATGGCTGGCTTCCCCAGAGGAGACTCTTCACCCAGCACGTCCTGATCTGCTGCCGGGCCACCACTGGGCTGCACCATCTCACACAGTTGGCTCTTCCAGAGGTGCCTGCTCATCCAACAGGGCAGGGGCTGAAAGAGAAAGGCAGCAGGGGAGTCACAGGAGACCCACATCCTTACCCACCAGAACGAGCCTATGAGTTCTGGGGCTACATTTTAAACAGAATGCTGATAATTCGCCTAGTGTATCAGGATGCTAAAGTGGGTTTTCAGTCTAAGGGGCAGCAGATACTCCCATTCCAAAGGGAGGTGCTGTACCACCCATGTGGGACTTGGAAAGGCCTATCTCCAGGCTGGAAACAGATGAATTTCACCAGAGGTGGGAGAGTCACAAGAGGACTGTTTGTGGAGGGAGATGTCAGTATGCTGGGAATCCTGACTCCCTACACACCTCCAAGCAGGAGAAGTGGAGGGTACTGGCCCCTCATCCAGTGTAGTAGGCTGAATGGTAGCCCCGCGAAAAGACATGCCCATGGTCCGACCCCTGGAACATATAAATGTGATTTAGGAAAAGGGTCTTTGAAGACGTAGGATCTCACGATGAGATCATTCTGGGTGACGTGGTTGGGCCCTAAATCCAACAACCAGTGTCTTTATGAGAGACAGAAGAGAGAAGCCAGAGGGAGATGCAAGGGGAGGAGGCCATGTCGGGACTGCCTCGGAGACTGGAGTGAAGCAGCCACAAGCCCAGGAATAAATGGGGCCATCAGAAGCTTGGGAGAGTCAAGGGAGGATCGCCCTCTTAGAGCCTTTGAGGGTGTGGGCTTGCTAACCCTTTGGTTTTGGACTTCTAGTCTCCAGAACTGTGAGATTAAAATGTCTGGCAGGGCGCGGTGGCTCATGCCTGTAATCCCAGCACTTTGGGAGGCCGAGGCAGGCCGATCGCAAGGTCAGGAGATAGACACCATCCTGGCTAACATGGTGAAACCTTGCCTCTACTAAAAAAAAAAAAAAAAAAAATTGCCGGGCACGGTGGCTCACGCCTGTAATCCTAGCACTTTGGGAGGCCGAGGCAGGCAGATCATGAGGTCAGGAGATCGAGATCATCCTGGCTAACACGGTGAAACCCTGTCTCTACTAAAAATATAAAAAATTAGCCAGGCGTGGAGGCGGGCGCCTGCAGCCCCAGCTACTCGGGAGGCTAAGGCAGGACAATGGCGTGAACCCGGGAGGCGGAGCTGGCAGTGAGCCGAGATTGTGCCACTGCACTCCAGCCTAGGCGACAAAGCAAGACTCCGTCTCAAAAAAAAAAAAAAAAAAAAAAAATTAGCAGGGTGTGGTGACATGACACGCGCCTGTAGTCCCAGCTACTCGGGAGGCCAAAGCAGGAGAATTGCTTGAACCCAGGAGGTGGAGGTTGCAGTGAGCTGAGATTGCGCCACTGCACTCCACCCTTGGCTTCCAGAACAGCCCCTTCTCCTGGTTTCCTCCCTATCTTGCTGGCTACTCCTGCCCAGGCACTCTCACTGGGTTCCCACCCTTCATGTTGGGGTGCCCCAGGGCTCTGTCCTAGGACGTCTTCTCCTCTGTAACTACATTCGCTCCCGCAGGAATTCTATCCAGTCTCATGCCTTGAACTCCAATCTTGATGCTTAATTAGACCTCTTTTCTAAACTCCACATTCATTTATCAATCTCAACATTTCTCCTTGGTTATCTAGTAGTCCTCTCAAAACGAACCTCTCTAAGACCCCCGACAGTCCCCAAAACTCAGATCTACCCAAGGCCGCCTCTGTTATCAGCTGATGGCAAATCCATCCTCCAGCTGTCAAGTCTTTTTTGATTCTCTCTCTCTCTCTCTCTCCTCTCTCTCTCTCTCTGTCACACACACACACACACACACACACACAGACACACACACACACAAAGAGCACATCTAATCCATCAGGAAATCCTGTCAAAATGTATCCCCCGACCCATCTGATCACACTAAGCAATTAACATTAACTATTTTAGGTGTCATAATGATATTGTGGTTGTTTTTCAGAGTCCTGTCTTAGAGAGAGGCACACTTAAATATTTAAAGATGATGTCTGAATTCACCTCCAAATAATGGGAAAACTCCTAGGTATATACCCGAGAGAAATGAAAACACATGTCTCCACATGAATGCTTGTAGCAGCATTACTCATAGCAGCCAGAGAGTAGAAACAACCCAAATGTCCACCAACTATGAATAAACAAAATCTAGTACATCCACATGCTATAACATGAACAAATCTTGCAAATATGCTAAGAGAAATAAACAAGTCACAAAAAACTAAACACTGTATGATTCTATTTATATGAGATGTTTATAACAAGCAAATCCATAGAGACATAAAGTGGATTAATGGTTACTGGGGAGAGCCATTTAGGGCTGGGGGGAAGATAAGCTGAGCTAAAGGGTATGGGGTCTCTTTGGGGAGGTGATGAAAATGTTCTGTGAATACACATACCACAAACCATTGAATTGTACACTTTAAATTGATGAACTGTGTGACATGCTAATGATATCTCAAGCTGTTATTGAAAATAATAATGGTGGCCAGGCATGGTGGTTCACACCTGTAATCCCAGCACTTTGGGAGGTCATGGCGGGTGGATCACTTGAGGTCAGGAGTTCGAGACCAGCCTGGCCAACATGGCGAAACCCTGTATTTACTAAAAATACAAAAAAAAAAAGAAAAAAAAAAAATAGGTGGGAGTGATGGTGCATGCCTGTAATCCCAGCTACTTGGGAGTCTGAGGCAGGAGAATCGCTTGAACCTGGGACATGGAGGTTGCAGTGAGCCAAGATTATGCCACTGCACTCCAGCCTGGGTGACAGAGTGAGACTGGGTCTCAAAAAAAAAAAAAAAAAAAAAAGAGGCCGGGCACGGTGGCTCATGCCTGTAATCCCAGCACTTTGGGAGGCCAAGGCAGGCAGATGACAAGGTCAAGAGATCAAGACCATCCTGGCCAACATGATGAAACCCCATCTCTACTAAAACTACAAAAATTAGCTGGGCGTGGCGGTGCACGCCTGTAGTCCCAGCTATGTGGGAGGCTGAGGCAGGAGAATCGCTTGAACCCAGGAGACGGAGGTTGCAGTGGGTGGAGATCACACCACTGCACTCCAGCCTGGCTACGGAGGGAGAATCTGTCTCAAAAAAAAAAAAAAAAAAAAAGAAAGAAAAGAAAAAGAAAAAAATAATAACGGGAGAGAATTGCGAGGGGTATAAACAAAATTAGTCACAAGTTGATAACTTCAATTGTTGAAGTTGGGAGCTGTGAATGTAAGATTCACTATACTGGCCGAGCACAGTGGCTCACACCTGTAATCCCAGCACTTTGGGAGGCTGAGGCAGGCAGATCACCTGAGGTCAGGAGTTCAAGACCACACTGGCCAACATACAGTGAAACCCCGTCTCTACCAAAAATACAAAAAATAGCTGGGCGTAGTGGCGCATGCCTGCAGTCCCAGCTACTTGGGAAGCTGAGGCAGAAGAATCGCTTGAACCCAGGAGGAGGAGGTTACAGTGAGCTGAGATCGTGCCACTGCACTCAAGCCTGGGCGACACAGCGAGACTCCATCTCTCAAAAACAAACAAACTAAAAAGATTTACTATACTAATTTTTCTACTTGTGTACATTTTTGAAATTTTCAATAATAAGATGCTCAAAGCACTGTCTCTTAGCTGGATTACTGCAATTACCTCTTAATAGGTCGCCCTTCTTTTACCCTTGCCCACTATGGTCTGTTCTCCCCACCACTGCTAGAACGATCAGTGTAAGACGTAATTCCGATCACATTCTTTCTCTACTGAGAACCCTACCATGGCTCCCCGTTGCCTTCTGCGTAAAAGTCAACCTCCCTACAACGGCCTACAAGGCCCTGTACCATCGGGTACCCCATCCCTTCCTCTCCAACTATGCTCCCCTCCCTCACTCTGCTCCAGCTATAGTGACCTCCGTGCTATTCCTCTAATGTGCCAGGACAGCCCATTCATTCTCAGATCACAGAAACAGTATGAGAACAGGCAGATGTTGTCTTGCAAAACGAGAAAACAGGCACATGAGATCAGATACCTAGCTGCCAAACTATATTTGAGGCATTTTCGAAGAATTTAACGACCCTGATCGAGCGCAGTCAACTTTGGAGAACAGAAAATGTCTCTGAACTAGAGAAGTCCTCGCACAAGGAGTAGGGTCAGACCCCGCAGTGGAAGAGAAGGGAGGAGCAGAAACCAGTCCAGCTCGCCGCCCAAGTAACCTGGGTCCTGAATCGGCCCGCCTTGGCCAGTGCTCCAGAAGCGCGCGGCAGGAACGGGCTGGGGCCCAAGACAGATGGGGGAGCCTGAACGTCCGGGGGAGTCTCGGAAGCGGCGGAACACCCACCGATGGAACCCTGTCTTTAGGGAAAAGGACCACACCTGTCAGCAGAGTCGGTCAGACGTGAGAAGGGTGGGAGCGGCGGACTGTGAACGCAGGTAGGGCCCCGGCGCTCCGAGAAAGTTCCAGTTCCGCGGTCGCCCTTTCCTTCTCCGCTGTCGAAAGCCCCGCTTCCGGCTTCCGGTGTCATAGCTGTGGGATCCGGAAGTAAAAACATACAAGCCCCGCCCCGGGAACACGGGAAGCCGGCGAGAAGTGCGAGGTCGCGGTAAGGCCGCATCCCGCTCCGGAGAGAAGTCTGAGTCAGCCAGGCTCTGCAGGCCCGCGGAAGCTCGGTAATGATAAGCACACCGGCCACTTTGCAGGGCGTCACGGCCTACACGCCCCCTCGTCTCTCGGACGGCGGCGTCTAGCCTCGGGGCGCTCGGCCGCCCCGCCCTCTCCGGGGGAGGAGTCAAGAAGAGACTGCCCAATAGGGCCGGCTTGAACCGCGAACGGGCGAGGGTTCCCGGGGGAGCGGCGCGCCAGAAGGCCCCGCCCAGGAGCCGAGGGACAGCCCAGAGGAGGCGTGGCCACGCTGCCGGCGGAAGCGGAGCCCTCCGCGAGTGCGGGAGGCCGCCGAGGCAGGCGGGAAAACCGGACAGTAGGGGCGGGGCCTGGCCTGGGCGGCGATGGGGATGCGGGAGCACTACGCGGAGCTGCACCCGTGCCCGCCGGACACTGGGGATGCGGAGCAGCGGCAGCGGGTATGGCAGGCAGCCGGCGGGCCGGCCTCCAGCGCAGGTGCCCGAGGGGCGGGGCTGGCCTGGGATGCGCGCGCACCTGCCCTGTCGCCGCCCCGCCCGCACGAGGGATGGCGGTCGAGGCCCCGCCCCGCACGCCTCGCCTGAGGCGGGTCAGCTCAGCCCAGGCGCCCGCCCCCGCCCCCGCCCCCGCAGATTAAATGGGCCGGCGGGGCTCAGCCCCCGGAAACGGCCGTACACTTCGGGGCTGCGAGCGCGGAGGGCGGCGGCGACGAAGCGCAGGTAACCGGGCGGGCGGGCGCCGCGCAGCCGGAGGAGCGTACTGCCCGGCGCTGCGCCGCGCGGCGGTAAAACACACGCTGTTTGTTCGAGAGGGTCTTAATCCGTTTATACCCCGCACCTCCTCTCTTGAGCCCCTGAGACCCCGAGAGCGAAGGGGACTTGCCGGCCGGGGTCTCCCAGCTTGGCAAGGGGAGGGCTGGAGCTGAACTCCGGCATCTGCATCATGTCCCTTGGTCCAGGTCATTGTGGAGTTCCCGCTACAGTCGGGAATGAATGGTCCTGGGCGCATAATTCCGTGCCCCACAAGGATTTTACTTGGTTGTCCAGAATTTATGCTCTAGCCGGAATCCACCAATGCTTTGGGTAATTTTGTAATGTACACCCTGAATGAAGGTTGCCTGGGAGAGTGTGGCTGGAGCCCAGAGCCAGCAGTTTCTAACCCATCAAGCACTCCCCAATGCCCAGCCGTTCACAAGGAGTGGCTTGGGTGATCAGGTGTCATCCCGGTGAGACCCCAGAGGAACTCTCAAGAAAAGGGCTAACTTCTCAATGCTCTCCTGTTCTTCTGCCTTGTTAACGAGCCTCTCTTCTACCAGACAGCGTCATGGCAGAGCAGGTGGCCCTGAGCCGGACCCAGGTGTGCGGGATCCTGCGGGAAGAGCTGTTCCAGGGCGATGCCTTCCATCAGTCGGATACACACATATTCATCATCATGGGTGCATCGGTGAGTCTCTCCCAGGCCCCAGTCTTGAAAGCCAGGAAGTGCCTGCTCCATGCCTCAGCTTTTCCAACTAATTGTTGCAGGACCACACAGGCTCTGCTAAGTTGAGCTCCTCCTCCCGCTCCTGCTAGTGTGCCAGGATCATCCCAGCTCTACCTGATGTGCATGTGCACTTGCAAGACATTTCTTTTTTTTTTTGGAGACGGAGATTGGCTCTGGTCGCTCAGGATGGAGTGCAGTAGCCCAATACTGGCTCACTGCAACCTCGGCCTCCTGTATTCAAGCGATTCTCCTGCCTCAGCCCCCCGAACAGCTGAGATTACAAGCATGCACCACCACACCCGGCTAATTTTTGTATTGTTAGTAGAGACAGGGTTTCACCATGTTGGTCAGGCTGGTCTCAAACTCCTGACCTTAAGTGATCCGCCCGCCTCGGCCTCCAAAAGTGCTGGGATTACAGGTGTGAGCCACTGCACCTGGCCACAGGACATTTCCGAACCCTGTGCCTAGCCTCTGAATGTAGCCCTTAGTCCTGGAGTTGCAGGCTCTTTAGGGACTGTCTAGATGGACTTCTTGGGGAAAACAGGGAATGCTATTCATTCTGTGGTTTATTTCAAACCTCTTCATGTCTTAACAAGTGAGTTCCAAAGGCAGGATCTGAGGCCTGATCTCTGCCTCTTCACTAACACTTCAAGTTCTGTCAATACAAACACTCAACCTTTCTTTAAACACTATCTCTTTGCCTCAGTTTCGAAAGCCTACCAAGAAGCTCTGCCTCACCCCACCTGGCCCCAATTGTCCAGCTTGTGGAACCGCCATTTTGCACTCATAGGAAAGACCAAAGAATAGTATAGCATGAGGATTTCCGTGGGAGGGGAAGGAGGGGTGGTCCTAGGACAACCATCACCCCAGACTAGAGCACCCTCCCCTGTGTCCCATGGGGCAGTGAGACTATGCAGGGGCTGGTGGAACAAGGGCTTCATCTCAAATTACACGTGGTCTCAGTTTTCACTTTTAACCCTGGATGCACTCAAGAATCTGTCTGCTCACTACTGTATGACCACCTTTGCCATTAACTTACCTTGTAACTTGAGAAGGAGCTCTGTCAAAACTAGTTAGCTCTGCCACATTGTGCGCCCCTCAGTGCTGGATGAGCTCAGTGGTTCTTTGTTCACATAGACAACGCGTTGTCACACTTTGCCAAACCTACTCCTTGACACCTTTGTACTTCTGATCAGAACTTAGAAAAGGAGAGCCAAAAAGGAATGAGGCAGCCGAGGGAGAAGGGCTCTGCCAGTGGGAGAGTAAGGAGGGGCCGTTGTCTTTTGACTCCCCGTAAGCCTGAGACCCGGGAGAGGTACCCAGGTGGAGCCCACAGTAGATTGGACTTGGCCTTATCCCCAGCCTCAGCCTGGTCCCCTCAGAAGAGCCATACCTGGCCGGGCATGGTGGCTCACGCCTGCAATCCCAGCACTTTGGGAGGCCGAGGCAGGTGGATCACCTGAGGTCAGGAGTTTGAGACCAGCCTGGCCAACATGGCAAAACCCAGTCTCTACTAAAAATACAAAAATTGGCCAGGTGCGGTGGCTCACGTCTGTAATCCCAGCATTTTGGGAGGGCAAGGCAGGCGGATCACAAGGTCAAGAGATCGAGACCATCCTGGTCAAGATGGTGAAACCCCATCTCTACTAAAAATACAAAAATTAGCTGGGCGTGGTGGTACGTGCCTGTAGTCCCAGCTACTCAGTAGGCTGAGGCAGTAGAATCGCTTGAATCAGGGAGTCAGAGGTTGCAGTGAGCTGAGATCGTGCCACTGCACTCCAGCCTGGCTACAGGGCGAGACTCTATCTCAAAACAAAAAGAAAAAGGCTGGGCGCAGTGGCTCACGCCTGTAACCCCAGCACTTTGGGAGGCCAAGGCAGGTGGATCACGAGGTCAGGAGATGGAGACCATCCTGGCTAACACGGTGAAATCCCGTCTCTACTAAATATACAAAAAATTAGCCGGGCGTGGTGGCGGGCGCCTGTAGTCCCAACTATTCGGGAGGCTGAGGCAGGAGAATGGCGTGAACCCAGGGGGCAGAGCTTGCAGTGAGCAGAGATCGCACCACTGCGCTCCAGCCTGGGTAACAGAGTGTGACTCTGTCTCAAAAAAAAAAAAAAAAGAAAAATAACAAAAATTAGCTAGGTGTGGTGGCACCCATCTGTAATCCCAACTACTTGGGAGGCTGAGGCAGGAAAATCGCTTGAACCCGGGAGGTGGAGTTTACAGTGAGCCGAGATGGCGCCACTGCACTCCATCCTGGGCGACCGAGTGAGTGAGACTCCATCTCAAAAAAATAAATAAATAAAAAGAGCCATACCTTCATCGGCCACAAACCTTAACAGCTAGGACTCTGACTGTTAAGCCCTTAGTCCAAGAAGCAGACTGGAGGAGAAGGTAACTGAGGTTGCTTTCTCCTCCTTTCCCCGTCCCCACCCCATGCTGCCACAGGGACACTGCAACAGAGCAACTCAGACCGTAATGATGGCTTATGACTCCAGGCCTTCAGCTCTTATTAGACACCTCATTGAGAGCATGCAAGCTTGCTGTGTGACTTGGAGCAAGTGTTTTCCTTTCCCTGAACCTCAGCATTTCGTATAGCAAATGACAGCTTTTGAAAAGAGTGCCCAGGGTCCTTAGGCTTTTCCAAGCTGATTGTGTCATTTCACTGCCTTCGCCTGTGGCCAGCTTGGGGTTGGGCAACTTTGTTTTGTTGAAATCAGTAGGGTTCCCCTTTGCTCTCTTCTGCTCTGAGAGTGACAACCTGAGGCTTTCAAAGCAGAAATAGGAAGTGCCAGCTCCAGCACTGTGGGTAGGGGACAAGGGGTCCTGTCTCTGAAGAGCCTCGTGGTTTGTTTCTTCCTCTTCCTGCTGGAGGGGGAGGTGGGAGGTGGTGTGCTCAGGCAGCACCTGGAACAGCTCCCGCTCCCAGGCTCCTTCTGCTCTTGATGCCTCACTCAATGTGGGAGGTAGGCAGGGTGGCACTTGAGGGCACACGATCCTAGAATGTGCTGCTCCAGGAAAGCAGCCCATTCTCCATTCATTCAGCAGACAGCGATTGGGTACTTCTGGGCCACAACAGCCAGTCCCTGCCCTCCTCATGGGACCTATGTGTTATTGTGGCCAGGAAACTATGGCAAGTAAGCAGACGAGCAAGAGCACAGGCTGGCGTGTGTTTCAGAAGATACACGTGGGCCGTGTGTCCCCAGCCCCCCAGAGCACGTAGATCCCACGAGGAGGGCCTGGAGAGCACCCACACAGAAGGAAGAGCAAATGCCCGGAGCCCCAAGTTGGGAACAAGCTCAGCATGACCTAGAAACTGAAAGCAGGCAAGTGGCTGGCAGACCCACAGCCTGGGCAAGCGGGACACCCTGGGGCAGGCTGGACCCACGTGGCCTTCCTCTGTCCTTTCCTCCTCCCTGGCCAGCTTACCTCACACTTGCGCACACACCCAGCTTCCTTCCTGGGGGCCCTGATGGCACCTCAGAGTTACCAAGTGGGCCACTTCCCGCCTTCTCAGGACTCCCACCCCTACCAGAAAGAGAGCCGAGGTACTTACTGCCCCCTTCCAGAAAGCTCTGGCCTTGTAGACCAGTGTGCACCTGGAACAGCATCTTTCCCCACCTGATGGGACCTCGATGAGGCCGGAGAGCCTCACAGGGAGTGAGGGGAAGAGACTGGGACTGAGAGTCTGCAGGGTATTCACCTCTCTGGGCCTTAGTTTCCTCACCTGGATCACAAGGGCCATGGGCTTGGGCTTGATGGGCGTTCAGGACGCATCCCAATGATGAGCCTGTGTGAGGGATGACCCAGCGGCCCCCGCCCCCACTTTCCTCGGAACTTTTCTGGGCTGACTTCCCCTTACTCCATATAGAAAAATCAACTCAAGATGAATTGAAGACTCCAAAACTATAAAAACCCTGGAAGATAACCTAGGAAATACCATTTTGGACATAGGACCAGGCAAAGATTTCATGACAAAGACACAATTCCAACAAAAACATAAATTCACATATAGGACGTAATTAAACTAAACAGCTTCTGCACAGCAAAAGAAACTATCAACAAAGTAAACCGACAACCTACAGAATGGGAGAGCATATTTGCAAACTGTGTATCTGACAAAAGTCTCATGTCCAGAATCTATAAGGAACTTAAATAAATATGCAAGCAAAAGACAAACAACTCCATTTAAAAGTGGGGAAAGGAAACGAACAGACACTTTTCAAAAGAAGAGACACACAGCTAACAAGCACATGAAAAAATGCTCCATATCACTAATCATTAGAGAAATGAAATCAAAACCACAATGAGAAGACAAGAATGGACCAAGATGGTGGAATAGAAGACTCCGCCGTTCATTCCCCTCACAAGGTCACCAATTCAACAACTATGTACGCACACAAAAGAAAACACCTTTGTAAGAATCAAAAATCAGGTGAGCACTTACAGTACCTGGTTTTAACTTCATAGTGCTAAAAAGGGCACTGAGGAAGTAGGACCCCTCACTGATCCCCCAGCTGTGGCAGCGTGGTAAAGAGACCATTTCTGTGCGCTAAGGAGAGGGAAAGCCAGCAATAGCAGAAAGTAAAATCAGACCAAATTTACTTGAGCCTGACCAACATAGAGAAACCTCGTCTCTGGTTAAAAAAAAAAAAAAAAAAGCTGGGCGTAGTGGCACATGCCTGTAATCCCAGTTACTTAGGAGGCTGAGGCAGGAGAATCGCTTGAACCTGGGAGGCGGAGGTTGCAGTGAGCCGAGATCGTGCCATTGCACTCTAGACTGGGCAACAAGAGCAAAACTCTGTCAGGAAGAAAGACAGGAAAGAAAGAAAGAAAGGAGGGAGGGAGGGAAGGAGGAAGGAAAAGAAACAAGGCAATTTTAACCTCAGGAAGGAAAAAAAGCCTCAGAAATAAATAGAATCTAACAGAACCATAAGTGGGAGAATGAGGAGGGGAAGTAGAGTGCAGAGGAGGGGAAGTAAATTGCATCAGTAATTAATGCCCATAAAATAGCATTCAAGAAAGAGGGGGAAAAAGAGAAGGGAGACAGACAGAAACCAAGAGAGTTTCTTTTTTTTCTTTTTTTTTTTTTTTTGCTGGAGCCTAGGTGACACCCAGAGTTTGGCAGAGGAAACTCTGATTGCGAGTCTGGGTGGCTGGAGTTTGCAGGGTGGGGGACCAGAGAGAAGAGAGCTGCAGAGGGAAAGAACCCTGGATATCCACAGAGGGTCCTGCTCGGGTATTCAGCAAACTACCGGTGAGCACAGGCGTGTGAGGAAGCTACCTGAGGCCAGGGAGGGGATCCCCCGAGAAAGTGAAAGGTAACTTTGCTCAGTGCTCAAGCAGGATAGAGATCAGGAGCTGTCCCCACCCTCCAGGGTAGAGAAGCTCTTATTCACTTGGCAGGCATCAGCCAGGATGCCAGGAATGGTGTTACCTCTGTAGGGTGGGAAACTGAAGCCTACAGTAAGAGCTGCTCTGGTCTCACGCAGCACATCTTCAAAGCAAGACTCAGCAGGGTCAAACCGTTTCCAAGTAACTTAACAGCTTCCCAGAACACAGCTCATGGATAACGTCTAGGAATACAGAAATACCCAGCAGCCAAGGAGACAGGCACGACATCTGCCGTCCAATCAACAGCTATCAGGGATACAGAGAAGCAGGAAGATGCAAAGCTCAATGAGGACAGAAATCAATCAATGAAAGGATCCAGAGTGGAAAGGAAGAGGTACAACTGCCTTTATTCTCAGAAAACACATTCGTCTCTGCAGAAAATCCAACCGAATCTACGCAAGAGCTACTAGACTAATTAGTTAGTTTAGCAAATTTGCAGGGCACAGCATATTTTAGAGAGAGCTGCTGCAAGGACCAGTGCAAATTAAAAATAGAGGTTTAATTCTCTCCGTTGAAGATAAGGGAAGAGACTCCTCCACCTCTCGTTTGATAAAGCATTTATTTTAGAAAACTTATACATCCTTTCTCTGTCTTTTTGAAAAGCATGAAGATATTTTTAAGAGCTAATACAGCCTCTTGCCATGTTCATGACCCCAGAAGGTCATTTTCAAGGACCTGGGAATCCTCTCTTTGAAATGTAAACATCAGGGAAGAAAGTGCCCCTATCTCCCAGTTTCCATGGGAGAAGAGTAGCTGAACTTGCTTCGGAAGTGGGCACCTTGCTCAAAGTTGCAAAACTAACCCCTTGCGTAAAGAAGACAGGGGAAATTTATTTTTTCTTTGGATAAAGTCAATTGCATTAGTCTGCTCAGGCAGCTATAACGAGGAACCATGGATGCGTTGACTTAAACAGCAGAGGTTTACTTTCTCACGGTTCTGGAGGCTACAAGTGCATGATGAAGGTGGCAGCAAATTTGGTTTCTGGTGAGGGTTCTCTTCGTGACTTGCAGATGGCCGCCTTCTGGCTATGTCCTCACATGGCCTTGCATCAGTTCGTGCGCACTGAGAGAGAGCACGAGAGCTCTCATGTCACTGATCAAACTGGATCAGAGCCCTGAACCTGTGATTTTGTGGAACCTTAATTACACCCGTAGAGGTCCCGTCTCCAAGTACAGCCACACTGGGGGTAGAACTTCAACATACGACTGGGGGAGGACACAAACATTCAGTCCCTAACACCAATTTAACTGATACACATGGTCACCCCAATTATCAGGTAATTGTAGGATGAACTATGGGCAAGAGATGGCACTGTCAAGTCGTCTCACTTGAGGACTGGTTACTGTTCATCTTGAGAGCATGTATGTCATGGGTTGCATCTACTTGGCTATAGAAAAGGGTCATATTTCCTTCTGTCTTTGCAGTGTTTTAGCAGATTGCCTGTGATGTGCATCACATTGTAGTGCAATGCTTGTTCAATCATGAAACTTTTCTGCCTTTGTGGAGATGTTTTCTACGTTGGCAAGTGATTTTGCCTTTTATTATATTTTCCCAACACTACAATCCTCCCTCCTCCTTCCCCCAAAAGAAACCACCTTTGCAAAAATTGTGTCTGTGAGACAAATTATGATAGTGAGCTGGGCTAACCCACTCTCCATTTTGCCTCTCCCTTAATTACTCCTGAGATTTTGGGACAAGCTGACTTTGAGAGACAGCATATAGTTTAAATGATAATAGCCCTTCCTGAAAACTCATGAAGCTATGTAAACCTAACAAAAGGCCATCAGGCTGGAGGAGGAGAGGAGCTTGCTTCTGCTAAGGTATTGCCAGCCATTCCTGCATATGACACCACCATGGTAGATTGGCCTTCTGAGACATGTTTTCCGTTTTTTTGCACGTCTGACACCCATGGCTCCACCTGGACCCACCAACCCTTCTCCTGTGTCCCCACCCAGGAGTGATTCAGCCCTCAGGAGGACAGCTTCGACTCCCTATGATTTCATCTCTGCCCCAACAAATCAGCAGCAAGCCTAGCCACCCCCACCCTTTCCCACAAACTGCCTTTGAGAAACCCCTAACCTGGAGGAGATCGATTTCAGTACTAACTCTTGTCTCCCACGTGGCGTGGCTGGCCTCGTGTCTATTTAATTCTTTCTTTACTGCAATGCCATGGTCTGTTTTTGTGCAGCAGGCAGGAGGAGCCCCTTGGGTGGTTACAAATTTGCGGCCTCATCCGGGATCTCCTACTTGTGATTCCTCAGCCCCCCCACCACCTTGATGGACCTGGAGGTGAGCTCTGGTGACTGCTTATTTAACTGAAGGCCATTTCTGGCACTGTCCCTGCTTGTGAGGTGCGGCCAACCACCTCACAGCTTGGGCCCGATTGCAGTGTAGAAACAGTTCCCGGAAAGCCGTCTTTCAACCGCTCTGGTGGGAATTCTAGGCGCGACCAACACCTCCTTCCTTATCCTGGTTAGTTCAGCTTCTTTGGATGCCTCAGTTCGACTCCTTCTGGGATCTGGGTTGTCTCTCCCTAAATAGTAGGAAGAGTCTTCATTTGGGAGATTTCTCCTCAATTGGGGACATTTCTCAGATGGAGAATAGGAGGTTAGTTTGGAAGAATACTCTTAAAAATTCTTGGTCAGGAATATTGGTTTGGAATCTTGGTCCATCTCGTCTCTTTTGTGTGTGTTTTTTGTACATGTGGAGGGGATCTCTCAAGGAACTGCTGATGGAAGTTCCACAGGCCTAACTCGGAGAACCTTCCTTATTTGTCTGGTCACATTCGTTGAGCACTGAAGGAACTGTTAGTGGAAGCTCAACAGGAACAGGCCTGTCTCAGGGTGACCGTCTGCTCTTCATCTTGCCCTGAGACCACCCATCGAATTTCCGGTTGGAGGTCATCCCTCCCCACCTCGAATGGATCAAAGACAATGGGGACCAATGGGGGCAAGTTCGAACCTTGCCAGATTGGATTGCCAGATTGGATTGCCAGATTGATATTGGGTGCTGACCAGGGTGACCAGCGTCGGTTTTGTTACATATATTTTGCTTCGGCTGGGATGGAAAATGTTAAAAGTTTTTTTTTTTCATCTGTTGCGCCTCTGGATTTTCCCACCTTTGTCCTCGGGTTGGAGGAAAGATGCTGGGATTCAGGTAGTCAAGTAGTACAAGTTGTAATTGAAGACAATTTAGGAAATGGAAGAAGGCGAAAGTCAGTTGAGTCCTTCCTCAGCATTAACTACTGACAGCATTTTGGAATAGTTTTATAGTTTTCTAATTGTATTAGACGTTAACTTTATAGCAAACACATAAAGGTATAAGGTTTTGCAAGTTAAACGTCCGTTTTTTCCTGAAATTTCTTCCTGCGACATATGACTTCCACCTCTTTCTTAAAAACTTCAAAAACAGGCCGGGCGCGGTGGTGCAAGCCTGTAATCCCAGCACTTTGGGAGGCCGAGACGGGCGGATCACGAGGTCAGGAGATGGAGACCATCCTGGCTAACACGGTGAAACCCCGTCTCTACTAAAAAATACCAAAAACTAGCTGGGCGAGGTGGCGGGCGCCTGTAGTCCCAGCTACACGGGAGGCTGAGGCAGGAGAATGGGGTAAACCTGGGAGGCGGAGCTTGCAGTGAGCTGAGATGCGGCCACCGCACTCCAGCCCGGGCGACAGAGCGAGACTCCGTCTCAAAAAAAAGAAAACAAACAAACTTCAAAAACATGTTATTGGAGGGCTGCATGAAAGATCCATTACAATGGAATTGTTGAGCATTTAAATTGCTCTCAGTTTTCCACCTGTTGTAGATAAGGATTCAAAGAGATTCTTGTCTAAAAGTCTCAACAGGAATGGTTGTTTCTTTAACGCGGATTCCAAGAGATAGAAGTACTTTCCATTACATTTCTATTTATGCATTTAAGGCTCGGGATGTACACAGAATGCTGGTTTCAAAGTATTAATTTTTGTTCCCCCATGCAGCTTTTTGGGAGGCATCTTGCAAAATTGAGAGTTTTTTGCCTGTGGTTCCATGAAATGGAAAAAGGTGGTTTTCCTTTGTGATATGACTTGGCCCCCACTGCTGTGATGTGGCGAGCAGGGTTGCCAGGGCTGCTCAGAGAAAGGGAACCCAGACACCTGGCATGCTGGCAAAAGGGTAAGAAGTCAGACTTCTGGCCTCTCTCTCTCTCTCTGTGCAAACTGGTGAAGTGAATGAAAAGGAACTCAGACACAGAACAGTAGCTCAGTTTTATTTTCAGCAGTAACATTGCAGCACCAATCCAAACACGTGGGGAGAGAGCAGTGAGGGGCCAGTCCAGGCACACAATTCGCCTCACCCCTCAAAAGCACAAAGTGGCAACTGCTGTTAAGGAATCATTTCCCGCCGGGCGCGGTGGCTCAAGCCTGTAATCCCAGCACTTTGGGAGGCCGAGATGGGCGGATCACGAGGTCAGGAGATGGAGACCATCCTGGCTAACACGGTGAAACCCCGTCTCTACTAAGAAATACAAAAAATAGCCGGGCGAGGTGGCAGCGCCTGTAGTCCCAGCTACTCGGGAGGCTGAGGCCGGAGAATGGCGTGAACCCGGGAGGCGGAGCTTGCAGTGAGCTGAGATCCGGCCACTGCACTCCAGCCTGGGCTACAGAGCGAGACTCCGTCTCAAAAAAAAAAAAAAAAAAGGAATCATTTCCCTAGGGAAGGATGCACTGCCCAGGACCGACACAGGTTTAGGCCTCAACCCCCTTTTCCGGGCTGACGCTTAGCCAAATTTGGCGGCACCAAGCGCTGCATGGTCCGTATCACCATGGAAAGCTGGTTGAGCAAGAAGATGACGGAAAGTTGGAGGAGACCAGAGTTGTTCGAAATTAATCGGCTAAAAGTGAGAGGAAAGAAAAGAATTTTATTAGAGAGGTGGCCTCCTGTTCCTCCCCCCACCCCCACGTCATTAGACTTAATCCTCAGGCGCCTCGCATAGAGTGCCGACATCAGGCGGCGACAAGCTCAGTGTGTCATACTCCCTCCTTAGACCCAACCCCTAGGCGTCTGCGTGCGGCCAATAGCGCCCCTCTAGTGGAGAGATGGGTCCGGTCCCACTGCCCCTCCCTCCCCGCCCCACCCCATCTAGAACTTACATAACCAGGTCACTGCCAGTCACCGTGAGCTCCCTGCGGACGCCCCCTCCGAGGTCTTCATATCTTGGGCCCAGATAGTGGCGGGCAATCTCAGCCTCCAAGCTGGACAGGAATGGCACTGTGAGGGTGCTGGTGGAGATTCCGTTAAGGCGATGGCGAGTGTGTGCTTCAGGTCTCCTTCCGCCCAGGCCGCCCTTTAGGCTTCCCAAGACCCCTCCCTGTGCCTCTGCAGGCCACGCTCCCCCTCAAAACGTCTTGATGCCAGCTGCGGCAGCTGCTGCCCCCCAGGCTGCTGCGTCCTGCAGCCACCCTTGGTTCCTCCGACTCCTCTTTCTACCCCTCAAGGGCATTCTCCCTGCCCACCCCCTCAAGCCTCTCTCTGCACATCCTCGGCCATCCCCAGGCCAACCTCCACCCCCTGCCCTGACCCTAGGGGCTCCTTGGGAAGGATACAACTGCCACTCTTGGCGTCCTGAGCCTCCTGCGGAGGCGGAGGCTGAGGCTGGGGCCAGGGCCTGGGCCTCTTCACCCTGCCCTGGGGCTTGTGAGGAGCCCTCAGCCTGGGGAGCTTCCCCAGCAGCACCGCTCTCAGATCCTGCGAAGCCCCAACCTCCAGCGTCTTCGGGACCTCCATGGCCTCCCGGGCCTCCAGCACCTCCGGGGGCACCAGCGCCTCTGGGAGCACCAGCACCGCCCTCCGCACCACCACTGGCATCATCACCTGCTCCTTTGTCTGAGGCCTGCATGGCCGCCTCGCCTCCACCTCAGAGTTAACGTTGAAGCCGCCTGTCCTCCTGGAGGGCCACTGGTGGGATGAAGCTCCCACACGAAACCCCCGCTTCCCCCACAATGCAAAGCTGGATGCCCACGGCGCCTACGCGCGAACAGGCCCCTGTCATGTGGTGGATTCCGCCCTCCCACCCACGGGCCCCTGGGTAGCCCAGTTGGCCCTGGAGAACCGGAAGCTACCTCAGGAGGCTCCACCTCTTTGGTGCATGACGTGCCTCTGGCTGCTCAGGGCGCCTGCGCAAACAGGCCCCTGGCCCCTGGGAGACCCTGTTAGCCCTGGAGAGCCCAACGCTCCCTCAGGAGGCCTCGCTTCTTGGCTTCTCAGAGCGCCTGTGGAGGTAGACTTACGACTACTGGACAAGAGAGGCTGGGGACAGGCCAGGGATGGGAAGTGGGGAAGGGAGTGGAGGGAGTCCAGACGGGAGGGCAGAAAGATGGGGCAGTGTGTGGTGGCGTAAATGGGCTCCAGAGACCTTCGAGGGACTCAGCCTGGGGGCGAGATTTGCCACCACGCTTTGGGCCTTGCACCGTGTGTGCAGAGAGGGGAGAAACACTTGTCCACGGCCCGTGGTCCCTCTGTGAGTCTAAAGGTGCTCGTCTGTTAATGGCCAGGGGAAGGAGAGCAGGCTGGGGGATACTGGGTCAGTCCGAAAGGCTCTGCCAGTCTTAAACTGTTCAGACTCCAAGAACACCAGTGTTTCTAATAACCATTCATTCGAGTGGGCACCTGTCTTTCAAGCAACCGGCTCGCTTGGGCCAAGCTAGAAACTTACCTCCCATGAGGATGGATGCCCAAAGCCCCCAATTGCCCGTGCAGGCACCACAAGAGGTGAATGCAAGCTTCCCACTCCCGAGGCCTTCACAGCATCTCCCTGTACCCTCCTGGCCTCCCTGCAGCCGCATCTCTCCTCTCCATCTCAGGGAGACCTCCTCCCTGTGAGTGGCCGAATTCCCCAGGGGCTCTCACTCTCACCAGGATGCAGGAGCATCAGCCGCTATGCTTGTCCTCCTCTCAAGCCTAGGTTTGGTAAAGGCTTCTCTTGGTGTCCAACCATCCCTTGTTGACAGTGGTATGCTGGTAAATGTTTGATAACTGGTTGTCTGAGGTGGGAAGGGCGGGGCAGGGGAGTGGTAGAAGGTATGTCTACACCTATGTATGTAACTATATTACAATTTCGACTCCCATTTGGAAGGTGTCACACACAATTGACAAACAGTCATAAAATACAAAACATTCTTGATTGTAAAATCCGTACACAGAATGGATTCTCACAGGCTGCTTCCGTGACTTTTTCCCAGACTCTTGTGTTTGTGATCACTCTGTGGTTGCAGGCGATGAAGGATAGGGGTTCTCACATGAATGTTGGTTGATATTTTCATTTAGGTTAACGACACAGACAAAAGTGAAAGAAGACCCTTCACGTGTTAATAAATGCCATGAAAGACCTCTTTGCTGAGCCAGATAATAGTTTTTGAATGCTAGGAAACTATTTCCTCAAATTGTGAGGCTACTCACCTTGTGACCACGACAGACGATGTGGTGCACTTTAAAGGTTAATTTCCATCATTAATATTTTCACCATCATGTGCTTAAGACTGGGAAGTCAACAAAACAGTAAGTGGAGCCCTGAATTGCAGTATTCACCATTGTCCGTGGTGTAAATACTCCCAACATGGATGATGCCAAGTAACAAATATGTCATCGCTCCTCACAGAGTCAGGAGGATGTGGACCATATCACACAGCTATACAGTATTTGCAGCACACAGATGCCATAGGCGTGAATAACCACAAGGGCATGGATATCAGTAAAATAATTAGAAAATAATCAGTTCTTATATAAATCATCTTAGTTATTTCTTATTGTTTCTTAAAGTAATCTTTTAGTTGAATCTTTGTGGGTACTTTAGTAGCGGTACATGTTTCTGGGGCACATGAGATGTTTTGAGATAGGCATGCAATGCGTAACAATCACATTGTGGAAAACGGGGTACCCATCCCCTCAAACATTTATCCTTTGTGTTACAACGATGCAATTACACACTTTCAGTTATATATATCACCTTAGAGATTCACACAATTTGTTGAATTGTAAGTTTATGCAGCAAACAAACAATTTGGAAATGGTACCAGTTGACAACTGGCTCCCACATTTCGGACAATGCAACAGCCAGCTCTCAGGAGCCCATATGGGGCAGCTCCAGCACTCCCACCGAGGAGAAGAGCACACCTCTCCCCTACTCACACCTCTCCCCTACTCACACCTCTCTAGACAGTCCTTTTATTAAATGCTCTTCAGTTAAATATGTTAGAGCGTGCCACCTGGTTCCTGCCGTGCCCTGACTAACACTCCAAAGGTAGATGCAGGCATCTTATTATAGAACCACACGGGCACATCTTCGTGTATCAGTTGGGGTGTGAGTGCAGATAACGGAAACCTCTCTGGCTAGTTTGGCACCGGGACCTTAACACACAGAGCCAGTTGCTTACAAAATCGTTCAAAGACCTGTCAGAATGAAATGTAGGCTGCAACTCTGGAAGTGACTCCCAGAACACCACAGAACTGACCTGCCCAGGAGCCAGTGCCTGTGCCACACGTGGAAGGTAGAGAGTCAGGAGGCTGCTGGCTCCACCTTTGGTCCTGGGAACACAGCGCCTTTGCTGTGGGTCAAGGATCAGGAAATTTCCTCTCTAATATAGGTTCCAGAGCCACTCTGCAGCTGCTAGGTCTGAACGGGCCATGAAAAAGGATGCCTTGGACCCAGTGGTGTGCCAGTCCAGGTTGAACAGTGGGCTCTCGAGAGGCAGGGAGGAGCCCTGACTGGTGGCATTTGCTGACTGCCTTGGTGTACGTACTCCCACCGAGGCCGATTGTGGAGTCTCCGGAGTGGAGTTGTGAAGAGATGTTCCCCCTGGGCTGTCACCACCAGCAAGTACAGGCTGGCTCCGGCACACCTCTGCATGCCTGCCTCTCACCACACGCAGAATCTCGGCTAACACTGACACAAAAACCGGAGTCTCTGTGACCTGCAGAGAGGACAGAGGCCGCTGATTCCACCTCAATTTGCCCTCCAAGTCACCTGCTAGTGCAAACAATTGTCCAGGTCTAGACCGCATACATACTGTGAGGCTGCACAGAATGCCACTTCAAAAGGGGCCAGGGACATGATGTTTTTTTTTTTTTTTCCTTTTTTTTTTTGAGACGGAGTCTCGCTCTGTGGCCCAGGCTGGAGTGCAGTGGCCAGATCTCAGCTCACTGCAAGCTCCACCTCCCGGGTTTACGCCATTCTCCGGCCTCAGCCTCCCGAGTAGCTGGGACTACAGGTGCCCGCCACCTCGCCCGGCTAGTTTTTTGTATTTTTTAGTAGAGACGGGGTTTCACCGTGTTAGCCAGCATGGTCTCGATCTCCTGACCTCATGATCCGCCCGTCTCGGCCTCCCAAAGTGCTGGGGTTACAGGCTTGAGCCACCGCGCCCGGCCCGACGTTGTTATTTCTTTAACATCTGCTGTATGAGAAGGCTGAGGAGCCGAGCCACTGAATGCACCATGGCTCTCCCTTGGGTTACTCCACATCCATAAGTATATTTGTATTATATATATGTATATGTATGTGTATACTTGTTTCACAAAGTGTTTAGACAAAGCCTTGCTCTTTTAACCAAGTACAAATTAAAGAATCTCTGAGTCCAACTATGACCTGTAAGCCCTGCTTCAGGATACCCCAATGTTTTGGCTAAACCAGTGTCTAAACTCTATGTATTGATTTATGACTTTGCCTGTAACTTCTGCTTCCTTTGAAATGTATAAAATAGAGCTGCAGTCTGACTGCCTCGGGGCCACTGCTCAAGTCTCGGGTTCGTGTCTTCTCCAGGCTGCGATCATTCATATTGGCTCAGAACACACCTCTTTGAAATAGTTTACAGATTGTGCTTTTGCTGCCAACAATGATGCTGGTTTGAGAGCCTATCATCTGTAGACTAAATTACAAAATGGCGGAGAGAAGGTGGGGAAGGGGGGAAATGAACTAATACAAATAAAATTATGTACCAAATAACAACGAAGTAAAGTAGACATGACCTCCTGTGATCCTCATTTTTGGAATTACATACATACCCATAGTTGGCCTCAGCGAACATACTGGCTGATTATGATTTTTCACTCGGTGGGTGACACAGGCTTCTGTTCCTGAGGGGTCTGAGCCCTTTTTGGGCCTGTCTAGGAGTTGTCACCTTCCACCAAATTTTACCACTGTAGATAGCAATATTAGCAAATGTTCCCTAAAATTCGGTGAATCTCAGAAATATTTTGCTGTGACCCCACATATGTAGCAGAAATTATACCTCTTCTTGACAGTCAGGGTCCATTACCTAGCCAACACAATAATCCTCCTCTCATTTGTTAGCTCAGTACCACAGGGATCCCAGATTTTCAGATTACAGTCTCTAATCCATTTCATTGCAGCTTTCGAGTGGGATATGGTGATGGTGAATGAGCCCGTAGTACATCCGTGGATGGTGGTGTTGGCGAAACCGCGGCAGTGGAGAGCATGTATATACACAGAAAAAGCATCTATTCCAAAGAGAAAAACTTGCTGCCCCCTGCAGAATGGAAGGGGTTTGATATGATATAATCATCTTTTCACCAGGTACGTCTGAATGTCTGTAACCCCAAATTTCATATGTTGAAACCTAATCACCGATATGATGTTATTGCAAGTGGAGCCTTGAATGGTGATTAGATCAAGAGGGCAGAGACCTCAAGAATGGGATTAGTGTCCTCATAAAAGAGACCCCTGAGAGGTTCCATGTGCAAACACAGTTAGAAGGCACCATCTATGAACCAGAATGTGGGCTGACACCAAACACCAAATCTGCTGACTCCTTGATCTTGAACCTTCCAGCCTCCAAAACGGTAAGAAATAAATTTCTGTTGTTTATAAGCTACCCAGTCTATGGTATTGTGCTGTGGCAGCCTGAATGGGCTAAGACAGACCCCTGTGGGATGAGCCCATATATGAGGCTCTGCTGTTGGGAGATTTGGCACTTGGTGAAGACCATGTTGTTGAGCCCGTGAGTAACTTCCATTTCTGTCCTCATGGCCACATTTATCATGAGCCCACTGAGCAAGAATCGGAGTAACTGAGGAAGGAAGTTAACTCACATCCCCAGAGCAGGTCATCACATCCACGTGAGTACCGAAAGCACCTCGGGAACGCACACAAGGGATGTGCATTTCCTGGTATTCTAGGCCCAATCTGGGAAGTCCATCCACATGCCTCTTCTCCAAGATGCCTGGCTGTCAATCTTCCAATATTGTTACTTCCAAGTCACCACCATATGAACAAACTCTTATAAACTTCCCATTGACTCAAATAGATCTATGCTTTTAGCACCTTCCTTCTGGGCAGAATGAACAGTAAGATGCAATTATCAAGATGTGTCCTCAACAATAATTATGAAGACTTGTTGAATGTGCCATGAGTGGTTCTTGAAGGGAAATTTAAAGTTTTGAAGGCTTAGAATAAACAAACAATGACTGAAAAGAATGACCTAAGCCTACAAGTCTATACGTTAGAAAAAGAGCCGAGTAAAGGCAGGGACAGTAGTGCAAGATATCCCTTCCTGATTGATGGATAAAACAAACGTTACAAGTCATAATAGCGGCCAGGCACGGTGGCTCATGCCTGTAATCTCAGCACATTGGGAGGCCAAGGCGGGCGGGTCACGAGGTCAGGAGATCGAGACCATCCTGGCTAACACGGTGAAACCCCGTCTCTACTAGAAATACAAAAAATTAGCGGGGCATGATGGTGGGTGCCTGTAGGCCCCGTGGTGTCTAGCGTGGGCCCCAAGGCTTGGTGACTTCAGGGACTTCATCACGGCACCGTCCGCCTCATTGCGTCAAGAAAAGGTGCCAATTAGAACAAGTTTCAGAGGAAAAATACGGCCTCCAGTGAATTGAACAGGCTAATTTAAACTTTGGCAAACTGGCTCACTCCGGAGCTCATTAGAAATTTTCCTCAACAGCAAGTAATGAATAACTTTCTTAATCACTTTCTGCTTATAAAGGTAATACATGTTCACTGTAAAAGAAGAGGAAATGTGGGCAAGTTTGGAAGAGAAAATAAAAAACCAACCATTATCTCGCCGCCAAGGATAACGACAATGAAAATGTGGTGTATTTCTGGATAAATGAGCTGATTCTTGTCTAGTGCCTACGACAGTGGTTTGGGACGTGGTAACCACCCAACAAATGTTACTGGTTATCATTATTCTCATTGCTAGTAGGCTTAGAACAGTCTTTTCCGATGCTATCCCTCCCCCAGCCCCCCACCCCCGACAGACCCCGGTGTGTGATGTTCCCCTCCCTGTGTCCGTGTGTTCTCATTGTTCAACTCCCACTTATGAGTGAGAACACGCAGTGTTTGGTTTTCTGTTCCTGTGTTAGTTTGCCGAGAATGATGGTTTCCAGCTTCATCCACGTCTCTGCAAACGACACGAACTCATTCTTTTTCATGGCTGCATATGTGCCGCATTTTTAAAATCCGGTCTAACATTGATGGGCATTTGGGTTGGTTCCAAGTCTTTGCTATTGTGAACAGTACTGCAATAAACATACGTGTGCATGTGTTTTTATAGTAGAGTGATTCATAATCCTTTGGGTATATACCCAGTAATGGAATTGCTGGGTCAACGAGTTGATGGGTGCAGCAAACCAGCATGGCACATGTATACCTATGTAACAAACCTGCACATCGCACACAGGTACCCCAGAACTTAAGGTATAATAATGGAAAAACGAAAGAAAGAAAGAAAGAGAGAAAGAGAGAGAAAGAAAGAAAGAAAGAAAGAGAAAGAAAGAAAAGAAGGAAGAAAGAAAGTCTTTTCCATTCCAACAATCAAATAAAGTTCATCTAAATTTTCTTCCAATGTTTTCACTTTTATTGTGTCTATATTAGGTCAATACATTCTAAACTCTTCAGACACTATAGCAATATTTCTCTATATAGCATTCCCCCTCCCCCGTGCTTCTACTGAGATACGTATCGGCAGCCTGAGAAGTCGGTGTTCCTTTGTCCACACTCATCGCTGTGCATCCGTTCCATTTCATTCGCTCCACAGTCAGCCGCACCTCAGAGTTGTCCTTCAAAGGGTGAGAGACTAAGACAGTTATCCAGTGACTCTTGGCCGCATCAGTGGGGGGCTGTGTCCAAGGGTACAAATTCCCCCGAGCTTCCAGGCCCACCCTGTGCAGGGCACAGGAAAAAAAGGAGATGTGTCGGGAGCTGCAGGAGGGGCGCTGGCACAGGGCACAGAGGTGCCCATCCCAGCAGCTGAGAGTCAGAAGGCACGTGCAGGGGGCCCAGAGGCTCAGCAGGATCTGAAATGTGAGAAGATGTCTACAAACACAGAGGTGCAGGAGGACGCCGGAGATGACAGTCACTGGAGGGGCTCTGAGACGTGCATAGAAAACAGGACAGAGCTTGGTAGCAGCACTCATTTGTCGCCCTGCCACACACAGCCTGTGTTTTCTCCTTGACGGCCCCATCTCAGTAGGACCCAATAATGCCAACGCCTGGAGATCCCCCTGGACAATGGTCTTTGTCCTCCACATCTGGTCCTCCCCTACACCTGGGGCTTGGACCTGCTAAGGAGCTCTTTCCAGCTTTCTAGACACCTGTGGAATCCCTTCACCCATCCTTCCCCGCCAGTGTGGCTGCTCTCCAGCCCACTCTCATCCTGCTCTCCCGCCAAGTGCCTCGGCTCCAGGGGGACGAGGCTTTCCCTGGGCTGCTGCCTTCCCTGCTCCCTTCCCAGTCCCCAGAAGGGTGCCGGCTGCAGAGGCCTCCAGAGCAGAGCCTTGCTCACCGCATCAGCTCCAGCTGGAGGAGGTTCCCCCTACCTCCTGTACCCCAACCCCTTCTTAAAGCAGCAGAGGCGGAAGCCGGAGCCTGCTTTGGAAAATGGCATGCTTTTATTGCTGCGTCTGCATTGACTTTTTAGCGCTCTAAGAATGTCCCCGCAGTCCTGCCGCCCTCTGCCAGCCCCAGCCCTCCAGCCTCTGTTCCCGTGTTGGGGAAGCCTTTCTCAGGGTCACTCAGCTGTCTCAGGACTGGATGTGGCACAGACATACGTAGGTAAAAGCTGCTACACGGAAGACTGGAGGTGCGGGAAGTGCATTCGCTTTAAGCCTAGAGGTGGGAGCCGTGTCCGGGGTCCTTTCCTGGGGGTGTGCATGTTACCAAAATACCAAGGGTTTGGTCTAGGTCCTGCTGCTGGCCGCACAGAAAGCCAAAGACTGAGACGAAGACAATTACCAGGGAAGACAGCTTTAATTGGGTGCTGCAGCCGGGGGATGGGAGTTAAGTCTCAAATCCATCTCCCTGACTAAAACTAAGGGTTTATATAGCAGGGAAGAAAGGCACCAATGTGTAGGAAAACAGGAACTCGGGAGGGCCCAGAAAGCAATCCTGATGAATGAGGGGGTCCAGCATCTCATTGCCTGGATGCGATCTGGTGAGTTTCGGTTCTTTGATACTTTGAGAGGCCCCAAGGTCATTTCCTGAGGAAGGAATTCAGATAAAACAACTGTAAGGTTCAAGCTTGAAGACCAGAAGGGTCAGTTTCTATGTTTATCAAAAAGAACAGCCTACGGGACGATTGGATCGGTTTCATGCCCAGCCCAGGGTGCAGGATGTGGGAGGCCTGAGTTGGCCTGGTGAGCAGCCCAGACACCCGGGATGGAGGAGTGCAGCCTCTCCTCCCACAGACTTGTGAACAGGGTGTGGAGACAGACACCCAGCTCCTAGGACCATGCCACCCCCACCCCTGCCTACCTCTCGCAGCACCTTTCCTGTGGATCTGACGCCCTTCCAGACACAGAAGTAGGCCAGCACCCGGCAGGCCAGCAGACCACAGGGTCACCTCCCAGCTGAGGGCCCTCCGCACCTCCGACGCCGCCAGGGGAGCAAGGGAAGGAGGGAGAGAGGGAGATCCCATGAGGTCTGTGCTGGGAGACAAGGGAACTATGGGGTCCCCTCAAGGAGTCCTGGCTCCCTTCCCTCCCCCAGCTCTGGTCCCGCTGGTGCCTCCCATCCACATGGGCTGGACCTGGGGCCAGGGAGCCCCTGGGTGATTGGGGGCCCGACCTGGGGCCAGGGAGCCCCTGGGTGACGGGAGGCCACCCCCGAACCACCCGACCTGCAGCTCCAGCTCCCCCACCTGGCTGGGCGACCAGGACAGGGACCGAAGCTGCTGAACCCAGTTAGAGGCCTGGCCCCGGGGTCTGTCCTGGGCACTCCCCCAAGGACAGGCAGGGCAGGCAGAGTCTGGGACGATGGCCGCACAGCCCTGGCCCCATGTTCCCAGGCCCGCCTTGCTCCTCGGTGTGAGGGAGACCAGGGGGACGGGACAGGCTGGGCCCCGCCGTGCCTGACTCCCTGCAGGGCTCCCGGGACAAGGGCCCGGCGGACAGCCGGCTGCTCAGGGGTGAGGGGTCCAGGCTGGCATCGTGGCCACCTTCCGGCCCGGGCTCTCTTGGGGTGGGGCGGGCGGGGAGAACCAGTCACGTGCTCCAGGGCTCGCCCAGGGTCTCTCAGGGCCGGAAGTAGGACCCCTGTGCGCAGGCGCCCTGAGGATCCCAGGCTGCCAGTCGCACGCACGCCAGGGGGCGGAACTTCCTGCAGCCTCACTGCCTCCGCGTCCTCGTGGGCCCTGACTTTGTCTCTGAGCACACCACAGAGGCCCAGGAGCCATGCGGGCCGCAGGCCAGGGCACAGGGGGTGCGGCGGGCGATGCTGATGGCCCAGGAGGCCCTGGCGTTCCTGGCGGCCCAGGAGAGGCGGGTGCTGCGGGCGACGGAGGTCCCCAGGGTGCAGGGGCAGCAAGGGCCTCGGGGCCGGGAGGAGGCGCCCCACGGGTGCCGCGTGGCAGTGCTGCTTCTGCACAGAATGGAAGCTGCCAGTGCGGGGCCAGGGGGGCGGAAAGACGCCTGGTTCAGTTGTATCCTGTTGGGGGCAACAGGGTCAAGAGGTGGGGGGCAGGGCCAGGAGGTGGGGGAGGGCAGGGCCAGGTGCAGGAGGTAGGGTTTGGGAGATGGGGGTAAGGGGCCGGGTGGGGGGGAGTGGGGGCTGGGAGTTGGAGGTGGGGGGGTGTGGCTCGGAGGAAGGGAGCAGGTGGGGGATGGGAGGTGGAGCGTGTGCACGGTGGGTGCTGGGCGATGGGGTGACGGGCAAAGCGCCAGGAGGTAGGGGGTCTTGGGTATGAGAAAGGATCAGGAGTTGGGGGGAAGCGTGCAAGGTGGGAGCCGGTGGCTGGGGTGTGGGCTGGATGGGGCTGGGGGGGTTCAAGTGATGGGGGGACGGCTGATGCGGCAGGGGTCATGGTGGGGAGGGCCTTGGAAGGGCACACAGGAGTCAGCTTGGGGTACAACAGAGGAAAGTGGGGAATCAAGACAGCTGGGTGGGGTTGCTTCAGGACCTGGGCCAGTGCGTGGGAAGACAGCCTGTGGGGATGAGATGGGCACCGGCCAAGTCCTAGGCATAGTCCAAGGTCCTTAACCGGGTCCCCACCGGGAACATCACGATGCCTTTCTCATCGCCCATGGAAGCGGAGCTGGTCCGCAGGGTCCTGTCCCCGGATGCCACACCGCTCCCCCGACCAGGGGCGGTTCTGAAGGACTTCACCGTGTCCGGCAACCTACTGTTTATGTCGGTTCGGGACCAGGACAGGGAAGGGACTGGGCGGACGATGGTGGTGGGTTGGGGGCTGGGATCCGCCTCCCCGGAGGGGTAGAAAGCTAGAGACCTGGGAACACCCAAGCACAGGGTCTCAGAACAGAGACCTGGTACACCAGGTCCGCCGCCACCCGAGGGAGCCCGGGGAGATGGGTGCAGAGGTGTCGCCTTTAACCTGATGTTCTTCGCCCCTCACATTTAGCCGACTGACTGCTGCAGACCACCGCCAACTCCAGCTCTCCATCAGCTCCTGTCTCCAGCAGCTTTCCCTGTTGATGTGGATCGTGCAGTGCTTTCTGCCTGTGTTTTTGGCTCTGCTTCACTCAGGACAGAGGCGCTAAGCCCAGCCTGGTGCCCCTTCCTAGGTCGTGCCTCCTCCCCTAGGGGATGGTCCTTGCACGAGCGGCCACTTCATTGTGGGGGCCTGATTGTTTGTCGCTGGAGGAGGCCGGCTTACATGTTTGTTTCTGTAGGAAATAAAACTGAGCTACAATTCCGTGTCTGAGTCTCTTCTCGGCGAGCGAAGGCACCTTCAGACTTGCGTGCCCTTGTCCTCGGGTTGCAGGGGAGGCTCTGGGATTCAGAGATTGAAGTAGCACAAGGTAATGGAAGACAATTTGGGAAATGGGGGAAAATGAAAAGCCACTGGGTCCCGCCGTTCAGCTTTAAGTACTGTGGACATTTTAGAATACTTTCCTCAATATGCTTGCATTTATATGTTAAATATATGACAGTAGCATGTATGATGTTTTTCCAGCTCAGCATTAAGTTTGTTCCCAAATTGTCTTCATTGAACATATATGAGCTTTTGTGCTTTCTAAAAATGCTTCAAAAACATGTGCTTGAACAGATGCATAAAACCAGCATTATCATTTCACCATTAAACATGTGATATGGGCCGGGCATGGTGGCGCGCACCTGTATTCCCAGCGTTCGGGGAGGCTCAGGTGGGAGGATGGCTTGAGACCTGCAATTGGAGGCCACTCTGGGCAATGTAGCGAGATTCTGTCTCTATGAGAATCATTTAAAAATTAGGGGTGGAGGGCGTGGTGGCAGGCACCTGTAGTCCCAGTAACTCAGGAGGCTGGCGTGGGAGGGTGGCTTGAGTCCAGGATCTCGAGGCTGCAGTGAGCTATGAATGCACCCCTGAGCTCCAGCCTTGGCGACAGAGCGAGACCCTGTCTCTAAAATAATAATAATAGTAATAATGTGAACAACGTAAAATGTTTGTAAACACGGAATGTTAACAAAACGCAGATTCTCTTACCGCTTGCAGAGTCCAATGAACAAGAGCGATGTCTGCTATTAAGAAACGGACTTTCTGCCATGCTTGGTTTAGGGGAAGACGTACAGGCTCCTGCCTTTAAGGGCACTGCTTCCCTTTGGGGGCAGAAAGCAGGGCCTTTTAATGGGGGACTTGGCATGAATGGCACACAGGGGAGGGAGCAGGCAGCTGCGGGGTCTCTGTGACTTGCTGAGTTGCCTTGTCTACCGGGCGGTCACGCTGGCACCATCTTGGGCAGAGCTAGTTTGGAAAGTGGCTGTTGTTTGTCAAAGCAAAAGAGACATATTCTTGAGCTGTCTTCTGGGATGCTCTTAAGTTGCTTGGAAACAAGATCCCTTTGAGTCTTGCTTTCAGGATTTATTCAGTGGGACCAGAGCATATTTTAATGTAAGATTAAAGTATTAGTTGACAATCTCCAGTGCTTGGCAAGGCTGTAGTTGGAAACGAGGACTCATACGCTGTCAGTAGCAGTGGTAGTAGCATCTATTTGGACATTTATTTGGCATTTTCTATTAAGGGAAAAATGTGCATACCCTTTCACCCACCTTGAGGAATCCATCTGAGAAACTCCTGGATAGGCAAGTGAGGTCGAATCCACCAGCATCTTAATGACACCATCACGTAAATAGTTTTTAGAATGTAAATGTTCATCAGCTGCAGAAAAATTAAATAAATCACTGCACAACTGCCCCAGGGGAAAAGTGTGAGGAAGCTAGAGAGAGAGCATGGTAGATAGTCGGGTACTAGCATAGAAAGAGGTTAAAACAAGTCACCAGATCTCTGCATATAGGCTATGGCACACTCTTGTTTTGGCAGTGTGCTCCCGCCATGTGAGCATGTAGGGATGTGCACAGTAACTCCCTGGACAGCCACCTCCACGCTCAAGAGTGCTCATCGCTGGACAATAGCGTTAGGGAAATAAAACCTTCACCTTTTAAACCTCAGACTTCCATGCTGAAATATTTTCATCAAGCATGTATTACTTTGGAAATACACGTCTTTACTTTGTAAAAGAAGAGTCTGCTCGAATAAGAAACCATCTCTCCTAGTCCTGTTCTTTCAAAACATTGGAAGTGGATTTTGAGTGTGTTGACATGTCTGTGCCACAGCAGAGGGCATCTTTTGGTTTTGTCAGCCAACCTCTGTTCCCCTGTACCAGTGTCCATATTTCCCCTAGAACCACTCCCTCCCTTTCCCTTCAGCAGTTTTGATTCTGCTGGAGTTGACTTCACCCCAGATTCCAGGTGGAATGGCTCATCCTTCCTCTCTCACCATGCGATGCCAGCTTTCCGCCACCTCCCGCCAGGAGTAGATGCGGTCTGAGGCCCTCACCAGAAGCAGATGCTGGCACCACCCGTCCTATAGCTGCAGAACTATGAGCCAAATAAAACTCTTTATGAATTTCTCAGCATCAGGTACCCCTCTATAGCAACACAAATAGACTAAGACAGGGATTGAGTCCTTGCTGATAAGCCCTCAAAAGCTGTGATGGTAGAAAAAGCAGTGAAGGAGTCTTCTGTGGATACGAATCCAAATAGGGAGGGGTGAGCCTGCAAGGGAGTCCCAGGAGGAAAGGGAGGAGGAGAACGGGCACAGGGACCAGCTCTTTCCAGATAGGGCTCCCCAACCTGGTCCACAAGTGTGGGTTTCATTCACCCAGAGCATGAGTCTTTAGTTTCGTTGTCCCATGACCCCGTCCCGCCACCTCTGCCCAAACATGGCCCAGGTGCAGCCGGCCACCCTAATCCCACGGCCGGATGGCTGGAGCTGGTAGCTTTTAAACCCAAGTCAGGTGGCCTCAGTCCTCTGCTCTAAGCTGTCCAGTGGGCTTCCCTCACTCACAGTGAAAGCCAGAGCCCTGATGGCAGCCTGCAGACCCGACATGATCGAGCGTTTCCTCTCTGGCCTTCTCACCTCCCACACTTCCCCTTGCTCACGCTGACGCAGCCACACAGGGCCCCTGGCCCTTTCTGGAACACACCAGGCACACTCCTGCCTCACGGCCTTTGCACTAGCTTTCTCCTGTCGAGAAATCTCTTCTTCCAGCGTTGCACACAATTGTCACCCTCTCAGAGAGGCTTTTCTGGCCAGCCTCTTTAATACCGCATCCGGCCTCCCCTGCCTTCTGCCTGGTCCTGTCTGTCACTCCCTCTCCTTTCAGGGCCCAGGTGTGCCGGAGACATCCTGGCCAGGGTGACCTGCCCCGCAACACCCAATTCAGGGCTCAGCCCGGGGGCCCAGGCTTGAGCCAGCCGCTCCCCAGGACAGGAGGACGGCTCAAGACTGAGAAGCCCCCTCCTCACCCATTCCACCACCCATAGCTTTCACTGGGCACGAGGCTGACGATCTTCCAGCTTCTGTCGCCTTGAGGCATCTCGGTCCAGAGCCGTGAGAATCTGGGGGAGAAGGGATCCCCTGGAGCTGGGCTCTGTATGGGGGAGCAGCTCCTCCCGTGCAAAGCCCCCATTTCCCAGCTGGGCTCTTCCCTCCCACACACCTCACCCCTCCGTTCTCCCCCACAGCACCTGTACAAACCCACCAGCTTCTCCTCAGCCCCAAATGCCCCTCCAACGACAGCACTTTCTCCTCCTCCTCTCCACGGCTAGGGTGCGGCCCTTCCCCACTGTGGTCTGGACTGTGGACTCGCCATGCCCCACTCTTCTTCCCCATTCCTTCCTGGCCCAATCATCTCAGCTTTTCCTCTTAAGACCCTAGAGGAAAAGAGAAAGCTAGCCCCAGACAAGCAGGAGGAGGACCTAATAAATCACAAAGCAGACATCAGTGAAACAAGTCAAAGGCTAGTAAAAAATGCCATTGGCCGGGCGTGGTGCCTCACGCCTGTAATCCCAGCACTTTGGGAGGCTGAGGCGGGCGGATCACAAGGTCAGGAGATCGAGACCATCCTGGCTAACACGGCGAAACCCCGTCTCTACTAAAAATACAAAAAAAAAAAAAAAAAAAAAAAAAAAAAAAACCAGCCGGGTGTGGCGGTGGGCGCCTGCAGTCCCAGCTACTCGGGAGACTGAGGCAGGAGAATGGCGTGAACCTGGGAGGTGGAGCTTGCAGTGAGCCAAGATCGCGCCACTGCACTCCAGCCTGGGCGACACAGCGTGACTCTGTCAAAAAAAAAAATAAAAATAAAAAAAATAAAAGGAATGCTATTTAACAACTCTGTGACAATAAATTCAATGACTTCGATGAAATGTATAATTTCATTGAAAGATACATATTACTAAAACTGACACAAGAAAAAAAAAGGAGTTTTATATCAACTACCCATATCAGTTCATAATTAAAAACCTTCCCACATAGAAAACTCCAGGCTGGATGCTCTATTGGTTAATGAATCAAACATTTAAGAAAGAAACTCTGGCCCCCTGAGGTGGCTCATACCTGTAATCCCGGCATTTTGGGAGGCCAAGGTGGGAGAATTGCTTGAACCCAGAAGTTTGAGACCAGCCTGGGCAGCATGGTGATGCCTCGTCTCTACTAAAACCAGAAAACATTAGCCAGGCAATGTACGCCGTGCTTGTAGTCCCAGCTGCTCGGGAGGCTGACGTGGGAAAATCACCTGAGCCTGGGGAGGTGGAGGCTGCAGTGAGCCTTGACTGTGCCACCGTACTCCAGCCTGAGCAACAGAGGAGGTGCTGTCTCAAAAATAATTTTTTTTAAATAAGGGGATGAAGATGTCCCTCTTATGGGGCAGACCATGTCTCAGGTACTACAGTCAGCCAAAGAACAGATCAAGTGGTCACTCCTTCAGTGAATAACTCACCATTTCTGGCTCCTCACCTCCTTCCAAACAATGCACGTCTGCCGTGAATTTTCATCCGGTTCCCCAGCTGATGCTCTCAGGGTCATCTCGGGAATCACAGGGATCCTTAAATCTCCATCCTGTCTGTGGTTGCCCCATCCCTCCTCGCCCCCGCTCCCAACCCTCCCTATGCCCTTCCTGTTCCTTTGCTTCTTTGGCCTCTTTTTAACTTGAATTATTAGATTTTTTTTTTCTTTCCCCCCTACAACATTGTTTGAGTTCCTTATGTATTCTGGTCATTAATCCCTTATCAGATGGGTAGTTTGCAAATATTTTGTCCCATTCTGTGGGTTGTCTCTTCACTTTGTGAATTGTTTCCTTTGCTGTGCAGAAGTTTTTTAACTTGATGTGATCTCTGGTTAAATAATTTTTGACAAGAGTGCCAATCCTGCAATCTCTTCAACAAACAGCGCTGGAACAAGTGGAATTACTCCTGCAAAAGCATGATGTTGAACCCCCATGTAACACGGTAAGTAAAAATTAATGCAAAATCGGTCAGCAACCTAAATGTAAGAGCTAAAACCATAAAACTCTTCAAAGAAACCACAGAGTGAATCTACATGACCTTGGATTTGGCAATAGATTCTCAGATATGAAACCAAAAGTACATGCAGCCAGAGAAAAGATTGTTAAACTGGACTTCATCAAAATGAAAAACTTTTGTGCATTAAAGAACATTATCAAGAAAGTTGTTTTAATTTTTTACTTATTTGTATTTATTTAGTTTTTTATTATATTTTATGTTCTAGGGTACATGTGCACAACATGCAGATTTGTTACATATGTATACATGTGCCATGTTGGTGTGCTGCACCCATTAACTCGTCATTTACATTAGGTATATCTCCTAATGCTATCCCTCTCCCCTCCACCCTCCCCATGATAGGCCCCGGTGTGTGATGTTCCCCTTCCTGTGTCCAAGTGTTCTCATTGTTCAGTTCCCACCTATGAGTGAGAACAAGCGGTGTTTGGTTTTCTGTTCTTGCGATAGTTTGCTGAGAATGATGGTTTCCGGCTGCATCCATGGCCCTACAAAGGACATGAACTCATCCTTTTTTATGGCTGCATAGTATTCCATGGTGTGTATGTGCCACATTTTCTTAATCCAGTCTGTCATTGATGGACATTTGGGTTGGTTCCAAGTCTTCGCTATTGTGAATAGTGCCGCAAGAAACATACGTGTGCATGTGTCTTTATAGCAGCATGATTTATAATCCTCTGCGTATATACCCAGTAATGGGATGGCGGGGTCAAATGGTATTTCTAGTTCTAGATCCTTGAGGAATCGCCACACTGTCTTCCACAATGGTTGAACTAGTTTACTTTAGTTCCTTTAAAATGGAGAGTACTCCTTCAGCGATTAGAAGAGCCAGAAGACGGAAACAAAGAACTTCTGTTATTCATAGGTTACGGTGGCTACACGGAGGTCAGTCAACATGTGCAGAGGGTGTGCGTGGACCTGGGGCACTTGCCTTTATTTGGGTCCAGGGAGGTGGTCAGAGCATCACAGTAGGGGGTGAGAAGATTGGAGCATTCGAAGCAAATGCCCAGAAAAAGGGGCCTAACCTAACTACATGGACCTAACCTAACTTTACATTTGGTCAAGCAGCTGGGTGTGTGTGTGTGTACTGGTGAGACGGCTTTTAGGGGAAGGAAAGTGGAATCGAAAGGCAGCGGTTGGGAACTGGGCTTAGGCTATTAACCAAGGGCATCGTGTGGCATCTGGGGACTCATGTCAAGACAACAAAATGGATGCCGGGGCAGCATGGTAATATTAAGCCTCAACCCAAAAGTGAAAAGACAAGCTGAAGAAAGTGAGAAAATATTTGCCAATCATATATCTGATAAGGGTTTAGTATCTGTAATACACAACACACTCCTAAAACTCAACTCATAATATACAACAAACTCCTAAAACTCAACTCACAATATACAACAAACTCCTAAAACTCAAGCAAAGCGATAAACAATTGAATTAAAGAATTGACAAAAGACTTAGACATTTGCTTTAAGGTTATAACTTGCTTCTATGAGTTTTGCTGCCACAATTTATGAAAGAGCTCTAATTAATTGGCTTAAGATATAATAAGGGCTTAAATCAATCATATTGTCAGAAAAGTAGAAACTTCAATGGCTTTAGGTCATCTGACTCCAATAATCTTTGAGAAATAAAGACAGTTTAAAGATTATTGGTAAAGTAAATAAAAACTAATAAAATAAAAACATCTTCAAAATTTAGACATTCGGTCTAATTTAGGCAGGTCAGATACTGTTTGCTAGATGCTTTAAGGTTATAACTTGCTTCTATGAGTTTTTTGTTTTTTTTTTTAGGTAGTATAATTTATTATCACAAACATGGTTTTAATAATTGTTTGACTTCTCTGTTTTACATCCATTAGATTCTAGGTAAGGCCTGAGGACATATGGAGTTTGCCAGGTTCCCTGGCTAGGCTGGGAAGAGTCAGACATTGTCTAAAGCTCGGTCTGTCTCGGTCCTGGGCTTTGCAAGCTGATACATGGTTATAATTGCTTACTTACCAGGTTTTTCACCAAAAATAAAAGTTGCTGAGAATTAACACTGTAACATATGTAATTGAGACTACTGGAGAAACAGTTTGACATGCAAAGTGGATAAGGAAAGTGGAATGTGTTTCTGACAAAAGGTTATAAGAAGGCAGGGATATATTTTTGTTCAATGGAAGGCAATTTTGGCTAGTTCAAAAGTTTTGGAGCATTGTCCTAAGCAGGAAGAATAAGAGAATACTGAAAGTTTAAACAAGTTGTAAAATATTTGTGAAAGATTGATCTTGTTAAGGAAGTTCTATAGGTATGAGCAAGCTGTCTGAAACTTGAAGGGGATTATTTAGTTTTCCCGTAAATTAAACATTAAAATAAAAGCACATTGATGCAGGGCCAGAATCTGAGCCAATGTATCTGGTTTTCTTACAGCACTCGTCTTTTCTTTAACAAAAATTGTAAAGGATTATAAAAGTTTATGGAAATCTTACCTTATGATCAAACGAATTGAGATTGGATAGATTTGTTTATAAGGTTTTATTAAGAATTGGGTTAAAGGCCAGTCCTGGTGGCTCATGCCTGTAATCCTAGCACTTTGGGAGGAGTTCAACAACAGGCTGCGCAACATGGCAAAACCCCATCTCTACAAAAAAAAAAAAAATTAAATTAGCTGGGTTTGGTGGCCAGCACCTGTATTCCTAGTTACTCAGGAGGCTGAGGTGAGAGGATCAGCTGAGCCTGGGAAGTTGAGACTGCAGTGAACCGTGATCATGCCATTGCACTCCAGCCTAGGTGACAGAGTGAGACCCTGTGTAAAAAAAAAAAAAAAAAATGTGTTTAACATTAATAGATGGTACACTAATTCAAAGGTGAAATTTGGCTTCTGTGTTGAACAAGATTTTCATGTACTATTAAAAGATAATGAAAGATTTTTGTTTTCCTTTTGAATAAATGACAGAAAAAAGAGGGAAGAAAAGAGATTTAGTTGGCCTCATGCTACCTTTATTGGGTCTTGTTTAGAAAGCCAAGTCTTTCCTCTACCAACAAGTAAAGATTTTTACCTTTTTAAAATTTTCGAGTTATCATTTTGTCTAAATAAATGACATATAGTAATCCGGGATTCTATTTTGTAATGTCAAGTGGTTAAATCTTTGATATGTAACAAATGTTCCAAAGCCAAATTCTAAATTAAGTCCTTTTTTGACCTGGTAAACCCTTTTGAATATGAGATACCCTAAAGTCCAAAAGAGACATATTTGGCTTATTTGGTCTATTGAAGCCATATAGGAAACATTGTCAAATACAAAATGGTGTTAAGCTTTCTTTGGGTTATATTCATATAAATATATTCTTTTTTTTTTTTTTTTTTTTTTTTTGAGACGGAGTCTCGCTCTGTCACCCAGGCTGGAGTGCAGTGGCCAGATCTCAGCTCACTGCAAGCTCCGCCTCCCGGGTTCACGCCATTCTCCTGCCTCAGCCTCCCGAGTAGCTGGGACTACAGGCGCCCGCCACCTCGCCCGGCTAGTTTTTTGTATTTTTTAGTAGAGACGGGGTTTCACCAGGTTAGCCAGGATGGTCTCGATCTCCTGACCTCGTGATCCGCCCGTCTCGGCCTCCCAAAGTGCTGGGATTACAGGCTTGAGCCACCGCGCCCGGCCATATAAATATATTCTTAGTATGTGTTCCAAAGTTGTATAAGATTCCTATAATCCTGATACATTATCAGTAGTAATTATGATTGTTATGTTAAATTGTTTGTGCCACAGAGATGACCAAATTTCTTTGTTGTTTATGTCTTTAACTGTGGCTGTTCTGAGGCTCATGTCACCCATAATCGCTTTTTTACTCTGATTCTTTATAATCAGCTCTAATACTCTGACAGGTACTCTTGAATGCAGGTTTCTGATAACTTTGGAGACTGTGATATTAGAAAAGAGAAAAAAATTTCCAAGACTCCCATGGAGAGCTAATGTGTTCATGAACATCCAGCAAACCTAGAGTTAATTACATAGACTGAACTAACAAAAGACCAAAATAATCTTCTTATGATTTCTTGTTTGAAATATTGCTAATTCTTTTGTGTTTCCATGTACAGAAAAGTATAATTCTTTTGAGCTATTTACAGCTTTTAACAATTGGGTAAAGTACACTCTTGTGAGTGAAATTTGGAGTATATTTCTTTCTCTCTACCTGATTTATCCAGAATTTGAAAATGGTTTGTAAGTGTACTTAATTAATGGCAATGTGGTTACTTACATAAGTTCAATAAGAATCTGTTCTCTGTTGTAACAGGACACAATTAGAGACAATGGTTATTTTCCCAAGGCTTTGACTGGAATGGCATGCTTTTAGCTATAAACAGACTGCTCTAAGGAATCATGATTGATTTGTAGAGCTGATAAAAGCCCCTTAGAAAAACTGGCCTCATAGCTTGTCTATGCAGTCCCTATATGGGGTTCCTGACCTGTGGTAAATAAAGAATGTCACTTTCCTACAGACCTAGGAGCCCTAAGTTATCTTAGGATCTCGAAAGGAGAGATGTTTACCCAATCCATACAAGTATTTGCAAGCACAGAAAAAAACATGCCTGGGCTTGAGGCCTTGAGAGGTCTCATCTAAGATTCCTTATGAATAAAAATTCCAGCAAAGCCGATTTTTAAAGGAACCTATTTGCCAAATAATTATTCTTCCTGCACTTTATGCAAATAATCAGGCCAAGCATCATAAGACTAAAATTTTGAAAATAAGTTTGTCCTACTATGATTTGTGTTTAGTAAGAATGGGGACTGGAGAGAAAAAATATGTTTCAGAAAAAACTATATAGTACACCTCTTGTTAGATTGTAGTCTTGTCCATTATCTTTGAGTTTTGCCTTTTAATATTATTATTACTTTCTGCAATGTGGACTAAATTGTGAATTCTTTCCAGACTATGAGTCCCTAAACTAACACTTTCAAATTTTTCTTCCATTTCTCTGATTTGGAACCAGTGAAATTACTGCTACCTCATTCCTTGTAACACAGATGAGAAAAACATGTTAGTCTGCCACCGACTTCCTCCTCTGTAACTAAAGACACTTTGAGTCTAAGATCTGGATAGGCTGTGCCCAACATTAACCTTTGTTTTTCTTTTGTTTCCATAAAAAATGCCATCTCCTGGATGGGATGCAGCTATTTAACTAAACAGACCCATTCTCAAGAACTAAACAGGGCTTATGATCACCTTCATGAATACTCATAGCTCCTCTTGTAACCTGTTAAATATATACTGAGCCAAGTGGTCATCATATCATCACAGGAACTCCAGTTACAATTGGCAGTGGGGAACATGCACGATAGTTAAGACTAACTGCTGTGGATACATCCCCAATAATTAAAGAAATGCCTCGATAGCCCTGAGAGACATGCACCAACAAATCAAAGCTACATCTGAACGAACATCATCGAGAGATCATTCGTTAGCATCCTGGATCAGATCTGGATCATCGTGGTGGCAGAAGCTACTTTCAACTTTCGCCCCAGTTGCAAGAATAGTCACACTTCTCTGTGGTAGAGTTTACCTCTGTTGCACCCTCTGTATGGGAACCAAGACAGGTTTTCCCAGAGACTTTCCAGATCTTGTACCATAATGCTCCAACAAATCTTTAGAATGCAATCATTACCTTTGCCTTCCCTGCACCAGACACTCCCTACAGGGCAAGCTCTCATCTAACCATGTACCTACTTAGAAGCTCCAAAGCCGGAAATCTCTCCCATCAGGAGATTGCCTCAAGAGAAAACAGTCAATTTACAACCTAAGGTATGCCCACCATGAAACTCTGTCCCATCTGGAGTGTGTCTTGAGACAGTGGCCACTTTACAACCTAGCTCTTTGTTCACAATGGTGCCAGCTCGGCCACCTGATAGACAAGGCACTGAAGAGAGAGTCACATAGACCCCACATGTGCTCCCTCCCTCCCCTGCATACCCTTCATGACAAGTCCCCCTTTAAAACCACTGCTTTCAGTTACAGACATGATCATTGGATTGTGAGTCCCCTGGAAATCCACCAAAATCTCTTGTGGACATCACTGCATGTCCATAGTATACAAAGCAAGAGTTAAAGTCACATTTCTTAGTTTCTGAAAGCAGAGTGACCAGAGGCAATGTAGGGGTTCTCTTGTAATGATGTTGCAGCACTTAGCATCTTAATAAAATTAATACATCTCAAGCCATGTTGAATGTAATTGTTCCCTTTTTTACCCCTGGGGATTTCAGGATTTTGCTCCATCTCAGTAAGTATGTCAGAAAGATTACTCATTTTATCGCAGATGTGCTGATAATAAAAGTAAGTTCTGATTTATAGGAAGCTGCTAAATATTTCACAAGTGTTTTCCATTGCTATGGAGATAGAAAATTCACAAAGAGGGACTGTATCCCAAATCTTTCCATTGTTTTATTAATGTAAACTCAAAGAAAATCACAGAGGAAGTGTGGAAACGTGTTCAAATGGGAAATGATGATCATGAAAAACCATATTGGAGTGTATTTCTTTCTCTCTACCTGATTTATCCAGAATTTGAAAATGGTTTGTAAGTGTACTTAATTTATGGCAATTTGGTTACTTACATAAGTTCAATAAGAATCTGTTCTCCATTGTAACAGAACACAATTTGAGACACTATTCACAATTAGAGACACTATTATTCACAATAGCCAAGAGGTGGAAGCAACCTAAGTGCCCATCAGCAGATGAATGCATTTGCACTGACGAGGATACATATTCTAACAAAATATGGATAGATAAGTAGTTACCATATTTGTGATTCGTACAATGTGTATAGCTTTACTGAGTATGCACTGAGAAAAGCACAGTGCACCCCTATCAATATTGTTCAAGATCTGTGTTTCTCAAGGTATAATCCAAGAGCACTAAGGGTTTCATAGATCAGGCCACCAAGGAGGTAGACCCCTATTCCTACATTTCCACTTGCTTTTATTTTTTTGGCAGAAGGGTTGGGAGGATATGGTAAGATGTTATTTGAAGAAACTATCCCACATCAGAATTATTTATAAACCATCCATCCATTCCATGACAATATTTTAATTGGGAATAACTAAGGGTATTAGATTTCAGTGTTAAGATACCGAATATATCTAAAGAGGTACGTTCTGAGTACTGCATCATTGTGTGAACATCTTAGAGGGTACTTACAAAACTTAGATGATATAACCTCCTACACACCTAGGCTATATGGTGGAGCCTATTGCTCCTAACTACAAACCTGGATAGCATGTGACTGAACTGAAGACCGTAGGCAATTGCAACATAATGGTAAGTATCTGTGTATCTAAACATATCTAAACATAGAAAAAGTAAGGCAATGCACTATGGCGTTGTGGCAGCTAAGGCGTCACTAAGTGACAGGAAATTTTGAGCTCCATTATAAACTTACGGGGCGGCTGTGGTCTATGCAGTTTTCCGTGAACCAAAATGTCATTATGTGGTGCATGACTTTATTAAAAGGAATGACTGTCTAACACAGTAAACCTCTGTAGACCCAATGAATAAGAAAGAGTGAAGAGCTTTTCAAGTACTATAATGCATTAGTCCGTTCTTGCATTGCTATAAAGAAATACCTGAGACTGGGTAATTTATAAAGAAAAGAGGTTTAATTGGCTCACGGTTCTGCAGGCTGCACAGCAAGCATACCAGCTTCTGTTTCTGGGGAGGCCTCAGGAAGCTTTCAATCATGATGGAAGGTGAATGGTGTAGGGGTCCAGCCCCACAGGGTCGGTGGGTTTTTCTCCCCATGTGCGGAGACAAGAGATTGTAGGAATAAAGACACAGGACAAAGAGATAAAAGAAAAGACAGCTGGGCCCGGGGCACCACTACCACCAAGACGCGGAGACCAGTAGTGGCCCCGAATGCCAGGCTGCACTGATATTTATTGGATACAAGACAAAGGGGCAGGGTAAGGAGTGAGAGCCATCTCCAATGATAGGTAAAAATCATGTGGGTCACGTGTCCACTGGACAGGGGGCCCTTCCCTTCCTGGCAGCCGAGGCAGAGAGAAAGAGAGGAGAGAGAGAGAGAGAGACAGCTTATGCCATTATTTCTGCATATCAGAGGCTTTTAGTACTTTCACTAATTTGCTACTGTTATCTAAAAGGCAGAGCCAGGTGTACAGGATGGAACATGAAGGCGGACCAGGAGCGTGACCACTGAAGCACAGCATCACAGGGAGATGGTTAGGCCTCCGGATAACTGCGGGTGGCCCTGACTGATGTCAGGCCTTCTATGAGAGGTGGAGGAGTAGAGTCTTCTCTGAACTTCTCCGAGGAAAGGGAGATTCCCTTTCCCAGTCTGCTAAGGAGCGAGTGTTTTTCCTCGACACTGACACTACCGCTAGACCAAGGAGCCCTCTGGTGGCCCTGCCCGGGCATTACAGAAGGCTTGCACTCCTGTCTTCTGGTCACTTCTCACTACATCCCCTCAGCTCCTATCTCTGGTTTTTCCTATGTTATGATTGTAGAGCGAGGATTATTATAATATTGGAATAAAGAGTAATTGCTACAAACTAATGATTAATGATATTCATATATAATCATATCTATTATCTATATCTAGTATAACTATTCTTATTTTATATATTTTATTATACTGGAACAGCTTGTGCCCTCGATCTCTTGCCTCGGCACCTGGGTGGCTTGCTGCCCACAGAAGGGGAAGCAAGCACGTCTCACAGGGCTGGAGCAGGAGGAAGAGAGAGAGGGGGGAGGTACTACACACTTTTAAACAACTAGATCTCGTGAGCACTCGCTCACTATTGCCACACCAACACCAAGGTGGATGGTGTTAAACTATGAGAAACCGACCCCATGATCCAATCACCTCCCACCAGGCCCCACCTCCAACGCTGGGGATTACAATTCAACGTGAGATTTGGGTAGGGACACAGTTCCAAACCATATCACATAGTGTCTGTTTGATATCTTAAAACTAGTATATTTTGTCATTTTGAAATATATTAGATTAAGCAGGTGTGAGCTACATTAGGTGCTCTGGGGTCTCAATGTCCTGCCTGTGCATGGCTCCAAGGCTTCTTTCCAAGTTGATGTGTGTCTGCTTCTTATATCTCTGTTCTTCAAATGTTTCTTGCTCACACACATCTGAAAATATGTTCCAGGTGATTTTGCTATCAAGTGTGTAATAGTTGCAAGGGGTAAGGTATCTGGTCTAGTGTATATAGCATATGTGTTTGAAGTGCATTCTGTGGGAATGCTGGAGTCTACATTCAGTTCATCCTAATGACAAAACATGTATGCCAAGTAACCCACATCATCAGTAAGCCAGTCTGACTTTCTATGAGAGAACGTTGCACTTTGTTTTTCCATGGCAATAAATGTGTTCATATTGTTCCATGACCACAAACTAACTTGCTTTTGATACATAATAGAGATGATAGATGGAGATAGATATAGAGTGTTAACTGAAGAAAGATGGACATAGAGGCCAAAGAAAATAACACTTATTTGGGAAACAAAGAATTGCAATTCAGGTACACTGAATCAGGCCAGCCCTGATAAGGTAAGGGCAGAATAAATTTTATACAGGAGATTTCCACAAAAAGTTATTTTCTGAGGCAGTTCATTGGCTGTGCAGAAATCCCAAATTACAAACTTGTTCAGACTGGTTATTTAATGGGGGTACTCCCAGCTGAGAGATGTTCAAGGCTGGCAGATATTGACCTCAGGTGTGTATCAAAGTCTACTGGAACATTCCGTGGTTTGAACTTTATCAGGTGTGAGTGCAATCTTCTCTCAATCTCCAGACTCCAGTTTACAAAGCCCTACCCTTAATTACTTCATTTTCTTTCATGATAGAGATAGATAGGACAGAGAGGTGAAAGAAGGAAGGAAGGAAGGAAGGAAGGAAGGAAGGAAGGAAGGAGACAGGGATGAAGGCATAGAAGAAAGGAAGGGAAGGAAGGAGGGAGAAAGGAAGGAAAGAGGAAGGAAGGAAAGAGAAAGAAGGAAGGAAGGAAAGAAGGAAAGAGAGAGAAAGGAAAGAAAGAAGGAAAGGGGGGAGGGAAGGAGGAAAGAAGGAAGGAAGGAAGGAAGGAAGGAAGGAAGGAAGGAAGGGACTTTTTTCCATTAATGTATCATCTGGATGACTGTGTATGCTGTCCGTTCAGCAGTTCTTGAGGTTTTTTTAAATTGTGGTAAAAACAAAACAAAACACATAACCTAAAAGGTGTCATGTTGACCATTTTTATGTGTACAGTTTAGTAGTGTTAAGTATATTCTATCGGGCACACTTGCAGTCAGTGGACAGAACGTGCGAGGCTTTGCTGCTCTCATGGAATTGAGAACTTTTGTGCTTTGTCCTCTGAAACACAGATAAAGCACTTCATAGTCCTGCTGCAGAGTCCACTGTATCTGTGACACCTGAGAGAAAACATCTGGCCATAAGTTTATTGAGTCTGCTATTTGCATCTCTATTAGCTAAGGTAAGGTTTCTCAAACTGTTGATGGAGACACCTGGGAGGGGAAAGGGAATGAAATCCATGTAGTGGGTTGCAGTATGAGTATGTATGTGTGTCTTGACAGAGTGACAGATGGGAACTACAGGGAATTGTTTCACCTGTTTGTTTATAAAGGCAATTACATCGGAGCTGAGGAGGGCATCTTCACTTTCACAGTTATTCTCTTAATATCCTGGTCTAATCCCATGGATAAATTGTGTGTGTGTGTGTGTGTGCGCGTGCGTGCGTATTGACTCATGTTGAGACATAAATTATATACAGGCTCTGACCCACTAAATATTACCACTTGTTATTTATAATGAAAGTTAGATATTATGTTAAATGTGCACATGGGCATGTGTGTGTGTATAAATTATGTCCCTAGACTCCAAGACACACTCCACACTCATAGATCCAACTGCCTATCCTGACATCTGCAATTGCTTGAGAGATAAAATTAACACTCCAAAACTGAGCCTCTAATCTTTCTCCACTTCCAACTCTTCTACACAGTGATTAATGATAGCTGTTCAGATCAAAAATAATATGCTGAATTCTTAGACTTCTCTCTTGGCCACACATCCCTTATACCATCTATTAGCAGATCCTTAAATTCACCTGTCAATAAAGCTGGCCTTGATAATATCTGCCACATAGTGAGGATTTAATCAGCTATAACATGCAAAACATTTAAAATAATATCTAACTTCCATTAAAAATAACAAGTGGTAATATTTTGTGGGTCAGATCCTGTTGCAGATGTATCACCTCTTTTATGTCATCTAACAACAACCATGACTCAATAATCTCTAGGTATATTAGGGGCTGTTACAACCCTCATTTTGCAGTTGGAAAACCTCAAGGGGCACATGCATGTGAGTGGGCATGCTCTCTCTCACACACATGCACTCAAACTGAGGCATAGGAAGGTTGCACAGTGTCATGAGTCCCTAGGAAATGAACCCAGCTATAGGACTCTGCAGCTTTTGCATATACTAAAAATAATGATCTGCTTGGAAATCCAAGAGAATACTCCCATTCAGTTGCTTAGGTGAAAAACCCTGGAGTCATTCTTGACTCCTTTCTTATTCTCATCACCCACATGCAATCCCTCTGCAAATTCTGTCATTCTGTCTAAGCTATCCAAGATCCAACCACATCGCACCACTTCCACTGCTGCCACTCTGGTCTGAGCTACAACCACCTCTTGCCTATCTGAGTGCAATAACCTCCTACCTGGTCTCCCTATTCTAATCTTAATCTTCTTATAATATATTCTCTACAGTGATCCTTTCAAGTCATTAAGTCCAATCACATGTCTCCCCTACTCAATTCCCTTCACTGGTTTCCTTCTCACTCAGAAGATAAGATAAAATCCTTATAAGGGCCAATAAGGCCTTACATTGTAATCTGTGAATCCTCCATTACCTCTCCACCTTCTCTGCTATACTCTCTTACAAACTCCATACCAGCCACCCTGGTGTTGCAGCTGTACCTTCAATATTCCAGGGTTTCTGCTGAATGAGGGCTTTTGCACACTCTGCTCTCTCTGCCTTTGGTGCTCTCTCAAATCTAGCTCATGGCTGGCTCCTTTATCTCCTTTAAATCTTCTCGATTTTCATCTCCTCACCCTACTTCATCATGTAACTGCACCCCTCACAGACCAATTCACTGCCCTTTTCTTTTTGCCCATACTGCTTGCCACCTTCTAAAATACAGTATAATGTACAAATTTGTTTTGTATTTCCTGTCTCACCTCTGTCTTCGGTTGGTGGTCTAGTAAGTGTTGCGACATAACGAACCACCCCTAAACTTAGCGACTCAAAACAATGATGATCATTTGCATCTCCAGTTTGGGCAGCCACTGGGAGTAAGGCTCATGTCTGCTCCATGTGGCAGCAGCTAGGGTGGCTAAAACGAAGGCTGAAGGAATCTGCTTCCAAGATGTCTTACACAAGAAGGGGACAATTTTGTGCTGGCTGCCAGCTGGTAACACTCAGAATAGTCTGAGGGCCAAGCGACTTGGTTCCTTTCCATGTGGCCTGTGCTTCCTCACAGCATAATGGCTGGATTCCAAGGAGATACATATATATATATCAGGTGGAAGATGTATCATCGTGTATGACCTGGCCCCAGAAGTCAGAATCCCCTCTGCTATACACTATTGGCCACAGCATCACTACCCAAGTTCTACTGGATGGGACATAGACTCCATCTCTTAATGGGGAGTGGCTAGATGCTGAAAGAGCAAGCAAGACAGAAAATATTGTTGCGACCATTTTTCAAGAAGGCAATGTATGAAAATTGGACACCCCAAAGGCTGAGAACCCCTAGTGGGGAAAGCAGAGCAAAGAAGAAGAATCCAAGCAAGGGTGCAATCCCAGAGGGAGGAAAGATTCAGCCAGGTTCCACAGGGTAGGGAGAGTGAATTCCAAGCCATTTCCAGCTCTCTGCTCTTGCAGGTAAAGCAGCTCCAGGAGCTGAGGGGCTATCCTCTGAGAAGGAGCTCCAGGGGTGTAGGCTTCAGAAGGAAGAGCACATGGAATCAGAGAAAGGGGTGCCAGAGGACTTGGGCAGGGCACCAACACTGCCCACCACATCCTGCCAGAATAGAAGCTTAAGGAAAGACATATTTGTTTCACTCATTCTTATATACCCAGCACCAATAAGAATACCTCTTATGTAGCAGGTGATCATTAAATATTTATTGAACTGAATGGAATTGTCAATGGAGATGAGGGCCTCGTGGATCTTACATGGACTAGGTTTCACACCTGCCACGCAGCGCAAGAAGCTAAAAGACTTCAGTGGCAGCTGGAGGATGAGGCTTGCCCTTGCCAGAGCCCTCTTTATTTGGCCCTTCATGCTGCTCCTGGATGAGCCCACCAACCACCTGGACCTAGATGCTTGCATGTGGTTAGAGGAAGAACTAAAAACTTTTAAGCGCATCTTGGTCCTCGTCTCCCATTCCCAGGATTTCTGAGTGGTGTCTGTACCAACATCATTCATATGCACAACAAGAAACTGAAGTATTATACGGGTAATTATGATCAGTATGTGAAGACGCGGTAGAGCTGGAGGAGAACCAGATGAAGAGGTTTCACTGGGAGCAAGATCAGATTGCGCACACACGAAGAACTACATTGTGAGGTTTGTCACGGCAGTGGCAAGCTGGCCCAGCAGGCCCAGAACAAGGAGAAGACGCTACAGAAAATGATGGCATCAGCACTGACAGAGAGGGTCATGAGCGACAAGACACTGTCATTTTATTTCCCACCATGTGGCAAGATCTCTCCACCTGTCATTATGGTGCAAAATGTGAGCTTCAAGTATACAAAAGTAGGCCTTGCATCTACAATAATCTAGAATTCGGAATTGACCGTGACACACGAGTGGCTCTGGTAGGGCCCAATGGAGCAGGGAAGTCAACTCTTCTGAAGCTGCTAACTGGAGAGTTACTACCCACAGATGGCATGATCCGAAAACACTGTCATGTCAAGATAGGGCATTACCATCAGCATTTAAAAGAACAGCTGGACTTAGATCTCTTGCCTCTCGGGTCAGGAGCTCCATCTGGGAACTAACAGCTGCTACCCTGACCAGCTGCTCAGGACAGGACCCTGGGGCTACACTCCTGCATTGCTGCAATACTGCTCCCCCAGCCTCTCCCCTGCCCCTCAACCTGCCTTAGCTGCACTCTCTTATCTACAGACGGACAGTAACTGTTTCCTGTCCTCCTTCCAGTTACATCTGTCCATGTCTGGACTCGGCTGGCCATTCCCTCCAGCCCCTTGCTGGTTACCTTACTCTGAGTGTGATGCAGTCAGAGGCACCTGCAGGTTAGCCCAAGGGCCCAAGCCCTGGATTTGGCTTGCGGAGGAGGTTAGGATCCTCGTTTTCTGGGTTTTGGTGATGTTGGAGGAGTACCCCCAGCCCACCGCCCCGATTCCTTTTTGCTTCTGGTTTGGAGCTCTGGACCAGGACCTTCGTCCTGGTCAGTTTTTAAATAATTATTTAACAGTGTGACTTTTAGACCTGCGTGACATCTACAAAGTGCCCAATAAAGAAAGAGGAAGCCAAAACAAAACAAAACAAAACAAAACAAAACAAAACTAAGTAAAATAGAAGTTTTTGACCATGAAACAAAGACAGTGCTTTACAAGCAAACAGTGCTTACAAGCAAAACGGCTCCCCTAAAGCAGAGGGAACACGTAGAGTTTATTGTTCCGCCTTTCCCACTGAGGTCTGCTTGGAATCTGTGTTTAAGTGTGGCGGCAGAGTGGGGTCAAGATTCATTTTATCCATCTGGATCATTTTGTCCACCTGATCACCCTGCACAGCCATCCAGTCCCTGCGGCTCTCCAGTGTCCATGTATGTGAGGGTCTGAGTCTCTCAGTTGGCCTTATGGGCCAACCTGCTGTTTTTGTGGGTCGGAGACTTGGTCTAGAGTGTGTGTGTAGGAAAAAAGTGTTCATGATTGGCCTCGTACTTCACCAGGGGTGAGGCATTTAATGTGGCTTTTTGTCCTTTCTGCCCCAGGATCCCGCAGGCCTGTTCTCTCTATGCCTTTGGTCTGTTTCCCCCAAATCTGAGCCCGTCCCCTCCCTACTTTGTTTGTCCCTTCCTTGCTTCATGGCCTCGAGATGCCACCGACCTAGCACCCAGGGCATCTGGGAGACTCGGCTATGGAGAAAAGGGAGGTGGTGGCAAAAGAGACGCCTGCTGAGGACAGGCAGGCCTAGGGCAGTTGCCTTCTCATGCAAGTAATCATGAAGGTCATGTTATACATGGTGTCAGGGAGAGCAGCTGATTTTAGTATCAATTATAAAAGCTAGTTTCCAACGAAGAAATAAAGAAAATGACAAGATATGGCTTGGCTGAGCCGAAGCAGTACTGATTACAGACACCTGCTCAACTGTTTGCAGTGAAATAACACGCACGTGAGTCAGGTTAAGTTTGTTGTACTTCAATGTAAAAGTGGTTATGAAGTCCATTTTCAAATATTCAACTTTTAAAACATGATCCTTATTTATATTGGATGTCATCACTTAAATAAAAAAGAACTTAAGTCACGATTCCTCCTTATAAGACTTTTATTAACACCAGAAATGAAACAGTAAAAACAAAATGAATTTGAAAAATCAGTGTGATTGGGGGTGCAGAGATGGTATGAACAGGGACTGAGGAAAAAGCCAGGTCTGAGGACAGCCTTCAGTGTCAACTTGGAACTTTTAAAGGTCATGATTCAGCTGATCCTGTGAAGTGGACTGTGCGGTGGGCAGGTCGCTTCGTGCCTTTAGAGCCAGGCTGTGTGCTGGACCTCAAGGCTCTTCCTTCCCCAAGGAAAGCTTAACTCCCAGTGCTCCTGGGTTTGTCACCTTCTGGACTTGCAAGCTTGAGACCCTTGGGTCCCCTGTCCTGCACTGGACAACTCCTGACTGGGAGGAATTTTCTAACGCGATGAGACAGAAGAAAATGAAACAAAAAGGAACTACAGAAAACAAAGTGGGGTTAATTGCTGCATTGCCCTGTTATGCTGATTCCCACATCTTGTAGGTCTCTGGGATCATTTCTGTAACAAACATCAGGCCCTTGGTCAGAAACATAGCTCTCTCTCACACACACACATCGATCATCTCCACCAAAACCAATATTTTGACTTATGGTACCTTTGCTGGTGTCAGCTCAAAAACTACCTGTACTTTGTTTCCTAGAATCATTATGCTTTTGCATAGCCATCCTCTAACAGTTATCAAAGCAGGACACAATTGCATACACTCTGGAAATGAGGGGTGAGTCACCATTTTCAAAATTAAAATTTTAAAATTCTGACCCCTATCACCTTCCATACCTTTAATGCAGAGAGTGCCTATTCAGAGCATTCCATTTTTCAGTAATCACATCCAAACAGGTCACACTACCCATGTGTGTATTTCTTCATGCTATAAATATGTTTCTGGAAATGTTTTGTAGAAACAGATTTCTTTTCTTTTTGGGGGGGTCAATTGAGTGACATTTCACTACTGACATAATTTCAGCTATTCTTTTCTATCTCCAATCTGGTGTGGTTCTTGACACTTGGGCCTACAATTTTTTTCTGCATCAGCCTTTGTCAGATAATCAGTGATCCTAACACAAGTGCTCCACACATGGGAACTGGCAGTTTGAAGCCCTGGTTTCTTGCCTGAGTCTCTTTGCAAGTCACATGGGGAAGAAGGCAGCTCCTCACCGGCTTTGGCTGTGTGTGGTGATGCAGAGCTGGCTGTGGGGCTTAGGGAGAGGGGAGACCTCTCCTTGCTCTGTCCAGACTCACTAAGGACTCTGAACTCAGTTAAAATACTTAGAATCTATTTTCCCCCACTTTGTCCAAGGAAGAAAATAATGTCACCAGAACCTGCTTCTTTGAAAATCAATATGGCTTCTTTGAAAATCAAAATGACTTCTTGTATGGTCTGAAAAAAGAAGACTTTGGCATTTACTTACCTGTGGGGTGATTGGAAACCCTGAAATCCTGTAGCAAAGTCTACAACTGCCCCAACTGCACTGACTATCATGGGCCTGACTGCCAATTTGATCTATCCTCATAAAGAAGACAAAATCTCAGTCAGAATGCAGGACCAGTATCTGCTTAGTTTCCAGCTGTAGGTGCTCAGAAGGATCAAGAACAGACATTAAATAACACTTCATGCCCAACTAACACCTTCATTCTGGGTGTCCTGGACCCCAGGACCTGTAAAGGAAGGGGTGACATGACACCCTCATTATAAAGTGGGAGTGTTTGTACTCTCAGTACCTAGTTACTTCTCAAGCAGAGGGGAGCAATTGGCTGGGAAACCTAAGAATGGAATTCATAGGTTTTTCCTGGTCATTTTTCTCTATCACTCAAAAGCTTGGGCCCATCATAGGATAGCCAGGGACAACCTACGCCTTCCCCAAGGTGGTAAAAATTCCTCTGCTAGCATTAGCCAGCTCACAGGGAAACACACTGCATAGGGGACCATGAGAATGGCCTTCAGACTGACCATCAGTAGGTATTTCTAATTGTAACTACTGATGATAGAGTTCCAGTTGAACATCGCACAAAGAAACCCTCACTTGACATGCACACCTTTCAAGTATCAAAACTGTTCAGATCCCTACTCATTTTGTGTCTGCAGGTGCTTCCCACATGTCTCCAAGGCTCACCCAATTAATCCATTTTGTCAAAATCCTCAGAGGAAGTATGAGGTAGAGGAATGAGTTTGCAATTGGCAGCCTGGACAACTGTATTCTAAGCCGGACTCTGGGTCTTGGCTTTGTGATAATCTTGGGCAAAGCATTCCCTCCTCTAGTTCTCAGTGTTCTTTTCTTCAAAGTGGCATCAATGGTCTCTTCCATGCCTATCTTCTAAGGTCTTTCGGAGAAGACATGAGACGGTGCATGGGAAAAGGCCAAGAGCAGCAGAATACCTGGCTACAGGTAGCTGCTTAATTGCAATGTCCTTAGAGCCACCAGTGTCATCTGATATACTTATCTCAGAGCCTGAGATCCATTGCCCCTGTCACTTGTCTTTGTTTGGGGATTGACATGACTAGTCTGCTGAAGTCCTTGGAGTAAGATTTTGCCACCATCACTGGGCTTGATCTCCTCAACTGTCTTCAGAGGCTGGAACAAGATGGTCTCCAGAGGCCCCTTTGCTAGGATAATTTATCATTCTCATTGAAGCACAGGAGACAGGTCAGAATTTCAGGTATTGGAGTCAAACGATAAAATCCTGTTGGTCGCAACACTCACTCCAATCTTTGCTCCGATAAGACAGCGGGGAGGCTAGATTCTCTCAGAGCCCCCTCAGGAAGGCAACTGCTTCCTTCTTTTGTTCCTTCAATGTATAAAGAGGTCTTCTTTCCTAAAGGTTCTGGCCAAGACCTTGAAAACTACACAGTCTCTCTTGGTTTTGACCTGTGTTGACCATCAGTGTGTTTTTAGTTGAAAAGAAAAAAATAGAAAAAACTCAAACTGAGCCCCAAGTTTCCCTGTTTCTCATACTTTGGATTGCCTCTCATCCGTCCACTCCTGTTTTGTGCTCTGGAGAGCCTGTGTCTTCTGCTCATCCACTTGGACATAGTCTACTCTTTGTTCTTCTGAAAGGAGAAGTTTCTGAAGAAGGAGAACAAAAAGGTTTTCATTACATCTAACTTAAAATGTCAGGAAAATGTTTACCCTTTTGTATTAAATTACATTGTTAAATATTTGTTGCCCTTTTCTTTGTGTGGAAGCTTTATACTTTGTATATGCACGTGCGTGTGCACAAAAACACATTGCTTCCCTCAACTTTGCTCTAGCCACTTGACTTGCTTTGACCAATATAATGTAAGTGGAAGTGACATAGCCTGGCATGGTGGCATGTGCCTGTAATCCCAGCACTTTGGGTAAGAAATACCTGAGACTGGGTAATTTATAAAGGAATCTTTATAATTGGGTATTTCTTCATAGCAGCATGAGAATGGACTAATACACAGGCCAAGGCAGGAGGATCACTTGAGCCCAGGAGATCAAGATCATTTTTTATTAAAAAGATAAAAAACAGCTGTGGGTGATGGTGTGCAACTGTAGTCCCAGCTACTTGGGAGGCTGAGATGGGAGGATACCTTGAGCCCAGGAGATCGAGGCTGCAGTGAGCTATGACCATGCCACTGCACTCCAGCCTGAGTGACAGAGTGAGATCTTGTCTCATGAAAATAAAACAACAATAACAAAAAGGAAGTGACATGTTCCAATCCTAAGGAGAAAAGAGGTATTCTGTGATTCTGCAATCTCTCTTTTTCCTCTGCCAGGAGGCCAGCACACTTCAGATGGGGGCTGCTTCTCTTGCCTGGGCCCTGGACTGGAACACAAAGGCTCTGGCCTGCAATAAAAGAGCCTTTGTGTTGAAAGTAGATGAGATTTGGGGGTTGTTTGCTTTGAGTGCATAGTCTACCAAAACTGAGTAATGCTCCTTTTATACTTATTGCTCCTACCTTTCTTAACAGCTTTTCTCCAGTCTCATATCAGGTTTTTGGAATGATATTAAAAGTAGAAAAGAAGTAGGAGTTACCTCAGCGAAAGAGTAGGAAAGTCCTCCATTGTTTCCCATGCACTCATTCCTTACGCTGTACAGTGGGTGATACTAGTTCACAGCTATGATGACTTACATGTATTAACTCAATTAATCCTCACAACAGTCCTTGACATAAGTGTTGTCATTTCTGATTTCCATTTTTCAGATGAGAATTCTACCCAAAGGGGTAGCTGCCCAACTTGGCATTCAAGGCCCCTTACTAAGGGGTTCCACTTCCAACTTACAGTTCTTTCCACTGCTCCCTCAAGTCTAACCAAACTAGGCTGTTACTTGTTCCCTAAACAGGATGTTCCTACACCTGGAGGGTCCTCTACCTCACCCTCATTTCTGCCTGAGACATTTTTCTATAAACTTTATGGTCCAAATTTTGAAGTGTGAATATCACATCTATTTATACATATACACACAAAGAACACACCCTAGAAGGAAATACACCAAGATTTCATTCTGTCTGGGAGATGGGATTAGGGCTGATTTAAATATTCCTCATTATACTTGTCTGCATTTTTCACACTTTCTAAGGAGAATATGCATGATTTGATCATCAGAAAAGTCTAAGCAGAAATGGAATCACCTGGGGATTCTCAGACGCAAAGCCCTTCCTACCTGCTGCATGGGGGCTGGTGATGCTGAATTGAAGTCCAGGGCCAAATAATCTAGGCTGAATTTCTTTGTCCACGTAAGAACACCACTGCTCAGGGAACTGGTTGTTCGGTGCTCCTCCTAGGAACCAACATCGCAGGAGTCAGGTTAATGATGTCTATCTGGGTTGCTCAAGGGAAGGAGGGCAAGTTGTGGTTTCACCCAAGCAGATGCCGTCATATCGTAACAGAATAGTCTGATGAGACCTGAGTCAATCAGCCTGCATATCTGAGTGAGAACTGTAATTTCAAACAGAATATAGCCAGTCTGGCCTTCACAGTGAAACTATACCATTATTCACTATGGGAACAGTATGCCAAAATTCACTCAAAAAGGAATTTGCTTCACGAATCTGACAGGCCTGTGATACTTTAGAGATTAAACCCTGACGAGATCAACTATACATATTAAGTTCTCGTGAAGGCATCCCAAATGCATTTAAATATAATTTGCACAATACAGTTATAACACAGATGAAACTCAGGGCCCAGCTTCAGAAGTGAAATGCTACCGATCTATATCTTTGAAGCTGTTTCCCCTCTACCATCTTTCCTTCTCCTCCCAAGAGGTAAAGCACTATCTTGAATTTTGTGCTTACCACTCCTTTTACTTTTAAATATAGTTTTATGAGTATACAAGTATCCTTAAATAACAGACTATTTCCTTTCACCTGTTTTTGAATGTCATATCAACAGAATCATATTGTATACATTTTGGGTGGCTTCAGTTTTGTGTTCAATATTAGGTACTCCACATTCACTTGTGTCGATGCATTAGCCCTATTTCACTCATTTGCACTGGGTCAGATATTCCATTGTATGACTTATTTAACCATTCTGCCATCAAAGGATATTTGAGTTGCTCCCAGTTTGGGGGCTATTACAAGCAATGCTGCCATGGACATTCATGCACCTGTGGGAAAAATTCCAGGGCATTTACTTGGGAATAGAATCACTGGGTTATAGAATATGAGCATCTTCAACTTTACTAAACATCACCAAACTATTTTCCAGAGTGAACCAATCTACATGTGTACCATCCTGGTCAACATTTGGTATTGTCAGACGTTTTAACATTTTTCCTACCTAAGACAGGTAAAATGGTATCTTACTGTGGTTTGATTTTCCATTCCCCTGATTATTAATTAGTATGAGTACCTGTTCAGATGTTGAAAGGTCATTTATTTCTCCTCTGTGAATTGCCTGTTTGGGTTTGTTTTGTTTTTTGGGTTTTTTTTTTTTTTTTTTTTTTGCCTTGTTTCTGGTTAATTTTTGTATTGAATTGTCTATTTTCCTTACTTACCCTGAGTACTTTTTCCTATGCCCTGGAGAGTAATCATTTGCTATCCTGTATGTTACAGATAGCTCATCACAGTCTAGCTTCTTGTCTTTTCATTTCTTTTTATGGGATTTATTTTAACTAAGAAATACTTTTAATGTAATATGTCAATCTTTTCCTGCATGGCTTGCACTTGCATTATGTTTAAGGAATCCTGCCCTATGCTGAGGTCATAATTTATTTATCTATATTTTTTCCTGAAATTACAAAGTTTTGTAATAATTTGCTCCATGTTTAAGCAATAATCTCACTTGAACTGATTTTAATATTGTATATGGTGGTGCAATAGAAATAAAATTCATTCCATTTTTGTTGTTGTTTTTACTCAACATGGATAACCTAGTTTCCCCCAGAATCAGCTTCAAAGTTCCTCAAAAATCTCTGTTAGGGAATTGGTAAGGTAATGTCTTTAATATTTGAGTCTTCCTATTCAGGAACATGGTCTACTTTTCCACTTATTTCATTCTCCTTAATGTCTTTTGATAAATTTTAATAATTTTCTCCACAACATTTTTTTGTTAGATTTATCCCTAAATACCTACAGTTTGTTGTTACTATAAATGGTAAGTTTTGTTTAAATTCTTTTTTCTGTTTGTTACCATTATATAGACATCCAACTGGATTGTGTATATTGACTTTATATCCATCAATCTTGATATCTTTTATTAACTGTAATTATTTATTTTACTAACTTAGTAATTCTAATTATTTCTAAGTAGATTATTTCGAGTTATCACTCATATAAGCAGATTATTTTGAGTTATCACTTCATCTATGAATAATCACTGTTTGTCTTCTTCCTTCCTTTCTCATTCTTACTCATTTTGTTTCTTTAGGAGATATTTTTAGTGTTTAACCACTGAGTATGATATCTACTATAGGTTCTATAAGATTCATTTTTCATTTATTATGACGTTAAAGAAAATTCCTCTATTCCTTGTTTACTAATAGATTTTTTCATGAATAGATGAGTTCTATCAAATGCTTTTTCTGTATCTAGTAAGATAATATATCATTTTTCTCCTTTAATCTGTTAATGTGCTTGGTTGACTTAATAGATATTCCTGGTTTATGGCTGTAATAGCTCATCTCCCTGAGAATATTGGTAATAATAGAGTTTTAAAAAGGCTTTTCCTAGCCGGGCACAGTGGCTCATGCCTTTAATCCCAGCACTTTGGGAGGCCAAGGTGAGCGGATCACTTGAGGTCAGAAGTTCAAGACCAGCCTGGCCAACATGGTGAAACCCTGTCTCTACTAAAAATACAAAATCAGCCAGGCATGGTGGTGTGCACATGGAATCCCAGCTATTCGGGAGGCTGAGGCAGGAGAATCACTTGAACTTGGGAGGCAGAGGTTGCAGTGAGCCGAGATCACTCCACTGCACTCCAGCCTGGGCGACAGAACAAGACTCCGCCTCACAAAAAAATAAAATAAAAAATAAATAAAAAGGTCTTTCCTTCTGGCATAGTTCTTATTTCGTCTAACCTGTTTTGGTCTCAATCTTTCATGCTAGAGTTCTCCTGAAATGTCACATGAAATCACTAACTGTTGCTTATACTTATGAGCGAAAGACCAAAAAGCTAACATGAAGCTTTGTGTACATGGATGGTGTTTGTCAACTCTGGAGTTTTCTGCAGGGTGATCCCATTGGGTGGTTATCTTAAGTAACCCTCAATATTAGGAACTACATTTTGCCACTTGGGCTGCTCAAATAGCCCAGAGAAATATTTTCTAATATCTAAACTCAATTGTAAAGGTCTGGTTGTCAACATTCTGGAAAAGGGCTTAAGAATGGTTCTCATATCCATTATGCCTATTTAATTAATCACCTTGTTGTTAGTATAGTATTCATGGTCAAATATGTCTAGTATCCCCCAGTGCAGAGATCTTTTGTTTTACTCTCTCCAGAGAGACTGCACTTCAACTTTTCTATGAGATGGGGGATGGAAAGTCACAGTGTTTCACCTCCATGGAGTGAGGGAAGGGATCTTGGAATTTACCTGATGCCTTTGACCACTACTACTTCTTTTACTTTCCCTTCAACCCTACTTCAGAACTACCTATTGTGGACAATTCCTGAATTCTTTGGGTAGTCTAAGTCAAGTTGCTTCTTGCCTGCCTTCCACCACATTTAAGATTTATTTTTTTTTTGCGGCGGGGAGGGGTCTTTTAAGTCATTTACTACATATCTACCTGCATTCCAGTTTCCAATATGCTACTGCTATTTTCTTCTCCAATTCTTCATATCTTTGTGGATTTATGCCTTTAACAGATTTCTTTACTGTTATTTTAGAGGGTGTTTGGGGATGGAGAGAAACTGGAGGCTTGTGGTCAATCTTCCATCTGAGGTTCATGTGTCAGTACTTTATTTCTTTTTATGGCTGCATAATACAATGGAATATTATTCATTATATATTATACTACATTTTATTCACACATTCATCAGTTGATGATCATTTCAGTTGTTTTCCCTTTCTGGCTACTATGAAAAAATGCTTCTACGAACATTTGTGTATGAGTATTTGGTTAGGTATACTCTTCTGTGGGATTTTAAAATCTGCATCCATGAGTAACATTGGCCTACAACTTTCTACTTATGTAATTGCTATTTGTTTTATCAAATTATTTTAGCCTCATAAAGTAAGGTGAGCAATATTCTCTTCTCCCATTCCTGGTAGGTGTTTATATAAGATTGCACTTATCTCTTCTTTTTGGTAGAAACTATCTGCAAAGTTTTTCGGGCCTTATGATCCTTTGTAGTACAAATTTTCCTACTGATTCAGTGTCTTTAATAGGTACATAAACATTCAGGTTTTCTACTTCTACTTGAGTCAATTTCTGATTTTTTTTAATCCAGAGAATTTGCCTATAACCAAAGTTTTCAAATTTATTGGTACAGAGTTGTTCACAAACATCTCTCATGTATTTGCAATTATTATCTGTTTTTCATTCTTAATATTACTTACTTGAATTAATATCTTTTTTATTAGTTTTGTTAAATTTTAGTCTTTTTAAAGAGCCAATTACAGCTGTATTGATCCTCTCTGATTTTGTTATTTTGTTAGTTTCTGTTCTTGCCTTTATTCATTTCACTTTTGTAGGGTTTTTCTAAACTTATTATTATAAAATTTTTCCAGCATTCAGCCAAATTAAAGAAAATATACCCACCATGTATACTCCACTAACATTTTATTAGACTAACCTGCTTGTAAGTCTTTGGGCTTGTGGAGGAATGGTACCTTTCATGAATTGTGAGCAACTCTAGCATTATCCCTTGACATATTGCTTCTCTCCTATTTTTCTATAATCTCCTTCAAAAACTCTGACTATACAAATATTTGACCTTCTTATTCTATCTTCCATGTCCCAAATTTCTTTCATATTCTCCATGTTTTTAACTCCTTGTCTGATTTATTAGTAACTTCTTCATAAATTATCTTCCAGCTCACTAAATCACTCTTTGTGCTTAGTCTGTTTATCTGATCCACTGAGTTTCTAATTTCATTCTTGTTTTTATTTCTACAAGTTGTAAATGGTCTTTTACAATCTACTTGGTCATTTTTAATAGTATCTCATTACTTAATCCAACTTTCAATTTCTCATTTATTTCTTTAAATATAGTAAAACTACTTATTTTATATTCAAAACCCAGTATTTCCAAAAACTGCCTACTTCCACATTTGATTCTATTATTTGTAATTCGTATTAATTTGGGGGGTTGCCGTTTCTCAATATTTTTGGCCCCAGAGATTTCTTTTCCCTTCCCTTCTTGTCAGCTGAGTTTTAGATTTAAAAACGTATCATATTTATAATAAGAGGTGTTTTTCATGCTATCTTGCCTACCAGTGTCCCATCAAATTTTAAAAATAGAATAAATGTAGTTTCACCTCCAGTAATGTTGAATAAAGTAATTTTGACCACCCTTCCTGCCAAGAACAATATTTTTTTTCCATTTTTAGTAGAAATTAAAAAATTGCTTCTAAAATTTTTATGGGAGTAGAAAAGTCAAAGAAAAAAAAAAAACCTTGAGGAGGGAAACAAAGCAGGAGGACTTACTTTCCTTGATATTGAGTCTTATAAAGCTACAGCAACTAAGGGAGTTCGTATTGTTCAAAGATAGGGAAACCAACAGAATAGAATTAAGAGTCCATAAAAAAACCCATACATATATGGATACTTGATTTATGGCAAAGATGGCACTGCCGAATAGTCAGTAAATGATAGTCATTTTACATAAATGGTGCCAACCAATTAGATAAACATACGGGGAAAAATGAGTCTTGACCCCCATCTCACAGCACACACAAGTTAATTCAAGGTGATATAATCTAAATGTGAAGGTAAAACTAGAAAACTCCTAGGAAATAGCCATAATTCACCCGAGATCAAATAGATGATTATCCTGTATTAAAGAAATTGAATTCACCCAGAGGGTTTCATTGGTGAATTATACCAAAAATTTAAAGAATAAACAAAACTAATTCTACACGATCTGTTCCAGAAATTAGAAGAGGAGAGAACACTTCCCGAGGAACCCAGCATGACCTTAATAACAAAACCACACAAAGACACTACAAAAACCTAAAGATCAACACCCATTAGGAACACAGACATGAAAATCCTCAACAAAATATTAGCAGATGAAATGCAGCAATATATACAAGGAAATAATACACCATGACCAAATGGGGTTTATCTAGAGAATACAAGACTGGCTTAAAGCCTGGCACAGTGGCTCATGCCTATAATCCCAGCATTTTGGGAGGCTGAGGTGGGAGGATGGCTTAAGCTCAAAAGTTCAAGACCAGCCTGGGCAACATAGCAAGACCCTGTCTCTACCAAAAAAAAAAAAATCCCAAGAAATCTGAAGAAAATAAAAACTTCCTATAATTAATAAGTTAATTCAGCAACCTCAAACTCTTGGCCTCAAGGGATCTTCCTGTCTCAACCTCCTGATTAGCTGGGACTATAGGCACAGCTACTATGCATGGTTAATTTTTAATAACATTTTTGTAGAGACAGGGTCTCACTTTGTTGCCCAGTCTGGTCTTGAACTCTTGGGCTCAAGCCATTCTCCCACATCAGCCCCCACAAAGTCCTGGGATTACAGGTGTGAGCCACTAAACTCAGCCAATCATATTTCTATATACTACCAATGGGTCATTGGAAGCTGAAATTTTAAAAATACCATTTATAATAGCTCCAAAAAGGAAATACTTCGATATAAATCTAATAGGACATGCATAAGATCTATGTAAAAATTACAAAATTATGAGGGGAAAAAATCAAAGAAAATCTGAATAAATAAGCCGGGTGTGGTGGCTCATGCCTGTAATCCCAGCACTTTGGGAGGCTGAGGCAGATGGATCACTTGAGGTCAGGCGTTTGAAACCAGCCTGGCCAACATGGTGAATCCCTGTCTCTACTAAAAATACAAAACAATTAGCTGGGTGTGGTGGCATGTGCCTGTAATATCAGCTACTTGCGTAGTTAAGACATGACAATCACTTGAACCCGGGAGGCAGAGGTTTCAGTGAGTCGAGATTGTGCCACTGCACTCCAACCTGGGCAACAGACAAGACTCCGTCCAAAAAAAAAAAAACACAAAAAAACCCAATCTGAATAAATGGAGAGCTATACTGTGCTCACTAACTGGAAGATTCAGAATAGTCAAGACTCAATTCTCAAATGTATTTATAGATTTAATGCAATTCCAATTAAAAAAAAGTCTTAGCAGGATAGCTTTGTAGATAAAGAACATCTGACTCTAATTACACATGGAAAGGCAAAGGAAGTAGAATAACAAAAACAAGTTTTAAAAACAAGAATGAAGTTCGAGAAAATACACTTCCTGATTTTAAAATTTACTCCAAAGCTACAATAATCAAGACTGTGTGGTATAGGCAAAGAGACAGACAATGGAACAGAATAGAAAATCTACACAAATATGCCCAACTGATTTATTACAGAGGTGCAAAGAAAATTCAGTGAAGAAAGGATTATATTTTCCATAAATGGTACTGAAACATTTGGCCATCCATATGCAAAATGTCAACTTCGACTTCACCTCACATCTTACACAAAAATTAACTTAAAATGGATCACAGACCTAAATGTAAAACCATAATTCTTTTAGAAGGAAATAAAGGAGAAAATTCTAATGAATTAGGTTAGGCAGAGTTCTTAGACATGATAACAATCTATTAAGGAAACAAAATCAATAAATTGGACTTAATTAAATTTTAAATGTTTGCTCCGCGAAAGACAGAAGAGAATGGAAAGAGAAGCTCCAGATATGGAGAAAACATTTGTAAATTATATATCCATTGGAGGACTTGGTTTTTTTTGTTTGTTTGTTTTTGTTTTTGTTTTGAGACAGAGTGTTACTCTGTCACCCAGGCTGGAGTGCAGTGGCATGATCTTGGCTCACTGCAACCTCTGCCTCCCGAGTTCAAGCGATTCTCCTGCCTCGGCCTCCCGAGTAGCTAGGACTACAGGCACATGCTACCATGCCCGGCTAATTTTTGTATTTTTAGTAGAGACAGGGTTTCACCATTTGGCCAGGCTGGTCTCGAACTCCTGCCCTCAAATTATCCTCCCACCTCAGCCTCTCAAAGTGCTGGGATTACAGGCGTGAGCCACCGTGCCTAGCCCCTTTGGAGGACTTGTACACAGAATATATAAAGAACTCTCAAAACTCAATGTAAGAAAACAAACAACCTGATTTAAAAATTGGCAAAAAGATCAAACAGATACTCCACCAAAGAAAATATATGGATGGCAAGTAAACACACCAAAATATGTCCAACATAATTTACCATTAGGGAAGCACACGTTAGAGCCATACTGAGATACCGATATACATCTATTAGAAGGTAGAAAATTTAAAAATCTGGTAATACCAACTATGCTGGCAAAGGAGGTGGAGCAACCGGAATTCTCATAAGTTGCTGGTAGGAGTACAAAATGGTACAGCCATTATGGAAAACATTTTGGCAGTATCTTACAAAGCTAAATAAACAATTGATGACTCAGTTAAACATATATTTGATGACCCAGCAACACCACTTCTAGGTATTTATTCTAGAGCTGGATTTCTCAGCTGTGGCAACTAATGACATTTGGGGCTGGATAGTTCTTTGTTGAGAGGGCTGTCCTGTGCATTGTAGGATGTATAGCAGTCCCCCTGATTTTTTTCCATTAGATGTCATTAGCACTACCTCCTCCACTCCAAGTTGTAGCAATCAAAAATGTCTCAAGACATTGCCAAATATGCCTTGAGGGTCAAAATCAACACTGGCTGAGAACCACAGCTCTAGAGAAATGAAGACGTCTGTCCATGCAGAAACCTGTCAAATACCACTAAGATCAGAAACAAGGCAAGCATGTCCACTTTTGCTACTTCTATTCAACAAAGCATTGGGAGTTCTAGCCAAAGCAATCAGGTGAGAAAAAGAAAGAAAAGACACCCAAACTGGAAAGGGAGATGTAAAGTAATCTCTATTTGCTGATAATATAACCTTATGTATAGATAACCCTAAAAATTCCACACAAAAACTAATAATAAATTAAAAATAAACAAATTCAGCAAAGTTGCAGGATATAATATCAATACTCAAAAACCAGTTGCATTTCTATACACTAATAGTGAACAATCATAAAAGGAAATTTTTAAAAATTTTCATTTACAATATCATCAAAAAGAACAAAATACTTAGGAATAAATTTAACCAAGGAGGCAAAGACTTATACACTGAAAACTATAAGAAGAAAGTAAAGGAGACATAAGTAAATGAAAAGATATCTGTGTTCATGAATTGGAAGACTTAATATTGTTAATATGATAATATTATGCAAAACAGTTTGCAGATTCAAAGCATTCCCCATCAGAATTCCAATGGCATTTTTTTGCAGAAATAAAAAACCCTGTCCTTAAAGTTCACATGTAATATTAAGGGACCCTTAAATGACAAATCAATCATAAAAAAGAAGAACAAAGTTGGAAGACTCATACTTTCTGATTTCAAAACTTACTACAAAGCTACACTAATCAAAACAGTATGGTACTGGCATAAGGACAGACATATAGACCAAGAAATAAATCCTTGCATATGTTGATTTTCAATGAGATTTTCAATGAGAGCGCCAGGACCATTTGACATCGAAAGGATAGTCCAGTCTTTCTAACAAATGGTGCTGGAAAAACTGAATGTCCACAAGCAAAAGAATGATGTTGGACTCTAACCTTATACCACATATAAAAACTAACTCAAAAAAGATCAAAGATCTAAACATAAGAGCTAAAACTATAAAACCTTTAGAAGAAAACATAGGAGACAATCTTCATGACATTGGATTTGGCATCCCATTTCATGGATATGGCACCAAAAGCAAGGCAATAAAAGGAAAGAAAATTTTGAAATCAAAAACTTCTGTGCATCAAAGGACACTATCAAAAGAGTGAAAAGAGAACCCACAGAATGAGAGAAAATATTTGGAAATCATGTATCTGATAAGGGGTTAACATCCAGAATACATTAAAAAAATTCCTATAACTAAACAACAACAACAAAAGAAACAATCTAACTTAAAAATATGCAAAGGACTTGAATAGACAATTCTCCAAAGAAGATATATAAATGGCCAATAAGTAGATAAAAAGATGTTCATTAATCATTAGGGAAATGCATATGAAAACCACAATGAGATACCAATTCACACTCATTAGGATATATATTATAAAAAATGATAAATAGGTCAGGCGTGATGGCTCACGCCTATAATCCCAGCACTTTGGGAGTCCAAGGCAGGCAGATCACATGAGGTCTGGAGTTTGAGATCAGCTTTGCCAACATGGTGAAACCCCATCTCTACTAAAAATACAAAAATTAGCCGGGCACGGTGGTACACGCCTGTAATTCCAGCTACTTGGGAGACTGAGTTAGGAGGATCGCTTGAACCTGGGAGGTGGAGGTTGCAGTGAACCGAGACTGTGCCACTGCACTCCAGCCTGGGCAATAGAGAGAGACTCTGTCTCCAAAAAAAAAAAAAAAAAAAAAAAAAAAAGATAAATAAAAAGTGTTAGTGAGGATGTGGAGAAATTGGAACCCTTGTGCATTACTGGCAGTAATGTAAAATGGTGCAGTCACTGTGGAAAACAAGTTTGGTAACTCCTTAAAAAGTTAAGTATAGAATTACCATATGATCCAGAAATTCCACTTCTACATATATATACAAACAAATTGAAAGCAGGAAGTCAAACATACACTTGTATGCCAATGTTTATAGCAGCACTATTCATAATAGACAATGGTAGGAACAACCCTAAATGCCCATTAGCAGATGAATGGATGAACAAAATGTAGTCTATACAGTTAAATATTACTCAGCCTTAAAAATAAATGAAATGCGGATATATCCTACAATGTGGATGAATCTTGAAAACACTAGACAAAATGAAAGAAGACAAACACAAAAGGACAAATATTGTATGACTCCACTTATATGAGGTACCTAGAATTAGGTAAGTTCATAGAGACAGAAAGTAGAACTTTACTACAAGAAAAGTATTTTTTGAAAACTGCAAAAGAAAGCTTCTAACAGTTCTAATTGCCTAAAAACTTGAAAAAAAATCCAAATGTCATTCCATGGGTGAGGGGACAAACAAGATGTGACACATCCATATGCTTGAACACTGCTCAGCAATAAAATGGAAGGAACTATTAATACATGTAACAATGGATGAATTTCAAAAAAACCATTCTGAGTGAAAGAAGCCAGTTTTAAAAGGTACTGTATGATTCTATTTTTGTGGCATTCTTGAAAGGACAATACTATAGTCATGAAGAACAGATCAGTGGTTGCTAGGGGTTACAGGTGAAGGGAGGATGTGGCTGTAAAGAGGTAGCATGAGGGATTTTGGAACTGTTGTGTATTCTGATCACGGTGGTGGTTACACAAATCTCTATATATGTTCAAACTCGTAGAACTGCACACCAAGAGAAAGTCAATTTCACTGTATGATGTAAAAATGATCTAAAAACTTAAAAGTAATGTAATACCATAATACAAAATTAATGTGAGATTTAAGAGTCTAGAACTCTACTATAAAAGCCTTACAAGACTATTGAAACCAAAGGGCTTGAAAAAGTGATAGAGAAGAAATCCCATATATTAAAATTATGTTTATTCTTCTAAATTTTCTATAATTTCACAAACATTTAAAGAAGAATATATGGCAAAACTTGTATTTCAGTAAAGCAAAACCGTGTTTCAGCCCCTGGCCTTAATTACTACATTCAGATCAGAACTTGCCCTTAAAGAGAAAAAAAAACACAACTTAACATATATACTTATGCGCAAAATCAAAGTCAAATCATACTAGGTTTGACTACCATATTGGGCTGTTATGTGGCACAAGTGAAATAATGTAAATCAAAGTCATATGAAACTGTCTTATTACTAAAGTTAAAAAAACACAATTGAACAAGATGGGATAGCCTTTAAACATTTTTATATGACAGTTCCCAAGATCATAGCTACTATCAGCCAGTGTTCTGGGTTCTTAATCTGCTGTGTCATGTTGCCTACTAATACACAGAGACAGTCATTGATCAGTGATCATAAACCTAGGCAAACAAACGATTCTTAACTTTGTTGTTAATGAAACACTGATCTTTCTCACAACATCAAAGATCAGAAATGAACCGTTGGTATCTGGAATGACTCTGCACTTGCTTCCATTGGGTTTTAGATTCACTTCCTTTTTCTGTTCTCTGGAGACAGAGCACAGCTGTTAAGCATCACTTTATAAGAGTGTTTTCTTCTAGAAATTTCCCAAGGGCCATTACTAAGTGTGAGAAATATTGGGAAGACCGTAACAGATTTGTGTATGAGTCACTTTGCATCTGCATATGGTTAAGTGCACTTACAGCACAATTTGAATAAAATAAGAAGGCAAAATGAAGCATTTAATAATAGCTTAACTGGAGATTACTATTTTTAGATTTTCAGTTGCTGATTATCCTTGCATATAGGAAGGCAGAAATGTCTTCTCAAGAGTATATTGTCACAGTGCCTTGAACACTGTCCTTCTAAGATCTCTTCAAAATTTCACAGTTCGAACAGAAGCTCTCTCTTGAGTTCCCTACATTTCTAAATTGCAGAACAGGCACTGTCATGGCTAAAGTATCTTCTAATTGCCAGAGGTGCTAAAAGTCCCTCTCCATCTTCAAAAGCCCATATTCTCAATAGCATCCAAGATGAAGAGAATAGAAGGAACAACAGGCTAGAAGGGAAACATCAGGACTCTTTAACTGCGAATGGTTAATCAAGTCTGCATCCACTCAGGTCTATAGAAAGATCCCATAATAGGAGTCTTCCAGAAGCTAATACACACTCACAGTCCAGGGCACTGTACCTTTCCCAATGGGACTCTAAGTGATTCATCCTCCAGGAAGGTTCAGAAACAGTCAGGACAGGGCCACCAGGTGTTCTGGTGGAAGGGAACATACAATATGTTGAGTTTTTACAATTTAAACTCTGGACATACAGAGAACTACAAACCTATTGAGGTCAAACAGGACATCACAGCCTCGGTGAAAAGAATTGCTGGCATTTCCATTTTCAAATTAAGCAAGCCTCAGCCCTGGGCTATCTTGAAATACTGCAATCTCAAAATGGTATGAGGAGTCGAATGTTGCAAGAAAAAAAGCTAACTCCAAATTGATTTGTTCCAAGTCTAGAAAAGCTTATGGCCTGGTTTTACGATCAAGTGGTTGTTTTAAAATTGCACAGGGCTTACTGAAGGCTGTGTTTCCTTTTTAATGAGCTCATAAGAATATAGGTTGGGGTGAAGGATAAGAAGAGTGTGAAAAATATAAGATTACCATTTCGATGTAGCTTTCTTCCTCTTCTCTGGAAACAGGATTAGCAAAAAATCTTGCAGAATTAATACCATTTCTTTCTGGAGAGAGAAAGCTGGTTCGACTGCTAAGAATAAAAATATAGATGAGGTCAAAGCAATGTCTTACAGCTGCTCTGAAAGCCAGCCAGGAACTAACATGGCCCTCATGGGGTTTCAGTCCTCCTCTTCCAGACACAACTTCCTTCCGGCCAAAGCAATTCCTGAAGATGCAGAAAATGCCCAACAGTTTCTGCTCCACTTTGGGGCAAATGGCTCCCAATTCACAAAGGCTGCTTTTTCTCAGGCCCTCTATGTGACACAGTTCATGAGCTTTCTAAATGGACGAGGGCATCATATCATTTAGAAAAAAATAAACTCCTTTGGGGCCTTCTTGTTTCTATTCAATGTAAAGAAAAGTGAGGATGTATGGCCATTCCTCTGATAGGACACAACACCGCTAATCAACTTCCATCCTTCTTCTGAGTCAGAAGCATGAGCTGAGTCACAGTCTTGGCTGGAAATACAGCTCATTGCAGAATTCTGCTTTACAATGCAATTGTGTTTTGTGGCATTTAGAGTGAACCGAGAAACTCCTGAGCCACGCTCAGGACTAAATAGGCAACTTCTAAAAGGTGAGATGAAAGGGTGCAACTACATTTTGAAGTTTGTCTACCCAGCCCATGAACCTGGGAACTCCCTTGTCCTACCCCATTCACAAAGTTGGGCTTGGGCCATAGCCAGTTCCACTGAGACTGGGGAACACAATTCTCTCTCCCCAGGAAATCTGAATTCAGAGCCCATCTGTTGGTACTGCAGTTGTAGCATGTAAACAAGTTCAGGGGGTATGGTACAGCTATCTTTGACCATGGGTTTGTGCAACAGAGAAAAGAATACTGCAAAGACAAAGAAATGCACAGATGTGAAGAGTGAAGCAGAAGTGAGCAGATTCCTTGGGTTCCCGACAGCACACTAGTTCCTGATTCCAGGGTCCTGGGAGACCCAGTCATATTCCTTCCTTTGTGATCTATAAAACAGCTCTTGCTCTCGATAATAAACCTCACCCCTCCTTTGGCTTAAACTAGATCAAATGGGCTTCAACTACATTTAATCAGAGGCCTAACACACACCAGGCATGTTTGTGCTGGATGAGGCTCTTTTGAGCAATCAGTCTTACCAAGGCACAGTGCGGGTCCTGGTAAGAGATGCATGCTCCCGGATAGTGGAGAGGTTTCTCAGGTCCAGAGGAGGTGGCCGTGCTACAAGACAGTGTGCAACATCCAGGAGGTCAAGGCCAGAATCTAAAGGCTATAAAACTATGACATTTCACTTTCCCAGCACACCAAATTCACATTTACTAACAGGCAGCACCGATGATGAGTGTGAATTTCACTGTCCTCCTCTCCCCTGCCTCACTGGGAGTAAAGACAAATACTGAGCAAATGGTCATATTACCTGCTGGAGGTTAACAACGTGGCAAGGCATTATTAAGAAGTCTCTGTATATCATGCGTGCTTCTAGGTGTCAAAGGCACAGGATGAACAAAGCAGATGAAAGTCTCTGACCTTGTGGAATTGCAACACCTATTACCTCACACCCAATGTGTCTGAAGTGGAAATGTTACCTTTCTTATCACAGGCAGAGATGATCACCCAGGTCCTAGTCTTCCCCACCTACAATCCATTGTCCACCTGATGATCCTTCTGCCTAGAACATTCTTCCCCATCTCTTTGCCTCCAGACAAGATCAGGCCCCACAGCCTGGGCTCTCAAGTTCTTGTACTTACCCTTCACAGCACAGCCCCAGTTTGTGATAATACACTCATCTATGATTTATCTGGGCCTAAACTGTGCTCCAGAAGAACAGGGGTGTATCTGGTCTGTTCACTGCAGTAGCCTCGGCATCTAGAGAAGCACTTGGTATCTGCCCCAACCCTTATTCCACCTCAGTGGCCCATCTTCCTGAGTTAGTCCTGGCCAGGTATCCACCTTTGCATCCACTCACTAAATCTCCAACCCTGAGTCTATCAGACATCTTCTGTTGCCTATGACAAGGTCCTGCAGAGCTGCGCTGTCCATTGTCGTGACAACTAGCCACACGTGCCCATTTACACATATATGTAAAGTTATTAAAATTAAATACAATTTAAAATGTAGTTCCTCAGTCACATTAGCCAAATTTCAAGGGTTCAATAGTCATTATTTCCAACATCACAGAAAATTCTGTTGTTGTTTCTGACCAGAATTAATGGCTATTTCCTCTGAACCTCATAAGACAGGATCTGTTCTCCTACTTAGCACCGATTTCATAATTCTATTTTGTGGTCCAGGTGGATTTTACATATCTTCCTCCCCCTCAGACTGAAAAAGCCTCTTGCTTCCTCATCTTTGTATCCCACTCAGTGCCTACCACAGCACTACATATGCAGCACATGCATTGTAAATGTATAAATGTAGTTTGACTGAAATTTAAGGGAATACGCCTGGAGTAGACCAGGCATGAGTAGTGGTCTTAGTTGGCAGCTTTGGGCACAGCCACCTGAAGTGACTTTTTTTGCTTTCTAAAGAGCAAAGAGAAGTCGGAATGGACAAGAGATCAGTCATTCTACCAATGCTCCCTTGTAATCACACAGCCAACTGGGAAGAGCAAGATGAGTAAGAATGAAGTTAATAAGTCACTCTGACCTGCTCTTCCTCTTTCCCTCTTTTCCTATCTATCTCCCTGTCTGTCCATGCTGCTCAAGAGACCAGAGAAGCTGCCTGGGAGTAAGACAGAAGCTGCAAGGCACCCTCTGCACAGAGGAGTCAGCCTAATTATTGCCAAAATCCTCTTCTACCCCTGAATACCTTTGCTGATGGGCATGCACAGAACGATGAGTGATAAACTGCATGTGACTGGGTCTGACCTTCAGGAATTGGTGTCAAAGGCAATTCCTGACTGCTTTACAGAGGCTGGCACTATGATTACATTCAAGTGCTGTCTAATGGGGAGATGCCAGGTGGGATTCCATTCTAATCCACCATCACTTATTCCTGGGCTTGTTAGGGAAACAGCCAAAGATGAGCCCTCTGGAATGAACTTGACTTTGTCAGCTGTATTTGCAAGGCAACAGTGCCTGTAAGTCCCCCAACTCCTATTATCATGACAATCTGAGGCAGCAAGGTGCCCCAGCCCTTCCTATTCCATCCCAGCCACTTCTTTCCTGACCTTATACTTTCCAGCCCTCTGAGATGGTTTCTCTAGGTCTTCCTTTACAGAAACCTTTTCTATGCAACCACTGGAACCTTGCTCCCCTCCCCCTATACAGCAGGTCTGGTCAAGTGCTTACGTTTCCTCTGAGGCTTGAGATCTCTATTCACTGGGGGAGGTTCCAGGTCTGCAGGTAGCTCAGGCAACTGGCTTGAGATGCTTCCTGAGTTCATTGGAATGTAGTCATCAGGGCTGCAGTGGGGTCCAAGACCAGAGGCACCAGCCTGGGGGCTCATGGGCACATAGCTGTCTTCGATACTGGCTGAAGCTGTGGGGTACATTGGGGAGAACCTGCATGGCTGCAAAAGAATAGATGCAGATTGGGAACCACAGACCAGTCATGGAAACGGCTATCAGAGGGCAGCCAAAGCTGCACATATGGTTTCAGTTCCAAACTATCCAAGTATAACTCTGAACTACCTCAGCAAAGTCAGACAAGCCTCTAGCTCAAGTTCTGCCTCTGGACTTATCGTTTTAGTACAGGTGATAACTCTCCAAGATCTGACACTGGAAGACAGAGGGTTATGAATTTATGCAAATACTTTAAGTATAAAGTGATGCCTTAAGTAGCTATACCAAGTTGAGCAAGTCCTGTAGTTCCCAAGCAAGTTCAAGTCTTCAGGGGGAGACTGGAAGAGTCCTCAGACACTCAGAGTGTTGAATCTTAAAGACTTCAAGGGAATATATATAGATCAGGCTAATTTTGGTAAAATTGATGCGTAAAGGAACCTGAGCGTTGAACTTACCAAATTTAAACTAAGTCGCTTGTCTCGGTGTCTTAAGGATTGGCCTTCTACATCAGCTGCAAGAAATAAGCCAAGGTGGTGAGAAATGCAGAACAATATCAACTGAAACTAGAGTCCAGAGAGGAAGAGAAGCATAACACAACAGTTGCTATTAGAGTCTAGCTGGGCAGTCAGAACACATTTCCCCAACAGATGAAAAATCAGACCAGATTTTGAAGAAGTTTCTAGTCGATGGCTTGAGTTCTCTGTGAATTAGGAGGAGATATAGCAAGGAATTAACAAATGCTTGTTGCATTTATTACATAAATCTTCTGAGCTGGAGGTTTGAGGAGAAGAGAGAGGTTTGAAATATTCCTTGTAATGAGCAGGAGAACAGGGTGAACAGAGAAACAACTGCTTTGTGGAGCAGCATTAAGGGCTCAATTGAGGTCTGTGGCCAGAAAAGCTACTCAGATAGAGGCATGCATAGAAAGGACATTTGGATTTATCCAGGATTAGAAACTCATCAGATGGATGCAATAAACAATGTGATATTAAAATTTAGAATAATTGTTGAATTTAAAGAGAAGATGTTCAGAAGGCAACAAGATATCTGGGCCTGGACTCAAATGAGATATAATTTGGGGGAATTTAGCAGCTTAGAGATGGCAGTCAAAACCGTAAGAGTAGATGAAACTATCTAGGTTGCAAGTGTTGAGAAAAGTACAAAACTCTAGAGAATCCTAAGATTCAAAGAACTAAGAGATAAGTCAGTGAAGTATCTTGAGAAAGAGCAACTATAGATTAATGAGGAAAATTCGGCGGTATGGTGCCATGAAAGCCTCAGGAAGGAAAGAATGGCCAACGGTGTTGAGTGGTGCAGAGGAGTCCAGCAAGTGTTCCCAGCATGTGGAGGCCAGAGCAAAGCAGCCCTCAGCTCTCAAGAGCTTGGAGGTGTGAAAAGTCAGGAGGCCTCTAAGAAATAAACTTAAAATTTGACAACATCTTAAAATGCAAGGACAACTCCCAGCTCAGAATAAATGTGACAGAGACTGATGGAATTAAACATATATGTTATATATACATATATGTGTATGTATATATGTATATATCCACGCTTACATATGTTTAAAGATGTACAAGTACTGGTTAAAAACCACTTTGAAGTCAGACTGTCTAGTTGTAAATCCCTACACCACCATGTATTAGCTGTGTGGCACCAGACAAGTTACTTACCCTCTCTCTGTCTCAGTTTCCTAATTTGTAAAGTGAAGCCAATAATAGAACCTGTTTCACAGGACTTCCGGAAAGGACTTAGAACACTGCCTAGAACACACAAAGTACTTAATAATTCTTAGAAGCTATTATGGAATAACGTCTTATTGTGGGACTTGCATGTGTGAGCACAAGCCCTTAACTCCCTTTCCACTACCAGACCCTTTTGAAGTCATCAAAGAACATAAATATAGGGAAAACTCTGAATCAAAGGCATAGGTATAATCCACGTGCCAGATACTTTAAGAGATTTATGACAGATAGAATGCAGATGGGATCAGAGTAAAGGAAGGCACTTTTTCTCTTATATGACAGCATTCATTGCAAGCTTCCCAAAGTGCCCTTGGGCCTTAAGGGAACATGCGCAGACAGTACTCCCCATGGCCTGGGGTGGTGGTAGCTATGGAGTGAGGCTCCTCTGCCTTATATTAGGAAAAATCTAAAGACTACACAAGAAAACTATTAGAATTAATACACGAATTCAGTAAAGTTGCAGGCCACAAAATCAACATAGAAAAATCAGTAGCATTTCTATATGCCAACAGTGAACAATCTGCAAAAGAAATTTAAAAGTAATCCCATTTACAGTAGCCACACATAAACTTAAATACCTAAGAATTAACTTAACCAAAGAAGTGAAAGACCTCTATAATGAAAACTATGAGACACTATTGAAAGAAATTGAAGAGTACACCAAAAAAATAGAAAAATATTCCATGTTCATGTATTGGAAGAATCAACATTATTAAAGTGTCCATACTACCCAAAGCAATCTACAGATTCAATGCAATCCCTACCAAAATACCTATTATAGTCTTCGCAGAAATAGAAAAAAATCCTAAAATTTGTATGGAACCATAAAAGACCCAGAATAGCCAAAGCTATCCTAAGCAAAAAGAACAAAACTGGAAGAATCACTTCAAATTATACTACAGAGCTACAGTAACCAAACAGCATGGTACTGGCATAAAAACAGACACATAGACCAAAGGAACAGAATAGGGAACTCAGAAACAAATCCACACACCTACAGTGAACTCATTTTTGACAAAGGTGCCAAGAACATACACTGGGAAAAAGACAGGCACATAAATAAATGGCACCGGGAAAACTAGATATCCATACCCAGAAGAATGAAACTAAGACCCCTATCTCTCACCATGTACAAAAGTCAAATTAAAATAGATTAAACACTTAAATATAAGACATCAAACTATAAAACTACTACCAGAAAACATTAGGGAAAAAAGGCTAAGACATCAAACTATGAAACTACTACAAGAAAACATCAGGGAAAATCTCTAAGACATTTGCCTGGGCAAAAACTTCTTCAGCAATACACCAAAAGTACAGACAACCAAAGCAAAAATGGACAAATGGGATTACATGAACTTGAAAAACTTCTGCACAACAAAGAATACAATCAACAAAGTGAAGAGACAAACCACAGAATGGGAGAAAATACTTGCAAACTACCCATCTGACAAGGGATTAATAAACAAAATATTTAAGAAGCTCAAACAACTATAGGAAAAAAAAATCTAATAATCTGATTAAAAGATGGAACAAAGATTTGAATACACATTTCTCAAAAGAAGACAAACATGTGACAAACAGGCATATGAAAAGGTGCTCAATGTTATTGATCATCAGAGAAATGCAAATCAAAACTGTCTCAAAAGAGACATACACGCAGCCAACAAGCATACAAAAAAGCTCAACATCACTGATCACTAAAGAAATGTAAATCAAAACCACAATAATATGTCATCCCACACCAGTCAGAATGGTTATTATTAAAAAGTCAAAAAATAACAGATGCCGGTGAGGTTGCAGAGAAAAGGGAATGCTTACAAGCTGTTTTTGGGAATGTAAATTAGTTCAACCATTGTGGAAAACAGTGTGGTGATTCCTCAAAGACCGAAAAACAGAAATACCACTCAACCCAGCAGTCCCATCACTGGATATATACTCAAAGGAATATAAATCATTCTAACATAAAGACACATGTACACATATGTTCATTTCAGCACTACTCACAATAGCAAAGACATGGAATCAACCTAAATGTCCATCAATGACAGATTGGATAAAGAAGATGTGGTCCATATACACCATGGAATACTATGCAGCCATAAAAATTAATGAGATCATGTCCTTTGCATGAACATATACAGAGCTGGAGGCCATTGCCCTTAGCAAACTAACACAATAACAGAAAACCCAATGCCACATGTTCTCACTTATAAGTCAGAGATAAACGATGAGAACACATGGACACATAGAGGGGAGCAATAGACACTGGGGCCTATTGGAGGGCAGAGGATGGTAGCAGGGAAAGGATCAGAAAAATAACTAATGGATACGAGGCTTAATACCTGGGTGATGAAATAGTCAACAAACCCCCATGACACAAGTTTACCTATTTAATAAACTACACATGTACCCCTGAACTTAAAACAAAAGTTAAAATAAAAAATATATTTAAAAACTACAATGAGATTATCTTCTCACCCCAGTTAATATGGCTTATATCCAAAAGGCAAGCAATAACAAATGCTTGTGAGGATGTGGAGAAAAGGGAACCTTTGTACCCTGTTGGTAGGAATGTAAATTAGTACAACCACTACGGAGAAGTTTGGAGGTTCCTCAGAAAACTAAAAATCGAGCTACCATATGATCCAGCAATCCAATTGCTGGGTATATACCCCAAAGGAAGGAAATCAGTGTATCAAAGAGATACCTGCACTCCTATGTTTGCTGCAGCACTGTTCACAATAGCCAAGATTTGGAAGCAACCAAAGTGCCCATCGACAGATAAATAGATACAGACAATGTGGTACATATATACGATGGAGTATTCTTTAGCCATAAAAAAGAATGAGATCCCGTCATGCAACAACATGCATTGAACTGAAGGTCATTAAGGAGGTTAAGTGAAAGAAGCCAGGTATAGAAAGACAAACATCACATGTCCTCACTTATTTGTGGAATCTAAAAATCAAAATGATTGAACTTACAGGCATAAAGAGTGGAAGAATGGTTGTCAGAGGCTGGGAAAGGTAGTCAGGGTGGGGGGCTGTGGGGGAGGTGGGGATGGTTAATAGATACACAAATTCATTAGAAAGAATAAGACCTAATATTTGATCACACAACAGGGTGACTATAGTCAATAATAACTTAATTGTACATTTTTTAATAATGAAAAGAGTGTAATTGGATTGTTTGTAACATGAAGAATAAATTCTTGAGGGGATGGATACCCCATTCTCCATGGTGTGCTTATTTCACATTGTATGCCTGTATCAAAACATCTCATGTACTCATATATACACCTACCATGTACCCACAAAAATTAAAAAGAAAAAAGAAACTATAAAAGCAAGAGCAAACCAAACTGAAAAATAGTATAAGGAAATAAATAATAAAGATCACATCAGAACTACAGAAAAAGTTGGTTCTTCAAAATGATAAACAAAATCAATAAACCAATAGACTAAGTGGTTTAGTCACTTAGTAACTAGAGTAAGAAAAAGCAAAGAATGCTCAGATAAATAAAATTAGAACTGAAAAAGGAGACATTACAATAGATACCAAAGAAATACAAGAGTTGTTAGAGATTGTTTTGAACAATTATACATTAACAAATTTGAAAACCTAGAGGAAAAGGATAAATTCCTGGACATGTAAAACCTACCAAGATTGAATCAGAAAGAACTAGAAAACCTGAACAAACCAATAATGAGTAATGAGATTGAACCAATAATAAAAAAAGGTGTCCCAACAAAGTAAAGCCCAGAAACTTGATGGCTTTACTGCTGAATTCTACCAAACATTTGAAGAAGTGACACCAATGCTTCTCAAACTATCCCCCAAAAAATGAAGAGGAGGGAATTCTCTCTAACTCATTCTATGAGGCCAGCATTACCCTGATACCAAAACCAGACAAGGACACAAGAAAAAAAAGAAAACTACAGGCCAATATCTCTGATGAACATAAATGCAAAATCCTCAACAAAATACCAGGATTAGTACTTAGGTTATGAAATAATCTGTATAACAAACTCTGCGACATGCGTTTCCCTGTGTAACAAACCTGCACATGTACGCGCAACCTAAAATAAAAGTTTTAAAAATTAAAAAATACCAGCAACCTGAGTCAAACAATACATCAAAAAGATAATACAACATGATCAAGTGGGATTAACCTCAGGGATGCAAGAATGAGACACATTACATCAACAGAATCAAGGATAAAAACCATATGATCATCTCAATAGAGATGATAAAAAGCATTTGATAAAATTCAACATCCCTTCATGATTAAAAAAAACTATTAACAAACTAGGCATATAAGGAACATACCTCAAAATAATAAAGGCCATATATGACAAACCCACAGCCAACATCATAGAGAATGGGGAAATGCCGAAAGCCTTTCCTCTAAGAACTAGAACAAGAAAAGAATGCCCACTTTCGTCACTTTTATTCAACATATTACTGGACGTACTGGCCAGAGCAATCAGGTAAAAGAAAGAAATAAAAGATATCCAAATTGGAAAAGAGGAAGACAAATTCTATTTGCACATGACATAATATTAAATACAGAAAAATTTAAAGATGCTACCAAAAAACTCTTGGAACTGATAAATGAATTCAGTAAGTTTGCAGGATACAAAATCAACATACAAAAATCTGTAGCATTTCTATACATCAACAATGAGCTAGCTGAAAAAGAAAGGAAGAAAGCAATCCCATTTACAATAGCTACAAAAAATTTCCCAGGGATAAATTTAACCAAAGAGGTGAAAGACCTGTACAATGAAAACTAAACTACAAAACACTGATAAAAAGAACTGAAGAGGACACAAACAAATGGAAAGAATTAATATTATTAAAATGCTCATGGATCTGGCTGGACACGGTAGCTGACACCTGTAATCCCGGCACTTTGGGAGGCTGAGGCGGGTGGATCACCTGAGGTCGGGAGTTCGAGACCAGCCTGATCAACATGGGGAAACCCCATCTCTACTAATAATACAAAAATTAGCTGGGCGTGGTGGCGCATGCCTGTAATCCTAGCTACTTGGGAGGCGGAGGCAGGAGAATCGCTTCAACCTGGGAGGCAGAGGTTGCAATGAGTCAAGAGCACGCCACTGCACTCCAGCCTGGGCAACAGAGTGAGAATCCATCTCAAAAAAAAAAGAAAATGCTCATGGATCTGAAGAATTAATATTGTTAAAATGACCATGCTACCCAAAGTAATCTACAGATTTAATGCACTCTCTATCAAAATATCAGTATATCAATTACATTCTTCACAGAAATAGAAAAAAACAATCCTAAAATGTATATGGAACCACAAAAGACCTTGAACATCCAAAGCAGTACTGAGCAAAAAGAACAAATCTGGGCTGGACATAGTGGCTCATGTCTGTAATCCCAGTACTTTGGGAAGCTGAGGTGGGAGGATTGCTTGAGGCCAGGAGTTCGAGACCAGTCTGGGCAACATAGCAAGACCCTGTCTCTACAAAAAAAATTTTTTTTTCAAATTAGCCAAGTTTGGTGGCGTGAGCCTGTAGTCCCAGCAGCTTGGGGGGACTGAGGTGGGAGGATCATTTAAGCCCAGAAGTTTGAGGCTGTAGTGAGCTATGATCACACCACTGCACTGAAGCCTGGGTGACAGAATGAGACTTTGTTTCAAAAAAAAAAAAAATTTAGAAAGAACAAAGCTGGAGGCATCAAACTACCTCAATTCAAAATATACAAAATTACAATAGCCCAAACAGCATGATACTGGTATGAAAACAGACACACAGACCAATGGTACAGAATAGAGAACCCAGAAATAAATCCACATTTTATGACGTCAACATAACATTTTTACCAAAACCAAAGATGTCATGAGAAAAGAAAGTTACAGGATGATCTCCCTCACGAACATAGATATTTTTTTGAAGTTCTAAACAAAATATGAGCAAAACAAATCTAGTAATTTATAAAAAGGAAAGGTATCATGATAAAGTTGGGTTTGCCAAGGTTAGTTTAGCACTAAAAAAATTATCCAGTGAATTTCTTGACATTAACATGATAAAAATAATATGATTATAAAGTGTTTCAACCACAAAAAATGATAATTATATTAGGTAATGTTTGTTAATTAGCTTGATTTTAATCATTCCATGATATAGATGTATATCAAAACATCATATTGTACCCCATAAATGTATACAATTATTTGTCAATTAAAAATAGAAGAAATACATCCATTCATGACTTTAGAAAATAACAGTTAGCAAAGTAGAAAATATGTGAATGACTTTAACCTAATGAATGATATCTACAAACATCCACAGCAAACCACATTGTAATGGTGAAATATTAGAAGCTTTCTATCTGAGATCAGGAATGATACAAGGGTCCGTATTGTCACCATGACTATTCAGTAATTTCTTGGACTTCTTATCCCATGCAGTGACATAAGAAAAAGAAACAAGAAATGGGAAAAGGATTCCCTATTTAATAAATGGTGCTGGGAAAATTGGCTAGCCATAAGTAGAAAGCTGAAACTGGATCCTTTCCTTACTCCTTATACGAAAATTAATTCAAGATGGATTAGAGACTTAAATGTTAGACCTAATACCATAAAAACCCTAGAAGAAAACCTAGGTAGTACCATTCAGGACATAGGCATGGGCAAAGACTTCATGTCTAAAACACCAAAAGCAACGGCAGCAAAAGCCAAAATTGACAAATGGGATCTCATTAAACTAAAGAGCTTCTGCACAGCAAAAGAAACTACCATCAGAGTGAACAGGCAACTACAGAATGGGAGAAAATTTTTGCAGTCTACTCATCTGACAAAGGGCTAATATCCAGAACCTACAAAGAACTCAAACAAATTTACAAGAAAAAAACAAACAACCCCATCAAAAAGTGGGCAAAGGATATGAACAGACATTTCTCAAAAGAAGACATGCATACAGCCAATAGACACATGAAAAAATGCTCATCATCACTGGCCATCAGAGAAATGCAAATCAAAACCACAATGAGATACCATCTCACACCAGTTAGAATGGCAATCATTAAAAAGTCAGGAAACAACAAGTGCTGGAGAGGATGTGGAGAAATAGGAACACTTTTACACTGTTGGTGGGATAGTAAACTAGTTCAACCATTATGGAAAACAGTATGGCGATTCCTCAAGGATCTAGAACTAGATGTACCATATGACCCAGCCATCCCATTACTGGGTATATACCCAAAGGATTATAAATCATGCTGCTATGAAGACACATGCACACGTATGTTTATTGCGGCACTATTCACAATAGCAAAGACTTGGAATCAACCCAAATGTCCATCAATGACAGACTGGATTAAGAAAATGTGGCACATATACACCATGGAATACTATGCAGCCATAAAAAAGGATGAGTTTGTGTCCTTTGTAGGGACATGGATGCAGCTGGAAACCATCATTCTTAGCAAACTATCACAAGAACAGAAAACCAAACACCGCATGTTCTCACTCATAGGTGGGAACTGAACAATGAGATCACTTGGACTCGGGAAGGGGAACATCACACACCGGGGCCTATCATGGGGAGGGGGTAGGGGGGAGGGATTGCATTGGGAGTTATACCTGATGTAAATGACGAGTTGATGAGTGCTGACGAGTTGATGGGTGCAGCACACCAACATGGCACAAGTATACATATGTAACAAACCTGCACATTATGCACATGTACCCTAGAACTTAAAGTATAATAATAAAAAAAAAGAAAAAAAAAGAAAAAGTAATGAAAAATATAAGGTTGTTAAAGAAAAAACAAAGCTATTATTATTTGCAGGCAATATAATTATATGCAAAGAAAAGACAAAATAATCCATAGTTTCAAAAAGCTGGATATAAAATCAAAATCCAAAACGCTTTAACAAGAGCGCAAAGAAAGGAGAGTCTCTTTAATAATGGTGTTGGGAAAACTGGATATCCACATGCAAAAGAATGAAGTTGGGCCCTTTTCTTAGACCATATACAAAAAATTAACTTGAAATGGATTATAGACTTCAATGTAAAATCTAAAACCATTTAGCCCCTAGAAGAAAATATAGAGGAAAGGCTCATTGACATTGGTATTGACAATGATACTTTGGATATGATTCCAAATGCACAGGCAAAAATAGCAAAAATAAACAAGTGGAGCTACATCAAACTAACAAGTGTCTGCTCAGCAAAGGAAACAATCAACAAAATGAAAAGGCAACCTAGAGAATGAGAGAAAATATTTGCAAATCATATATAAGGGGTTAACAGTAAAAATATATAAGGAACTCACATAATTGAGTAGCAAAAAAACTAAATAACCTAATTTTAAAATTGGCAAAGATCTGAATAGACATTTCTCAAAAGAAGACATACAAATGGCCAACAGGTATATGAAAAAATGCTCAACATCACTAACCATCAGGGAAATGCAAATCAGAACCACACAAAGTATCAGCCCAACCAAATACAAGTGTTGGAGAGGGTGTAGAGAAGAGAACCCTTGTACACTGTTGGTGGGAATGTAAATTGGTATAGCCATTATGGAAAACAGTATGGAGGTTCCTCAGAAAACTAAAATATAACTACCTTATGATCCAGCAATCTCTCTTCTGGATACATATCCAAAAGAAATGAAATCAGTATGTCAAAGAGATATTTGCCCTCCTGTGTTTATTACAGCACTATTCACAATAGCCACAACATGTGATATGGTTTGGCCCTGTGTCCCCCAAAAATCTCATGTTGAATTGTAATCCCCAGTGTTGGAAGTAGGGCCTGGTGGGAGGTGATTGGATCATGGGGGTGGTTTCTAATGGTTTAGCACCATCCCCCTAGTGCTGTCTTGTGATAGAGCTCTCACAAGATCTGGTTGTTTAAAAGTGTGTAGCACCTCCCCCTTCACTCTCTTCCTCCTGCTCCAGCCATGTAAGACATGCTTCCTTCCTCTTCATCTTCCTCCATGATTGTAAGTTTCCTGAGGCCTCCCTAGCCATGTTTCCTGTACAGCCTGTGGAACTGTGAGTCAATTAAATCTCTTTTCTTTATAAATTACCCAAATTAGCCAGTCTCAGGCAGTTCTTTTTTTTTTTTTTTTTTTTGGAGATGAAGTCTTGCTCTGTAGTGCAGTGGTGTGATCTCAGCTCACTGCAAACTCTGCCTCCCAGGTTCAAGCAATTCTACTGCCTCAGCCTCCTGAGTAGCTAGAACCACAGGTACCTGCCACCACACACAGGTAATTTTTGTATTTTTAGTAGATATGGAGTTCCACCATATTGGCCAGGATGGTCTTGAACTTCTGACCTTGTGATCCACCCACTTTGGCCTCCCAAAGTGCTGGGATTACAGGTGTGAGCCACCGCACCCAGCCTCAGATAGTTATTTACAACAGTATGAGAATGGACTAATACAACATGTAGTCAATTTGTGTCTGTCACTGGATGAATGGATAAAGGATATAATGGATATAAAAAATGTGGTATATATTCAGAATGGAATACTACTCAGCCTTAAAAAGGAATGATATCCTGTCATTTGTGACAACATGGGTAAACCAGGATGAGATTATGTTCAGTGAAATGAGCTGGGCACAGAAAAAAAAATACTGCATGATTTCACTTATACGTGGAATCTAAAAAAGTCGAACTCATGGCAATAGTAAAATGGTGGTTGTCAGGGACTGGGGAATGCAGGTACATGAGAATATGTTGGTCTAAAGGTACAAACTTTCAGTGATAAGTGAACAAGTCTGGGGAATCCAATGTACAGCATGGGTGGCCATGGATGTGTTAATTAGTTTGATTGTAATAGTCAGTACATAATGCACGTGCATATCAAATCATCATGTTCTGATACATATGCATTTGCACCTTGAATATATGAAATCTTTGTCAATTAAATATTTTAAAATACAAAAATAAGACCTATATAAATGGAAGCATATTTCCTATTCATGGATTGGAAAATTCAACATTGTAAAGATGTCAAATCTTCACAAACTGATCTACAGATATGATGCAATCCTCCTCAAATCCCCAATATATTTATATAGGTGTGTCTAGAACCTGACCAGTTGACTGTAAAATTGACCCTAGAATAGCCATTATATTCTTAAAGGCAGGAGGACTTGTCCTATTGGATATTAAGATAGAATGGTATAGTAATTAAGAGAGTGTGGTATTGGTGCAAGCTGGACAAGTGGGCTCCAAGGGATAGAAAGGAGACTCAGACCTCATATACATGGGCACTTCATCTATGGCAGAGGGGGTGCTGGAGAGCCATGGGGGCAGGACAGCCTTGCAGGGTCATTGGATGGAGATCCAGATGGACAAAAATGAACCTTGACCTCACTCTGCCACCATGCCCCAACACAGATTCCAGGCAAATCTTGGTGGGAAAGGTGGAACAATAAACTTTATGCATTCCCTCTGCTTTATCAGAGCCATTTTGCTTCTAGGCATCACTGTTGTCTTGGTCTTTGTTTCATGGTCAAAACCTCTATTTTACTTAGTTTTAACCTTTGTTTGCCTTCATGTAAAATAACACAACCTAATTGTTTTATGTTTGTGTTGAAATTTCAAATTATTTCAAGTTTTTGTTCTTCAATTTAAGACTTTTGATTCATTTTCATATGTTATTATTCTACCGGTTTTATTCATTTCACTTCCTAAAATGTGCTTAACCACTTTCATTTTTCCCTTTTTGTCAACTGTTCACACATGTTAGCACATCCAGATCATTTGTGTAATCAGTATACACCTATTTCATAAGGATAGTCAAAAGGAAGAAACATATGTAATGGAGGGACATTAGGGAAGGCTTTTGCCAGTAACTTAAATCCTCAGTCAGAATGAGAGATTCGTACAATTTGAAAATAAATGTGCACTCCTTCCACTTTCCATAATTCTTTGAAAACGTGGCCTAAATAAGTAGTGATGTGTGGGTGATTATATTTCAATGGAGAGAGAAAGAAAGAGAAGAAAAGAGAAAGACACAGAGATAATTAGTTTCTGTGTCTGTGTATCTAAGAGATACAGACTGATGTAAGAAAGAAGAGCAAAATGTTAAGGTTGGTTGGCTCACGGCAGAAAGATGAGGTAGCCCAGCAAAGCAGTAAAGAAGAGGTTACTGAAAAACTCTAGGGAGACTCCCTGAAACTATTGCTACAGAATAAAAGATGAAATTCTCCTGATTATTGTGAATACAAAATTGCATGCAGGATTGTATAAAGACAATGCAAGGTTGGGCTGCCAGAATGAGCCAATAGTGGGTGATGTGCTTCCCCCTGCAGAGAGTCTATGAATGGACATGCAGTCAGGGAGGTTTCACATCATCAAGATTCCTATCCCAGAAAAGCAGATGTTCATAGCTCTGGGAATGGAATGCAACCCTTGTGGAGAGCCTATAAACAGACGCATGGGGGGCGCCTGTCCATATGGATAAGATAGGGCTATAAACGTCCTCATCTTGCTGCAGCTTTTCCAGGCCTCTTTAGGGTTAAGGCATATCCCCTTCTGAGAAATTCTGGTCTAACCGGTTGTCTAACTTCACGTCCTGTTTCTATGAATTGTTTGTAACCAGCTTTTGCTGCAACTGCTACTGCTGATTAATATCTTTCTAATCATAGGTTATGGAAAGATGGTGTGCCTGCTTTAAGGCTCTGTTAGAAATTCTGGATGCACACACTATACTGTAAATTCTTATCTCTGTATACTGTACTTCTGCATGCAGATGTTATGTTAAAGAACTACTTAATCCCCATGTGACCATCTCACCTCATAATCAAATGACCCTAAATCCCTCACTAACCTACCCCTGCCCTCGCTAAACTTAATAATAAATGCTGGCATATCCAGTGCATTGTTGGCACCATGGGACCAGAAGGTGGTGACCCCGCTGGACCTAGCTTTCACTATCTTGTGTGTGTTTGTTATTTCTCGACCTGCCGATCCGCCTGGGAACAAAGAGAGAGTACCATTGCATTGTGGGCTGCTGGCCAGATCCCGCAATAAAAAACTATACTGAATGGGCTTAACTTGGCTTTCACCAAACTGCTTCTGAAGGCCAGAGAGGCCCAGGTGGAAAGAAACAGGTGGAGGAAGATGGAACTGCAAGCAGAATTGCAAGATAACCTCGTGAGGATAAATGGCCTTATAGAAAAGGGCAAAAGACGGCTGTGGGAGGGCCCTTTGTACAGCCAGTTAGAATTTGGAAAGAATAAGTCTAGTTGGATGATGAATGAGGCTGATGGGATTGCTGAAAAACAGAAGGCAGTGATGATCTGTGGTCTCAGGGCTCTCTATGTATGTGAGAGAGAGACAAAGAAGGGAATGGGACTGAGTTGAGACAAAAGACATCAACTTTTGTACTAAGTGGGTCCCTGAGTGACTCCAAAAAACACTAGGATCTCAGATTCAGGTGGAAAGCTTACCACATGGGCAAGGACTTGCATGGGCAAGCCCATCACAAGGGACCAGTGTTCCAACCTATTGCAGCATCTATGGGGACCTAAATGTCTCTCCTGGTGGCCAGGCTCAAAGGAAGGGTGGGGGGATCTGGGAACAGAAGAGTGCTGCTTTCAGGGTATATGCTTCCACCAAGGATCCAGCCCCATTAGAAGATCAGGCCAGCTTGAGCAAGGGACAAGCACATATGTACACAAGTACACACTACTGATGTGGCTTTTTACCAAGCTGTACACATCAAGGAAATTCAAATGTAGCCCCATTGGTTGGGTCCACTGGCATGACCTCACATGGACACAAAGAGTGAGGAGGAGCCAGGGTTTTCTTGGCGCCTGAATCTTAGGACCCAACACTTACCTTTCCACGTTCTCATGTTGTCTAAACCAGAGAGAGAGATTCTTCTTGGAACCAGAGTGCATTCTGGCTTCTTGCTGCCACTGTGTGTACTCCACTCCTCTTGGCGCCGTTCAGACAGATGGCTTGGCTTAGGGGGGCGGGGAGGTGGAGTGTTGAACATAATGTCTAGTTCTTTTGCTCCACAGGGTAAGGAACCTTGATTTTTATCTACCTGAATGGTGGAACTTAAGGAACTTTCCAGCAATGGTGAAGAAGACAAGTGGTCCCTGGGTGGCCCATTGATTTCTCTACTCCAGATCAGGGCAGGCTGAGGCCTCGAGGATGGCACCTCCTGAGCTCCATTGCCATGGCACGAGGGGTGGACCAAATGACTGGACGGGAGCGGCTGCAGGCAGTCAACAAAAACGTCATCAAATGAAGCCTGTTCCAATGAACGGTCTGAGTTTGACCAGCTATCACATCTGGTGGGTAGACTGGGGAAGAAAAGCAGGTAAGTTGGACTAAAATGCAGCCATCCGCCTACCACAAAACCAACACTGGCCTCATTCCCATCCCCCCAGTACCACCTTGCTTGCTACTTGCACAGCCACATTCCCTCTACAACACTCAGTTACACCAACCCCTTGGTGTGGCAAAAGAAAAATGGTTTGTTGATTTTTTCATCCTCTAAGCATCAGATACACATGAAAATGCAAGGCTAGAAATGAAACCACAATGCTGAAATGCATGACTCATTCTGTTTAGTATACTACATGCTTCATCTTTCACAGTGGTTCATAGCAATCTGTTCCTGCCTTGACATTGGCAGGAAGAGAGATGAGAGCAGACACACCCACTAGAAAATGCTACCACTGAATGGACTAATTTGGTGAAGCACACTGAACACATCTCAGCTACAGACTCTGCAAGAGGAGACAGTGTGACTCTAGAGAGCATGCTAGCAGGCCCAGCTCAGACAGAGTCCTGGGCATAAACATACCTGGTATGGTGCAGTCTTCCAGTCTCACAGTTGGACAAAACCAGATAATCTGGAAGGAAGAGAAGCTCTGACTCACTTCTTGTTTCCTCAGTGGCTACAGCATTAGTGTTTGGGTCATCTCTTGGCAAGGAGGAGCTGGCAGCATGGGCGGTATGAAGGGAGCTGGCAGAGGATGGCTGCAGGGAGGAGGGTGTGTAAGAGAGGCTCTCCATGGAATCTGCTGGAGAAATCATTTCCCAGGTTAATGTTTAAGAATGGCTATAACACGCACTCAAAATTTCTCAAACAGCATCAAAGAAGCCAAACAGAAGATGCAAATCACAGCTGGTGTTTGTACTGATGGAGGAGACCATTTCCCCAAGCTGTAAACAATGTCTGGGAAAGAAGGCCAATGTTTCAAGAGCAAAGTGTTGAATCAATTAAGAGTAAAAAACCCAGCATTATTGGCCTAAAACTCTGCAGTTAGTCTACACACAGCTTCTTTATGGCCCTCAGCAGCAGCCCTGCATCATTGTTTTTTCACTCAACAAACATACATATATATATGTATGTATAACAAGTCCATGCATATAATTATATATGTACTTGTGCATATATGTATGTGTATCTATACATGTTTATATCGGTATATGTCTATATAGAATACCTATCACATCTACCATGTACCCGGAATGCCACTAACCCTCACAATACAGACAAGACAAAGATCCTGCCCTTATCGAAGTTTAGATTCTAGCAGAGAAGACAGACAAATAACACATAAAGAAAGAATCCTGTTCATCACTGTTATAAGTAAAGGGAAGGAAAGAAACACTGTGCTGTGGTGGCTGGAAAAGCACATTCCTTTTTCTCAAGGAGCATAACATCCTCCCTATCACCTGAAAACATGGCCCTTAAGATGAATTTGAATCAGGGACCAATGAGAACTTCAGATCAGAAACAGCTAATGAAAAGCCTGCTTTTATTTCCCCTTTGAACCAAGTTAATAGTCCAGGATTCCTGAGTCAGGATGAGCCAGAACTGCCTGAGTTCAAGTCCAGGCTCTACTACATAGCCATTACTACATGGCCTGCCTTCTCCAAGTTTCCTTTTCTATAAAGTGGAGATAATAATCACACATAGGCCATAGAACTGCTGTGGGGATGAGACGAGTTACTATACAAAAGCATTTCAACAGAGCTCCTGGCCAGGGTACACACACAATGTGTTGACTACTATATGGTTGCTGGAGACAGAACCAAACACTCTGTGAAAAGTCACAAGAAAGCCCTTTGGGTGTAATTCTCAGATGAAGAGGACCCTGCTCTTACGTGGTTCTAAAAACTGAGGGGGGCTACAGAGAATGGAAAGGGTCACAGGTGAGTTTTCTAGCTTCCTCCAACTTCACGCCGGGGCAGGCTCTCCGGTTTTGGCCTGGTGCCTTACTCATTCCTGTTGCTCTTGGGTTATTGGGAAACATATTATGTACATATGTTTTAGGATAACTCCTGGATAAGGAAAGAAACAGAGGAGACATATAACACAGTATATGACGATATACCTATTTAGGGCTGAAGGTGTGGAATAGGGTGGTAAACAGCCAGCAGCAAGGCTGGAGAAGTTGGTCAGGGAGGCTCTGCTTGATTTGCATAATGTCAGACTCTAGCCAGAACCTACTTAATGCGACTTTCCAATTAAGTTTTGTCCATTGTACCAAGGATAAAGAACTTGCCATCACTTCATTTCCTTTTATTTGAGTGCTCTCAATGCTCAGCAATATTACCGAATAGCCTCACTTAATACGCTTCCCTGGTTCACGAAACGAAAAGGAATGTGTTCTCAGGAAGCACACTCTCTTGTGCCTGTCCTGGAGGGAGATACAACTCTGACTCTCCATTGCCACCTAGTGTTAGAGTGTGGATATTTCAGTGGCAGATGGTGGAAACCATACAGTAACCCTTAAAATGTTGAAGCAAGTATAGATCACAGGATTTAGGGGCCAAGTTTTGTCTACTAGACCAAGAGGCTAAAAGAAATCAGATTCAAAATCTCATATTTTGAGGAAAAGGGCATGTTGCAATAATGTCAGGGGCTCAAAAACAAAATCCATGAAGGGAAGTGAATTGTAACCCTAGGTTACAATATACCTGGTAAATTACATAGGAAGAGTTGTGTGTATGTGTGTGCGTGTGTGCGTGTGGCAGAGAGAGAGAGAGTTTGGGGTACTCGTCATGGGTCAATTGCTCCCACTGTCCAGAAATGGCCCAGAGCAAACTTACAACTAATTTCCTCTGCAGAGAACTTGAGACATTTGGAGGTATCAGGAAATCTTTCTTGCCTACGGTAAGTAGCCAAGTTCTCTCTTTCTACCGTTTAGTGATGAACAACCCAATAGGCACCAGAAATACTGGAGTTCCACAATATTTTGAAGTGTGGTAATATTTGATATTTCTAGAAAGTCATGAGTGTCAGCATCATGGGAAGACATCCTCATCCACATTTGACTTTCACTGTGGTTAAATGAGAGCAAAGACATGAAGGGGTTTTAAAGCCTACAATGCTCAGTGTGTGTATGGACTCTGCCTTCCCACATTTGGACTGAGTAAAAGAGGGCAATTTCCAGTACCGTATTTGGTAGGGACAGTTCTGACATAAATTAGCCTGCCAAAACACCCTCGAGGAGGCAGGCTTGGCATCTTGAACTGTTTTTCTGCAGTAGCCCTCCAGTCCTGGGATACCCCTTAGCACATGGGAGCCCCAACTCCGCTCTTACCTGTGCCATCCTCCAGGTGGCCAAGGTTGCAGACCTGACTGATGTTGTGCACCCACACCTGCATTTCTTGCTCAGTTTTGGCCACCAGGTAGAATGTACGGGAAGTAGTCTTGACAATGAACACGAAATTATTCTGAAATTCCTTCCGAACAAAGCCGGGGCCCACATGCTTCCACACTGCACACTCGCTGAGGTCTATTACCCGGATAGGCTTGCTGGAGTGCTTGTTCCTGTAGTACTCCAAGACATCGGGGTTGCCGCTCATGCGGCCTCGCCGGAGGACAAACCAGCGCTTGCGCCAGGCCTGCAGAAAGGCAATTCAATAAGGAGTTACTGGACCAATTTCTCTTGCTTCTCAGGCTATGCCAAGAACCCATGTCATGACAAGGACAGCAGGAAGGAAGCAAATCAGCCATTCTAATGATGAAACGCTTTGTATTACAGGACTAGTGCCCATCTTCAAGTCTACTTTATTGGATGATTTTAAGGACAGGTCAGGATATGAGAGTCTAGTAATGGGATTCACACCCATAGTTTGAAGGAACAGAATTATACAATCATTGAAATTGATGCAGCAAAGGAATGTAGTACAAATTTAACATATGCTTAAGCTTTAAAAGAATCTTAGCAATAAAGAACTAGAAGGAAGCTTTCTTACTATTATCTATCTATCTCAGTTCAAGAGCCAATATCATACATTAAAATCAGATGCAAATCACAAGTGCTCACCACTGCCCCAGTATCTTCTAACATTGTTATTTAAGTTCTACACAACTGGCCAAGAAGGAAAATCATACACATTGGAGAGGAGGAGAGAGGATTGCCAGTGTCTAAAGGTGACAAATTGTCTTCCATAAAACTCCCAGTGATGATTAAAACACTAATAGAATTCTCAGAGAATTAACTAGCCTGGTTAGTTACAATTCCTATGTAAGAGACCCTAAGTGCTTTACTATAATCCATTTAATCCCTAAAACTGTACTATGGGAGGGGTAACTATTACTATCTCCATCTTATGTCTGATAAAATTGAGATTCAGAGAGATTAAGTAATGTGCCCAAGGTCACATAGCTAAACAGCTGTAGGAATGAATTTGAACTCAGGTTGGGATAGAAGGATCAGTAATGGATGTGAAGTCAAAAAAAAAAAAAAATAGAGAGAGGAAGTGTATTCAGCTCTTCAGAAACATCTGACTGTAAAGGGGGAAGCTCTGGGGTCAAGGGAGTTTTTAAAGATGGGAGACTCTTAAGCATTCCCCCCTAAGTCACAGTGTTTCTCAACAAGATATGGTCTAATTCCTCTCTGGAGCGTCTGAAAATATGTGGGTTTTGCTTGTTATAAAGGCTGGAGATGGGGTGGGGGATGAGGCATGGCAGGATTGGCCTTAAGCTATCAGTGCCTCTGTTTTGAAACACTGTAAAAACTAAAAGGAACTTTCGTTAATGGAATAGGAATCTTGGAAAGAGCCAAGCCTGGAGGTCAGATGAACAGGTAAAGCTCAGTCAATGCTCAGAAAAGAAAAGAGAATGATATTCCACAGAAGCCAGTGCCAAGATACGACAGGTCTCTTTTGTGCCACTGAGAACTACTGAGGATGACCTAGGGCTCCTTGGCTCCCCACTCACCATTGACCTAGAATGTTTGATGTAGACAGTACCATCTTGGCTCAGTACAAAGAAAGGGTGCAGATCTCTGGCCTGGGGAAAGAGGTATTTTCAATTGACCAAAGCCCTAAGGAGTCCCCTGGATCTGTAAACTTCCCTGCCCTCTCATGGAGCCAGGGGGAAGGAAATGTTTGAGTTCCTTGTCTTCTTACATTTAGGTGCCCTTTGTTCATCAAAGGGCCAGACAGGCCAGCCTGCATGGATAGCGTATGCTTCCTTTCTGCGGTAGGGAACTATGGCATGAGCCCCAGTTGGGAATTGAGCACAGAGAAGGATGACGGGCTGACCGCAGGGCTCTCTTCCATTGGAGACACTCAATGTTGCATAGGAGAGATTTATAGCTCTGTGGTTTTCTCTCCCGTGCAGTAGCATGTGTGACAGCAGGAAGTGTCGGGTTCTGCCAGGAGGTACAGCGACCCCTGGGACAGGAAGTCTTTTGTATCTCTAGCTTCATTTATGTGTAATACTTTTTAAGCCCACCAGCTTTGACCAAGAGGCCAGGGAAAAAGGAAAAGACACTATTTGGAGTATTCTCAGCTCCCTCCCTGCTCAGAGAACATGAATCTGAGATGTCAGAGAATCCAAAGAAGCACTGACCTCCAATTATGCCTTAGAATAAAAAGCCCTTCCAGGACTGTGGCAAGGGGCAGCAAGCAGAAGGAAGGCAGTCACTCCGTGTCAGGTTGGGGCAGGTGAACCCTGGTTTGCTCCTGCCTTTACAGACAGTATATAGCTTTGAGAAGAGGTCTGGCCATGAGTCAAACAAGGAGACAAACTCAGGAGACAAACAACGTGGTGTGATTAAGTCCACGTTTTTAAGACAGGAAAAATAACAGTATGTTTGTATGCTCGTGGGGGTGACCCAAGAGGGAGAGAAAAATTGATTCAATGAATTCCTGTTGCAAAAACATGGCATTGGATGGGAGTAGAGCCACTAAACATAAGAGAAGTAGCTTGAGTCTTGCTGTGGGGTTTGAAAGTGGGAAACTTGGGCTTCTGGCATCAACTGAGGCAAACAGGAACATAAGACCCAGTTCAGGGAAGGGGCTCAGGGGATAAGAGAATGGCATGTGTGCCTGCTGAGGAAAGCTTTCATGAGGAGGGAGCATGGGGTGCTCCAAACTTTCCAAAAGCCACTTTGGTAGGGGAAATGTAAAGAGGAACTTTGTTGCACTTCCCAAAAATGATTCTAAAAGAGGAAGTCAAATTGAGCACACAAACAAGTTTCACATTAACTGCTCTTAGTGTTATGGAGACAATAGGTTTCTTATCTTTTAATAACAATATTGGAAGAGAAGTAACACCAAGAGTTTATTTATTGAGTGCCTACTCTGCACTATGCATCCTGCTAGACAATGAAGATAGAAAAGGAGATTAGAGCTGGTCTCTAAAAAGACCTCACTCTCTAGCTGGGATAGGGAGAAGGGTAGAATTATGATATGAGTAGATTTCAACTCAGGATAGTGAGCGGTCTAGCAGAAGAGTGAACCAGAAGTGGTGGGAGTGCAATGGAAAGAGTGACATGAAGAAGTTTGGGCTTTATTCATTCATTCAACAATTACCTATTGATAGCCTACTAATATGCTGGACACTGTGCAGACACCGGGGAAGATGAAGTAAGCAAGCCACAGGCCCTGCCACTCACAGTCTCATGGGCAACAAGGGAGTGAGCAGACGGATAAACAGACAATTGCAATCAGTGAGATAAGTGCTACGATAAGGCAAAACCAAGATGCTATGGGAACAAACAAAAGAGACATCTCTGTCAGATCAGTTGTCTGGGGAGGCTTCCGGGAAGAAGTGGTGACTAAGCTGAGGCTAAAGTGGGGCAGGAGGAAGCAGCATGCACAAAGGCATTAAGGTGGAAAGGCTGAAAACTTTGCGTAAGTAGTTCAGCAGGGCTGGAAGGCAGGCATGAAGGTGGAAAGGAAAAAGAACAGTCACACAGTAACTTAAATAGGATGTAGCGTAGTCTTGATGCTAAATCATGCAAAATTGCCAGTATGTCATCCCTTAGGTTTTTAAATCTCTACATAAGAGTTGTGATTATGCAAAAACAGAAGTGGGTGTTCTTGGAGCTCTTTGCTAAGTAGGTAAAACCAGAGGCCACATACAGTTCTGTTCCACCAGGCTTACAGGCTTCTGGAAAATGAAAGACATGTGACAAAGCCCCTGAAAGCAGTCAGTCTGCCAGCACCAAAGCGAAGCTTTTTACAATGAAACAAAGCCACAAGGAATGGCGAGGGCCATCTCAAAAGGACTTAGGGGCTAACCTGAAGAGGTTACCACTGGCCATATATGAAAGAATTTTTGCTTTCATAAATACGGTCATATGCTGCATGACATTATAGTAACAATGAACCACATATACAATGGTGGTCCCGTAAGATTTTTTTTCAATCCTCCGAGACATCTGAATCCCATAAAATTTAATACCATATTTTTATTGTACCTTTTCTATGTTTAGATACACAAATACCTACCATTGTGTTACAATTGCCTATGGTATTCAATGCAGTACCATGGTGTACAGGTTTGTAGCCCAGAAGCAATAGACTATACCATATAGCCTAGGTGTGTAGTAAGCTACGTTTGTGTAAGTACACCCTGTGATATTTGCAAACTGACTAAATCGCCTAATGACACATTTCTCAGAACATATCCCTGTCATTGAATGATGCATGATTGTATAATAACTATAGTGGCTTGCAATCCACCAAATACACTTAAATCCATGAGTTTATTGTGATATTAGAAAAAGAATTTGTCATCTTCAGAGGATGTAAGGGAACTACTTCATTTCCTTGAAAACTAGTTAAGTAAAGGGAAGAATCAAGCATTATCCAACCTTTGCTATGTGAGCTGTCCCACTTGGGTAGATGAAGGGAATGTTTCTTTATGAATGTATTCTGATTAGTAATGGAAAAACAAATGACAGAATTAGAATATCCCCACTTTGCTAGCCCCAATGAATTAATAGGTATAGCTATTAAGCATCAACAGCTGCTAACTTGGGAATAGAAACAATCAGACATTTTGTGCCTTTGATAGCCTGATATGAGGGTGCAATCAGCAAAGAAAAGCACAGGAAAAGAAGCAATTAATAAAATGAAAAGGCAACCTATATACTAGGAAAAATATTTGCAAACTACATTAAAGGGTTAATATTCAAAATTTATAAAGAACTCTTACAACTCAATTGCAGAAAAAGAAACAATTAAAAAATGGGTGAAGGATCTGAAGGAAGTGAAATCACCATCTCATAAAGATATCTGCACTCCCATGATCAGCACAGCATTAATTTACAATGGCCAAGATATGGAAACATCCTAGGTGTCTGTTGACAGATAAGTGGATAAAGATACTGTGGTATGTGCATCGCATCACACTATGAAATATTATTCATCCTTAATAAGGAAGGAGATCCTGCCATTTGCAAAAATATAGATGGATCTACAGGACATTATGGTAAGTGGAGCAGGACAGACACAGCAAGACAAATACTGAATGATCTATCTTGTATGTGGGGGGAAAAGGTCAAATGTACTGTGGTATATTTATAAATATAAAAAAAAAAACTGGTTACCAGAGATAGGATGGGAGGAAATGGGAAGATGTAGGTCAAAGGATACAGAGTAACAAATATTTAAGAGGAGCAAGTCTAAAGATCCAATGTACAGCATGAGGGCTGCAGCTAATGCAATTGTGTTAGGGATTTCTGTGAAATAAGTATATTTTTGCTGCTATTGACACACAAAAATAAACATGTGAGATTATATGTTAATTTACTTCACTATAGTAACCATTACTATCCATAGGTATCCTATAAGGTCATGTTGTAAACTCCAAATTATATACAATAAAATTTATTTTTAAAAAGAAAGAAAAATAAAGGGACAGAGGAGAGATCTATGGATTAGATGATACTTAAAAGACACATCAAAATTTTTAAGTGTGCCTAGCAGATACTCATTTGAGTGATGAAAACATTAAAAATGCAAAGAAGATATTTCTGTACATGTCAGGATAGTGCTTATTTATGGGGAGAAGAAGGAGGAGGTTATGATCGACAAGGACACATGGAGGGACTTCTGTTGTGGGTGGCAAAGTTCTATTTTTCAATACATTTCTTTTATGTGATTTTCAATATTTGTTTTGTTTGTTTGTTTGTTTGTTTTTTCTTTTTTTGAAATGGAGTTTTTTGCTCTTGTCACCCAGGCTGCAGTGCAATGGTGTGATCTCGGCTCACCTCCCAGCTTCAAGCGATTCTCCTGTCTCAGTCTCTCAAGTAGCTGGGATTACAGGCATGCGCCACCATGCCTGGCTAATTTTTTGTACTTTAGTAGAGACGAGGTTTTGCCACGTTGGTCAGGCCGGTCTTGAACTCCTGACCTCAGGTGATCCGCCCGCCTCGGCATCCCAAAGTGCTGGGATTACAGGCGTGAGCCACTGTGCCTGGCTTTGTGTTTTCTTTTATGATTAAAAAAAAATCTTAAAACAATTCCTCTGTACAGGGCACATTTGTGGATTCATTCAATCAATATTTACCGAGTGTCTACTATGTGCCAGACGCTGTGCACGTAAAGAAAAAGGGTGCTATGTTTATCAGGGAGTTCATAAGCTCACAGAATGAGGAAGGAAAGCAGAGGTTTATGCTCAATGTCCAGCATCAACTACCAGATGTGAGGAGGGGGTGTCAGAGTATAAATAAGAGATAAGTGGAGGGGTCTGAACCTAAGAAGTTCAGAGATGGGTCAGGAAGTAAAGAGTACAAAAGATGATGGTGAACACTTCAGAACAGAGGGTATGAGGATGCTGGGACCTGAGGGCTGCCCTCTCTTCTTACTGAGATGTTTGCATTTTATGGAAACATAAAATTGCAGGATTGCTGGCTTCAAGTAGCTGCGCTGGACTTCACCTTCTCCCCTCAGTCCTTCTCTGCCGGGTAGGTCATGAGCAGCTTGGGAAGCCAAGATGGAAAAGGGTGAGGTCAAGAGTTCAGGATAGACTGTGAAGATAAGCCTGGGTCAAGAGGATCTAGAAAGCAGAATCACTATGCAAACAAGTATCCACAACAGTAACTTAGAGAAATGGAGTACAAAAATGGGCGTGGGGGAGGCACTGAATTGAAAGTCAGGAGACCTGAATTTGAATTCTGATTCTACTTTTGACTTTCTGTGTGACTTTGAGCACACAGTACTTGAGTAACTCAGCTTCTGCAAACCTCAGTCCCGTCACCTGTAAATGGAAATAGTAAACCCTGCCCTGTCACCCTTATGGTATAATTGTAGTGAACCAATGAGAAATAATGGCAAAACATTATCAATGTAAAAGTAACTTATAAAATGACAACGTGGGCTAGGGGCGGTGGCTCACGCCTGTTATCCCAGCACTTTGGGAGGCCGAGGTGGGTGGATCACTTGAAGTCTGGAGTTCAAGACCAGCCTGACCAACATGGTGAAACCCCTTCTCTACTAAAAATACAAAAATTGGCCAGGTGTGGTGACATGCACCTGTAATCCCAACTACTCAGGAGGCTGAGGCAGAATTGCTTGAACCCAGGAGACGGAGGTTGCAGTGAGCCAAGATCGGGCCACTGCACTCCAGCCTGGGCAACAAAGTGAGACTTCATCTCAATAAATAAATAAATAAATAAATAAATAAATAAATAAATAAATAAAATAAAATAAAATAAAACAAAATAAAATGACAATGTGACTATTGGCCACCAGGGCTCATGGCGTCACTTGCCCTGGGGAAACTGCTTCTCCCCATATATAAAATGATGAGCTCTGAGGGCTTTTCCAGCTCTGACCATCAAAAGATCCACTTCCCATCAGCCTTTCCTGCCACAGCCACCAAGCTGACTCATTACCACCGACCAGTATCATCTCTAACAACAAAACCCTGCAATATCCTGTAACCTTGTGTAAAGGTGTTTGTGCTCATTTCTAGTCTCCTCCAGGAAGGTGTGTCTAGGTCACAGGCTTGTTAGTTTTTATAAAATTGTTAGAGAACAGTTTAATCCCATTCTTCTGAGAGTAAAAGCTACACATTGTTCTCATCTTAAAACAATCCAACTTGCTGATTACACAGTTAACAAACATCTCCAAGTTTGTTTCCTAATGGAGTGAACAAAGGTGTAAGTACCTGCAAGGCTGAAGTGGGTCCTATGCAACGGCAAGGTGTCACCCCCCCACCAAATTCATATGTTAAACTCCTAAGCCCCCAGTATCTCCAAATATAACCTTATATGGAAATAATCTTTAGCAAGTTAAAGTGAGGTCATAATCAAATATGACTGGTGTCTTCGTAAAAAGGGGAAATTGGAACACAGAAATGCATAGAAGGAAGACATTGTGAAAAGACACAGAGAGAAGATGGCCATCTACAAGTCAAGGAGAGAAGCCTGGAACACATCCTTCCCTCACAGCCTTGAGAAGGAACCAAATCTGCTGACAGCTTAATTTCAGACGTCCAGCCTCCAGAACTGTGAGACTATAATACACCTCTCTTGTCTAAGCCACCCAGTCTGTGGTACTTTGTTACAGCAGCCCTAGGAAATGAATACACTCTGCAACCTTTATTATGCATTTGAATCACCTGGAAGGACTTCCACTTCCAGCCACATTAGTGTACTGGACACTGAACTTGCCCCCTACACATAAAACCAACTAGAAAACTAGATCAAATAAATATATGAAATAGACATTAGATGGCAGTCAGTGCAGAGCTGTGGCCTGTATAAAAAGGAAAGCAAAAGAGGTGAGTCCCTGATCACCCTGGCTTTCATCCTGTAAGCACTTTCTCAACCATGGCCATCTGACAGAGTTGAGAAAGCAGAGATTGGAATTCTGGGTGGTTGAGGTGGGTAGAATTTGCAGGACAAAGGACCACAGAGAACACAGCTATGTAGAGAAAGAGCTCTAGAAATCTACATAGGTGTATCCCCATGAGACTTTGGCTGAATACTAACATTCCTGTGTGTAGAGTGAAACCCCATGAGGTGAATCCTAAAACAACTACTGAAGACCCCAAATCTAAACAACTGCCAGAGCTCTGGCTGAGAGATGTTTGAGTGCTTTTTTTTTTATCAGCCATGATGGAGAGACCTGGAACATTCAGTAGAGACTCAAGAAAGGCCACACCTTAGAAGCAACAGTAAGGCCAAACTAGCCCTAGAGTACAGGCTGCTCTAGATTTGCCCTAAGAAAGCTTAAAAAGAAGGCTTGGAATGATCAAGCTCATCAGCAAGTTACTGAATTGGTGGCCAAAACAAAGTTCAACACTCTAAGGGAAGACAAAAGTAGACACTCAATAATATAATATTTACAATGAAAACATCCAAGAAATTACTAAGTATGCAAAGAAGCATAAAAATATGACTAATAACCAAAGGAAAAAATCAGTCAATAGAAAGAAACCTAGAAATGACAGAGATGATAGAATAAGCAGACAACTTTAAAACAGCTGTTATAAAATTTGAGATGTAAAGGAAAATACGAACATAATGAGAGAAATGGAAGTTACAGACAAGAAAAAAATGGAACATGTGTAGGTAAAAAATATAATATCTGAGCCACACAAAAAATACACTAGATGGGCATAATAACATCTTAGATACTGAAGAAGTGATCAGCAAACCTGAAGCACAGATAGAAAAGCCTGGGAAGACAGGAATAACCAGAATCACCCAGAGAGCTGTTAAAAATGCACATTCCTGGACCTCACTCCAGAGATCCTAATTCACCAGGCCTGACTTGCGGACCTCTGCAGATCACAATGCATAAAACTAAGTGGCCACAGATGAAAACAAAATAAGTGAAAAGGGATATCAAGAGGGTAGAAGGAATTGCACTGTGATCACTAATAGACCGAAGATACAAGAGGAGGTGTACACAAAACCTACTTGAAAGGGAAAAGTATTCTAAATGGTAGTTTGGCTGGATCCTCAGGGTACAGAGGAATAAAAAACAGTTTCATGAAACTAGTTGCTTATACCTCAGGATATATGTATTATCAACAGAAGTGGAATTCGCCTATCTCGAAACCACAGTCTCAAGATGGATCATTTCAGCAGTGAATTCCTCATCTTTTATGGGCTGTGAACCTTTTAGAGAACATGATTAAATACATGAATCTTCTTTTGTCAGAAACATGCATGTGTGTGCCTGTGCATGCACACACACATACACACAAGCTGTTCTGCCTTTCCCCTTAATGAACTACTCATACTCTCCCTTAGAGGCTTCATCCAGTCTCGTTTCCCTTAACTACCATCTATTTGATGATGGTTTACAAAATTATGTTTCCAATCTGGATCTTTCCCATGAACTTCAGACCCATGTAGCCAACCATCTAACTAACTGACATCTCCACTTACACATGTAAGAGGTCTGTGAAACTTAACATGGCCAAAATGCAGCTTTTATTTCATGCCCACTTAACCCACTCCTCTCCCAGCCTCCCAATACCTCCCAATGGTACCACCATCCTTCCATTTTCTAAATACAAAAACTTTGGCGTGATCTTTGCTTCCACTCTCCACTAGTGGTTGACTCTACTTTCAAAACATTCCAAATCAGTCCACTTCTCTCCATGCACCACTCCTGCCCCAAAACCACCCTAGTCCAAGTCACCATTGTCTCTCACCTGGGTAATTGAAATAGCCTCTTGTCTTCCCACATCCACTCTCAATTCCCCCCATAAATTCATTCTTAACAAAGAAGCCAGTAACATTTTAAAATCATAAATCAGATCATGTTGTTCCCTTGGTCAGCACCCTCTAAAGGCTTCCCAATATATTAATAACAAAACCCAAAACCCTTCACATAGACTAGAACGTCTCACATGAACTGGCTCTGCCTGTCTCTCCCACTTCACATCTCAGCCACTCTCTTGCTCTTCCACACTAGTCTTTTTGCATTCCAGAACATGTAGAATCTTCTCTCCATCTTGGGGGCTTTGCCTTACTTGTTCCTTCTTCATGGAATACTCTGTCACACAGATCTCTGCATGGCTGTCATGCAGATCTCTGCTTCCTGTCATTGAGACCTGAACTTAATTGTCATCTCTCAGAGAGACCCTCTTTGATCATCCATATTGAAGTGGCCAGCCTCACTGGCCACACTGGCCAGTCACAGTCATTCTCTGCCTCCACCAGTAGAATGTGAGCTCCTGGACAGTAGAGGCCTTGTCTGTCTTGATCACTGTTTTATCCTCTGGGCCTAGTAGTGCCTGGCACAGGATAGTCGCTCAGTAAATACTTGTTGAATGAATGAATTGTACACGTGATTTCATGATATCACAGACCTAGGTTTAAAACACTACTCTTGAGGAACAAGACTAGTATTGTGGTTTATAGCAAACCTAATTACCAGAATTTACTCATCATATATTTATGTGCTAGGAGCTGGAGATGTAACAGTGAACCAGATAGACATGGTCTCCAAGCTGGAACTTAGGCTGTCAGGCAAGGCGTCATATCAGAGTTTTAACTCAAAACCAACAAATACGCTATCCAGATATTGCAGCATGTTGTTCAGGATTGAACTGAACAACGAACAAGGCTTGGAAGTTTGGACACGTTCCTTCTGCACTCAATTCTACTTGCACAGTAAAATAAACCTGGCTGGGTTACAGCAAGTTTCACTTCTTTGGCTCCAGAATTCACTCCAATAAAATTGAAGTGGCCTGCCTGGATTGTATCCATTGTCAAAAGACACATAAATGAACTGAGAAACATCCTGAAAGTCTCTGAGGCTGTAAAGAGACACCTCTGATTTAAACTACTTTTCTGGTGAGAGTGATTATTGTCCCTTTGTTTCAGCAGAATTGGCCCTCTGCCCCCTCTGCAGTGGTGAAATCCCAAAGCTATGAAGTCATTTCCTTCACATGTGCACAGGAGGGGTCAGCAACCTGCCTTCAGAGCCAGGCTTTCCAACTCAGGCTGAGGAAGGAGAAGCTATATCTATCTGCATTTGGAGCTCTGTGTTTTGATCCTTCAATACTGCTGTCATTTCAGCAATGGCACTTTTTGACTGAACCTGCCAAAAGGAATTGTGTGGGCCTTTTCCCCTCCTGACCCATGGACGTGCTTCATACTGTCCTGGCCAAGAGCGTCTACAGCGCCAGGATTTTGGTGCTCAGATTCTGATTGTTCTGATTGCTTACAGGTGTTGGTCTCCTTCTGCACTGCTTTTTCAGTGGCCTTATTGACCAGGTATAGGAGATGCCTCAGATTAAAAGACAACAAGGAGGAAATAAAAATGTTGCTAAGAACCTACCTGAACCAACTGTGAAAGGCTTTCAAGTTGAATGTAAATTGGTGAGATGTTGGAAATGGAACTAGCTTGGGGAGCAGTTAGAGTTACAGATAGAACACAGAAATCCTGGAAACCAAGCCACACCCAGTGAACAGCAACTGGCTCCAACTTTCCCTGGAACTTTAGCCTGTGCTGACCTAAACTGTATGCTCTGTGAAGGCAAGGACGTTGCCCATCTTGGTCCCTAAAGTACCTCCAACATCTTTAACAGTCTTGGCATAAAATACATACTCAATGTGTTGTTGTGGACAGAATGACTGACTAAAGTATGGCTATAAAGGGGCAACACAAGGGATCTTTGTGATGGAACAGTTCAGTATTGGTTTCAGTGGTGGGTACATGACTCTACACAGGTGATGAAATCACACACAGCTACACATGTGCACACATGCACGTGCAAGGGGTGACACCTACAGCTGCTCTTAGAGGGTATCAATGTCATTTGCTGGTTGTGAGACCGCACTAGAATTATGCTAGATGGCGACACTGAGGGAACTGGGGGAAAAGATGCACTGGTCTTCCGGACATTTCGTTACAACTTCCTGTGAATCCAGTGATTTCAAAATAGTAAGTTTACAAAAAGACACTCAATCCAAAGGAAAATTTAAAAGTGCAGAAAAAGAAACCTAGAAAAGATAGGGCAAATAGAAAGCACAATAAGACGCTTGACGTCAATCCAAAGGCACCCATAATTACTTTAAATGCAAATGGACTCAATGCTCTTGTGAAAAGACATTTATCCAATGCCTACTGTGAACCAAGCCCTGTGATGTGTGCAAGGGAAACAGCGATGAATACGACCCAGGCCCTGCTTCTATGACGCTTGGTGCAATGAACCAAGAACTGGGCCAAATGCTGTTAATGAGTGCCACCTGAATGAGTGTGTAACTGCCAGAGGTTTGGAGCGACGGAAGATGAAGCTAGAGATGTGGCCATAGCAGACAAGTTGCAAGGAGAATTAATAGGACCGGGTCACCAAATGCATGTGGGCCACCAGGGAGAGGAAAGGATTCAGACTGAATCACAGGGTTCTGGTTTGCAATTAGCAGATAATACTATTGTGTAGCATGCTATCAAGGCCTCATGGAACAAGGGCAAATGAGCTTTCACTGATGACATTTCTTTCTCCTACAAGTTTTTATCAACTTACATTCCTAATCTTGTGCAGTGGTCAAGGCAGCTACTACCCTAATTTTCCAGAAAAAGAAACTGGTACTTAGACAGATGAAGTGGCTTGCTCACTGAGTAACAGTGAATCTGAACCCATGGCTCCCCCATTCGGTGTTCAACAACATTGTTTCAAATTCTTTGAAATTAAGAGAGAAAACAGAGAGCCACAGTAAGGATAGGGTATGTGGCCATTCAAGTTGGTTGATGACCCTTCAAGATAGCTTAGAACTTTACCAGGCAAGTTTTCAAGCTGGTTGCTCCTGCCACACTGCAGTTTGCTGTGGGGGTATCTGGAGGAAAACAGTCATGTGCTAGAGCACTTTGAGCACTGTTCTATCACATGGAACTGTCAAAGTTATTTCCTCTGATTTAGCTCTGTATTGCAAAGTTGGATATTTCTGTCCCTTCATGTGCAAACATTCTTTGGAGTCCAGAAGACACAGAGGAAAAGAAGGAAAGAAGAATAAGACTTGCTCTTGTCTGATTTACTGACTTTTCATTTCCTTTGACACCCTTCCTCACCCCTGCTCCTCTGACTATGGACAACTTTCCCCTACGGTGTTTTTCTTGTTCTTGTGTTGCTATTGACATATACTTAGTAGATTCTAGTTACTGTTTAGAAAACCTAACAACTCAATTACTGACTGCCACTTGCAAGGCCCCTAGGAATCTTGGATGTGGTCCCAGAACATGAAATGAAATAAAGCATTTGGTAACAACTTAGAGATTTTTGGTAACTTCCCAAGACCTGCTCCTCTAAGCTGATCTCCCGTTCTCTGCCCAGTAGCTACACCTTGAACGCACTCACGAGGCTTGGGGGGTGTTTATATGTTATATGTTGCAAAAGGTAAGCATCATTAAAGAAACAGAAATCTGGTTAATTTTCTATTTTCTGCTGAGCTTTACTCAAGAGGGCCCTTTCCCTCTGCCTTCTACTTCCTTGCCAAGGGGGGGCCACAAAGGTTGGGAATTTCCAGGAGCAGGTTACACACTTCTCCTCTCTGTCCTGGCTCAATGCCACTAGCCCTGGCATTGCTGGTGACCTTTCAGCCTGATGGCCTGTAACCTTCTGCTCCCTGCCAGATAGAGTTGGGACTTGTCCAAGGCATGGAATAACTTCCTGTGATTGTCCTGAAGATGGCCTGGCCCACAGGATCTGCTTCCATAGCTTGTCAACAGAAGCAGAAAAGTCCTGTATCTCTACAGTATGGTGGGCCTTGGAAGGAAGAATCTCGAGGAGAAATGTTCAGCAAATATAAGCATGCCAACAGGGCTGTGTTCAAGTACAGCCACACTACATGACATGGACTTGACCTTCCTCATGTATTGTCAACCAAAGTGCCACTGAATATCCTGGCTAGTTGCTCATTATTTCTTGTGTGGCAGAATCTTTGAGGTCATTAAGACCAGCTAATCAAATTTGCAGGTGTTTACAAACCTGGGAGGGTCACCAATATGTTAAGTCAGGATCAGGATGCAAAATTATGGGTTGAAACAATGGGCCAAAACCAACTGAGGAATAAAGTTATTTTAAACTCTGGTAAGTTCTGTGATACATTAAGTATCTGAGATGCAGTGGAGGTAATCAAATCTGGATGGAGGATCAAGGAAGGTACAATATGGAGGAAGTGATGGTGCAGCTGAGCTCACCAGTTGTATGAGACCAATGTGGTTGAGGGGAGGCTCTTCTAAGCAGAGGTACTTGCAAAACATTAAGAATAACTCCAAAGTGTTAGGTATAATTAGTGGTGATGGTTACACAACATCATGAAGGTACAGTAGTTAATGCCACTGAACTGTCCCCTTACACATGGTTAAAATGGTCAATATTATTGTTATGTATCTTTTCCCACAAGAAAAGTAATGAAAAATGTTACCCTCACATCCATGGGTGTCCCCTAGGGACATTCCCCATTGCCCAAGCTGAGTGCACAGATGTGGTGGCTCCTGGGATTGTCTCTAAAGGAGTCCATTAACAATGAGAACATATCAGTACCAGAGTCACAGACAAACATGAAGTAACACAGATCCCTCAAAATATGCAATAGCAATATTAATAGCTAACATGTATATCCCAGGAATTATTCTAAATGCTTTAAATTAAATTAAATCATTTGACACTCACACAGACCCCATGTGAGTAAATACTCTTTTTAGGGCATTCTACATGTATGCAGAAACTGAGGCACAGAGAGGTCGAGCAATTTGCCTAAGGGCAAGAGCGAATATGTAGCAGAAGTGGCCATGAAATCAGATCATCTGCTTCAGTCTGGTTCCTAATCGCAGACTATGTGTGATGTCGAGAAGTTGTCATCCACTGACTACAGCTATGTAGGTCAAAGAGGTTAGCACATCAGAAGAGTGAGCAGTGGGTGAGGAGTCAAAGAGGAATCTCATTCCACGTGAAGAAAAGCATGAGCTGAATGACTGAGATTGTGGAAGAGTGTGTATTCAGGTTAAAAAGTCTAGGAGAGGAGAAAAATACAACATCATATTGTAAAAACGAGCTCATAGTCTAGCAAGAGGTCCTCCTATTCTTTTTCCTAAAATACATGAATTTGGAAAGCATTCAGAAAACCTTGTATCTTGTGTTATTGGGCATAATATAATCTGATGTTTAATACTGAAGAAAGTCTTTCTCAAATGTCCCAACAGTGCCTGGTGCCTAACAGGGACTCGGTAAATCTTGTTGAATTAATTAATGAATCTCTGTCTCATCCCACATATAATAAAAATAAATTCTTTCTGGATTAAACGTTTACATTGAAATAAAGAAACTGACAGTACTGAAAAAATAGAGGTGGACACTTACATGATACTGGCAGCTGAGAAGGCTTTCTAACCATATATGAATTCCTAAACAGTAGAAATGCTTGAAACACCTAAGTGCTATGTGTGAGTCTAAAGGCGGGAGGGAAGAAAAGAGATGACAGGGGAAGGAGTGAGCCGTTCTAGAATGGGTCCCAGCACCCCAGGGTCGGTGGGAAATCCAGCAGTCAGCTACAGCCCCCAAATGAATTCTTTCAGAGTGGTTCATCACTTCTAAGCACTCCTCTGGCTGGAGGAAGTTGCCAAAACCACCTCCGAGCCCCTGGCCAGCACATAACCTTGAGTCAATAGAAGCTGTTCCATCAGAGACCACAGGGCACCAGTGTTTACTTAAACTCCTGTCTCAGCATGGGAGAAGTTAAGACCCCAGAGGGCATCTGCATGCTGACTTATCCCCAGGTACCTGGAGAGGAAAAGAACATTCTCAATTTCAACTTGGTTTCATTACTTGCTTGGCTCAAAGCACACCAACTAGACGGAAGAAACCTTTATTGTTTACAGTTCCAGACAAACTCTTGGCCTCTTCACTGTTGAACCAAATGCCCTTTCTTTTCTCCCAAGAACACATGTGCAAGTTAGGGTTCCGAAAATGTTTGCTGAATGAATCAGTGAGCACTGGTCCAGAACATGTCAATATGCACACTTGGATACAACACCAACCAGTCTCATTTTCAATTCAATGTATGTTATTTTTTATGTGTCATATCCCTTTGTGAACTGCTGTGAACTGTCTGTGAACTGCTGTTCAGGTATGTTGCCCATTTTCCAATTGTGATGCTGATCTTTTTCTAATAATTGATCAGGATTACTCATAAAGGTGAAGAATATGAACTCTTTGCTTGCCTCGTACGATGTGAAAAACTTTCACATTTTGTCATTTGTCTTATAAGTTGGTATTGTTTTTGAATTACCTAAAACAGTGTTCAGCATATAGGAGACACTCACTAGATTATTTGTTGAAGAACTGACTGAATAAATAAACGAGCAAAGAGATATGTTTTATTTTCATGTAGCAAAAATCCTTGTCTCTTCCTTTATAGTTTTTCCTCTGCTATCATGTTTAGAAAGGTTTTCCCAACCCCAAGATCAGATTGAGATTCAATAACATTGTCCTTTCTAGAAATTATATTATTTTGTTTTCTTTACATTTAAATACAACACATCTGGAATTCGTCTCTCATATCTACGCTAAGTGAGATTGATTATAATTTTCTTTTTTGTACTGTAATCTCCTTATGTAATTTGGTATCAGGGTCATACTAATGTCATACAATGAACCAAAGGCGTTTGCATCTTTTTCTGTGCCCAGTTTCAAGAGTATGAGAGTTATATGTTCTTTAAAGCTCAAGAGATCTCAAATCTAAGACTTTCTGAGTTAGTTATCTGTCCTGGAGGTAATTATCTGACAATACTTTTCATCTCTTATATTTACTTACAATGTTGATTAGTCTAACATTTCAGGGGCTAACACTTTGAAGAGTGTACCTTTTTTTTTTGGCAAGGCGATGTTAGAATTCTCATTTGATGTGAAAATTTGGGTGGGGTTAAATTCATGTTTAAACCTCAGTTTAACTTCTAATTACACTGTTCTCGTGGCTAAAGACCCTAAACCACTGATTTTTTGTTAGCACTAAAAGCCACAATGTAACAGACTGGCTTCTTGTGAAATAGGAACCAAATACTGCCAGAACTGGAAGCCTCTAACAGGAAGTCATGACTTAGTGGTGAAATAACTAAAGAAAAGGAGAGGACAGAAAAGCAGCCATCCCCCTTTGGGGGCCTAGCTGTCATTTTGCTGCTGTTGCCTTTTAGTAAGTAATAGCCAAATCTTTAGCTTGGTCTAGAGCATGGTGACATTCTTATGTGCAAAGAAGGCAAAATAGGCTGAATTACTTGGATAGAAAGTCTCCAGTGAAAGGCTACAAATATGAGTAAGTCAAACAAATAATCACTGTGCAGAATGCTAATGTTGTAACAGAGGGAAGTCCAGGGCCTAAGAGGGAGGATGGGAAGGTTTTTGCCCACACACTTCGCAGGTCAGTGGGACGTTCTTACAAGGCTCTACTTGGCAGGAAGACACTGTGTTTTCAGGCACTGGGCACAACCCACAAGGGAAGGAACCCCGACTTTGATGTAGTACACTGCAGGCCCTGGGGAGACAGCGCTGAGCAAGGCGCTCAGGGAGGGAGACAGACAAGTAAACAGAGGGGCTGCTTTGCAAGGGAAGGAAACTGACTTTGATGGCTGTTTCCACTCTAACGCTTGCCCTTAGCTACAGAGACAGCAGATCTGGAGCCACCCCAGCCAAGGCTTCCCAGCATGCTTTCAGCACATCCAGCCTGACTGAAGTGGGGTCATCCTCCTATTACGCGATCTGGAAGCCTTCTCCACTCCAAGATTATCAAAATATTTTCCTATGTTTTCTTTTAATCTTTTATGTTGAATTACAAATAAATGTGTATCGAATAAATAAAGCATGAAAAGAGCTTCTATGAGGCATTAAGATAAATATGAATAACCTAATAGAAAAACATGGGCAAAATATATGAATCAGTATTTCACAGAAAAAGAAACAGAAATGGCCCCAAACTATATATCCATATCTAATTTTAAATGAGACATCTTTGCATATAAGACTGGCAAAAATGTTCAAACATGTGCAATGTATCTTAATGTCATTTTTCATAATGACTAAAAATCAGGAAGAAACTAAACATCTATCAAAAGATAAAATAAATTATGGTATGAATAAGCAAACCACACACATAAGCCCCTCCACCCCAGTCTATGCTTATATTTTGGCAATCTCGGCACTCTTGTGTGCTGTGAGTGCTGTGATTATTTGAGTTCCATTCCATTTATCCCATTTACAAGTCGGAGTGAAATGAAGAGTAAAGTCTATAATTCCAAAAGCAAATTTTCAAAACAATTAAATACAGACTGTTCACATGACATCTTTCCAGAATGGAGCCCATGGGGGTAGTTGGGGGCTCCCTGAATCTGTTCCTTCCACACGCTTCCAAATCTCAGTACATGGCAACTCTATCCTTCCAGGTGCTCAGGCCAAGACACTGGAATTCTTGACTCCTTTCTTTCTCTTGCACAGAATAACCAATCCGTCAGAAAATCTTGCCAGTTCTATCTTCAGAATATACCCCTCTCCACGCACCTCACCTGTATCACTGCACTAGCCCCCAACCTGGTCTCCCTGCTTCCGCCCTGGCCCCTACAGCTTGCAGGCAGCTGCCAGAGTGATCCTGTCACAATTCACATCAAATCATGTCAGTTCTGTTCTCAGAACCCTCTGGTGTCTTCCTCCCTTACTCAGACGAAAAGCCAAAGGCTAAAGTAAGGCCTCTACTTGTATCACCACTCTGACCTCATCTGCTCCATCCCTTACTCCCTGGGCTGCAGCCAAGCTCACTGCTCTTGGAACATTCCAGGTGTGTTCCTGCTTCAGAGGCTGTACACTGTCCATTCCCTCCCCTGATTAAGGAGTGGGGTATGCCATTCCCAGACACTTTGAGCTCTCTAACATGCAAGCAAAATGGTCTCTGGTAGGCCAAGAGCAATCTCTCAAACAGAAGCTGCCACTGTTGGAAGTGAAAGCCCCCCAAAGTCGGGGTAGAGGAGCACATCCTCCAATATCTTTCTGTGGTACTAGTACTAGCAGTACTAGTAATACAAAATGAATTGGTCACCTTTATTGGCTACTTATGAAGTGCATTACATATAACTCACTACATCCTCACAACAACCCCATGACGCAGGATATTGGTCAAACTTGACAAGAGCAGTTTTGATGGAGTGGTGGAGTAAACACGTGATTAGGAGTGAATGAGAAATAGAATCTCACCATTTGTAATCCTTAATGAATTAATCAATTTAAGCATTAAGCATTAAGCATCAGTGGCTGCTACAATCACAAAAAGGGAAACAACCAGATATGATTTTCCTCCTAATGGAAGTACAATAATACCATCTAGGAAGGGTTCATTATATTATTCTCTCAGAAAATAACAACATGTTTGAGTGCTGACTGTTATCATCTAGAGCCAAGTGGATCCACATACTGCCATCTTCCAATTTAAAAAGAGTAAAATGCTAGAGTTGAAGTTTTCTTTCTGCTTTTCTGTGGTGTGTATGTATTTTGGTGCTAAGAGTGGTTATTCTCCTGAAAGATCTTAAAGTCTTATATCAGATTCATGACAAAGGTTTAAGGTATTCATCAAATGCAGGGGCAGGGAGAATAAGCCAGGGTTGGACCTGAGTGACCTCTCTGCCATTTAGAGAGCTTGTCCCAAAGCATTTGGCCTGTGGAGGAAACAGTCCAGGGGTTTTTTCCTATTAAGACTTCTAACCAGTACACTTTATCCTCAATCTCACAAATACCTATTGGCAGAACTCATCTAAAACACACACTTCAGGCCCTAAAGATGTAGTCAGCCCTTTGGAAAATTGTTGACTTTGAGTCCATCTCACCACTTGGTTGTATTTCTTTCTTTATTAGGCCTGGGTCTGGTAGCCTGGGTCACTGGTTTTCTGGCTGATACTGCAAATGAATAAATACTTTCCTCCCATTTGCTTCTTTCACTTTTAACTACCATCTCATCTCCTTTCTCTTCCACTGCCATACTTCTTGCTGTCCTTGCTACCCATTTCTTCCTAAACCATTAGTATTGGGAATCTGCTTCACTAGAAAGACTCGGAAGCCCCACTTAGACTTCACGCTCAAGTAGCTTTCTCCAATTCAGCTTTTTTAGTGATAAAACAGCTGTTTTGCATCCATCTTCCTTATCTTGTGCCCCTTGTCCATTCCTTCTCTGTGCCCTATCAGTCAGAGCCCTAGGAGGAAAGACGGGTGACTGGCATTACCACTGCAAGGTATTTAGGGTTATCCATCGCTTCTAATGGTCTCTCCTCTTATCTCTTCTCAGTTCTGCTGACACTTTTCCTCTTACTCTCTAACTGTGGTATCTCCCAAAATTCTGCCCTAGGTCCTTTTCCTTCTTACTCATCACACCCTCCTTGGATAGTCTCATCCACCCCCATAACTTTAACTACTTCCTATACCCCAGTAACCACCAAAACTCCATCTGGAGCCCAGGTCCCTCCCCTTGGCTCTAGACAAATTTACCCACGGATACTTCAAACTTGGTATGTGCCAGCATGAATGTACCAGTCTTACTGACTTGCCCCCAAACTGGATTTTTTCTCCCATGCTCTTGCTCACAGTGTCTGTATGACATAGTCAGTGTCCAAAAAGATGTGGTGTAAAAAATCAATTACAGGCCAGGCACAGTGTAATCCCAGCACTTTGGGAGGCCAAGGCAGGAGGATCACCTGAGGTCAGGAGTTTGAGCCTGGGCAACACAGTGAAGCCCCGTCTCTACTAAAAATACAAAAATTAGCTGGGCGTGGTGGCAGGTGCCTGTAATCCCAGCTTCTCAGGAGGCTGAGGCAGGAGAATTGCTTGAACCTGGGATGGGGAGGTTGCAGTGAGCCGAGATTGCGCCACTGCACTCCAGCCTGGGCAACAGAGTGAGATCCTGTTTCAAAAAAAATAAAAAAGAATCAATTACAAAAATGAATAAATTAAAGATGAAATTCAACAGTAATAATGTAGGTCCTGTTCCTGGGCTTAAGCAAAACACCAATAGCACAAGAACAGACTGGAGAAAAGATAGCTTAGCTGAAACACAGAGGAAAACTAAGTCCGTTTGACAGGAAGCTCAGTGTGAGTCAACGGTGTGGCGTGGCTGCCAGAACAAAGCTAATGGAATCTCCAGCTGCCTTCTCAGAAGCACGATGTCCAGATGAGCAATGATGGTCCTGGAGGAGTTTATTTAGTTCTGGTACCAGTTCAGAGGAAATATACAGGACAGTGAGGGAACTCAGAACTCTGTTCTATCCTAAGGAATGACTGAGTAAACCAGCAACATTTAGGTTGGATATTTGCAGGGCTCTGAAATTGAAAAAGAATTAGAGGTGTTCTGTATATTCTAATGAGGTAACACCAGGACCAATTTCTCGCAGTCAGAACTATCACACGATTATTTGGGTAGCATATTATGTAACCGGTTTCCTGTCATTGGAAGTGTCCAGATAACAAATGACTGGCAAAAATGTGGCCAGCATTGGAGTTGCTGTAATTCATCTTGGGCTAATCACCCTTCTCCACATCCCTACTCCTGCCAAGTTCAAAATCTTTAATTATGCCCTCTCTCACATACCTTATAATTAAGCAATCAACATTTCCCATTGATTATTTCTCTAAAATATTCTCATATTTTCCCTTCTGCTGCATTCACATTAATACCCTGGACTAAGTCGCCTTGCATAGGAAAGAAGATTTTTTTTAAAAAGGACATCTTCAAATACCATCCCAATCAACCTGACTTCCAGAATCTAAGTGGCAATCTGGAGTAACATTGTCAGTTGTTTTGGCCACCCAGCATCTGCACCTTTTTCTATATTTGGGGAATTCCCAACCTTATAAGTTACTGGGACAGAAGAGACCAACTCCAGTTACAGAAGCAAGAAATGACGGATCCTTTCTTTTCCGATCTCCCTTACTATGAAGGTACAGATTCTGATCGTCTTTCCTGACAGTTTAACCTCAAGACTGTTTCTGCAGATCCCACAACAGTACTTTTTATCTGCCTAATTAAATCATCATCTAGTTACCTGAAATGACATGCTCACTGAAGATAAGGTTTTAGGGGAGTGGGGAGTGGGAGCCCAGTGTCAAAAATTAAAGTTTTTATTAAAGATATATGATTTTAAAAAACAAAGCTTCTCAGTACCATGCCCTGAAACTCATTAACAGAAGCTGTTTTTACATATTTATACCATACTTAAAGTATACTCATGTCATCCATGTGTATTGCAGCACTATTCACAATAGCCAAGCTACCGAATTAACGTAAGTGTCCATTAATGGATGAATGGAAGAAGAAAATGTGGTACCTACACACAGTGGAATACAATTCAGCCATAAAAAAGAATGAAATCCTGTCATTCACAGCAACACAGATGGAACTGGAGGTTATTATATTAAGTGAAATGAGCCAGGCACAAAAAGACAAATTTCACATGGTCTCAATCATATGTGGGGAATAAAAAACTTGATGCCATGGACGCAGAGAATAGAACAATAGATACCACAGACTGGGAAGGGGAGGGGGTGAATGAAGAGAGGTTAGTTAATGGGTACAAATGTACAGTTACATAGAAGGAAGAAGTTTTAATGTGTAATAGCAGAGTAGGGTGATTATACTTAGCACATATAAATGATAAATACTTAAGGTGATGAATACCCCAAACAGCATGACTTGATCATTATACATTCTATGCATGTAGCAAACATACGTACACCATAAATATACAAAATATGGCCGGGCGCAGTGACTCACGCCTGTAATCCCAGCACTTTGGGAGGCTGAGGCAGATGGATCGCCTGAGGTCAGGAGTTTGAAACCAGCCTGACCAACATGGAGAAACCCTGTCTCTACTAAAAATACAAAATTAGCCGGGCATGGTGGCGCATGCCTTTAATCCCAGCTACTTGGGAGACTGAGGCAGGAGAATTGCTTGAACTCAGGAGGCGGAGTTGCGGTGAGCCGAGATCGTGCCATTGCACTCCAACCTGGGCAACAAGAGTGAAACTCCATCTTCATATATATATATATATATATATATATATATATATATATACACACACACACACACACATACATATATATATATAGTATCAATAAAAGAAAAAAAGATGAACTGAACTCTGGCCACTGACATGGAGACAATTCTAGGATAAATTTTTTAATGAACGGAGTAATGTACAGAACATTCTGTATCTTTTGTGTTAGAAAAGGAGGAATAAGAAGTTGTATATGTATTTCCTTGTGTTCATATGAAGAAATACTGAAAAGATTAAAGAAAAAAATTTAAAAAATTGTTATTTGAGGGGTAAGGGTAAAAATAGGGTGGAGGAAGGCAGAGGTGGAAGGAGTTTTCATTAAACATTTAAAATATATTTTTTAATTTTTGAAACATGACTGCATTGCCTATTCGATAGCAATTTTTAAAACTAAGGCAAAAGTAGAAGAATTGACAGGAAGATCAACAGAACTGCCCCAAAACAGACCCAAAGAAAGATTTAAGATTTAGGTTACATTTAAGATAATTTTCTAGAAACAGAAATATAAATAGCTTTTATACTTGAAGAGATGTTCAACCTCACTCAGAAAGAAATTTAATTAAAACAAGATGCCATTTATCATCTATTGATTTTTCAAAGATAAAAACATTTAATAGTACACTATATTTGAGTGGGTGCAGGAGGACAAGCACTTTCATACTCTGTTGCTGAGAGTAAAAATTGGCATTATACATTTACATGCACTTCGACTCAGCAATTCAACTTCTAACAGTTTTTTTTACAAGCATAATTGCACATAACCACAAAGACCAATGTACGAAGATATTCACCGCAGTATTGTTTACAGCAGCATGAGACTGGAAACAAGAGAAGTTCTATCATAGTATCTCCACATAGTGAAATATTATGAAGCTGTTATGGACTGATACAGACCAATCTCCAAAATACATTAATAAGAAAGGAGGTTACAAAATAGTGAGTATAGTGTACTACCATTTGTGCAAAAAATGGGGAAGTATATGTGCTTGTATATGCATGGAATATATCTGGAAGGAAAATCAAGAAACTTGTCTCAGAGAAGAAATATAAGGGGTCTCCACTTCTAGGAATGTAAAAAGATGCAAAGAACATCCTTCCCACTATGACGAGAAAAGCTGGACAAAACACAAAATCTTCATTTTATTAAGCCTGTCAGAGAGTGGAGGTCACAAGGCACCCAAGTGATCTGACTTCCAAAGAGGGATGACAATCCCTTCCCACAGTATATAGGGCTCATGGAGGAGATCCCTCCCTTAGTGGTAATCCTAAGTACAGAGACTTCCAGTTGCTGAGGTAGCCCACGACCCAGAAAACAAGCTACCTGTATAGCCAACCCAGGTCCCTGGCATTCCTCTTCACCATAACAGGAAACAGTCTCCTATAATTAAAGTGGATATCTATAAACAGGATTCTCATTTAAGCTGAAGGAATTCACTGTTCAATCTGGAACAGAATATCCCCCCTCTTGGCACCACTTGGACCCATTTGGGCCAAATTCATGGTGGTGGAGGACTGTCCTGTGCATTGTAGAATATTTAGCAGCATCCCTGGCCTCTGCCTACTAGAGAATGCATCCACAGAGATATGGTTTGGCTGTGTCTCCACGCAAACCTCATCTTGAATTGTAGCTCCCATAATTCCCACGTGTTGTGGGAGGGACCCAGTGGGAGATAACTGAATCATGGGGGTGGGCCTTTCCCATGCTATTCTCATGATAGCAAATAAGTCTCACAAGATCTGATGGTTTTATAAAGGGGAGTTTCCCTGCACAAATTCTTTCTCTTGTCTGCTGCCATGTGAGACTTGCCTTTCACCTTCCGCCATGATTGTGAAGCCTCCCCCGCCACATGGAACTTTGAGTCCATTAAACCTCTTTCTTTTGTAAATTGCCCAGTCTCTGGTATGTCTGTATTAGCAGTGTAAAAACAGACTAACATATGTGGTGTACTAGTCCGTTCTCACACTGCCATGAAGACATACCCAAGACTGGGTAATTTATAAAGGAAAAAGGTTGGGCCGGGCGTGGTGGGGCTCATGCCTGTAATCCCAGCACTTTGGGAGGCCAAGGTGGGCTGGATCCCTTGAGGTCAGGAGTTCAAGACCAGCCTGGCCAATATGGTGAAACCTGTCTCTACTAAAAATACAAAAATTAACCAGGCATGGTGGCAGGTGCCTGTAATCCCACCTACTCGGGAGGCTGAGGCAGGAGAATTGCTTGAACCCAAGAGGCAGAGGTTGCAGTGAGCTAAGGTTGTGTCACTGCACTCCAGCCTGGGAGACAACGTAAGACTCAGTCTCAGAAAAACAAGGAAGATTGTAGCATTAAATGCTTATATTAGAAAATAAGAAAGGTCTCAAATCAGTAATTTAAGTTTCCTCCCTAAGGAACTAGATAAAGAAGTGATTAAATTAAACCCAATGCAATCAAAAGGAGGAAAATAATAAAGATAAGAGGATAAATTAACGAAATAGAGAAAAGCCTTGAAAGACACTAATGACACTCATTCAAGAAGATATGGATAACCCAAATAGCCCTATATCTATTAAAGAAATAAAATTTGGCCGGGCACAGTGGCTCATGCCTGTAATCCTAGCACTTTGGGAGGCCGAGGCGGGTGGATCACCTGAGGTCAGGAGTTCGAGACCAGCCTGGCCAACATGGCGAAACCCTGTCTCTACCAAAAATAAAAAAATTAGCTAGGCGTGGTGGCGGGCACCTGTCATCCCAGCTACCCAGCAGGCTGAAGCTGGAGAATCTCTTGAACCCAGGAGGTGGAGGTTGCAGCGAGCCAAGATCGTTCCACTGCACTCCAGCCTGGGTGACAAGAGTGAAACTCCATCTCAAAAAAAAAAAAAAAAAAAAAAAAAAAAAAAAAAAAAGACAAGAAAGAAAATTTGTAGTTGATAGCCTTCCCAAAAAGAAAAGTATAGGCCCAGATGTTTTCAATGGTGAGTTCTACCAAACATTTAAGGAGGAAGGAATACCAATTCTACACAACATCTTTCAGAAAATACAAGAAGAGGGAGAACTTCTGATTTCATTTTATGATGCCAGCATTATGCTAATATCAAAACCAAAGATAGTATAAAAAAGGAAAACTGCAGACCAATATCCCCCATGGACAGAGACACAAATATCTTCAGCAAAACTATCAGCAAAGCAAATCCAGAAACATATGAAAAGAATAATATGTTACAACCAACTGAAGTTTATTCCAGAAGTTTAAGGTTGGTTCAACATTCAAAATCAAGCAGCATAATTCACCATAGTAACAGACTAAAAAATAAAAAACATATCATCATTTTTATAGATGCAGGAAATGCAACAAAATCCCACTCATGAGAAGAAGCCTCAGGAAACTAGCAATATGGGGGAACTTCCTCAATTTGGTAAAAGGTGCCTACAAAAAGCCTACAGCTAACATACTTAAAAGGTGAAAAATGGAATGCTTTCCCTCTAAAATCAAGAAAAAGTCAAGGATGTCTGCTCTCGTCATTTCTATGCAACATTTATAGTATTGCAGGTTGCAACTACAGATAAGGCCATTAGAACTAATAAGTGAGTTTAGCAAGGCTATGGGATATGAGGCCAGTGAAATCAATTGACAAACCAATTCTAAAATTGTTATAGAAAAACAAGGGACCTAAAATAGCCAAAACAACTCTGAGAAAGAAAAAGTCTGAGCGCTAAAATAACCTGATTTCAAGAATTACTGTAAAGCTACAGTCATTAGTCATTAAACAGCATGTTGTTGGCATAGAACAAATAGATCAATGGAACAGACTAGAGAATCCAGAAATAGATCTACATGGATATGGTAAATGGATTTTTTTTTTTTTTGAGACAGTTTTGCTCTTGTCGCCCAGGCTGGAGTGCAATGGTGTCATCTCAGCTCACTGCAACCTCCACCTCCCGGGTTCAAGCAATTCTCCTGCCTCAGCCTCCCAAGTAGCTGGGATTACAGGCGCCCACCACAAATTTGTAAAAATACAAATTTTTTTGTATTTTTAGTAGATACAGAGTTTCAGCGTGTTGGCCAGGCTGGTCTCGAATTCCTGACCTTAGGTGATCCTCCAGCCTCAGACTCCCAAAGTGCTGGGATTATAGGAGTGAGCCACTGTGCCCTTCAGGTAAATTGATTTTTGATGATGTTTCAAAAGTAAATAATGGAATAAAGGAAGTCTACTCAATAAATAGTACTGGAACAAATGAAATTGGTATGCAAGGAAAGAAACCAGGATATAAACCTCACAGCTTTTATAAAATTTACTCAAAATGGATCATAGATCTAAATATAAAATGTAAATATATAAAACTTTCAGAGACCAGGTGCATTGGCTCACACCTATAATCCCAGCACTTTAGAAGGCCAAGGTGGAAGGATCGCTTGAGGCCAAGAGTTGGAGACCAGCCTGTGGGCAACATGGAGAAATCCTGTCCTCTCTACAAAAAATACAACAATTAGCAGTGTGTGGTGGGGAGCAGCTATAGTACCAGCTGCTCAGGAGACTGAAGTGGGAGGATCACTTGAGCCCGAGAAGTCAAGGCTGCAGTGAGCCATGACCATGCCACTGCACTCCAGCCTGGGTGACAAAGTGAGACCCTGTCTCGAAAAGGAAAAAAAAAACAAAACAAAACTTATAGAAAAAACAGAAGAAAATCTTCAGGATCTTAGGCTAGATGAAGAGTTGTTAGATTTGACATTAAATCCATGATTCATAAAATAAAAATTGTATTGGGGATTTCATTAAAATTTTTAAATTTTAGTTCTTCAAAAGAGAATGAAAAGACAAAAACTATGGGCTGCTAGAAAATATTTGCAAATTAAATATGCAACAAAGAACCTATATCCAGGGACAAAAACAGTGCCTGGCTCTTGTCATTGTTTTGAAAACTAAATGAGTTAATACAAGTTCTTAGTGTAGTGCCAGGCACATATAAACACTCAATAAAAGTGAACTATTATAGCTTTATTATCACTGTTATTATAGGATTCTTTAAAATTGATAAAATAGATGCAAGCCAAATGTTCACCAATAGAGAAATTGTTATATTATATGTATTACAAGGAATATTTGACAATGCTTTAAAGAACGAAGTAAATCTATATGTACTAACCTGGAAAGGTGTCCAGAATTTTTGTGAACAAAGCAAATTGCAGGACAGATAGTATAATATGATCCCAGTTGTGCAAAAAGAAAATTATATATTTTCTGAAAAATTTTGTAGAATGGTACTCACTAAACGGCTAACAGTTGTTATCCCTGGGTTGGGGAGTATGGAATAAGGAGGAGAGCAAAGGGAAAGTAGGGGGTAGGGGAAATATAAAGGGGGTCTTCATGTTTCATTCTATTTATTAACATAAGAATATATTTATTGTGAAACAAAACATACAAATGAAAATAATTATCTTTTAAAAGACCAATGATAAAAAATAACTTTCTGATTGTCTTCACTGATGGATTCAAGTGGATGAAGTACAAGCCTACTTTGGACTGAAAGGTTTGCCTAAAAACTGCCTGAGCTTCCATTTGTAATAGCAAACATTGATGGAGTGCTGCTTGCTGGCCTGACAGCACGAAGAACTGAGTTATTGTCCTGGTTGTGCCAATAACTAGTTTTGCTATGTTATTATTATAAATGTTAAACTATAAACTGTAATCAAGTCTTTTTTTTCTGTCTTCCCAGCCTGTAACACAGGGCCTAGTTCGGAGTTAGCGCTCCGTTAACAGGAGGGAGTGACAGGAATTGAATTTAAGCAGCTGCAACAGCCCTGTCCAGGCCCCGTCGAAGTGACACATGATCACCATCTAGTGGTAAAAAGGATTCCTGCAAAATTTAGCTATGAAAGGAAAAAGAATTCTTTCTGTGGTGTGTTCCAGGGACAGATGCCAGTCAGCAAAAAAAGCATTGACTATCTATGATCTTTCTTAGAGAGAGTTCCCAACCATCAAGGTTTATGTCTTGGAGTGTTGGTAAGATGACACCTAGGTACTCTTGTGTCTTAAGTCTGGTCCCTGCCCCATCATCACATGCCCCACATATCTCTAAGTTGCACGGTGTCCACTCCTGCCACATCCCCTACAGGAATGAACCACATGTGATAATAGGCACACACACCCACGCCTTTCCAAAGTTGATGAAATACTAATAAACTTCCCTAAGCCAGTCTGTTTAAGATACAAAAAAAGACTGGGGAATAAAATACTCTATAATCTTTGCCCTCCAGGTCCACCATCTTTCTGTATCATCTACTAAAACTGTATAGTGAACCTGTAAAATGTCTGTCATTCCAAAGGACAACAAGGAAACCCATCTTGAGCCAACATTTCAAGCACTGCTGTGTGACAAAAGCCTCACCCGCTCATGCAGGTGATGGGAGCAGGTTTTCTTCTCTTGCCTCCTTTGAGTAGCTTCACAGTTAAGGAAGCAGCTGGATAATGCAGAGGCCAAGAGATATTGGACCCTGTGCTTATGGACTCCTGGACTCAAAAGCAAATGATGCAGGGACACACTGGCACTTAGAGAAATCTCAGTATTTATACACCCCTGATATTCACATGCTAAATAGAACAACCTTCCTCTAAAATTCTGTTCTGCAGAACAAACAACAAAAATCTTTTCAAAGACCCTTAAGAGAGAAACAAACACTGTCTAGCCTGGGGTGAATGGGGAAAGAAGGTTTGAGCAACTCTATGTTCAGGAAAATCTCCTGCCACATATTCTGGAAGTATTCATACATTATTAAAGTCGTTTTATAATCCCATCTCTTGAACTTCCACACAATATGTGCCTCATTTATGTGGGAACAAAAACAGTTGTGAAATTTGGCCAAAAGAGGACAGCAGTTTGAGAGCATTGTATAGACAAGAGCACAAGGCTGAACCACATTTGGGGTGGGCTGCTTTGGATGAGCGCAGACATGGGCGAGTTTGTTCCTACCACCGTGCAGTGAAGTTGCAGAGAAATTAGGAATTAAGAACAAGATGATTCCATCCAGCTACTCCCAGCCTAAAAAAAGCAAGAAGGCCTAATATCTATTTATATGCAACTCCCTGGGGACTGAAGTGGTTCTTCCTAATGGCTGAAAAATACTGAGTAGCAATCAGGTCTTTAAGCAGAATGTTTTTAAAACCTTATCGTGAGGACGCTGATGGAGATAACGAACTTTTGAGGTGTCGATAGCACATCTTAAAACAGTAATGGAATATGTTGGAAGATATGCTCTTCCAAGTATTCCTAATTTCATACTAGTAAAAGTCAATTGTCCTGCTGGCACTATAAAAGCGCAGTGTCAGCATTAAGAAGAAGCTGAAACGGGTTACACGATGAGAAACGAGTTACACTGTGTAGGGTTCCAGACAGCAGTGTCCGATGACAGCTACAAGAGCAGCACTCCGCACTCCTTACGGTCCTGGGGGAATGCAGGCAACTCCCCTCCGGCTGTCAGTCTCCCTATGCCCTGCCGCGTCCCCCTCGCAGGGCAATGGGTGTCAGAGCCACCCCCCGCCAAAGAAAGGGGCACGCTTTCGAGATGTCACCCTGGCCGCTCCTGCACGGAGACTGGTGCCTGAGGTTTCAGCCCCAACCCGCCTCCCTCCGCTAGAGTCAGCGGCGGTCTGGAGTCCCTGAGACCCGCGGGCAGGCGCCACCTGGTCTCTGGCCCGCTGCCTAGCACAGCGGCGACGCTGGCTCGACGTGCGATTTCGCTTTCTGTCCATCGGCCTCGCCCGCAGTCCCGGCGCTGGGAGCGGCTGCGCCTGGCGCGCCCAGAGCCCCGCGGCTTCCCCGCTGCCGCCCCGCGGGCGGGTGCCACGGGAAGCGAAGGCCGGGCGGGTGGCGGCGCCCCTACTCACGTAGCGCTGTAGCTTCCTCTCGGGGGGCGACTTAACGAGCCAGCCGGTGCACACTGCGTCGCCCGCACTCATCGTGGCCGCCGCCGCCGCTTCCTCCAGCTGGGCCAGCCGCCCGCGGCAGAAGGAAGTCGAGCCAAGGATGCCGGCGGGGCGGGCCCAGCGCCCGCCCGCCCAGCGCCGCCCCGAGCGGCCGCTGCGACCCCCGCCTCCGGCCGCTGCGGCCCCCGGGGAGGGAACCGACGCCGCCCGCCACCCAAGACGGCGAGAAAAGCAGGCAGCGAAGCCTGGGAAGCCCCTTCGAGCAAGTGCAGCGCCGCCAGCGGCTGTGCCCAGGGGAGCCTATGCAGCAGGGCGCCTGCCACTCTCACCCAGGGTCACGAAAAAGCGCTCGGAAGGAGCCCTGCGACCTAATGGGAGCACAGCCTGGAACCTGTTGCCCTCAGGCCCCATCCCCAATCAGCCAAGCCAAACGGGATGGTCCCTGGGCCTCAGGGACCCTGGAGCCGAAACCGACGTACCACCCACAACTGCCATGTGCATAGTTCACGGAGAAACAAAAGCACGACTCCTCTTTGACTTCCCTATTCCACTTAATTGTTTGCAGAGTACTGTGTTTTCTATGTCCCTCCCCCAAACATCGTTGTATTGAGTGATAAGCTTTGCTGGCTAAATGGTCTAAATGTCTTAATGAACCCAAATGACCCAAACTCAAAAGTGCTGTTTGCAGTCTCTTTGACTCTAAGGTTTTAAAAGATGGATCTAAAGTTGATTGTGCCAACTAGTGTGCTGACCACGCTAAATAAAAATAACAATCATGAGCACCTAACACTTGTGACCTTCCTTACTGCCAAGCGAACACCATGCCAGCGATTGTGCTAAAGCACTTTACAGGCGTTATCTCATTGAATCCACACAAACACCCTGTCAAAGGGCTCTTATTATTATCTCAATTTTGCAGGTTACTAAAATGAAAAACAGGATGACAGTGTCACTTGTCAAGAGCTACACAACTAGAAAATCATCCATAGGAAGCCAGAGCTGTGCCAAGAGCCCATCCACTTAAGCACCACCCTCTGCTTTTTGTGGGCATCATCTGTGTGACGTTTGCTAGCATCTTCAACAAAACGACCATCCTACCATCCTATCAGGCCAGGTGCTTCAGGGTGATGAGCTAACATGGTAACACTAGTGGAGTCCATCAGCATGCGCACACTGGCTTATAATGATTTTCTTGTGTGAGATAATATCTGTGAATAATGGGTTCAGTAAGTCAATGGGTGGGAGTGCCAGCAGAAATGTGAATTTTTAAAAAGCGAATCCATGTACAAAATTATACCTGTTCAAGTGAGAACAAATTGCTGCCCCTTCCAGATGGCAGTCCAGGTGGCTGGCTGGTCCCTCCAGGGAATGCTATGTTATTAGGGGCTCATTGTTTGTCTCTGCCTGTGGGCAGCTTGAGCACTTAGCAGTGGCTGTGGCCATATCAACTGTTGCCAGTCCCTGAGAGCCCCGCTATGCATTGCTAATTATCTAAGTCTTGCTCACACCTGTGTTAAAAAAAAATCCCTTAATTATACTTTCCTCATTTCAACCCCTTGAGTCTACCATTTGCTTCCTTTTGAAACCTTGACCAATAGACCTGGTCATGAGGAACTCCCTATGACATTCTAGGTGTGAGTCCAGGGAATGGTGATCATGCAGCAGCAGGGGCCACAGAGATGTGAGCCACCTGCTCAAGCAACTTTCCTGTACCTTCCAGACCTGCTTGAGTCTGGTCTCAAATATTCCACTTCCAATGGAAGACCAAGTAGCACCAAATGTATCAGGGGCAGCTGAAGTTACATGGTTCTTTGGTGCCCCACGGTCAAGCATTCAGACTTTGCCACAGCCCAGGAGCAAGCTGGAAGCTGTTGGTCAAAAGGAAAATACTTCTTTTGTGGTTGAGGGCATGGTTTACTTCAAAACTCTAAGGGTTTGCTGTATGTTTCTCTTATTGGGACTTGTCAGAGGCTTCATGTAGCCTCCCAATGTGTCAAAGGTTCTGTACCTGTTGAATCTACATAGTCATAAGGGTCAAGTGGCCTGGACCTGTCACAGAGCCTTTTTTTGCCGTGGATCTCTCCCTGAAAACATGCAACCCTACAGATTACTTGCTGAGTGCATTGGTGCGGCACAATTAAGTGTAGCATATGTTGCCTACAAAATTCAAACACCCACACCAAATGCTGTGCCTCTGAGTGGTAGGTGGTATGAGGTACAACAACATGTTGAATACCCAACATGGTCCAGACCATCTAAAAACTTTGCTGAGGTTCAGGCTCTTGAGTTTTCATGGGGCTTATCACCCGCCCTGTGGTGTACTTGTATCTTAATAAAGCATCTAGAGTATTCGCTACCTCTTGATCATCAGGTCCAGTACATATGTCATCAGTGTAATAAACCAGCACGACATTCACAACAATCAAATTCCATTCAACGTGGATTATGACAGTGAGCCAGAGAATAGATACAGCCCTAAAGTTGTACTTCTGTTCCTGCCAGATGAAAGTAAGCTGCTTCTAGTGTTCTCTGCTGAATGGGAAAAAATAACATTTGGCAGATGGATAGTTGTATCCCAGGTGCCAGGGGCCTGTGTTGATTTGCTGTAGGAAAACAGCATCATCTGGAATAGCAGCTTCAGTTCGAATCACAACCTGATTAATTCTACAATTACCCACTATTAATCTCCAAACTAGCCAGATGGGTTAAATAAAGATGTGATATGAGTAATTATTCTTGTATCTTTTAGGGTACACTGTTCTCCCTGCCGGAGAAATTGAAATTGTTCCTTCATGGAAACCCATCCCAGTTTCTCTGCACTCTAGCCTGGGAAGAGGAGAGAATTTGAATAGCAAGTAATTTTTGGCACCTGAATTCCCTTTGTGGCTTCCCCATTTATTTTTTATTTAAAATAGACTTTGTTTCACAGTTCATTAACTTCTGTAAATCTTCTAACTACAAACTTGTGAAAATAAATGCCCACTATTACAGAAGAGTTTCTATCTCAATTACATCATGATGAGTCAAAGTGGCTATGCATCTAACTTATTCGCTATGAAAAGAAAATTTGAAAAGAAAATTCTGGATCACAGACAGGCATGGGAAACAGTTTCACATGTGTGTGAAAGCCAATAATGAGGGAAAGGACTGCACCTTCCTATATCTCCCACCTCCCACCCACCTCTTGATTTAATAAATCGAAGAAGTATGTGAATTAAAGGCCTGGAGTGCCATGGCACAAGTTCAGATAGGGGAACACTCTTTTGCCTAGATAGGCATCCATGAAGGACTTCTCTAAGAGTTAAAATCATCTAATTTTCATCTGGAATATGAAATTTGACTTTATCATTATCAATGATAGTCTTTCATCATATCCATTATTGTTGTATTTAAAATTGCCCAAAATTGGTCAGGTATGGTGATTCACACCTGTAATCCCAGCCCTGTGGGAGGATGAGGCAGGAGGATCCCTTGAGCTCAGGAGTTTGAGACCAGCCTGAGCAACATAGGAAGACTCCATCGCTAAACAAACAAACAAATAAATAAATAAAAGATTGCACAAAATTGTTGTCATAAGTCCAAATCAAACACTTCTCAATTGATTCCACAAAGCCAGTATTACTCTGATACTTCCAAAACCAGAAAAAGTTAAAGAAAGAAGGCTATATGCCAATATGCCTCATGAATATAGACACAAAAATCCTTAGAAAAATATTAGCAAATAGAATCCACAAATACATAAAAAGAATTATACACCATGTGTCTCAAGATGCAAGGCTTGTTCAATATTTGAAAACCAATTAATGCAATACAGTACATTAACAGACAAAAGAAGAAAAATCACATGATTTATCAGTTGATGCAGAACAAGCATCTGACAGAATTCATGACAAAAACTCTCAGAAAACTCTCAGAAAATGGGGGAATTTCCTCAATTTATTAAAGAACATCTGCAGAAGACCTACAGGTAACATCATACTTACTGGTGAAAACCTGGACACTTTCCCCCTAAGACTGGGAACAAGGCAAGGATATCCACTCTCCCCACTTGTATTCAACATAGTACTAGAAGTCCTAGTTCAGTACAATAAGATAATAAAAAGAAACAAATTGCATAAAGATTGGGAAGAAAATGTCTCAATTTGCAGAACATAATTGTCTCCACAGAAAATCTCAAGGAATATGCAAAAACAACTCCCCAAACTAATAAGTGAGTTTTGCAAGGTTGCAGGATAGAAGGTCAACATATAAATCTCTTTATACAATTTCAAGGCTTATTATAAAGCTACAGTAATCAAAACTTTTTGTATTGGTGAAAGGATAGACATATAGATAAATGGTATGGAATAGAGAGCCTGGAGATAGGCTCACATAAATTCGTCCAACTGGTTTTTGACAAAGGTGCAAAAGCAATTCAATGGAGGAAGGATAGTCTTTTCGACAGACTGTAGCAACTGGACGTCCATAGGCCAAAACCAAACAAAATACCTCAACCCAATCCTCACACCTGATACAAAAATGAACTCAAAATGGATCCGAGATTTAAATATAAAATGTAAAACTACAAAACTTTTAGAAGATAAAATAGGAGAAAATCTTTGGGACCTACGACCTGGTGATGAGTTCTTAGACATGGCACCAAAAATACAATCCATAAAAGAAAAACCTGAGGCCAAGTGCACTGGCTTATGCCTGTAATCCCAGCACTTTGGGAGGCCAAAACAGGAAGATCACTTGAGCCCAACAGTCTGAGACCAGCCTGAGCAACAAAGATAGACAGCGTCTCTACACCAATTTTTTTTTTTTTTTTTAATTAGCCAGGTGTGGTGGTGCACATCTGTAGTCCCTGCTACTCAGGAGATTGATGCGGGAAGATGGCTTCAGCCCAGGAGATTGAGGCAACAGTGAGTCACAGAGCGAGATCTTGCCCCCCCACCAAAAAAAAGGAGAGAAAAAAGTGATAAATTCGACTGCATCAAAATTAAGACTTGTGCTCTACAAAATACCTTGTTAAGAAGTATAAAAAGACAGCCAGGCATGGTGGCTTACACCTGTAATCCCAGCACTTTGGGAGACCAAGGCTGGTGAATCACCTGAGGTCAGGAGTTCGAGACCAGCTTGGCCAACATGGTGAAACCTCGTCTCCACTAAAATTACAAAAATTAGTTGGGCGTGGTGGTGGGCCCTTGTAATCCCAGCTACTCGGGAGGCTGAGGCAAGAGAATTACTTGAACCTGGGAGACAGAGGTTGCAGTGAGCCCAGATCATGCCACTGCACTCAAGCCTGGGCAACAAAACCGAAACTGTCTCAAAAAAAAAAAAAAAAAAAAAAAAAGGTGTAAAAAGACAAGCTACAGACTGGGAGAAAATATTTACAAATCATGTATCTAACAAAGGATTCATATCAAGAATATATAAAGAATTCCCAAAAATAAACAGTAAAAAAAAATCCAATTATAAAATAAACAAAAGATATGAAGAGACATTTCACTGAAGAGGATATACAGGTAGCAAATAAGCCCATAGAAAGAGGTTCAGCATCATTAGCTATTAGAGAAGTGCATATTAAAACCACCATTACCTACTCATCTAAATGGAAAAAAATAAAAAAAGTTAGCTGGCCAGGCGCGGTGGCTCATGCCTGTAATCCCAGCACTTTGGGAGGCTGAAGCGGGCAGATCACCTGAGGTCAGGAGTTTGAGACCAACCTGGCCAACATGGTGAAACCTCATCTCTGCTAAAAATACAAAAATTAGCCAGGCATGGTGGTGCATGCCTGTAATCCCAGCTACTACGGAGGATGAGGCAGGAGAATTGCTTGAACCTGGGAGGCGGAGGTTGCAGTGAGCCAAGATTGAGTCATTGCACTCCAGCCTGGGTGACAGAGCAAGACTCCGTCTCAAAAAAAAAAAAGGTCAGCAAAATCCCCACATTGGGCCAGGCGTAGTGGCTCATGTCTGTAATCCTAGCACTTTGGGAGGCCGGGGCAGAAGGACTGCTTGAACCTAGGAGCTCAAGATCAGCCTGGGCAACATAGTGAGACTGCGTGTCTACACAAAACACAAAAATTTGCTGGGCATGATGGTGCACGTCTGTAGTCTCAGCTACTTGGGAGGCTGACAAGGGAGGATGACTTGAGCCCAGGAGGTTGAGGCTGCAGTGAGATGTGATCACACCAATGCACTCCAGCCTGGGTGACAGAGTGTGAGACCCTGTCTCAAAAGAAAACAAAACAAAATTCCCACAATGATTTCCTGACCTACAGAATGAGGCCATCCTGGCAGAAAGGCCCAAGTGGAAACCCCTAGAGTTTCCCCTTCTCACAAAGTGTAAATCAAAACAAATAATACCACATACTTAGGAGCAATTTCAGAAATTAGTTCCCTCACCAAAGACTTGAAAAATGCAGAGAAGAAAATTCCTATCACACTCTCATTTAATTCATCTGTTTGGCCTGCACAGCAGTTGGTTAGGTCTTGGTGAACGTGGCAGTTCTAAACCAGGACTCCCAAATTCTTGACACTCCTCCCATTGAGAAGTGGGGTTAATGTTCCCTCCCCTTGAACCTGAGCAGGCTTGTAGCTGCTTCAACCATAGACTGCAACAAAAATGGCATGATGAGACTTCCAAGGCTAAGTCATAAAAGGTGATGCAGCTTTTTGCCTTTTTCACTCTAATCCTTGCTTTGGAGGTCCTGAGCCACCAAGTACAGACTCCAGCTAGTCTAAGGCTGCCATAAAGAGAGGCTGTGTGTAGTAGGTGCTCCAGTTCCAGAGGAACCCAGCCTTCCAGCCATCCTAGTATAGGCAACAGGCTGAAGAAGCTTCCAGAAGATTATAGCCTCCAGCCATCCTGTCACCCCTATCCATCAAGTCATCTCAGCCAAGACCTCAGACATTACAGAACAAAGAGAAACTATTCTCACTGTGTCCTGTCTTAATTTCTAACCTGAAGAACCTGTCAGCACAATGAAATGGCTGTTTAATGGCACTAAGTTTGGGGATGGTTTGTTATGCAGCAGTAGAAACCTAAACTGTGGACATTAAACGGCTGTGGATTACTGAAAGCATAATCAGATGGTTATTTCAATTGCTGCTACGGTTCCAGATGTGATCTATTTGCTAAAACAATTCCATACCTCTTCCAACATTCTGTATGCAGCTGTTGATCTGGGCAATGATAAAGTGGCCTGTTGAAGATTCTGCTGTGTTGCTAGCTGGGACACAACACTCTTGTGAGGATCTGGACCATACGCTGAACTAGAAACCATTAAATGGTGCAGTTTTTCTCATGGTCAGAATATAAGAGGTCTGGAAAACAGAGTTGAGGTGGGGAATGGCATATCTCACAGATATGCTGAATAATCTGCCTTCAGAATTTTTGCTTCTCAACCTAATGACTTTGTACCTGGCTGGTTTAGATTCTAGTACCCAAGAAAAACATGCTTCCACTTATGAGAATCACGCCACTAACCTGGAAACAGAGCCACTTCTGGCTCCTCGTGCCATTACCCAATCCTCCCCTCTCCAGCTGACTTCCAGTTACAACTCGTTGGCCAGCACTGTGCCACATGGCCACCCGAACAGCAAGAGAGGCCAGTAAATGATGTGATAAAGGATCTGATTGGCTTAGAGCGACTGTGATACATCCCCCACTGCTGGGCACAGTGCTGTCCTGGCCAAAACTGGGGCTCTTTTATGGAGAAAGAAGGGGAAAGGGATAGCTGTTAGGCAGCCAACTAACAGTGCTTACCACACATGACCTAGTGAAACATTGTAGAAGCAATATAACCCTACAGGACCTGAGGGCAAGAGAGCAGGCTGGGAACTAAAGAGCATCCATGCTGGGCATTGTTAGGGGCTTTTCTCTTAGAGTACAAAAAGATATTTAGAGCTATTGTTTTACATTCCCTTCTTTACATTTGATTTTCTGTTTTTACTTCTGCAAACATCCACTAAAGTCTTATTTAATCGTATAACTTGGTGTGGTGTGGTGCTGTGAAGGTGAGAGATGAGACATAAACAATTTTGAGGCCTACCCTAAATGTTCACTCACCCCACTCTTTAAACCTGTTCTTTATTGAGTCCCACAGTCTATAATACCCTTCCAATAATAACAGTCTGTTTCTTTTACTTCCAAACAAAACATTTCTGGCACAAGATTTGGTACTAGAAGCAAAGTCTTCCATGAATCTTGCATTCAGACAAATGCAAGAATTTTGTTTTGGTTATCTGGCTAGATGTAGTGAAAACAATGTGGTGAAAAATAATCTGGTATGGGAATCTAGTAGCTTACAGCATTTATTAGCAAAACACCTCCTTCAATCCTTGTACGTTCTCACCTGAACTCCATCGTCCATTGCAGTTAAAGTTCTGGGATAGGCTTCTTGGTCCAGGCATCACCTCCACATGAACCTCTATTCCAGCATCTATACCAAGAATTCAGCCTGATTTAAAATGATCTCCCTTTTTGGGTCAAGAACCTTCACATATTATTTACATAAATATTACCTATTTCCTGGTACATGTTTGCAAACTTCTACTACTGTTTTCATATGCAAGCTTTGTCCTGCTGCATGACTTAAATTGTTCAGTTGAGGCAATGTAGAGGTTAACTCTAGTCACAGGCCTGGAGACGTTGGGGTGGGAGAGTAGGAGGGAAGTGCTTTTGCTTCCCTGCTAATTCCCTCAGGAGAGAGTAAGGGAACCTGCAATCAGATAAACGTGGGGGTTGTTTAACAATGGAGGCTCAGTAAGAGTTGGGGATTCTGGGGACTCCCAATTCTCCAATTTACTCCCATTTCCAATCCCAGTGTTCTATGCTTTTCTGATCATGGCCCCAACCTTTACTAAGGGAACTGAGAAGGCTGTGAATTCACTGAGTTTTGTAATTTGGAAAGGTGATGGGTCAAAATTTTAAAGTTTGGTTTTTAGTTGTTTTATTCTTGTGCCTGTAAAAGATAAGTACTTCCTTAAGCATTGTTACAGAAATTCCCTGGATTTCTGTCTGTGACCCAAACCAAAAATTCGAGGAATTTGGCTGTCATTTAAATGATCCCAAACAGTCATGAGTGGCCATCCTATCCCACAATTCTTGAAATCTTGTGCAATCATCACCAAAATGTAATTTTAGAACCTTTTTTATCACCTCAAAAAGAAACTCTGTGCCCATTAGCAGTCATTCCCCATGTTCCCCTAAATTCCTAGGCCAAGGCTACCACTAATCTGCTTTTTGTCTCTAGATTTGCCTAGTCTGGATATTTCCTATAAATGGAATCATACAAAATGTGGCCTTTGGTGTATGGCTTCTTTCACTAAGCAGAATGTTTTCAATGTTGTATCCATGTTGTAGCATGGATCAGTACTACATCCCTTTTTATGGCTAATAATATTCCATTGTATGAATAGACCACATTTTGTTCATCTGTTCATTTTGGTTGTTTCTACCTTTTGGCTGTTGTGAATAGTTCTGCTATGAACATATGTGTAGAACCATCTGTCTAAAAATCCATTTTCAATTCTCTTGGGTCTATACCTAGGAGTAGAATTGGTGAGTCATATGGTAACTCTATGTTTAACCTTTCAAGGAATTACCAGACCATTTTCTAAAGTGGCTGCATCATTGTATTTGAGGATGGAGTGCTGCTTCACATGCCCAACTTTATGGTTTGGTCAGACAACACCCAGTTTATCATGGGCAGCTCAGGTCTTAAGACCACGTGTATCACAGTCATTCCGTTTCAGTAAATAATTACAGTAAGCCAGGAGCTTTTCCTCCTGGCAAATTATTATTTTTTGTGTGTGGAGGTTTTAGCTTTAAGTTTATTTCAAATTCCAGAGGGCTGAACTGTGAGTCTCTTACTAAAGCTTGGAAAAGGCTCTGTGTAGCATCCTAATGGGATATGCCATCTCCAGAAAATGGCCCACTGAGGGTCATGCTTCTTGTTTAGTAAGCAGAGGGTTCCAAGTAAGGCAACTTGTCTTTCTCTTTGGAGGGACTGTCTCAACATGCCTCAGCCCACTGGATGCCCAGGAAGCTCACTGAGGTGTCACCTCCCTGAATTTTCAAGGGGCTTATCTCTCACCCTGTGGTGAAATATTTGCTACTTCCTAAGCATCAGGTCCGCTCTGCATGATGTCTTGGGGTACAGTGAGATTATCAAATCAGTTTCCAGGGAATCAATTATGATAATGTGCCAGAGGCTTCCTTTGATCTTTCCTTCCATTATCACCCTCAGTCCTTGAGTCAGGAAGCCCCTGTGGGAATTTTTCCAGCTACCAATTTACTGTTTATTACAAGTACGGATTCAAGAACTGGGGAGAGAGCCACAGGGTGGCTGATAGTCAAAGGGACGTGGGCTGACTCCACTTCTGACCATTGGACCACAGTGGCATTCTACTTCCCCAGCGATTAACACAGGCTAGTGCAAGCCCCTAGGAAATGGCCATGGGTCCCAGGAGAAGGCAGGAGGCAGGCTTAAAGTACACACTTGTAGCGTTACATATGCCTGGCCTCACCTTTACAGGTTCACCTCACAGGCTCTGGCCTGTGGACTGACTAGATCTGGGAATTAGATGAGGTGCTATGATTTTCCATTGTGGTGATTCAAGGCAGGATGCCTTTAGCCAGACCTAGAGTTACCGGGGTTATACAGATCATGATGGCTTACTACAGGACACTGTGATCAATTAGACACCATCAAAGATCCCTGGGGAGAAATCAGTTTGGTTCCAGCTTCCAGCCCTGCTGCCTATCATGATACCCAGGCTCATCCTGTTTCTATGAGATTTAGTGCCAGTGCTTTGTCTCTGCTGTTTGGCGTGAAGCCCGGTCGTGGAGTTCGAATTGAAGTGTGCTGTGAGCATAAACGCACACTCCGGAAAGTCTTCGTGAGGGGACAAAAAAAAAAAAGTAAAATATCCTATTCATACTGTTGTGTTTTGCCTATATGTGGAAATGATAATATTTCGGATACGCTGGGTTAAAAAAATTCATTATAAAAATCATTTTCACCTTTTTCTTTTTACTCTTCTTTCATGTTGCTGCTGGAAAATTTAAAAGTCAACATGCAGCACGCACTCTACTCCTATTGGCCATCTGCTCTAGCTGGATGGGAACTGCAAGCAGCAAAGGGCTTTCAACCTCTCCGAGCTTTAACATGTTCACTTATTAATCAGGACTGATCCAACACCAACCTGAAAGGGTCGGTGTGAGAAAGCAAAGAAAGAGGTACTGTTTACGGAGCGTTCAGCCGTGAGCCCAGGCGCAGGCGCGGAGCTAAAACCGGAGGTGAACCAGTTACAGCTGAGGCCACGCCCACCGACTCCAGGCTGCCGGGGCGGGCGGCAGTCGCGCTTCCAGCCTGGGCCAACCGGGCTGGTTGAGGCTCGATGCGCACGCGCGGTCGCGCCCTCCGTACTGGCCAAGCCAACAAATCGCATTGCGCGGACTACCAGCGCGCGCCTCGGATTCCGCCCCCGGGATGGCTCCGCCCCCTCCCGCCCCGCGGCAAGGCACGCACAGGGCGGTGCGCGGGTGGGTGGGTCCTAGCAGCGCGGCCTGACGGGACCGAGGCGGCGGGAGTCTGCGGTCGGTCTCTCAGCTGTGGTCCGGGCTGCACGCACGCGGTGCAGGATAACATGGCGGATGCGGAAGGTAAGGGCTGCAGGCGTCCGGGCCGTGCTAACTCCGGGCGACTCGGGGAGCTGGGGGTGGGGGGATGGTATCGGGGCCCGCGCACGCCTCCTTCTGGTTCCCGCCGGCGTGTCGGCCTCTTCTCCGCCAGGCCTTAAGCCGGCCTTGTCGCTCGGTACTGGCTCCATGGCAAGGGCGCGAGAGTGGAAGCCCCTCGTGGTGACTTAGTATGATGGGGCTCGGCTCTCTCACCTCTCTGGGGTCCGGGTCGCCGTCGAAGGACCTCTGCCGTGCTGCCCACCCTGTGGTGGCGGGGGACGTGGCAGTGTCTGTGCTGCTGCCAGCCCGGACACCGCCGTTACAGCTCCATGCGACTAGGGGGGCAAGGGTAGTGGAAACGGGCCGAGAAGAAAAGGAGCCGAGGGACCTCGGAGCAGGGATAGAGCTCCAAGTTGCAAGAAAATTCTAGAGGCCACAAGCCCGTGGGGACAGTCGAGTGGTCGCTTGTGGAACTTTCCGGCCCGCTGCCTGAGTGCTTCTGTTGGGTATTTAAGCCCTGCCATAGCCACGTGGTGAACCGGAAGGGAAGCAGACACGTGCAGTAGCCTGCAGTCAGTTACCCAGCCATGCGACCCATATATTTGGCCTTACACACTTTGTTTTCTCGCTTACCTACGGATATACGTTCTGAGAAATGGGTCGTTAGGCGATTTCATCATTGTATGAACATCAGAGGACTCTTACACAAACCTTGATGGCATAGGCTACTACACACCTGGGCTGTATATGGTGTAGCGTATGGCTCCTAGGCTACAAACCTGGACAGCATTGTACTGTGCGGAATGCTGTAGGCAGTTGGAACACAGCATCGAGAGTTTGTGTATTTAAACATGTCTAAGCAGAAAAAGGACAGTGAAAATATAGCACAGGGCTGGGCGCGGTGGCTCAGGCCTGTAATCCCAGCACTTTGGCAAGCCCAGGCGGGCGGATCACCTGAGGTCAGGAGTTCAAGACCAGCCTGGCTAACATGGTGAAACCCCGTCTCTACTAAAATTACAAAAAAATTAGGTGGGCGTGGTGGTACACGCCTGTAATCCCAGCTACTTGGGAGGCTGAGGCAGGAGAATTGCTTAAGAACCGGGAGATAGAGCCTGGGGAAAGAGGGTCCCCCCACTCAAAAAAAAAAAAATATATATATATATATATATATATACACATATATATAGTACACAAGGTTATAAGTGGTGCACCGGAGGGCACTTACCATGAATAGAGCTTGCTGGGCTGGAAGTTGCCCTGGCTGAGTCGGTGACTGAATGTGAAGGCCTCAGACTGAAGACTACTGAAGACTTTGTAATCTGTATACCTAGGCTACACTAAATTTATAAAAATATATTTTTCTTCAGAATAAATCAACCTTAGCTTACTGTAACTTCATAAACTTTTTACTTCGACTATTGTAATAGTACTTAGCTTAAAACAAACACATTATTCAGCTGTACATAAATATTTTCTGTTTATATCCTTATAAGTTTTCTATTTAAATATTTTTTAATTTTTTTCTTAAAAAAATTTTTTTTTGTTGTTAACTAAGGCACAAACACACACAACACACACAGTAGCCTTGACCTACACAGGGTCGGGATCATCAAGACATCACTAGGAGATAGGAATTTTTCAGCTCTGTTATAATCTTATAGGGGCCACCGTCACATACGCAGTCTGTCCTTGCAAAACATGTGACATGTAACTGTAATCGTAGACCTAAAATACATTTCCTACCTGACCTAATTTCGGTCTTTATTTTAAACTCTTGTTTCATTTATTCTTGGGGAAAATTCCCGAATCCTGTGTTTGTTTTTTTAGTAATTATTTTGCCAAAGAAACATAAGAAGAAAAAGGAGCGGAAGTCATTGCCAGAAGAAGATGTAGCTGTGAGTAGTAATGTGTTTGACTTCACTTTGACTAAAAAGGTTTACTTAAATAACAAACTAAAAGAAAGAGGTGTTTTTAAAGGTTTCCAAGGAATGGGCCAGCATTGGTGGTCATTGTGTAGATTTGAAAAAGCATTGAAATGAGAGCCCCAGACAGTCCAAGTGTCCTTCAGGCATAGCTTACTAAGTGGTGCCGGCCTTAACCAACTGCTCTCTCTGAATTTCTCTTCTTTATGCCACCCACAGACCCACCATCCCCCTTTCTCTTTAAATGTTTGGACCTATCTTAGTGGCATTTCACTTCCCCTCTGTACTCCTGGTTCATTTCTTCTCTCTCTTTCCCTTGGAGGTCCCAGTGAAAATACATAGGAAGCCTTATTTTCTATTTAAAAGGCATACATTTCCATGGCAGTAATGGAATTGTTCAAAATCGGGTGGGAAGTTTAATAGGTTATGTTTCTGTCCTGTCGAAGGAAATACAACACGCTGAAGAATTTCTTATCAAACCCGAATCCAAAGTTGCTAAGTTGGACACGTCTCAGTGGCCCCTTCTGCTAAAGGTATGTGGTTAAAATCGTGCATCAGGTGAATGCCTGCTTTTATGTTATTTCCAAGTGTCAAGCAATTGATTGAGAATGCTTACTGCTGGTATCCTTGACTTTAGGAAATGCCCACTGATACAGTTTAAAGCAGGATTCCTTAAGGTATCTGAAATGAAGAACCAAGTTTTTAAAAAAATTTGCAGTGCACTTGACACTGTTGTAGAATAAATGTCCCCACAATGTTAAATTGCTAAGTTTGTAAACAGTTCTCAGTTTTTGTACTTAGTCCATCCTGCAGACCTATGCCAGTTTGTGGGCCACATAGTGGTACTGACTCTTTTTTTACATGTGCTCACGACATGGTATTTTGTTTTGTGTTGTGTCGTTGCTTTGTAGAATTTTGATAAGCTGAATGTAAGGACAACACACTATACACCTCTTGCATGTGGTTCAAATCCTCTGAAGAGAGAGATTGGGGACTATATCAGGTAAGTGTTGGGAGGAGGCACTGTGCAAACTTACTTTCTTTTGAAAATGCTTTCACACTAGCTATTCAAGAAGGCAGTGACATGCCAGAATAGCTTTGTCTTGAATATATAACCTGTACCCACAGTGAATTCTTTTTCTTTTAACTCTAGATGTGTTGTTTCATTGGCGCACAGGAGTGGGTTATACATTAATTTTTTTTTTTCATTCTAGGACAGGTTTCATTAATCTTGACAAGCCCTCTAACCCCTCTTCCCATGAGGTGGTAGCCTGGATTCGACGGATACTTAGGGTGGAGAAGACAGGGCACAGTGGTACTCTGGATCCCAAGGTGACTGGTTGTTTAATCGTGTGCATAGAACGAGCCACTCGCTTGGTGAAGTCACAACAGAGTGCAGGTATTTGGGAGAGGGAGGGAAGGACTGGCTAGAGTGGAAAGCTTTCTGTATTTCCCTTCTATGTTTTGTCTGCTGGAAACTATTTCTTCGTTAGGGAAAAAAAAAATCCTAAAGCAGAGATACTGTTGGTTTCTGTGTACCTTCTGTCCCCTGCCAGATCTTGGTGGTCCACCCTTTTTGGAATTCCACATACTAAGCATGTATTCATCAAGCTGACAGGATCCATTTGTAGCCTGGAGGCAGAACTCTGTCCAGGTTCAGCTCTCAGCTTGTCACTCTAGGCTTCTCACTCTGTGCCACTGCTTCTGCCTAAAGTATCCTTCCTTCATTTTTATCTGAGAAAAGCCTGCTTATCTTGCAAGGCTTTTTCCAGGCAGGTTCTACACTGGGTACTCCCAACTGTCCCTGTCAGTACATTGAATTCCCAGTGAGAGAGTATCTTCATTCTTTCCTACATCATCACCATGAAATCTGTCTTCATGCAGATTTTATAGAAACACAAGGTCAAGCTGCCTGCTTTTCCTGTTGTGCAAAATGGGAGTGACTGAGCATATAAGAAATATGAAAAACAGAAAACTCAGTGGCCAAACCTGACTACTCTTGTCATTTTTCAGGCAAAGAGTATGTGGGGATTGTCCGGCTGCACAATGCTATTGAAGGGGGGACCCAGCTTTCTAGGGTAAGTCTGCAATTGTAGGGAGGACACCCTTTGTTGATTTGGATCTCTGAGCCCCTAAACATCTGGAGATGGGTTAGCTGTCCTGGCTGACTCCTTTTGTGCCCTTTTCAGTCAGCTGCCACAGCCAGCCTGGACCAGTGACTGCACATTTACATTCTGATGAGGGTGTTTGTTTTGCTTTGTGTTTGCCCTTAGGCCCTAGAAACTCTGACAGGTGCCCTATTCCAGCGACCCCCACTTATTGCTGCAGTAAAGAGGCAGCTCCGAGTGAGGACCATCTACGAGAGCAAAATGATTGAATACGATCCTGAAAGAAGATTAGGTGGGTCATTAGGTCTGTGAGTGGGTATGAACACATTCTTCAGGATTCTGTTCTCTTGTTAAAAGTAGATGCCCTTGAAGTTGAAGACTTTCTGAAACCTGCGCTACAGCTGGGATATTGTCTGTGGGCAATAGTTTTTATTATCTTTTGTTAAAAAGTGAACAGTGCCTAGTAAAGTGAGATGGCTTTTGTACTTTTTATGATGACTGCTTCTGCTGGAATTGAAATATTTTCATTCTGCATTTGTGTAGTTCGGTGCTTTGTTCAAAGGTGTTTTCAGCAAAGTATGTTTTGCATGTGTTTTTTACTTGTTGCGATTTTGACTGCTTAGAAGTTTCTGTTGTACAAAACATCATTTAAAAGGTTTTTCTGTTGAATCCAGAGTATTCTCCAGATTGAAGCCTACGTGTAAAATGCTACCAAATGGCAAAAAGCAACAATAAACAGTTGGATTGTACTTTTCTTTTAAACATAGCAATACTTAGCAGGGCTGGTCAGATTAAGTTGTCAGAAGTAAATTTAAGACAATGCCTATTTTCCGCCCATCCATGAAACATACCATGCTGAATATACCTGCAACTAAGTGTTAAAAATTCTGTTAATATCAGAATTACAGATCTTTAAATACAACAAATGCTTATATTTTAAGAAGTGGTTGCCCTTGGCATATTGTGTTAGTCATGCCCTCTGTCTGTCACCTCTAGTCTTGATGGCTCAGATGAAGGATAACCATTTCTCAACCAGTGATGTATTTATAGTAGGTGCTGCTTTTCTTTTGTGTGTATATCTTAGGAATCTTTTGGGTGAGTTGTGAGGCCGGCACCTACATTCGGACATTATGTGTGCACCTTGGTTTGTTATTGGGAGTTGGTGGTCAGATGCAGGAGCTTCGGAGGGTTCGTTCTGGAGTCATGAGTGAAAAGGTATGTGTTACGGGGCTAGAAGTTTTAGAGCTTGTTCTTAACATCTGCCAGCCTTTGGTGGCACTCCACTTGCTTCATGTTGTGGGAAAGGCGCTTTCCAAAGTGTTGAGTTCAGTCCAGGGCAGCTTCCCTGTTCTGTTAATTAAACTTTGGGACATTAAAATGGACTAAGGGAGATGATTGGGTAGGAAGTATTATTCTATTCATTTGCCTCCCAGCCTACAAAAATGCCTGCTTGGGATCTAATACTTCAGTGGTTAAAGATGCCTGGAAGAGCCAGGACTGAAGAGGCTGAAGACATAATGAGCTTGGACTAGTAGACAAGTTACATTCAGTTTTAGGAAGTTTGGGATCTGATGGGCCGAGATGCAAAAAAACTGAATTATTTTCATACATGGCTGCTTTTCAGGACCACATGGTGACAATGCACGATGTGCTTGATGCTCAGTGGCTATATGATAACCACAAGGATGAGAGTTACCTGCGGCGAGTTGTTTACCCTTTGGAAAAGTTGTTGACATCTCATAAACGGCTGGTTATGAAAGACAGTGCAGTAAGTTCCGGGTTAGGAGTTTATATTTGGACAGAACATACTCCAAAGATGAGGCTTGCTCTTTTTATTGTTTTCCTTGGGTTTTATTTATTTATTTTTTCAAGTCCAAACCAAGTATACTAATTTAAAGTAAAAGTTTAATGGTAGGAATACTTAAAAATAAGGCACATTAGGCTGGGCACAGTGGCTGATGCCTGTAATCCCAGCACTTTGGCAGGCTAAGACAAGAGGATCACTTGAGCCCAGGAAGGAGTTTGAGACCAGCCTGAGCAACATAGTAAGACCCTGAGGCCGGGCGCGGTGGCTCACGCCTGTAATCCCTGCACTTTGGGAGGCCGAGGCGGGCGGATCACGAGGTCAGTAGATCGAGACCATCCTGGCTAACACGGTGAAACCCCGTCTCTACTAAAATACAAAAAAAAATTAGCCGGGCGCGGTGGCGGGCGCCTGTAGTCCCAGCTACTCCGGAGGCTGAGGCAGGAGAATGGCGCGAACCCGGGAGGCGGAGCTTGCAGTGAGCCGAGATGGTGCCACTGCACTCCAGCCTGGGCGACAGAGTGAAGACTCCGCCTCAAAAAAAAAAAAAAAAAAAACATAGTAAGACCCTGTCGTCACAAAAATAAAAAATAGCCAGGTGTAGTGGCACATGTCTATATTCCCATCTACTTGGGAGGCTGAAGTGGGAGAATCGCTTGAGCCCAGGAGATCAAGGCTGTGAGCTGTGTTTTTATGATGATCAGAGAGTTGGCCTTTTATAAATTAAAGCATACTCTCTTTTCTCTAACTTGAGGGATAAAAATTTCTGGATATTTAAAATGTTTGTAGTTGGTAATTATTTATATTCAAATCTTGTACAGATGTTTGCATATTTTGTATGTATATACGCTGTAATAAATACTGAAAGATGGCACCATAATAGTTGAAAAAACTCAGTCACAAAACAGTGGACAACATAAATGTGATAACCTCTCCTTATCAAACCATTGGCTTCTGGGTGAATGTAAAGGGAGGGTCAAATGTGATCAGCAAAAGAGATCTAGGTGAGTGGAGATGGCATGAGGCAGATGGGTGCCTTGGGCACCATTGAACTTCTGGAGAGGAAGCCTTAAGTTGTACCTACTGATCTATAAATTCTGCACCAAGACTTTTGTGTGATTGGTTCAACCGGCCTCAGTAATCTTGTTTTCAAGTTCTTTAGGAGCCTCTTATTGCCTGGATCTCTAGTAAATCTATTCTTTCTCCTGATAAGGAGGAGAGAGGAGCAGTTAAGGAATGCCAAGGCTATTTTTATGTTTAAAATGAAAATACCGACCAGGTGCAGTGACTCACACTTGTAATCCCAGCACTTTGGGAGGCCAGGCCAGGCAAATTGCTTGAGCTCAGGAGTTTGAGACCAGCCTGGGCAATATGGTGAAACCCTGTCTCTATTAAAAATACAAAAATTAGCTGGGCGTGGTGGCGCATGCCTGTAATCCCAGCTACTTGGGAGGCTGAGGCACGAGAATCACTTGAACTCTGTAGGTGGAGGTTGCAGTGAGCTGAGAACGTGCCACTGCACTCCACCCTGGACGACAGAGGGAGGTTCTGCGGGAAAACAAAAAATAAAAAAATAAAATGAAAATACCTGTGAGTCTCTAGAACCTGAAAACCTGAAAGTCTTCTTTACGACTTTTAAGTCGTGTGTGTAAAGTACAGAGAGTGGTGCCTAGCACAGTGAGGTGGCTGTTGCTCTTCTGAGTCCCTTCATGCCCCTTGCAGCTAGTGGGCTATCAGTGCCATCCCTGTTTCATGGTGTCAGACCCCACCCCCTTGTTGTCTTCCTTTACTCTGGTGTGGGAGTGGGGTGGAAGGCAGCAGCTGGGCCCCTCACACATGGTGCCATCTCTGCAGGTAAATGCTATCTGCTATGGGGCCAAGATCATGCTTCCAGGTGTTCTTCGATATGAGGATGGCATTGAGGTCAATCAGGAGATTGTGGTTATCACCACCAAAGGAGAAGCAATCTGCATGGGTAAGAGGGGATGTTTATTTTTTAAATTGTAAATGTTTGTGGTTACATAGTAGGTGTATATATTTATGGGGTTCATGAGATGTTTTGACACAGGCATGCAATACATAATAATCACATCGTGGAGAATGGGGCGTCCATCTTAAGCATTTCTCCTTTGTGTTACTAACAATCCTATTTTACTGTTAGTTATTTATCTATCACCTTAGTTATTTTAAAATATACACTTAAGCTATTGATTATAGTCACCCTGTGACTATAATCTATCAAATAGTAGGCTATCAAATAGTAGGTCTTACTCGTCTTGTTCATTCATTTGATTTTTTTGTTTTTGTTGTTGGTGTTTTGTTTTTGTTTTTGCTTTTTAAGAAGACAAGAGTCTTGCTCTTTCGCCCAGACTGGAGTGCAGTGACGTGACTTTGGCTCGCTGCAACCTCTGCTTCCCAGGTTCAAGCAATTCTCGTGACTCAGCCTTCCGAGTAGCTAGGATTACAGGTGCACACCATGACACTTGGCTAATTTTTTGTATTTTTAGTAGAAATGGGGTTTTGCCATGTTGGTCAGGCTGGTCTTGAACTCCTGACCTCAGGTGATCTGCCTTTATTTTTTTTTTTTGTACCCATTAACCATCCCTACCTCCCTGCCAGCCTCCAACTACCCTCCCAGTCTCTGGTAACCATTCTTTTACTCTTCTCTGTCCATGAGTTCAATTGTTTCGATTCTTAGCTCCCACAAATAAGTGAGAACATGCAATGTTTGTCATTCTATGCCTGACTGATTACACTTAACATGATCTTCAGTTCCATCCATGTTGTTGGAAATGACAGGATCTCTTTTTTTTTTTAAGGCTGAATAGTATTCCATCGTGTATATGTACCACATTTTCTTTATCCATTTATCTGTTGATGGGCACCTCGGTTGCTTCCAAATCTTGGCTATTGTGATCTCTTTGATAACACTAATTTCCTTTATTTGGGGTATATACCCAGCAGTGGGATTGCTGGATCCTATGGTAGCTCAGTTTAGTTTTTCGAGGAACCTCCTAACTGTTCTCCATAGTGGTTGTATCAATTTACCTTCCCACCAACAATGTACAAAGGTTCCCTTTTCTCCACATCCTTTCCAGCATTTGTCATTGTCTGTCTTTTGGATATAAACCATTTTAACTGGAGTGAAATGATATTTCATTGTAGTTTTGATTTGCATTTCTCTGGTGATCAGCGTTGAGCACCTTTTCATATGCCTGTTTGCCATTTATTTATCTTCTTTTGAGAAGTGTCTATTCAAATATTTTGCCTGTTTTTTGATTGGATTATTAGATTTTTTTCCTATAGCGCCGAGTTCGTTATATATTCTGGTTTTAAATCCCTTGTCAGATGGGTAGTTTGCGGATATTTTGTCCCGTTCTTATGCATATGGATATCTAGTTTTCCCAGCACCATTTATTGAAGAGACTGGTTTTTACCCAGTGTATGTTGTTGGTACCTTTGTCAAAAATGAGTTCAATGTGGCTGTGTGGATTTGTTTCTGGGTTCCCTATTCTGTTCCATTGGTTTATGTGCCTGTTTTTATGCCAGTACCATACTATTGTGGTTACTGTAGCTCTATAGTATAATGTGAAGTGAGGTAATGTGATTCCTCTAGGTTTGTTCTTTTTGCTTAGGATCACTTTGGCTAGTTTGAGTCTTTTGTGGTTCCATGTAAAGTACCAGTGTTTTTTAACTTGTGAAAGCTTAGCTACTGTTGGATTGTCTCTTAAGACTTTAAATGCTCTGCACCCTCTTAGCGAATGAACCTTAGAGCTATTCATTTAATGGGTCCAATATGTACCAGAAGTAAGCATGTCATCAGGATTCCTTAGCTCTGTGAGCAGGCAGGCCAGCCATGGCCTATGGACAGCAGCAGAAAAGGAATCCTTAAAACTTCAAAGGTTCTGTGGCCGCAAAGGGAGTGTGCATGCCATTCCTATAGATGTCTTGAGCTGCAAGCCTGTTATGTGTATTGTTAGGTGCTTTGGTTAGGTGTTTTTTAACTTGAGAAGTTTAACATCATTTCAGAAGCCTCCTTCTCATAATGGGGGATTTCTTCCATATGCATATCCTGAGCAAAGGAAACCCCAATTAAAGTAGTAGAGCTCAGAGTTTTAAAAGTGGCATACAACAGTAGAGTTGGGGCTCATCAATTATCAATTCTTTCCCCCTTCAAATAATTCTTTTCTTTATTCAATGCCTGTAGCTATTGCGTTAATGACCACAGCGGTCATCTCTACCTGCGATCATGGTATAGTAGCAAAGATCAAGAGAGTGATCATGGAGAGAGACACTTACCCTCGGAAGTGGGGTTTAGGTCCAAAGGTAAGTGGTACTGGGTTGCGTGCTCTGCCAGGTTCTTTTGTTTGGCATTGTTGAATACTTGGGCAGCTATTGGTGTATTTCACCACCACAGCCTTGTATTGTGCTGGGCTCTGGATTGTTGATGAGTGGAAACAGGCCCTGTCTTGGGCCTTAGAGATTTCAGTCTGAGGGGAAACAGTTGGGCATTACTTACGTAATCACACAGTGGAATGGCAAATTTCATTCATGTTAGTGGCTACCAAGAAGTGCAGAGAGGTGGCTGTCACCTGGAGTGTCCACAGTGCTCAAGGAGTCTGGGCAAGAGATCATCTGTTAAGCCACACCAGTGTGAAGAGTGGATTAGGTGTTGATGAAGTGAAGAGGGGAGGGGAGAGTTCAGGGCAGTGGGAGGCAGCAAGCAGCATGTGCAAAGGCAAAAGAGTAGAGTGGCTGTGGTGGGGACATATGTCTGCAGAGGCTCTCACTAATAAGCTTTGTGACCTTCAACAAGTCCTGTGTGTGTTGGAGTTAGTGGGCGAATTCTGAATGCTCTGGAGAGGAGTTTGAGGCCCTGCTGAGAATACACCAGGGAGGAACCTTGTTCTATTCTTTGCAGTCACCATGCCCGCTTCCGCATTGACACCATTCTAATGTTGACACCTTGATGTTCCACCAGGCAAGTCAGAAGAAGCTGATGATCAAGCAGGGTCTTCTGGACAAGTACGGGAAGCCCACAGAGAGTACGCCTGCCACCTGGAAGCAGGAGTATGTTGACTACAGGTGAGGGCAGGATGTTTCAGAGCCAGGGGTGGGTAGAGACAGCACACATGCTGCCTTGATGCAGGAGTACGTCAACAACAGGTGAGGATGGGAGGGTAGAGAGTGCCCACTTGCCATTTGGATGCAGGAGTACATAGACGACAGGTGAGGGACAGGTGAGCACGGAGGTTGTAGAGCCCAGGGGAGGGGGAGTCACTTGGTTTGGGGCAAACTTGCTAAATGCAGGACCACAGGAACCAGCTCTTTGGCTCCCATGAAGTCTTGGCTGCCCAGGCCAGTTAGGGGTGTGGGCCTGCACGGCAGACAGTTACCCCTTTCTAGTCTGGCTCGTGGGACTCTAGAGGGAGTCAGTCTGCAACAGTAAGTGGTGAGTTCTTCTGTCCAGCGTCAGTATTTTGATGGTGGTTTGAGACTTGCCAGATAACACTACATAACATCAGTACTGCCCTGGAAAGCCATTCAGTGAATTTGACCTATTGCTACCTCTTCTCTTTCAGTGAGACTGCCAAAAAAGAGGTGGTTGCTGAAGTGGTAAAAGCCCCGCAGGTAGTTGCCGAAGCAGCAAAAACTGCGAAGGTGAGTGGCATATGCTGTAATCAGTTTGGAATGTGCTTAGGGAGATAATCCTAAGAGGCACTGGCATTCGTCTTACTTTGTGACTGTCTGCAGTCTAGCCATATACCCTGGCGAGTGCATACACAGGTAATGCTGCCTTATACCCTGGGGTGCTTGTTTGGGCTCTGCAGGCTCCTCTGATTTGTATTCCCTGTCGTATCTGCTGGGAGGAGGAATGTGGGCTCAGGAATCAGATCGGCCTCGACTCCTACCTCAGCTATGGCAGCAACACAGGGATAGAATGGGTGCTGGTGTGTGTGTCATTCTGGCCCCCGCCCTGGGTCAAATGGTAGGACACATGTGTTGAAATCAGAGGCCATGGCTGTTGGACACTCGAGGCCATACGAAATTCAGCAGAGAACAGAATTGCATTTTAACTCGGCACCACCTGGTGTTGAAAGAGTCAGTCAAGCATGGGGTGGCAACTCCACCCCATGTTGCTGCTGGCATTAGCGCACAGAATGACAGGTCTGTACTCAGAAACGGGGGGCGGTACTGAGTATCCTGCACAAGGCTGTGTGGGAGGAGCTTCTGACTTGTCAGATGTGAATTCCTGCTTTGCCTGCTTTCTGTGAGAGGTCCTTGCAGTCGTGAAAGAAACAGCTTCTCTGGGCCTTTCCATCCCCAAGCCCCATGCTGCTGCTGTGCTGCTCCTCTCTGCCTGCCTCAAGGCTTCTTGGATTTGGGGGATGAGACTGTCTTCAAATCCTCAGTAAACTAAAGCCCTGTCCGGGTTTGTAGTCACAAAACGTCCTGTTGGATTCAGTTGGGATCTTTCTCGGTGCCTCACTACCTTTTGACTCACTGAACCTTTCTTGTCCGTTATTGCCCAATATCTAACACTTAACCAATTGCTTTCATCTCAGCGGAAGCGAGAGAGTGAGAGTGAAAGTGACGAGACCCCTCCAGCAGCTCCTCAGTTGATCAAGAAGGAAAAGAAGAAGAGTAAGAAGGACAAGAAGGCCAAGGCTGGTCTGGAGAGCGGGGCCGAGCCTGGAGATGGGGTGTGTGGAGATATGTTCAGGTTCCTTGGGCTGGCTTAGTCCCTCCATGGGGAAAGAATTACCCAGGTGGTACCAGCTTTGTTACTCTTCTTGGAGGAGCTGTGGCCTGGGGGTGGCATGCGACTGAGTGCCTTTAGTGCTTCCCCATGTTCCTGGACTGCTTTTGCCCTCCCTGTGGAATGGACAGATAGAGGTACTCGGCATCTACCACTTACACTTACAGCTCTATTGATGGTGGGGTGGAGAGGATGTGTAGGATGGTGATCTGAATGTTTCTACTTCCAAAAGTAGACCACTAGGGTGTCACTGAAAGGTTCGCAGAACTTTGTGTCACATGTAGTATTTAACCCAAAATATCCTTACAGGTCCTGAAAAAAGGCTTGCTTGACTGTGGACCTTTACCAGATTTCCTTCTGGGAGAGTGATAGCTTTGTTAGTGGATCCCATGGTATCTATAAGCTTTCATTCTCTTTCTTTCTAGGACAGTGATACCACCAAGAAGAAGAAGAAGAAGAAGAAAGCAAAAGAGGTAGAATTGGTTTCTGAGTAGTGAAGGCCACTTGAAGCATTGTGTCCAGCTGGAGGAGAAACTAAAGCCTTATTAAGAAAACATGTTATAGATCCTTTTGTTGCTGAGAGAGTGGAACATAGGTCCTAGACAGGGTGAAGAGTTCCGGCACATTTTAGCTGCTACTTTGAGACCTCGGTGATGTTACCTGGTGTGGTCATCCCATCTTGTCCTGTTTTAAGGATATGGGTGATGAAAGAGGCAGAGTTTATCCCAATGACTTCTCGGTTTGAGCCTCACCTTCAGACCCAGTAACTGTCCGCAGCTGTCTGCTAGTGGTTGTCTTAACATCATAGTCCTAGTTTGCATTTTTTTATCCCCTCTGTTTATAAGGTTTGTAAAACAAAACAAAACAAAAAACTAAGTCTGCTCAGTGAAATGGTGTAGAACCGTAAATAAGTGATAGAAGAGTGTCACTGAATTTTGTCTCTGAATTCAGTATAACTGAGTTTTGTCCATGCTGGTGTCTGATGGGCCTGGTAGTTTTCCATCTTGTTCTGGCCTAGAGGTCAGTCCTTTGCACTTCCTCAAAGCTTCTGTACAGTGTTCACCTAAATCCATCTGACTACTTGTTCCTGTGCCGTCTTGTTTTAGGCCTCGTTTACTTTTAAAGAATGAAATTGTTCATTGCTGGGAGAAGAATGTTGTAATTTTTACTTATTAAAGTCAATTTGTTAAGTTTTTAATGTATTCCTGTTGGGTTTTCTTGTTGGTGATCTCATGCTAGCAGAGCAAAAATTGTAAAATATTTTGATTAAAAATCTAGGGACCTTTATGTTCTATTTGAAGTGTGATGCTTTTATGTTTTCTGGTTTTTACATTTTCGTTCTGTATCTTACACAGTTCACCTTGGGCCCTGTCATCTGATGTGAGTACTCAGAGGCAGTGATTACCACAAAACCAGTGATCTGTAGAAGAACAGAGGAGAGGGTTGATGTATTTATACATAGTGGGCCTGGCAGGAGGGAGGCAGGGTGAGTCGGGAGAAGGAAGCTGAAAGTTAGGGACATTCAGGAATCTGAAGGCCTTGGTGACAGATTAGTGGAAGAAAGGTCTAGGGTTGCTTCCAATTTGGTATTAAGAGCCAAGAAAGAGGCCGGGTGTGGTGGCTTACACCTGTAATCCCATCAACTTTGGGAGGCTGAGGCGGGCAGATCACCTGAGGTCAGGAGTTTGAGACCAGCCTGGTTAACATGGCAAAACCCATCTCTACTAAAAATACAAAAATTAGCCAGGTGTGCTGGTGTGCACCTGTAATCCCAGCTACTTGGGAGGCTGAGGCAGGAGAGTCCCTTGAACCTGGGAGGTGGAGGTTGCAGTGAGCCGAGATCCTGCCACTGCACTCCAGCCTGGGCAAAGCAGTGAGACTGTCTCAAAAAAAAAAAAAAAAAGTGTCGCTTCCTGGGGGAGTCCTTGGATGCAGTGAGGAGAGGCCCTGAGCTGTAGCCACATTATGAGCCAGGCGTGCAGAGTGGACCCCAGCCCTGGCTCAGTGACCAGCCTCCACTGTACCACGGGACCCCAGGCTAGGATTTTCTCTAAATATGTGCCCACAATGGGCTTTCCTCCAGATATGACAACCTTAGGGTGTTTTTCTACATGGGCACTAGCCAGTAGAGACCTGCAGTGGGGGCACAGAGAATGGGGATTCTTCCAGGGCACTGGTGTTTATCATCTTGTGTTAATGCCGTTGTCCAGGAGCTTAAGTGAAATGGACCACATTTCTTTGTGTGGAAACCCAGAGTGACAAGGTCATTGGCATTTTAACACAGCATTTTTATTGCTTTTGAAGGTTTCCCTAGAGCAGACGTCATTCTATTGCACAGATGTGTCATTTTGGCATTATAGAAAGTTGCAGTTAAAAACGCTTTCTCCAAAATAAAAAGACAAACGAGATACAGTTGAAGGCAAAGGAGGGCAGGCTTTAGAGGGATGGGGTCGTTGCTTTTGCTGTGCATCATCCTTGATCTAGCAGTTATGTTTTGGTAGTACTGCTTACCCCCAATTTCTAGAAATCCTTTTGAAATCCAGATTACTGGGGCCCCATCTATTAGGAAAATCAAATCCCAACCCTTCAGGAGCCTGAGCAAGAAGACTGAACCCTACTGGCTTAATTAGGATAGCTGCAGAGAGCTGGAAGCTGACACAAAACTAGTTGGAGCAGCCCTGTTTGTCTTAAAGCAAGGGGGGTGGAGTTCCAAATGCTGGAGAGGGGCATACAGTGGGTTCCCCCATTCTATGAGCTTAGTAAACCCAGGAGACAGGCACCCACTGTGGAGAACTGCACGCTTGGTCGAAGGCTTCTTGTAATTTCTTAAGGGTTTCATCAACACTATTATTGACCAGTGAGAGGTCAAAGTAGTGAGCGTACTGGCTGCGGATGGCCTCAGAGTCCTTCTGCAGCTGCTGCAGGGCTTCTGTCTGCAAAGAAGAAAGCCACAGATGAAGCAAGCTGCACCACCCCCAGCCCAGAGAGGCCAGTGACAGATTTTAAAGAGCAATTGTTAGCGCTGCTCAGCTGTGCATCATACTTGAAGAGTCAAACTTGGAAGACATTGTGAAAGAATGTTAATATAGGGCATGAAGAGGCAATCTCAAAAGACCATGGCAATTCTCAGAGGATCTCAAGCTAACCCTGACCAATCAGAGCCCTCTGGAGAACCAATAGCTATGCAGAGACAGCATGGACTTCACCAGCATCTCCTATTAATGCCCTTTGAACATGGAAGAGCCATTTCAACAAGCACCAGAGCTGCAATACTAAAACAAAGATAAAGGTGATTTTGTTTTGTTTTGAGATAGAGTCTTGCTCTGTGGCCCAGGCTGGAGTACAGTGGCACAATCTTGGCTCACTGCAACCTCTGCCTGCTGGGTTCAAGCAATTCTCGTGCCTCAGCCTCCCGAGTAGCTGGGATTACAGGCATGTGCCACCACATCTGGCTAATTTTTGTATTTTTAGTAGAGACAGGGTTTTGCCGTGTTGGCCAGGCTGGTCTCGAACTTCGGACCTCAGGTGATCCACCCACCTCGGCCTCTTAAAGTGCTGGGATTACAGGCGTGAGCCACTGCACCCAGTCAGATAAAGGCGATTTCTAATCCCAGAGCACACCTGTAATCCCAGCACTTTGGAAGGCCGAGGCAAGATGATTGCTTGAGCACAGGAGTTCAAGACCAGCCTGGACAACACAGTGAGACCCCATTTCTACAAAAAACAAACAAAATTTAAAAATGTGTGTGTATATATCTCACGACTCTTTCTTTGACCTAAAACCAAGCAGCCATGAAAGACAAATCATGTAACTACATAAAAGTAAAAATGTCTGCATAGCAAAAAGACATGCCAAATTGGGAAAAAAAAAATTACAGCTGATATTACAAAGGGCTAATTACCCTAATACAGACTTCCTATACATCAAAGGCCAATAACTCAGCAGAAAAATGAGCTAAGGACATGACCAGATAATTCTCAGAAAAGGCAATACAAATTGCTCTTCATATGAAAAAGTACCCAATCATCTCTTTTAGTAAAAAAAAGTGAGATACCATTTTTCCCGCCAGTAGCCTGGCAAAAAAAGAAAAGACAACATGCTACAGGCAAAGAGAAACAAGCACTCTCACAGGTGGTTGGAGGGACTACAAATCCTGAAGGAGTGTAGTTTGGCAGTCCCTGTCCAAATTCTAAGTGCATGTGCTCTTGGACCCAGTGATCCTACTTGGGAGTTTTTCCTACAGATATATTTGCACACATATGCTATATGCACAGGGCTACTGATTGCAGTATTCTTTATAATCAGTGTTTGAAAGCAACCCAAATGGCCATCAACAGGTGAATGGTTAAGTAATTACACATGCATGCAGTAGAAGACCATGCAGCTATTGAGAAAAATAGTTCCTCACACCCTGATAGGGAAAGGTGTCCATTGTTCGATGAAAAAGCACAGTGTAGCAAAGTGCATGGGTAGGGCTGGGCAGAGGAGCAGGGTAGGCTTTTCAATATATTCCTGGCCCCTCTGTCTTTCCTCACAGCCATACTGCACCCCAGGGCAGGTTCAGTGCCACCTCTGTCCATCACAGCTTCCCCTGCCAGAGCCTGCATCCCACCAGTATCAGCATCTGCTCAACTGTCCATCTCTACCCCTGGAACTGTGTGCCTCTGGGACAATGACTGGGTCTGGTTTGTTTTGTCCCCATTACCCGTCATGGGCACCGGCCTAGCTAGTGGTTTAAGAGCTCGAATGAATGTGCATGCCCTTTGGCTTCTTGGCCCTGGAGAAGAAGCCCAGCTGGAGCTGTGACCTCCAGCCAGCACTCTGGCCAATGACCTGGACTGAGGTCCTAGTCTGGGCAGGCCCGGAGAAAGTGAATTCCTACCCAACCCGCACAACCTCTCCTCACCTGAGTGCCCTGGTCAGTAGGTGCAATGAATACAATGAAAGGTGAAAGTTCTGCTGTCCGAACAATTTTCAGGGTCTAGGAAAAAAAAAAAAAAAAAAAAAGAAGGGGAGGAAGGAAGAAAAGGAAAGTGAAAACAAAAAACAAAACAAAACAAAAAACCTACATAGCTGTCGTAATGGATTCCTTCTAAATAAGCAGCTTTGAGCTTTACCCCAGTACTACTTTCCAGCTTTCCCAGTACTACTGTTCTTGTTCCAGGCTGACCCCATTAAAAGTGCTGAAGCAATCCTGAGCCCCCAGAAGATTCCCAAGGAGCACTATCTTTTTCAGCACTCTGTTTGCCATCCCTTGTGTGGCTGAGCCCATCCGTCCCTGCCCTTCCATGCCTACCCACCTGGGGCTCAATGTCAAGGATGGCAATCTTGTCTTGCTTATGAATCTGGTGCACTGTTTCAAATTTGGTGCCAAACATGTTGCCTTGGTAGCTGCCAAACTCCAAGAACTCATTGGCAGAGATGTTCCTTGTCATCTCCTCTGTTGAGATAAAGTGGTACTCCTTCCCATCTTCCTCACTCTTCCTTGGCGGCCGTGTTGTATCTGTGTACAAGAGCCCAGATCCCTGACAAACTCCAGGTCCTCACCCTTTCATGAGGGCTTGGACCATGGTTGTCTGTATTGAAACCCTAGCTGCCTTTGGTGCATTGACTTTAATACAGGGGTTCCTGAAGAGCTGATGCTCGAAAGTGATGTACACCAGGAAATCCCTCCATCTGCCCAGGACACATTCAATTTTTAAGGGGCAAAGCCTAACATAGAAAATTCCTATTATCATTTTCCCTAGATGAAGTTACATCTCTCACACTTCCAAATCTAGGAATATTGAAACTCAGAAATGAAAACAGCAGAAAATATTTTTAAAACAGATCTATAGACTATGCTCAGGATCTCTTGGAAATATATTTAAGGTTTCCTTTTCATGACTTGGAAAGAAGAGTACTTTGGTTTACTCTCAGCTCATGTTGTTAAAAATTGGACTATTTTCTATTACTCGTATAAATTGTCTAATCAGTAAAATATGCTCCAGATATTGTAGTTTGAAACACAATCCTCCCAACCTCCCCTCTTTCCATCTTCCATTGACTGTCTACTTTGCCTCCCAGATCACACTTGTCTCTCACCTGGCCCCTTCTCCTCAATCTACAACCACGTGTGATTCTCTTGAAGGAGGAGCCTGTACTGGTTATTTCTGCTTCCCCACTCACTCCTGGGGCCATTTGCTTTCTGCTCCTAATGCGAACCTGGAATAAGTCTACGTCCCTCCGGCAAGGAGACAACTTTCAATGATCCATGTGTAAAAAAGCAAAATGAAGAAAGAATAATAAAAAAACCTAATATGAGGTTTAGAATCTGGTTTTCTATTTTGCTTAGCAGTACAGTAATTCCTCACTTAATATTATTATCAGTAGGTTCTTAGAAAATGTGAGTTTAAGTGAAATCACATGCAGTTGGTCCTTGAATAACACGGTTTAGTTCAACTTCATTTCATTGTATTGTTGATGAGTAAAAAAACTGTTTCTTGTTATATGTCATTTCACTTAAAGTCACAGTCTTCGAAGAGCCTATTGACAATATTAAGCGAGGAATGACTGTATTTCTTTCTGGGAACATACACAACTATACCATGCAGCATCACTTCTGGGAATGGAAGAGTTATCAAATTCACCTGATCACTGGCGCTACTCTTCTCCATATCTAGGACTGCTGTTGAGATAGTTTGGGCCTTTCCTAGGCACTGCTTTGATTTAGAAGACATTCCATGAAAATGAGAGGCAGCCTGAATATGAAGAGTGGGATAGCCAAGGAAATCTACCAAGGACATCCACTCAGTGGACTATAAAACCATTCTCAAAGAGAATTAGGCAAATTGCAGGGGAACATGAGAAAATGTTTAAAAAGTAAAACGACAAAGTTATATGTATAAACTTTAATACTTAGTAATTTTTAAGGCGGTATAAAATGTTTACTACAGCTTCTGTTATGTAGACAAACAGCACGAATAACAATAAGAAAACAGTTATTCTGTTAGGTGGAGGAATGGTGGGCACAAATTTTTATCTTTCCATATTTTGTTTAGTTTTAATAATCAAACATTTAAAATAAAATAATTTAAAAAAATAAAATAACACTATGGTATTTCAGATGGAGAGTGGTACTGTGATAAAAAGTGCTACTGATGCCCTGTCCGCCTGTCACCTCCCCTCCACAGTGCCTATGAGCTACTTACATGGGGCAGGGTACACAAACTTCTCCGGATTCTGGCTGAGCAGGGCATTCTTAATGTGGCTGCGACCCACCCCACTGGCTCCTGTGTAGAGAGAGAACATCTTTTGGAAAGCGGGGAGAGGAGCAGGGATCGGGGATAAGATACAGATTTTCCTCTCTTGGCACTCAAAGCTGCCAACAGGTGAACATGAGTTCGGGTTCCATGTGGGCTGGAGTCAGGGCCTTTAAGCTGTCAGAAGATTTGGGGCCACCAAGGGGCTTCAGGTCCTTTTTTCCATTTCGGGGAGAAGGCTCTTTCTGAGGACTAAGGGTTGGGACTCAGAATGTAACTGTCACTTCTGCAGAGGAGCCAGCGAACACATGAGGCTTTCTGGTTATTTTCTAAAATTTCTTCAAAATTAATGGAACTGAATTTAAGCCAGTGTTTTTACTAGAAATTTTACCAAAACCTTAATGTAGATCCTCTAACCAACTAAAGTTTCAACTCTAAAGACAGGAAGGTGAGCAGCCCGCCAGAGGCAAAGCCTACATACCTGGGTTTGAAGCAAGGACTTACTCTGTTTCAGGTCAGAGTCACTGCTTGGGGGAAGCTTCCAAGGCTTATATGGGTGACTGACAGTTCAGAATACTAACAAAATGCTAGCGAAGCTCTCCAACATATTTGCTTTAAAAAGCATATCACTGCCAGTGGACAGATGAACAAAGAGCAAAACCTTGTTTCGGACCTGCCAGCATGAAACCTAACCAAAGAGAATTCGTTGCTAAATAGTAGAGAAACTTATAAGGTTTAGTTTCACTTGTGAGGTGGACCCAGATGGGGTGCATGTGAGGATTCAGAAAATTCCTTACACCTGCTCTATGTGGATAACCCAAGAGACCTCACTTATTTTCTTCCTCACTGCCTTTTTCTGGGGTGGGCACATGATGCAGGCAGGAAAATAAAGACAGAAATGTGCAAATGAGAAGATACCGATCAGCACCAGGGTCTTCCTCTTGAATGCAGGGAGCCGAACGACTTCCTCGTAGGAAACAACATCCAACTGATCAAAAACTAGAGACAAAGAAAACCAAGCAGTGTTCATTTCCAGAGCTGGGAAGAACAGTGTTCCACACTCTGAAGTGGGAAAGAACCTCACGATATCTCAACAAGCAGGGAGGAAGTGACTAGAGATGAGGCTATTGACCCAGCTGCTCAAGATGGAGACCTGGTGTCATCCTGACTCTCCACCCCTTCACCTGCTCACAACCCAAGACTGCCACGATCATTCCCTGGCTGGTGGTGTGCATGTGACATCTCAGAAAGAGAAATGCAGATGGAAAGCTGACCGTGTGAATTCTCTGCTCAAAACCCTTCACTAGCTCCACAGTCTGTAGTACAAAATTGAAAACGCTAGGGAGGGTGCACGAAGCTCCTATGACCTGGTCCTGGCCTCTCCCTCTGGCCTGTGTTCTTGCCCCACTTCTCCTCTCCCACCACAGATGTTCTGGCCACATCTACTTCTGTATGAGGGGTGGGGTGATGAGTAGGTGTAGGCAGACCACTAGTCCTCCTTTACCTCCACTGGTCTGACTGCGGCAAGCTTGTGAAGATGGATTCAATAAAAAGAAACCAGAAGAAATTATATGCTTTATGTAGAATGTGCCTTCTGCTGCACACTGCACCACCTCCCCTTTTCTGCTGGTTACAGAGACTGGGAAACACACGAATGCTGGAGGAGCCTGGGGCAAGAAGGCTCAGAAAGCTTACTCGAGCTGTGCTTGGCCAGATATTTGTCTTTGTACTTCTTCTTCTTCCCAAAGGGACTGCAGCTCGGGGCTTCGCTAGGAGCTGACTGAGCTATACTTGCCACTCGCCTGGTAGGAAAAGACAATCAAGGGGTCAGCTTTCCTCCCCCTCCCCTCATAACCCCCTAGTCACTCATTCCCTAATCCCCTTCACTCTCTGAGTGTCCGTTACAGTGGGACATAATGTGTGCAAAGCGCCCCATACGCTGTTTGGTGCATCTTGCACTGTGCCCTGCCCTCAGTCAGGGACCTGGCCCCTTGAGTCTGTGTCATCCAGTACCTGTCAGCACATTCTGGACACAACACACAAACAACGTGCTTTCTTTGGTCTAGACCATCAAGGTCTCAAACCTTTATGACCCTAAGAAATACACTGTACATTGCAAGCCAGTATTATACATACATCTATAAACAAAACACATACACACACCCCACATATATATATCTAAAACAACTGCTTCACAAAACAATAACTTGTATTATTACATGTAATAGATTCTAATATTTCTATTCAATGTCAACCCCACAAGGGTTGTAATCTTTACACTGGGGTAATTTTGCACAGGCAGAGGGAGGCTCAGTGTTGGATATGTTATAGGTTGGAACTGTTTTGTGAATTTTTTTGGGAGCAATCTGACTCAGGGACAGGAATTATTTTTTCTATGTACCAGAAATGTGCCTAAAGGACACATACTTAAATGTGACTGTTTTCTGCAGGACTCCAAGGAAATCCCAGAAACAGTATGGCTGGTAGAAGCGCACTAGCTTGGGAGATAGGAGACCAGGGAGGGCTCCGTCCCAGCACTGTCACGTGCTTTGTAACTATGGGGAAAACGTTTAAGGAAGCAAGAGGCCCACATAGGAATGAAGAGCTATTTGGGCTCCCTTGCCTGTAGTTGCCTCTTTAACCCTCCCCCACCCATTATGCCAGGAAATCTAGGAGGTCTCCTTGGTCGAGAAACAGAAACTACAAACAAAATGACAGATTTTCTGAAGCTAAGTTATTTGTGGCAGGCACATGGCCCTTCCGCCTGCACAAAAATGGCTCACCATTCCTGCAGTTCAGGGGAAGGGATCAATCCTGCTGACTCCTTGGAGGAGCCTTCCACCCGTCCCTGCCACCAATTGCTGTCATCCTTGTTGATAATCTGGATAATGTCCCCAGTAGCAAACTTCAGTCCCGCCTCCTTGCAAGGGATCAGGTTGTCCTTTTTGGGATCATAGTCAAACTGCGCTCTCATGAACATCTAAAAAGAAGGCAAAAGGAACTGCAGGCGGCAGCTTCAAAAGAAACACCAGCATCAGAGCATGTCCTGCTGTAAACAAATTGGGTCAAGATACACAAATCTGACAAGAATCTTACAATTTCTCTCTGCAACAGAGATGTAAAAACGCCAAACAAAATATTAGCAAGTCAAATTTAGCTATGTATAAAAAGTATAATAAATCACACCCAAACAGGATCTAGTTCAGCAATATAAGAAGGTTTACTACCTGAAGGCCAATAAATTCACCACATTAACATAAAAATGGAAAAAGATCATATGATCCCCTCAACAGATGCAGAAAAAGCCTATGATAACATTCAAAACCCATTCAAGATTAAAATTCTTAGCAAACTTGGAATAGAAGGGAAGTTCTTTATTGTGAGAAAGAATACCTACAAAAACCCTACATCCAGCGTCATACTTCTCAGTGAAAGATTAAAAGCTTTACCCCCTTTTTTTTTAAAGGACATGGGTCTTGCTATGTTACCCAGGTTGGTCTCGAACTCCTGGGCTCAAGCAATCCACCCGCCTTGGCCTCCCAAAGTGCTAGGATTACAGGCGTGAGCCACCACACCTGGCCAGCTTTCCCTTTAAGATGGAAAAATAAACAAAAATGCCTGCTATCATCACTTCCACTGAGATATGGTGCAGATGCCTCTTTTATCCAAATTGACATGCAGGTTTGGCATAGGGATAAACAAACAGTACAATGGAAAAGAATAAATAGGCCTGTAAATATCACTCATGACAAAAGTGATGGTGTACAGTAAATGATACTGGTTCAATTGGTATCCATATGGAAAAACTGGAATCTTGACCTCTTACCTTACAATATGTATAACAATCAATCCCAGATGGGTTGTGGATCCAAATGTGAAAAATCAAACAAGTAAGCATTTAGAAGAAAACATAGGAGAATATCTTAACCTTGTAGTAAGTAAAAACTTTTAAAACAAGACGTAAAAAGTGCTAATCAGAAAAAAGTGGTAGATTGGATTTCATTAAAATTGAGAGTTTCTAGTCATTAACAGGAACCATGAAGAAAATAAGCCACAGAAGAGAACATACTTGGGATGCATATGACAAAGGACTCTTATCCAGAATATATGAGGAACTCCTACAAATCAGTGAAAAGCCTTGAATTGGTATCTTACAAAAGAGGATACCCAAGTGGAAAAAAAACCATATAAAAAGGAGTTTACCCTCACTAGTCATTAGAGAATTTTTAGAATCACAATGTGATACCACCATCAGGATGGCCAAAGGGCGAAAAAAAAAACCAAACAAATCAGACAATGGTAAGTATTGGTGAGAATATAGAATAACCAGAACTGTCATACTATGCAGCTGGGGATGTCACATGGTTCAGCTACTTTGGAATACTATTTGGCAATATCATCTAAAGATGAAGACACACATATACTACAACCTGGCAATTCTACTCTCAAAAGAAAGGCATAGATGTATGCACAAAACACATGCATAAAAATCATATGATTTTTCTCCATTTTTCTGTTAACGTGGTGAATTCATTGCCCTTCAGGCAGTAAATCTTCTCGTATTGCTGAATTAGATCCTGTTTGGTTAATGGCAGCACTACGTAAGACCAAAAAAGTTGACTGAATAAATTGTAGCATGTTCATACAATGAATGAATGAGAATGAAGCAATATAGGCGATTCTCATAAACATAATACTAAGTGAATAAAATGAGACACCAAAGAATTCATACTGTATAATTCAATGTTAATACATTTCAAAAAGGGGCAAAACTCATCCCTGCTGTTAGAAGTCAGGGTTATGGTGGGCCTTGAGGAAACAGGCATGGTGGGGCTGGGGGCGGTGGTCTTAGGCTGCTGGCATATTCTGTCTCTTGAGCTGGGTGCTGGTTGCATGGGTGTGTTCAGTTTGTGAAAAATTCATCCAGTTTTATACTTGTGATGTGTGCCCTTTGTTGAATATATACCCATATATGCCAAAACTTCAATTTAAAAGTTTACTTAAGAAAATTATACCATCATACTACAAGTAACCTGCAATAGAAACTTCAGATGTATTCTTTTAAATATCTCCTTCTTAGGCCGGGCGCGGTGGCTCACGCCTGTAATCCCAGCACTTTGGGAGGCCGAGGCGGGCGGATCACAAGGTCAGGAGATCGAGACCACGGTGAAACCCCGTCTCTACTAAAAATACAAAAAATTAGCCGGGCGCGGTTGTGGGCGCCTGTAGTCCCAGCTACTCGGGAGGCTGAGGCAGGAGAATGGCGTGAACCCGGGAGGCGGAGCTTGCAGTGAGCCGAGATCGCGCCACTGCACTCCAGCCTGGGTGACAGAGCGAGACTCCGTCTCAAAAAAAAAAAAATAAATAAAAAAAATAAATAAATAAATAAATATCTCCTTCTTCCACATTGACTTGCCATGGCCCTGTCCAATCTATTCCTCTACTGGCTGATGAGCTGTGTGCAAACTGGGAACCATTTCTCTTTATGTCACCTCCATGTTCTAGCACAGTACTTTGTACATGGTAGATCCTCAATAAATTGTCAATGAGTGCTCAACAGATTCTATCTTCTTTCTTTCTTTACTTCGCCACTATCAATCACAGGGCTTTATTATTGCTATTTTAAAAGTTATTTGCCAATTTGCTTGGTGAAAACTGGTGTCCCATGCATATTTCAATTTGCATTTCTTTGATGACAGGTAAGATAAAATATTTTTTTCATATGTTCAACGCTCATTTGTAGTTTTCGTCCTGTGAATGATCTCTTCATTCCCTTTACCCATTTTCCTCTTGGAGTTGTATTGATTCCTTACCATCTGTAGAATAAGATTATCCTCTCCCTTCCTACCTGATCACTAGCAGCAAAGGCTCATTCATTCTCTACTACTGTCGTCACTATGTTCTCCCTTGAGGAAAGGGGAATGAGCTCCTGTATTTTATACCAGGCAGGGAATAATGGGACCCTGAGCCAAGCAGCTACACACTTGTGAGATACTTAGAACTTATCCCTTATAATCAAATTTCAAAGAATACAAGACAAATGGCCCAACTCCTGCCATCATGACAACAGAGAAAATGGTGCCCACCCACCTGTAGTGCAGGAAGACGGCTTTGCTGGTTGGGAATTACTTTTAATGAGATCATTCCTTTGGTTTCTTTCTATTTAAAAAAATGGACATAAAATTGTACAGAAAACTCAGTTGAATGATGTGATCATTCATTCAAAGTCCCAGGTTTTTTTCCCCAACAACCATCTTTACATTTTGAGATTCTGTAGGACAATTCCTCCTTTAATACAAAAGTATCATGTGCCCCATAAAGCAGCATAACAATATGAAGACATGCAAAGAGTAACAAAGAAAAGCTAACTAAAGACTTTTCCGAGCTGGGCACGGTGGCTTACGCCTGTTGTAATCCCAGCTCTTTGGGAGGCTGAGGTGGGTGCATCGTCTAAGATCAGGAGTTCGAGACTAGCCTGGCCAACATGGTGGAACCCCGTCTCTACTAAAAATGCAAAAATTAGCCAGGCGTGATGGTGGGTACCTGTAATCCCAGCTACTCGGGAGGATGAGGCAGGAGAATCGCTTGAACCCAGGAAGCGGAGGTTGCAGTGAGCCGAGATCGCGTCATTGCACTCCAGCCTGGGTGACAGAGCGAAACTCCATCTCAAAAAATAAATAAATAAATAAATAAATAAATAAAAACTTTTCCTCCCCAAAAAGTCCTGAAGAAGTTCCTAAAAATGAACTATGGCACATATATATCCAAGCCTTTCCCCATACCAATAAAAGCATTACAAATATTTACATACATTATACATATACATACATATGTATTGTTTGTTTTTAACAAAAATGGGATTCTACTATACACATGATAACTTGCTTTATTTCATTTGGCATTACTTCATGGAATACCAGATTGATGCTCCGGGTTATTTGCCCTGCTTTAGAATTTTATGAAATAAAGGCAGAAAATTATCATTTCTTACACAAAATAAAGACTAGCAGTGAAAAGAGCCCCCTCAAGAAGGTACAAATACTTTGACAGAAAGACAAGGTCACTGATACCAATGTGGATCAGCACTTATGGAGACAATGGAAGGTCTTCATCTAGCATAGAAAATACCCACCATCGCCTTCTGCAGCTGATCCACTGAATGATTAGTCACATTTGTGCCATTGATTTCTAGGATCTCATCCCCCACGTGAAGAGAGCCTGCCATGAAATGAAAAATCAATCCACAAAAGAACAAAGGTTCAAACAGGAGCTGTTGATGTAACTCAAGATACCACAGAAGAGAAACCAGGATTTACAGCATGTTATGAAACAGATTGCGTCAAATACTCAGGATTGAAAACATTTGACTTGACAGTTTAATGGTCTCATCCTCCTTGGCCTCAGTAGTCCAACAGCACAGTAAAACACCTTGTCCTCAAATTCCTGGAACTAGAGTGGCTACTGACTCCAGACTATGATACAGATGTATATACTAAAAAGAATAACAAAGCAAGGCAAAGAACTCAGTACTCCTCTTTCACCAGCAAGCTCCGTGTTTCTTTGTTGTTTAGCTCAAACCCCAAAATGCTACCAAATGGTACTGCTGTCCTTTCCAAGTCTAATGCAATGGGTGGCATGTGGCAATTGTTCAAATATTAACTACTAGAAAAATATTGGTATAAATAGGTGTGAAAGAAGGGTCAGATAGAGAGATGGTCACACTGGGCAATTCACATAGAGATCTTATCATGTAGTGATTCTACAGAGCCAGTTATTAAGCCACAAAAAGTCTCTTGGCACACTCACAAAAATGCTACCAGTTTGGAGGATTGTAAGCTTCATGCCCCACACCACTGAACAGGGAGTAAATTATTAATCCCTGAATAAAACCCCACCCAGAGCTCCCACAGAGCACCTTGTCTATGGATCATGCCACCGTGAAGAATTCTGGCCACTGTACAGGACTGTTTTTCATTCAGCTTCAGAGTGATTCCCTGAAATAAAGATAATGGCATGATAAGCTTTATTTTAAGGTCTTTCTGAGGTTACTTTAGAAACAACTTATGGCAATTTCGCAGGAAAAGCATTTTCTATTTATACCCAGGATAGTCCTCAGCTAGAACAGGCATGAAGCCTGCTTTGAGGAGGAATTTGAGATGAGGATGAAAAGACAATATTGGGGTTGGCCAATTCCCTAACTCCATGAGCAGCCTCCTTCACTGGGCCAGAAGAGTCACTGGTGGGCAACAATAGGACGAGGGATTACCATGGGCTCCTCTGTGACCTTCTCAATCTGTATGAGTCGCACTTTCCGCACCTCCTGTCCCTTGACTTGGGCAGGGCTACCTGGGGCAGGAGACCCGTTGGTGTACATGTCCTCGGTCACAGTATTCAATGGATGCGATACAGCCTGTCAAGTCAAAACAACAAAGCAATGTATGAAATCAGGAGCAAGGCCCACAGTCAGTCCACAATCTGCAATTCTAACATTCAAGAGGCTCTGAAAACTTATTTCATAAGTTTGGCCTCATTCTTATTTGAATTAACATGAAGCTGTTTGTAAGCTTTATTTCTCCAACTTAATAGACATGTTAGCCAAGTGTGGTAGTATGCACCTATAGTCCCAGCTATAGTCCCAGGGCAACAGAGCGAGACCCTGTCTCTAAAAATAAGTAAAACAGACATGCTTATCTAGGTTGCTGCAGAAATATTAATGTGCCTTGATTTACATGGTGCTCCCCTGGATCCTACTTGGGAGATTACATAATATATAACAAAATTAGAAAGATTCTGAATCCTGCAGCACCTCAGGCTCCAAGGGTTTCTGGCATGTCCCCTTCTCCTCTGTATTTCCTTGAACAACCTGATGCTCTCAGTCACACAGCAGCAAAGGTAATTCAGGTTAACATCAGTTTCTCATGAATCACCTCTTAGGCTACAAAGAACTTCTACCTGTAGAATTAGGTGCTTAGGACTGGGCCCCAAACCACGGTGATGACAATAATACATTGCCACTGTGACTCCTTCCCCTAATCTCAAAGACAGCAAAGCTAAATGAGTTACTCTACCAGGCAGCAAGACCTCTTCATTATAAATCTAAAGTGATTTAAGGCACTGTGGTAAGAAGAAAGATAAAAGACCAATGTAACAGAACAGAAAGTGCAAAAACAGAGCCACACATTTATAGTCAGGTGACTCTGCAGTGAACTCAAGCCAATGACGTGCATGCTGAAGCTTTCAGGGGTAAAGTGCTCTGATATCTGAAAATTATTTGAAATACCAGGAAAAAAAGGTTGACAGATGGGCAGTTTTTGGATAGAAATGTGATAAAGCAAACATAGCAACATGTTAATTGTAGAATCTAGGAGGTGTGGCTATATGGGTGTTACTATAAAATTCTTTCATCTTTTTGGCGCCATTCCAAGAGCAGCCAGTACCCTTTAAAAATGTTATAAAATTCAATTTTGAACCATTTGAGCTTAATCTGAAGACTTTATTTTCCTTTACCCATAAGTGTCTCTACATGTTAGGAATGAGCATTTTCAAAACTGAAAATTTAACATTGACACAATATTGTCATCTGGTCCTCAGTTCATATTTAAATTTTGCCAACCCTTTCAAGAATGTCCTTTATAGCTATATATTTCTTCCCCAGTACAGAATCCAATCTAGGACTTTTTGGTCCCAGAATCCAATCTAGGACCAGAATCCAATCATGCATTTTTCACATTTCCTTACTCTTCCTTAATTTGGAAAATTTCTTCTTTCATGACCTTGACATTCTTGCAGAGTACACACCTGTTATTTTGTAGATGTCTCTCAGTTTGGGTTTATCATCTGATGTTTTTTTAAAGATTAGATTGGGATTTTGCATTTTTGGCAGGAATTCCAAGAAAGTAGTGGTGTGCCCTTTCCAGAACAACACTATTCTTAAAAGCCCAAACCTGAAAATACCCCAAAAGTCCATCAACAGTAGAATGGATAAACTGTGGCATATCCAGTGGATATCCCACATCAATGGGAATGAATGGCTACTGCTACACCACAACATGGTGGATCACCTGTGGATCACTCACAGGTGATTGCTCTCTTCTCCTTAAAACACTCCTTCTCAGTTTGCTTTGCTGGTCTTTCCTCATCTTACTGATCTGTTAATGTCTAAGAAGCCCAGGGCCTGGGGTAAGAGCAATCACAATGGGGAAAAACTATGGAAACCTCTGAAAACGCTCCCTTCCCACCCCAGATAAAATATTAAATCAAAAATAATATAGCCACCTGGAGGAGGAGGAGGAGGAGGAGGAGGAGGAGGAGGAGGAGGTATATGCCTGAAGTGGGCTTATGGAAGGATCTGCTGAAAATAGAGGATAGCTGTGAGGAGTGTGCCATTCACTGTGTGGGGAAGGAGAAGGGTCCCTAGAAGGGAATACATGTATACCTGAGCAGTGTCCACTGGCCTGCCCAAAGCCTAGAAAAGGACTAGAAGACGAGAGACAAGGAAGTCTGGAGTAGAGGCTTACATCATTTCTAAGGGACTCTGATTTCTAAGTAGAAACTTTGATAAGATAGTGAGGTTTGGGCCAGGTGCAGTGGTTAACACCTGTAATCCCAGCACTTTGGGAGGCCAAGGTGGGGAGATCGCTTAAGCCCAGGAGTTTGAGACCAGCCTGGGCAACATGGTGAAACTCCTGCCTCTATAAGAAATTTTAAAATTAGCCGAGTGTAGTGGTGCAAGCCTGTGGTCCCAGCTACTCGGGAGGCTGACGCAGGAGGTCAGGAGTTGAAGGCAGCAGTGAGCCATGATCATACCACTACACTCCAACCTGGGCAACAGAGGAAGACCCTGTCTCAGAAAAACAAAAACAAAAACAAACAAACAAAAAAAACACAACATGGTGAGGTTTGAAGTAATGTTCACTATCAGGTGACCTCAATGAGGGAAGTACTGAGAAAGAGAAACTGCCTTGTCTAGCAACTAGAAACTGCCTTGTCTAGCAACTAGAACTTCAAAAAAACTCACATGACACCAAGTCATATGGCATTGCTGTTATAACAAAATTGTCTAAGATAGGCTTATATTAAAAAATTGACTTATGATACCTGGGATACACCATGCAGGTATGAAAAGGAGGTTCTGAGGGTAATCTTGAAGATTTATTGTTAAGCAAAAAATAATAATAATGTGATGAAGGGTATATTAGCTTCATCATAAAGAGTGAAAGAATGATTATATTCATATTTGCTTAAAAATTCATAAACTGGCCAGGCGCAGTGGCTCACACCTGTAATCCCAGCACTTTGGGAGGCTGAGGTGGGAGGATCACTTGAGCCCAGGAGTTTGAGACAAGCCTAGGCAACATAGTAAAACCTTGTCTCTACAAAAAATAAAAAAATTAGCTGGGCATGGTGGTGTGCACCTGTAATCCTAGCTACTCGGGAAGCTGAGGCGGAAGGATTGCTTGAGCCCAGGAGGTCAAGGCTGCAGTGAGCTGTGATTATGCCACTGCACTCTAGCCCGGGTGACAGAGTGAGACCCTGTCTCAAAAAATAAAATAAATAAAATAAAATAAATGAAAATACATAAACTATGTCTGGAAGGAGACATAAGAAACAGTGGTTACTTCTAGGGAGAGGAACTGGGTGGCTATAAGATGGGGTGAGAAGGAAATTGTTTTCACTGTGTATCAAGTTATACCTTTCAAATTATGTATTATGTGCTTGTGTTACTTTAATAAAAGAAATTAGTAAAAGAAGTTTCCAAAGTGATTGGGACTCAGGTTCAAGTACTTGTATGGATCTTGTCCTGCCTCAGCCTTGACCCTGTTTAAGGTGAGGAGGGAAATAGAAACCCACAAAAAGTCATCAGGGTTGAAGGATTTCTTTCTCTTCTTTACTTTTCTTTCTTTCTTTTCTTTTTTATTTTTTTTGAGAAAGAGTCTCACTCTGTCGCCCAGGCTGGAGTGCAGTGGCGTGATCTTGGCTCACTGCAACCTCCACCTTCCGGGTTCAAGCGATTCTCCTGCCTCAGCCTCCAGAGTAGCTGGGATCACAGGCATGTACCACCATACCTGGCTAATTTTTGTATTTTTAGTAGAGACGGGGTTTCACCATGTTGGCCAGGCTGGTCTCCAACTCCTGACCTCAGGTAATCTGCCTGCCTCGGCCTCCCAAATCTACTGGGGTTACAGGCATGAGCCACCGCGCCTGGCCAGGATTTCAATAGCTTTCTAGAAGACAGAAAGCAGATGGAGGAACGACCAAGGAGAGTTGAGACAGCTAGAGCCTAGAATGTGCATACCGGAGGCACCAGCCAAGGGGATAACTGTGCCCTCTGCAGAAAACAACAGATTCAGGGCTCAGAGACCCCCAAAAGAAGTGAGGCTTGTGGTTCTTGTCTCATTGGCCAGAACTGTGGAACACGGCCGTCCCAGCTAAAAAAGAGGCTGGGAAGATTAGTTTAGTTGAGCATCTTGCCATCCCAAACAAGATCAGGGATCTATAAGTGAGAAGTGGGATGTTGGATCGGCAACCAGTTATAACAATATAAAAACCACTTACTGATTTTTACTTTTTAGAACTCACTTAGAAACAAATCATGAAACAAATAACAGACTGTAAATATCACCACCATGACAATATTAAGGTACATATGTACATGATAGGAAGTTGGCAGGTAAAAAGGGGAGAAAAAAATGAAGGGAAGAGGCCTGTAATCTTGTTCTGTTACAAAGTGGGGATTCAAGAAGTAGTATCTGCATTGGTTGGACAATAAATGAAGGAATGAATGCATAATTTAAAGTTCCAAGCCAGGTGTGGTGGCGTGTGCCTGTAGTCCTAGTTACTTGTGAGGCTGAAGCAGGAGGATCGTTTGAGCCCAGGAGGTCAAGGCTGCAGTGAGCTATGATAGCACCACTGCACTCTAGCCTGGGCAACAGAGTGAGACCCTATTTCCAGAAAAAGAAAAGAAAAAGCTCCAAGGGTAACCACCAAAGCAGAAGTTGCAAACTGTTTTATTTCAACCACATGTCTCTGTTTTGTTTAGTAAAAATCAGGGGACTATAACTTCTTTTTAAAGTACCGGAAAATCTGGCACCGCTCTCCAGGTGGCCCCAGCTCTCACATTCCCTACTGATGCCTCATCCAGAAGCCAGTGTTGGCTACCGATCACCCTACACTTGGGGTGTTATTTTTCTTATACATAAGAGTTTTCACTCACTTGGTCCATGTAGGTTACACTAAAAGCACGTCTAGACTTGCCCCTTTAAAAATCATATACATGATGGAAAGGTACAGGCCCATGAAAAGCTAAAACAATTTTGAAAAACAAGACAGTAGGAAGACCCAGTCTGCACAGTTTTGAAACTGACTGTAGTATAGTCTCAATAAAGACTACATGGTATAGACACGCAGATCAATGGAACAGGACAGGGAACCCAGAAACAGATCCACAGAGATATGCCCAGTTGATTTTTAACAAAGATGCAAAAGCAACTCAATGGTGCTGCAGCAATTGGAAACTCATTGCCAAAAAGGGAAATGCTGACCTGAACCCTACCTTCTAAAATGGATATGGACTTACATGTAAAGTGCAAAACTAGAAAATATTTTTGGAAAAAATAGAAGAAACTTGTCAGGATCCAGAGCTAGGCAAACAGTTCCTATACATGACACCAAAAGCAAGATCCATAAAAGGGAAAATTGGTAAATTGGACCGCATCAAAATGAAAAACTCTTGTTCTGTGAAAGCCCATGTGAAGATTATGAAAATACAACAAGCTACAGACTGGCAGAAACATTTACAAAGCACATATCCAATAAAAGACCGGTATATAGAATATAAAAAGAGAGTACTCAATACTCAACAGTAAAAACAATCTAATTAGAAAATGGGCAAAAAACATGAACAGATATTTCACCAAAGAGGATATATAAAGATGGCAAATGAGGATATAAAAAGATATTCAACATCATTAGCCATCAGGGAGAAATGCAAATTAAAAAAACAATGATATGTCACTACACATCTATCAGAACAGCTGAAATAAAAAATAGTGACAATACTCATAACTGGTGAAGCTGAGGGGAAATTGGGCATCTCATACATTGCTGGTGGGAATGTAAGTGATATGGCTTCCTTAGAAAATAGTTGAACACTTTATTAAAAAACCAAACACATAACTACCATACAACCCAGGGATGGCACCTAGAGAAATGGAAATTCATGTCCGCTCAAAAGCCTATACATGAATGCTCATAACAGCTTTATTTACAACAGCCAAAACCTATAAAGAACCAAAATATAGGTGAACAGTTAAACTGTAGTACATCCATACCATAGAACACCTCTCAGCAATTAAAACAAAAAACACTATTGATAGTAAAACAACTTGGGATCCATCTCAAAGGCATTATCCTGACTGAAAGCAAGCTAATCTATCTCAAAACATCACATACTATATGATTCCACTTATATAACAGTCCTGAAATGACAAAATCATAGAGACATTGAACAGAGTAGTGGCTGCAAGGGGTTGCGGGGATGGAGTAGGGAGGAGGACAAGTGTGAGTATGAAGCGACAGCAGGAGGGAGGTCTTTGTGGTGATAGAACAGTTCTGTATCTTCATTGTGGTGGTGGGTAGAGGAATTTTATTTTATTTTATTTTATTTATTTTTTGAGGCGGAGTCTTGCTTTTGTTGCCCAGGCTGGAGGGCAATGACACAATCTCAGCTCACTGTAACCTCAGCTCACTGTAACCTCAGCTCACTGTAACTAGTTGAACTCCTTCAACTAGTCCCCACGTCTCCTCATTACTGACGTATCATAGGAGAAAAGATATGCAGAATTCAATCAATTCTCCTGCCTCAGCCTCCCGAGTAGCTGGGATTACAGGCATGCACCACCACACCCAGTTAATTCTGTATTTTTAGTAGAGACGGGGTTTCTCCATGTTGGTCAGGCTGGTCTCAAACTCCCAACCTCAGGTGATCCACCCGCCTCAGCCTCCCAAAGTGCTGAGATTACAGGTGTGAGCCACCATGCCCAACTATGTTATATTCTTCTTATCCAGCTTTATTACAGTGATTGCTTTTTACATGTCAGCCTTTAAATTAAATTAAAGACTCAGCAAAGCTTAGTAAAGGCAGAACACATTCCAGCTAGAAAAGTTCAAGAGTTGCTATCCCAAAGGTTGGTCTTTCAGATGTGCTTATCCATCAAGATGTTCCTCTTTGCGATGACTAAGAGTCATTATCACGCTTACCCAGAAGTTGCAAATGATGACTAAGAAAAACGGAAACTTTCAACGTGGTAACTAAAGTACACACTTGCAACAATAAGTTTTCCAAAAGCAAAGCACAATTTTCTCCCCCATCAACTTGTCCCTGAGCCACCCTGTCTTCATGAGACTCTCAGAAAGGGAGGGTCAGCTTCTCTGAGACCTCATCTTACAGAACTCCTTCAACTAGTCCCCACGTCTCCTCATTACTGACGTATCATAGGAGAAAAGATATGCAGACATATACTGTAAGTGACATGAGTAATGCTGAACAAATAATAAAGGTCAAAGGTACTAGATTCTATTTCTCAGAGGTCACTTCACAACCTCCACATCATCCCCTCAAAGCAGCCACCATCATCTCTACTGGATACAGGAGGCCACAGAGCTATGGCAGGCCTGCCCCTGACCAGTGACAAGGCAGGGCGGAAGTGGCTCTGTTAAGGATGACTGCTGGGATTCAGGAGGAGCCAGGGAATAAACACCCACCCATGACTCCACGTCTGGCCTTTGTTCTGCCGCATCTGGCCTTTAATCAGACAAAGTGCTGGAGTGGCAATGCCTGCCGCTCTGAAAGCCCCTGCGGAGGAAACATCTGCAGGGTTCAAAGGGCAGAGGCAGTTGCTCAAAGGAAGTTGGAATTTAAAAAGAGATGAAAAACAAACTGGGTGGGGGCAGGTGGTAGTGGGGGTAAATAGAGCAGGGGCAACTGAAGTTGGCTTTCTAATCCAAACAATTAGATTAAGTGACAGTGAACATAGGAAAGAACAAACATTTGCTCAGCCTACTGTTAGGCTTTTTGCCAACTGCTCCCACGTGGAGACTTAGAAAGCCAAGTCCAAGACGGCGAGAGGATGCCAGACAGTTGCCCAGCAAGCCCTGGCCCCAGGTGCCCGCAAATTCCCTCTCTTTGCATGGGCAGTATCCTATTCCACTTTGGGAAAAAAACAAGAGAAACTGAGAAAGCCAAGGGTATTCTGAAGTATTAGAAAAGGATTAGCAATGTTTAACCACAAATGAGAGGAACTAGGGAGAGAGGAAGGCCTAAGAGCCAGGATATTCTTGCAGGTACTGTAAAATCATACATTAACCAGGTGCTTTGCTTCTCAGGTACTAAATCCATCTGGGAACACACACATCAACGTAAAGGCCAAGTCTCTAGAGATCCCTTTCCAACGAGCTTTATCTACCCCATGCTTTCAGTACACATGCAAAGGCTTTTGCTTTCACCGGGCCGGGACGGAGGTGGGGAAACAACAGGAAACTCAAGTAGCACCGGTCCACACAGAAGAAACACAAGGCTGCAGATACCTGGTGCTGAGTCCGCCATTAAACCAGTGCCAGAGCTGTGTGCAAATAACAACACTCGTTAAATCAAATGCTCATCCCCATTCTATGGTCAATATTTGAAGACATGAAATGGTTCAGAAACCTGTCTGAGCTTAAAGGATGAGTAAGCCTCAGACTCCAGAAGTTAATCTATAAGCATGGACTTTGGAGTTTGTGCAGGTACAAGGAGAGAATACAGGTGCTGTGTTGCTCACATAAAGGCTCTGCCTCTGCACTGTGCAGAATATTCAGAGATGATGACAGGTGCTAAGGAGGAAAATAAAGCAGAAAAGGCCTCGCAAGGAAGATAACTTTTGAGGGAAAACCTATTATGAGTTTTGTTCATGTATATTTCTTCATATGAAAGAAAAAAAGAAAAGCAAAACTCTATGTTATGAAAGTTCCTCTTCCCCTCCTCTGGCGTCACTTCCGCTACCCCAGCCAATCTTGGAAATATGGCTATTTATTTTTGCCTTTCTACACTCCACACTCAGAGTTCTTTTTTAGCAACGTTGAAAGGTTAGAGGCAATTCACTGCTTCTGAGAAAACTCTCTGCATGGACTAATTTTGTCTCCCCTCCTGACACTGTCTCAGGACATTTTTGATGGTCACAACTTAGCGGCGAGATATTACTTTTTACAACAGAATTATCAGACCCAAAATGTTAACAGTGCCCAGGTTGGCAAACTCCAATTTAAGGGAATTGATCTTAACCTGAAATATCTGTTCCTGATATTCTATTATACTTCAGTGTCTTGAGTAGGGAGAACAAATGAGTTAGAAAAGAATAGAACGTTCATGATGAAACTCGAATCTACTTAGCCACAATAAAAGCAGATTCTTATCTACAAGGTATCCTAAGCCCTTCTGGTGTTGAAAAAAAAGTCATGAAAGGCCAGGGACGCTGGCTTATACCTGTAATCCCAGCACTTTGGGAGGCCAAGGCAGGCGGATCACCTGAGATCAGAAGTTTGTGACCAGCCCGGCCAACATGGCGAAAACCCATCTCTACCAAAAATCAAAAATTAGCTGGGTGTGCTGGCAGGTACCTGTAATCCCAGCTAGCTGGGAGACTGAGGCAGGAGAATCGTTTGAAAGTAGGAGACAGAGGTTGCAGTGAGCCAAGACCACGTCACTACACTCCAGCCTGGGCGACAGAGCAAGGCTGTGTCTCAAAAAAAAAAAAAAAAAAAAAAAAAAAAAAAAAAAAAAAAGAACAGAAGAAAAGTCATGAAGTTCCTGGAACTGAAGGATAGGAAAGGCAGACTGGCTGAGACCACACCACATACTGGGGAAACTGGGCAGAGGATTGCATAATTTGAAAATTACACTTTACTTTCTAGTATCAGTTCTGTGAAAAGAGAAACCTTGAACAGAAACATTTCCTTTGCAAATGAAACAGCAAGATCCAAGTCTGGAGCAAAAGTTCTTTCTCAGGTGAAATTATAACTAGTCAGAAGCAGAGTCAGTGATCATGCACACCATAGACTCGACCTCCTCCCATCGCAGAAGGTGCCACACCTGGCATGCACCTTGGTGTCTGTGCACAGGCTATTCCCTCTGCCCGAGTGCTACTTGCCAGTTACAGCCTAGGTACTGGGAAATGCAAGAGCCCCACCGTGCTGGGTGCCCCTCCTTGCTCCACAGCGCTCCACGCCTGCCTCTATCACATCACCACCACACTACTCTGTATTTGTTTCTATGTCTGTGTCCTTCCTTATTTGCCTCCTAGTTCCAGCAGCAGACCTGGAGTAGGCAACAAACAACACTGCGTCACACTCAATGACCACCAGCAGGGAGTAATGCTGCATGTGATGGCCCTAAGAGCCAAGAAACAGGTTTTCTTAGTGGAAATTTGCCTGGAGCCTGACTTATCTGTTAGGTGATTTTTTTGATGTGGGATAGGCCTAAGTGAATTTTCAGGGATTCGCGACCTATTGCTTCAGGTCCTGGGGAAAGTGTTGCTTCAAACAGGCCCAAAGAGGAAAGCAGTAACAGGAATTTTACAACTACTTTTATGTGCATTAATGGGCGCTACTGTGAAGAACAAGGCCAGAGAGAGCTAATAAAATTAGTTTCTCCATCAACCTGCCTAGACCACATTGAAAAAAAAATAGTTTATCTAAGGAAGGAGATATACTTAAATAGGGGAGACAGGCTACATTCAAACCTATTGCAAAATTATCTTTAGACAATATTTTTTCAGTATTAAATGTGGATTATAATTGGAAGTGAAACTTTGTGTTTTGAATTGGTAGCCTTTTTCCATAAAGTGACACCTTTAATGAAACTTTCAGCAAAATAATTTTATAATTTCTATTGAAGCCAACAACTTCCTCACAGGTTTTCCTGCTTCAACTCTTGCCACTATAGAAAACCTTTCTGACTGCTACTACTGGGCAGGCAGCTCCTAGGGGATACTGAGTCATTACCCTGGATGTCCCAGTGTGGCTCAAGGTCCTTGTCAAGTATTACCTCACGTAAATGTTGCCACAACCTTCCAGACTTGCCAGTTTCATAAAGGAGAGAAACCTAAGGTACAGAGAGCTTCAGCAGCTTGCCCAAAGCCACGTAGCAAGTGAAAGGCAGAGCTTGGTGCTGCAGCAAAGACTGGTAAGAGCCCCAAAGGGAAGGTGAACCTAAAGAAATAAGAAGCTGCAGGTTTGTGGAGTCAAGCCACACTTCATCATGTGAAGATTCTCCCTCAGATGCTCACTTTGGCACAGCTGGATGCTATTTCATTCAGGGATTTAGTAAGTTTTCTTATTTGATCTTCTTCAAATCCTTTAATAAAGACCAAACAAATTAGCTAACTGGTAGACTATCTCCAATATTATAGTATAAACTCAAAGCCCCACAAAACATGCTGTTTACTCAGGGGGTGTGCCCACAACATAACACTGGTGGTGACAGGGCCTCTTTTCGAAAAGGCAATCTTTCAAGCATGCCCATAAGAGAACACATAGGTTTACATAAGAACCCCGACACAAAATACATCATACTGTAGGATTCTATTTATATAAAATTCCAGAAAAGGCAAATCTATAGTGATAGATCAGTGGTTGCCAGGTTCCAGGTGGAGGAAAGTGACTGACTGCCAAGGGCCACAGGCGAACTTTCTGGAACCCTGAAAATGTTTATTCTTTGTCATGATTGTGATTGTCGTTACCTGACTGTATACATTTGTGAAATGTCATCAAACTGCACAATTAAATTTCATGAATTCTACTGTATGCTAACTGTACCTCAATAAGACTTCCAAAAATAAAAAAAGAGATTTTAAAAAAATAGTTGAGGCTCAGCCAAGTGAGTACTGACTGTGGGGAAGAAAAAAAATTACAAGTCCAAGTTCATGGGGAATCAGGTAACAGAACTTGTAATTTTGTCTTGTCATCTGTATAACAATAGCATCTTTCACGCCTGTATTATTTCTGCACTCATTTAAATCCAGGCTGTTGCAATCCGGATTTGAAATGACAGGCAGGTGTGAATGCCTCACTCCGAGTGGAATATAAAGGGAAAGGCAATGCGGCGCAGCAGAAAGTACACTGACCTTTGACTCCGCAGACACAAAATCTAGCCTCAGTTCTGATGCCCATTACTTGTTTCCTTGAGTTAATGCCACTCAGCCCAAAGAGTCTACAGCTCTACTGTTTGCCTTACGTTGCAGGGATCTTCAGTTTTCTCATCTGTGAAATTGGAGGGTTACTCTAAATCCCAAATGTCCACCTCTTCAGTCATTTAGTAATTGAGGCCTTGCAGTCTAGGAAGGATGTTCATGCTGTCACTTCTAAGCTTCTGCCTGGCTCTCTGGTTCTCTCTGGACATTTTCCCCTTGGGACCTGGCCAGCATGCTGTGAGGAAGGCCAAGCCACAGGGAGAGGCTGCTGGTTGATTTTCTGGCTCATGGCTCCAAATGAGAGCCAGCATCAACCTCCAGATGAGTAAGTGAGCCGTGTCCCCACCTGACAGACCCTGAATGACGACCACCTTGCTGGGCCCAACCAAAACGAACTATGAGAGACAAGAAAATGCTCTGTGTTGTAAACCAGCGAGTTTGGGAGAGATTTGCCAGCAACAGATAAGCACAACCTACCCTTAGGGCATCTTTGAGGACACAGGTTAATAGCTATTTACCAGCCATCCATCCCTGGAATCTGGATTCCTTGTTCCACCCGCAAATACACACTGGCCACCCTCTTTGCACCACAGCACAAGGGGACCTGCCTAAATGAAGAGGAACAGTGAGTGAGCTGTTTAGAACCAGAAGCTGGCTTTTACAATCATTTGTGCGGATCCAAACACAAGTACTTCAACAACAACCAGGCAGACCTACTCCTTGATGTGTTCCTTAAAGACTTTCTGTTACTCTGACTTCCGTCCACGAGGAAGTTTTCCTTGACCTTAATAAGCTCATTGTCCAGGCCGCTGTCTCTCCTGATTTCCAACTAGAAGGACTGCTGGGGGCAAGGATCCACTGCACCAGCAGCCCGGTACGAACCCGGCCGCGCGCTGGCCTTGTCCCCACCCCGCTGGCTATCGCGGCCTCCGGCCTATGGCCAGGATCCGCAAGGTCAGGCCCCCCGAGGACACGACCCCAGACAGGGAAAGTCCCGAGATGAATAGCCGAGCCCCGGCCCAGTACCCTTGGGACTCGCGGAGCCCGCTCACCTCTGGCCGACTACGCTTCTGCAGCAAGTGCTCCAGGTAGAGGTCGGAGAGCGCCGTGTGCATGCTGCCTCCACTCTCGCCCTCGCTCGCCTTGAGCGTCATCTCGCAGAAGCTGGAACACTGGAACCCAAGACAGGGCAGCGCTGAGAATGAGAGGGCCCGGGGCCTGCGGGGCTGCAGAGACCGCGGGAGACGCGGTGCGGCTGGGCCAGTCACCGCCCAGCAGGCGGTGCGCCGGGCGGGCGTGGAAGGAGCTCCGCCCACGCTCCACCCACTCCTGCCCTCGCTCCGCCCATGGAACCCTCCCACGCCCCGGACTGCGCAGCGCCCTGCGCTCTGGGAAGCGGCCCTTAAAGGGCCTGAGGAAGTCGTAGCTGTAAGTGGCCGCGTGAGACGAATCCCCGAAAGATAAGAACGGGGAGGGGGCCCCCAGTTTCTGGCTGGTTGAGCACACGGCCCACGCCCCGTTGGGCCTGAGCCGCCCGGGTGCCCGGCCAAATTCGTGGGGATTGCAGAAAGGCAACAAGGGAAGTCGGAATCGGCCGGCTTAGAGGAGTCTGAAGCATGTAGGTGAACTCTAGACTCTTCCCATAAATTGATGCGGGCGCAGCATTACCCTTTGAGATCTGGACATTGCGAAAATGCCTTTAAGGCTCCTGTGCTGCTGCACCCTGTCATTTAATTGCTGTATGCTGTTCGATGATGAAACATCTTACTGCCTTCAAAACCAAACTGTTTTTACTTAGGGCAGATCTCCTGCTGTAAATGCCACAAAATTTTTCCGGCTCAGCGAAAGCAAAGGGAGCAAACATTCCTTAGGAACCGTAGAGGAGAATTCCTTAGCATCCTAACGCGTTAGAGACATTCAAACACCAGTCACAGTGATGGAAGGCTTTCTGAACAAAACAAACATGTAATGGACTTGTAGGGCTCTTGGTCCCCTACCCCAAGCTAGTAGCCTCACAGTATTAGAAGCAGTTCATCACTACATGTAATCTTATTCTGACCTTCCTCAAAGCTTCCTGGGAAGGAGGAGCTCATAGCCAAGAGGAGAAAATCCAAGGGCAACAGTTTAGAGCTGCATTGCCCAGTTTTCTCTACAAAGAGGCTGAACTCATGTGAATGACGGTTCCCTTCCACAAGATCACGCTAAACGAACGAGGCGGGGGCGGGGTAGAGATTGAAGTTAACACTGTGATATTGATGCACGGATAGACTAACTGAGCAATGGCGTAGAATAGAGAACCCAGAAACCCATCCATGCCAGTATAGAAATGTGGTATATGATAGAAGTGGCATGTTAGGTGAGTAAACAGGGACATTTTATTAACTGATGGTGGAAAATGGTTATTTATATTGGAAAAGATGAAATTCGAACCCTCATTCATGTGATATGGAAAATAATAATAATCTATTCCAGATGGATTAAGGAATTAAATGTCAAAAACATACCCTTACAGCTCTTGACAGGAAACATAATCAAGAAACTTTTAGACTTTGGGATAAAGATTTCTAAACAATGTGGACAAACCATTGACCATAGAATGGAACAGTGGTAACTTTGACTTTAAGAATTTTAATTTATGAAGACACCATAAAGAGCAAAAAACACAGCTGTGCATTGGGGGAAAATATTTTCAATACAGATAAGTGGCAAGGAATTCCAATTGTGAATATATAAAGGACTACAAATTATTAAGAAAAACACAATCCAGTAAAGAAGTGGGCAAAACACATGAATAGACATTTCACCAACGGAGAGACACATATGGCCAATAAACATATAAAGAGATGTTCGACATCATTAGTGATCAGGAAAATGCAAAGCAAAACTACAATGAAATACCACTGTTCACCCATTCAGTTGTCAAAAATTTAAAAGTCTAACAGTATCAAGTGTTGGGGAGGATGTAAATCCATATGATTTGTTGAATATTGCTGGTGGGAGTCTAAATTGGTACCAGTTGTAAGGAAAATGGGTTTCCATTATCTCTTACAGTTGAACATACATCTACCCTCTGAGCCAGCAATTCTACTCCTAGAGGGAACAACTATTCCCAGTTTGGTCTGTAAGGTCTCCCTCTGTGCATCTGCAAAATATTCAGGACTAGAGTTGCCTTGTTTGTCCAGGTATGAAAACCATAGTATGCATGACCTTGCTCCAATTTATACTCCTTCCATATTTTCTCAGCCTTATCTACTTCCCAGGCCATCAGGCACTTGATCAATGGAAATCCCTGACTGCCACTGCCTTTTTCACATCTCCTGACATTTCTGACTCCTTCACTTTTCTAAAGTGAGGGCTGGGTTCTGAAATGTCCTCTACTGCACTCACTGCAGCAGAAGCTTCTGCACTCAAGCTCATCCTGACCAGATCCATGGAGGCTCTGATGACTCCTACCACTTTTGGACTCAGGATTGAACTGTGGTGTGTGGGATCTGGCTTTCCTACTGACTACCAGGACCAAGGTAACACAACAACTCAGAGGTGTGAGGAAACTAACAAACACCCAATAGGGTGAACTTTGACCACTGACAGAAATGAGACAAACACCTGTAGGCAGATCAATTCCTTTCCTCAACCATTTCAAGATGCTGTGATTCTATACAACTCGTCTAGAAGCATTCAGGAAGACTGTGAAACAAGGTGTGTTTTCTTGAGTAACAGTGGCGAACTCAGTAGCACACCAAAGTATATTTTATTTCCATCCTTCCCTACCTCACTTCATTTATTCCTTCCCTCTTACACCCATGGGATTGCATCCTTCACTAAAGCTTTACCACATATGTTTTGCTCCAGGCTTTGCTTTCTGCTGAACGTAGGCTAAGAAAACAGGTGTCAGAAATGGGGTGGCCTCAGAAAACAGACCCTCAGGATAGGACTTTTTCTATACAAATACATGGACATTAAATAATCTGCTCTTGAATGATCTTTGGGTCAACAATGAGATCAAGATGGAAATTAAAAATGTATTTGAGCTGAACAGTAACAGGGACACAACTTATCAAAACCTCTGGGATACAGCAAAAGCAGCACTAAGAGGAAGGTTCATAGCATTAAATGCCAAATCAAAAAGTCTAAAACAGCACAAATAGATAATCTAAGGTCACATTACCTGACTTCAAACTATACTACAAGGCCATAGTTACCAAAACAGCGTGGTACTGCTATAAAAATAGGCATGTAGACCAATGGAACAAAATAGAGAACCCAGAAATAAAGCCAAATACAAACAACTGATCTCTGACCTAACAAACAAAAACATAAAATGGGGAAAGGACACCCTGTTCAATGAATGGTGCTGGGAAAATTGGCAAGCCACATGTAGACAATTGAAACTGGATCCTCATCCCTTGCCTTGTACAAAAATCAACTCCAGATGGATCTAAGATTTAAATCTAACACCTGAAACCATAAAAATTCTAGGAGATAACATTGGTAAGGCTCTTCTAGACATTGGCTTAGGCAAAGAGTTCGTGACCAAGAACCCAAAAGCAAATGCAACAAAAACAAAAATAAATAGGTGGGACCTGATTAAACTGAAAAGCCTCTGCACAGCAAAAGAAATAATCAGCAGAGTAAACAGACAACCCACAGAATGAGAGAAAATATTTGCAAACAATACATCTAACGACAAAGGACTAATATCCAGAATCTACAAGGAACTCAAACAAATTAGCAAGAAAAAAATAACCCCATCAAAAAGTGGGCAAAGGAATGAATAGACAATTCTCAAAAGAAAATACACAAATGGCCAATAAACATATGAAAAACTGTTCAACATCACCAATTATCAGGGAAATGCAAATTAAAACCATAATGAGATACCACCTTACTCCTGCAAGAATGGCCATAATAAAAAAATAAAAAAAAAGAATAGATATTGGTGTGAATGTGGTGAAAAGAGAAGACTTTTACATTGCTGGTGGGAATGTAAACTAGTACAACCACTGTGGAAAACAGTACCAAGATTCCTTAAAGAACTAGAGGTAGAACTACCATTTAATCCAGCAGTTCCACTACTGGATACCTACCCAGAGGAAAATAAGTCATTATGTGAAAAAGACACTTGCACACGCATATTTATAGCAGCACAATTTGCAATTGCAAAGATGTGGAACCAGTCAAATGCCCATCAACCAATGAGTGGATAAAGAAAGTGTGGTATATATATATTATACTATGGAATACTATTCAGCCATAAAAAAGAACAAAATAATGGCAACCCACAGATGGAGTTGGAGACCATTATTCTAAGTGAAATAACTTAGGAATGGAAAACCAAATATCGTATGTTCTCACTTATAAGTGGGAGCTAAGCTATGAGGACAAATGGCATAAGAATTATACAATCGACTTTGGAGACTCAGGGGAAAGGGTGGGAGGGAGATGAGGGACAAAAGACTACACATTGGGTGCAGTGTACACTGCTGAGGTGATGGGTGCACCAAAATCTCAGAAATTACCACTAAAGAACTTATCCATGTAACTAAAAACCACCTCTACCCAAATAATTTTGAAATAAAAAATAAAAATATTTTAAAAGAACTCTTTAAAATAAATAATGAAAAGCACCAACAGACTTATGAACAGGCAATATAAAAAATGAGAAATAGAAAGGAATACAAATAAAAGTACAGAAAAGGATACCACACTGGTAATTTGAAATACAGATTGAAATAATGCAAAAAAAAAAAAAAAAAAAAAGGCAATTTCTGGCACCATGGCAGACCAGGTACCTGGATGACTTCGTTGGTGAAAACAACTGAAAATGCTAGTTAAAATATATTAACACATTCTTGAATACAGTCATGGCCAAAGGAAGTCACATGACTAAGCCCACCGTCAAGGAGTGAGAAAGTATTTTCTTTTTTTTTTTTAAATTTATTTATTATTATTATACTTTAAGTTCTAGGGTACATGTGCATAACGTGCAGGTTTGTTACATATGTATACTTGTGCCATGTTGGTGTGCTGCACCCATCAACTCGTCATTTACATCAGGTATAACTCCCAATGTAATCCCTCCCCCCTGCCCCCTCCCCATGATAGGCCCCGGTGTGTGATGTTCCCCTTCCCGAGTCCAAGTGATCTCATTGTTCAGTTCCCACCTATGAGTGAGAACATGCGGTGTTTGGTTTTCTGTTCTTGTGATAGTTTGCTAAGAATGATGGTTTCCAGCTGCATCCATGTCCCTACAAAGGACACAAACTCATCCTTTTTTATGGCTGCATAGTATTCCATGGTGTATATGTGCCACGTTTTCTTAATCCAGTCTGTCATTGATGGACATTTGGGTTGATTCCAAGTCTTTGCTATTGTGAATAGTGCCACAATAAACATACGCGTGCATGTGTCTTTATAGCAGCATGATTTATAATCCTTTGGGTATATACCCAGTAATGGGATGGCTGGGTCATATGGTACATCTAGTTCTAGATCCTTGAGGAATCGCCATACTGTTTTCCATAATGGTTGAACTAGTTTACAATCCCACCAACAGTGTAAAAGTGTTCCTATTTCTCCACATCCTCTCCAGCACCTGTTGTTTCCTGACTTTTTAATGATCGCCATTCTAACTGGTGTGAGATGGTATCTCATTGTGGTTTTGATTTGCATTTCTCTGATGGCCAGTGATGATGAGCATTTTTTCATGTGTCTGTTGGCTGTATGAATGTCTTCTTTTGAGAAATGTCTGTTCATATCCTTTGCCCACTTTTTGATGGGGTTGTTTGTTTTTTTCTTGTAAATTTGTTTGAGTTCTTTGTAGGTTCTGGATATTAGCCCTTTGTCAGATGAGTAGATTGCAAAAATTTTCTCCCATTCTGTAGGTTGCCTGTTCACTCTGATGGTAGTTTCTTTTGCTGTGCAGAAGCTCTTTAGTTTAATTAGATCCCATTTGTCAATTTTGGCTTTTGCAGCCGTTGCTTTTGGTGTTTTAGACATGAAGTCTTTGCCCATGCCTATGTCCTGAATGGTACTACCTAGGTTTTCTTCTAGGGTTTTTATGGTATTAGGTCTAACATTTAAGTCTCTAGGTATTTGATTCCTAGGTATTTGATTCTCTTTGAAGCAATTGTGAATGGAAGTTCATTCCTGATTTGGCTCTCTGTTTGTCTGTTACTGGTGTATAAGAATGCTTGTGATTTTTGCACATTAATTTTGTATCCTGAGACTTTGCTGAAGTTGCTTATCAGCTTAAGGAGATTTTGGGCTGAGACAATGGGGTTTTCTAAATATACAATCATGTCATCTGCAAACAGGGACAATTTGACTTCTTCTTTTCCTAACTGAATACCCTTGATTTCTTTCTCTTGCCTAATTGCCCTAGCCAGAACTTCCAACACTATGTTGAATAGGAGTGGTGAGAGAGGGCATCCCTGTCTTGTGCCAGTTTTCAAAGGGAATGTTTCCAGTTTTTGCCCATTCAGTATGATATTGGCTGTGGGTTTGTCATAAATAGCTCTTATTATTTTGAGGTACGTTCCATCAATACCGAATTTATTGAGCGTTTTTAGCATGAAGGGCTGTTGAATTTTGTCAAAAGCCTTTTCTGCATCTATTGAGATAATCATGTGGTTCTTGTCTTTGGTTCTGTTTATATGCTGGATTATGTTTATTGATTTGCGAATGTTGAACCAGCCTTGCATCCCAGGGATGAAGCCCACTTGATCATGGTGGATAAGCTTTTTGATGTGTTGCTGAATCCGGTTTGCCAGTATTTTATTGAGGATTTTTGCATCGATGTTCATCAGGGATATTGGTCTAAAATTCTCTTTTTTTGTTGTGTCTCTGCCAGGCTTTGGTATCAGGATGATGTTGGCCTCATAAAATGAGTTAGGGAGGATTCCCTCTTTTTCTATTGATTGGAATAGTTTCAGAAGGAATGGTACCAACTCCTCCTTGTACCTCTGGTAGAATTCAGCTGTGAATCCATCTGGTCCTGGACTTTTTTTGGTTGGTAGACTATTAATTATTGCCTCAATTTCAGAGCCTGCTATTGGTCTATTCAGGGATTCAACTTCTTCCTGGTTTAGTCTTGGAAGAGTGTAAGTGTCCAGGAAATTATCCATTTCTTCTAGATTTTCCAGTTTATTTGCGTAGAGGTGTTTATAGTATTCTCTGATGGTAGTTTGTGTTTCTGTGGGGTCGGTGGTGATATCCCCTTTATCATTTTTAATTGCGTCGATTTGATTCTTCTCTCTTTTCTTCTTTATTAGTCTTGCTAGTGGTCTGTCAATTTTGTTGATCTTTTCAAAAAACCAACTCCTGGATTCATTGATTTTTTGGAGGGTTTTTTGTGTCTCTATCTCCTTCAGTTCTGCTCTGATCTTGGTTATTTCTTGCCTTCTGCTAGCTTTCGAATGTGTTTGCTCTTGCTTCTCTAGTTCTTTTAATTGCGATGTTAGAGTGTCAATTTTAGATCTTTCCTGCTTTCTCTTGTGGGCGTTTAGTGCTATAAATTTCCCTCTACACACTGCTTTAAATGTGTCCCAGAGATTCTGGTATGTTGTATCTTTGTTCTCATTGGTTTCAAAGAACATCTTTATTTCTGCCTTCATTTCGTTATGTACCCAGTAGTCATTCAGGAGCAGGTTGTTCAGTTTCCATGTAGTTGAGCGGTTTTGATTGAGTTTCTTAGTCCTGAGTTCTAGTTTGATTGCACTGTGGTCTGAGAGACAGTTTGTTATAATTTCTGTTCTTGTACATTTGCTGAGGAGTGCTTTACTTCCAATTACGTGGTCGATTTTGGAGTAAGTACGATGTGGTGCTGAGAAGAATGTATATTCTGTTGATTTGGGGTGGAGAGTTCTATAGATGTCTATTAGGTCTGCTTGCTGCAGAGATGAGTTCAATTCCTGGATATCCTTGTTAACTTTCTGTCTCGTTGATCTGTCTAATGTTGACAGTGGAGTGTTGAAGTCTCCCATTATTATTGTATGGGAGTCTAAGTCTCTTTGTAAGTCTCTAAGGACTTGCTTGATGAATCTGGGTGCTCCTGTATTGGGTGCATATATATTTAGGATAGTTAGCTCTTCCTGTTGAATTGATCCCTTTACCATTATGTAATGGCCTTCTTTGTCTCTTTTGATCTTTGATGGTTTAAAGTCTGTTTTATCAGAGACTAGTATTGCAACCCCCGCTTTTTTTTGTTCTCCATTTGCTTGGTAAATCTTCCTCCATCCCTTTATTTTGAGCCTATGTATGTCTCTGCGTGTGAGATGGGTCTCCTGAATACAGCAGACTGATGGGTCTTGACTCTTTATCCAGTTTGCCAGTCTGTGTCTTTTAATTGGAGCATTTAGTCCATTTACATTTAAGGTTAAGATTGTTATGTGTGAACTTGATCCTGCCATTATGATATTAACTGGTTATTTTGCTCGTTAGTTGATGCAGTTTCTTCCTAGCCTCGATGGTCTTTACATTTTGGCATGTTTTTGCAATGGCTGGTACCAGTTGTTCCTTTCCATGTTTAGTGCTTCCTTCAGGGTCTCTTGTAAGGCAGGCCTAGTGGTGACAAAATCTCTAAGCATTTGCTTATCTGTAAAGGATTTTATTTCTCCTTCACTTATGAAACTTAGTTTGGCTGGATATGAAATTCTGGGTTTAAAATTCTTATCTTTAAGAATGCTGAATATTGGCCCCCACTCTCTTCTGGCTTGGAGAGTTTCTGCCGAGAGATCTGCTGTTAGTCTGATGGGCTTCCCTTTGTAGGTAACCCGACCTTTCTCTCTGGCTGCCCTTAAGATTTTTTCCTTCATTTCAACTTTGGTGAATCTGGCAATTATGTGTCTTGGAGTTGCTCTTCTCGAGGAGTATCTTTGTGGCGTTCTCTGTATTTCCTGGATTTGAATGTTGGCCTGCCCTACTAGGTTGGGGAAGTTCTCCTGGATGATATCCTGAAGAGTGTTTTCCAACTTGGTTCCATTTTCCCCCTCACTTTCAGGCACCCCAATCAGACGTAGATTTGGTCTTTTTACATAATCCCATACTTCTTGCAGGCTTTGTTCATTTCTTTTTCTTCTTTTTTCTTTTGGTTTCTCTTCTCGCTTCATTTCATTCATTTGATCCTCAATCACAGATACTCTTTCTTCCAGTTGATCGAGTCGGTTACTGAAGCTTGTGCATTTGTCACGTATTTCTCGTGTCATGGTTTTCATCTCTTTCATTTCGTTTATGACCTTCTCTGCATTAATTACTCTAGCCATCAATTCTTCCACTTTTTTTTTCAAGATTTTTAGTTTCTTTGCGCTGGGTACGTAATTCCTCCTTTAGCTCTGAGAAATTTGATGGACTGAAGCCTTCTTCTCTCATCTCGTCAAAGTCATTCTCCGTCCAGCTTTGATCCGTTGCTGGCGATGAGCTGCGCTCCTTTGCCGGGGGAGATGCGCTCTTATTTTTGGAATTTCCAGCTTTTCTGCCCTGCTTTTTCCCCATCTTTGTGGTTTTATCTGCCTCTGGTCTTTGATGATGGTGATGTACTGATGGGGTTTTGGTGTAGGTGTCCTTCCTGTTTGATAGTTTTCCTTCTAACAGTCAGGACCCTCAGCTGTAGGTCTGTTGGAGATTGCTTGAGGTCCACTCCAGACCCTGTTTGCCTGGGTATCAGCAGCAGAGGCTCAGTTGAAAATGCAGAAATCACCGGTCTTCTGTGTCGCTCGCGCTGGGAGTTGGAGACTGGAGCTGTTCCTATTCGGCCATCTTGCTCCGCCAAAAAACAGTATTTTCTTTTTCTTTCTTTTTTTTTTTTTTTTTTTTTTTTTTGAGACAGAGTCTCGCTCTGGAGTGCAGTGACCGGATCTTGGCTCACTGCAAGCTCCACCTCCCGGGTTTACGCCATTTTCCTGCCTCAACCTCCCGAGTAGCTGGGACTACAGGCACCCGCCACCTCACCTGGCTAGTTTTTTTGTATTTTTTAGTAGAGACAGGGTTTCACTGTGTTAGCCAGGATGGTCTCGATCTCCTGACGTCGTGATCCGCCCGTCTCGGCCTCCCAAAGTGCTGGGATTACAGGCTTGAGCACCGCGCCCGGCCGAGAAAGTATTTTCTACCTACCACGAGGCCAGGGCAACGGTATGCACTTAAAATTCTATTACAGTAGTCAAGAATTAGACCACTAGCTTTTTTTTTTCCTTCTGTTCATTGAATATAGTCACTGTGCATTTTACATACTTTCATTTAGTTTTATGACAATCCTATGAAACAAGTACTTTTTAAAAAATTGAGATAACAGTTGCATACCGTGAAATTCATCCATTTAAAGTGAACAACTCGCAGGTGCAGCTAGCTCAGTCATCAGAGCATAAGACTCTTAAAGTGAAAAATTCAGTGGTTTTTAGTATATTCACAGAATTGTGCAACCATTGCTACTATCTAATTGGTCTTAGTCTGTTTGGGCTGCCATAACAAAATACCACAAATGGGATAGCTCATAAACAACAGGCATTTATGGCTCACAGTTCTAGAGGCTGGAAGTGCAAGATTAAGATGCCAGCAGATTCTGTGTCTGCTGAGGGCCTGTTCCTCATAGAAGGTGGCCTCTTGCTGAATTCTCACATGGTGGAAGGGGGAAAACAAGCTTGCGTGGGCCTCTTCAATCCCAAAGGCCCCACCTCTAAAAAGCCCCACTTCTGAATACCATTACATTGATAATTAGGTTTCGGCATAGGAATTTGGGGGAACACAAATATCCAGACTGTAGCATAATTCCAGAACAGATTCATTACCCACGGAGACCCCAGCCCCATTAGTAGTCACTCCCCATTCCTAGTCCCTGGCAACCACTAATCTACTTTCTGTGGGACCACTAACTGAATCTACCACAAGGGACTAATGAAAACCCTGCCCTGAGAATTCATAAGTACAAGTTGGCCCTTGCTCTGGTTGGCAGCTCAAAGTTGCACTACCTGAGTAACCTGACAAACCTTAAGTAGAGAATTTAACTTCAAGTGTTTTCTTGACTGATAGAGCCCCGAGGTGCCTGGCAAAGCAAAACATGTCTTTTTGAAGGAGTCCTCATTGATACCAGACCTTAAATTCCATACATATCCATAGACGAATAAATCACTAAATAATCAAGGAAACAAAGTCCTGTGAGTGAGATCCAGCAGAAACTACAGATAACCAAACTGGACCAAAAACTTCAGATACTGAAATTCAAGATTAGTTAACATTAGAAAATTTATTAATCCAATTTACCATATTTATGGAGAAACTCATATTATCTCAGTAGGTGGAAAATATTCAATGTAATTCAAAATCTATTAATGATAAAAAAATCTTTTATCAAATTAGGCATAGAAAGAACCATCTTTAGTCGGGCGTGGTGGCTCACACCTGTAATCCCAGCACTTTGGGAGGCCAAGATGGGTGTATTGCTTGAGGTCAGGAGTTTGAGACAGCCTGGCCAACATGGTTAAAAACGATCTCTATGAAAAATACAAAAATTAGCTGGACGAGGTGGCAAGCACCTGTAGTCCCAGCTCTTTGGGAGACTGAGGCAAGAGAATCGCTTGAACCCAGGAGGCGGAGGTTGGAGTGAGCTGAGATCATGCCACTGTACTTCAGCCTTCAGCCTGGGTGACAGTGAGATTCTGTCTCAAAACAAACAAACAAAAATTCCCTCTTTAATCTGATTTTTAAAAACTATTTGTAAAACATCTAAAACACCTACAACAAATATAGTATTGAAAAGCTGAATGTATTTCCTTTAACATTTTGAACAAGACAAAGATGCCTCTATAACCACTTTTCTCTGTGTTGTATTATAAGTTCTATCCGGCAGAATAAGGCAAAAATAAATGTATCATGGTATAAAGACTGGGAGGGCAGAAACAAAATTGTTGTTATCAATGGATATATTATTGTCTATGTAGAATATTTAAAAATCTACAGATAAATTACTAAAATTAATAAATGCTATTACCAAGGTTGTTAGCTACAGTCATATAATCAATTGTATTTCTATACACCAATGACACACAGAAAATATAATTTTAAAAGACTCCATTTCGTTATGACATCTAAAATGATCAAATACCTAGGAACAAATCAAACCATATATAGGTACTGTATGGAGAGAATTATAAAATTCTGTCCGCATACATTGAAGAAGAGCTAAAAATTGAAAGAGAAATCATGTTCATGGTTTGGAAGGCTTAATTTTATTAAGATGTAGGTTCTCCTGAAATTGGCCTAAAGATTCAATGCAATCCTGATAAAAATCTCAATAGGTATGTTTTGTGAAACTTGACAATCTAATTTCAAAATATGTGTAGAGTTGTCAACAGTAAGACTAGCCAAAGAAGAACAAAGTGGGGGACCTGTCTTGCAGATAGCAAGACCTTAATAAAGCTATGGTAATTAAGAGTGTGGTATAGGCACAGAAATAGACCAATGGACCAGAAAGAAGAGGCTAGAAACAGAGTTATGCATATTTAGACACTTGATAATATGACAGGTAAATCAGCAGGAAAGGACAGACTTACACCAAGTGGTACTGGGCGTACTGGGTATTCATAGCATCAAAATGGAAACCGAAACTAGATAGAGGTGAAGGAAGGTAAGCACTTTACCTAAACTACTGTAGTCAGAAGAACAGAAGAGGGAGTGACTCCTTGAGCGAAACTTGGTTTTTACTGAGGCAAAGCTCAGAGTAGAAAAGTACTGCAACAGCAAGTCGGTTGCCTCAGAGGCTGGGTGGTCATACAGCTTGTCTTTTTTCAACATTCCGATTCCTTTTTATGGTCAGCCAGCTGTGGTTCAAGGTGATCATGTTCAAAATCTGATTTTGCTCCTTCAAATTTATTGCTTCTTGGAATTTATTGCAACTATCTGCTATTCACAGTTCCTAGAACTGCCTTTAGGTACAGCAGTTCAGTTCGAAGTTCATGAGTGGAAAGTTACAACTTTTCACAATATAAAAAAATGACATTGGACTCTACCTCACACCATATAAAAAATCAATTCCAAGTAGCTTAAGGAGCTAAATATAAAAGGCAATATAAAAGTTTTGTCTTCCAAAACTTTTGGAAGACAAATACAATCCTCAAACTGGAAGAAAGTATTTTCCACACACATAGCCTACAAAACATTAGTGTATCAGGTATATAAAGAATTCCTATCATCAATAAAGAATAAGCAAAACTACTAATTAGAAAAATGGGCAAAATCCATTAACATGATTTTCATAGAAGATAGACAAATGATCTATAAACACAAGAAAAAGTCTTCAATCTCATCAGTTATCAGGGAAATATAAATTAAGAAAACAATGGGACATAATTTCTCATTCACCAGATTGACAAACAATTAAAAGGCTGATGATATTGCATATTATCAAGGATATGGGATAATGGCAACATTCACATACTGCTGGTAGGAGTGTAAATTGATGCAATGTCTTTGGGAAGCTGGCATTGTATCATAAAATGGAACATTTGCTTACCCTTTGACCCAGCTATTCAATCACAGGGTATATTCCTTGCAGAAACTTGCACATGTGCACTGTGAGACATGTGCAAGAATATTTATGGAAGCTTTACTTAGAATAGAAAAAAACCATAGGATCAATACAAATATCCTTCTGCAGTTGATAGTCTAAATGAGTAGCGTTCTCTTCATACTATGGGACATTATGCAGAATGAGTGAAAATGGACTAACTGCAACTACGAGCATCAACATGGAAGAATATCAAAACGTTATATGAATAAAGCAAGAAAATCACAGAATACATATGTATAGCTTAGTTTTTATAAAATTTTAAAATGGGAAAGGTTATGTGTTAGATGAAAGGATAAGGGCTGCTTTGGGGGTTAGGAGGGGCTGGTGACATGGAGGGGGAGGGGAGGAGGAATTTATTATCTTTGTGGTAACTCTTTGAGCTACATACATATGATCTGCATTCTTTCCTGTATGTATATTTCAAAAATAAATTTAAAAGTTCTGGGGCACCAAGCAGAGGAACACTTCAAGAATTTTTTAAAATACAGGCAAAATTAAATAATATATTGCCAAACATATTAGCAAAAAATGTAAAGAAAAACAAGGAAATAATATTAGGGACAGAGGGAGGAGGGCTGTGAGTGTGGAATGTAAATTGGTATAACCATTATGTGGAACAATATAAAAACCTTAATATGGTGATAGTCTATAACCCAACAATTCCACATTCAGCAATTTGTAGTAAGGAACAACTTGGACAAGAGTATAAAGACTATAAAGCTATGTGTAAGGTTACTCAACAAATTGCTGTGTGAGTAGCAGGGTTCCAAATGCCCCTAACACCAAAACTCAAATGTTCACAGAAAGTGCAACTCTTCTGTTTTATTATAACTTATTGACTTCCCCCACAAGCTCCCACCTGTTGGTTAGTGAAAAAGAATTTAAGTAAATATCACTCTGATTTAAAGTTTAGTGTAAATTGATAAATTAAACAGTCATTGCAGATAGTCTCTGATAAGAATGATAGTCTCTTTCTACCATCTGGATGTATGGGACAAAGGGTGTGTGGCTAATATGCTATGGGGAAATTGGTCCCCTCACATCAGCTTGCAAATGCGACCTGGCACCCACTGGTGTCCACAGGGATGTCTCTTGTTCCCCAGTCTTTCTCTCTGTTGGTCTCTAATGCGGCCCATCATATTTTGGTTTGAGCAATGCTCTCAGTAGCTCCCAACTGGCAGCAGTACCTTAAGCTTCTGTCAGGTCCTCCCCCTAACTGACCACTCCTAGTCTTTTAAAAAAAAGTTTTCGCCTCCAATTTTATTGAGATATAATTGACAAAATTTTATATATATAAGGTACACATTGTGACGATTGATATACATGTATATTGTGAAATGATCATCACAACGAAGTTAGTTAACACATGCATCACCTCATATAGTTACCACATTTTTGTGGTAAGAACATTTAAGATCTTCTTTCGCCATACTCCATGCAAATGGTAACCCAAAGAGAGCAGGGTGGCTATATTTATATCAGACAAAATAGACTTTCAGTCAAAATCTGTCACAAGTGACAAAGAAGGTCTTTATATAATGATAAAGGGATTGTGAATCCCAAATATCTGAGACAGGTCTCTGTCAGTTTAGATAATTTGTTTTGCCAAGGTTAAGGAGACACCCATGACACAGTCTCAGAAGGTTCTGACGACATGTGCCCAAGGTGGTTGGGGCACAGCTTGGTTTTATACATTTTAGGGAGACAGGAGACATCAATCAATATATGTAAGATGTACATTGGTTTCATCCAGCAAGGTGGGACAACTGCAATAGAGGAGGGAGCTTCCAGGTCATAGGTAGATAAGAGAAAAATGGTTGCATTCTTTTGAGTTTCTGATTAGCCTTTCACTGGATACACAATTTACAGGAATAGTCAATTATGCCTTAGTCTGGCTCAGTGCAACAGTAGGGCAAAAGAAGTAATCAGATATGCATTTGTATCATGTGAATAGAGGGATGACTTTGAGTCCTGCCTGCCATTTGTTTCACAAGGAATTTCCTTGTGGGCAAATTGTGAGGGAGGCATGTAGCTTATTTATTTGTTTGTTTGTTTGTTTATTTATTTATTTATCTTTATAGCTATCTTATTTAGGAATAGAATGGGGGGGGGGGGACATTTACCTAATGCAGTTCCCTGCTTGACTTTTCCCTTTGGCTTGGTGATTTTGGAGAGATTTATTTTCCTTTCATATTCTCCCCTTTTCCTTTTAAAATCTTTCAGAGAAAGCATTTTAGAAGAAAATGAGTCTCTGGTCTCAGCTTTTGTCTGATCTGTCATGGCTAGGATGCTTTATTCCCAGACAGATAGATCCCACATTATTAGGAAAGCTCATTTTTAGCAGGTTGTGAAGTCTCATGTCCTACAAAGGGAAAATAGGAGTAGGAAGGGAGAAAAACAACAACAAACAGACATAAATTGAAGAACAATCCTGGAAAATCGATATAGGCCATATTCCTCTGAAGTCCATACATCAGTAGGCAGGTATGAAATTGGTTTATGTATAATATGTAAATAGGTTGCTGTTATTTTCTTTCTTCTGAAGTTTAAGTTGTCTAGCTTTAGTTTACAGAGCTTTAAGAAAGCACAGCTTGATTTTTAAATTTCAAATCCGGAAAAATGGGAAAAAAGGAGACTTGTAGCCAGAAAAAATTTTAGAATTCAGCCCAAACTGCAGAAAATAATAAAAAATGAAAAATGTTAGGCAAGACCAGAATCTAATTAATAATTATTTGCCATATAGGCTCCTCTTTTTTTAAATTGGCTTTGCTGGAACTTTATTCCATAAGCAATCTCGGATTTGAATTTAATGTCTTAAGCCCAGCCTATGTCTGCAAATACCTATGTTAATTGGGTGAATTCCTTACCTTGAGGTTCCAAGAAAACTTGGGGATCCTGGGCCAGTCAGAAAGTGACATTTTTTACTTACCACAGGTCAGGAACCTGTATAGGGACTGCACAGACAAGGTGTGAGGCCAGTTTTCCCAAGGGGCTTTTATTGGCTCTATAAGTCAACTTTGATTACATGAAGGAATCTGTATTTGAAAGCATGTTATTCCAGTCAAAACCTTGCTAAAAGAACCAGTGTGTCTCCAATTGTGTCCTGTTACAAAAGAAAGCAGGTTCTTATTATACTTAGGCAAATAACAATATTGCCATAAGTTGAGAATACTCACAACTACTTTCCAAATTTTGGAGAAATCAGGTAGAGAGAAATGTGCTCCAAATTTTGTTTATAGGAATATATTTTACTCAATTGTCAAAAGCTTCAAAAAGTGTCTTTGGCTCTGAAAAACAAACAAAAGATCAGCAATGTTTTAAGCAAAAAGTCATAAAAGGATTTATTTCAGTCTTCTATTAATTTAGTCCATGCAGTTAACTCCTGTTCTGCTTGATATTCGTGAATATTTCAGCTCTCTATGGGAGTCTTGGGAAGTTTTTCCTCTATTGTAGTGTCACTATCTCCAATGTTATCAGAAACCTGCACTCAAGAGCACCTGTCAGAGTCCTATGTTGATTATAAAACCACCTTTTGAAAAGGATAAAAATAAAACAACTGTGGATAACAAAAGTCTTAGAATAGTCATAGTTAAACACACAATTGACAAGAAAATTTGGTTATTTCTGTGGCATACAACAGTTTTACATAATAAACATAATTACTGCTGATAACATATGCTAAGACATCAGAATCACAGGAATTTCATACAATTCTGGAACATTCACTAATAACACAGTTATATAAACATAATCCAAAGAAGCTTAAACACTGTTTCATATTTGACAATACTTCCTGTTTGATTTTATTATATCAAATAAGCTGAATATGTCTCTTCTGAACTTCAGAGGACTAACATAAAACATTAATGAGTACTGAAGTTAAAATTTGATTTGGGAAAGTCTGTCAAATATAAAAAGTTTAAAACACTTGATATCACAAAATAGGATCACAGGTCATTGTAAAATAAGTCATTCATTTAGCCAAAGTGATAACTCAAAGTTTTTTTTTAAAGGTAAAAATCTTTAGTCTTTGAGAGAGGAGACTTAATTTTCCAAACAATAAGCCCTAATAAAGACAGCATGAGGCCAATTAAATTTTTTTCAAAATTTTATAAACAATCTATAAAATGTTAACCATCTTGACCCTAAGATATAATTTCCATAGCCTTTTTATAACCTTTATAATCTTTTATTAAGGAGTGGTTTAATGCTCCAAGAAAACCTTGTTAATCTGACACAGGGACCCATACGCTACATCAGTGTGCCTTCAACATTAATGGTTAATTTATAGAGAAACTGAACTTACTTTATCTCTCAAAATCAGCCCTTAGAATCTCATGTGCTCACCTCTTCCACGATAGTCCCTGGACCTTGAGGAGTTAAATAGCTTTAATTTCTGGCCATGTGTCTCATGAACAAAGTTTATTTTGATTGGCATCTTCTATGGGGTCTGGAGATGAGGATTTAATTGCCGTCAGTGTTTAATATTTAGCAGGACTTGGGGTTCTTTTTAGACCCAGTAGTCATAGCCCTGTAACTTAGTGGCACAAGAATTTTAAAAGCACACATAGAAAATCATATGGATGTAATAACCTTAATTTTAAAAAAAGTTTTAATCTCAGTTTTTTCCCTAAGCAAATCAAAACTTAGTAATAATGACATAGAAATTATTTTGATAAAGCGTAAAATCTGTTTATCAGGCCAGTTACCCAAAGGCAAAAGACATCTTCTGCAGTGTGACTGCTGTTCCCTATGGGGAGTTTCATTTAGATAACTTCAAGTCAAAACTAATGAAATGGGTACTTGAATTAGTTAGACATAGGAAGAATGTTTTCTGGATCATAAATGCAAATTTTCAGACTCATAAAACAATTTAAAGCCAAGAGCACTGAATATTATGTTGGAAGGAAACATTTTCTTTAGACCTTTAAGATAAAACACTTTTAGCATCAGACCACAACAAACAGAAACCAAAGGAGGGAAAAAAAAAGAAATGTACAGGAGCTGAAAATGAGTTGAAGGAGAGTTATTATTTCAGACTTTTAAAAGGGGAGAGAAAGCTGAAAAAGTGAGACACAATTAAAGTTGAACTCTGCATTAAAAAAATCATAATGTCTTATGATTTTATTAAGGGTAAAGCAAATACCTTAAGAAAATACCATTTTTCTAATCGATCCTTTAGTGTATAAGTGTTTTTTCTTTAAATATCAAAACCCGATCTCTAGCAAGACCATTATAAATGATTTCCCTTTAATTATAGACAACTTGATCATACAAGATTTGATCCCACATTTTTTTTTTCTTAAAAGGAGGAACTGAGCTGTGGCCAGACCATTCATGATATGCTTGGACTTTCTGGTTTGTCTTGACCTTCCCTCTTTCTTAAATAACCAATCATTTTATTCTGGCACACAAAAAAATACCACATAAGATTCTTTATCATATAAAATTATTTTTAAGCTGTTTTACCAAAAATACTTCTTTATTTCTATACCTTTCTTTACGTATCTCTTATTTCCCCATTCTTTTTACTTGTTTTATACATAACCTTTAAATAAGCTTTGAATTAGACAAAAATTATTCACCTTTTAATAAGAACACACATGTTTTTTAGAAAAAATGTTTTCCTACAATATATATTTTTTAATTAGAAAATACCCATTTAATGAAGTATCTATTATTTAACTTTAGATTCTAAATTATGGCAAGTTTATCTACAAGTATTTATCCCATCACATTTACCTAATTATTTTATTTTAATAGTTTACCTAGATTATTTATGAGAACTGCAATAGTCACCAAAGTTATTTTCCTGTCAACCATTTTATAGCTTGTGAATTTCAGGCATTTATCTGAGTTAGAATCTTAAGATTGAATATATGGTTATTTTATCAAATAATTCAGGATATAGCTGTTTTCATTAAACCAATAATAATGTCTTTTTTGTGAAAGATTACACAGGCAAAGATCATTCTGTTTTGGGTTGGGTTTATCGTTTAATAACCTTTATGACGGCTGGGCACAGTGGCTCAGGCCTGTAATCCCAGGACTTTGGGAGGCTTAGGCGGGCGGATCACGAAGTCAGGAGATGAGACGATCCTGGCTAACACGGTGAAACCCCGTCTCTACTAAAAATGCAAAAAATTAGCTGGGTGGGTGGTGGGCACCTGTAGTCCCAGCTACTCGGGAGGCTGAGGCAGGAGAATGGCGGGAACCTGGGAGGCAGAGCTTGCAGTGAGCCGAGATGGCGCCACTCACTCCAGCCTGGGCGACAGAGCGAGACTCCGCCTCAAAAAAAAAATAAAGTAAAATAAACTTTATGACAAGTTTTTTTTTTCTTTTTTTCTTTTTTTTAAAAATTAATTAATTAATTAATTATTATTATTATACTTTAAGTTCTAGGGTACATGTGCATAATGTGCAGGTTTGTTACATATGTATACTTGTGCCATGTTGCTGTGCTGCACCCATCAACTCGTCAGCACCCATCAACTCGTCATTTACATCAGGTATAACTCCCAATGCAATCCCTCCCCCCTCCCTCCTCCCCATGATAGGCCCCGGTGTGTGATGTTCCCCTTCCCGAGTCCAAGTGATCTCATTGTTCAGTTCCCACCTATGAGTGAGAACATGCGGTGTTTGGTTTTCTGTTCTTGTGATAGTTTGCTAAGAATGATGGTTTCCAGCTGCATCCATGTCCCTACAAAGGACACAAACTCATCCTTTTTTATGGCTGCATAGTATTCCATGGTGTATATGTGCCACGTTTTCTTAATCCAGTCTGTCATTGATGGACATTTGGGTTGATTCCAAGTCTTTGCTATTGTGAATAGTGCCACAATAAACATACTTGTGCATGTGTCTTTATAGCAGCATGATTTATAATCCTTTGGGTATATACCCAGTAATGGGATGGCTGGGTCATATGGTACATCTAGTTCTAGATCCTTGAGGAATCGCCATACTGTTTTCCATAATGGTTGAACTAGTTTACAATCCCACCAACAGTGTAAAAGTGTTCCTATTTCTCCACATCCTCTCCAGCACCTGTTGTTTCCTGACTTTTTAATGATCGCCATTCTAACTGGTGTGAGATGGTATCTCATTGTGGTTTTGATTTGCATTTCTCTGATGGCCAGTGATGATGAGCATTTTTTCATGTGTCTGTTGGCTGTATGAATGTCTTCTTTTGAGAAATGTCTGTTCATATCCTTTGCCCACTTTTTGATGGGGTTGTTTGTTTTTTTCTTGTAAATTTGTTTGAGTTCTTTGTAGGTTCTGGATATTAGCCCTTTGTCAGATGAGTAGATTGCAAAAATTTTCTCCCATTCTGTAGGTTGCCTGTTCACTCTGATGGTAGTTTCTTTTGCTGTGCAGAAGCTCTTAAGTTTAATTAGATCCCATTTGTCAATTTTGGCTTTTGCTACTGTTGCTTTTGGTGTTTTAGACATGAAGTCTTTGCCCATGCCTATGTCCTGAATGGTACTACCTAGATTTTCCTCTAGGGTTTTTATGGTATTAGGTCTAACATTTAAGTCTCTAATCCATCTTGAATTAATTTTCGTATAAGGAGTAAGGAAAGGATCCAGTTTCAGCTTTCTACTTATGGCTAGCCAATTTTCCCAGCACCATTTATTAAATAGGGAATCCTTTCCCCATTTCTTGTTTCTCTCAGGTTTGTCAAAAATCAGATGGCTGTAGATGTGTGGTATTATTTCTGAGGACTCTGTTCTGTTCCATTGGTCTATATCTCTGTTTTGGCACCAGTACCATGCTATTTTGGTTACTGTAGCCTTGTAGTATAGTTTGAAGTCAGGTAGGGTGATGCCTCCAGCTTTGTTCTTTTGACTTAGGATTGTCTTGGAGATGCGGGCTCTTTTTTGGTTCCATATGAACTTTAAAGCAGTTTTTTCCAATTCTGTGAAGAAACTCGTTGGTAGCTTGATGGGAATGGCATTGAATCTATAAATAACCTTGGGCAGTATGGCCATTTTCACGATATTGATTCTTCCTATCCATGAGCATGGTATGTTCTTCCATTTGTTTGTGTCCTCTTTTATTTCACTGAGCAGTGGCTTGTATTTCTCCTTGAAGAGGTCCTTTACATCCCTTGTAAGTTGGATTCCTAGGTATTTTATTCTCTTTGAAGCAATTGTGAATGGAAGTTCATTCATGATTTGGCTCTCTGTTTGTCTGTTACTGGTGTATAAGAATGCTTGTGATTTTTGCACATTAATTTTGTATCCTGAGACTTTGCTGAAGTTGCTTATCAGCTTAAGGAGATTTTGGGCTGAGACAATGGGATTTTCTAAATATACAATCATGTCATCTGCAAAGAGGGACAATTTGACTTCTTCTTTTCCTAACTGAATACCCTTGATTTCTTTCTCTTGCCTGATTACCCTGGCCAGAAATTCCAACACTATGTTGAATAGGAGTGGTGAGAGAGGGCATCCCTGTCTTGTGCCGGTTTTCAAAGGGAATTTTTCCAGTTTTTGCCCATTCGGTATGATATTGGCTGTGGGTTTGTCATAAATAGCTCTTATTATTTTGAGATACGTTCCATCAATACCGAATTTTTTGAGCGTTTTTAGCATGAAGGGCTGTTGAATTTTGTCAAAAGCCTTTTCTGCATCTATTGAGATAATCATGTGGTTCTTGACTTTGGTTCTGTTTATATGCTGGATTATGTTTATTGATTTGCGAATGTTGAACCAGCCTTGCATCCCAGGGATGAAGCCCACTTGATCATGGTGGATAAGCTTTTTGATGTGCTGCTGAATCCGGTTTGCCAGTATTTTATTGAGGATTTTTGCATCGATGCTCATCAGGGATATTGGTCTAAAATTCTCTTTTTTTGTTGTGTCTCTGCCAGGCTTTGGTATCAGGATGATGTTGGCTTCATAAAATGAGTTAGGGAGGATTCCCTCTTTTTCTATTGATTGGAATAGTTTCAGAAGGAATGCTACCAGCTCCTCCTTGTACCTCTGGTAGAATTCAGCTGTGAATCCATCTGGTCCTGGACTGTTTTTGGTTGGTAGGCTATTAATTATTGCCTCAATTTCAGAGCCTGCTATTGGTCTATTCAGGGATTCAACTTCTTCCTGGTTTAGTCTTGGAAGAGTGTAAGTGTCCAGGAAATTATCCATTTCTTCTAGATTTTCTAGTTTATTTGCATAGAGTTATTTATAGTATTCTCTGATGGTAGTTTGTATTTCTGTGGGGTCGGTGGTGATATCCCCTTTATCATTTTTTATTGCGTCTATTTGATTCTTCTATCTTTTCTTCTTTATTAGTCTTGCTAGCGGTCTGTCAATTTTGTTGATCTTTTCAAAAAACCAACTCCTGGATTCATTGATTTTTTTGGAGGGTTTTTTGTGTCTCTATCTCCTTCAGTTCTGCTCTGATCTTAGTTATTTCTTGCCTCCTGCTAGCTTTTGAATGCGTTTGCTCTTGCTTCTCTAGTTCTTTTAATTGTGATGTTAGAGTGTCAATTTTAGATCTTTCCTGCTTTCTCTTGTGGGCATTTAGTGCTATAAATTCCCTTCTACACACTGCTTTAAATGTGTCCCAGAGATTCTGGTATGTTGTATCTTTGTTCTCATTGGTTTCAAAGAACATCTTTATTTCTGCCTTCATTTCATTATGTACCCAGTAGTCATTCAGGAGCAGGTTGTTCAGTTTCCATGTAGTTGAGCGGTTTTGATTGAGTTTCTTAGTCCTGAGTTCTAGTTTGATTGCACTGTGGTCTGAGAGACAGTTTGTTACAATTTCTGTTCTTGTACATTTGCTGAGGAGTGCTTTACTTCCAATTATGTGGTCAATTTTGGAATAAGTGTGATGTGGTGCTGAGTAGAATGTATATTCTGTTGATTTGGGGTGGAGAGTTCTATAGATGTCTATTAGGTCTGCTTGCTGCAGAGATGAGTTCAATTCCTGGATATCTTGTTAACTTTCTGTCTCGTTGATCTGTCTAATGTTGACAGTGGAGTGTTGAAGTCTCCCATTATTATTGTATGGGAGTCTAAGTCTCTTTGTAGGTCTCTAAGGACTTGCTTGATGAATCTGGGTGCTCCTGTATTGGGTGCATATATATTTAGGATAGTTAGCTCTTCCTGTTGAATTGATCCTTTTACCATTATGTAATGGCCTTCTTTGTCTCTTTTGATCTTTGATGGTTTAAAGTCTGTTTTATCAGAGACTAGTATTGCAACCCCTGCTTTTTTTTGTTCTCCATTTGCTTGGTAGATCTTCCTCCATCCCTTTATTTTGAGCCTATGTATGTCTCTGCGTGTGAGATGGGTCTCCTGAATACAGCAGACTGATGGGTCTTGACTCTTTATCCAGTTTGCCAGTCTGTGTCTTTTAATTGGAGCATTTAGTCCATTTACATTTAAGGTTAAGATTGTTATGTGTGAACTTGATCCTGCCATTATGATATTAACTGGTTATTTTGCTCGTTAGTTGATGCAGTTTCTTCCTAGCCTAAATAGTCTTTACATTTTGGCATGTTTTTGCAATGGCTGGTACCAGTTGTTCCTTTCCATGTTTAGTGCTTCCTTCAGGGTCTCTTGTAAGGCAGGCCTAGTGGTGACAAAATCTCTAAGCATTTGCTTATCTGTAAAGGATTTTATTTCTCCTTCACTTATGAAACTTAGTTTGGCTGGATATGAAATTCTGGGTTTAAAATTCTTATCTTTAAGAATGCTGAATATTGGCCCCCACTCTCTTCTGGCTTGGAGAGTTTCTGCCGAGAGATCTGCTGTTAGTCTGATGGGCTTCCCTTTGTAGGTAACCCGACCTTTCTCTCTGGCTGCCCTTAAGATTTTTTCCTTCATTTCAACTTTGGTGAATCTGGCAATTATGTGTCTTGGAGTTGCTCTTCTCGAGGAGTATCTTTGTGGCGTTCTCTGTATTTCCTGGATTTGAATGTTGGCCTGCCCTACTAGGTTGGGGAAGTTCTCCTGGATGATATCCTGAAGAGTGTTTTCCAACTTGGTTCCATTTTCCCCCTCACTTTCAGGCACCCCAATCAGACGTAGATTTGGTCTTTTTACATAATCCCATACTTCTTGCAGGCTTTGTTCATTTCTTTTTCTTCTTTTTTCTTTTGGTTTCTCTTCTCGCTTCATTTCATTCATTTGATCCTCAATCACAGATACTCTTTCTTCCAGTTGATCGAGTCGGTTACTGAAGCTTGTGCATTTGTCACGTATTTCTCGTGTCATGGTTTTCATCTCTTTCATTTCGTTTATGACCTTCTCTGCATTAATTACTCTAGCCATCAATTCTTCCACTTTTTTTTTCAAGATTTTTAGTTTCTTTGCGCTGGGTACGTAATTCCTCCTTTAGCTCTGAGAAATTTGATGGACTGAAGCCTTCTTCTCTCATCTCGTCAAAGTCATTCTCCGTCCAGCTTTGATCCGTTGCTGGCGATGAGCTGCGCTCCTTTGCCGGGGGAGATGCGCTCTTATTTTTGGAATTTCCAGCTTTTCTGCCCTGCTTTTTCCCCATCTTTGTGGTTTTATCTGCCTCTGGTCTTTGATGATGGTGATGTACTGATGGGGTTTTGGTGTAGGTGTCCTTCCTGTTTGATAGTTTTCCTTCTAACAGTCAGGACCCTCAGCTGTAGGTCTGTTGGAGATTGCTTGAGGTCCACTCCAGACCCTGTTTGCCTGGGTATCAGCAGCAGAGGCTGCAGAAGATAGAATATTTCTGAACAGCGAGTGTACCTGTCTGATTCTTGCTTTGGAAGCTCCCACTCAGGGGTGTACTCCACCCTGTGAGGTGTGGGGTGTCAGACTGCCCCTAGTGGGGGATGTCTCCCAGTTAGGCTACTCAGGGGTCAGGGACCCACTTGAGCAGGGAGTCTGTCCCTTCTCAGATCTCAACCTCCGTGTTGGGAGATCCACTGCTCTCTTCAAAGCTGTCAGACAGAGTCGCTTGTGTCTGCAGAGGTTTCTGTTGCGTTTGTTATTGTTTACTGTGCCCTGTCCCCAGAGGTGGAGTCTACAGAGACAGGCAGGTTTCCTTGAGCTGCTGTGAGCTCCACCCAGTTTGAGCTTCCCAGCAGCTTTGTTTACCTACTTAAGCCTCAGCAATGGCGGGCGCCCCTCCCCCAGCCTCGCTGCTGCCTTGCGGGTAGATCACAGACGGCTGTGCTAGCAATGAGGGAGGCTCCGTGGGTGTGGGACCCTCCCGGCCAGGTGTGGGATATAATCTCCTGGTGTGCCTGTTTGCTTAAAGCGCAATATTGGGGTGGGAGTTACCCGATTTTCCAGGTGTTGTGTGTCTCAGTTCCCCTGGCTAGGAAAAGGGATTCCCTTTCCCCTTGCACTTCCCAGGTGAGGCAATGCCTCGCCCTGCTTCAGCTCTCGCTGGTCGGGCTGCAGCAGCTGACCAGCACCGATTGTCCGGCACTCCCTAGTGAGATTAACCCAGTACCTCAGTTGAAAATGCAGAAATCACCGGTCTTCTGTGTCACTCACGCTGGGAGTTGGAGACTGGAGCTGTTCCTATTCGGCCATCTTGCTGCGCCCCTCCTTCCGACAAGTTTTGACACCTTATAATATTTGGCAGGGATAAGTATGAAATCTCTTGATCAATAAATGCAAACAAAAATGTATGCTGACATTTCTGAAGATATTTGTAATATTACTCTACCAATAATTTTAAAGCTAGCTTATTAAAATTTCTACTTAAGTCATGTGAGCTTGAAAAGCATTTGGCTTATTATTTAATTTATGAGTACTCTTTAAGCCAAATTTGGTACCTTGTGGCAGAAAACATATAACAAAATACGTCTACATACACATAAACACACACATACATACTCATATAAACAAATACCCTAGAGCATTTACTTCAGAACTCTAGCCATGAGATATTAATAACAACTCATTGGTTTGCAAAAACAATAACAAAAAGAAATGGTTAGGTGCAAACAGTGGATTTTATCTCAGTAGAAAAGTAACAACAGACTTAAAGCAGGCAGAAAAGAAAGCAAAGAGAGAACTTAGGAGCTTTATAGTTGCAATCGACCTTCAGGCTCTGAATTTTCCTTGATGTAATTTGCTTGTCAGTTTAAAATGTGCACAAGAACAGACCTAACATGTAACCAGCTGGAGTATTAGAAAATCTGGCATGCCCTTCTATTTACACAGCTACTTGCAAGTCGAGGAGCCATAAAACCAAATGGGGTTCCAAGGGCGGGGGGGGGTTGTTCTCCTTGCCTTTCCTCATTCTTAGATGATGTGTTTCCCACATTTTTTTTTTCTTAAAAGGAGGAACTGAGCTGTGGCCTAGGGTTTAATGTGGTGGGTCAAAGTGTGCTGGTTGTGGACAGGACTCCCCAGTGCATCACCACTGAATCGCTTCAGTCCTCTTCTGTGTCTCAGTTTCTCTCTCCAGAGGTCTAGCACCCCTGGGAGGGCTCAAAGCTTGGGGTGAGCAGCTCCTATATGTGCTCCCTGGATGAACCTTTTAAAACTAATTTTTTTTTTTTTTTTTTTTGAGACGGAGTCTCTCTCTGTCACCCAGGCTGGAGTGCAGTGGCGCGATCTCGGCTCACTGCAAGCTCCGCCTCCCGGGTTCCCGCCGTTCTCCTGCCTCAGCCTCCGGAGTAGCTGGGACCACAGGCGCCGCCACCACGCCCGGCTAGTTTTTTGTGTATTTTTAGTAGAGACGGGGTTTCACCGTGTTAGCCGGGATGGTCTCGATCTCCTGACCTCGTGATCCGCCCTTCCTAAAACTAATTTTGTTGGCAGTTCCCTGTAGGTCTACTGCACATCAAAGGGAGGCAACCCCCAGACACTCCCACTTGGCCTCCAGTCACTGAGGAGCACCTTTTTTGACTGGGAGGAGCAAAATGCCCTTTCTCTTTGGAGTTGAGGAAACTCAGTCTCATTTATCTATGAAAGTGACAGTGCAGTTCCTCATGCAAATATGCAGACAAGCCAATGGACATTAATTTGGGGAGGAAAGGCAACAGAGAAGACTCTTTAGAATGTACCTCTGAATTAGAATTGAGATCCTAAACAACTTCCTAGGAGGAAAAAAACCCAGCCAAGACCACCTTCTGTAAACTGTCCTCGGCCACCTTTAACTGTAGCTCTTGTCTGCTATTACACATGCCAAGGTCAAATCCTCTCACAGCACAAGGTAATCTCTGGTACCCCTGATACAGGACTTAAGAAGAAATCACTTGGGCAGATAGTAAGGGTATGGGGTAAGGTTTTTGTGTTTAATGAAAAGCAGCCCCAAATAATTTTCTAACAAAGAGCAGCCTGTAAAGTCCAGCTGCAGACATAGAGAGGCAAGATGGCTCTAATCAACTGGAAAGTCTATTTGCATAATAATATTCAGCTGGGGCCACCAGCCTTCCCCATGCACCATGTAAACATCATACCTGATCGAACCAATCTGTGAGCCCTATGTAAATGAGACACCGCCTCCTCAAACCTGACTAAAATTTGGCGCATCCACCACCTGCTGGTCCTTTCCACTGGGAGACCCCTTTCTGTATAGAGAAAGCTGCTCTCTTTCTCTTCTCTTTTGCTCATTAAACCTCTGCTCCTAAACTCCTTGTGTGTGTCCATGTCCTAAATTTTCCTGGTGCATGACAACGAACCCCAGGGTGTATACCCCAGACAACGTAGCCACTTCACCCCCAAAAGCCGAAGAGATCAGGTAATGCAATACAGGAGAGGAGAGCTTTAGACCTAACAAGACTCTGCCCATGACTCTTGAAACTCCACAAAGAAAACAGAACACCCCCAGAGGAGTGAATGGTGTCTTTGTCCTGAGTTCTTTAAAGGGTTAAAGTCATTAGATGCCTTCTTTAGATTCTTCTTGGTACCAAAGATGGCGAGAGGAGAAGGAGGAATAGGGTGGAAGAAAAGTAAATGAAAGAACAATTATTTTTTTAAGACAGGGAGCAAACACACAAAGCAAGTGCATGTTTGGTCATTTTTTTCTCTTTTGCAGCTGCAAGGAATTTTAGCCGATTCAGAGATACCTTGTTACCCATTATTTGGAATTCTCATTCGGATTTTACCAAGTCCAGTAGAATTGGCCAAATGTGATGGGAGAAATACTGGAACAAACAACAAAAGAACCCCAACAATATGATTACTGAGTCCTCTAATGGTAAGGAGAAATTAAGACCAGCTGACTGTTAACCATAACTTTAGCCAAGACAAAACTCCCATTCAGCTTCTTACCTAGGAGTGGGTCTCAGGCTGAAGACTGCTCTCTACCATCCCAGAAGCAGGAAAAAACTCTAACTCACCTTCCCTGTTGGAAGTGAGCTCAAATTCCAGAATGCAGTTATCTGCCTTTCATTGTCATGGAAGCAGGAAAACTTGCCTTCTTTGTTGGAAGCAAGCAAAACTCCAGAAAAGTAGTTGTACAGCAAAATGAACTTTAGATCTCAACCAAATTTTGGGAGATGAGGGATTCTCTGGAGGGAGAGGAGCTCCCAGGCCTCAGCAAATTGTTCTATTGGTTTGAGCTCAAGTTGGTACCAAGTACTGATAGGAGATTTGTCAAAGGTCAGGGCCACCTCCACTCAGTCTCTTTGTGGTCACCAAATGTGTACCTCGAATATCTGAGACACGTCTCAGTGAATTTAGAAAGTTTATTTTGCCAAGGTTAAGGACATGCACATGACACAGCCTCAGGAGGTCCTGATGCCATGTGCCTAAGGCTTGGTTTTATACATTTTAGGGAGACATGAGACATCAATCAGTATATGTAAGATATGCAATGGTTTGGTCCAGAAAGGTAGGGCAACTTGAAGTGCGGAGGGGGCTTCCAGGTCATAGGTAGATAAGAAACAAATGGTTGCATTCTTTTGAGTTTCTGATTAGCCTTTCACTGAATACACAATTTACATGTGAGAGCAGGAATAGTCACTTATGTTTTAGTCTGACTTTGTGAAACAATAGGGCAAAGGAAGCAATCAGATATGCATTTGTCTCATGTGAGCAGAGGGATAACTTTGAGTTCTGCCTGTCCTTTGTTTACAAGGAATTTCTTCATGGGCAAATTGTGAGGAAGGTATGTAGCTTTAAAAAAATATATTTGTAGTTATTTTATATAGGAGGCAGGTTTGCCTAATGCACTTCCCAGCTTGACTTTTCCCTTTGGCTTGGTCATTTGGGGGAGATTTATTTTCCTTTCAATCCATCAAGAAGACATAACAACTGTAAATATATATATGTGTATATATATATATGTATGCACCCAACATTGGAGTAGCTAAATATATAAATATATAAAGCAAATATTTACAGAACCCAAGGGAGAAATTGACAGCAACACGGAGACTTCAACACCCCACTCTCAACAGTGGACACATCATCCAGAAAGACAGTCAATAAGGAAACATTGGACTTAAACAAAACTCGAAGTCTTTTCTGAGTTCACCTTGGCTTTCTCTGTAGTAAATTCCTAACCTCCTGCAGTTTTCTCTAGCTCAACAAATGACAACCCCATTCTTTCATTTGCTCAGGCCAAAAACCTGGGAGGCATCCTTGAAGCCTCACTCTCTCTCTCTCATCTCATCCAAATCCTAATCAAATCCCATCTGCTCTCCCTTCACATCCCTCCTCTGATCTAAACCTTCTGTTGGCCCCTGCTATGGCCCCCAGGAAGAGCCTAAATCCTTTCAATGGCTCACAATATCTGCTCTGCCCCTCGCTTAATCTGGTTTTTCTGCTACCACTCAAATATGCTAGGGATGCTCTTGCCTCAGCACCATGTGGCTGTTTGAAGGATCTGAATCCTCACATTAGCATGGTGGCTCCACAAGAGCTGGGCGGAGGGGGGAGGGGGGGTTAGATAGTGCCATTGCACTCCAGCCTGGGTGACAGAGCAAGACCCCATCTGTTTGTTACCTGTCCAGTATCTGTCTCACAGTAGGTGATCAACAAGTGTCTGTTGAATGAATGATTTCAAACTCAGAACAGCAAAAAGGAAAAGCAAATTAATATATCTATTTTTTGAGACAGGGTCTTGCTCTGTCACCCAGGCTGCAGTGCAATGGCAGTATCTCAGCTCACCGCAGCCTCCACCTCCCAGGTTCAAGCAAGTCTCCCACCTCAGCCTCCTGGGTAGCTGGGATCACAGGGGCGCGCCACCACGGCCAGCTAATTTTTGCATTTTTAGTAGAGATGAGGTTTCACCATGTTGTCCAGGCTGGTCTCCAACTCCTGACCTCAGGTGATCCACCCGCCTCAGCCTTCCAAAGTGCTGGGATTACAGGCGTGAGCCACTGCACCTGGCCAATAATTTTTAATAATATTACCTGTATTACATTTATAATACTGAATAAATAGAAACACCTTAAATAATTATTACATAGGGAGGTGGTTAAATGACTCATGTCATATCCACTACATTAAAAAAATCTCATGTTTAAATTAGTTTGGGAAATGCTATATATTATACTCACTTGTGGAGATTAATATTAGCCTGTTAAAAGTTCTTAGAAGTCCTGGAGCAAAGAAAAATAGGTTTAATGTGTTTAAATGTGTTTAATCCAGCATTTCCCAAACATAACTGACCACAGGGCCCTCACTGTTTTGTGACTTTTATTAAAACGAACTATTGTTTCACAGAACAGACTTTGGAAAACTTGTAATACATATATAGAAAAAAAATTGAAGGGAGGTACATCAAGATGTTAATGATGTTTATTTCTGGGTGCTAGAATTATGAAAACTTACTCTTTTCTCTGTATTTCTCAACTTTTTTTTGCAATAAATATGTGTTACTATTATAATCAAAACAGTAATAAGGATATTCACATTTTAAAATTGCAACTTTTGAAGGAGAAAATGAAGGCAAAGATAATTCAAGTTGGAAGACAATTTAATTTTAACTGATAGATACTTCCTCATTTTAAGCAGATAGCAAATGCCCCACTCTTTTGGAGTCCAACCGGAGAGACCACATGTGCCCTGTTGAATCTTCTAGTTCTTCACTGGACTGGGTCAACTACAAGAATGCTGGGAAAAGAAGATAAAATGGTAAATGCTCTGCACAGAGTTACTATGTAATTATATCCCTTTTTCAAAGATTGGATTTTTCACCACTTTTTCTCTTAATATGAACCAAATAATTCCATACAAACAAAATGCTTTGATGAAAAAGCAGAATGTGTTTCCAGTACAGTGGGGCTTGGAGGTAGTGGTATAAGTATGGTTAGGTAGTTTTTCTTCTTTCGTTTTTAAAGTATCTTTTTAAAAATGAACTGACCAAACAAGATAGCTCGTTGTAGAAAGATCAGAAAGTGCAATTAGATGGGGAAAAAAAAGTTAACACCACCACCAATAATAAGAAAACAATCTACTCACTACCACAAGGAGATAACCAATGTCTAATACTTCGGTAAGGTTCTTAGAGGCTTTCCCCCTATATGATTAGTTTTTAAAAAGAAATTAGACTAAACTATGTATCTTCTGTTATAATCTGTTTTTTCCACTCAATGATATTTCATGAATATCTTTCCGTGTAATTATTCTTAGTACTCATTGTATGAATGTGCAATGCTTTCTTTAGCCAGCCCCAGACTGATGGACATTTAAGTTTTCATTTCTTCACTATTGAAAACCATACTAAAAATTCCTTGTACACATATCTTTGTGGACTTGTTAGAGCCTGTCAGTCCTCCTGATTGCCACCTCTGCTTCTGGAATGCTGGGAGATTAGCCAAGCTTTCATGTGCCTCAGGTAATAAGCAGCTAGCTTAAGCCTTCATTACAGCTGCAGCTAATGGTATATACAGGTGAGTATAGAGGAGGAAGAATGAGGCACAGAAAGACTGCAATCCTCACTGTGAAATGTCTTAATTAAAAATCAACAAGTATTACTGAGAGTCTACTATGTGCCCAGTACCAAGTCCCAATTTTTCCTGGGAATTGATGTGTCCTTTATGACCACAGACTTCAGTCTTCTTTAATTCCTGCAACACTTAAAAAATTATAACTTGACCAGACTCTGTGACTCACGACTGTAATCCCAGCACTATGGGAGGCCGAGGCGGGTGGATCACGAGGTCAGGAGTTGGAGACCAGCCTGACCAACATGGTGAAACCCCATCTCTACAAAAAAGACAAAAATTAGCCAGGCGTGGTGGCGCGTGCCTGTAATCCCAGCTACTCAGGAGGCTGAGGCAGGAGAATCGCTTGAACCCGGGAGGCAGAGGTTGCAGTGAGCTGAGATGGCGCCACTGCACTCCAGCATGTGTGACACACTGAGACTTAATCTCAAAAAAAAAAAAAAAAAAAAAAGAAAAAGAAAAAATTATAACTTTTTCTTCTGTTGGATTATTTTGGTTCTCTTAATCAAAGAAATCATTCTGTGCCTCCTATATCTACCATTTTTTCTCTAATCTTACTTTCACCAAACTGTTTAATACTGCTTGCCTATGTAATCCTGTTTTGCATATTTTCTTTCATATTTTGTACCAATGTCTCTCTTTCTTCATGGTTCCTCATTTTGGTGATAGTTTTACTTTTTGTCTTTTACATTTTTCTTGGGATTTTCCATCTAATTTTCATCTTCTCCTTTTGTTTTAGTATACCTTATCTGCCCTGTTTTATTTCTGCATATAGCTTTTATTATTATTATTATTATTATTATTATTATTATTATTGAGATGAGGTCTTGCTGTGTTCCCAGGCTGGTCTCGAACTCCTGGCCTTAAGCAATCCTCCCGCCTCAGCCTCTCAAAGTGCTGGGATTACAGGCATGTGCCACCATGCCTGACCTTAGCTATTATTTTATATTTTGTATCAAATGTTTTGAATTTATGGCAATATGTTAGTACACAGTTTTTATCTGCCCTGAGATATTTTTCTAGTGAGTATTCCTCATCTGCCATTTCTTGCTTATATGTTTCTTGTCTTTTCCATACAGTAACTCAGTATAGATCTGGTGCTGTTTCCTGTTGAATGAGATAAACTCTTACTGGACCAGTTATTTACAGGAGATTTGCACAAGTCACCAGCGCTATACTTTAGACTAACAAATTATCTTCATGATGCTGAGGTATGTGTAAGCTCTTATAGCCTTTACTTCTTTCCAGCCAAGTGAGAGCAGCAGCTGTAGGTCTGAGCATAAAGAAGTTTCAGACTTCACCTTCTTGCCTCAACAGACTGCTTCTTAAAAATATGGCTTGCCTATATGCTTATTCATTCAAATTTATCTGTTAGGCTTCTACTTGGTGCCCAGTTGGGTTCAGAAATGTTTCTTTCACTAGTTAGCTTGCTTGTTCCCAGTAAGGGCTTATTGGCTTTTCTCTTCAGGTTAAGCCATCTACTTCAAAGAAGGAATTATTTTTGTTGGCATATAGTCTGCCTTATCTTCACAGAAGTCCCTCTGAATGTGCATGGTTAACCAATACTTCTGATGCTTTTGATGCAGCTTACCTGCCGACCACAGTTTGAGTAACAGTGACTTCAAAGATGTGGAACCAGACATATCTTATTTGAGTTCCAGCTTCCTTGGTTGGTTACTAGGTATGCTATTCAGGGATATTCAGCTGCTATAACGGTCCTGAGGTCTTAGTAGCTTAACACAATAAAATTGATCCTTCACTCATGACTCATTCTGATGTAGGTTAAGTTCTCCTCCATGAGGTGATTCAGGGATCCCAGCTCCTTCCATCATGTGACTTCACCACCTTAGAGTCCTTCAGTTGAAGCCATGCATATGCGAAAGAGAGAGGTAGCATGGACACATGTGCAAGACATTTTATGTCATACATTCCTTTTGCTCGTATTTTACTGGCCAAATCTCAGTACTGTGGTCCCAGCCTTGTTGGAAGGAAGGTTGGGAATATAATGTTACTCTGTGCTTGGGGAAGAAGGAACAGGATTGCTGAACAAATAGCCAGTCTCTGTTACAGTCTGTCTTTCTGATCATCCAGTATCTGTTTCACTTTTCTTTTCATATGTGGAACACAGCCACCCTGTCATGCATATGGAAATATTCCACCCATATTTCTGCTTGAGAAAGGCCTTATTTCCCTAGCTGCTGAGAGTGTTGTCAGCAGAGAGCCTCTACCTGTTAGCTCATTCAGAGGCTGCCTCAGCTGCAGAGAGCTTCCATGTACTTTCTGGGAACAGCCCACATCCAGTGAATGATCTAGGTGGGGTTAGAGAGGTCCAGCCATTTCAGCCATGTGGGACAACTCTGATGGGGCTGACTGAGTCTTTGTTGGGCTTGCAAGACAGTTTGATTTCTCCCTTCCACCCCATATCTTCCACAGGCGTTGATCATTAATAATACCCTGAATGCCAAATTCTGGTCTCCCTGTCTACTTTCAGAATACCTGACTTGTGGCAAACCCTTTCCTCAGGACTAAATCTCATTTATCACTGTGTCCAGCTCAAAGTCCAGAGTATCTGGTGATGCTGAGTTATCTCAAGTCTGGGGGTGGCTCTGCTTGGTTAAGTGATCTGCTCCTGATCTCTACAACCCAGAATAACGATGGAACAGGAAGAGGATAAGCACCATAAACATTCCTATTTGAAAAGAGGAAGAACGAGAGACACACAGCAGTCATTGCTCTGTGGCAATCCTGGAGTCCTGGTGGGTAGGCATCGATTAGACCCAAATCCTGCTTTCAAAGGGTGGCTCTGTGGCCCTTTGTCCGTTCTCTGGGAGGCTCTTCTGATCCATTATTCTTCTGAAGCAAATGTTGGGACCTTCAAAGCTGGTGTCCTTCTTTTTCATGGAAGGTTGGAGGCCTAACTATTGTTCACAACTGATGGCTCATTTAGTTCTGGCTTATGGTTTCTCTGGCAATAAGCTTCTCTCAAAAGCTTAGCTGATATCTAATCTATTTGCCTCCAATCAGTTCCATGTGCCAGTAACCACATCCAAGGTTGCTTCCTAGACACAGTTCTTGATCCTGTGATCATTTCGAGGTTACAGGAGCCATAGGTGATGCCACACCCTTGATCTGATCTTTATCCTCAGCCACTTTCCTTAGATTTTTGAGCTCTTTTAATTGCTTTCTTTCTCTGTCTTTCTAGCAACCAGCACACAGACAGGCAAGTAGTCATTTGTCGGTAAATACTGGCTGAATTAACAAAATTTAGCTCAACTATTTTGTTTTCCTCAGGATTCTTTTGGCTTCATATGATTTATGTAGATAAATATTATGGTAAATTTTGAGGAAATTGAGAGCACAGCTAATTATATATTTTCTATGTATAGTTCTTGAGCCACAGGGAAGAAAAATTAGGAGTTAATAAAGTTGATAAAAGAAATGACCAGTTGTAAACACTGGTCATTAAATGTGACCTGTCAGTCATTGGTAACAAATGGAGCAAGTTGGAGGAAATAAAAGAGAAAGTAGAGAAGACATTTTAAAAAGGGGTTGCATGACCTTTCACAGTTTTCCTCCCAGAATTGAATTTCTTAAAACTTTCCCTTAATTACAGATATGCAGGCTGGTGAGCAACCTGTTTCTGTTCCCGCCCCCCTTCACGTTCCCTCTCTCCTCCTCGTCTCTTCTTCCCGCAGAAGCTTACGTGAAGCAGCAGAGGATCCCCATTAGTGCTGAGGTGAGAAGAAAAGCAACAATGGCTGCTGGAGGTAAGGCACTCTTGATAAGTTGCCATAAGTAATCCCTGAAGTTGTTCAGCCAGGACCTGTCATTACCTGCAGAAAGAGCATAGATGTTCATTGAGGAGAGGTCAAGTAAATGATAGGGCTGGCGTTTGAATCCAAATTCAAGTTCAAATAGTTGTCCCAGATATCATGTTCTTATAGTTGTCCAGAGCCCATATCCTAAACTACTTTGCTGTGCTGGCTGTAAGATGTTCAAAGGGCAAACATTTTGTTTTTAAAGTATCCTTAGATGGATATAATTTTTTGCCTCCTTGTAAGTCAAATAGGATCAATAATTGTTGTTTCAGATACCTTAAGGGTTGTTTCGAGTATATTGGGTACTTTTTGAAAGAGAAGCATGAATTGATAACAAGAAAGTCTTTACTAAAGTGTTGCTGCCTAGAGTATATCTCTGGGAGTCCTGCAGGAGGCTAAGGGGAGGGAGTATCCCAGGAAGGGAAAGGAGAAGGCCACCAGCCCTAAGAGCAGAGGAGGAAGGGGCCAGGGAAACTGGAATAAGGACCTCTAGGGGGAGTTTGCTGATCAATGTAAGGCTCGGGCTGTTGGGTCTTTTCATTAGCAACTGGGGGAGGAAAGTACAGTGCTTTGACCCTAAAGAAAGAAGTAGGGGAAAATGAAAGTGTCTGCAGCATGGAGTTGAGAGGATTCACCACTAACCAGCAAGACACTTGAATAGCATGTTGGAACCTAGATTGTGGATCAGTGGACCATCAGGTTTATTGTCAATTTCACCTCCTTTGTCAAGTCTTTCCTGACCCCTCCCCAAAAACAGTTTAAATTATCCCCTTGTCCGCTGGGACATTGATCATGCTCCATGGAAGGTTGGCATCTATGGCTTTGTCTGCCTATCCGTGAGCTCCTTCATAACAGAGGCTGTTCAATTCCTAATCCATGTAGTTCAGAAAAGGACTTGGTACATAGTAGGTAGGTTAATGCTTGTTGAACTAAATTGAACCAAACCAGAATAGTTTGCTTTCCTATGAACATTCTTTTTAAACATGAAATTCATTTTACCTGACCTGAAACATGAATCTTAAGTCCTATGAAGAAAGGAACATTCATCCTAACAGCAAACACACCCCCTGAGCGTGGTTTCGATCCTGTTTTTTCTTGTATTCCCAAGGCAGACAAAGGCGAAGGAGAGGAAGCTACTGTCTCCAACAAGAGGCAAGTTAGAGAGCATAGCAGAAATCCAGTTAGCAGCAGCTTCTGGGGTTCCATGGACGCCCGCCTTCAGCTGCGGCTGAAGAGATGGTAATCCTAGCTCACTCCGCCAAGGAGAGAGGTCTTTGTCCGTAGCTCTTTCCACAGAAACTTTGTCTGAAAAGTTAGACAATGATGGTTTAGTTCATATTCCAAAAATCTTCTCACCATTATGAACATAAGGATAATTGACTGACTTACACAGGTGACTCCTGAAAACGGTCAGTTTCCAAAGCAAAATGTATCCCCTCCAAGAAAACAAAACAAAACCTCTATCAGGTCAGATACCTGACATTCCCTCCCACCCCTGATACCTTTTCAATCGTCCCCAAGTCAATTAGTAGAAACTGTTTCATCTGTTCAGGCCAAAAAAAGTATATTCACATTGTTGTGCAACAGATCTCTAGAACTTTTTCAACTTGGAAAACTGAAACTGTAAACAGCTCCTCATTAACCCCTCCCCTTCAGGTCCTGGTAACCATCATTCTACTTTTTGTTTCTATGAATTTGACTACTTTAGATACCAAATATAATAAATTTCTATATATCCATATATTTTTAACTCCATAATATATTTTATATATTCAAGTAACAAACTTTTATATTGCTTTAAAAAGTAAATGTTTGTTTAGGTTTACATATAATGACTCTTCTTTTTCTTTCATACACTTTATCCATCAGAAGTGTCTAGTCACCTTTACTCACAAAACGTATCCAGAATCCTGCCACTTCACACCACCTCCACTGCTACCTACCATCATCTCTGTCTTTCTGCTTCCATCCTTGCCTCCCTTAAGCCTCTTCTCCAGTGAGTGGTCAAAGAGATCTTGGTAAGTTGTAGGTCAGATTATGTCCTAGTTACTGCTGACCACATATCCTACCAGTCTCCTCTTGATCATCACTCCAACTTAGCCTCATTTCATTTTGAACAAGCTAGGCGTGTTCCTACCTTGGGGCTTTTTCACTTGCTTTTCCCTTTCCAGGGAATGCCTTTCCCCCAGGTATTCTCAGAATTTATTCCCTCACCTCCTTTGATTACTCAAATATCACCTTCTCAATGAGGATTTTCCTTAGATCCCATTGTTAAAATTGTACCACCCTCCTACAAACTTCCTAATTGTCTTACCTGCTTGATTTTTCTCCAAAACCTCATTAGAACCTAGTAGAATATATTTTACTTTACTTTATTATATGTATCTCCTGAATATAATGTAAGCTGTATGAGTGCAGGGATTTTTGTCTGTTTTGTTCACTGCTAAACAGTACCTAGCACATAGGGTATCCAGGTGCTCAATAAATATTTTTTGAATGAATGGTGACTTTTGGCGGATATTGTTCCCACCCGTTTTTCATTTACTACGTCCAACTAGATAAGCTGAAAAAGCTGAATCCTCCCGTTCTCAGCCATCCTTGAAGTTAGGCTTGGCTATGTGACATAGCTCTAGATAATGAAACATAAGGGCAATCTGATGGGTAGCTTTTGGGAAGGCTTTTTGCTGTCTTGATAAAAGAGATGATGCTGCCTTGAATGTTGTTTAAGAAATGTTGCCTGAAGTTGCTCTGACAATTTCAAGCCACTAAACTAACACCTGTAGCTCCTCACCTCTGGACTATATGGTATGAGAAAAATATACTCTTATTTGAGCCATTATAATTTGGGCCTCCTATTACTTAAGACATTTATAACTGATACACTCACCTACTGTTTGCTAGGGCTTAAAGAGACCCACATCCAGTGGGAAACCACTTACCTGAAAATGGACTTAGCACCACGGAATTCAAAGAAACCAGTGGAATTAGGCCTTAGTCTTTAGAGAGCAGAAGTCTTCAGAAGAAGCTGGTCAGTCTTCTCCTTAGGTCTCTGAAGTTCCAAATAGAATTCCACGACTCCTTATGATATCATCGATTACATTTAACTCTCCCCCAGTCTCCTTATTCGACAGCTAAGCACACAGACATCAATTTCTGTCTATGTATAAACATCTGTGTTATACCAAAACCCATCCTTACAGTAGTTGTATCCTCTTAGGCTTGAAGAATTCTAAGATATTTTATTCACCACATGGTATCTAACTATGCCTTATAATAACATATATATAGAACTTCAATAGATGGTAAATATGGCATTTCATATTGGGGAAAAAGACATTATTTAATGTGATGTTGGGTGTGAGCCCTTTGCCATGCTATGCAAAATAGAAATTCTAGATGGATCAAGGACTAAACAAAAATAAAATCATATATAAAATATGACATTTCTGTCATACTTTCATGATAGAAAATTCTATGAGTGGATATTTTTATAATCTTGGTGCAGAATAAGCTACTCTAAGCATGTCATAAAACCCAAAGCCATAAATGAAAATAATGATAAATTTATAACATAAAAATGTAAAGCTTTCATATAGCAAAACATTGTTTAAAAAAGATAAAAGATTAATGACAAATTAAGTAATTTCACAGCATATACGACAGACATTCAATTAAGATTGTTAATGTACAAAGAACTCTTATAAACTAATTTAAAAAAAAAATAGTTCTGGCTGACGCCTGTCATCCCAGCACTTTGGGAGGCTGAGGCAGAAGGATAGCTTGAGCTCAGGAGTTTGAGACCAGCCTGAGCAACATAGCGAGATCCTGTCTCTACAAGACATTTAAAAATTAGCCAGGTGTGGTGGTGCACGCCTGTAGTCCCAGTTACTCTGGAGGCTGAGGCAGTAGCCTGCCTTGAGCCTGGGAGATTGAGGCTGCAGTGAGCTATGATCATGCCACTGCACTCCAGCCTGGGTGACATGTGGGGCTTATAACCTAGATGACGGGTTGATGGGTGCACCCAACCATCATGGCATATGTATACCTATGTAACAAACCTGCATGTTCTGCACATGTATCCCAGAACTTAAAGTTTAAAAAAATGCAAATCAAGTCTAGGCAACATAGCAGGAGCCTGTCTCTACAAAATATAAAATATTTTAAAAATTTAAAAAATAATAGTTATCCATAGAAGAACGGCAAAAATGGTATCTCAGTTAGGGGTCTATCAGAAAACAGGGCTCCCAGGAAATACATAAAATGGAAGTTTTTGTAGAGTCCTCCAGTCTCTCCCAGTTTCTTGCTATGTCATGATAGAAAATCATGGAGTGGCTTGACCATTCTGTGACCCAGCCAGCAGGCCTGAATGAAAATTGGGACCTTGAACATTCCCAGGCACTGATAAAGGTATCTAGGTTGTGACCCAAAACACTGAAAGAAACTGGAGGATCTACTTCCAAGATGGTGCACTCACATGACTATTGCTAGATGACCAAAAGTCCCAGCTTGCCTGGGACTCAGGATTGGCTTCATGGGAGTTTGATCTATGCCGGTCCACAGGGCCTCACACCCTGAGGGGCCCTATGTTTTGTTTGCTCTGATGTCACTGTCTTGAAATTCTTAATAATTTTATCTTTGATCTTGTGTTTTGTAAGGGAAGTTTAATGAGACCGCCTATTTCATCACATTCGTTTTCCCCTCCCCACTGACTTTGTTAACATTCTTCTCCCTTTGAGTCTCACTGAACTCCAATGCATTGTGGGTCCACTGGAATGTTATGCTCATGGGCATTGTGTACATTCTTTGCTATTCTATTTGCACATAGTGTTTACAATGCATTTTTACATTGTGGTAAAATTGTAGTAAGAACACAACATGGTATCTGCTCTCTTGACACATTTTTCAGTGCCCAGTATGGTATTGTTAGCTATATGCACAATGTTGTACATTAGATCTGTAGAACTTAATTCATCTTGCATAACTGAAACTTTTTTTTTTTTTTTTTTTGAGATGGAGTCTCACTCTGTTGCCCAGGCTGATGGAATGCAATGGCATGATCTCGGCTCACTGCAACCTCCACCCGCCTCCTGGGTTCAAGCAATTCTTGTGCCTCAACCTCCCAAGTAGCTGGGACTACAGGCGTGTGCCACAATGCCCAGCTAATTTTTATATTTTTAGTAGAGATGGGATTTCGCCATGTTGGCTAGGCTTGTCCCGAACTCCTGACCTCAGGTGATCCGCCTGCCTTGGCCTCCCAAAATGCTGGGATTACAGGTGTGAGCCACCATGCCCAGCAGCATAACTGAAACGTTATGCCCATTGAACAGAAACTCCCATTTCTCTCTCAGTCTCTTTCTCTCTCCATATAAGCTGTTCGCCTGGATTGAGACTCCATTTCTGATTTATTTTATTCAGCCTCTCATGAATTAAATCATTTTTACTCTGAGTTCAATTTAATCTGGTTTTCTAACTCACTAATTTGGTTTTCTAGAGTGTCCATCTTGCTATTCAGTGCCCCTATTTGTTTTACAAATATCAGTGCTCACATTTTTATTTCCAGTGTAAAAACACAATTCTCAAAGGCATTTGTTTGTATGTGTCAATGTTTTATTTAACTCATTACTGAAGAAACCAGCAGGAAAATAAAAGAACTAGTTCCATTAACATTTGAGAAATAGAGATGTATATAGTCAATGGGAAAAGAATGCCCAAACAAGATTGCCAAGTTAAACATAACAGGAAATAAAACCATATCACCTTTGGGGTTAACTCTTCTACCGGGCTATAAAACAAAACAACTTATTCATTTCTGTAAGTTAGCCTCTAAATGTTAAGAACTTCACAGGGCTATAAACCATTTTCACCTTTATCATTTGTGGATTGTGACTATACTGTGACAGCTATGTTATAGTTTCCAAAGCGGTCAGCTCAGGGTCAAGCAGGATTATTAGAAAATACTCCAGCATAGAAAATAAGTAGCCATTCTTTTGCCTTTTCTCAGATTGGGATCCATTTTTCTTTCATATTAGGATCTCCTATTTTCAAATTGCCCTGGGTTGCAATCTTCAGATGCTTCCTCCAACTGCTCTATAACTTATCCTTGCCTCCAGTCCCCTTTACTAAATCAGGAGATTCTGTGTAGTCTTAGTGAAGGGGTCAGGCAGATGGAAGGAGCAGTAAACCCTTCGCAATATTATTGGGGTGGAGGGCAAGATGGGGAATCCTACTGTGTGGTGACATGGCAGGCTGGAGTGTTTTTTCAGTTTTCACCAGTCCAATTTTCTTCTGACCTCCTTGATACTTCAACTATGTAAGTGGGACTCTAGTTTTCAGTCATGGTATAAAATTTCCCATTACATTTTTGTTGTGTTATTTTCAGCAGGAAATTAGTAGAGGGAGAGAGTAAACTGAGTGCATTATTATAGCACAGTAAGCACTCATAGGGCAGGCTATGCTGTTGTTGTGTTGTGTCACAGGGCGAACCTCAAAGCTGGGGTTCAACTTGAGAAGTCACATAGGTTATTGGCTTTGCACAGGAAGGAATTCAAGAGCGAGCTGACAGACTGAAGTGACAGCAAATTATTAAGACATAAAAGAATGAAAGGTTGGCTACTCCATAGGCTGGTTGGCTATTTTTATGATTATTTCTTGATCACCTGCTAGACAAGGGGTGGATTATTTATGAGTTTTCCAGGAATGGGGTGTGGAATTCCTGGAACTGAGGGTTCCTCTTCCTTTCAGACCATGTACAGTAACTTCTGGATGTTGCCATGGCATTTGTAAACTGTCGTGGTGCTGGTGGTAATGTCTTTTAGCATGCTAATGCGTTATGATTAGTGTATAACGAGCAGTGAGGACCACCAGAGGAAGCTTTTGCTGCCATCTTGGTTTTGGCAGGTTTGGCCAGCTTCTTTACTGCATCCTGTTTTATCTGCACAGTCTGCTGAACTCCTATCTCAGGGCATGTGCCTCTTAGTACAGCAGATGTCAACAAAATTTTGAACTGTTTGCTATCAGTTCCTTTTCTTCCTGTCCCCCCAGGATTCATTATGGGAATTTATGATTTTTCAAAGAATTTGCTAGATCTTTAGGACTTTATGTGGCACTACCTCAAAGATTTAAAAAATCCATCTGCATTTATTACAAAGTAGGCCAAATACAAAATACAAAGTTTGTATCTCCTATCCCAGATAACCATGGATTTTCCTCATATTTTAACAGAAATATTAAATATATGCCCTTAGAAGCCTATTATCATCATCATTTTCTTTCTTGGCCATCACAAATTTCAAGAAGACATAGTTATTTTGTTTCAAAGCTTTCAACAATTCCATCCTCCTGACTTATTTTTTATTGGTCAGAGTTAAGACCAAATGGTTTTATGTCTACATCTTTCTGAGATTAAATCTATGGACACTCGTCAGAAAAATGCACATTTGCATTTATACAGAATGTCCCATATAATTTCAGGAAACTTAGGGATTCTTGAACCCTATCTATAATTCTCAGTTTAAGACTGCTAGTTTTGGAGATAAGAATGTGCCCCTCATGACTAAATAACATAATTATGTCTATGTGTAAGGAAGCAAAAACAACTTTTTGCCTAGTTACATTGGAAGGAAGGAATAATCTGGGAGCAGCTGCAGAAAATAGGTAAGAGTTAAGTTAAATTGGATGCACCCTCCTGGCCCCCCACCAAATAAATGCAGGATTAATGATAGTTAATTCGGGAGGCTTCAAGGCAGTGTCTGCTAGGACTGTATAGTTTAAATACATAGCAAAATAATGGGGCCATGGACAATGTGGGGCAGGAAGTAAACCGAAGGTCAGCACAAAGGTAGAAGGCAAGCCAGGAAGGGACACTGCCCTGGAGCTGAGGAGGGAGGGGTGCGGGCACTGGCAGGTGCTGCTGTGGCCACTCTCAGTAGAGCTCCTGTGCCTCGCAGCCCAGAACCTCTATCCTCAGGGCAATCTGGTGCACCCAACTCTGGGGATGAATTCGAAGGTAGCGAGTCAGTAACGGTGAGTCTAGAGAGTTCACCACAGGTGTGAAGGAGTCTTGATTTCCCTGAAAAACCTGAAAGAGGAAAGATAGCATTTATTGATTGTCTGACAGGACAGTGGTCACTGCAAAGCACAGATGCTTTTCTCACTTCTAGTTGTTTCCAGTAGTCCAGGATTAAATCCTGGAAGATTACTAGATTACTCTGTCCCATGCATCTGGGACATCTAGAATTAAGAGCACCCTGCTTTGGAGGCCTTCACTCTAGCTAGGCCTTATATCTAGAATGTTCTCACCCACTTTCCAAACCTCGGTGATATTAAGTGCTTTGTCCCGGGTCACACACAGCACCTGTGTTGGATCATCTGGAGATGAGAGTCAGGCTTTGGCCAGCAGACTCCCTTGTCAATGCATTTGCTGTGGCAAGAAGAGTACACAGTAAGAGCTCAGAAAATGGTAGCTATCATTATTAGTTAGATAAACTGGTTTCCCACATGTTGGTGACAACTTTAGAATGATAACGAATGCAACACAGCAAGGCATGCAGGAGGGGATACAGAGAAAGAAGTGGGAAGACAGTCTAAGACTCAAGGCATCTTGCTACTCCAGGACTCTGGAGCAAAGGCCACCTATAACTGGGTGGATGTTTGGGAAAATGAAGATCCGAATGTTCAAGTGTGTAATTCAAGGCAACTCTAAAACCCTGTGGGTTTTGTGTGGATTCCGAGGTAAACCTACAGAAGAAAGTCCAGCCAAATGGTGAGAATACGCAAGAGTCTTGGAGAAAAAGGAACAGAATGAAGGTAATGTCCTACCATAGTGCATGCTCTTGCAAGGACAGACACCATGATATCCTTAGGATCTCCTGAGGCAGTTTGTGTGTAAGGAGGCAACTTGCCACCATACCGGAAAGAAGTGGTTAAATAGCAACAAAAGGGCTCCTGCTTCCTGGGACTATTGGGTGACATTTTCCTCTAACAATCCTGGCATCTTCAAGTGTGGTGTCGGTTTAACTTCAGATTCCAAATGGGAAGAGACTTTTCCTGGCGAATGCACTGTAAAGTAGCACTGTGTTCCTACAGAGAGTTTAGGTATCAGAACAAAAGAAGTTTGGGCCATCTTCATTAATCTAGCTACATGTCCCCCCTAGGTTCCCAACCCTGGCTGCTTATTGGAATCGCCTTTGGAGCTTTTAAAAAATGATGCATGGGCTAGCTCCCTGCCCCCCACCCCCCGGGGAGAAATGCCAATTTAATTGGTTTGTTCCCACCTTGGCCCCCTTATTCTGGTCTCCAAGCTCTGCCTAATATAGCCCCAGCCCAAGTCTCTGATCTATTCTCCCACTGCATTCCTCCTATTCTACTGCATCGCAGATAAACTAATCTTTTAGTTTCTCAACAATGTCAACTCTTGTTTTATTTAACATGAGAGCCTTTGTATATGTGATTCCCTCTGCTTGGAAGGCTCTTACCCCTTCTGTTTCTTCTTTTATCCATGTTTTTTTACCCTTCGGGTCTCAGTTTAAATACTACCTCTTAAACTAGGCATAGTGGCATGCCCCTATAGTCTCAGCTACTCAGGAGGCTGAGGCAGGAGGACTGCTTGAGCCCAGTAGTTTGAGACAAGCCCAGGCAACATAGCGAAATTCTGCCTCAATTTTTTTTTTCTTTTTTTGAGACGGAGTCTCGCTCTGTCCCCCAGGCTGGAGTGCAGTGGCACAATCTCAGCTCACTGCGAGCTCCGCCCCCCCGGGTTCACACCATTCTCCTGCCTCAGCTTCCCGAGTAGCTGGGACTACAGGTGCCCCCCACCAGGCCCTGCTAATTTTTTTTTTTTTTTTTGTATTTTTAGTAGAGACGGGGTTTCACTGTGTTAGCCAGGATGGTCTCAATCTCCTGACTTTTCCTAACAATTTGTGGAGTGAGACTTTGAGATCATGCAAATATTCTGTTTCACAACAAGCTTTTATCCAATGGTATTAGCAACCCTTAAAGTTCTTTACAAGTATTCAATAGTATATTGATGGTTGCAAACTGATTTTCCAATTATGATCCATTACCCTCATTATTCCTTTTGATGCTCAAATTGTCTCAAATCTAGCCAACAGGAAGCCCTTCGGGCCAGTTGCTGTGTTCTTTTCCCATGATCCCATTTATCTTCTGGCACATCAAGATCACCAAGATCATCTAAGATCACCTGGCAGTTTCCTTGATCCCGCCTTGAAAAAGTCATTTCTCTAGGGAGCTCAGATTCTTTTGAATGGAAAATGGCAGTTAGAGACCAAGATTTGGGCATGCGATGGGCTTGTTATTACCGCAGTGTAATTACTTCTAGATTCCTTCAGCGAACAGTGCTAAGAATATGCTTTTTTAATTCCTAAGTTCTCACTGACACTTCTAATTCAACTCTAACATTGTTTTTGTTAGTATTAGATTTCTAGGGCTACTGTAACAAATTCACTACACACTTGGTGCCTTTAAAACAAAATAAATTTATTCACTCATCATTCTAGAGGCTCAAAGTCTGGAGCCTGGAGCAGTGGCACAAGAGTGTCAAACACAAAATCACATTTAAAGCTTCTGTTTGGAAGTGGTATATGTCATGTCCAATCACATTCTATTGATCAAAATGAGTCACATGGCCATGCCTAAAGTTGATGAGGTTTTCAAGGAAAGAGGGAATAAAAACTCAAGAACATTAATACCATCTGCCTCATGTGCTATTTTCTATTCATTTAGAAATTCCTTACATTTTCTTGTTTCAGCAAAAGAGGTGATTTATGTAGGCAGACATGAGGGCTGGGTGCCTTACTAGGTTTCTGAGCCAGGAGTACGCTCTACTGTTGATAAATGGAAGTGCAATTTATTTAACAGATGGGACCAAAGAGGTCTGTGGGTCTTGTGATTTCGTGATTCACTTTTGTTTTTATAGGACAGTTAAGTTCCAACATTTGCTTTCTTCTTTCTTCCTTTCTTTCTTTCTTTCTTTTTTTTTTTTTTTTTTTGAGACAGGGTTTCTCTCTGGAGCAAGGTTGTCTAGATTTGTAGATTTATTTTCTACTTGTAAATATAAACTTTCAGTACTTTTTATCTTCTGGTTATTCTGTAGATGGGTTATGGGTGGTTTTAGTCATAATTTAAAATTGTGTGTGTGTATGTGTATGTATGGTTTTTGAAGACTGTGTGGAGAGATTTAGGCAGCTGCCATTATCTGACAGGAATGTGTGACTCGTGCTTGGAATTTTAAAATGCTATTTAAAACTATTTTTCCAACTGTTTCTGGTATACAGAAATACAATTAATTTTGGTATTTATTTTGTTTTCAGCAAGCTTGAAAAATTTTTTAAATTCTAATAATTTATATATAAATTCCTTTGGATTTTCTATCTATGCCATCATATCTTCCATATACAATGAGTTTTCCCCTTTCATCATATTCAATCCTTACATATTTTCCTTCTTTTTCTCATCTTATTGCACTGTTTAGGATATCCAATATGTATAATCCTTCAGTCTATCACTGTGATAAATTATATCAGTTTTCTAATGTATAAGCCAACCTTGCATTCCTAACATAAATCCAATTTGGATCCATATTGCTAACACTTTGTTTGGGATTTATATTTATGAATAAAATGGGCCTATTATCTTCCTTTCTAATACTGTTCATGTTGGGTTTGGTTGTCAATGTTATGCTATTATTATAAGAGAATTGAATAACATACCATCTTTTTCCATTTTCTGGAAGAAGTTTTGTAAGGTTAATATTATTTCTCCCTTGAAAAACTGGTAGAATGTAGTTAGTGTAGCCATCTGGATCTGGATTTTTTTTTTGCGGGAAGATTTTTGAATACAAATTCAGTTTCTCAAAGGTTTTAGGAGTTTCAAGGTTTTTATTCATTCTTGTTGTATTTACCAGGGATTAATCCATTTTACCTAATTTTCCAAACTTACTGTTAAAAGATTAATAAGTATTCTCATTTTTTATATTGGCAGAAATTTTTGTGGGATCTTTATTGATGTCCAATTTTTTAAAGTTTCTGATATCATTTGTGCCTTCTTTTCATCTTGATTGCTCTTGCCAGAAGTTTGTCAATTTCAAGGAACCAACTTTTGGTTTTGTTTATTCTCTCTATTGTATGTTTCTTTTTTACTTCATTTACTTCATATCTTTATTATTTCCTTGCTTCTACTTCCTTTTGGTTTATTTTGCTGTTCCCCTAGCTTCTTGAGACATACCTTAGCTCATGAATTTTCAGGCTTTCTTCTTTTCTAATGTATGTTTTTAAGGCTATACATTTCCTTCTAAGTATTGCTTTAGCTGATTCCCACATTTTAATATGTCATGCCTTGTTATCATTCAGTTTAAAATATTTTCTAATTTATGATTTCTTCTTTGACATATGGGTTTAAAAGTATATTTCTTGATTTCTAACATAGGAAGATTTTATAGTTATCTCTTTCTTACTTATATCTACTTTAATTGTATTGTGACCAGAAAACATGTTTTATATTATCTGAAATTTGAGACTACTTTATTTGTAGCTTAAAATGGAAAATTCTAACATGTTTCCTTTGTGTACTTCCAAAGAATGTGTAATTCTGCAATTTCAAGGTGCTATTTTCTAAATATGTCTATAAGATCAAACTTGTGAATTGTTAACTGTTCTATTTCTATACATTGTTCCATCACTTGATGAGAAATGTGTTAAAATCTAGCACTCTAAATTGTGAATTTGTCCATTTTCCTTTTTCTATCAGTTTCTGCTTTAAATATTTTGAAGCTATGTAATTACATAATATAAATTCAAATTTTATTTTCTCAGAGACCTTTGATTATTATGAAATCACTTTTTTTTTTGTTTTTTTGAGACGGAGTCTCACTCTGTCGCCCAGGCTGGAGTGCAGTGGCGTCATCTCTGCTCACTGCAAGCTCCACCTCCTGGGTTCATGCCATTCTCTTGCCTCAGCCTCCTGAGTAGCTGGGACTACAGGCACCCGCCACCATGCCCGGCTAATTTTTTGTATTTTTTTTTTTTAGTACAGATGGGGTTTCACCTTGTTAGCCAGGATGGTCTTGATCTCCTGACCTCGTGATCTGCCCGCGTTGGGCTCCCAAAGTGCTGGGATTACAGGCGTGAGCCACCACATCTGGCCATGAAATCACATTCTTAATCTCCAGTAATACTTTCTTGCTTTAAAGTCTATTTTTCTGCTATCAATAGAGCTGCAATCGATATCTTTTAGATATTTGCATAACTTCTTTTCCTATCTTTGTCTTGCAACTTTTCTGTATCTAATGTTTTAGATATGCCTTTTATAAAATGCACACGATTTGCTTTTGCTTTTTTTTTTTTTTAAATAGGATACAATTTTATTTTTATTTTTTAGAAATGGAGTCTCACTCTGTCAACCAGAGGTTGAAACACAATAATAAAGACAAAAAAGAGGTTACTATGTGTGTAAATCTAAACAAACATTTACCTTTTAAACAATATAAAAGTTTGTTACTTGAATATATAAAATATATATTATATATAATATATATAAAAATATATATATATTATGGAGTTAAAAATATATAGATATATAGAAATTTATTATATTTGGTATCTAAAGTAGTCAAATTCATAGAAACAAAAAGTAGAATGTGGTTACCAGGGCCTGGAGGGGAGCGGGTAATGAGGAGCTGTTTAGAGTTTCAGGTCTTCCTTTTTATATTTGCTCATTATTCACCTCTCTCTGCTATGATTTCAGCTCATTATTTTAAAATGGAAGTTTGTGGGGTTTTTTTTGATGAGGGGGCTGGAGATTCCCCTTTCTTTGCCAAATACAACAATGTATTGTCAGTGATATAGCCTTTTTTGTTGTTGTACAATACACATAAAATTTACCATTTTAATCATTTTAAGTGTACAATTTAGTGGTATTAAGTATATTCACAATATTGTGCACCCATTACCACTATCCATTTCCAGAACTTTTTCATCACCCCAAACAGAAACTCTGTACTCATTAAAAATAACTCTCCATTTCCTCCCCATTCCAAGCCCCTGGTAACCTCTTTTCTACTTTCTGTCTTTATGAATTTGCCTACTCTAGATACCTCATTATGGTGGTTAATTTTATGTGTCAACTTGACTGGGTCATGGGGTGCCCATATATTTGATTAAACTTTATTTTATGTGTGTCTGTGAGAGTGTTTTGTGGTGAGATTAACATTTGAGTTGATAGACTAAGTAAAGCAGATTGTCCTCCCCAGTGTAGGTGGAACTTATCCAATCAGTTGAAGGGCTAAATATAACAAAAAGGCTGACTGTCCTCTTAGTAAGAGACAGTTCCTTCTATTTGACTACCTTTAAACTGGGACTTCGGTTTTGTTTTTTTTCTGCCTTTGGCCTCAAACTAAAACATTTTAACTCTTTCTAGGTCTGCAGCCTGCTGATCTTTGAACTGGAACTACAAATCAGCTCTCAGGGGTCTCTAGGTTGCCAACTCATCCTGCAGATCTTGAGACTTGTCAGACTCCATAATCACATAAGCTAATTCCTTATAAGTGTGTGTGTGTGTGTGTGCGCGCGCGTGCGCGCGTGTGTCTCCTCTTGGTTCTGTTTCTTTGGGAACCATGACTAATATAGATTTTCACACCAAGAGTGATTCTAAAGGAACAGAACTTCAAGGATAAATTTTATACATTTGTTATTGGATTTCTGGAATTGGTTCTGTAATCTGATGAAATTTAAAGACACTACTGACTATTTTCAGTAGTAAAAATTGTCCACGGCATGATCTGGTAATAGAAATATGCAGGCCAGGCTGGGCGCAGTGGCTCACGCCTGTAATCCCAGCACTTTGGGAGGCCGAGGCGGATGGATCACCTGAGGTCAGGAGTTCGAGAGCAGCCTGGCCAACATGACAAAACCCTGTCTCTACTAAAAACACAAAAATTAGGCAGGTGCCTGTAATCCCAGCTACTTGGGAGGCTGAGGCATGAGAATCCCTTGAACCTGGTAGATGGAGGTTGTAGTGAGCTGAGATCACGCCACTGCACTCTGGCCTGGGCGACAGAGTGAGACTCCATCTCAAAATATATGTATATGCAAAATATCTCCATTGGATACTCCTAATAACTACTTATAAGAAGCAAGGGTCTTGGTGACTATGTATATTGACATTTATGAACATATTTGTCAAACTAATGAAATGATGAGATTAGTCGGTTGCTGCTAATGTTGCTGGAAAAAGTGATGAAAGAAAAGGAGGAGCTCAGAAATTTGAATTCCCAGCTCAAGAGCTGCATAAATGACCTGACAGATTCTATGTATGCCCTGAAGGAGACCCTTATCTACTGTAGCCACAGAGCTGAGATTGCTGAAAATCAAATGCCAAATCTCATCCCGTGACTAACTGAATTACAAAGCAAGTCAAACTTCCAGCTTTGCAGGGTTTCTACTGTTAAAGCAAGGGCATTGATTGGGAAAGAATGGGGCACTATAAGTTGGATTAGGTATGTGTGGAAGACCCTGATTAAGCTGGGGACATTGAGTTCCTAAATATTGATGAGTCTTCTTTGCCAGTGAAAGTTGTCTCTCCATCCCTGTGGTGGCAGTGTCTCCACTCCAGTCTAAGTGGATTAACCCTGCACTGCCTGCGGAAACTGTAATGGCCTCTCCTGAGGCAACTGCCATGCAAGATAATGCTGATTGCCTTCAGGACCCACCCTACCACCCCTCTTTGTTATTAGATCTCTAACTACACTCAAGTCCCAGCAGGCGAGGTGAGGTATGAAGGTGACCCATGACAAGATGCACTACACTCCAAAAGAATGACTTGAGTTTTCTAATTTACACAAACAGGCATCCAGAGGATATGTATAGGAATGGGTACTAAGGATGTGAGATAATAGTGGAAGGCACATAAAGTTGGATTAGGCCAAATTTATTGACATGGGCCCACTAAGCAGACATTCTGGATTTAATGTTGCATCTCAGGGAATTAGGAAGGCCTCTAACGGTTTAATTGGTTGACTGAAACACAGACCAAAAGATGGCCCACAGTGAGCAAACTAGAAATTTCAAACTTGCCCTGGTTTAACGTAGAAGAAAGGAGATTGAAATGCTTGAGTTAATTTGTCATTTAAGACCTACTCACCAACACTGGGAGAGTTCAGAAGACACAGATCTCACCATTACTTTGAGAAATAAATTTGTCAGAGGAACCTCAGCATCCTCGAAGGGCTCTGTGATCACTCTTCTCTGTAGGTGACACCTTACAGCGGGACCTGCATTCACTGAATTAGAAAACCTAAATACGATGGGAATAATTGGATCCTGGGGTGACAGGGGAAAAGGGGCAGCACTCAACTGCCAAAGGCAAGGTACGTGTGGTTACCATAAGGGATAGCAGAGTCAAAGCAGCAATTAGAATAGTATGACTATGGTGTTGGCTAGTAGATTATAGTGTTCCTAGATGAGATATAGATAGAATGCCTACCAAATACTTGATCTGTATAAGCGGAAAAGTTCTAGGTCAAGTGAACAAAAGTCTAACTTGAATAATAAAAACAGAGTTACGGCCTCTCAATCAATTCCCAGACTTGAGCAAGTTTACAGATCCAGCACTACTTGAATGAAGGGGAGGCTCAGTGTCCTTGAGGAAGGACTCTGGTACACTGCCAAGAATACTGTTACTTTCTCTCAGCCTTCCCCAAAGGGACATATGGCCTTTCTATCAGAATAACTGTGCATTGAAGAAAAATACTTAATCAGACCTTTTAGGGACTACTGGACAATGGCTCTGAACTGGCACTAATTTCTGGAGACCCAAAATGTCACTGTGGTCCACCAGTCAAGAGTATGGGCTTATGGAGGGTCAAATGATCAATGGAATTTTAGCTCAAGTCCATCTCAAAGTGGATGCAGAGGATCTGTGAGCCTATCTTGTGGTTATTTCCCCAGTCCTGGAATGTGTAATTGGAACAGATACATTGAGCAGCTAGCAGGATCTTCACATTGGTTCCCTGACTTATGGAGCAGGGGCTATTATAGTGAGAAATCCTCCTGTAATCCTCTGTGAATAGCTATTCTCCTTTTGTGAGTAGCTCTTGGCCTACAACTGGGCCTTAGTAGATACCGAATGCTTAGCCACAGACCACCAAGTTGCCATGTGACCTGAACTGCCCATCATGAACTAGGTGTTATCTGATCTACCAAGCCATAAAGTTGGGTATGAATAATGGCACTCCATCATCAAATGGAAGTGGTATATACATGGTTAGGTCTGAGCAGGTCCTGAAGGCACATGTAAATTACATTAAGAAGTAGCCCAACTGTCCATGGTGCCTGTTTCTGCTACCCTGCCTTCTCTCTCCCAGCCTGCACTTATGGCCTCATTGGGAGTTCCCTATGATCAGTTTACAGAGGAAGAGGAGTCTTGGACCTGGTTTACCAATGGTTTTGCATGATATGCAGGTACTACACAAAAGTGGACAGTCTCTATCTGAGATATCCATGAAGGACAGTGGGCAGAATTTTAGGCAGTGTACCTGGTTGTGGACTTTGCTTAGAAGAAGAAATGGCCAGGTGTGCAATTATATGTCAAATTATGGGCTGTAGTCAGTGCTTTGTCCAGATATGGACTTGGAAGGAACATGATTAGAAAACAGGTGACAAAGAAATTTGGGGAAGAGGTATGCAGACAGATCTCTCTGAATGGGCGAAGGATGTGAAGATATTTATGTCCCATGTGAGTGCTCAACAAAGGGTGACCTCAGCAGATAAGGATTTCAGTAATCAAGTAAATATGATGAGCCGGGTGCAGTGGCTCACACCTGTAATCCCAGCACTTTGGGAGGCAAAGGCAGGAAGATCACCTGAGGTTAGGAGTTCAAGACCAGCCTGGCCAACATGGTGAAACTCTGTCTCTACTAAAAATACAAAAATTAGCCAGGTGTGGTGATGTGCACCTGTAGTCCCAGCTACTTGGGAGGCTGAGGCATGAGAAATGCTTGAACCCGGGAGGCAGAGGTTGCAGTGAGCCGAGATCGTGCCATTGCACTCCAGCCTGGGTGACAGAGCAAGACTCCATCTCAAAAAAAAAAAAAAAAAAAAAAGTAGATATGATGACCTGTTCTGTGGATACCAGTCATCCTCTTTACTCAGCCCCCTATGTCACTGCCTGATGGGCTCATGAACAAAGTAGCCATGGTGGCAGGGATAGAGGTTATGCGTGGGCTCAGCAACATGGACTTCTATTCAACAAGGCTGACCTGTCTATGGCCACTGCTAAGGGCCCAATCTGATAGCAGTAGAGACAAACACAGAGTCCCCAGTATGGCAGTATTTCCCAGGATGATCAGCCAGCTATCTGGCAGCAGGCTGATTACACTAGAATATGTTAATCATGGAAGGGGCAGCGTTTTGTCCTTCCTGGAAGGAAACTGGACTACTACTTCACAATGGAGGTATGGAAGAGTGTGTCTAGAATATAATAGATCCCTTAGAGTATCTCTTACTATTACCACACCCTATGATTCTGGTCAATGGGAAACTACAGCAACCCAATCCATGCAGGACTACTAATGGCCCACGCTCTTCAGGAATAAAGGTTCGGGTCACCCCATCAGGTAAAGAACCACAATCAGCTGAGATGCTTGCTGAAGGCAAAGTCAACACAGAATGGGTAGTAGAAGAAGGTAGTTATCAATACCAGTCAAGTTTTGTCATATCATGTTAGGTGGAATTAGGACCTCATTTCTGTCTCTATTTAGGGATAAAGGAGATGTGTATGGTGGGTGCTACATTGACAAGGGGTGGACTTGTGATGGTTATTTTTATGTATCTACTTTACTTGGTTATAAGGTGCCCAGATATTTACTCAAACATTATTCTGAGTATTTCTCCGAGGGTGTTTTTGAATTAGATTAACACTGAAGTCAGTAGACTGAGTAAAGCAGATTGCCCTCCCTAATGTGGACAGGCATCATCCAATTAGTTGAAGGCCTGAATAGAACAAAAAGGCTGAGTCTTCCCCAACTAAGAAAGTATTTTTGCTGCCTGACTGCCTTTGGACTGGAACATCTGCTTTTTCCTGCTTTCAGTCTTGAACTAAAAGAGTTTAGCTCATCCAGAGAGAGAAGGCAGACAGACAGACAGAATCTCCTATTGGTTCTGTTTCTTTGGATATCCCTGACTAACACACTCATATAAGTAGAATCATACAATATCTATATCCTTTTATGTCTGGCCTATTCACTTAGCATATTTTCTTCTTTTTTTTTTAGACTGAGTTTCACTCTGTGGCCCAGGTTGGAGTGCAGTGGCGCAATCTCAGCTCACTGCAAGCTCCGCCTCCCGGGTTCACGCCATTCTCCTGCCTCAGCCTCCTGAGTACCTGGGACTACAGGCGCCCGCCGCCACGCCCGGCTAATTTTTTGTATTTTTAGAAGAGACAGGGTTGTACTGTGTTAGCCAGGATGGTCTCGATCTCCTGACCTCGTGATCCACCCTCCTCGGCTTCCCAAAGTGCTGGGATTACAGGCATGAGCCACCGCGCCCGGCCTTCGCTTAGCATATTTTCAAAGTTCGTCATGTTGTGGCACTAATCAGAGATATAACCTTTTTTAAATGGGAATTTCTTCTAGAATGTCCAATGTCTAGACTTTAGTTCACCAAACTGCCAGTTTGGTGAAGTCTTTAATCCAGCCTTGATGGATAAGGGAATTCTTCTTGAACATGATGCTTATCTGAGACTTAAAGAATGAGTCAGGTGAAAGTGGCAGTAGTGCGCAGCTAGAAAAATGTTCCAGGTAGAAGAAATAGTATCTATTTAAAAGCCTGATATGAGATACAATGTGCTGTGTTTAGTGACCCGAGAATTTCTTTTTTTCTTTTTTTTTTTTTTTGAGACAGAGTCTTGGTCTGTCGCCCAGGCTGGAGTGCAGTGCAGAGCTCACTGTAAGCTCCGCCCCCCGGGTTCCCGCCATTCTCCTGCCTCAGCCTCCCGAGTAGCTGGGACTACAGGCGCCGCCACCTCGCCCGGCTAATTTTTTGTATTTTTTAGTAGAGACGGGTTTCACCGCGTTAGCCAGGATGGTCTCGATCTCCTGACCTCGTGATCCGCCCGTCTCGGCCTCCCAAAGTGCTGGGATTACAGGCCTGAGCCACCGCGCCCGGCCGAACTTCTTAGTATGGATGGAGCTTAAAGAGCCAAGTGGCAAGAGACTATATTAGAGAGATTGGTAAGGACCACATCATGGTTAACTCTTAGTGAACAAAGAATATAGAAAATACCAAAGAGAGGAACTATTCCTTCCCCCATTACTCATGGGATGATAAGAGTTTATGTCATGTCTTTTCATCAGCACAATTTGTTGAATTATCCAGTAAACCCAGATTAAGAATGAAGACTTCCTGGACCACTAAAGTTAAAGGTCAAAAAGGCTTGGGAATCAAGGTGCTGATGAGGAGAATCAACTCTTGGATCTACTCTGCCCTTTTCTCAGTACTTTACCTTTTTCTTAAAGTCACCGTGTTCTCTCAGAATGCGTTTTACAATGTCTTGCTACCTTAGGTACTTAATAAATGTTGCCCTGAAAGTTTGGTCATATATCAACCTTGTTATGTTATGCTAAGCTCTAGGAGAGGTGGTTTTTTTTTTTTCCTTTCTTTCCAAGGAGACCAGCATACCTTTACTTTGCCATTCTGAAAGAAGAGAGTCCAGTGATGGCCATCTTGACTGCTGGAGATGAGGAACTCCTTCACATACATGTTGGTAAGTAGAGATTTTACTCCCTGAGTAGTTATTCCTGTGACTTTCATTGTCTTCTGGAAGTCCACTTGCAGCCACTCTTTTGGATTATTCACCTGAGGGCAATAGAGTTGGATTAGTAGCCTCTTGGTAACCATTTACTCCCAGAAATTCCCAAATCCCTCTTAACCATACCACAGCATTTCTCACTCTACTTTCTTTTTTGGAGATGGAGTCTCGCTTTGTCACCCGGGCGGGAGTGCAATGGCACGATCTCAGCTCACTGAACCTCTGCCTCCCAAGTTCAAGCGATTCTCCTGCCTCAGCCTCCCGAGTACCTGTGGTTACAGGTACCCACCACCATGCCCGGATAATTTTCTATTTTTAGTAGAGATGAGGCTTCACCAGGTTGGCCAGGCTGGTCTTGAACTCCTGACTTTAGGTGATCTGCCACCTAGGCCTCCCAAAGTGCTAGGATTACAGGAGTGAGCCACTGTGCCCAGCCTCACTCTTTCTTTCTTTCTTTCTTTTTTTTTTTTTTTTTTTTTTTTTTGAGACGGAGTCAGGCACGGTCGCCTGGGCCAGAGTGCAATAGTGTGATCTCAGCTCACTGCAACGTCCGCCTCCCAGGTTCATGTGATTATCCTGCCTCAGCAAAAGACTGGTCTCGAACTCCTGACCTTGTGATCAGCCCGCCTCAGCCTCCCAAAGTGCTGGGATTACAGGCATGAGCCACCGCGCTGCCAGGCCTCTACTTTCTATTGGCTAATCAGTCTCTCTTATTCAACTCTAAGCAACTTCAGGGCCAAAATTTTTCACAATTCACCTTTGTATCCCTAGACGCATCCTGGGGATACTAAGATGCACAGTAAATGTTTACTTTCCATTGATGTAATGAGAAACCTGGAAAGAAAGCTAATTGTTGATATTTATATGTAAAATGGACTTTAGCTTCTACAATTCTTTGACAGATATTAGCCCATAATCAAACTTCCTTGACACTCTTTTTAGGACTAACAGTTGACAGAAATACCTCGGAAGAAACAGTCAAGGGCTTCCCCCATTTTTTCCCCAACCACTGCTTTGAGTCAGTTAAAGAGTAAATCTGTTGCCTCTTACCTGAGGTCTCCAGGCATTACTCCTTCCTTGGAGGTTAAGTCGAGCTTTTGAAGGAGACCAGGTGGCAAACATATTGGTGAAGTAGGATGAAGCAGTAATCTGTGCATCTGATATTGCTTTACTCTCCATTCCCAACGGCATGCTGCAACCTCAAAGAAAAGAAAAAAGAAGGTTATCACAAGGACATGCTTCAGCATCAGTTATACTGAGCAGCCTCCACTGATATTCTAGGGCTACTGTCATCGTAATATCATTTCTCAGGTGTTAACTTTTGCATAGATTCTGTTATTGGTTTTTTGTTTTGTTTTGTTTTTTGAGATGGAGTCTCGCTTTGTTACCCAGGCTGGAGTGCAGTGGCGTGATCTCGGCTCACTGCAACCTCCACCTCCCGGGTTCAAGTGATTCTCTTGCCTCAGCCTCCAGAGTAGCTGGGACTACAGGCGCACGCCACCATGACCAGCTAATTTTTTGTATTTTTAGTACAGACGGGGTTTCACCGTGTTAGCCAGGATGGTCTTGATCTCCTGACCTCGTGATCTGCCCACCTTGGCCTCCCAAAGTGCTGGGATTACCGGTGTGAGCCACCACGCCCAGCCAATTCTGTTATTGTTATCTGTTTTCTGGCCAGCTCTTCCCACTTTGTGTGACTCTTTAATTTTCCTTGTTTCTTTTCTTCTTCTACTTTTATTTTAGGTTCTAGGGGGTATATGGGTAGGTTTGTTGCATGGGTAAATTGCATGTCACTGAGGCTTGGTGTATGAATGATCCCCTCACCCAGGTAGTGAGTGTAGTACCCAATACGTAACCTTCAAACCCACACCCCCCTCCCAACCTCTCCCCTCCTGAGTTTCCATTATTGTGTCCATGTGCATTTAATGTTTAGCTCCCATTTATGAGAACAGGTGATATTTGGTTTTCTGTTCTTGCATTAGTTCATTTATGATAATGGCCTCTAGCTGCATCTATGTTGCTGAAAAGGACATGAACTCATTCTTTTTTATGGCTGCATAGTATTCCATGGTATGTATGTACCACATTTTCTTTATCCAGTCTGTTGTTGATGGGCATTTAGGTTGATTCCATGCCTTTGCTATTGTGAATCGTGCGGAAATGAATATATGTATACATGTGTCTTTATGACAGAATGATTTATATTCCTTTGAGTATACACCCAGTTATGGCGTTGCTGGGTTGAATGGTATTTCTGGGTTTGCCCAGGACTGCGCTGGTTTTAGCACTGACAATTTTGTGTCCTGATACTGGGAACCCTCCCCCAGTCTCAGGATAACTAGAACAGTTAGTCGCCCTACCCACAGTTGAGGGAAGAAGAATATAGGATGACTTGGCACTTACTATTTAAATCACAGCCCATCAACTCCATGCGAAGAGTGCTGCGAATGCTATAATGAGTTGGGTGCAAACGGATGTATCGAGCAATAATTGGAGGGTTAAAAATATTGTGTTTTATCCCAGATGAATCCACATTGCCAAAGAAGACCTGTATGGAGAGATTAGCACAAATACATGGAAAGTGAATACACAGTAAAAAACAATTTTTTGTCAATCACATCTTCCTTCTAATTTGCTTTGTGCATTTCTCAACAGCACCCAACATCTACGTAAGACAACTATGGTTAGATGAATGTTACGATGGTAGACACAAAGGAGGAAAGCACCAAGAAGAAGTGGGAACAAGGGAAATTATTAGGTCTGGGGCAAGTGAAGTCATTTTCTACTGCAAACTGAACAACCTGCTCCTGAATGACTACCAGGTAAATAATGAAATGAAGGCAGATGTAAAGCTGTTCTTTGAAACCAAGGAGAACGAAGACACAACGTACCAGAATCTCTAGGACACATTTAAACCAGTGTTTAGAGGGAAATTTATAGCACTAAATGCCCACAAGAGAAAGCAGGAAATATTGAAAATTGACACCCTAACATCAAAATTAAAGAATTAGAGAAGTAACAGCAAACAAATTCAAAAGCTAGCAGAAGACATGAAATAACTAAGATCAGAGCAGAACTGAAAGAGATAGAGACACGAAAAACTCTTCAAAAAATCAATGAATCCAGGATCGTGATCTGCCCGCCTTGGCCTCCCAAAGTGCTGGGATTACAGGCGTGAGCCACCGCGCCTGGCCTTCACTTAGCATATTTTCAAAGTTCATCATGTTGTGGCACTAATCAGAGATATAACCTTTTTTAAATGGGAATTTCTTCAACAAAATAGATAGACTGCTAGCCAGACTAATAAAGAAGAAAAGAATCAAGTAGATGCAATAAAAAATGATATTGGTGATATCACCACTGATCCCACAGAAATACAAACTACCATCAGAGAATACTTATAAACACATCTATGAAAATAAACTAGAAAATCCAGAAGAAATAGATAAATTCCTGGACACATACACTCTCCCAAGTCTTAGCCAGGAAGAAGTCAAATCACTGAATAGACCTATAACAAGTTCTGAAATTGAGGCAGTAATTAATAGCCTACCAACCAAAAAAAAATCCAGGACCAGACAGATTCACAGCTGAATTCTACCAGAGGTACAAAGAGGAGGTGGTACCATTCCTTCTGAAACTATTCCAAACAATAGAAAAAGAGGGAATCCTCCCTAACTCATTTTATGAGGCCAGCATAATCCTGATACCAAAACCTGGCAGAGACACAACAAAAAAAGAAAATTTCAGGCCAATATCCCTGATGAACATCAGTGCGAAAATCCTCAATAAAATACTGGTTAACTGAATTCAGCAGCACATCAAAAAGCTTATCCTCCACAATCAAGTTGGCTTCATCCCTGGGATGCAAGGCTGGTTCAACATATGCAAATCAATAAACATAATCCATCACATAAAGAGACCCGAAGACAAAAACCACATGATTATCTCAATAGATGCAGAAAAGGCCTTCGATAAAATTCAATACCTCTTCATGCTAAACACTCTCAATAAACTAGGTATCGATGGAACATACCTCAAAATAATAAGAGCTATTTATGACAAACCCACAGCCAATATCACACGGAATGGGCAAAAACTGGAAGCATTCCCTTTGAAAACTGGCACAAGACAATGATGCCCTCTCATACCACTCCTATTCAACATAGTATTGGAAGTTCTGGCCAGGGCAATCAGGCAAGAGAAAGCAATAAAGCGTACTCAAATAGGAAAAAAGGAAGTCAAATTGTCTCTCTTTGCAGATGACATGATTGTATATTTAGAAAATCCCATCATCTCAGCCAAAAACCTCCTTAAGCTGATAAGCAACTTCAGCAAATTCTCAGGATACAAAGTCAATGTGCAAAAATCACAAGCATTCCTACACACCAATAACAGACAAACGGATAGCCAAATCATGAGTGAACTCCCATTCACAATTGCTACGGAGAATAAAATACCTAGGAATACAACTTACAAGGGATGTGAAGGACCTCTTCAAGGAGAACTACACACCACTGCTCAATGAAATAAAAGAGGACACAAACAAATGGAAGAGCATTCCATACTCATGGATAGGAAGAATCAATATCGTGAAAATGGCCATACTGCCCAAAGTAATTTATAGATTCAATGCTATCTCCATCAAGCTACCACTGACTTTCTTCACAAAATTGGAAAAAACTACTTTAAACTTCAGATGGAACCAAAAAAGAGCCCACATAGCCAAGACAATCCTGGGCAAGAAGGACAAAGCTGGAGGCATCATGCTACCTGACTTCAAACTACAGTACAAGACTACAGTAACCAAAACAGCATGGTACTGGTACCAAAACAGAGATATAGACCAATGGAACAGAACGGAGGCCTCAGAAATAACACCACACAGCTACAACCATCTTTTCTTTGACAAACCTGACACAAACAAGCAATGGGGAAAAGATTCCCTATTTAATAAATGGTGTTGGAAAAACTGGCTAGCCATATGCAGAAAACTGAAACTGGACCCCTTCCTTACACCTTTTACAAAAATCAACTCAAGATGGATCAAAGACTTAAATGTAAGACCTAGGACCATAAAAATCCTAGAGGGAAACCTGGGTAATACCATTCAGGACATAGGCATGGGCAAAGACTTCATGTCTAAAACACCAAAAGCAATGACAACAAAAGCCAGAATTGACAAATGGGATCTAATCAAACTAAGGAGCTTCTGCACAGCAAAAGAAACTATCATCAGAGTGAACAGGCAACCTACAGAATGGGAGAAAATTTTTGCAATCTATCCATCTGACAAAGGGCTAATATCCAGAATCTACAAAGAACTTAAAACAAATTTACAAGAAAAAAACAACCCCATCAAAAAATGGGCAAAGGATATGAATAGACACTTCTCAAAAGAAGACATTTATGCAGCCAACAGACATATGAAAAAATGCTCATCATGACTGGGTATTAGAGAAATGCAAATCAAAACCACAATGAGATACCATTTTGTGCAGGTTTGTTACATATGTATACTTGTGCCATGTTGGTGTGCTGCACCCATCAACTCGTCAGCACCCATCAACTCGTCATTTACATCAGGTATAACTCCCAATGCAATCCCTCCCCCCTCCCCCCTCCCCATGATAGGCCCCGGTGTGTGATGTTCCCCTTCCTGAGTCCAAGTGATCTCATTGTTCAGTTCCCACCTATGAATGAGAACATGTGGTGTTTGGTTTTCTGTTCTTGCGATAGTTTGCTGAGAATGATGGTTTCCAGCTGCATCCATGTCCCTACAAAGGACACGAACTCATCCTTTTTTTTTGGCTGCATAGCATTCCATGGTGTATATGTGCCACATTTTCTTAATCCAGTCTGTCACTGATGGATATTTGGGTTTATTCCAAGTCTTTGCTATTGTGAATAGTGCCGCAATAAACATACGTGTACATGTGTCTTTATAGCAGCATGATTTATAATTCTTTGGGTATATACCCAGTAATGGGATGGCTGGGTCATATGGTACTTCTAGCTCTAGATCCTTGAGGAATCACCACACTGTTTTCCATAATGGTTGAACTAGTTTACAATCCCACCAACAGTGTAAAAGTGTTCCTGTTTCTCCACATCCTCTCCAGCACCTGTTGTTTCCTGACTTTTTAATGATTGCCATTCTAACTGGTGTGAGATGGTATCTCATTGTGGTTTTGATTTGCATTTCTCTGACGGCCAGTGATGATGAGCAATTTTTCATGTGTCTGTTGGCTGTATGAATGTCTTCTTTTGAGAAATGTCTGTTCATATCCTTTGCCCACTTTTTGATGGGGTTGTTTGTTTTTTTCTTGTAAATTTGTTTGAGTTCTTTGTAGGTTCTGGATATTAGCCAACATGGCACAAGTATACATATGTAACAAACCTGCACGTTATGCACATGTACCCTAGAACTTAAAGTATTAAAAAAAAAAAGTTATGTTAAAAGAAAGACTGAAATGAAAGCAATAGTTGCTTGGAATTAGGGGTGGTAGTGGGAATTTACTGCATATGGGCTGAGGGAAGTTTTTGAGATGATGAAAATGCTCTAAAACCATAAATTTACTAAAAAATAATGTATACAGTTACAATGGGCACATTTTACGATATGTAAATTATACCACAATAAAGCTTTATGTACCATTAAAAAAAAAAAAAGAGATACCATTTCATGCCAGTTAGAATGGTGATCATTAAAAAGTCAGGAAACAACAGATGCTAGAGAGGTTGTGGAAAAATAGCAACGCTTTTACACTGTTGATGGGAGTGTAAATTAATTCAACCATTGTGGAAGACAGTTTGGCGATTCCTAAAGGATCTAGAACTGGAAATACCATTTGACCCAGCAATCCCATTACTGGGCATATGCCCAAAGGATTATAAATCATTCTACGATAAAGACACATGCACATGTATTTTTATTGTGGCACTATTCACAATAGCAGAAGACTTGGAACCAACCCAAATGTCCATCAATGATAGACTGGATTAAGAAAATGTAGCACATATACACCATGGAATACTATACCGCCATTAAAAAGGATGAGTTCATGTCCTTTGCAGGGACATGGATGAAGCTGGAAACCATCATTCTCAGCAAACTATCACAAAATCAGAAAACCAAACACTGCATGTTCTCACTCATAAGTGGGAGCTGAACAATAAGAACATATAGAAGCAGGGAGGGGAACATCGCACACCAGGGCCTGTTGGGGGGTGGGGGGTTAGGAGAGGGATAACATTAGAAGAAATACCTGATGTAGGTGACGGGTTGATGGGTGCACCAAACCACCAGGGCACATGTATACCTATGTAACAAAACTGCACGTTCTGCACATGTACCCCAGAACTTCAAATATAATTTAAAAAAATAAATAAATAAAATAAGCATCCAAATAGGAGAGAATAGTAAAATCATCTCTTTTTGCAGATGACACGATCGTACATGTAGAAAACTCTAAAGACTCAACAAAAAATTATTAGAACTAATACATGATTCTGTAAAGTTGCAGGATACAAAATCAACATACAGAAGTCAGTGGTGTTTCTATACACTATAAACTATCCCAAAGGAAATTAGAAAATAATCTTATTTACAATAGCAACAAAAGAATAAAATACTTATGAATAGACTTAACCAAAGAAATGAAAGACTCGTACAATGAAAATATAGAAAACATTTATGAAGGAAATTAAAGAAGACACAGATAAATAAAAGATATTCCATATTCCTAGATTGAATTAGTATTGTTAAAATGTCCACAATACCCAAAGTAATCTATAGATTTGATGTGATCTGTATCAAAATCTCAAAATCTCAATGGTGTTCTTCACAGAAATTAAAAAAAAATTTAAATTAATATGAAATCACAAAAGACCCCAAGAGGGCAAAGCAATTTTTTTTTTTTTTGAGACAGAGTATTGCTCTGTCACCCAGGTTGGAGTGCCAGTGGTACAATCTCGGCTCACCACAACCTCTGCCTCCCAGGTTCAAGTGATTCTCCTGCCTCAGCTACCACACCTGGCTAATTTTTGTATTTTTTCAGTAGAGACGGGGTTTTACCATGTTAGTGAGGCTGCTCTTAAACTCCTGACCTCAAGTGATCAACCCATCTCAGCCTCCCAAAGTGCTGGGATTACAGGTGTGAGCCACCACATGCAGCCAGGCAAAGCAATCTTAAGAAGAACAAAGCTAGAGGAATCATACTTCCTGATTTCAAAATATACTACAAGTCTCCAGTAATCAAAATAGTATGGTGCTGGCATAAAAATAGACACATCAACCAAGGGAACAGAATAGAAAAGCCCAGAAATAAATTCACACATTTACTGTCAACAGATTTTTGACAAGGGTGCCAAGAACACACAACAGGAAAAAGAGAGTCTCTTCAATAAATGATATTGGGAAAACTGAATTTCCACATGCAGAAGAAAGAAATTGGGCCCTTTTCTCAAACTATACATAAAATTCAACTCAAAATTGATTAAACACTTGTATATAAGACCTGAAACTATAAAACTCCTAGAAGAAAACAGGAAAAAAACTTCCTGATATTGATTTGGGCAATACTTTTTTCATATGACACCAAAATCACAGGCAACAAAAACAAAAACAGACAACTGGGATTGCATCAAACTAAAAACTTTCTACACAGCAAAAGAAATAATCAACAGAGTGAAAAGGCAACCTATGGAATGGATGAAAATATTTGCAAACTGTATATCTGATAATGGGTAAGAAACTCAAACAACACATTAGTAAGAAACAAACTACAGACACTTCTCAAAAGAAGACATTCATACAGCCAACAGACACATGAAAAAATGCTCATCATCACTCGCCATCAGAGAAATGCAAATCAAAACCACAATGAGATACCATCTCACACCAGTTAGAATGGCAATCATTAAAAAATCAGGAAACAACAGGTGCTGGAGAGGATGTGGAGAAATAGGAACAGTTTTACACTGTTGGTGGGACTGTAAACTAGTTCAACCATTGTGGAAAACAGTGTGGCGATTCCTCAAGGATCTAGAACTAGAAATACCATTTGACCCAGCCATCCCATTACTGGGGATATACCCAAAGGATTATAAGTCATGCTGCTATAAAGACACATGCACACGTATGTTTACTGCGGCACTATTCACAATAGCAAAGACTTGGAATCAACCCAAATGTCCATCAGTGACAGACTGGATTAAGAAAATGTGGCACATATACACCATGGAATACTATGCAGCCATAAAAAGGATGAGTTCGTGTCCTTTGTAGGGACATGGATGCAGCTGGAAACCATCATTCTCAGCAAACTATTGCAAGAACAGAAAACCAAATACCTCGTGTTCTCATTTATAGGTGGGAATTGAACAATGAGATCACCTGGACACAGGAAAGGGAGCATCACACACCGGGTCCTATTGTGGGGAGGGGGGAGGGAGGAGGGATAGCATTAGGAGATATACCTAATGTAAATGATGAGGTAATGGGTACAGCACACCAACATGGCACATGTATACATATGTAACAAACCTGCATGTTGTGCACATGTACCCTAGAACTTAAAGTATAATAATAAAAAAAAAAAAGAAACAAACAACCCAATTAAAAATGGGCAAAGGACCCAAATAGAATTTTTCAAAAGAAGAAATATAAAAGGCCAACAGATAAATGATGCTCAGCATCACTAACCCACAGGGAAATGCAAATCAAAACACAATGAGATATTCCCTCACATCTATTAGAATAGTGTCTTAGTCTGTTATTATGGACTATAACTTATTATAGACTATAATTTATTATGCTGATATGACAGAATACCACAGACTGAGTAATTTGTAGTGAACAGAAATGTATTTGGCTCACAGTTCTGGAGGCTGGGCAGTCCAAGATCAAGAGGCCAACATCTGGCAGAGGCTTTCTTTCTGTATCATAACATGGCAGAAGGGCAAAAAGAGGGCAAGAGACAGCAAGAGTTCAAATTCACAGCCTTAGGTGCTTTTGTAACTGGCATTAATCCATTCATGAGGGTGGAGTCCTCATAACCTAAACACCTCCCATTCGGCCCTACCTCCCAACACTGTTGCATTGGGAATTAAGTTTCCAACACATGTTTTTTTGGGGAAAACACTCAAACCAGAGCAAATAGCTATTATCAAAATGATAAAAAGATGACAAATGGTGGTAATGTGAAGAAAAGGAAACCCTTGTATGCTGTTGCTGCAAAAATAAATTGGTACAGCCATTATGAAAAACATCATAGAGTTTCCTCAAAAAACTAAAACTAGAATACCATATGATCTGGCAATCTCACTTCTGGTATATATCCAAAGGATATAAAATCAGTATGTTGAATATCTGCACTCCCATGTTCACTGTAACAGTATTCACAATAGCCAAGATATGCAAACAACCTAAGTGTGTTCATTGATGGATAGAGGGATAAAGAAAATCTAATATATATCATATATCATATATCATATATATATATATATACACACACACATATATGTCTGATGGAATATGCCCACAATTATAAAATATTATTCAGACTTAAAATAGAAGAAAATCCTGCCACTTGTGATAACATGGATGAAGCTGGAAAATATTATGCTAAGTGTAATAAGCCAGACACAGAAAGAAAAATACTTCATGACCTCATATGTGGAATCTAAGATGGTCAAACTCCTAAAAGCAGACAGTAGAATGTTAGGTGCTAGGGACCGTGGTGTGGGGGAAACAGGAAGATGTTGATCAAAGGGTACAAAATTTCACTTATGCAAGATAAATTAGTTCTGGAGATCTAATGTACGATATAGTAACTATAGTAAACAATACTGTATTGTATACTTGAAATTTGCTAAAACAAAGTCATAAATGTTCTCACCACAAAAAAGGTAGCTAGGCAAAGAGATAGATATATCTTAATTAGCTTGCTTGTGGTGACCATTTCACAATGTATCAAACATCATATATCAAAAACAACATAAATCGAAACATCTTAAATATATGTACCTCTTAAATATATGCAACTTTTATTTGTCAATTATATCTAAGTAAAGATTTTTAAAAAGAGATGCAGTTTCTTGGGCACCAAGTCAGGTCTACTGAATCAGAATCTAAATTTTAATAAGATCCTTAGGTGTTTCATAAGCACACTAAAGTTTGAAAAACACTGGCAGAGGACAGAGACAGCTGTGAAAGAGTACTGGGAATGCACAGCCTATCCTCCACACTGGTCTCAGAATGATCTTCTAAGAATGTAGTGTGTACGTGTGTGTGTGTGTAGAGAGACAGAGAGTCTACAATGTGGGCATTAATGAATGATCCCACTGTATGAATTAATGAGACACATATTAGTATCCAAAACATGGGATTTCGTACCTTGACATGTCTGGGTTCTGGACAAAATTATATAACATATTCAAGGGAAAGGGAATACAGTTTGAGAAATATGGTAGTAATGCCAATTTGAAAGGCCTAGATTTAAACCATGGCATACAGCATAAGAAATACTGAAAATGATATAACTCGCAGAACACTTGGGATTTTTTTATCTGCTTGAATACACTAAAATAGGAATCAATGTAAGTCTATTATATGATCACACATCAGAGTTTAGTATCATGGGAAATTTTTAAAAATTATTCTGCCATGTAGCATTTTTTCTTCCCATGGAATAGAAAATATTAATAAATTTGTGGCTTTGTTCCTAAACAAGTTACACCAGAAATCACAACATTCTTTTTTATAAATATGTCTGTATTGGGGGGTTAAAATAGAATGAATAAAATATTCAAATCATAGAACTTTATTTAAAGATTTACCAAGGATTTTGTTTTCTCTGCTGCTCTCCTCTCTATATAGGAGAAGATTTGACCTTCTATTTTATGGCCTTGCAAGAGCTTGCAAGACTTGGCTCTTGCAAGAGCTAGTATAATTAAATCCCAGGTAATAAGTAAACACTCCAACCCACCTCTCTGGGGTGGGATGGTGCAAAATTATTTGTAGAAAGCCACCTGTTTCGTCTAGCTACCTCCTGCATAAGTGGGTACTGGCAGCTCTTGGGGGCCTGAATTTTATGTCTCATTTTGACTAAAATAATGAATGTGTAGTCTGACTCCAAAAGGGGATAGTCATCTTTGATTTGAGATAGGTCTCATTGTGTTTCCAAATTTCTGATTTAAAAGAAATTTGTTGCTACAGAATAATCATTGAGAAGTAGAAAAAGTTTTGAAATGAAGTATATATCAATGTAAAATGCCATTCCGTTTTATCAGCATCTGAAAAGTTTATGTTGAACTTAAGAGTATTATATAGCTAATAAATGTTGATCATTAACTTGTGACTAAACTGTATGTGCTAGGAAGAATATGATCTCCCAGTGATGTCCACATTTTAATCCCCAGAACATTTGACTATGTTATGTTGCATGGCAAGAGGGACTTAAGGTTGCAGATGGAATTAAGTTTGCCAATTAGCTGATGTCAAAATAGGGAGAATATCCTGGATTATCCAGGTCTGCCCAATGTAATCACAAGAGGCCTTGAAAGTGAAAGAGAGAGGTAGAAGAGGAGAGTCGAAGGGAGATGTGACTACTTAAGAATAGTCAGAAAGGTGCAATGTTACTGGCTTCGAAGATGGAGGAAGGAGACCATGAGTTAATGAATGTGTGTGGCCTCTAGAAGCTGGAAAAGAAAGGAAAAAGGATTCTTTCTTTTTTGAGACAGAGTCTCACTCTGTCGTCCAGGCTGGAGTGCAGTGGTGCGATCTCGGCTCACTGCAAGCTCTGCCTCCCAGGTTCACACCATTCTCCTGACTTAGCCTCCCAAGTAGCTGGGACTACAGGCTCCCGAAAAAGGATCCTTTCCTAGAGCTTCCAGAAAGAAATGCAGCCCTGATGACACCTTGATTTTAGCCCACTGAGACTTGGGTCAGTCTTCTGCCCTATAGAACTGTAAGATAATAAACTTGTGTTGTTTTAAGCCATAGTAAGTTTGTGGTAATTTGCCACCCCAGTATTAGAAAACTAATACCCTACATACATTGACTTTGCTTTCATTCATTACTCAATCTTTGTGCCTTGATTAGAAACCTGCTTGGGGAGACAATTTATTAATTCAACAAATAGTTAATGACTGACTACATAAATCCTAGATTCCATATATTATGTACCAGGCATTGTGCTAGAAGGCCTCACTGGTAAATTCTACTAAATGTATGAGGAAGGATTAACATTAATCCTTCTTAAACTCTTCCAAGAGATAGAAAAGGAGAGTAAACTTTACAACTCATACTATGAGGCCACCATTATCTTGACATCAAAGCCAGACAAATATATCACAAGAAAAGAAAATTACAAATTGCATGCAATTGAATATGTGAATATAATATTCCCTTAGGCATATAGATGCAAAAATCTTCAACAAAATATTAGCAAACCAAATCCAGCAGCATGTTATAAAGGTTATATCCCATGCTCAAGTGGAAATTATCCCAATAATGCAAGAGTGGTTCAGCATAAGACAATCAATCCACCAGTCAACTCCACATTAATAAAATATAGGGGAAAAAAATCCTGCAAGTTTATTCTGGTTGATGCAGAAAAATCACTTGATAAAGCTGAACACTTTTTCATGACAAGAAAAAAAAATAAAACCAGTAAGCAAACTAGAAATAGAAGAGAAAATCCACAACATGATAAAGAGCATTCATAAAATACCCAAAACTAACATCACACTCAATGGTAGAAGACTGAAAGATATTTCCCTAACATCAGAAATGAGACAAGAATGCCTGCTGTTATGACTTCTATTCAAAATTGTATTGGAAGTCTTAGCCAGAGCAATTAGGAAAAAAAGAAATAAAAGCCTTCCAAATTGAAAAGGAATAAGTAAAGCTATCTTATTCTCAGATGAACATGAGCTTATATATGGAAAACCCCAAAGAATCCACAAAACACTATAGAGCTAATAAATGAATTCAGCAAAGTTGCAGGATATAAGATCAACACGCAAAAATCAGTTGTATTTCTACACACTAGCAATGAACAATCTGTGATGAAATTAACAAAATAAAAAATAATTCTATTTAAAATAGCATCAAAAAGAAGAAAATACTTAGGAATAAATTCGGCCAAGGAGGTACAAGACTTGTACATTGAAAACTACAAAACATTGCTGAAAGATATTAGAGACAGCATAAAGAAGTGGAAATATATCCTGTGTTCATGAATTAGAAGACAATATTATTATGATGATGGTACTACCCAAAGTGATCTACAGATTTAATACAATCTGCATCAAAATCCCAGTGACCTTTTTTTTTTTTTGGCAGAAATGGAAAAGCCAGTCTTAAAATTCATGTGTGATTGTGTGGGGCCTCAAATAGCCAAAATAATCTTGGAAAATAACAAAGCTGGAGAACTCACATTTCCCAAATTCAAAACTTCTTATAAGGCTACAGTTATCAACACTTTGTGGTACAGGTGTAAGGACAGACATATATATATATAAATGGAATAGAATTAGGAAGCAAGAAATAAACCCGTAAATGTATTCATGGGTATGTACCTCAAATATGAATGGTTTCCAGCTTATAATGGTTGGACTTACAATGTTTTGACTTTATGATGGTATGAAAGCAACATGCATTCAGTAGAATGTGTACACATAAAAGTACTTAAAATACACATACAACCACATACAACCATTCTGTATTTCACTTTCAGTGCAATGTTTAATAAATTACATGAGATAGTCAATACTTCATTATAAATTTGACTTTGTGTTATATGATTTTGCCCAACTGTAGCCTAATTGTAAGTGTTCTGAGCATGTTTAAGGTAGGCTGGGCTAAACTATGATGATTGGTAGGTTAGCTGTTGATATGGTTTGACTCTGTATCCCCACCCAAATCTCATGTCAAATTGTAATCCCCATGTGTCAGAGGAGAGGCCTGGTGGGATGTCATTGGATCATGGGGGTGGATTTCCCCTTGCTGTTCTTGAGACAGTGAGTGAGTTCTCATGAGATCTGATGGTTTAAAAGTGTATGACATTTCCCCACTTCACTCACTCTCTCTTCTGCTCCACCATAGTAAGGCGTGCTTGCTTCCCCTTCACCTGCTGCTGTGACTGTAAGTTTCCTGACGCCTTGCAGTTATGCTTCCTGTTAAGCCTGCAGAACTGTGAGTCCATTAATAAATGCTTCATAAATTACCAAGTCTCAGGTAGTTATTTATAGCAGTGTGAGAATGTGTCCGGAGCTGCACGCCCCGGCCATAGCGAATAATAATTAAGGATTAAAACGCCTGAGCTATATTCATTTCCACCCCACACCTTCTCCCTATCTTTGCCTTTTTTCCCCTGTACTAATACCTCATTAAAGATGGTGCTCTTCCTGCTTCTTCTTCACTCACTTTTCCCGTGCCCAGGAAAATTGTTACTTAATAGCGCAAGCGCAACATGACGTCCGACCGGAGAAACCGAAACTAACCTGGCCACGCCCTCGGCAATGAGATCATTTCCGCCTTAGCCCAACCCCTTCCCTTCCAAGTGTATATAAGGCAGTGCATTACCGCCATTAAACGAGACTTGATCAGAGCACTGTCTTGTCTCCATTTCTCGTGTCTCTTGTTCCCCAAATTCCCACCCCCTCCTCCAGGGCCTGCTCTGACTATCCCATGGGCCGGGATACGTGGCGCCCGAACAGGGACCTGGAAACGAGGGACTCCGTGAGGAAGAGGACGCCAAAGGACGGTCGACGGCTAACGAAGACAAAAGGAGTCAAACTCTTCCGATCACCACGGGAACCTGCCGCGTCAGGATCGAAGGTAAGTGACGCGTCCGAAATGGGACAAGAATTAAGCCAACATCAAATATATGTAGGACAATTAAAAGAGGCTTTAAAGATACGAGGAGTAAAGGTTAAAGGTAATGATTTGTTTAAATTTTTTGATTTTGTAAAAGACACTTGCCCTTGGTTCCCACAGGAAGGAACTATTGATATTAAAAGATGGCGTAGAGTAGGGGATTGTTTGCAGGACTATTATAATACTTTTGGGACAGAAAAAATTCCTGTAACCGCCTTCTCTTATTGGAACCTCATTAAAGATTTAATAGATAAGAAGGAGGCCAATCCGCAAGTCATGGCTGCGGTCGCTCAGACAGAGCATATTTTAAAGGTTAGCTCCCGCTCTAACCTCACAAAGCCTCCACAAGATACGGAGGAAGATCTCATTTCCCTCGAAAGTGATCATGAGGAAATTAAGTCTCCTTCTGTAATAGATAAAGAAATACCACACGAAAACAAACCAAAAAAATACCCAATTTTACAGATGCTTCAAAAGGAGGAGGAAATTAATAAGCCTAATCAATTGGATATAAATGGGGATGATTTAGAGGAAGAGGCGGCTAAATATCACAACCCTGATTTGCCTCCCTTTACTTCATACCCACCCCCATATAATAAGACACATAATGAGGCTTCTGCGCCCATTGTTATGGCAGCAATAGATCCCAAAGAAGAATTAAAGCAAAAAATTGCTCAACTAGAAGAACAGATTAAACTTGAAGAGTTACATCAATCATTGATAATTAGGCTCCAAAAGCTAAAAACAGGAAATGAAAAAATACCTAACTCAGACGCTATGGAGGGTTCCTTGTGCCCACTTCAGCGGCCTGGACAACATGTTCCAAGAGGGGGGTTAGTTGCTAGCTGACATAGAGAAGACTCCTCCCCCAAAGACGTTTTTCCGGTCACGGAAACCATAGATGAACAGGGACAGGCTTGGAGGCATCATACTGGATTTGATTTTACTATTATAAAAGAGTTAAAGACTGCTGCCTCTCAGTATGGGGCTACTGCTCCATATACTCTTGCTATAGTGGAATCTGTAGCTGAGAATTGGCTCACTCCTACAGACTGGAATACCTTAGTCAGGGCAGTTCTTTCTGGGGGAGACCACTTAATTTGGAAGTCAGAGTTCTTTGAAAATTGTAGAGATACAGCTAAAAGAAATCAACAGGCAGGAAACGGTTGGGATTTTGATATGTTAACAGGTTCAGGTAATTATGCAGACACTCAGGCCCAAATGCAATATGACCCTGGACTGTTCTCACAAATCCAGGCTGCTGCTACAAAGGCCTGGAGAAAACTTCCCGTTAAAGGAGATCCAGGGGCCTCGCTCACAGCGGTTAAACAAGGACCCGATGAGCCATTTTCAGACTTTGTGCATAGACTTATGACCACGGCAGGTAGAATCTTTGGAAATGCAGAAACGGGTGTAGATTATGTTAAACAGTTAGCTTATGAAAATGCTAACCCCGCCTGCCAAGCGGCAATCAGACCTTATCGAAAGAAAACAGATTTAACAGGATACATTCGCCTTTGTTCAGATATTGGGCCCTCATATCAACAAGGCCTAGCAATGGCCGCCGCTTTTAGTGGCCAAACAGTAAGAGATTTCCTCATTAACAAAGGTAAAGATAAAGGGGGATGTTTTAGATGCGGTAAAAGGGGACACTTTGCAAAAGATTGCTGTGAAAACCAAAATAGGAGTCCAGAAGCAAAAATCCCAGGCCTTTGCCCAAGGTGTAAAAGAGGAAGGCACTGGGCAAACGAATGTAAATCTAAAACTGACAGTCAAGGAAATCCTTTACCCCCCAGGCAGGGAAACGGGATGAGGGGCCAGCCTCAGGCCCCGAAACAAGCATATGGGGCAGTCAGCTTTGTTCCAGCCAGCAACAGCAATCCATTTCAAAACTTAGTAGAGCAACCCCAGGAAGTGCAGGATTGGACCTCAGTTCCACCTCCCACACAATACTAACACCTGAAATAGGACCGCAAACCTTAAATACCGGAATATATGGACCCTTACCACCTAACACTTTTGGGCTACTTTTAGGAAGAAGTAGTGTCACCATGAGAGGCTTACAAGTCCTCCCTGGAGTTATCGATAATGATTATGAAGGAGAAATTAAAATTATGGCCAGAGCTATTGATAGTATTATTACTGTCCCTCAAGGAGTTAGAATAGCTCAGTTACTCCTGCTACCTTTGGTTAAAACAGATAATAATATCCAATACTCTAATAGAAATATAAAAGGTTTCGGATCATCGGATATATATTGGGTGCAACCAATTACAAATCAAAAACCCTCTCTAACCTTATGGTTAGACAGGAAGGCATTCACTGGACTAATAGACACAGGGGCTGATGTAACTATCATTAAACAGGAAGATTGGCCCTCTCATTGGTCTACCACAGAAACTTTAACTCACTTGAGAGGAATTGGACAAAGCAGTAATCCTAAACAAAGTTCTAAATACCTAACATGGACAGATAAAGAAAACAATTCAGGCCTCATTAAGCCATTTGTCATCCCTTACCTACCTGTTAACCTTTGGGGGCGAGATCTACTCTCTCAAATGAAAATTATAATGTGTAGTCCAAATGATATAGTTACTGCACAAATGTTAACTCAAGGATACACCCCTGGTAAAGGTCTTGGAAAAGGAGAGAACGGTATCCCACAGCCTATACTGGTTTCAGGACAACTTGATAAAAAAGGGTTTGGAAATTTTTAGCTCAGGCCACTGACATACCTGCACCCCAAAGGTGCGCTGACCCCATTACCTGGAAGTCAGATGAGCCCGTTTGGGTTGATCAGTGGCCTTTACTCAATGATAAACTAAGTGCTGCCCAACAGTTAGTGCAGGAACAACTATCAGCAGGACATATTGAGGAAAGTAATTCCCCTTGGAATACACCTATTTTTGTTATTAAAAAGAAGTCTGGTAAATGGAGACTCTTACAAGATTTAAGGGCAGTAAATATCACTATGATCCTTATGGGTGCCTTACAACCAGGATTGCCTTCACCGGTTGCGATTCCTCAAAAATATTTTAAAATCGTTATTGACCTTAAAGATTGCTTTTTTACAATTCCCCTTCACCCTGCTGACCAGAAAAGATTTGCCTTTAGTCTTCCATCTACAAATTTTAAACAACCAATGAAGCGCTATCAATGGAAAGTCTTACCTCAGGGTATGGCCAATAGTCCTACCTTGTGTCAAAAATATGTAGCTGCCGCTATAGAGCCAGTCAGAAAAACATGGGCACAAATGTATATTATACATTATATGGATGATATTTTAATAGCAGGAGAAATTGGCGAACAAGTCTTACAGTGCTTCGCCCAACTCAAACAAGAGTTAACAGCAGCCGGACTACAGATAGCCCCAGACAAGGTACAATTACAAGATCCATACACTTATCTTGGTTTCCAGATTAATGAACCCAAAATCATTAATCAAAAGGCCGTTATACGTCGTGATCATTTAAAAACTTTAAATGATTTCCAAAAATTACTGGGAGACATAAATTGGCTTCGACCGTACTTAAAGCTCACCACAGGAGAGTTAAAACCTCTTTTCGATATATTAAAAGGAGACTCTAATCCAAAATCCCCCAGGTCCATTACTAAAGAAGCATTAATAACACTCCAACAGGTAGAACATGCCATTGCAACACAATTTGTTACCGGTATTGATTATTCTCAGCCATTAATATTCCTTATTTTTAACACAACAATAACCCCTACTGGCCTATTTTGGCAGAACAATCCCATTATGTGGGTACACCTGCCCTCCTCCCCTAAAAAGGTTTTGTTGCCTTATTATGATGCCATAGCTGATCTAATTATCTTGGGAAGAGAAAACAGTAGAAAATACTTTGGAATAGAACCCTCCACCATTATACAGCCCTACACTCAATCACGCATCCATTGGCTGTTACAAAATACGGAAGCCTGGCCAATTGCTTGCGCTTCTTATACTGGCGCGATTGACAACCATTACCCACCTAACAAACTTATTCAATTTTGTAAACTTCATGCGTTTGTATTTCCCCATATTACCAGTAAAGAACCTCTCAATGACGCATTACTAATTTTCACTGATGGATCTTCCACAGGACTTGCCGCTTACACTTACAATAATGTAGTCGTTAAATTCCAGACCACTTATACATCAGCTCAGCTGGTCGAATTGCAAGCTATAATTGCAGCACTATCAGCTTTTCCTTGTCAGCCACTTAACATTTATACAGACAGCGCCTACCTGGCTCATTCAATACCCCTCTTAGAGACCGTGTCTCAAATTAAACATATTTCAGACACAGCTAACCTATTTTTACAATGTCAACAACTTATCCGAAAAAGGACTACTCCCTTTTTTCTTGGGCATATTAGAGCACATTCAGGATTACCGGGACCTCTAACACAAGGTAACGCAACAGCTGACACGGCAACAAAAACCATAGCCACAGTCACTACAGACAATTTGCAACAAGCGCAAAAAGCACATGCCTTACATCATTTAAACGCCCAAACCTTAAGACTTATGTTTAAACTTACCAGAGAACAAGCTTGACAAATAGTTAAACAATGCGCCAACTGCATAACATATTTACCTGTTCCCCATCTAGGAGTTAACCCCCGAGGACTCATCCCCAACGAAATTTGGCAAATGGACGTTACTCACCACTTAGAATTCGGTCAAGTAAAATATATCCATGTATGCATAGACACCTATAGTGGATTCATCAGTGCAACTCTCCAAACAGGAGAGGCCACCAAACATGTCATAGCTCATTTATTACACTGCTTTTCTATTTTAGGAATACCCAAACAAATCAAAACAGATAATGGACCCGGTTATATAGCCAAAACCTTCTTACAATTTTGTAATACCCTACAAGTTAAACATACCACAGGCATTCCCTATAATCCCCAAGGACAAGGTATAGTAGAAAGAGCTCATCTGTCATTAAAAACTATTATCACAAAATTAAAAGGGGGGAGCTGGTACCCCGTGAAGGGTACCCCCAGAAACATACTCAATCATGCCCTGTTTATCCTTAATTTTTTAGATTTGGACAGTCATGGAAAATCGGCTGCCGACCGTTTCTGGCATCCTGAATCTCAAAAACAGTTTGCAATGGTAAAATGGAAAGATCCACTCGATAGTTCATGGCATGGCCCCGATCCAGTTTTAATTTGGGGAAGAGGCTCAGTATGCATCTTCTCACAAAAAAATGATGCAGCCAGATGGCTGCCTGAAAGATTGGTAAGACAAATAAATCATAACCATTGTCAGTCCAGGGAAGATAAATCTCCCTGAGAAGTTCTTTCCTTCTTGTTTTTCAGAAAATGAAGCCTAACATGAAATTCCTTTGGAGAATAATCGCTCTATATAACATAGTGACAGTCTATGCAGGTTTTGGTGACCCTCGTAAGGCAAGAGAATTATTACGAAAACAATACGGCCAGCCTTGTGACTGCAGAGGGGGACAAATATCTGAACCTCCGTCAGATAGAATCACCCAGGTGACCTGCACGGGCAAGACAGCTTACCTAATGCCAAACCAGTTATGGAAATGGAGGGATATGTTTGGCTTTACAGGAAAAGTGCTGTTTTTACGCCAACAAATCCGGAATCATCAGAGATAAGATAAAAACTTTGCAAGAAGAACTAGAAAAGCGCAGAAAAGGCTTGGCCGCCAATCCACTATGGACTGGACTCGATGGACTTCTCCCCTATCTCCTGCCATTTCTTGGTCCTTTACTCACCCTTCTACTTTTCCTCACTCTTGGGCCTATAATCCTTAATAAGCTTATGGCATTTGTCAGACAACAAATTGAGGCCTTCCAGGCCAAACCTATACAGGTCCATTATCATCGCCTTGAGATGACTGAAAATGGTGAGTCTTATTTACCTTAATAAGACCACCTCCCCTGTGTGCTGAACTGGACAGTCAATCACGGGTAAGAGGACACTATCTCCATCGGAGCCTAAGACAGGAGGGCCGCCCTTGCTGCTGCCTTATCCCATGACGGGCCTAGAAGGTGGGGGTGAGTTGACCCAACCTAAGACAGGCGCAGTTCCCGAGGGGTTTTCTTGTCATAAAAATATAAAAAGGGGGACCTGTCCGGAGCTGCACGCCCCGGCCATAGTGAATAATAATTAAGGATTAAAACGCCTGAGCTATATTCATTTCCACCCCACACCTTCTCCCTATCTTTGCCTTTTTTCCCCTGTACTAATACCTCATTAAAGATGGCGCTCTTCCTGCTTCTTCTTCACTCACTTTTCCCGCGCCCGGGAAAATTGTTACTTAATAGCGCAAGCGCAAGCGCAACATGACGTCCGACCGGAGAAACCGAAACTAACCTGGCCACGCCCTCGGCAATGAGATCATTTCCGCCTTAGCCCAACCCCTTCCCTTCCAAGTGTATATAAGGCAGTGCATTACCGCCATTAAACCAGACTTGATCAGAGCACTGTCTTGTCTCCATTTCTCATGTCTCTTGTTCCCCAAATTCCCACCCCCTCCTCCAGGGCCTGCTCTGACTATCCCGCGGGCCGGGATAAGAATGGACTAATATAGCTGTATTAAATGAATTTACACTAATAATGGTTTTAACTAACAATGGGTTTATCAGGATGTAATACCATTCCAAGTTGAGGAGCATCTGTAATTTAAAACAGCTGTTCAAACACTTGTACAGGAGCGTTCATGGCAACACTATTCACACTATCCAATCAGTAATGTAGGGGATCAAATGCCACCTCAAAATATGCCACTTTGGCATATTGATTATTTTGAGTTTAAAGGCACTTGAAAATAGCAGATGCAAGAAGAGCATGCTGACCTTCCTTTTTTTTTCATGAAAGGAAGAGATGAAACTCTGATGTGAAAGGTATTATCTGTATACCAGGAAGAAGAAACACATTCTTATTGCCCCAGATGGGGAGTCCAGGTTTGAGGGAAAGCTGCTCCAAAAAAACCTTGTTAAACAACTCTTACCTTCTTAGTGACTTTTCCACAATTAACTCTCCTAGCCCAAACCCCATTGTCTTGTTATGTTTTCACAATTTAACACACTTTTTCCACCCTAGTATGTAAGTATTCAGCTGTAATTGCTCATTTGAGTCTTCGTATTTCTTACGAGGGCTCCCATGTACATGTAAAAAAATTTTGTATGCTTTTCTTTTGTTAATCTGTCTTATTTAAGTCCTAGCTGGAGAATCTAAGAAGATAGAGGGCAACATTTACCTCCTCTGCCATGGAAATCACTTAATGAACTGTTCATCAACTGATGAGTAGATAAACAAAATCTGGCCTATTTAAACAACAGAGTATTTCTCATTGGTGTTGTCTCAATGCTTAACACAGTATGCCTGGCGCTACCCTTCAATATTTTTTGAAGAATGAGACAATGAATTATCATGTCTCCAGCTAGGTTCGCCAGTATGAGTAATATGTAGTGAGTGCCTACTGTGTGCCATTTTACTACCTAAACTTTGCATGGACTCTGTCCCCTAATCTTATCTACCAATGCCATTGTCTTAGTTGAGATATCTGTCATTTCTTGACTGGTATAATACAGCAGCTTTCTAATTCCAATCTCAGTCCTCTCTGTTCTATTCTCCACACACAATCCTCTCTGTTCAATTCTCCATGCAGCTTCCAGAGTGATCCTTCTAGAGGCAAATCAGACCATGTCACTCCCAAGCTGAAAGACCACAGTGGGTTCAGTGTAGCCTACAGGGTATTCTAAACCCTGAGCATGGTATAATAGAGCCTCCATGTCTTGGCTCCTGCCTACCTCTTTCCCAGCCACATCAACCACTACTACTCCACTGGCATCCTACTCTCCAGCCTTAATGAATTGGTTGCAACTCCCCTCCTCCCACCAGTGCCTTGGCTTCTCATCATGCTACAGATTCTTTAACACACGCACTGTCCTCCAAGAAGCTTGCCAGATCCACTCCTATTCTTTCAACGAAATGTTTATCGACCACTCTTTATACACTATGACCAAACAGGATTTATCCCACAAATGTAAGGTTGGTTCAACATGTGAAAATCGGTTTATATAATACACCATATTAATGGTTGGTTCAACATGTGAAAATCAACTTATATAATACACCGTATTAACAGAATGCATGGTGGAGCGGCGGGGGGCGCGGGGGCGGGGGAGACTCATGGTCATCTTAATCATGTACAAAAAGGATCATCTGACAAAACGCAATACCCTTTCATGAAAGTACATTCAACAAACCAGGAATAGAAAGAAACTTCTTCAACCTGGTAGAGGGCATCCATGAAAAACCCAGAGATAATATCATACTTAATGGTGAAAGACTGGTTGACTTCCCCCTAAGATCAGGAATGAGAAAAGGATGTCTTCTCTTGCCACTTCTAATTCAACATCGTACTCAAAGTTCTAGTCTGGGCAATTAGTCGAGAAAAAGAAATAAAAGGCATCCAGATTGCAAAGGAACAAGTAAAACCATTTCTATTCATACGTGCATAGATGGCATGTTCTTATATAGAGGACACTAAAGAGTCCATCAAAAGGAAAAAAAAGAAAAACCCGAGATGGTTTGGCTCTGCGTCCCCACCCAAATCTCATGTCGAATTGTAATCCCCACCTGTTGAAGGAGGGGCCTGGTGGGAGGTGACAGAATCACGGGGGCGGACTTCCCCCTTGCCATTCTTGTGATAGAGTTCTCACAAGATCTGATCGTTTGAAAATGTGCAGCCCTTCCCCCTTCGCGCACGTTCTCTCTCTCTTTCTCCTGCTCCAATATGTGAAGAAGGTGCTTGCTTCCCCTTCGCCTTCCGCCATGATTGCACGTTTCCTGAGGCCTGCCCAGAAGCAGAGCCTGTACAGCCTGCAGAACCATGAGGCAATTCAACCTCTTTTCTTTATGAATTACTCATTCTCAGGCAGTTCTTTATAGCAGTGTAGAAACGGACTAATACGCCAACCCTATCTGAGTATGCTCAGCAAAGCTGCAGTACCCAAGATCAATCTGCAACAATCAGTGGTATTTCCATACTCTAGCAGTGAATAACATGGATGAACCCTGATGAAACCATTATGCTAAGTGAAAGCAGCCAGACACACAAGGCCTCACATTTGGTCGTACGATTCCATCTATAGGAAATCTCCAAAACAGGCTAACCTCTACCGACAGAAAGCAGATTGACAAGTGGTTGCCAGGGACTATCGGGAACGTGCGTATGGGCGGGGGGAGAGGGCTGTGTGTGGCGGGGTGTGGGGGTTGGTAGTGGCGGTGTGGAAGGAGGCGTGTGGCAAGTGACTGCTTATAGGTGCAGGGGTTTCAGTTTCTTTTGAGGGTGTTGAAAATGTTTTGGAACTAGGTGGTTGTGACGGATGTGCAACATTGTGAAGGCGTGGTACCCACTCTCCCCTCGCCCACCCCTCTGTCTTTCCCACAATGTTCCCATCCAGTAGAAAGGGAGAGTCCCCACTGGCAGAGAGAGGGTCACGAGCGGGATTCCCCTCCCCCCACCATGGCCCTCCAGTCACTTCTAGGCCCAGGCCTGCTCCCTCGAGGCCAATGGGAAAGCGCTGAGGTCACCTGATGGACGTGTCCCTTGTGAGGCCGTCACCGCGTGCGTGCCCCTCACCGCGTGCGTGCCCCTCACCGGACGTGCGTGCCCCTCACCGGACGTGCGTGCCCCTCACCGGACGTGCGTGCCCCTCACCGGACGTGCGTGCCCCTCACCGGACGTGCGTGCCCCTCACCGGACGTGCGTGCCCATTGGTTTCGGCTCCCCAGCCAATGAGGGGCTGGGCCCTGGTCGCTAGGATACACAGTACTGGACGCGGTAACTGTCATCTTGAGAGCCATCTTGTCTAGCTAGGGCAAGCCGAGATAGCACACTCAACGCCCAGCATGTCGGAGAGGAGGAGCCATCGCCGGTCCTCCAGGGCTGGTGGCCGGGGGCGGACCCGCTCTCGCACCGTCCGAGCGGAGCTTTCGTTTTCGGTGAGCCAGGTGGAGCGCGGTCTACGGGAGGGCCACTACGCTCAGCGCCTGAGTCCCACGGCGCCGGTCTACCTCGCTGCGGTTATCGAGTACCTGACGGCCAAGGTCCTGGAGCTGGCGGGCAACGAGGCCCAGAACAACGGAGAGAGGAACATCACTCCACTGCTGCTGGACATGGCGGTTCACAACAACAGGCTGCTGAGCACCCTTTTTGACACAACCACCATCTCTCAAGTGGCCCCCGGCGGGGACTAGCTTCTGACGCCCGGCCCCTGGGACCTGGCAGGTCCACTCGTCCACCCACCCAGCCCCAAACTCCCCGGCCTCAAATCCCCCGGCCCGAACCCCCGGCCTTAAATCAACCCCCACCACCCGGGCCCCAAAGTCTTGGGTCTTCATTAATTCTGTCAATAAAATGTTTAAAGGAACCCACCTGCCTGCTTCAGTCACTTTGCCTTGGGGTGGGGGGGGCGTGGGCGGTGAGATGGGTGGGGGTGGGTGGGTGGTGACATGGGGTGGGGGGCTGGGCGGTGACATGGGGTGTGTTGGGGGCGTGGGCGGTGAGTGGGGTGGGGGGTTGTGAGACCTCCACAGCTGGAGGGATGGAGAGGTGGTGGGGGTCTGGGGTTGGGTGGGAGTCAGGGATGGCACAGAGGAGCGGTCCCTCCCGGTGACAGTGCAGGGGACTGGCCCTGGGTGGGAAGGGGACACCCCCGCTGGTTCTGAGCAAGTCAGGGCCTGCCCGGGAAAGTCCTCAGCATGATGGCGTTCGTTGGGGCGGGTGGGCCTCAAGACCATGACTGCAGCGTTGCGACAGGATGGACTCCTAAAGGCAACCGGGCTGGGGACGGAGAGGTGGACCCGGCGCTTGGCAAGGGGCCCTGGACAGGAAGATGGAGGAGTGAGCGGTGGGGGGAAAACAGTCGAGAAATGCACGGACACGGAATTAGGGTCACGAGTTTAGTTTGGGTCATGTTCAGATGGAGAGGCTGTGGGAGGCCTTCAGCAAGCGAGACCATCTGCATTGCAGCCGAGCTAGCAGCAGCTGGCGCCCGGCCAGGCCCCGCGTACCTTCCCAGGGTCTTGGCTCCGCATCCCCGAGACCCTGGATTTGCATGCGCCGCTCACAGCCCGGCCAGGCCCCGCCTCCGATCCCGCTCTTTGCACATCACCAGGGCAAGGGGCACGCTCGGGCTGGGGAGCGGGCGCCGGCACGCCGGCAGCCCGCCAAGGGGGACGCAGGGCACGTCGCCCCGCCTCGCCCCGCCCCGTCCCGCCCGTCCGCCAGCTGCGGCAGCGCGTCCGGAAGTGCCTGGGGCGGCGAGCATGGCGGCGGCGGCGGCCGGCCTGGGCGGCGGCGCCGGCTCGGGACCCGAGGCCGGGGACTTCCTGGCCCGCTACCGGCTGGTATCGAACAAGTTGAAGAAGCGGTTCCTGCGGAAGCCGAACGTGGCGGAGGCCGGCGAGCAGTTCGGACAGCTGGGCCGGGAGCTGCGCGCCCAGGAGTGTCTGCCGTACGCGGCCTGGTGCCAGCTGGCGGTGGCGCGCTGCCAGCAGGCGCTCTTCCACGGGCCCGGGGAGGCGCTGGCCCTCACCGAGGCCGCCCGCCTCTTCCTGCGGCAGGAGCGCGACGCGCGCCAGCGCCTGGTCTGCCCCGCCGCCTACGGGGAGCCGCTGCAGGCCGCCGCCAGCGCCCTGGGCGCCGCGGTGCGTCTGCACCTCGAGCTGGGCCAGCCGGCCGCCGCCGCCGCCCTCTGCCTCGAGCTGGCCGCCGCCCTGCGCGACCTGGGCCAGCCGGCCGCCGCCGCCGGTCACTTCCAGCGCGCCGCCCAGCTCCAGCTGCCCCAGCTGCCCCTGGCCGCGCTGCAGGCGCTGGGCGAGGCCGCCTCCTGCCAGCTGCTGGCGCGCGACTACACCGGCGCCCTGGCGGTCTTCACGCGCATGCAGCGCCTGGCGCGGGAGCACGGCAGCCACCCGGTGCAGTCACTGCCGCCGCCCCCGCCGCCGGGGCCCCAGCCCGGGCCCGGGCCCGGGGCGACCCCCGCCCTACCGGCCGCGCTGCTTCCTCCAAACTCCGGCTCGGCGGCGCCCTCTCCCGCCGCCCTGGGCGCCTTCTCGGACGTGCTGGTCCGCTGCGAGGTGTCCCGCGTGCTGCTGCTGCTCCTCCTACAACCACCGCCGGCCAAGCTGCTGCCGGAGCACGCCCAGACCCTGGAGAAGTACTCCTGGGAGGCTTTTGACAGCCACGGGCAGGAGAGCAGCGGCCAGCTTCCCGAGGAGCTCTTTCTGCTGCTCCAGTCTTTGGTCATGGCTGCCCACGAAAAGGACACGGAAGCCATCAAGTCGCTGCAGGTGGAGATGTGGCCACTGTTGACTGCTGAGCAGAACCACCTCCTTCACCTCGTTCTGCAAGAAACCGTCTCCCCCTCAGGACAGGGAGTCTGATCCATCCCATTCACCCAGTGACTTTTTGCCCAGACCGCAGGGGATTCCCATCAGTCACGTGAACCAGATGACTTTGCCTGTTACCAAACCTCACACATCCACGTTTGCATCTGGGGAGGAATAAAAAAGACATCGTTCCCGCTTCTGCGTTTTGTTATTCCTGTTGCCGCCATAGGAATTATTTCGTTGGCTGAACGTTACCTGCATCCCAAGAACACACTTTGATAGAATCAGAGTAGAGGACACCGCCGTCTTCTAAAAAGCCACGACATGAAAATGACAGTCCCTTTCGTCTCCTTCCTCTGCTTCTTCCACCCAACGCAGCCTCCTGCCTCCGCCTTTGTTTCATAGTGAGGATTTTATTTTGCACGGCACTCTCCCTCTAAATACCTACCCTAGATGATTTCATCCTGCCCCTCATTTCTGAACGTATTTCTGTGTCTTTGTAATGGCCACATTTCTCCTTCCACTCGTCCGCACAGTACGTCTTCGTGGCAGGGGAGTCATTTTACTCCTTACAGCTTCCTTGTAACCACAGCCCTAAATCCATGATAAAGCTACTCTTGCACTCCTCATGTGTGGTTTTGGTGTCCCTCGTCTATAAAATGTGACTCTCTTCCCTACTTGTCAGGAGGCCAGAAGCAGAACCAGATAGCTCTTTGGGCTCCAGGATGTGTTCGTTCCTTTGAAATTTGCACTATGCCTGCCTCCTATGTGGGCAACGAACCTGCAGAGATCATCTGTGATGTGCTCCGTACTGGGGTGACTGCAATGCAAACGTGTCCAATGCAGTGGGTCCGGTGCCGATGCATCAATTTGCATTGGAATTCACGGTTCCGGTTCTTTTCCCAGAGGTATATGCAGTGTGGATCACAACAGCTTTTATTTGTAATAGGGATTCCCCCCGCCCCCCATCCCCGAGATGGAGTCTCACTCTGTCACCCAGGCTGGAGCACAGTGGCGTGATCTCGGCTCACTGCAACCTCCGCCTCCTGGGTTCAAGCCATTCTCCTACCTCGGCCTCCAGAGTACCTGGGATTACAGGCGCGCACCACCATGCTAGGCTAATTTTTGTATTTTTAATAGAGACGGGGTCTCACCATGTTGGCCAAGCTGGTCTCCAACTCCTGACCTCAAATGAGCCACCCTCCTCGGGGTCCCAAAGTGCTGGGATTACAGGCATGAGCCACCACGCCTGGCCTGTAATAGGGATTTTGCTGCAACTTTTAGTTAAGTGGGTGAAATCAGAGTGCGTGGCCCTTTGGTGGTGTGCGATCATGTGACTGCAAGGCAGCCTCCGTGTTCCCCAAAAGCAGGATGGCGTTCCATTTGAAAACACTTAAGTTTCCAAGGCTTACTGGCTCAAATGGAGCATGCAACCCAACTAAGCTGTTTTCTTATTTATTGCGTCTTTTTGATCCTTTTGATGGTGACAACAAGAACCCTTCGGAATATAGCCTCTTTCTCAGACTTTCAACCCTGGGGAAATGCATCCTTTGGGCCGAAGTGGCACACAATACTGATCTTCAGGGCTGAGATATAAGGACACAGTTTGGAGTAGGTGTTTTTGTTATGCGTCTTTTTGCGGGGGAGAGGTGTGGAGGGTTGTCACTGTGAGTTGAGTGCCTCAAAATGGGTGGGACTTGTAGGGTGTTCTTTTCTGCTTCTACTTCTATTTCAACAGTGTGGAAGTAACGGGAAGCACCGTCATTCCTCTTTCTCTCACTCTCACTTGGCTGCCAGGAAGGGTCCTACGGAGCCCTGAACGCCTAGCCCAAATTATTGTAAAAGCGGTTGAAGGGCTCATGGTCCTTTGCTCTTTGGCTGTTTCCTGGTATGCTCCTCTTAACCCGGGCTGCAGACCTGGCCGGCTGGCTTATTGTCAGGTTTAGGAGTTACGGAGCATGACTGGTGACCAGTTTGGGATTTGGGCTTCAGGAGAAGCCCCCTTAGGCCTCTGGTCCAAACTCCTTGCATCAGGGAGGTGAAGGGAAGGATAACCAGACAGTCAGGTACTGGGTAGCTGAGCATAATTCTAGGAAACACTGAAACTCCTCATTTTCCATTTGCCGTGGGCTCATTCATGTATCTCCCTCAGCAACTTAAGAGCAGTGATAACTGGGCCGGGGCCAGATTTCAGCATTTTTGAGAATTCCCTCCTAATGTACCACATCAGTATCAAAAGTCAACACTGATTTATAGCATGCCAAAAGCAAATATTTTCAGAGGACATGATTCCTTTGCTTTTTAACTTGAAAACAATTCCAGATCCACATTTAAAACAGTGTAAACCGTCGGAAATGGTGGCAGCGAAGCAGTGAACCCTTAAAGGGTGTTGGGGTTCCCCTTCTCCCCATTATGAGGTACTCCTAAAAGGAGAAGTGTTGCTTATGAAAGAATATTTTATACGCGAATAGCACAAAGACAAAGACGTTTGAGAACCGCTACGCCGGAGGAAGGTGATCGAGACTGAAATTAGTGTATTAGGCAAGATCTGGTTCCTAGGTGCTGAGGATTCTGGTGCCAAGGATTAATGTTAACCGTGTAGGCATCTCTACCACCGTTAGAGGAGACCAGCAGCCCACAGACTCTTTCTGTCAAGGGCCAGATAGAAATGTGTTAGTCTTTACAGACCGCAGATGATCTCTGTTGCACAGTCTTCTTTGTTTCTTTGTATGTTTGTCTTTGCAATCCTTTAAACGTGTAAAAACTATTCTTAACTCTCAGTCCGTACAAAAGCAGGCTGTGGGCCAAATTCTGGGGCTATAGTTTGCCCACCCCTGAATTAGAACCCAGAACATAGTAGTTGCTCAGTGGCTGTTCAAGGAATGAACCTCATGAGAGTAGTTAATAACTATAACTAATTTATCCTTATCATTAAAGGACAAAGATTGAAGAATAAGTGAACTAAGGATTCACCTCCAGATTGTAGAGAACAAACAAAATAAACCAAAAGAAAGGAAAATAGAATTTTTAAAGTTTTGAACAGAGATTGATGAACTAGAAACACCTCTTTCAAAACCAGGTTTGAGTTTAAAACTGAGCTGATTCTTTGACAAATTAATAGAATAGACAAACACTTGCCAACTCTTGCTACAGAGGGGAAAAAAGGAGAAAAGACTTATGTATGTATACAGATATAGATGTATGGCACAGGAAGGGATATATGACTCTAATGTGCACATTTGCAGACATTAACTCAAGGCAACACAAATGAGAATAGCAATAATCACATAAGGATTGGAAAATATAGCCTAGTATCTCTCACTAAATAAAGCACATGGCTCACATGGCTTTTTCATTTACTCTCATTAAATACTGGATTCCTACATTAAATAAGCTATTCTAGAGCAATAGTTTCATGGAAAAAATGGAAGCTTTCCCATTTTATTTTCAAGTTTAATATAACTCTCATGCCAAAACCTGATAAGTAGAGCTACTGAAGAAGTTAAACCCATTTCATCCATGAATATAGATATAGAAATTATAAATAAAATGTTGGCAAATTGGATCCAGCTAAGTTTTAAATGACTAACACACTATGACTGATGAAAGTTTTCCCAGGAATGGAGCACAGTAGTTCTCTTGCACTGGTCTGTGAGAGCCAATTGTAAGTAAGCATCTCTTCCCACCCCTGGGGCCAGGCATGATGGGAGTAGTATTTATGTCAGGGAAATCTGCCAATGCTATAAATCAAGGCCTTTACTTCCTAACCTCCTCTCACTTTGCTCCCCTGTGGGTTGCTAATTTATTGTCAGCACACTACTGAATGTTAAGTATAATCTGACAATACAAAAGAGAAATGTGACCATGTCAAAGATGCTGGAAAAGCATTTGATAAAATTCAGTTGCCACTGCAAATAAAATAGGAATAGAAGAAAACTTTTTAGACGTCATAAAAAGTATTTGAAACTAACAGTGAACATTATATTAAACAATGAAACACAGGTTACATTCTCATTAAAGTCAGGAACAAGATAGGCTTATTTGTTATATGTTTACCAGGTCCTGTCAGTGTAATGTCATCAGTGTAATGGACAGGCATGGTGCTTGTGGGATGTAAAGATGTTTGAGGTCACTTGAGTCTATATTATGATAGAAAACAAAAGAGCTAACATTGCCCTGATGCATGGACAGTAAACTTAATACTCTTGTTCCTACTTGGTAAATTCAAATGTATTCTGATTTTACTAATGTATGGAAATGAAGAAAAAGCATTTTCTAGGTAAATACTTCTATATCAGGCTCCTGGGCCTGTGTAAATTTGCTTCAACAGAGATATGATATCTGGAATTGCAATTTTTTTTTTGGCATCACCACCTGATTAAATTTGTGATGCTCTGCTGTCATATTCCGTGACTCGCCTGGCTTTTGTAGTGGCCAAACAGGCTCTCTAAGGAGAACAGTCACTGGTTTGTGAGGCACCTATCCCAGTTATAGCCACTGAAAGGCTTTTATGCAAAAGAGGGATGACTGCTTCAGAGACTGGTGAGTGGTTGCCTCCTCAGGCAAAGGAGGTTCAGGGGAATTTGGAGGTTTGCAATTCTCAGCCTCATCCATGTCTGCCTAAATGCCTCCATCTCAAATGGAGGTGGAGTTTCAATGGAGGCCTCAGAGTTTCACTCCTTCCCACCAGTACTCTTACCACAGCACAGTAGATCTGGTAGAGTTGAGCATTTAATTGTCACTACAGCTCTGCAACTTATGCTCAGCCCTTAAGTCGTATCTGCCTACAACCACAGGATGTGGAGGATTCCTCAAAAGCTCTATGTATGCAAAGTGATTTTCCATGTATGTTCATCAGTGTTCTTATTTTGTATTGAAAGGACACAAAGATAGATGTGTACCCGCCCCCCCCGCTACACCCTTTGTTCTGCTCTCTAATCTTTGCACATACCAGAGATTTCGTAAGTTCTGTGAGTACCTGTTTTTCTGCACGTACCAGAGATTTTGTTTTGCACATACCAGAGATTTCGTAAGTTCTGTGAGTACCTGTTTTTCTGCACGTTCTGAGATTTTGTAAGTTCTGAGGCAAGGTCACAAGACGTGTTTAAGTAAGATAAACTCTTGCTGCCATAAACCTGCTCTCCCGCCTCAAAGGTTGAACCGAAATATCAGAAATGGCGGGAACCAATCATAGTTAGCCAAATCGCCTTGTTCAAACACTAGCCAATCATATATCTGATTTGTATAATAACTCTATGCCCACTTTTCTTAGACTATATAACACTGCTCGGAGCTCAGTGGGGGAGCTCTCCTGCCCGTCTCGTTTTGCGAGCGAGTGAGAGTTCCAGGTTCGAACCTGTAATAAAGATCCTTGCTGCTTAGCTTTGACTCTGGACTCTGGTGGTCTTCTTTGGGGAATAAACGGTCTGGGCATAACAGTATATAGTCACATTTCATTTCTTTTTCCATGTGTATGTCCTCTAGGGCTGTAAGAAGACAGACCATTCTACAATCAGGTAATGGCTATGTTTGTTGCCACAGTGACTAAATGCCACTGTCATTTAATCTCCCCAGTGTCTTACTTGCCATCTGCAACTCATCCCATAGTATCACTGGTGATAATCTGAGAAACTATAATACTAACACATGTCATGGATTCCCTAACTGCTTATTTTCTTCCTAGGCAAATATGTTATCTCTGTGTTTCTTGAATATATTAGCAATGTAACCTTAGAATTGCATTTTGAAAATCTGTTTCCTGGGGTTTCTTCTAGCACCAATTACTGTATGAAACAAGGGATCCAGCAAGGAACAGAAAACATGGAAATTAGGATAATTTGTGGAAGATTTAATAAATATACTAGTTAGGAGGGTGGGAACAGAGTATTACCATCCCGTAAACCCAAAATAAAATTCTAATCCCCCCAACCATCTGAATGAACCCTTCCTTTCAGCAAAGGGCATTCCAAAGTTAACCTGAAAAACTAGTTCAGGCCATGATGAGAAGGTGGGGATCAAACATGCCTCATTATACCCTCCTCCCTTTTGGAATTCAGAAAAATCTGACCAGCATTAACATCAACACAGACCTTAAGACGGATAGAAAAGACTCTTTAAGTCTGATAAGAAACATTTACGACAAAACCTTGGTCTTCACAATCCCTTATCTTAACCCAGATGTTCCTCTCTATTGATTCTAAGTCTTTACACAATAACTTAACTCTTTCAACTAATTGCCAATCAGAAAATCTTTGAATCTACCTACGACCTGGAAGCCCCGCCTCGCTTCCAGTTGTCCTGTCTTTCCAAACTCAATGAATATACATCTTACATCTATTGATTTATGTCTTATGTCTCCCTAAAATGTGTAAAACCAAGTTGTAGCCAGACCACGTTGAGTACGTGTTCTCAGGATCTCCTGAGGGCTGTGTCACAGGCCACTGGTCTCTCATATTTGGCTCATAATAAATCTCTTCAGGTATTTTACAGGGTTTAACTTTTTGTTTGTTGACAATCCCTAAACCTGAAAGGATCAGAAGAGACAGAAACATCCTGAAAGAGAGAATTGGATAGATTATTGTAGTGGCTTTTAAAAATGACCATCAATTATTTAACATTTCTCCCATTAAAAATTAGGGTCTATGTCTCTTCCCCTTGAATCTAGGTGGATATGTGATTTGCTTATAACCAATAGAATGTATTGAAAGTGAGGACTAAACTCTGATTTTTTTTTTATCTTGCCCAAATTCCTATCTAAGGGGCCTGGGGAGTCATGCCCTACAAATCATAAATTCTCATCAGATGGGTTTTATTTAACCTTTATATATCATGATTTACTTTCCAACCTGACTCTGGAATAACATTGTGAGACAAGAAAGAAAATAAAAATATTTTGCCCCAAAACATGTTTCTTTGCCATATTTTTAAATGGCCCTGCAAAGCTGTTCTTTGTGGGGGGAAATTTGCATCTGTAAAGAATCTCTATTAACATAGCTAGATCTTTTTCTTCCAGCCCCTCCCAATCCTAAAGAGATTAACTAAGATCTGAATACAAAACATTTGTCATCTATTGTCTCTAAGGGCAGCCACTATAAGACTTCAAAAGAACTTTGGTCTCCACAATGTTTATCTTAACCTGAACATTCCCTTTCTATCAATCCCAGGTCTTTAGACAAACTCAACCAATTGTCAACTAGAAAATGTTTAAATTCACCTGTAGCCCGGAAGCCCCCAGATTGAGTTGTCCCACCCTCTGGACCAAATCAATGTATTTCTTAAATGTATTTGATTGATGTCTCAAGCCTCTCTAAAATGTATAAAACCAAGCTGTGCCCCGACCATCTTGGGCACATGTTCTTAGGACCTCCTGAGGGCCGTGTCATGGGCCATACTCACTCATATTTGGCTCAGAATAAATCTCTTAAAATATTTTACAGAGTTCAACTCTTTTTGTTGACAAAAGTGATGCTACATAACTTAAAGACTAGGGCAGAAAAGGTTATGTAGTCTTCACCTTGTTAACTGTAACACTCACACTTGGAGGCCCTAAAATGATGTGTAAGAAGTCCAGCTACAGGCTGGGCACGGTGGCTCACGCCTGTAATCCCAGCACTTTGGGAGGCTGAGGCAGGCAGATCACCTGAGGTCAGGAGTTCAAGACCAGCCTGGTCAACATGGCAAAACCCGTCTCTACTAAAAATACAAAAATTAGCTGGGTGTGGTGGCATGAACCTGTAGTCCCAGCTACTCAGGAGGCTGAGGCAGGAGAATCACTTGAACCCGGGAGGCAGAGACTGCAGTGAGCCGAGATCACACCACTGCACTCCAGCCTGGGCAACAGAGTGAGACTCTGTCCTCCTCCCACCCTCCCTGCCCCACAAAAAAGAAGTCCAACTACCTTGAAACACGCTGTAAGGAAGCCCAGGCCTCAGGGAAAATCCATGTAAAGTTACATCAGTCAATAACCCCAGATTCTGTCCTAGCTGACAGTCAGCACCAACCACCAGAAAAGCAAGAGAAGGAACTTCCAGATGATTCTAGCACCCAGCTGTTAAATATTCCTAACTGAGGCTCCAGAAACCACCCATCCCCACTGTGTCCCAAAGTCTTGATCTACAGAATCTGTGAGTAAAACATAATGGTTTTTGTTATGACACTAAGTTTTGAAGTGGGTTGGTACACAGCAATAGTAACTAGTACAGGTTGAAAAAGCCACTCTGAGGGAAACAGTGACCTTAAGTGGAGAGAGAGAGTGAACTCCTCTACAAGGGGAAAGTCGGAAGAATAAATATGCCAATCTTTTGCCAGTGCTCCCTGTTGGTGAAATCCAACCAAAAGCTGGAGGACAAGGTAGCCTGTTGATGTATTCTATACAAGCTCACCTCACAGAACAAGAAGCAGGATAGAGAAGCAGGAAAATGGATCTAAAGGGGCAAACAAAAGTTATCTTGCTTGGGGTCATTTGAAGACTTTGAACTTTATTCTGAAGACAATGGGAAGATATTGAAAAGTTTTAGACAGGCAACTGATGCTTATCCTGAAAATGATGTGCAGCCTTTGTTGGAGAATAGATTAGAAACAGGGGAAGACTAGTTAGGAATGTAAAACAATAGATCAAGTGTGAGGTGATGGGACCCTGGGCTGTGGCAACAGTGGTATAAATGGAAACAGAAGAAAGATGTGAGAGGCATTACAAATAAAGGATTGACCAGATTTGTGGGCATAAAAATGAGGGAAGAGTAGACAATAACGCTGAGGTTTTAAGCCTTTAAGGGTCTTGAGCTCACCTCTAGAGAATTCATCAATTCCCAAAGTTTCACCCATCCTTTTATGTGGAAGTCATAAATCTTCATCTCCATCCATGGTTTTGCCCCCTAAACTTGTCTTTCACCTACTGCCTGCTGGACATTTCAACCTGATTGTCCTACTATAACCTCAAACCTAGGATATCAATAAGCAAGCTCACAATCATCAATCCACACAATCCTGAATCACATAATTCTGTCAATACAGCATCTTTTCATTTCTATCATCTATGAGCCTTGACACTACTACATTTTTGCTGATATGTCCGTAATAACTCCTATTGTTCATAAGTGAAAAAGTATTTTTTGGAGTTAAGTTTGTAGAAGCTAAGAGTGTTTGTCCAATATCTGAAATCTGCCAAAATTCTTTAAAGTATTCAGGCATTCCTTTTACATGACTAATTACATACCATTAAGGTTCCAGTGGAATTTCCTCGATAAGTCTGCCACTTTTTCCCATCAAGACTATACATGATGATAAACTGAGAGATGTAGAGGCTGGAGAACTTCTGACGGGCACCCTGGGTCTTGATGCCGTGAATAATCATTGGTGCCAACAGATCCACCTACCAATTAAAACAATACTTTATTTCAACCTATTTTTAAATGTATGTACTACCTCCTGAAACTAATTATTAGCTTAGGAAGAATCTACATTGCTACAGATGTGTCCATCATTACCTGACATGTGCAAGTGAAGCAGTCACCAATGTTGAAATGTGCATGTATGTGTGAAGCTGTGGGATAAACAATAGAAATGAATAGAAAAATGCTTATTGAGTTCCCAGCCTGCTTCTTGACAAACCAAACCACTACCAAATCATTGAGTCCCCATTTCCTACACACACACACACACACACACACCCCTTTTGTGGACTCACATAAGCTAATGGACCCACATAAGCTAATGCTTTGCCCACACCTCAGTCTCAGACTAAAGCCAATTTCCTGCCCTCTTCCCAAACCAGACCCAGCCCAACATCACTGTCAGTGATGAACTGCTACACCTCCTTCGAGTGTTAGTTCAGAAACTATTTTTCCTGGTTAGCCTGCTCTGACTCACCCAGACAAATTTAGTGCTGCTTCATCTATGCTTCTACTTCACTTTGTATATAACTTTATTATAGCAGATTATTGCACCATATTATAAGGTTGCTTTGCTTTTCTGCTTTTCTTATTAGACTGAGATCCTTAAGGCAATGAACCTAAACTTTCTGTGTCTCAATTTATCTGTAAAGTGAAGATAATATTAGTTTTTATCTCAAAGGGCTGCCATAAGGGTTAAAGAGTTAATACATGTAATGTGCTGAGTTCAGTGCCTAGTGCATACTAAACACTCGATCAATGTTAGCTTTTATATTCTCTCTAGCCCCAGCACCTAATATGGTATCTGGTGTAATACTGCTATATAGCAAATGCTTTGGAATGAATGAGTGAATAATGGAAAAGTAGTATAGAATGGACACTTCTTAAAGAAGAGGTCGTGGACTACAAGAACATTAGAAGTATCAGTTACTGTCCTAACAAGCAAGTCAAATTTAGCATGTTTTCACAGATGCCTGACACACACAAATTGGACTGGTCATGACTCTTGTGCTTAATAACTGCCTCCTTCAGCTCACTGTAAGTTCCATTCATACACTCATCCAAAGAATATTTTTTAGCACTTGCTATGTGCCAAGCACTGTTTTAGGTACAGGGAATAGAGTAGTAAACAAGAAACAAAGCCCTGCCCTCATGGAACTTACAGTTGAGTAGGGGAAATAGACCTTATATCATATATGTTTTTATTTGTTTATAGCCTCAAGTAGTGATAAATGCAGGAGAAAAATGAAGCAGGGTAACAGGACAGAGTGTCAAGGTCTTCAGAAGTTGCAGCACTGTCTTTTTCCAGATTAGATGGTATTCCCATTCAAAGACACTTCATTTTAACATCTTGGTATTATGGCATAAAAATGTGAAAGCAACAGGCACAAAAATCATGATTTTTACTGAATTGACTTTTACTGTTTCTTCATATAGATAGAGTATAAGAGTTTTTTCTTGGACCAGTGATTATTGTATTTTCTAGCAGCCTTGCTAGAATAAAGCTGCAATAGAACCAGGCTACAATAAAGCCTTGGCAGCCTACCTACATTCTGCAACTGACGAATGCTTGGCAACTGATGAATGCTAGAAAAACTGCCAGGCTTATCTACTTCATCTTCTTGTGCCTCTTCTACATTATAATTGGCACCTGGGAGCAGTTTGACAATTACAGACTCAATAGCTTCACCTATGTGCACCAGCTGGGTGTTTCAGTGTAACTACAAGACACATCTGTCTACTAGGAAGTAAGCAAGGGGGTAATGAGTTTCATTGTATAAAAGTACAAATATTGCAGCTGCGTATCTCCATGGAGCCTGCTGACTTCCCCCTGTGCATTGCCTGGTCTTGGTCACCTGGTGCTCCTCAAGCCAGCCCAGTGCTCTTGTGGCCAGGCTGTTGTGCACTCTTCAGGCCTTCTCACGAGAATAGATGCCTTCTCCAACTCCCTTCCTTGTCAGCACGCCTTTCAACTCCATCTCCATGGTTTATTTTAAAGTTACAAGATATATAAAAAGTCTAGCTGGACCTTAGTAGGACAGATGGCAAAAACCACCTTGAAGATAAGGTGATTTAATAGTGGTAGATGATAACATAACTAGGTGGATTTGTAACTGGTTTAATTTCCATAAGTAAACAGTGACAGTTAATAGATGGTTATCAACTTAAAGGGAGCATTCTGGAAACAGTGTAGTACAATGGTTACCAACTAGGGTTCTGGAGCCCAACCATCAGAATTTGAATTTTGGCTCAGTCACTTACTAGCCATGTGACTTGGGCCTCTCTATGCTTCAATGTGACTTGGACCTCTCTATGCTTCAATTTCATTATCTGAAATGAAGATGATAGTAACATCTAGCTTGCTTAGTATTGTGCACATACTAAGGAAGTCTTATCTACTTCAATACTTTGATCATGACTTTGCTGCAGTATTACAAAGTTTACTGATCAAATCAGTAACTGGAAAAACTAGGAAACACTTTGGGATACTGAAGATTGGCAAACTGAAACAATGGGCCAAATCTAGTAAGTGGAAACAACAGGGTATATTGTTCAGGGTTCATTGGCTAGGCACAGACAGGACACTCTATTTACTAGTCTTATCAGGTTGTATCTAGGGAGGAAGATATAATTCCCCCCTCCCAAATAAGAATGTTATTACAAAAAATTAAATAGCACAGACACAGGGCGGCCAAATAGATAAATATGTCCTCTATATAGGGATACATTTAAGGTTGAAAATAACCATAGAAATACAAGGTGAAGAACATAACATGTTGTTTGGCAGAAGCACAAACAAACAAAAAATACTTAGGGATTAGTGAACAGCAGCTCAGATTGAGTCAAAATTGGCAGTGTCTACAAAACAATGCTGTGGCATTAATAGACATGCTATTTACAAAGATGGAAACCAAAATGTTTTCTCCATTTCCTGTTTAGGTGGAGAGGCTGAGTAGGCACTGCCAAGCTGCCCTCAGCTTTTGTGAGGCATGGAAGAGACCCAGAAGTTTCCATCATCTGTCTGCCTTTGAAGGGGCCCGATTGATCAAATGTTGAAATGATAGTATTTTCAGATATGTTGAGTTAAATAAAATGTATTATTAAAGTGAATTTCACATTTTTGAAAACGTGGCTGCTAGAAAATGTAAAATTACACATGTGGTTTGCATTTGTGAACCACTGTTTTATGTTAAAATAAAGGGGATTGGAGTACTTAAGGACACCTGGGCGGTTGGCAGCATCTAATAATAACATATACTGTATTGAGAGATGATGAGTTCAATATTATAGAAAATATTCAGAAAATATTCAGTAGAAGAACTAAAATACAGAAATACAACATATCAGTATACTCAATTCTATCCCCATATCTCTTTGTTCATGACTGCTTTCATACAAATCATAAGGCATTCTGTTCTTTAGTTTTCTCATATTCATAGAATCCTTTGAGCTTACAGGAGGAATAAGTAATGCAATTGACTGAATGTGATACATTTCCCACCACTGATTAAATTTTCTAACCTTGATCCAAGAAAAGGGCTCCTTGGTGCTCCAGGCATTGATTGATCCAGAATAATGAAGTCTGGCCAGCTTTGGGGCCCACTGTCCTTTGCCGAAGTAAAGAAACAGAGATTAAATCAGCTGGGTTGGTCCTAGACACTTGAGAATAAAATTATTGTCTTGAGAAAGATTAATCTAAGCTGTGATGAAAATAGAGAAAAACATAAAGGCTTTATGGCATACCAGTATCAATTACTATCTAAGGATACTGCTTATCCTTGTTGTCCATTTTATTTTCTAAAATTTATAATTTTGTTAATTGTTAGCACCGCTAATTAGCTGATACTGCAATTTGTTACCGACACTACCAAATAATAATATTATTATTTCTTTTCTTTTCTTTTTTTTCTTTTTTTGAGATAGAGTCTTGCTCTGTTGCTTAGTCTCGCTCAGGCTGGAATGCAATGGCGTGATCTTGGCTCACTGCAACCTCCACCTCCTGAGTTCAAGCAATTCTCCTGCCTCAGTCTCCCGGATAGCTGGGACTACAATTGCGCACCACCATGCCCAACTAATTTTTGTATTTTTAGTAGAGATAGGGTTTCACTATGTTGGCCAGGCTGGTCTTGAACTCCTGACCTCAGGTGATCTGCCTGCCTCAGCCTCGCAAAGTGCTGGGATTACAGGCGTGAGCCAACATGCCTGGCCTATTATTTATTATACAATTTATATTCATTGTAGAAAAATCAGAAAATGAAAAGTAAAAATAAAAATAAGTAAAAATACAAATAAAAGAAATTTTAAAATGTAACCCTTCCACCTAGTGAAAAATGTTACTATTTTGGTATACAACTCTTAAGCCTCTTTTTCAAGGGGATTTTTTACCCCACAAAAACATAGGTTGGCAAACTTTTTTTGTAAAGGGCCAGATAGTAAATCATTTAGGCTTTGCATATTATATGGTCTCTGTTGCAACTATGTTACTGCTGCTGTAGCCATAGATGTAAATTAATGGACATGGCTGTGTTCCAAAATAAGACTTTATTATGGATGCTGAAATTTGAATTTTATAATTTCACGTCATGAAATAGTCTTCATCTTTTTGTCAATTATTTAAAAATGGAAAATCTGTTCATAGCTCACATGCCATACAAAAACAGGCAGTGTGCTGCATTTTGCCTGTGGGCAGTAGTGCTCTAAAACAATTTTTGATAATTCTCTATAGACCCTAGTCAAACGTTACCATTACTGCTCACAGGAAAGTGTAGCTTCCTGCTACAGTGAAAAGAATTGACTCAAGGAAGGAATAGTGAAGGTAGGGAGGATATTTAAGGAGGCAGTGTCATTGCCCAGGTAAGAAATGATAGTGACCAGAGTTAAGATGGCCACAGTGGGAAGTGGAGAGGAGGAGATGTATTTGAGAGGCACTTATGGAATAGAGCAAATAGAAGCATGGAGATGGATTCATTATCTGAGATTCTCCAACAGATTATTAAAAAAGATATAATCAGCCCAGGTTCTTGGAGCAAAAATAATAGTATTTACCATATTGTCCTGAAGCTGTAATCTGAAAATCTCTAATGCGTCCAGAAGCCATTCCCAGGGGAGTCTGACACTCTGAAATGAAACAGGTGGAACACAGTAACTAGAAGTGCACAAAATTCAGCTTCTCAAATGTAAGTCAATGAAAATGGGAGAATGTCAACAAATGCTAATATTTTTTAGTGTTTAAATGTGCCAAGAACTGTACTAAATGTTTTACTGTATTAGTTCATTTAATTAATCCTAACGGGTGCTAGAATGATTCACATTTTACAGCTGAAAAAACTGGGGTCCATACATAAATAGACCAGTGGTTCTCTTACTTGTTTAGGGTTAAATCTCCAAACTCTTCCAAGTAATATTTCTAAATTATCTGGTAACTAAATCAACATTAAATTCCAAAATCTGCTACTGGAGATCTTAGAGCTTTACCAAGTTGTGAAAATGAGGTGTTTTTCTGGTCAATTATTTAGAGCTTCAGGTTCAAAGTGTTCAAAGCTTCAAGTATATCTGCCCTCCTCTGAGAACTCTGATGATTTCTACCAGCAATATTCTTTTTAAATTTGATAATGATGTAAGCTTGTATTTATTTCCTGACACAAGCAACCATTCGAGAAAGGAGGAAAGCTGTAAAGAAGTAGGCTGAGTGGGTAGGGAACCTCTGCCCACATGGCTACTCACTGTTGCTGTACACCAGAAAAAGTGTGCTCATCCCAGCATGTAGGTGCTCGCCAATAAGGCATTCCACCCGCCAAATTCCAGCTTTGGATGGTAACATTTCAACTGTCTCAAAAACACCTTATAAAAACCAAAAGGAACACAAATTATTTCTTTTCACTAAAAAATGAGCATAAGATACATTGGTTTATGTGAAATATCAGGGTAGACCTACCAAATTTGGTAGTTCCACTATTCTTGGACCCCTCAAACCCAAAGTGCTTGCTAGGTGACCCTTACAGTTGGGGGTCATGGAGATTGAGTTCTGACTACTCCCTCCCCCCAGGAAATGAGAAACAGGGTGACTGAATTCTTTGATGATAGGGACAGGAGAATGCTACTGCATTATGATTGACCTACATCCCCAGGGTTTTTCCAAGCAAAAGGTGTGTTTCCCATTGGCCAGATGTGGACTCTGTGAAAGAGATAAGTCAGGGTGAGTTCCCACTGGATCCAGTCCACTAGGGCTGCCTACAAGGGTAAAGTTACCCCAGCAACAAGAAGCTGCAGGTGAACACTGAGGGCTGAGAAATGAGTCACAAGTGACCACCCAGAATAAAGGTGGAAGAAACCATGTCAAGGGGATTTCATGACAGTCATGTAAGGGAGTCTCTAAAGAGTTCCCTGAAAGTGCCCTGCAGGAGAAAGAGTCAACTTTAAGTATTGCCAGGCACAAACAGTGTTAAGCTAGTTTACAACAATGGTGCCAGCTGTAAATAGGTAAGAACTATCTTATCCCCTTACCTTTAACCTATCCATGTTGGAGTTCAAAACAGCAGCTATAAAGGGGCTGTTGCAAAGCATGATCATCACAAGGTACAGACACAGAGGACTCAACCATGTCTCCCTTTTCCAGTGCAGACTTCCAGCCTGATGCAGGCTCAAGTTGGAGGGGAGATTGAAGTTAAATCAAGTTCAGAACTTTGATTAATATCTTGAGATGGACATTGTAATTTCTGATTTGAACTGTATTTGTGATATAAAGTGACCTTAGTCCTGTTTATTACTTAAGGGTGAGGAGAAAGTTACAGGGCTTATCAGAATTTTTATGAAGAAATAGGGTAAGTTTACCCCCACTCTTAAACCAGATTTTTTTTTTTTAGAGACAGGGTCTAAATCCAGTCTGTCATTGATGGACATTTGGGTTGGTTCCAAGTCTTTGCTATTGTGAATAGTGCTACAGTAAACATATGTGTGCATGTGTGTTTATAGCAGCATGATTTATAATCCTTTGGGTATATACCCAGTAATGGGATGGCTGGGTCATATGGTACTTCTAGTTCTAGATCCTTAAGGAATGGCCACACTGTCTTCCACAATGGTTGAACTAAAAAATGTGGCACATATATACCATTGAATACTATGCAGCCATAAAAAGGATGAGTTCATGTCCTTTGTAGGGACATGGATGCAGCTGGAAACCATCATTCTCAGCAAACTATCGCAAGAACAGAAAACCAAACACTGCATGTTCTCACTCATAGGTGGGAACTGAACAATGAGAACACTTGGACACAGGAAGGGAAACATCACACACCAGGGCCTGTTGTGGGGTGGGGGTAGCAGGGAGGAATAGCATTAGGAGATATACCTAATGTAAATGACGAGTTAATGGGTGCATGCAGCATGCCAACATATGTAACAAACCTGCATGTTGTGTACATGTACCCTAGAACTTAAAGTATAATAAAAAATTTAAAATAAAATAAAATAAAATAAAAATTCAATAATTGTTAGTATATACATAGAGTTGTGTAGTCATCTGTGATCAACCTTACCTAGTAGTGTTAAGGGGCAAAGTAAGATGAAAACTGTGGCCTGTGACTTTAGATAGTGGTATGGTAGAATTTAGAGTCAGATTGCAATGGATTAAGGAGAAAGTAGAAAGTGAACAAGCAAAGAAAACAAATGTGGACTATTCTTTATTACAAAGAGGAAGAGAGACATAGCTCTGGGGGATGTGAGATCACAAAGTTTTGATTGATTTTTATGATTTAAAATATGTCAATACTTTTCTAAACTGAGAGGAAGGAGCCATTTCATCCAATTGCATTGGAAAAGGGAGACATGGCTGAGTCCTCTGTTTCTGTACCTTGTGATGATCATGCTTCCCCAAAGCCCCTTTATAGCTGCTGTCTTTCATAGCTCACTGCAGCAATCCTCCCACCTTGGCCTCCCAAAGTGCTGGGATTACAAGTGTGAGCCACTGCACCTGGCCAAACCTATTTTAAAGGGACAGTGGAGAACCAAAATAGAATTGTGTTGTGATCAACATTATGAGTAGTGCTTAATCAATATATTGGTTACATACATAAACAAATCACTCTTTGGATGACTACTGGTGCCCTATGGGATTTGAGATGGTAAATGATAAAGGAATAAATTCCTTTTCCCTAGGAAAGTACTATGACATTAATTATCCATTTATTATGTTCTATTTCCTTTTTAGCAATTTTTCTATATGTGAAATTATCTTGTTCATTTGCTAATTTATTTATCTCCCTGTAGGTTTGAAAAAGTGTTACCTGAGAGCATGAAGAAGTGTTACCTGAGAGCATGGAGCTTGTCTGCTTTGTTCACTGATTGTGTTCCCAGTGCCTAGACCATTTAAAGTAAGTACTCAACAAATAGAGCAGGTAGAAGAAAGAACGCAAACGAGCTCATACCTGGATAGAGATTGTACACTGCCATTTTATACTCCTCTTTTTTTCGTACAGTGAACACATGTCCACTAAAATGAATAGAATGGATGTTTTCATTGCTGCCCATGCTGAGCAGATACCATCGAATCCTTTGATCCTGAGCCATTACTAAGCCAGGTAGTGTATCCATTATGTAGCCATTGATTGCTGGAGAAGGACACAGAGAAGCCTGTTAAAATCTATTATATAAGTTTCTTTCCCTCCACTCCACCAAAAAAACTGACATCTATCAGGATTCCACTCCCACAGATATACTCTAAATAAATACAATGTTTAAGGCACTGGATCAAGTCTCATTTGTCAAAGTGCAATCTGCATTTCACAGTGATAATGTTTGGATGTGGGATATATTACCATGGAAGCGATAATTCTCTTTAAAAGTGGGATCTTCCATCTGGATATTGCAGGGAGCCCTGCAGTTTCTTTCTGTGTTTTCAGTGAAGTACCAGCTTTTGGTCTCATCAAAGATAGTGAAAAACAGAGCAAATTCCTGTACTGTCACTTGTCTCCCATGAGCAGGGTTCAGTGTGTTAGTGTGGCAGACCAGAAGGGGTCCAATCAGGCCTGAGTGCACATCTTTTTCCTAGGGAGGGAAGACATCAATCCTATGAGTATAAGCTCTCTCACCTATGAACCAGAGTGGATTTCTCATCAATTTTTATGCCACTCCAACCTGCCTCCCATCTTCCAAAAATATAATCCATCCTCTTCAGTAGATTCCAGAATGACATTTCTAAAACACAAATATAGTGATCAACTCCCTATTTAAAGCTTCTCATTGCATGTAGGATAAAAACCAAAATTCTTAGCACACAAAGACCATTTCTTTTAAACCAAAAAGTGGTCAGTACAATAGACACCTGCTTACCAGGTCAACATCAGAGAAATAAGCCCAGGCTTTGCAGTCAAACTCATCTTTAGTGGGCGCCATATGATGTTGCACTTTCCAAAAGTAAGTTTTGGTTTCATTAGGCTTGACAAAATTTTTTCTAGGTTCTGCTCCTTGCCTCTGATCTTCCTCATAAGAAATAAGGCTAGAATAGAAGGAATAGGGACGAGAGGCCTGATTTTTGAAAGTTACCTGCAGAACAATAACGACAAAAAAAAAAAAAAGCAAGAATAATCTTCTAGGATCTTAAAGTCCTTAGGGTTTACATCCCTAAAAGAAATACCTGTCTTTTGGTCTTTATCAAAGTTTTTAATACCCTGGAAGAAGTGGTACAGATGGATGCTGTTAGAACCCAAACCTAATCCTGAGGAGGTTTTGTATTCTAAATTTAAGGCATGAACTCAAAGTTGCAAAGGAGAAAACTCCTAAACACTTAAAGGCAATTCCAGAGTAAAAGGGAAAATGTCACTGCAGGGGTTATAAGAGACCATAACGCCAGGAGTTGATATGTAAGTTAAGGTTCTTCATGACAAATTCTAGAATGAATGCATATTATCTTTTTAAAAAGGTTTATTTTCCAGATTAAAAATTATACATATTTATCATAGAATATATGGAAAGTCAAATAAAATGTAAGGCAAAAATTGCCCACAATTCCATAATTTTAGATCCTTCTACATCCTTAATATAAACAATCAATTAATTGAAACAATGAATAGATATTTTCAGGAAAAAATAAAACTACTTTGATCTTTGGTTCACACAATGCACCAAAATAAATTTTAGTCTACAGGAAGTATTAAAAAGTTAAATGTAAAAAATTAAACTGTAAGAGAAAAACTGAAGAAAGTATAGCTGTTTTTAAAAAAGTCTCTGGATAGGCATGAATTTTTATAAACATAAAAGCAATCAAAGTGTCAAAAAGTAAAAATTGATGGGTTATTATCTAAAAATTAAAACTTGTTTTATTTCAAAAACCATCGTTTATAAAATTAAGAGAAAACAAAAACTTGAAAAAGTACTTTTCATTAAAATGTTCAGTGGTTTACTATCTAATATATAAGGCAACGTAATTAATAAGAAAAGCACTTCCTCCACGAAAGACAAATGTGCAAGGGACGTTACCAAATAATTAATAAGAAAAACTCTTAAGATGCTCAAATACATTGCACTTCTGGAATTTTAATCTTAGAAAAACTGTTGTGATTACAGCGTTATTTATATAGTGAAAAAAGAAACTGTCTAAAAGGTTGTTCAAATAAATGGTTACATAAACTATGGTTCCAAAAATTCATATAATAGACTATTATGCAGTATTTTAAAAACATACATAGGAAGTGTTTTTAATGACATAAGAAATGTTTATGATGTGATATTTAGTTAAAAAACAAGAATCAGAATTCTGTATGGTATAATTTGAATATATAAGGAGAAAAATACACAGGAAAAATATAAGAACATACACAAACATGATAATTATGGAATTATTTTTCTATACTTAAACATTTCAAAAAGTGGGAATACATTATAGTCAGCAAGAAAATAAATATATAAAATTAATTTTCTTGTAATTCCATTATCCTTAACTCACCATGATATTATCTTCAACTTCTGCTCTTATATATGGCCCCAGGAGTCCCAAATGTTCATTTAGTTCTCCACGGTATAAGGGCTGAGTAAAGGAGCCATCAGTAAATTCCTGGAAAACAACTTTCTTGAACTGAGGGACACTGCCACTCTGAGCCCTGGAGAAAAGAAAGCAGAGGAAAAGCAATAATTTTATGTACCAAGTGGGTAGAAATGCCTCACATCCTCATTTTCCTAGGTGTCTGAGAAGCATTTTGCATAGTTAACCACTTTATCTTCCTTGAAATATACTTTTGCCAAGCTTTATTAGTATGTAAGTTCCATGAAAACTGGGGTTTTGTCTATTTTGTTCACTGTTGTATTCCCAGCACCTGTAATGGTGCTTGGCACAAAGTAGTAGCTCAAAAAATATTTGTTGAATGTTGAATGAATGTAGAGTTTATAAACATACTCCAAATATAAGAGAGTCCCATGGTCAAGCCCTTGGACCTCTTTTCTTTTTACTTTTAAAAATCCTATTAAAATTGTGAACTAAAAAAAATTGTGAACTAAAACATGTACAATAAAGTGCATAAAACACAAATGTCTTTGGTACAAAAATGCAATCATCACCCAGATCAGTAACATTGCCAGTAACCCACAAGACTCACTGAATGTCCCTTTTCAATCATACTTTCTCCCTTACCACTGAAGGTATCCACCATTCTGATCTTTATGATAATCGTACATCCTTTAAAAATATAGTTTAGTTTTGCCTGTTTTGAAGTGTGTAAATAAAACATACTACGTATATTCTTTTGTTTCTTCTTTCACTTAGCATTCTGGTTGTGAGATTCATCTATATTATTGTATGTAGCTATAGTTTGTTCATTCCTATTGTTGTATAGTATTATATAAATATACCCTAATCACGGACATTTGAGTCGTTATAATCTTTGGTGCTTTCAAATGGGCCTGCTAGAACCTTCTGGTGCATATCTTTTGGTGAACATATATGTGCATTTCTGTTGGGCACATACACAGCGGTGGAATTGCTAGGTATGCATGTGTTCGACTTTGGTAGGTATTGCCACACTGTTTTCCAAAGCAGCTGTACCATTTTCCATTTTCATTAGCAATGTATGAGAGTTCCATTTGCTCCAAATTATTACAAATACCTGGTATTGACTGTGTTTTTACATTTTTTGATGTTCTGTCAGGTTGAGCATCTTTTCTTATGAGTAGCAGTCATTTGGATTTCCTCTTTTGTGGAGCACCTATCCAAGTTTTTTTCTGCTAAGTTTTCTCTTGAATAATCTGCTTTTTTCTTTTTGAATCAAAATAGTACCCTATATATCCTTGATTGCTGGAGAAGGAGGACACAGAGAATCCTGTTAAAATCTATTATATAAGTTTCCTTTGTGTGTTCTTTGTGTTATGTATTGCAAACATTTACCATTCTGTGGCTACTCTTTTCATTCTTTTTATGTTATCTTTTGATGAGCATAAGTTTGTAATTTTAATGTGTGGAATTTATTTTAAAAATCCTTATTGGCTAGTGCTTTTGTATCTTGATGTCAATTCTCTTTCTTTCCCTACCCTGTGGTTATTAATATATTCTTTTACTTTTTCTTTCTAAAATGTTTATGATTTTATATTTCACTTTTAGACTTGTAATGCAACATGAATGGATTTTTGTGTATGGTGTGAATTAGGAATCCAGTGTAATGTTTTGTCTATATAGATACCAACATTTTTCAGCATCTTTTATTGAAACTCTTCTTCTGTGACACCTTTGTCATAAATTAAGTGTCTATGTGCGTTAGACTAGTTTTGAATTTTCTATTCAATTTCATTTACCTGTTTGATTATCCCTATACCAATTGCTACACTGTTTTAATTATTATAGTTTTAAAATAAGTCTCAATATATTATACAACAATTACTCTCATCTTATTCTTCCTCTTCAAGAAGGACTTGGCTATTCATAAACCTTTACATTGTCATATTAATTTTAGAATCAGCTTGTTGAGCTCTACAAAAGGAAAGGCTTGGGATTTTCATTCAGGTTGCACTGAATCTATAAATCAGTTTGGGAATAACTGACAGTTTCAAATATCATGTTTTCCAATTCATGTATGTGGTGTATCTTGAAAGTTATTTAGGTACTCTTTAAAGTTTCTCAGTAAATTTCCATAGTTTTTTTTCCATAGACATCTTGCATATTTTTAGCTAGACTTATTTCTAGGTACTTGTTAGTATTTTATTCCACTGTTTATTTTGTTTTTACTTCATCATTGTGTCTCACCTAGCTGACACACTCAAACTTAACCTTCCCCCTGGTCAGGACTCTCCTAGAAAGTGGCTATCTTGGCTTATGACCATTCTCAAGGGAGAGACCTCAAGACTAAACTAGAAAGAAACCATAGAAATAAAAATCACAATGGGGGTCACCTTCCAGCTTCTAACCAGAAGGAAATCAACCACCTTCAGCTCCGCAAACCTGCAAGCAATGTGAGCTGTGTAACAATCCAACACAGGTGGAGAGCCAGCACTGATTTGGCCTGGATGGTTCAGGATAATCACTTGAGCAGTGAAGCCAGCTACTTCCGTTGGTGAGTCATTTTTGCTGTCACAAGCCATATTGCCATGATGAACATCTTGGCAATGTGGGCTTCAGAGAAAGCATAGGTGTTTTTTTAAAAAAACCTCTGGATAGGCAGGAATTTTTACAAACAATATACTACAATTCAAGATGAGACTTGGGTGGGGACACAGAGCCAAACCATATCATTCCACCCATGGTCCCTCCAAAATCTCATGTCCTCACATTTAAAAACAGAATCATGCCTTTCCAACAGTTCCCCAAAGTGTTAGCTCATTCCAGCATTAACCCAAAAGTCCAAGTCCAAAGTCTCATCTGAGACAAGGTAAGTCCCTTCCGCTTATAAGACTGTAAAATCAAAAGCAAGTTAGTTACTTCCTAGATACAATAGGGGTACAGGTGTTGGGTAAATACAGTCATTCCAAATGAGAGGAATTGGCCAAAACAAAGGGGCTACAGGCCCCATGCAAATCTGAAATCCAATAGGGCAGTCATTAAACCTGAAAGTTGCAAAATATTCTCCTTTGACTCCATGTCTCACATTTAGGTCACCCTGATACAAAAGGCAGGCTCCCACAGCCTTGGGCAGCTCTGCCCCTGTAGCTTTGCAGGGTACAGCCCTGCTCCTGGCTGCTTTCATGGGCTGGCATTGAGTGCCTATGGCTTTTCCAGGTGCATGGTGCAAGCTGTCAGTGGATCTACCATTCTGGGGTCTGGAGGACAGTGGCCCTCTTCTCACAGCTCCACTAGGCAGTGCCCCAGTGGCGACTGTTGGGGGCTCCCACCCCACATTTCTTTTCCTCGCTGCCCTAGGAGAGGTTCTCCATGAGGGCTCTGCCTCTGCAGCACACCTCCGCCTGGATATCCAGGCATTTCCATATATCCTCTGAAATCTAGGCGGATGTTCCCAAACCTCAATTTTTGTCTTCTGTGCACCCACAGAACAAAGGCTGGGGGCTTGCACCCTCTGAAGCCATAGCCCAAGCTGTACTTTGGCCTCTTTTAACTGGGGTGGCTAGGACACAGGGCACCAAGTCCCAGGCTGAACACTGCAGGGGGGCCCTGGACTCCTCCCACGGAAGCATTTTTCCCTCCTAGGCCTCCAGGCTTGTGACGGGAGGGTCTGCTGCGAAGATCTCTAACATGCCCTGGACACATTTTCCCCATTATCTTGGCGAATAACATTTGGCTCCTTGTTACTTATACAAATTCTTGTAGCTGGATTGAATTTCTCCCCAGAAAATGGGTTTGTCTTTTCCACTGCATCATCAGGCTATTTGTTGAATAGCTTTCACCAAAATGCTGATAGTGATATGGACAATGAAACTGCCCCCATGACCCAATCACTTCCCACTGGGTCCCTCCCATGACATGTGGGGATTATGGGAACTACAATTCAAGATGAGATTTGGGTGGGAACACAGCCAAACCATATCTGGGTCTTTTGTGGTTCTGTACAAATTTTAAGATTGCTTTTTCTATTTCTGTGAAAAATGTTATTGGCATTTTGATAGGTAATACATTAAATCTGGTAGTACTGATATTTTAACAATATGAATTCTTCCATTCTATGAACATGGGATAGATACCTTTTCATTTTGTGTGTGTCTTCTTCAATTCCTTTCATCAATGTTTTACAGTTGTCAGGATAGAGATATTTCACCTCTTTGGTTAAATTTATTCCTAGATATTTATTTTTATTGTAGCTATTATAAATGAAAATGCTTTTATGATTTCTCTCTCAGATTGTTAGCTCTTGGTATATAGAAATGCTACTGATTTTTATATGTTGGTTTTGCATCTTGCAACTTTACTGAATTTGTTATCAGTTCTAACAGTTTTTTGGTGGAGTGTTTAGGTTTTTCTAAATATAACATTGTATCTTCTGCAAACAAGGGGAATTTGATTTCTTTTTTTCTAATTTGAAGGCCTTTTGCTTAATTCCTGCATCTTGGACTTCTAGGACTACATTTAATAGAATTGATAAAAGTGGGCATACTTGTCTTGTTCCAGATATTAGAGGAAAGGCTTTCAATTTTTTCCCATTCAGTATAATGTTAGCTGTGCGTTTGTCATATATAACATTTACTGTTTTGAGATATGCTCCTTTTAAATCAAGTTTGTTGAGAGTTTTTATCATGAAGGGATGTTGAATTTTATTCGATGCTTTCTTGACATTTATTGAAATAAAGATATGGTTTTTGTCTTTCCTTCTGTTAATGTGGTATATCACATTTATTGATTTCCATATGTTGAACTATCTTTGTATTCCTAGGATGAATCCCCCTTGAGCATGACAAATACTCATTTTAATGTGTTGTTGAATTTAGTTTGCTAGTAGTTTGTTGAGGATTTTTGCATCTATATTCATCAGTGATGTTGGCCTGTAGTTTTCTTTTTCAGGTACACTGAGAATACATACGCTGTTCCATTTGATGGTGTCCCATAAGTCTCTTAAGCTATCTTTGCTCTTTTGTTCTTTGTTTCTTTTGATCTTTGGATTAAATGATTTTCAGTGACCTGTCTTTGAGTTAACTGATCCTTTCTTCTGCTTGATCTAGTCTGCTTTGAACCTCTCTACTGAATTTTTCTGTTTAGTTATAGTATTCTTTAACTCTGTGATTTCTGTTTGGTACTTTTTAATACTTTTTATCCTTTTGATGAAATTCTAAATTTTTTTCTTGCATTTCTCTCCTGATTTTAGGGAACATCTTTATGACCATTGTTTCAAATTCCCTTTTGGGTAAATCACATATCCCTACTTCACTCGGGTAGGTTTTTGTAGGTTTATCTTGTTTTCATTTTGAATGTATTTATTTGTTTCTTCATTTTCCTTGGCTCCCTGTGTTGGTGTCTGCACATAAGATAAGAAAACTGCCTCTCCCAGTCGTGTCAGACATGCCTCATGTAGGAGAAGGATCTCACCAGTTGGTCCAGCTGGAGACTTTAAGGTGCCTCACAAATCTTTGTGTTTGGCCAAAGTGCTGTCTCTGTTTTTGGTGGTCCCCTGGAGATTAGAATTTGCCACGTCCTGTCAGTACCCTGTGACCAGTAAAGTAGAAGGCAGACCCTCTAGATGTGACTGGAAAGGCCGGGGCATTGGATATGTATTCCAGTTCCTTCTATCCTCATGGTGAAGCTGAGTGCAGGGTTTATCTCCAACTCTCTGTACTAAGCTGGAGAGAAAATCTGTGGCAAATGCCTGTATATTCAGGCTGTACCTTCTGATCCTGGGGAGATGGCTGCTGGAATTTGGCCTGTTGTATGTTCACCTCTTTTTTTTTTTCTGTGGTCTATGGCCACTTGGGAGCACAAAGCCTCATTGACTCCCAGAGCTTGGTTGTATAGGAGACAGTCTTTTGGGTGGAAGCTATAGAAGTTGTGCTTGTGCATGGACAAATTTCTTCCAGGTAGAATGAGGACTTTAATTTATCACTGGGGTGAGCCAGAGGAAAGGCTCAGGAATTGCTGAGTTTCTGCTCAGGCTGCCTGAGGGCTACTGTTCTTCTGCCCTTTTAGCTCCCTGATGCAATTTCATTAGAATCTAGGTTGTCAAGTAGTCACCGGAATAGTGTGAAGTAAACCCCTTCTGGAAAGAAAATGGGAGTTGTGTTTTCCAGCCTCTTTTCTGCACAGTTCTCAGTGGGTATAGCCTCTGGAAGTGTTTGCATGCCCATTTAAAACCATCTCTTTCTGTGATCTAGGAAGACTTGCATATGCCTAGTCCTTTTCCCTCCCAGAGCCAGATTTAGGATGCATTCCTCAGGTAATAGCTGTAAACGTTTGGGTGCTCAACATGTGCCATAAACCCCTTCCAGGGAAAAATAGGAAGTTGTATTTTTATACACTACTCCCAGGGGATGAAGCCCCTGGAAGTACTGGTGAGTCTGTATAAAATTGCTGCTTTTTTTCCCTGTGGTATTGAGAAAGTCATGTTTGCCTAGTCTCTTCTGCTCTCAAAGCTAGGAGAGTTAGGATGCAGTCCCTCAGGTGGAAGCTGTAAAGCAAAAGTTCGGACACTGGATGTATGGACAAATTCTTTCTGGAGGGATTAACAGATCTGGAGTTATCATTGGGATGAGCTGAAGGAGAAGGTTTGGGAAGTACCAATTTTCTCCTCAGGCTGCCAGCAGGCTACTATTTGTCTGTCTTCAGCTCCTTGATGCAAGTTAATTAGAAGCCAGGCCACAAAGTAGCTACTGGAAGAATGTGTCATAAACTCTTTCTGGACAGAAATAGGGAGCCACATTTTTTTTCTATGGCCCTTCTCTGTACTGCTCCCTGGGGATGAGGCCCCTGGGAGTGCTTACAGACTCACACAAAACCACCACATTTTTCTTATAGTATAGAGAGAATTGTATATGCTTAATATCCTCTGTTCTCAGAGTTGGTGATTTAAGAGCCAAACCGTGGGTAGCCTCAGAGTTAGGGACTTATATGTAATGTCCAAACCCTCCTCTCCACAGAGGGAATCTGGGTGCTGGGGATTCTTTTCCCAATTGTATGGTGCAGTGCCTGGGGCAGGGCTCATGCCTCAGCTTTTCCTACCCATTTGATGTAGAATTTTGCTCAGTTGCCCAGTGGGTAGAAGTCCCTTGACTGATTTCTGACTTTCCCTCAGAAGGAAATGATCTGTGAATAGATGTTTATTTGGTACATCCGTGGGTGGAGGGAGAGTCAGGAGCCTTCTATTCCACCATGTTCTTCTATCTTTCTTTTTTTTTCTTTTCTTCTTCTTCTTTTATTTTTTTTTTTTTTGAGATGGGACCTTGCTATGTTGCCCAGGCTGGTCTTGAATTCCTGGGCTCAAACAATCCTCCTGTCTCAGCCTTCCAAATAGCTGGGAATACAAGCATGTGCCACTGCACCCAGCTTCTATCTTTAATTAGTACTATTGAAAACTTGCCTGTCTGCATCTCATTTGAGAGTGTGTCTTTTTTCTTTGGTTACTTTGAAGAGTTTTCTCTTGGGTTTCTGCAGTTTCACTCTGATGGAATATGCCTTTGTGTTTATTTTTTATTTATCCTGGTTGGGATTTGTTGAGCTCCCTGAACCTGTGTATTGATATATTTTTTAAATTCTGGAAAATATTAAGCCATTGCCTCTGCAAATATTGCTTCTTTTCTAATCCCTCTTTCCTTTCCTCCTGAGATTTCAATTAAACACAGTTTAGTCCTCCTCACTCTGTCCTCCATGTGTCTCTTCTGGTTATCTGTTGCTGTATCAAAAACTACCTCTAAACGTTAGTTGCTTAAAACAGCAACAATTTTATTATAGTACTGATTTTTTGTGAGTCAGGAATTCCAACAGGGGTTGGCTAGGTAACAGTTTTGCTCCTCATGGTGTGAAATGAAGTCACTCAGTAATATACAGCTGGCATCTGGGCTAGTATGGAGGGTCTAAAATGGCTTCATTCACATGTCTGGTGTCTTAGTAGAGAATGCTAGAAAGCTGGGTTCAGCTGGGACTCTTGACCAAAGGGCCTACATGTGAACTGTGGCACCAGGGTCAGACTTTTTATGTGGTGGCTACATTTTTCCAGAGAGAAAATCCCAAGAGAACCAGGTATAGGCTGCATGGTATTTTCTGGCCTAGCTTCAGGGATCACACAACATCACTTCCACCACATCCACAGGTTGCAATTTTTTGTTCCATTCTATTGGTCACACAGGAGTTGTAATGCCAGGCCAGATCAAGGGGAGGAGAATTATACTCTACTCCTTGAATGACAGAGTGGCAAGGTCACATTGTACAAGAGCATGTAGGACAGGCTTTATTGCCACATCAATTTTTAGAAAATACAATTAGCCATAGTATCTCATTATATCTTTTGTATTTTTCCACTTAAAAAAACTCTACATGCTGCATTTCACAGTATTTCTTTTTTACTTACCTACCAACCCACCAATTCTTTCTTCATGTTTTAATAATGGTATCTGATGATTCCAAGATCTTAGGTCTGTGAGTTTATTTTGGTTCTCTGTTGTTTCTGTTATGTCTTGCTTATTTTTTCTTATTTGTTTTTGTACCTAATATCGTTCTGTTCTGGGTATTGTATTTGAAACATTTATGAAAATAATTTGAGTTCTAGAAAGTTGATTTCTTCTTTAAATTTTATATTTTCTTCTGCCAGATGCCTGGGAACACTGCCAATCAGAAACTGGCTTAAATTATGATCAAGAATAGAGGTTTCAAATTCCACATGTTCTCACTTATAAGTGGGAGCTAAATGATGCGAACACATGGACACATAGAGGGGAACAACACATATTGGGGCCTGTTGGAAGGTGGAGGGTGCAAGGAGGGAGAGGATCAGGAAAAATAACTGATGGGCACTAGGCTTAATTCCTGGGTAATGAATAATCTGTTCAACAAACCCCCATGATGTAAGTTTACCTATGTAAGAAACCTGCACTTGTACCTCTGAACTTAAAATAAAAGTTCGAAAAAAATTCCCAGACCTTAGCGACTTCCTGATCATATGCTCCACTTGGGGAAAATTCAGATCAGTATTATAAACTGCCAACAGACACCAGTTCCCAAACACATGGACCATTCTTGCCTCTGAGAATCACAGAATGAAAGAAAATGATTGAGAAGAAGCTCAGGAAGTATTCCACCAGCCCAGACAATAGTTGTATCAGACAACTATTGTCCAGAACATCAGCCCTGCAATTCAATCTGAGGGTCTGACACCCCTTTAGAGAGGGCCAGAAAAATTTGGAAAGGCCAGAAGGGCAAGAAAACAAAACAAAACAAAAGGTCCAGTGAGCAAGATTTGAAGGAATAGGAGCTATTTTGCTGGGACAGAAGAGTTACCTAAGATAGAAGTATCTGAAAACCTGTTATGTGGAGGAGATATTGGGTCTGTGCTGTGTAGGATGTGGGGCGGGTGCAGGGGGGCGGGTACGTCCAGGGATCCACAATTAGCACAATCCAAAAAATAAAGTGAGCTGTTTTGGAAAGTCACCATAGTGGCTGGAATAACCACACACAAAAAAAGAATAGAGGTTTAACAGACAACACAGATGATAGAAAACTGGACTGTAAGTTAATGAAGTGAAAGTTAACTGATTCACCATTATCTTGAGGATATTTCTCTTTAGGGACTGATATGGTTTAGCTGTGTCCCCACCCAAATCTCATCTTGAATTGTAACTCCCACAATTCCCACGTGTCTTGGGAGGGACCCGTTGGGAGGTAATTGAATCACGGGGGCAGATCTTTCCCGTGCTGTTCTCATGATAGTGGATAAGTCTCCACTTATCCACTATCATGAGATCCGATGGTTTTATAAGGGAGACTTTCCTTGCACAAGCTCTCTTCTTGCCTGCTGCCATCCAGTAAGATGTGACTTGCTCCTCCTTGCCTTCCAGCATGATTGTGAGGCTTTCCCAGCCATGTGGAACTGTAAGTCCATTAAACCTCTTTCTCTGGTAAATTGCCCAGTCTTGGGTATGTCTTTATCAGCAGTGTGAAAACGAACTAATACAGGGACCAAGCTTAAAGTTAGAGTGGTTTACATCTATTTGTATTTCCTTGCTTACCCCATTAAGTGTTATTTGAATGCTATCTATGTGCTTATGACTCCTAAATTTATATCTTTAGCACAGACCTCTTCCTTAACTATCCAGACTCATACATCAAGCTGCCTACTAAACATCTCAATTTAGATATCTAATTGGCATCTCAAACCTAATATGCAAAAAACAGACCCTTCAGTGTCTCCTCAAATAAATCTGTTCTACCTCAAGCCTTCCATATCTCACTAAATGACACCATCATTCACCTACTTGCTCAGGACAAAACTTAAAAATGTTCTTTACATCCTCTCTCCTCATTCTTCCCATACTCAATTAACAGCCAGTCTTATATGCTTATCTTAAATTATACCCAACATCCTTCCATTTCTTTCCATTTCTATCACCACCACACTGGTCTAAATAACTGTCTTCTTTTATCTGTATGACTGCAATAGCATCTTAACTGGTATCTCTGCCTCCATTCTTGCCCATGGATGCTGTGTTCCATATAATTGGTCTTTCCTAGAGTCCTAGAGTTTGGACATAAATGGGAGACCTGCTTTTGTCTCCCTACATTTATCATTTACTAATTCATTCAACATACATTTATTTGAACATCTACCATGTGCCAGGCACTGTTCAAAGTTCTGGGGACACACTATTAAACAATACCTCCAAAGTTTGTGTTCTTAATGAGCTTAACTTATAGTCAGAGAAGATAGACAATAAAGAAATAAATATATAATATTTCAGGCACTGTTAAGTGCATTGAAAAAAAATGATGGGAGTAATATTTACACACAGTGTTTAGGGAAAGCCTCACTGATAAAATGAAATTTGAGCAGCGTCTTGAAGGAAGTAAGAGAACTAGCATTAGAGTATCAGGGGACATAATTTTAAATATAGAGAACAGAAATTGTAATGGTCTAGAGACAGGAGCATATCTGGTCCATTTGAGAAGAACAAGGAGGTCAGTGTGGCTGGGGCAGGATTAACAGGAGACAATGGTAACAGATGAGGGCAGAGAGGTTGCAGAGGGTCAAATTTCACAGGGTCTTGAAGGCCATGGTGAAGTCTTTGGAATTTACTGAGTGAGATGAAAATCCACTGGAGGATTTGAAGCAGAGAACAGTGATCAGAATTGCAATTTGAAAAACTACTTTAGATGCAATGTTGGGAAAAGACTATATGAGGGTAAGGTTGGAAGCAGGAAGGCTTTCTATCAACCCTCATCTGAATTACTGCAATGGCTTCCTGCAATAATTCAGATGAGAGTTGATGATAGTTTAGATCTGGATGGTAGTCACTGAGGTGTAGAGAAGAGGCTGGGGTGGGGGTGGGTGTGTGTGTGTGTGTGTGTGATTTATAGACTTGATTTTATTATTTTAGTACCCTTTTATTATTACAGAAGCAGTGCATATGCAGTGTAGATAATTTGAAAATATAGGCAAATAACATTCAAAAAATAAAAACATCACTTTTATGGCATCCGAAGTGACACTGTATCCTCTCTTGGCTTGTAACCTGTTTTCCCTGGTCAATTATCTTCATCGTTCCATTTCGGTACATTTTCATCTTATTCAATACTAAGTCCATAATCAACCCTGATTATTTTTTGAAATTATAGCCAACAGGATCTGATATGGTTTGGCTGTGTCCCCACCCAAATCTCATCTTGAATTCCCATGTGTTGTGGGAGGGACCTGGTGGGAGGTAATTGAATCATGGGGGCAGGTCTTTCCTGTGCTGTTCTTGTGATAGTGAATACGTTTCATGAGAGCTGATGGTTTTAAAAATAAGAGTTTTTGGCCGGGCACGGTGGTTCTCACCTGTAATCCCAGCACTTTGTGAGGCTGAGGTGGGTGGATCATAAGGTCAGGAGTTAGAGACCAGTCTGGCCAATATGGTGAAACCCCATCTCTACTAAAAATACAAAAATTAGCTGGGCATGGTGGCACATGCCTGTAGTACCAATTACTTGGAAGGCTGAGGCAGGAGAATCACTTGAACCCGGGAGGTGGAGGTTGCAGTGAGCTGAGATCACGCCACTGACTCCAGCCTGGGTGACAGAGCAAGACTCCATTTAAAAAGAAAAAAAAAAAAAAAGAGGAGTTTTCCTGCACAAGTGTTCTCTCTTTGCCTGCTGCCATCCATGTAAGACATGACTTGCTCCTCCTTGCCGTCTGCCATAATTTTGAGGCCTCCCCAGCCATGTGGAACAGTAAGTCCATAAAACCTCTTTCCTTTGTAAATTTCCCAGTCTCAGGCATATTTTTATCAGCAGTGTGAGGACAGACTAATACAGTAAGTTGGTACCAGTAGAGTGGGGTGCTGCTGAAAAGATACCCGAAAATGTGGAAGCAACTTTGGAACTGGGTAACAGGCAGAGGTTGGAACAGTTTGGAGGGCTCAGAAGAAGACAGGAAAATGTGGGAAAGTTTGGAACTCCCTAGAGACTTGTTGAATGGCTTTGACCAAAATGCTGATAATAATATGGACAATGAAATCCAGGCTGAGGTGGTCTCAGATAGAGATGAGGAAGTTCTTGGGAACTGGAGCAAAGGTAACTCTTGTCATGTTTTAGCAAAGAGACTGGTGGCATTTTGCCCCTGCCCTAGAGATCTGTGGAACTTCAAATTTGAAAGAGATGATTTAGGTTATCTGGTAGAAGAAATTTTTAAGCAGCAAAGCATTCAAGAGGCAACTTGGGTGCTATTAAGGGCATTCATTTTCATAAGGGAAGCAGAGCACAAAAGTCTGGAAAATTTGCAGCCTGACAATGTTATAGAAAAAAAAAAATTCAATTTTCTGAGAAATTCAAGCCGGCTGCAGAAATTTGCATAAGCAATGAGGAGCTGAATGTTAATCCCCAAGACAATGGGGAAAATGTCTCCAGGGCATGTCAGAGGTCTTCACAGCAGCCCTTCCCATCACAGGCCCAGAGGCCTAAGAGGAAAAAGTTGTTTCACGGGCCGGGCCCAGGGTCCCTGTGCTGTGTGCAGCCTAGGGACTTGGTGCCCTGTGTCCCACCTGCTACAGCCATGGCTGAAAGGGGCCAATGCAGAGCTCCAGCCATGGCTTCAGAGGCTGCAAGTCCCAAGCCTTGGCAGCTTCCACATGATGTTGAGCCTGTGAGTGCACAGAAGTCAAGAATTAGGGTTTGGGAACGTCTGCCTAGATTTCAGAAGATGTATGAAAATGCCTGGATGCCTAAGCAGAAGTTTGCTGTGGGGGTTGGCCCTCATGTAGAACCTCTGCTAGGGCAGTGCTGAAGGGAAATGTGGGCTCAGAGCACCCACACAGAGTCCCTACTGGGGTACCACCTAGTGGAGCTGTGAGAAGAGGGCCACCATCCTCCAGACGCCAGAACGGTAGATCCACCAAAAGCTTGCACCAGCATCCGGAAAAGCTACAGACAATGCTCGCCCATGAAGGCAGACACGAGGGAGGCTGTACCCTGCAAAGCCACAGGGGTGGAGCTGCCCAAGACCATGGGCACCCACCTCTTGCATCAGCATGACCCAGATGCAAGACATGGAGTCAAAGGAGATCATTTTAGAGATTTAAGATTTGACTGCCCCATAGAATTTCAGACTTGCATGGGGCCTGTAGGCCCTTTGTTTTGGCAAATTTCTCCCATTTGGAATGGCTGTATTTACCCAATGCCTATACCCCATTGTATCTAGGAAGTAACTAACTTGCTTTTGACTTTACATGCTCGTAGGTGGAAGGGACTTGCCTTGTCTCAGATGAGACACTGGACTGTGGACTTTTGAGTTAATGCTGAAATGAGTTATGACTTTGGGGGACTGTTGGGAAGGCATGATTCATTTTGAAATGTGAGGACATGAGATTTGGGAGGGGACAGGGTGGAATGATATGGTTTGGCTGTGTCCCTACCCAAATCTCATCTTAAATTCCCACGTTTTGTCGGGGGGACCTGATAAGATGTAATTGAATCATGGCAGCTGGTCTTTCCCTTGCTGTTCTTGTGATAGTGAATAAGTCTCACAAGATCTGATGGTTTTAAAAAGAGGAGTTTCGCTGCACAAGCTCTCTCTCTTTGCCTGTGCCATCCGTGTAAGACATGACTTGCTCCTCCCTGCCTTCTGCCATGATTGTGAGGCCTCCCCAGCCATGTGGAACTGTGAGTCCATTAAACTTTTTTCTTTTGTAAATTGCCCAGTCTCAGGTAAGTCTTTATTAGCAGTGTGAAAATGGACTAATACAGGATCCTTTACAGATTAGATGTTAATGTAAGAAAAAAAAAAGTTGGAGAACTTCAAGGTCTGTGAACTGAATAACTGAAATAGGAAATGGTTTTATTTATTTATTTATTTATTTATTTATTTGAGACCAAGTCTGACTCTGTCGCCCAGGCTGGAGTGCAGTGAGGCCATCTCAGCTCACTGCAACCTCCGCCTCCCCAGTTCAAGCGATTCTCGTGCCTCAGCCTCCCGAGTAGCTGGGACTACAGGTGTGCACCACCATGCCTGGCTAATTTTTGTATTTTTAATAGAGATGAGGTTTCGCCATGTTGCCCAGGCTGATCTTGAACTCCCGGGTTCAACCAATCCACTTGCCTCAGCTTCCCCAACTGCTGGGATTACAGGAGTGAGCCACTATGCCTAGCCAGGAATGGTTTTTGATTGCCATGGAGAAGGCTGGGCAATCAGCAGGTTTGGGGAAGGGGTAGGAATTAAGAGTCTAATTGTGTACATGTTAAGGTAGGGAGTTGATATGTAAATTTTGACTTCAGGAGAGAGATCTGAGAATATCTCCAGATATTCAACTGGAATTATCTGCAGATAGATAGTACTTAAAATCATGAGGCTAAACAATATCATCACAGAGTGAGTAAAAACACAATAAAGGAGAAGTTGGACAACTAATCCCTGGAGCACTCTAACCTTTAAAGATTAGGGGGATGAAGAAGGACTCACAAAGTTGACAAAGATTGGCAGTGAGTTTAGTAGAAAAGTGAAGAAAAGTGGTGTTAGAGAAACCAAGTGAGAACCTGTATCAAGGATGGAGTAATCCCCTCTCAAATACTACTGAGAATTCAAATAAGATGAGGACTAGGAATTAGTAATGTAAAGATCAATAATGACCTTGAAAATGTAGTTCTTATAAAATAATAGCGATAACAGCTTCTTTGGGGTGGGTTAAAGAGGAGAGAATGGCAGGAAAAGATGCAAAGGCTGCAAGCAGGGACAATTATTTTAAGATGGTTTCTGTAAAGATAGGGGAGGAAATAATAGCATAATTGATGTTGATGAGATTAATCTAGTGGAGAGAGAAATTGATGATGTAAGGGAGAAACGGAGAAATTGCTGGAGCAACATTTTTTATGAAGGGAGAAGAGATGGGAATCACGTACAAAACTGGAGAGGTTGGCCTTAGGAGCACATATATTCTATTTATTGTAATAAGTGTGCAGGCAGAGTATATGGGTACAAATGCCAGTAAATGTGATGCTGGGAGTCTATGGAGGTTCATTGCACAGCATCAGCTAAGAGTGAAAATGGGCATTGGAGAATGGAAAAAAGGTGTTTTAGATGTAAGGAAAACAGAAAATCTAAGATAGAGGTCCAGGAGAATGAGAAAGTCAGTGGACTAGGGAAATATTCTATGGTTGCTGTGCAGCAATAAGGGCTTAGTTGAGCTAGAAAGCAAGGTGGGAAAGTGACAAGTCATGCTTGTCCCTTCTTGTTCCTCAGACATGCTAAACTTTTTCCATTCTCAGGGCCTTTGCATTTTCTGTTCCCTCTGTCTGGAAACGTCTTCTCTCAGAGCTCCATCAGCTGGCCTCTTATCATCATTTAGGTCTCAACTCCTCAAAGATTATTTCTGTGACCACCACAGCTAATGTAACACTCTACCATATTACTCCATCATATTATTCTCTCTACCATATTATTCTATTCTACCTTCTGAATAACACCATTGAGATTGCCTTATTTAGTTTTGTACTAACTTGTCTCTTGCTCTTTCCAACAGAATATAAGCTCCTGCTGTGCTGCACTCCAATGTGTACAAAAGTGTCTGGCATGTAGCAGGTGCTCCATAAATATTTGCTGACTGACTGACTCTCCTTATGTTTATATTCCACATTTCTCTGTGGTACTTGACCGCTCAACCTCCCTCTACTCACCTAAAAATAAAATCCTCCTACTTTGCCCTCTGGATCCCCAGTATCATGAAAACCAATCCTCCACAAGTCCTTAACCTCTTTAACATGAACTCACTTCTTCTGCCTCGCTTAAAGTTCTCTGATGAGACTAAGATCTCCCCTGCAGCTCATAAGGTTGATAGGTGAGGTTGACTTTCTTCCTGCTCCACATTGCTCCTTCTTGACCCTGATTCCTCTACCCTCTTGTAAACCTCTCTTCTATCTCACCAGAGTTAAGAGTTTCAAGCCACCTTGATTTTTCATCCTCTAACTCTCATTGTTGGTATCATCATCTGGTAAAGTCAAATGTCACAAGAGCAGAGCAAAGGAGTAACCAATGAATTCATACCTGTTTCTTAGAACATGCGGGGAACTACTCATCCCATAATCCCAGAGCCGCTCCACTGCAGCAATAAAATAGTGTCGTGTTTTCTTTTGAAAGCTGCGGGGGCTCTGATTTTCATCCTCACCATAAATGTCAAAATCTTCCTTCTTCATTTCAACTGAGATGGTATCATCATAGTCAATTTCCTCTTGATCTGACTGAAGAGTATTAAGAGTTATTTCCCTTTGATGACGTTTCAAGACTGGTGGGTTTTGAGAGCACAGCCTTTCAGTCCCACCTTGCTTTGCCCAGGTGACTTCTATTTGGGGCTCATTTTGTTCCTCATTTATTGCTGCTATTGTATGATTGCTTTCACAAGGGTTCAGGGGCAAAATGGTATCCTTTTTCTTAAAAGCTGTGTTTTCTGGTGACTTCTCTTGGGATTTCCACTCTTCTTTTGGTATCTGAGTACCATAGTGGTTATCCCAAGCAAGAGGATCCAATAGCTTGGAAGGAGTCTTTGCAGAGCTTTCTGTTGCTCCTCTCAGAAAGGGAATTTTTCCAGGTCTATTTGCTTCCTTCCACTTAATTGCTCCCTCTGTTTCCTGAAGAAGGCTCCCTTCCATGAGATCCAGATGGCCAGGAGACCCACTGCTAGTTTCTGTAGGGAAAAGGTCCTTCTGATAAATGCGAACTTTTGGAAGCAATTCAACTTTGCCAGATGTTTCGGGCAAGCCTGGTTTCAAGAAAACAGTGTTCTCAACTTTCTTGTACGTGACTGAATTTGTAGCACTTGTCACCAGGGAGCCAACCTCTCTTTGATCACCAATCATCTCCAAGGTTAGAATAGCTAAAGAAAGGTTATTTTTTTTGACTCCTTGTAAGAAATGACTGCTTTCTTGGACCCCAGAATCTTTCTTTCTGTAAGGTGGTGCTGGAAGACGAGAAAAGTTGTCTTGGAATAGGACCCTGGTCAGATCCATAGGTCTAATAGATGGAAATGATGATACCTTTGCAATGGGTAATGGAGATCTATTTGCTTGAGTGATGCTATGACTCCTCGTAAGACAATCTGATAAGGGAGACTGAGTAATGGCTCCTTTCTCCTTCTCATTGTAGTCTATCTGTGTGAGGGTGCTTGGGGTCAAATGTTTTATGTTTTTGGACCACTGGGTTGAGGTCTCCTCCACAATTAGCCTTTTTTCAAGTTCTGTTTCTTCTAGTGGGAGTCTGAATTGTTTCAAAGCTCTCTTACCACGTTGCGTGACAAAATTTTGCTGGTTTGGATTAGGAGATATCCTTGTGGTGTGTGGATATTTCTCTACAATTTGCTTGGTTTGATTTCCCAAACCTTCCAAGTTTTCTTCCTCCCCTTTTTCTGAGAAATGAGCCATGTGGTTCTTTGTTCTATTTGTTGAATCACTTAATGACCTAAAATCTTGAAGTACTGGAGCATATGCCCCCTCATATGAACCTTCTACATTTTGCCTAGTGCTCAGTAAGAAAAGGTTCTTCATGAAATTCTTAGTGCCAGTCACTGTATGTATCTGAGGCAAAACTATATTATCTTGGATTAATGTTTCCTTTCTTTCTATTTCTTCCTGAATTTTTTTTTCTTGATTGTGTGTATTATTTTCATGTAAATTATCCAAGTTAGTAAGAAATAGGTTTCTGCTGCTTGGAAAAACTATCTCTTTGAGTCCTATATCCTTTGTAAGTTCACCCTTTCCTACTACCACTTTATTTTTCTCAGACAAGAAATTCTGACCTTCCACAGAGTTTTCTGGTCCTAAGGATATGAATAGTTTTGCACTGGGGCCTTGCCCCGAGTTCAGGGAGTTCTTTCCATGAGTCCTTTGTATCCAATTTGCTGATTCTGGTAAGAATAGCATCTTAAAGAATGACATATCTGGATTTTCTGCATCTGGTAGTATGGGGCCCTCTATTTTTTGTTGGACCATTTCCATGTTTTTCGATGAAGTAGTTTTATTTGACATATGATTTAGCCTCAAAGCTGTAGTATTTTTGTCTGTAAGCATTCTGTCATGAATCAAAGGTGTCACTTTTTGAAATTCAGTATCACTTTCTAATATATTTTGCCAGACTGATGGACTATTCTCAACTAATAATGATGGGCCATCAATGTGAGTCTTTCTATTAGTTGCTGAATTATTGGAAGTTTTGTTTATCTTTAACAAAGAGATGCTAACTTTGAATAAGGCATTATCTTTAGTCAACAAAGCAGGTCCATGAGCTCTTTTCTCTTTAAATAACCTACCACTCTCTGTTGACCATACATTTTTTCCCCATGAACTTTCTTGGCTATTCATTAAACCTGATTCTAACAACTTTGAATCATTATTTTCTTCACTCAAACTCAGAGGTCCACCAGACTCAATAAGGGGAGATGACTTTTTGCCAGACAGAGTGGTATCTAATTGACTCTCATAATGAACTGGTATATTTGGGGGTCCTAAGGAACTTGTATTATCACTACCTGCTACCAAATTGTCTGACGGAATTGTTGAAATCAGATTATTTGATGAACTAGAAACTTTAAAATCAAATTTTTTCAACTCTGTTGCTACAGTTGTCCCCAGTTTCTCATTTAATCTTAATTGGAGGTCTGGCTCAGGGGTAAATACCATGTCCCCACTGTGATGGGGCTGTGGCCTGAGGTGTGTCATTTTAGAAAGGTTGTTATTAGTGTCTATTGCTCCAGGTGATGGATCATCAGAAAAAGTCTCATATTCGGCTTCTTGGAGATCAGATAAGGATAGCCCATGTGGAGTAGGACTCTGTCGCAAGAGCATCAGCAAATCACTAGAGGAGACATTCTGTACTTTAGGCATTGGTGTTCTGTGTGCAAACCAAGGGTCAGTCTTCTCTATGTCATTTTTGGGAATTGTGGTGGCATTAAATTGCTTTTGCCTAGGGCTAGGGTGTCTTGAATTCTGGGAGAAACTTCTTGGCTCAATGGCATTGTTTTTACTCAGCAAGTATGTTGAAATATCTTCATAACTGTCCTCGTAATAATCACCAGTGTTCTTGTCACAACTAGAAACCTTCAGTAAGGCGGTCATGCCTCTGTTCCGAAAGTCTGAGTTGTGGCACCCCAGAATCCATAGGCCTGGAGATGAGGAAGAATAAGACTCTGGTTACTCATAACACAGATTCTAAAACGTTCTGTTAGAGGTTCTCTCCCATTCCCAGATAAATGAAAAAAATACTAGTCAGTATCATTATATCACAGGTCATTGGGTTAAATCCCTGGAACATGTAATATAAAAGTGGTTTTTGCATTGCTGCTGTTGTTCTATGCCTATTTCTGACCATAAGAAAAGACTGTGATAAAAATGAATAGATATTGGGATTAAAATGGGGAAATGTAATTAATATACACAATAGTGGAGGGTCTTAATAGTGACACAGAACTCTGAATATGACAATGATTTAATTCAGGAAAGTATATTAGCTAGATGTTATTGCTATATCACATAGTGGCACAGGTTCCTCTTGAATCCATCAGATTGCCTGGATTCAAATCCCAGTTCTACCATTCACCAGCCATGTGACTTTGAGAAAGTTACTTAAGCTTTCTGAACAATAGGTTTCTAATTTGCAAATGAGGCTAATAGTATCTACCCCATCATATAATATAATGAAATCACATAACACAATACCTAGCATCCACCATCACCTACTTGCAGAATACGTAAGCACAAGGAAGAAGCATTTAGGTCTAGGATCCAGCTAATATAAAATTCTACCATGATACTAGCAATACTAATTTCTACCATGGCTGGGCATGGTGGCTCACGCCTGTAATCCCAGCACTTTGGGAGGCTGAGGCGGGTGGTCAGGAGATGGAGACCATCCTGGCTAATGCAGTGAAACCCTGTCTCTACTAAAAATACAAAACATTAGCCGGGCATGGTGGTGCATGCCTGTAGTCCCAGCTACTTGGGTGGCTGAGGCAGGAGAATGGCGTGAACCCAGAGGCGGAGCTTGCAGTGAGCCCAGATTGCACGCCACTGCACTCCAGCCTGGGTGACAGAGCAAGACTCCGTCTCAAAAAATAAAATAAAATAAAAATAAAAATAAAAAATAAAAAATAAAATTTCTACCATAAGCAAGATTAGCTGACTGAAGGAATGCAATAAATTATAATAGGCTAATTCCATGGTGGTAAAGTAGATGCATAAACGTAAGAGACAAGATATACCTTTACCAAGCTACCCGTTGGGTACCTCAACAGCCTTGTCATTTCACACAGTCTTTGCTGGGAAGATCTTAACTGTATCTATCTTCTCCTCAAGGGAAGCTGCTCCCAAAAGCCCTGTGAATGCCTACATTCTATGTGCAGCCAAATTATCAATCAAGTGGCAAAGGAGAATAAAAACATATTCTAACATATAAAGACTCAGAAAATCTACCTCAAATGTCACCATTCTCAGGAAGTGATTACGGAATGTTTGCCACCAAAATAAAGGAGTATATAAAACAAGAGAAAGACCTGGTATCCAAGAACCAGGTACCTATCCTGAGGGAGGATAAATAAAAGTCCCAAGTTGATAACTGAGCCTCAGGCCTAGAGAGAACCAGCTCAGACTGGAGTAGGGGGATGCATGCCTCTAGGAGGTCAATCTGTAAGCAAAAAGGAATACATCATATGATGGAACTCTTGAAAAAAAGAGGATAATTCAAAGGAAGACATTATAAGAAAAACAGGGAAACAATGAAAGATTCTGGTTAAACTAGTTACCAAAATGGACTTTTACTTACCCTCCCCTCTGAGAAGGGCCTGGTATTAGGAATGGTGATCAAGCTGGAGTTTAGTTTTAACTGCTTGGGTTAAAATTTTGTAATGAAAATATCTTTTTGTATTGTATGTGTGACTAATGGTAAATTTAAAACAATATAATTAATTAACACATTTCAATCCAAGTGCTTAAAGAAGAGTTGGTTGTTTGATGAAAAAGTCAATAAAATAAATAGCCAAACAAAAATTAAGAAATTTCACATATACAAAATTTGAATAAAAGGGACATAATTACAGACACAAAGAAAATGAAAATAATTGTAATTCCCTTGGAGACACCTCAGCTGTCAATCTCCTCCTCCAACTTTTGACACAGGTACAAGCTACCTGGCCAAGTTTGGGGTCTAGTCAGCACTACAAATATAGCTCAGTCTCTGCCTCTGTGATCAAACCAGGGCTTTCACTGAACTAATTAATTCTGTAAGCTATTATCTGATCTTGAAACTAGTAATACTACCAAAGCAACTCAGAGAGACAGAGCCCAGCTGATCACATCCTGCACAGACAGTAAAGGAAGTAAGAGGAGAGAAGCCACCATAGAAGGCATATAAAAGTCCAGTAGAAACTAGATATTGGACTGGGGTTAGTTTATCTTAACCTTTCTTCTAGTTGTTGAGTTGAGAAGGGAATTCAACATCCATTAAGTAGATAGAGAGTTAAGCTAAGAGCAAGCCACTTATCCTCTCTGCTAGCAAACCTTGATCAGAACATTTTTGTACCTTGTTTAAGGATAAGAGAAGACATGCAATCTATAAAGATACTACAGAACAGGGAGAAGGAAACAGAAGTCAGGAAACTTAGAAGCAATACCTACTTTTGAAAGTAATCCACTGCAGATTCTAGAGGAAAAGTAAGAACAAATATCTTGCCATGCTAAAACACAAGAAGACACAGCTTCCATAATTTAAAACCACAAAGACATAGCTTCTATAATTTAAGACTGGAAAGGGCATACACAAGATGAAATGGTAGTTCAACTAGACAAAATAGAAAAGAATAATTATAAGAAAACTTAACACAAAACAAGAGATGATCAGTTTATGTGTGTATGGGTTCCAATAAAGCCTTACAAAAACAGACAGGAGACCAGACTACCCAAGGCCCATAGTTTGCCCACTCCTGAGGTAGATGGTCACCCACTGTGCCTTTCACGGGGTTTCAAAAGATGACCAGTTTTTAAAGTGGCAAAGAAAGGTCTGGTCTTTCTTCTTGCTCCTTTCAGAAATTGCTGCAAATAATTAAAGACAGAGCACAATTAAGCTGGAAGATATCTGAAGCCATGAAACCACAAAATAGAAGTATAGTTAATATAAAATGGGTATCAAAAGATACAAAGAGTGGAGGCTCATGGCTGGCAGATTTCAGAAAAGTCCAAGAAGACATACTTCTTCATATCTTATACCTCCATATCTTCCCCATTTTTTATATCAAAGTCTAATTATTCCTCCTACTTCAGCCTCCCAAAGTGCTGGAATTACAGGCGTGAGCCACTGCTCCAGGCCTTGTTTCTTTCTTCTGTCAAGGTGTAAGTATGACACTTTGATATGAAAAACAGTTAGTCATTCATTATAACAATGGGATCAGGGTCTACAAGCTGGCATCGGTGGTTTTACTGGACTCCTTTCAACACAAGTCTCAAAAGGTAGGAAAGATGGGACCAGAACAAATAATCACACTGACAAGCCATTTTTGCAGTGAAAGTCTGTTTTGTAAGGTGGGAAGGGGAGGAAAGAAATTCTGAAGTGTAAACAACTCTGCAGCTTTGATCTTGATGGGCTAGAGAGAAGTAAAGGCTGAAAACTCACACATACAATCAATACCTTTCATAAGAGAATTCCTGCTAATCTAAAACTCACTCCTAATGCCTCATTAATATTAATATATCCACATAAACTTTCCGCAAAAAGTTTATTTAGGACAAACTCACCTCAGTGATAAATAATAAGCAAAAAGGATCAAGATACTACAAGATAAAAGGAAGAAAGGAACAACAAGGCCAGGTGCAGTAGCTCATACTGGTAATCCCAGCACTTTGGGAAGCTGAGGTTGGAGGATTGCTTGAGCCCAGGAGTTCAAGACCAGCCCAGGCAACAAAGCAAGACCCTGTCTCTACAAAAAATAAAAAACTTAGCCTGGCATGATGGTGCATGCCTGTAGTCCCACTACGTGGGAGGCTGAGGTGGGAGGATTGCTTGAGCTCAGGAGATTGAGGCTACAGTGAGCCATGATGATACCACTTACTCCACCCTGGGCAACAGAGTAAGACCTTGTCTCAAAAAAAGAGAAAGGAACAACAAAAACAAATAAAAGAAGAGCAGTAATCAAAAAAATGTTGCCAAGGAAAAGATAAAACTTGTAACCAAACATGTCACCATAATCTAATGAGATTACCACATCTGAAAACCAAAGTCTAATGTAGAATTAGCTATAAGAATTTATAGAAGACATATGGGTCACTGGAACAGAATGGAGAGTTCAGAAACAAGTTCTCACATTTATGGTCAATTGATTTTCAACAAGGGTGTCAAGATGACTTAATGGGAAAAGAATCATATTTTCAACAAATGGTGCCAGGACAACTGGATATTTACATGCAAAAGATAAAAAAGAGGTTAGACCTCTTCTTCACACCATACACAAAAATTTATTCAAACTAGATCATAGACATATATGTAACAGCTAAAACTGTCAAACTCTTAGAAGAAAATATGGAAGTAAATGTGGCCTTGGGCGAGGCAAAGCCTTCCTAGATGTGACATCAAAAGTACAAGTGACACAAGAATAAAAAGATAAATCGTATGCCATCTATGAGTTCATCAGTTAACTCAACAACCCAGGAAACAATTATTGAAGTAAAAATAGGTCAATAAATGGGAACAAAACTGAACAACTAGAAGGAAAAATAGTGAGAAAACAAACTAGAACAGTGTACTCAAGAACTGTGTGACAAATTGAACAGTATAACATATGTAAATGCGATACCAGAAGAAGAGAAAAAATTAGAAACAATATTTGAAGACACAGATGATAAATATTTTTCAAAATTAATGAGATACCAAATCACAGATTGAAGAAGCCTAGAGAATGCCAAAGTAGAACACACACACACACACACACACACACACACACACACACACACGAAAATCAAAGTAAAGAGCTTGAAGGCATCCAGATTTTTAAAAACAGATACATTATATACAGTTGAACACAAATGGGAATTACAGCAAACTTATTGTGAAAAACTATGCAAGCAGAAACAATGGAGTGGCATTTTTAAAGTGCTGAGGGAAAACCAATAAAACAAAATGTAATAAAACAAAAACAACAACCACAAACCCAGAATTCTATACAAGGTGAATATATAATTCAAAAACATAAATAAAGACTTTTCAGAGAAGCAAAACCTGACAAAATTAATTAACCAACAGACTTGCACTACAGAAAATGTTAAAAAAAAAGACACACTGTAAACATAAGGATACAGATAGGTTGAAAAGAAAAGAATGGGAAACATATACCACACAAACATTAACCAAAATAAAGATGATAGTGCAGGTGCATAAATTTTAGACAATGCAGACATTTAAGGCAACAAGTAGTACTTCAGACAAAAAGGACATTTCACAAAGATGAAAGAATTGATCTAATAAGAATACAATCTTAAATTTGTAAGCACCTGATTTTATTTTGCCTTATTTATTTTGAAACATCTTACTAACAAATACAAACAGCAAAATAACAAACTCAACAATCATAGAGATGTCACAGTTTCCTCCATGTCTGTCAGAAATGACAAAATATCAGGAAGTTTATAAGGATTTTAAAAACATGATAAAGCAACTTGACATAATAGACAAATATATGACACTCTACCCAACAACAGCAGAGACATATTTGTTTCAAATGCAGTGGGCCATTTACCAAATTAAATTATTTACTGGGCATACAGCAAGTCTCAACAAATTTCAAACGATTGAGATAATACAGAGTATGTTATGTGATCACAGTAAAACAAGTAAATCAGCAACAGAGAGAGAGCCAGAAAATCTCCATATGTTGGGAAATTAAAACACTGTAAAATAACTGTGAATAAAACAAGAAATAACGTAAAAATTATAAAATATTTTAAACTCAATGATAGTAAAAATATGACTCATCAAAATTTGTGATATGGGGTTAGAGCAGTATATAAAGATAAATGTATAGCACTTTTAAAAAGTAAGAAATGTTGAAAATCGATGAACCAAGTTTTAATCTGAAGAAGTCAAGAAGAAAAAGAAAACTGAATCCAAAGAAAGTATTGGAATAATAACAAAAGACCAGAAATAAATGAAATGAAAAGCAAAATAAAAATAAAAATTCAACATAGAAAATAAACAAAGTAAAAAAATGTTTTAAAATTCCATGACCTGCTGAACAAAGCAAAAATTTGATCCTATGGTAGGATTAGTAAATTTGATGAACCTATAACAAAGCTGATAAACTTAAAATAGTTAAAATATAAATTAAAATATCAGGTATGAAAAGGGAGGCATCAGCACAGACATTATAAGGATGACAAAAGAACATTACAAATAACTTACTTCAAGTAAATTAAACAACTTAGTTGAAATGGACATATTTCTAGAAAAACACAACTGATAAAAACTGATACCAGAAGAAATAGAAAATAACATTAAATACGAAAGAATAAATTTTACAAAAATGTGCAAGACCTGTACACTAAAATTTTACAAAAATATTGCCAAGAGAAAATTTAAAAGATCTAAATAAATAAATAAATAAATAAATAAACAAACAAACTAACTATGCTCATGGACAGGAATGCTCAATATTGTTAAGATGTATGCTCCCCCAAATGGATCTATAGAGTCAATGTAATTCCTATCAAAACCTCAGAAGATATTTTTGTTGATAAAATTGACAAGATGATTCTAAAATTTATATAAAAATCAAAGAGAGCAAAGTTGGAGGAATTATACTAACAAATATTAAAACTTACTATAAGATAATACGTTACTGGTACAAAGACAGACCAATAAGTCAATGGAATATAAGAGATCAGGGGTTGGCAAACTTTTTCTGTAAAAAGCAACATAGTAAATATTTTAGGTTTGTAGATACATATGGTCCATGATACATATTATTTGTTTTTTTGCTGTTTTTTTGTTTTGTGTGACAATTCTTTAAAAATGTAAAAAAATTCTTAGCTCAATGCCATATAAAAACAGGCTGCAAATTTGGCTTGTGGAACATAACCTACCCCTAAAATAGAGTACAGAAACAAAGCTATAGTGATATGGTCATCAGATTCATGGCAAAGACAACAGTGCAATTCAGTGAGGAAATTATTTTTTTCCAACAATTGGTGCTAAAGCAATTGAATATCCATATGGAAAAATGAACTTTTATTTGCATCGCTCCATCAAAATTCATTAAAAATGAATCATAAACTTAATTGTGAACAATAGAACAATCAGACTTCTAGAAGAAAATATTTAAAATATGTAGAAAGAATATATAGAAGGATGGCATCATGTTCTTAGGATAGGCAAAAATTTCTGAAACAGAATACAAAACGCACTAACCATAAAAAACTGAAAAATAAGAATTAATTAAATGTAAGAACTTCTATTAACCATAATGCACCCTTAAAGGAGTGAAAAGACAAACCACAGACTGGGAGAAAACATTCACAATACATAAATCCAACCAAGGACTTGTATCTAGGCAAAATAAAGACCCATTCTGACCAAAAACTGACAGGGAAATTTTACCAGCCAACCCACACTGAAGGAAGTTCCAAAGAAGTTTCTTCAGACAAAAAGAAAATGATCATAGATGGAAGCAAGAAATGCAGAAAAGAATGAAAGAAATGAAAGGTGTAAATATATATATATATACACACATACACACACACAAATGATATTGATTACATAAAACAATAATAATGTCTTATGGGGTTTAAAATAGATGTAGAATTCAAATAAATGACAAGAGTACAAAAGGTAGGAGTAAGAAATGGCGTCATGTTGTTTGAAAGTCTTTGCATTGTCTGGGAAGTGGTAACAAATTAAATTAGACTTTAGTAAGTCAAGAATGCATGCCGTAACCTTTAAGATATCCCATATGAAACAGTAGAAGAATGTAAACTAACAAATGAATAGAGTGAAAATGAAATAATAAAATAATAATAAATAATAATAAAGACTCAATTCCAAAGGAAAGAAAGCAGAGAAAAACGATAATAAAACAGGTGGGACAACTAGAAAGCAAATAAGATGCGAGATTTAAATCCAAATATATCAGTAAATCCACTGAGCGTAAAGGATCAATTACATCAACTAAAAGATCAATATTATCAGACTGGATAATAAAATAAAAACCAATTATTTGTTGTTTACAAGAGACGCATGCAACTGTAAGAATGGGGAAACACTGCAAATAAAAGTAAGGAAAAAAGAAATACTGTACACAAACTAAAATAAAGCATATGTAATAATATCAGACAAAGTAGATTTTAAGATGATGAACATTAGTAGATTTAAAGAGGAGGATTTTATAATGACAAAAGGGGCATACCCCAAAGGATATAACAATTATACATTTGTACATACTAGTAATACAGTCTCAAAATATATTTTAAAATTGACAGAATTAGATAGACAAAATCACAATATAGTAGGAGATATTAACACATCACTCTAACTGATAGAAGAAACAAAACTTAATTGGAATTTTTATGTAGAAAATCACTGTCTTTGGTTCTCCTTTCTTACTGAACCAAAGACAGTGATTTTCTAGAAGTCAAGTGAAGAAAGTTTCAAGAAGAAAGTGACCAACTCCATCAACTGATGCTGAGAGGTCTGGTAGGTCAAGGTTTGGGAATTGTTGAAATTGGCAAGTTAGAGGTCAATTTTGACTTCTTCCTTGAAAAGAACTTGTTCAGTGGAATGGTGCAAATGAAAGCCTCAACTGTACCCTCAAGTACACTAGGACATAAAATTATGATTTTTATTTTATTTTATTTTGAGATGGAGTCTTGCTCTTGTCGCCCAGGTTGGAGGGCAATGGCATGATATCAGCTCACTGCAACCTCTGCCTCCCGGGTTCAAGTGATTCTCCTGCCTCAGCCTCCAGAATAGCTGGGATTACAGGCACACACCACCACGCCCAGCTAATTTTGTATTTTTAGTAGAGACTGGGTTTCTCCATGTTGGTCAAGCTGGTCTCGAACTCCTGACCTCAGGTGATTCGCCTGCCTTGGCCTCCCAAAGTGCTGGGATTACAGGTGTGAGCCACCATGCCTGGCCAAAATTATGATTCTTATGGGCAAGTTTTCTCAAACCTTCAAGAAATCCATGGTTCCTGGATTATTTAAACTGTTTTGGAACATAGAAAAAATGGTATGCTTGTGATTTCTGTACAAAGCTAGTATAATTCTAATATTAAAAATATTAAAATGGCACAAAAAGGCAAAGGAGTTAATCTCATTTATTAATATAGATGTACATTATTCTAAATAAAATATAAAAATAGTGCTTAACAATATATTAAAAGAGTAATATACCCTTAGCTCATATTCTAAGATAATTCTCAGAAGACAAGGTTTGATTTGCTTTTTTTAGAAAGGAGAAATATTGTTAAATATATATACCTCTCTTCCACCCATTCTCTCAATATTATATCACAAGTTTTGGTTAAATCAATTTCTGGTATTCATATCATTATAACTATGTAAACATTTGTTCACGGATGAGCCATGTAGTGTACTATGCTTAAATATTTTTCTTGTAAAATTTTGTTTATACTGGGGTTAATAATTGGCTCATTTTTTGTTTTACTAGTTTTTCTGTATACTTATTACTACTTCACCCTTAAACTGACAGAACCATGAAACTCCTTTCAACACAATTATCTTATCATCTGCCAAATCAGCTCAATGTCTCCTGTATTTTCATCGCCTTTAGACTTTGTTTTGCTTCTCCCATATAGACTGGTTGTTCAATAAGCCTGCTACACAGGTGTTAGTCTGGGATCTTCATTGACCCTCCTCCTGGGAATTCGCTTTGCCTGTCTATTGTGTTGCATACCCTGAATCCTGGATCCCAAGATTTTCCTTTTCATTGATTCGCTTTATCATCTTGGTAGAGTACATCCTCTAGTATTTTCCCAAGAATATAAAAATTGCACAGGAGATAAATTTTTCAGAGTTTGCTGACAAGTTTTGTAGAGAAGTGGCATTTTGTAGAGAAGTGGCAGGCAATGATCATCCCAGAACAAAAAGGGGGAAGAGAAAAAAGCAGAACTCTAAATAGTTTTTTCTAATCCATTTTCTCATTGTTGCATACAATGCCCTGCTCTTCATTTTGCAGCCACCCACCTCCCCTACATACATATCATTTCAATACAACCATAAAAAGGGGCAGCTGTTGTGGAAAACATTCTGGCAGTTAGTTCCTGAAAAAGTTAAACATAGAATTGCCATGTGACTCAGAAATTCTACTCCTGAGTACATACCTCAAATAATTGAAAACAAGTGTTTAAACAAATACTTGTACATGAATTTTCATAATAGCACTACTCACAATAGCCGAAAGGTGAAAATGACCCAACTATTCATCAATAGATGAGTGGATAAGCAAAATGTTTTCTATCCATACAATGGACTACTATTCATCCATAAAAAGAATGATGTACTGATACATGCTACAGTGTGAATGAATCTTGAAAACAATATGCTAAGTGAAATAAATCAGATACAGAGGGCAAATATTGTATGGTTCCATTTATATGAAATGTCCAGAATAGAGAAATCTACAGACAGAAAGTAGATCAGCAGTTGCCAGGGGCTGGGAGAGGAGGAAATAGGGAGTGACTTCATAATGGGTATGGGGTTTCAATAAAATAAACAAATAAAAGGGACCAGACTTTACCATATTAAACACAGGAAATCTTCCTTAGGCATTTTGTTTAGTTTGAGCTTTGTAATCAATGATACTATATTAAAATTTCCCATCAAAGAATATAAAACAGAGTTTTAATTTGTCTTTAGAAGTAAGTGATCACCAAAGTAGCTTAAATGTTTCTCAAATTATTGATATCTAATATTTTTCTCTGCCTACACAAACACACACACATTTTCTCTCTTTGTTTTAGACAATTACAACCATATTATACATATCATTCTATAATAGGTTTATTATATTGTATATATGTTTTTCCACCTAGTTGTGAATATTTTCAATGTCATTAGATATTCTTCCATTTAATCATTTTTAATGGCTTCACAGGATTCTTACAATATGGACAAGCCACACTTAACTAATCCCCTATTGTTGGACATTTACATTTCCTCCAAGTGTTTACTAGTCCCTTTATAGGTAGTTCTGCCATATATACCCTTGTATACAATCTTTTTGCATTTATTTATTTGTTTATTTATTTAGAGACAAAGTCTCACTCTGTCGCCCAGGCTGGAGTGCAGTGGCATGATCTCAGCTCACTGCAACCTCCGTCTCCTGGGCTCAAGCAATTCTCCTGCCTCAGCCTCCTGAGTAGCTGGGATTACAGGCGCCTGCCACCTTGCCAAGCTAATTTTTTTTTGTATTTTTAGTAGAGACAGGGGTCTCCCATGTTGGCCAGGCTGGTCTCAAACTCCTGACCTCAGGTGACCCGCTCGCCTCGGCCTCCCAAAGTGCTGGGATTATAGGCGTGAGCCACTGTGTCCGGCCCATTCATTTATTTTTACATATTTTTAAAGTATCTACTATATGCCAGGCACCATAGATATTGGGGATGTGGTGATTAACAAAATAGACTAGGTCTCTGCTCTCAGAGAGCTTACAACTTAGTTGGGAGACAGATAAAGACATAAACACACAAACATAAATAAGCAAGATACTTTCAGAGATGTTACTGGGGTTCTTCCAGGTTCCTCACTCACTTCCCACAAAAATATATCACTTGAAGTAATATAAGTTTCCAGGTATGAAAGTAAATGTGTGATTATGTATGATGACATTAGTTTTTATTCTCTAGAAACTTCCCCATGAGCACTTATCTCCAGAAATGCTGTAAGAGTAAGACAGTAACTACAATCTGCAGGTAGTTCTATGTTCTTCCCTCTGTAGATGGTGGGGGTTGGAGGGGCCAGGAAGCATGCAGTGGCCTAGTGCTTGTTAGTAAGCTGCGTGAACATAGAAGTCTGTGTTGGACTTAGGGTTGATAGTCTCAAAAGCCTTGCAGTGGTTATTGAGGGAGAGAGAGGAAGAGATGCTGAAAGCCACATTTGTTCTGGAGGCCTCACAATGGTTTGGGGATATATGTGCAGAAGATTACTATGCATTTCCCAAGGTCTTCTAGGTGGTATTTATCCAGCAATACCAATGTTCACAAGGCACATACAAATATTCACAAGCCTTGTGAAAATGAGGTTCACATGTTCATTGCATATTTAAATATATGTTTACAACTATAGTTTAGCAAACACATTTGAAAATTAGGCTTTTCAGTGGGCTTGAGGTATACTCCAGTGTGACACCAGCTGTAGTGGCCATGGGAGTGCCTGTGCCACTCCTTCCTGAACTCCAGGTGATGCAGTGCAGGGAAACACAGCTTCCACTTGGGAGAAGGAGAGGGAAGAATACAGAGGACTTTGTCTCGCAACTTGGGTACCAGCTCAACTACAGTAAAATAAAGCACCAGGCAGATTTTTGAAACCCCCAATCCTAGGCCTTTGCTTCTGGATGGCATTTCTAGACCCACCCTGGGCCAGAAGGGGATTCACTGCCCTGGAGGGATAGACCAAGTCCAGGCAAGATTTACCACCTGATAGCTAAAGTGGCCTTGGGCCTTGAATAAACAGCAGCAGTAACTGGGCAGCAGCAGTCATGGGCCTTGGGGAGCCTAGGTATTGCACTGGCCTGAGAGACTATGGGATTCAGGTGCAACCCACCACAATGCCAGCTGTGGTGACCATGGGAATGCTTGCATCACCCCTCCCCCAACTTCAGGCAAGCCAGCATGGAGAGAGACTCCTGCCTGGAGGAAAGTGAGGGAAGAGAGTAAGAGACCTTTCCTGGGAATCCAAGGAATTCTCCCTTATCTTCCCCAAGTCCACCAAGTCTGTATATCTAGGAGTCTGCAAAAGTCGCAGCATTCCTGGGCTTAGAGTACCCCCAAGTGCTGAAATGACCATAGTCATCTAAATAACAACACTCAATCCCCTTTGAATTTTTGGAAAGCCCTCTCAAGGATGGGTACAAATAAGCCCAGCCTGTGAAGTTTGGAATAAATACATAACTCTTCAATGACCAGACATGAATGAACACCCACAAGTATAAAAAACAACAAAGAAAATATGACCTCACCAAATGGACTAAATAAGGAACCAATGACCAATCCTGGAGTGATGGAGATATGTGACCTGTCAGACAGGGAATTCAAAGTAGCTGTCTTGGCTGGGCATGGTGGCTCATGCCTGTAATCCCAAAACTTTGGGAGGCCAAGACAGGTGGATCACTTGAGCCCAGGAGTTTGAAACCAGCCTGAACAATAGGGCAAAACCCTGTCTCTACTATTATCTATCTATCTATCTATCTACCTATCTATCTATCTATCTATCTATCTATCTATCTATCCATCCATATACTGGGTGTGGTGGCACACACCTATAGTCCCAACTACCTCGGAGGCCGAGGTGAGAGAATCACCAAATCACCTGAGCCAGGGAAGTCGCGGCTGCAGGTTACAGAGTAAGACATATATATATGTGTATATATAGTAAGACATATATATATATGTGTGTGTATATATATATATAGCTGTCTTGAGGAAGTTCAATGAACTTCAAGATAACACAAAGGAGGAATTCAGAAATCTACCACAGAAACTTAACAAAGACATTGAAATGATTTTAAAAATCAAGAAGAAATTCTAGAGCTGAAACATTTACTAGACAAACTGAAAAATGAATGAGTCTCTCAACAGCAGAATTGATCAAGCAGAAGAAAGAATTAGTGAGTCTGAAGACAGGCTATATGAAAATACATAGAGGAGAAAAAAGAAAAAAAGTTAAAAAAGAAGAAAGCATGCCTACGAGATCTAGAAAATAGCCCACAAGGGCAAATCTAAGAGCTATTGGCCTTAAAGAGGATGTAGAGAAAAAGATCATGGTAGAAAGTTTATTAAAAGAAATAATAATAGAGCTCTTCCAAGATGGCCAACTAGACATAGTCAGGAAGAGGATCTCCCAACAAGAAACCAGATTATCGAGAAGACACTCCAAGCAGATCTATGGGAAGGAAGGCATTGAGAGTGGACTGAGGGAGGATACAGACCCTGGGCTGAAGGGGAAGGAATCTTGGAACCCTGCATGGGGGCTGCCAAGCACCAGGACTCATTCCTGGCCCCAAGTAGCTCCTGGTGAATGGATGAGTTAAATAGGCAAGGAGTGGCTCATTCTCACCACGGACCCCCAGAATCCTAGCTGAAGAAGACTCCTTGACCCCCATGGGCATTTCAACTGACAGGGAGAGCTGCTTGGAGAGGTGGACAGGACAGAATTCCAGCCTTTGCGGAGCCTAGAGGGTTTGGCATGGGAAGGGTTGCAGTGGAGCACGGCCAGGGATGCCCATCCCCCAAGGCTCACCATGTTCTTCTAGGTGGCTTTGGCCTTTGTTGACTATCAGACCTGGACAGAGCAGGGCAGTCTTGCCTGTGGGATGGGGCCAGTCTGATCTGAGCACCCTCTGTCTGCCAGCCTCTGTTGGGGTCCCTACGTGGCTGCACCCACTTGCAGTGCAGCCTTGGATGCTCAACCAGGGCACTTCCTGGTGGCCACCACCATAGCTCCTTTACTGGCAGACCCTGCCTAATCATTGGAGAGCTTCAGTAGATGGGCCTCTGCCAACTCACACCCACTCACCTGCAGCCTCCCCTCACCACTTTGCCGGCATAAACTTGGCCACAGCCTCCCTCCACTGCTTTGCTGATGCGCAGGGCATGTGGACCTTATCATCCTGTTGCCACCAGTGCACGTGCATGTGAATGTTGCTACCACTCCTTTTCCCTCACCAGCATGTGCACACACACACCCTGCTGTGATTGGCACACATGCACCCTGCCACACTACCATCAGAATACACACAAGCATATAGCCCACTGCCACTGCCCCAATGAAGCAATTTGGCTGGCACCGTCCCCCTCCCCCCCCACCATTGGAATGTTCTCGCCAGTGGACTGGGAACACCTCAACTCCTCCAGTGCAGCAGGTGCTTAACCTCAAAGGGCCAGAGAACAAAGCTGTGGGCCTGGTACCAGCACCCCTGGGATAGAGCACATAGCCCAGGTGTGCTGAACTGAGCCTTGGCCCCCTGAAATTTTCCAGAAACGAAGCCAGTCAGCTGAACCCAATTTATATCACAGTCAAACCCTCACTGGCCTCAAAGAATATGAAAGCAGAAACAGAAACTTCAAAGATTAAAGGAACATTAGCCCACACAGATGAGAAAAAAACCTGTTCAGTAATTCTGGCAACTAAAAAAGCCAGAATGTCTTCTTACATCCAAATAACTGCACTAGCTCCCCAGCAATGGCTCTTAACCAGGCTGAAATGGCTGAAATGACAGGCATAGAATTCAGAACCTGGATAGGAACAAAGATCATCAAGATTCAGGAGAAAGTGGAAACCTAATGCAAGGAATCTAAGGAATCCAATAAAACGATACAAGAGATGAAAGATGAAATAGCAATTTAAAAAAGAACCAAACCGATCTGATAGAGTTGAAAAACTCACTACAAGAATTCCAGTAATAAAATCAGAAGTATTAACAGCAGAATAGATGAAGCTGACAAAAGAATCTCAGAACTCGAAGACTGGTTTATTGAATCAACTCAGTCAGACAAAAATTTTAAAAAGAATGAACAAAACCTCTGAGAAATATAGGATAACTGAAGCAATCCCAAGAAAAAGAACAAAGCCAGAAGCATCGTGCTACCCAACTTCAAACTACACTACAAGACTACAGTAACCAAAACAGTATGGTACTGGTACAAAAACAGATGCATAGACCAATGGAACAGATTAGAGAACCCAGAAATAAAGCTACACACCTACAACCATCTTATCTTTGACAAAGTCAACAAAAACAAGCAATGGGGAAAGGACTTTCTATGCAATAAGTGATGCTAGGATAAATGGCTAGTTGTATGCAGAAGATTGAAACTGGACCTCTTCCTTATACCATATACAAAAATCAACTCCAGATGGATTAAAGACTTAAATGTACAACCTAAAACTATAAAAATCCTAGAAGAAAGCCTAGAAAATACCATTCTGGGCAAAGTCCCTGACAAAGATTTCATGGCAAAGACCCCAGAAGCAATTGCAACAAAACCAAAAATTGAAAAGTGGGGCCTAATTAAACTACAGAACTTCTGCACAGTAAAAGAAATTATCAATATCAACAGAATAAACAACAAACCAATAGAATGGGAGAAAATATTTGCAAACTAAGTATCTGATAAAGGTCGAATATCCAGAATCTATGAAAAACTTAAATTAACAAGCAAACAAAAATTTTTACAAAGGGCATAGGACATGAACAGACACTTCTCAAAGAAGATAACGCATGTGGCCAACAAATATATGTAAAATTGCTCAACATCACTAATCATTTGAGAAATGCAAATGAAAACCACAATGAGATACCATCTACCAGTCAGAATGCCTGTTATTACAAAGTCAAAAAATAACAGATGCTGGTCAGGTTTTGGAGAAAAGGGAACACTTACACACCGCTGGTGGGAATGTAGATTAATTCAGCCACTGTAGAAAGCAGTCTGGAGATTTCTCAAAGAACTTATAAGAGAATTACCATTTGACTGAGCAATCTCATTACTCATTACATACCCAGAGGAATATAAATCATTCTACTATAAAGACACATGCATGTATATGTTCATTGCAGCACTATTCACACTACCAAAGACATGGTTTCAACCTAAATTCCCATCAATGGTGAACTAGATAAAGATATTGTGGTACATATACACCATGGAATATTACACAGCCACAAAAAACAAGATCATGTCCTTTACAGCAACATGGATGGAGTTGGAGGCCATTATCCTAAGCGAATTAATGCAGGAACAGAAAAACAAATACTGCATGATCTCACTTATAAGTGGATTCTAAACATTGAGTACACATGGACACAAAGAAGAGAACAATAAGATGCTGGGGTCTACTTGAGGGTTGAGGGGTGAGGATGAAAAAACTACCTATTCAGTACTATGCTTGTTACCTGGGTGACAAAATAATCAGGACACCAAACCCCCATGAAATGCAATTTACCCATGTAACAAACCTGCACGTGTACCCCCTGAAGCTAAAATAAAGTTGGAAAGAAAAAAAAGAAAGAATGACAGAACTTTCCAAACCTAGAGAAAGATATGAATATCCAGGCACAAGAAGTTCAAAGAACATCAAGAAGATTCAACCCAAATAAGACTACCTCAAGGCATATAGTAATGAAATCTTAGAGGTCAAAAAAAGTATCTAAATGCAGTAAGGGAAAAGAAGCAAATACCATGTAAAGGAACTCCAATATGTCTAGCAACAGTCATAATAACAGAAACCTTATAGGCCAGGGGTAAAGGGATAACCTATTCAAAATGTTGAAGGTAAAAGACTTCCAAACTAGAATATTATATCCAGAAAAGTAATTCTTCAAACATTAAGGAGAAATAAAGACTTTTCCAGACAAATAAAAGCTAAGGAATTTAATCAACACTGGACCTATCTTATAAGAAATGGTAAAGAGAGTTCTTCAATCTGAAAGAAAAGGATGGCAAAGAGTAAGAAGAAATGATCTGAAGGCACAAAACTCACTGGCAATAGTAAGTACACAGACAAATACAGAATACGCTAGCACTGTAATTGCAGTGTGTAAACTACTCATATCTTTAGTATGAAGACTAAAAGAAAAGCCTAACAAAAATAAGAGTAACTATAATACAAAATTTTGTTAAGAGACAATGTAAAAAGACATAAATTGAGACAACAAAAAGTCAAAAAGAGGCAGGGGATGGACTTAAAAAGATAGTTTTTAGTTTTATCTTTGTTTTTTTTTCTTTGAATTGTGACTCAGAGTTAAGTTGTCAGCAGTTTAAAATAGTTGGTTATAAAATGTTACAAGCCTCATGATAACTACAAAGCAGAAACCTATAATAGATACACACACAAAAAATAAGAGATTAAAACATACTACTAGAGGAAATCACTTTTATAGAAAGACAGACAGGAAAGGAAGAAGAGAGGACTAATAAAACAACCATGAATCAAATAACCAAGTGGCACTAGTAACTGCTTACCTAACAATAGTAACATTGAGTGTAAATGAACTAAATTATTGAATGAAAAGACAAAGAGTGGCTGAATGGATGAAAACAAGATTCAACCGTATGCTGCCTGCAAGAAACTCACTTTACCTTATAAAGAAATGCAGACTGAAAATGAAGGCATGGAAAAAGATATTCCATGCAAATAGAAACAAAAAAGCAGGAGTAGCTATATCAGATAAAATAGACTTCAATCCAAAAACAGTGAAAAGAGACAAAGAAGGTCATTATATAATGATAAAGGGGTCAATTCAGCAAGATGAGATAATAATTCTAAATGTATATGCACCCAACACTGGAGCACTGAGATACATAAAGCAAATATTATTAGAACTAAAAAGAGAGATAGACCCCATTACAATAATTGGGCATTTCAATACCCACTTTCAGCACTAGACAGATTACTAGATAGAAAATCAACAAAGAAACATCACACTTAATATGCACTATACACCAAATGGACCTAATAGACACTTACAGAATATTTCATCCAATAGCCACAGAATACACATTTTTTTTCTCTTCAGCATATGAAACATTCTCAAAGACAGATTACATATTAGGCCACAAAACAATTAAAAATATTCCCCCAAAATGAAATCATATCCAGTATCTTTACTGATCTTAATGGAATAAAACTAGAAATCAATAACAAGAGGAACTTTGGAAACTATACGAATACATGGAAATTAACAACATGATTCTGAATGACCATTGGGTCAATGAAGAAATTAGGAAGAAAATTGGCCAGGAGCGGTAGCTCACGCCTGTAATTCCAGCATTTTGGGAGGCCGAAGCGGGTGGATCATGAGGTCAGGAGATCGAGGCCATCTTGGCTAACATGGTGAAACCCCATCTCCACTAAAATACAAAAAATTAGCTGGGTGTGGTGGCAGGCGCCTGTAGTCCTAGCTACTCGGGAGGCTGAGGCAGGAGAATGGCGTGAACCCGGGAGGTGGAGCTTGAAGTGAGCCAAGATCGCGCCACTGCACTCGAGCCTGGGCGAGAGTGAGACTCCATCTCAAAAAAACACAAAAAAACAAAAAACAAAAAACAAAACAAAACAAAAAAAAACAAAACAGAAATTAGGAAGAAAATTAAAAAAATTTTTAAACAAGTGAAAATGGAAATACAACATATCAAAACCTATGAAATATAGTAAAAGCAGAACTAAAGGAAAATTGTTAACAATAAATGCCTACATCAAAAAAGTAAAAGAACCTCAAATAAACAGCACAATGATATATTTTAAAGAACTAGAAAAGCAAGAGCAAACCAAACCCACAATTAGTAGAAGGAAAGAAATAATAAAAATGAGAGCAGAAATAAATGAAATTGAAACTAAAATAACAGTAAAAAGATCGATGAAATGAAAAGTTGGTTTTTAGAAAAGATAAACAAAATTGAGAAACCTCTAGCTAGACTAAGAAAAGAAAAAGATAAGACAGAAATAATTAAAATCATAGACAAAAAAGTAGACATTACAAATGATATCACAGAAATTCAAAGGATCATTAGAAGCTACTATGAGGAAATATATGCCAATAAATTGGAAAACATAGACGAAATGGATAAATTACTATACATATACAACTTACCAATATTGAACATAAGAAATACAAAACTTGGGCCAGGCACAATGGCTCATGCCTGTAATCTCAGTACTTTGGGAGGCCAAGGCGGGTGGATCGCTTGAGGCCAGGAGTTCGAGACCAGCCTGGCCATCATGGCAAAACCCCATCTCTACTAAAAATACAAAAATTAGCCAGGTGTGGTGGTGCACACCTGTAATCCCAGCTACGTGGGAAGCTCAGGCACAAGAATAACTTGAACCTGGAAGGCAGAGGTTGCAGTGAGCTTAGATTGAATGCACTCCAGCCTGGGTGAAGAACAAGATTTTTAAAAAAAAGAAAAGAGAAGAAAAGAAAAGAAAAGAAAGGAAAAGAAAAGAAGAGAGAGAGAGAGAGAAAGAAAGAAAGAAAGAAAGAAAGAAAGAAAGAAAGAAAGAAAGAAAGAAAGAAGGAAGGAACTTGAATAGATTAATAACAGTGATGAGCTAGAAATAGTAAAAAAAAAGTCTCCCAACAAAGAAAAGCTCAGGACCTGATGGCTTCATTGCTGAATTCTACTGAACATTTTTTTTTTAAAAGAACAAATACCAACTCTCCACAAACTATCCCAAAAATCAAGGAGGAGTAAATACTTCCAAACTGATTCTACAGGCCAGTATTACCCTGAAACCAAACCAGACAAAGACACACACATACACAAAAAGAAACTACAGGCCAATATCTCTGATGAACATTGATGCAAAAATCCTCAACGAAATACTAGCAAACCATATTCAACAACACAGTAAAAGATCATTCATCATGATCAAGGGGGATTCATCCCAGGGATGCAAGGATGGTTCAACATATGGAAATGAATCAATGTGATACATCATATCAACAGAATGAAGGACAAAAAACATATGATCATTTCAATTGATGCCAAAAAGATTAAATTCAACATCCCTTCAGGATAAAACTCTCAACAAACCAGGTACAGAAAGCATACCTCAAAACAATAAAGGCCATATATGACAAACTATGGCTAATATCATACCAAATGTGGAAAACTGAAAGCCTTTTCTCTAAGATCTGAAACAAGATAAGGATGCCCACTTTCACCAATTCTATTAAACGTAGTCCTGGAAGTCCAAGCCAGAGCAAGTAATCAAGATAAAGAAATAAAGGGTATCCAAATTGGAAAGGAAGAAGTCAAATTCTCCTTGTTTATAGATGACATAATCTTGTATTTCACATAAAAAAACTAAAGACTCCACCAAAAAGCTATTAGAACTGATAAGCAAATTCAGTAAAGTTGCAGGATACAAAACCAACATGCAAAAGCAGTAGCATTTCTATATATCAAGAGCTAACAACCTGAAAAAGAAATTTTAAAAAAATCATTTACAATAGCTACAATAAAACTAGATATCTCTATAATGAAAACTAAAATACTGATAAAGGGAATTGAAGAACACACAAAAAAATGAAAAGGTATCTATCCCATGTTAATGGGCTGGAAAAACTCATATTGTTAAAGTAGCAATGCTACCACACTTAATGTAATACCTATCCAAATACCAATGAAGTTTTTCACAGAAATAGAAAAAAGAATCTTAAAATTTGTATGGAACCACAAAAGACTCCAAACAGCCAAAGCAAACCTGAGCAAAATGAACAAAGCTGGAGGCATGACACTACTTGACTTCAAACTATACTACAAAGCTGTAGTAACTAAAACAGCATGGTACTGGCATAAAACCAGAAACATATGCCAGTGGAACACAACAGAGAACCTAGAAATAAATCCACACATTTATAGCCAAACTCATTTTTGACAAAGTACCAAAAACATGCACTGGTGAAAGAGTAGTCTCTTCAATAAATGGTGTGGGAAAACTGGATATACACATGCAGAAGAATGAAACTAGACCCCTATTTCTCACTATATACAAAAATAAAATAAAAATGGCTTAGAGACTTAAATATAAAACCTGAAAGTATGAGACTACTGGAAGAAAACATTGGGGGCATGTGCCAGGACATTGGTGTGGGAAAGATTTTGCAGGTAAGACCTCAAAAGCACAGGGAACTAAAGCAAAAGTAGACAAATGGGATTATATCAAGCCATAAGCTTCTGCACAGCAAAAGAAACAATTAACAAAGTGAAGAGATAATCTTAGGATGGGATGAAATATTTGCAAACTATACAACTGAGAGGACGTTAATAACCACAATATATAAGAAACTCTAGTCAATAGCAAAAAAACAAAGAACCCTATTAAAAATGGAAAACGATCTGAATAGACATTTCTCAAAAGAAGACATACAGGCCGGGCACAGTGGCTCACGCCTGTAATCCCAGCACTTTGGGAGACTGAGGCCGGTGGATCACGAGGTCAGGAAATCAAGACCATCCTGGCTAACACGGTGAAACCCCGTCTCTACTAAAAATATAAAAAATTAGCTGGGTGTAGTGGTGGGCACCTGTAGTCTCAGCTACTCGGGAGGCTGAGGCAGGAGAATGGCGTGAACCCGGGAGGTGGAGCTTACAGTGAGCCGAGATCGCACCACTGCACTCCAGCCTGGGCAACAGAGTGAGATTCCATCTCAAAACAAAAAAAAAAAAACAAGAAGAAGACATACACATGGTCAACAGGTATATGAAAAAGTGCTCAACATCAATAATTACCAGAGAAATGCAAACCAAAGGCACAATGAGATATTTCACTTCAGTTAAATGGCTTTTATCAAAAAGACAAAAAAAATTAATGAATGCTGCTGAGGATGTGGCAAAAGGGGAATGCTTGTACACTGTTGGTGGGAGTGTAAATAAGTACAAATACTGTGGAAAAGAGTAAGGAATTTCCTCAAAAAACTAAAAACTAAAAATAGAACTACTATGTGATCCAGCAATCCCACTGCTGGATATATATCCAAAGACAGGAAATCAAGGTATCAAAGAGAGAGCTGCACACCAACACTTACTACAGCACCATTCACAATAGCTAGGATATAAAATCAACCTAAGTATACATCAACAGATGAATGGATAAAGACAGTGTGGTATATGTACACAATAGAATATTACTCAGCCATTAAAAAGAATGAAATCCTGTCATTTGTGGCAACATGTGTGAGCTTGGATGTCATTATATTAAGTGAAATAAGCTAGGCATAGAAAGACAAATATCACATGTTTTCACTTACATATGAGAGCTTAAAAAGTGGATCTCACAGAGATAGAGAGTAGAATGGTGCTTAACAGAGTTTGGGAAGGGTACGTTGGATGGGGTAGAATGAAGAGAGGTTGATTAATAGGTATAAAATTACACTTAAATAGAAGGAATAAGTTGTAGTGTTCGATATTACAGTAGGGTGACTATAGTTAACAATAATTTATTGTGTAATTCAAAATAACTAGAAGAGTGGAATTGGAATGTTCCTAACAGAAATAATAAGTTTTTGAGGTGATGAATATCCCAGTTACCCTAATTTGATCATTACACATTGTATGCTTGTATGAAAATATCACATGTACCCCCTAAATAGGCACAACTATTATGTATCCATAAAAATTGTAAAAATTAGCCCTTGGCATGTGAAGGCACTTTTTAGAGCAAAGACTCTTAAGTTAAGTACTTGAGTGGGTGCTGTCATTAAAATGCCTGGCAATTACCAGAATCACTTGAACATGTGAGTTACTGGGCAAAAGAGCATATGAATGACTAGTGAAGCATTCACAGCTGTTGGTACAAGAATAATATACATAACTAACCTGGGTTTTCCATCGACATGAAGACAGTTTCTCCTGAGAATGGGAATAGGGTAAGTGTGTCTTCATAGACCATTTTGTGTTTGAAGGTATATCCAGAGAAGAAGACAGAAAGGAAGTCAGTCTGTGCTCCAATGCTTAGAATGTACCAGTATGCCACCTCATGCAAACAAACTGACAACTGCAGACTATCAAAAACATAGCCATTGATGCCTGCAAAAACAATGGGGAAAAAGAGATTTAGTCATATCACAGATTTAGTATTTTGGATTGTGATTGTCATGATACAATTAGGAATTATTGTATGTTATGCCCATTATCTTATTCCCAGGAAGAGATATTATGTCTTCAAAAAAAGTAGATTGTTAATAATCAGTTGGGCCACAATCCCAATGTGAGGAGATAGTCATAAACCATCATGATAAAGATTAATTTGGATGTTTTATGGGAGGCATTTTGATGAGTAGCAGGATGTTTGCATGGTCTTAAAGTATATCCCTTCAAACCATTTATTAATTGCAAGGGTGAAAATGGTAACTACACAGAGGAGAAACCAGAAAAAAAACCTTTGGGTGCTTAAAGTTACCTTAAAGTTATCAAGGTCCAGATTCAAGGAAATTAAAGAAGCAGGACAAGTAGTTACTTGTACTAGATCCCTGTACCTCAAGGAAGAAATGCCATAAATGACAGCATTGGTTGATACAACTGGAATACCAGCTGTAAATTACAGAAATGTGTTTTATCATTTTGAAGTGTCTGTAATTTCATAACATCATTCTGTTTATGTAAAAGAATATCTTTATTCACAGGAAATGTGCATTAAAGTATTGAGAGGTAAAGGGGTGTGATGTCTGTAACCCATTTTCAAATGGAAAATAAGTAACAGAAGTGTGTATATAAAGAAAAGAAAATCAAAAACAAAATTGCAAAATGTTAAACATTTGTGAATCTGGGTAAAGGGTGTATGCAAGTTCCCTGTATTATTCTTGTAACTTTTCTGTACATTTTAAATTATTTCAAACTAAAGAGCTAAGCAAAAGTAACATTGGCCTTAGACTATAAAGGGAATTGTTTCTGAAAGCCTCTTCCACACATCCATCCATCCATCCATTCAATAAACACTTGTCTACTCTGTTACTAGGTACTGTGTAAGATGGTTGCCCACAAACCACTAAGCAATACTCAGACATTGGCTTAGTATAACTAATTAATAATTGAAGTTTTTTCCTATACAGCATTAAGAGATATTATAAAGATATTATAATTAAAGATGCAGTCTTAATGCAGAATAGATAAATATATCAAACAGAATATAGAGTCCAGAAACTGACAAGATATAAGTGGAAACTTAATATATAATAAAGGCAGCATCTCCAACCAGTACAGTAAAAAAATGAGCTATTTGGTAAATGATAATAGAATATATGACTATCCACTTGGAAAAAATAGATTCCTCTTCGTTTCACATAGCTAACAAAAATAAACTCCTTTTAAATTAATCTGAATTTGGCCTAAGGGTACCTTTGCACTTGAGTCCTTGCACAGCAAAGTTGCAGCCTGGTTTGGTTGATGAACTAACTGAAAGCCTAATTTAGGAATATGCTTTTATAACAAACAGCTCAGTCTCAGCCGACTATAGCAGCTGAACTTCCATCAATTGCAGGCGACCAACACCTTCAAATAAGGCAAAAATGCCCAACTGTAATCACTTAAGATGTCTCTAAACCTCACTTCCAATTTCTATCCATACTACGTTGCTGGTTGCTGTTCTGTATTTGGTTCTGAGGGCTATCTGATTCTAGAACCATGTATAAAAGCCAATTATAATCTTTAAAGTACGTTTGTTGTATTTTTGCCTTTTAACACTCCACATGGATTAAATAATTACATGTCTTTTGTAAAATATGTACACACTACTTTTGGCTGCTGTACTAGTCTGCTAGGGCTGCCATAACAATACACCACAGACTGGGAGGCTTAAATAACAGGAATGTGTTTTCTCACAGTTTTGAACACTAAAATTCCAAGATCAAGGTGTTGGCAGGTTTGGTTTTTACTGAGGCCTCTCCTTGCTTGGTCTTTCCTCTGTGCATATGCATCCCTGGTGTCTCTGTGTGTACACATTTCCTCCTCCTCCTCCTCCTCCTCTTCCTCCTCCTCCTCCTCCTCCTCCTCCTTCTTTTTTGAGATGGAGTCTTGGTCTGTCCACCAGGCTGGAGTGCAGTGGCACAGTCTCAGCTCATTGCAAGCTCCACCTCCCGGGTTCCCGCCATTCTCCTGCCTCAGCCTCCCGAGTAGCTGGGACTACAGGCGCCCGCCACCTCGCCCGGCTAGTTTTTTGTATTTTTAGTAGAGACGGGGTTTCACTGTGTTAGCCAGGATGGTCTTGATCTCCTGACCTCATGATCCGCCCGCCTCGGCCTCCCAAAGTGCTGGGATTACAGGAGTGAGCCACTGCGCCTGGCCTCTTCAGGATTTTTAGTTGCATCCAGTGGGACACACAGGGAAATGTGTGCTCACTCCATCTTAAACATCTTAATAATCAGAATTTCGAAAGGCATATATTGGTTTTGAAAAGACTATACTACTTATCCACTAATATAGCATGAGAACATTCTTTTATCCACAAGCCCACTAGTAATTATAATTTTGGCAGTTTGATGGGTATAAAGTGCTATCTCATTGTTATCCTATTTCGCATTTCCCTGTAGCATATAGTGCAATTGGAATTTTTCACCATATTTTTGACCATTCAGATTTGTGGGTATATATAAACATATACACATGTGTATGTACACAATGGGCTGAATTGTGTTCCCCCATCCCATACTTATACCTTGCAGTCCTAAACCCCAGTACCTCAGCATGTGACTATACTTGGAGATAGTGTCTTTAAATAGGTAGTTAGTTAAAATAAGGTCATTACGGTGGGCACTAGCCCAACATTACGGGCATCTTTATTAGAAGAGGAGATTAGGACAAAGATATATAAAGGAGAAACCATGTGAAGACAAGGGAGAAAGCCATCTACAAGACAAGGAGAGAAGCCTCAGAAGAAACCAATGCTGCCCACATCCTGATCTCAAGCCTCCAGAGTTGTAAGACAATAGATATCTGCTGGTTAAGCCACCCAGTCTGCAGTACTTTGTTATGGCAGCATTAGAAGACTAATACAATGTATGTATGTGTTTATATATGATTATATAATTATAGAGAAAATATGTCTTAAAATATTACCTGGGCATGGAATGGTTGGTGAAAAGACATAATATAGAAGGAGATGGGGAATTAAAAGGGAGGGGAAACCAAGTAAACATTGAAAGGAAAAAATGGTGACTGGATTTTTAAAATATGGATTATATGATCACGTGTATTTGAGTAAAAATTATAATTTATAGGTAACACAATTGTTAAATTTATATACACATACAATTCATTCATTATCTGGACATCACTTTGATTACATCGATTTTTCTTTATTCACCACCCACTGGACTTAAGTGCTGCTTTACTCACTGTGCATGATGTTGGAGGCTTGGAACTCTGGATCCTCAAGCTGCACTCCAACTGGATTGGGGAGAAAGCGTTGTATATTCTCTGTGAGGTACCAGCTTTGGTTCTCATCAAAAACAGAAAACAGGATGACATTCCTCTTGTCTGACATTATCTGTTAATTACATATATTGAAAAGGGTAAAGAAATGCTGCTGATGTTGTCACGTAGGAGCTAGCAGTCTATGATGAAAGCGATGGCATGCATGTGATATATCTAATCCGTTGGTTTAATTCCATTTCCTCTTAGGCATGTACCAGGGCTTGGGAGTTGGGGGTGGGTGCTATGAGCAGTGAGTATATGCTTACAACAAATGTGTCCCCAGGACAAAAGGGTGACTGACCCAGTGAACTTAGTTTTTCTGCACCCAAGGACATATGCTGCTTGATTTTTTTGGTACAGTCTGTAGCCTTAATTCTCCTCATGTTCAGATTAGAAGATTTAACTCCTTAAAGAATCAAGTGATTATTCAGTGCCTTTCTTAAGTTAGTTAAGTCAAATGAGATACTGACTTTCCTAAACTTCCATCTAGCAACTGACCTTCCACAAGGCTATAAAAAATTAAAAATAGAAAAACAGAAATCAAATAAGAAAGATAAGGTGAACCACAAAAATGTCGAACAACACTAATACCTTAAATTTTCTGTTTAAAACATTCAAATTTTTTTCAGAAGAGCAGTTTGTATATGAACCAGATTTATGAATTAGATTTATGAATTGCTAATTGGATCTGCTAAGATTTCATATGTAAACCTCACTAATACGTATAAACTTTATTTTTTATAACCTATAGCTATATAAACCAAAATACTGAAGAGAGGAGATTGGAGAATATAGAATAATATTTCAGTTATCTTCCCAAAAGTGATGAAAAAACTAAAATTAGGAAAAATTGGTCAGGACAAGTACTTGGCAAAATTTATACTTCTCTGAGTTTATGTGCCACGTGTTTTATTGGCACCAAAGTTCATATACTTTACTCTCTAAACAAATGAAATGTTTTCAGACTAGTAGGGATCTTATGTATCATAAATATAATCAAATGGACACATAGTCAAGCCTCAGCAATATGGCAACGAGTTATTCTGGGGCCAAGCAATGAGTTTTTGTGAAGAACTAAGTTTTTCTTGTTCAGAGAATGTAGTTTTATTTTTTAAAGCAGTAGAAATGATCCAAATTCTAGCCATATTTTGAAATATTTTATATCTTTCCTGATGTTTTGCCCAAAAGTATTTATTAAGCTTTTTTTTTTTTTTTTTTTTTTTTCTGAGACAGGGTGTGGCTTTGTCACCCAGGCTCACTGCAGCCTTGACCTCCTGGGCTCAAGCTATCTTCCCACCTCAGCCTCCTGAGTAGGTGGGACTACAGGCACATGCCACTATGCCCAGCTAAATTTTTTTTTTTTGTAGAGACAAAGTCTAGGATGGTCTCCAAATCCTGAGCTCAAGCAATTCTCCCGCCTCGGCCTCCCAAAGTGCTGAGATTACAGGCGTGAGCCACTGTACCTAGCCTATTAGGCTCTTACTAAGTGCCATACACTGTGCTACATGCTGCAGACATGTTAATTTTGAGGTGCTTTTGAATCACCCATAATGAGATGCCCATGGAAGAAATCTAGGCTGTAGATACAAATTTGTGGGTCATCTGAAAGTAGACATGTAAAAATGGGGAGGATCACCTAGAGAGAGCTAAATCCCAGACTAGGAAAAATCTAGGGCCTACATTCTATGGCCTATCCATCCAGCAGGCATGTTTACTACACCAAACTCAAATTCAGTAAAAGCTAAGCTCATTTCTTTTACTGACCTATATTGCAAACCATTATATTTTCTTCAGGTTATAAGGGGACATACACTGAGAATTTATGTGCATCTCGCCTCATTTTTAGCTTCAAATCCAGCACTTGGAAAGGCAAGAACTCACCTGGTTTCCTCTTTGATCTACAGATTCTTTGTAGCAGATGAGGAGAGGGCCAATGAGTCCTGAAGCTAGATCTCTCTCCATATTAATGAAACTAGAGTAATAACGGGTCAGGCACCGAGGATCTGATTTAGTTGGCCCATCTTCTACAGTCACTGTCCATTTATATTTGAATATTTCTCCTGGCAGAATTGGAAAATCCTTCAAATGTTTTACACCTATCCACAAGCAAACCCAGAAATAGCTCAATTAGAGTACAACAAGCCACATATCGGTAATCATGTTGTTGTTGCAAGAGTTCTACAAATCTGTATGTACATATGAAGTTTCTCAGGAAGTGGAAGCTAAAGTTGCGCCTATTATAATTTTAAGATTCACACAATTTTTCAGAAAAGTAAAAAAGCTATAATTGATTATCCAGTCGACTGTGAAAGTTTCAGGCCTGAATATATGTCAAAGAGCTTGGCACTGGAGTTTTAGGACACAGTCTCTGACTTCTGTGAGGAAAGGGAGCAAGAACTGAGATCTGCCCTCAGGGTAATGGGTCCTCAGGACAAGAACTAATTTTAGTAATTAAGTCTCATTCTGGGTATGTTTAATACCTGAAGATCCAATCTAAATCAAAATTTTAATTTTATATTCATTCTAAGCTCTTCCTCACCTCACTAAGTTATGCCTGACCTATGGTTAGAGAACCCATAGAAAGGGAACGGTGTTGAGGTCAGGAGTTTGAGACCAGCCTGGTCAACATGGTGAAACCCCATCTCTACTGAAAATACAAAAATTAGCCAGGTGTGGTGGCAGGCACTTGTAATCCCAGCTACTTGGGAGGCTGAGGCATGAGAATCGCTTGAACCTGGGAGACAGAGGTTGCAGTGAGCCGATATCACACCAATGCACTCCAGCCTGTGGGATAGAGTGAGACCCTGTCTCGAAAAAAAAAAAAAAAAAAGAAAGAGAATGGTGTAGTATGTTCTTTCAATATTTCTCAGCCTTCTCTTCCCTTTTTCAGGAGCTGGGGGTGAGGTAGGGTAGGTAATAAAAGAAAGGGCAAACAGACTCTTGTTTAACAGGTCCTGCTGCTCTATCTTTGATAACACTATTTGGTCATCAAAGTTCTCTGTGTGGGAGGTGCCCAAATGCTGGTCTTTTCATAGGACCCATGTATGGTTTCTTTAGAGTTACCATGGGGACCTCAGCACTACATAGTTCCATGACATGAGAGATGTTTCTTTCAGCTATCCTTCTGCAACTCTCCTTTCCCCATCAGCTCTTCTTACTTCCAGTGATACATCCAATACTCTATTGGTTCTGCTATCCCTTTAGCGTGCCTAACTGCCTTCTTGGGCAGAATATCTTCAAAAAGGGTAAAGCCCAGCTACTTTCAACAGCATTCACTTGTTACAGAAGAAACTCATGTCAAACAGCAGAAAGGTAAACTGCTCCACTCTTGCCCTCTCTTCTTGCCCACTATTATGGGCATTACAGCCTTCAAAATTCTCCATGGAAAAAGCAGTTTACCAGTAACTGTATCCATGTATGCCTCCAAATTTCAGGATACACATTCAAAATCTCCCCAGTACTCTGTACTATGCCTTCTTCTATAAAGAAATGCAAATAAAGAATTCTTATCAGCAATAAGGAATATTAGAAAACAGGGGAAGGATTTTTTTTTTTTTTTTTTGAGATGCAGTCTTGCTCTGTTGCCCAGGCTAGAGTGCAGTGGTATGATCTTGGCTCACTGCAACCTTTACCTCCCAGTTTCAAGCAATTCTCCTGCCTCAGCCTCCTGAGTATCTGGGATTACAGGCACACGCCACAGTACCCGACTAATTTTTTTTTTTGTATTTTTAGTAGAGATGGGTTTTCACCATATTGGCCAGGCTGGTCTTGAACTCCTGACCTCAAGTGATCCACCCACCTTGGCCTCCCAAAGTGCTGGGATTACAGGCATGAGCCACTGCACCCAGCGGGAAAATTTTTATAACCAGTCTTTCTGCCCATGATGTGATACTGAAGGATTCAGAAAGTTCACCCTCTGTGTACCACATATTTAGAAGTTACTTGAGAATATACTTCCAGAAAAACAAAAGAAGAAATCAAAAAATAGAAATATACAAGAGAAAAGAAGTTAATGCTATTAACTGCAAGAATGTCTTTAAAAAGAAAAATATTTGGTTCCAGCACTTTGGGAGGCTAAGGTAGGCAGATCACTCGAGCTCAGGAGTTCGAGACCAGCCTGGGCAACAAGGTAACACCCCATTTCTACAAAAAATTTTAAAAAATTAAAAAATTAGCTGGGCATGGTGGTGTGTGCCTATGGTCCCAGCTACTCAGGAGGCTGAGGTGGGAGGGTAGCCTGAGCCTGGGAGGTGGAGGTTGCAGTGAGCCAAGATCGTGTCACTGTACTCCAGCCTGGGTGACAGAGCGAGACCCTGTCTCAAAAAAAAATAAAAATAAAAGATTTGGATACTAAGCAATAAACAGAATGATTAAGAAGCTGAAGGGCCTAAGAAATAGGGTTGAAGAAGCATACATTTCTTTTCTTAATAAAAGGAAACAAAGTCTTACTTCAGGATACAGACACAAAAATTATAAGATCAATATGGTCCTAATACAAAAGCTAAAATTGAGCATGATATCAAACTACTGATGAGGAATAATGAAGGAGAATCTATTTGATCTTTTTATTTTTAAATTGACACATGATAATTGCACATATTTATGGGGTACAGAGTAATATTTCAATACATGTATACATGTGTAATGATTAAACCAGGGTAATTAGTACATACCCATCATCTTAAACATTTATCATTTCTTTGTGTTGGGAACATTCCAAATCCTCTCATCTAGCTATCTGAAAATATATGTCATTGTTGACTACAGTCACCCTACAGTGCTATAGAACATTAAGACTTACGCCTCCTATCTAGCTGGAATTTAGCATTCATTAACCAATGTCTCCTTATTTCCCCCTCCCCTTCCCCTCTTTAGCCTCTAGTAACCACTATTTTATCTCTACTTCTGTGAGATCAACTTTTTTCCTTCCACATATTATTTTATCTTAATAGTAAAATCACTTGAGCTGTAGAAAAGAGAGCAATCATAGCATATTACCTAGTTCTGCAGTTAACATTTATAAAAAGAAACTTGCATACTAAAATAATACAATGCTGTTTTTTAATTTTTTAAGCTTTAGAAAAAATATATAGACAAAGCAAGGAAGAGTTATTTCAAATTACGGTATAAAATGTAAATGTTATCAAGTTTAGTTTTGTAAAAGTAAAGGAATGGCTAGCAGCAGTGGAGAAAAGAAAGGTTTGGGGAAAGGAAAAGTGAGGGGTACAGTTTTTAATATCCTTAATTTATGAAGTATGGAGTCAAAAGATATTTTCCAATCATGATTGGAAAAATCCAATCATGGATTGAAAATATATTACTAAAAGTTGATGTTTAGTATATTTTTGAAGTTCTAATGATAGCCAATGGAACTGAAAACACTGATAAAACTGAAATAACTTGAATGGAAAGAAGCACAAAACAAAGTAACTATATAGTGTCTAAAGTTGAAAAACAAAGAGTTAGCAGTATAAGTAACTTTTTAGAGATGTAGAGATAACCACCAAAAATCAAAACAGAAATTCTTAAAAATGGAATCCTCTAGGGAGGCAGTCCTTTTGTAGTTTTAAGCATACGCATCTATTATTTTGATAAATATTCATCCAAAATTAAATAATAGAAAGAATACATATAACATCCAATCTACTAAAAGAAAAAATAAATCTTTAAACAACAAACAATATAGTAAATAAAAACTGGAGTTGTGAACTATTTAGAAATGAATATGCGAAGAACCCTGAAAATATCAAACTAGATACCAAAAGTGAGAGTGAAACCCTGTTGAGAGAGAGAGAGAGAGAGAGAGAGAGAGAGAGAGAGAGAGAGAGAGTGAGAGAGAGAGAGAGAACAAGGAAGAGCAATAACATGGAAGCTGCAGCAAAGAATCCTGAAAATATCAAACTAGATACCCAAAGTGTGGAATACCACACTAGATACCAAAAGTGTGGAATGTAGCTGAAAACTGTACTCAGAAAAAAAAAATTATCTTAAGTGCCAGAAGAATCAGCTTCAAGATTTTAGGGCATTTATAGTAGTTGCAGTGGAAAAGAGACAATCTAATTGGCTGTGCAATATTTGAACGTCACCACTAGGTAATAGGAAAAACACATCAGGTGACTCTTCACTAATTTACATGAAACATCACCTGAGGATTCCTATAATTGATTTTTATAACTTTAGACTGGAGCTTGAGGTCCAGCCAACAGTTGGAGAAAGGACCAACATGATTTTAGCTGTTATTGATGATATTGATTTAATCTGTATCTACAGGTAAAAAAGAGCTATAAATCGAGGGAATACTTACTTACCTTTTGGTAATCTCCTTGAATACAAAGGACGGACATCAGTGATTCCGTGAGGGTAGATGTTATATGGTCTGCTTGCTTGATTCTTAAATATAATCTGAAAGTATAAGTGAGATCTAAGATCAAATCCTAAAACAACTAGGATCAACAAGAAAACTGTGGTCTAACTCCAGATAAATAAAAGCGGCCTCTATCTACATTATAGTAATTTGAGGCTAGATAAAACTCAAAATATTTGGTCTTTTCATGAAATTGTCCCTTGGCATGCATGGGGGATTGGTTCCAGGACCCCCGCAGATACCAAACTCTGTGATGCTCAAGTCTCTAATGTAAAATGATGTAGTATTTGCATATAACCTATGCACATCCTCTCATGCACTTTAACTCATGTCTAGATTTCTTATAGTACATAATATAATGTAAATGCTATGTAAATAGTTGTTATACTGTATTGTTTCTTTGTATTATTATTTATTGTTGTATTATTATCTTTTATTGTTTTGGGTTGTTTTTTGAATACTTTCAATTGATGGTTGTTTGAATATGAGACTAGAAACCCAATGATACTGAAAGATAAAAATAAAATCTTAAACATCCCCAAACAACTGAAGAGACCCCTTTCTTGACCGAGGAGACCCCAGAGATGGCTTAAAAACTGAGTTTCTGACCATGATGGGATGGGAGATCAGGCATGCCTTGTTACATTCCCTCCCTCCCTAATCTGCTATTAGACTTTCTTTCTTAAGGGTTAAACATAAACCAGTCCTTTCTAAAGACGTGCTGGATTCCCCTCCCTTTGTGCAGTTTTGACACAACGACTGACCAGCATTCCTTCCTGATGAGAGACCACTGACCATGGACTGGCTCTGGCCAGTTTACAGAGGCTGCCTCTGTGTCCTCTGTTTCATCTTTTGACATATACAGCCTAATTTTCATGCAACTAAATGTTAAGTCTCCACCCCAAAGTGAACATGGAATGTATGTAATATGCATGTTTGCATGTGCCCCATCATAAATATTCACAGCTCTTCCTGGAACCTGTTAAATATGTATACTTAGCCAACTCATTCAGCATAAATCCCTAACTCATCCTTCCTTCTTCAAAGTGCTTGCTTCCAGTTGCTGCCAGAGGCTACACTTCCCAGCCTGCAACCCTTTCCACTCCAAATTTACAAACTTATGATTCTTCAGTTGACAATGTGGAGGGCGACAGTACTTAGGTTTCTCTCTAAAGGCCCCTTTCCATTTCTTTAAAAATTGTTTCAATTGCTTCAGGAAGTGTTCTCTGCACCTTCTCACACTAATTGAAATTTGGATGTCTGCTGAGGACACTGCTTCCTTTCAGCCTTTTTCACTATTTGGGCATTAAATTCACTGATAATAGAGAAAGAGACAGTGTTTCAGGAGATAAAATCTTCAGTGAATGAGCAGGCATGACCAAGAGGACAGTTGATTACAGTATTAAGCAAGGGTGGCAGGTGGTATTGCCTGATTGCACCAGCTGTAAAAGAAAACAAAGGCCTACGTGCAGTGGCTTGTGCCAGTACTTTGGGAGGCTAAGGCAGGAGGATCGTTTGAGCCCAGGATTTCAAGACCAGCCTGGGTAACATAGTGAGACCTCATCTCTACAAAAAATTTAAAAATTAGCTGGGCATGGTGGTGCATGCTTGTAGTCCCAGCAATTTGGGAGGCTGAGGTGGGAGGATCACTTGAGCCCAGGAAGTCGAGGCTGCAGTAGTGAGCTGTGATCACACCACAGCACTCCAGCCTGGGTGACAGAATGAGACCCTATCGAGAGAGAGAGAGAGAGAGAGAGAGAGAGGAAAGCTGCAGTGAAGAACCCTTAAAATATCAATCCCACCTCCAGATCTGAGCTGTGTGATATGAGGATAAAAATACAACTTCCACTTCTGCTCTTGTCTTAAAACCCAGTCATTTGTTAAGCCCACGAAGCAGCTGATTCCTTACCTGCATCTAAGCAGCAGAATGATACTTCGAATAACAGCAGTTTTGCTTCTTTCCAATATTAAAATGCTTTTTTTCCATTTTTTTCGCCCTAAGAATACTCACTAGGATTTCCAATATAATATTAAGTAGAGATGGTGATATCTGTCACCTGTGTCTTGTCCTGATCTTAAACAGAAGGATTTCTGACTGTCACCACCAAGTACAATGGTTACAAGTTTTTTGCAGATCTTTATCAGGATAATGATAATTATTTCCTTGTAATCTCAATTTCCCATGAGTTTTTATTATGAATGGATGTTGAATTTTGACAAATGCTTTTTCAGAAGCTATTGGAATTATCAAATTATATTTTTCCTTTTATGTGTTAATATGGTAGATTGCCACATTTGATTTTCTAATGTTAATCTAGTACTCCTGGGATAAGTCAACTTCATAATATGTATTATCTTTTTAATATATTGCTGTATTAGGTTTATAAAATTTTGTTTAGGATTTTTTGAACCCATGTTTATAATGAAATTGGTCTGTAATTTTTAATTTTCCTTTCTCATGGTGACATAGTCAGGTTTATAACCAAATGTTATACTAGCCTAATAAAAATAATTGATCTTTCATTTTTTATACTCTACATTTTAAATTTTAATATAAAGTTATTTATTTATTGAATATTGATATAAATTGCCAATAAAATGGCAATTCTTGCTAGGTTGATATTTTCTTTTAACACATGAAAGATATGATTTAATTGTCTTCTTACTTTCTTTTTTGCTCTAGAGAAGTAAGCTATCAGTCTATGTGGCAATTTAAAACATGGTCTGCAATTCTTTGGCTCTTCTCTCATCAAGAAGTAGATCAAATTTTCCCTCTTCTTGATTCGAGGTGGGTTTTGGCTGCTTTCAACTAACAGATAATGGCATAAAGTGCTGTGTGACTTCTGATGCTGATTGCAAAAAGTGAGGCATTTTCTGCTTTATTAACTAGAATACACAGTTAGAGCCTTGAGTCACCATATAAGAAGTCCCACTACCCTGAGGCTGCCACAGTGTGAAGAAGCCAAACAACATGGACAGACAACATGTAGGTGCTCTGGTTGGTAGTTCTAATTGTCAAGTCATTGCTACTCAGGTACCAGATATATGAGTGAAGCGGTCTTGGTCCCTCAAGATCCACTGATCAACATCAAGTGACCTTGGTCAATGATAAATAACTGCCCAGCTGAGCCTGAACTCCTGACACAAATAATCTATAAGAATAATAAAACAGCTGTTGTTTTAACCATTAAATGTAGAGGTAATTAAGTATACTACATTAATAATCATAACAGTTTAATTATCATTTCTTTGAATATAGTCTTTTTCTGTCTGATTATTTGTCTACTTAAAAATATGTTTATTGAAGAATAATTTATATGCTGCAAAATTCACACATTATAAGTATACAATTAAATGGTTTTTAGTAAACGTATGGAGTTGTGCAATCATTGCCACAATCCAGAATTAGAATATTTCCATCACCCCAGAAAGATTCTGCATGCTGGCTTGCAGGCATTCCCTGCTTCCACTCCCAGCCCCTGGCAATCACTGAAGAGATTTCTGCTCTATAAATTGGTCTTTTCTGTATATTTTATATAAGTTAAATCATGCAATATGTAAGTCTTTTGTCTGACTTCTTTAACTTACAATGTTTTGAGTTTCATCTATATTTATCGTGTATAATTAGTTCTTTTCTTTTAATTGCTGAATAGAATTCCAATTATATGTATATACCATATTTTATTTATCCATTCACCATTTGGTGAATGTTTGAATGGTTTTCAGTGTGGGGCTACGAACATTTGCATACAAGTCTTTGTGGGTACCTATGTTTCCATTTCCCTTAGGTATATCTCTAGGAGTGGAAGTGCCAGGTCATATAATAACTCCATTTTGAACATTTTGAGGAATAGCCAAGCTGTTTTCCAAAGTGGCTTTACTATTTTGCATTCCCTTCATAAATTGATGAGGGCTACAATTTCTCCATGTCCTCACCAACACTTAACATCTGTCTTCTTGATTATACTTATTCTAGTGGTCGTGAAGTGGTATTGCACTGTGGTTTGAATTTTCATTTCCCTGACATGCAGCATTTTTTCAACTGCTTATTGGACACTTTGTATATAACCTTTGGAGAAATGTCTGTATAAACCCTTTGCTCATTTTTCCATTTGGGTCATTTGCCTATTTATTATTGAGTTGAAAGAGTCCTTTATATATTTTGAATACTACATCCTTATCAGATAAAAAATTTGCAAGCATTTTCTCCAGTTCTATGCATTGTCTTTGCATTTTATGGGCGTCCTTTGAAGCACAAAAGTTTTTGAGTATGATGAAGCACAATTATCTATGTTTTTCTTTTGTTGCTTGTTGGTTTTGGTGTCATATCCAATAAACCATTGTCTAATTCAGGATCACAAAGATTTATTTTGTTATTTTCTTATAATTTTGTAGTTTTAGCTCTTACATTTTATCTTGGATCCATTTTGAGTTAATGTTTAAGTGTAGGATTCAGCAAGGTATCCAGAGCATAACCTGAATAAATCAAAGAATGAGGTAGATCTTTATATGTTGACATGAAATGATATCCAAAATATATTGTTACTTTTTATTATTACTATTATTTTTAGACAGAGTCTTGCTCTGTTGCCCTGGGTGGAGTGCAGTGGTGTGATCTCAGCTCAATGCAACCTCCGCCTCCCAGATTCAAGCGATTCTCCTGCCTCAGCCTCCAGAGTAGCTGGGACTACAGGCATGCACCACCATGCCCGGCTAATTCAAAATATATTGTTACTTTTTAAAAATCAAGGTACAGACTAATTTACACTGCTCTTGTTTTTGTGTGAAACACCCTCACACACACACACACACACACACACACACACATTCATACATGTATGCACTATTTCTGGAGGGGAGTATACAAACCCACAGCAATGACTGTCTGTCAGACTATGGGGTTGGAAGTCCAAGAGGGAGGAAAATTTACATTTTATTGTATGCTCTTGTTTACCCATTTTTAAATTAGCCAGTAAAAGTAACTCAAAATACACACCTATAAGTATGTACAATTATTGTGTCATTATGCATTTTTAAAATTAATGAATAAAAATAAAAGTATACAATCTTCAAAAACATCAATAAAAGAAAAATATGTAAACAAAATTTATGAAGAAAAATTGTACAAGAATAGCTAATAAAATTTTTGAAGAAGTACAATGAAAGAAGATGTCATACAGATATCAAACATATTACAAAGTTGAAGTCATTAAAACATTGTGGCAACAGATTAGTTAAGGAGAATTAAAAATCCCAGATTTTAGCAATTTAGTATATGATAAAGAAGACATTTTCAAATTAATGAAAAAAGGATTGGTTATGTGAGCTGCCATTTGGGAAAATTTCTATTTGAATTATGCACTATATCCAAAAGTAACTTCCAGGGCAATTAGATTGTTCACTGTAAAAATAAAGCTATATAAGTAAGAGAATAAAATAGAGACTATTTTTATAATTTCTTGGAGCTGGCAAAGACATTCTTAGGCAGAAAATAAAAGTGAAAAAGATCCAGAGAAAGTTAAATGAAAAGATTGATAAAAGATAGGAGGTTTTGACTATATAAAGATAAAAAATCTTTGAAGGACAAAAAAATATCATAAAGGAGTGACAAAAAGTACAAGTGACAATATGAGGAAACCATTTGAAAGATAAATCACAATGTGTCAATATCCGTAATCTATAAAGGCCTTTTACAAATACATAAGCAAAAGATGACTACCCAAATAGAAAACTGGACAAAATTTACAAGCAGGCAATTCACAGAGGGAGTTATACAAATAGCCAACAAACATGAAACAATATACAATTTGACTACTAACCAGGGAAATGCAAATGAAGACAACATATAAACATTTTGCTCATCAAATTGAAAACTTTTTCTGAAGGTTTATAATATATGTTGTTGGCAATGGTGTGGGGAAAAGGGCAGTCATATACTTATGGTAGGGGATATAAATTGGTACAAAATTGCTGAAAGTCAGTTTGGCAGTATCTAAAAAAACTCCACATCTAAAAACCAGTGTTCTTCATGACATTCTTGAGCAACTGAATTTATGCAACCGACGACCTATCTTCAAATTTCTTGTGAAGAAAATAAACCCTTATTTATTTAAACCACTGTCCATTGAGTATTCTGTTACTTACACCATACTCATTCTTAATATCCTAGATCAGGCGCAAGCAAGCATTTTTTGGAAAAGGCTGGATAGTAAATACTCTAAAATTGTGAGCCCTATTTAGCCTCTGTCACATATTCTCTTCCTCCTCCACCTTCTCCTCCCCTTCCTCCCATGCTCATTTCTTTTCTTTACAATATTTCAAAAATGTAAAATCTCACCTAAGCTCATAGACTATTCAAAAGCAGACCACAAGCCAAATTTGGTTCATAGGCCATAGTCTGCTGACTCCTATATGACATAATTAATGGGGAAAGATCTGGAAGGATATGTATCAAAGTCTAAGCAGTATTTCAAAGGAGTGTCAAGTTTAATGGGTGACATTAAATTTTTATTCTATATACTCATACTTCAAATATGTGCAATCAGCTATTATTTGTGTAACATTTACAGCTTTTAAAAGATCATGTCCATTGGAGACAAGGCTGAATTATGAAGTATTTTAGAAACTCAAAACTCTCTAGACTTTTTCTTCTTACCAGACCTTAAATCTTTTCCTCAACTTACCAACAGTGTGTCTCCAACTTCCCCATAAAGTAAAGGTCCCAAGATTCCTGATTCATACTGAATAGCTTCACGAGTCTTAAAGGTTTCATCTGTGTATGCCATAAATCGGACTTTTTTGTACTTCCTACCAATCCGCTGAGAGCCATTGTTCAAATATTGACTTTTATAACTTCTGTATAAGAGAAAAAAAAGATGCGAGGTTGGGAAGAAAAATTCTAGGTATGCTCAAATCCAACTCTAAAACAGCTTATATGATTCAATCAAGGCAAGGAATGAGAAAAATACAAGCTTCTCTGATGCTCTGCTATGTTAGTTTCCAAATGCAGACCTAATGCCGTAAAAACCCTAGAAGAAAACCTAGGTAATACCATTCAGGACATAGGCATGGGCAAGGACTTCATGTCTAAAACACCAAAAGCAATGGCAACAAAAGCCAAAATTGACAAATGGGATCTAATTAAACTCAAGAGCTTCTGCACAGCAAAAGAAACTACCATCAGAGTGAGCAGGCAACCTACAGAATGGGAGAAAATTTTTGCAATCTATCCATCTGACAAAGGGCTAATATCCAGAATCTACAAGGAACTCAAACAAATTTACAAGAAAATAACAAACAACCCCATCAAAAAGTGGGCAAAGGATATGAACAGACAGTTCTCAAAAGAAGACATGCATACAGCCAACAGACACATGAAAAAATGCTTGTCATCACTGGCCATCAGAGAAATGCAAATCAAAACCACAATGAGATACCATCTCACACCAGTTAGAATGGCAATCATTAAAAAGTCAGGAAACAACAGGTGCTGGAGAGGATGTGGAGAAATAGGAAGACTTTTACACTGTTGGTGGGATTGTAAACTAGTTCAACCATTATGGAAAACAGTATGGCAATTCCTCAAGGATCTAGATCTAGAAGTACCATATGACCCAGCCATCCCATTACTGGGTATATATCCAAAGGATTATAAATCATGCTGCTATGAAGACACATGCACACGTATGTTCATTGCGGCACTCTTCACAATAGCAAAGACTTGGAATCAACCCAAATGTCCATCAGTGACAGACTGGATTAAGAAAATGTGGCACATATACACCATGGAATACTATGCAGCCATAAAAAAGGATGAGTTTGTGTTCTTTGTAGGGACATGGATGCAGCTGGAAACCATCATTCTCAGCAAACTATCACAGGAACAGAAAACCAAACACCACATGTTCTCACTCATAGGTGGGAACTGAACAATGAGATCACTTGGACTCGGGAAGGGTAACATCACACACCGGGGCCTATTATGGGGAGGGGGGAGGGATTGCACTGGAGTTATACCTGATGTAAATGACGAGTTGATGGGTGCTGATGAGTTGATGGGTGCAGCACACCAACATGGCACAAGTATACATATGTAACAAACCTGCACGTTGTGCACATGTACCCTAGAACTTAAAGTATAATAAAAAAAAATACTCTTGCCATTTGATTCCATACCCATACCTAACCTTAAACATGGCTTCAGGATTTGTTGGTTTGAATAACTGGTAAGAACTTTTTGAGTATGGGGAAGAGAGAGTACCAATAGTCAAAAAATGCTTACCTGTCATCAGGGGCGAGGACTGAGGGAGCATAGTCCCAGACCTCCTCTTCAGCAGCAATGTAATGTACCCAAGTTTTAGGATGCTTCTTGGCAACTGAGCGAATTTGGATAAAGGAAGGAGAGTTGTCATCATCAAACCTGACCACATCCATTTCAGAATCAGCAAGATCATCATCATAGTCTTCCGCTTCTTCATTATTTTTCATTCGTAGTTGGGGTTCCTCTGGGCAACTGTCTACTTTGACATAAGCTTCCATGCCATCTGGAGTCAGACAAACCAAACAATGTCAGAGTGTCCCGCTGTATTAGGCTGTTCTTGCATTGCTATAAAGAAATACCAGAGACTGGGTAATTTATAAAGAAGAGATTGAATTGGCTCATAGTTCTGCAGGCTATATGGGAAGCATGGTGCTGGCATCTGCTTGACTTCAGGGAGGTCTCAGGAAGCTTATAATCATGGGGGTAGGTGAAGGGGGAAGAGACATGTCACATGGTGAAAGCAGGAACAAGACAGAGAGTGCAAGTTGTCACACATTTCTGAATGACCAAATATCATGAGAACTCACTATTATGAAGACAGCATCAAGCCATGAGGGATTCACCCCCATGATCCAAACATCTGCCACCAGACCCCACCTCCAGCACTGGAAATTACAATTCAACATGAGATTTCAGTGAAGACAAATATCCAAACTATATCACTTACCTTAACTTTTAGGACTCTTTCTCTCTTATTAGGCCTTCCAGGCTCTCCCCTAAGCACCCCCCTTTCCACATCACTTTCCCTTCTTGCCACTTTCCTATATATACTTATTTCTATATGGATTATCTGGTACTTGCTTGTTTCTTCCTCTGGTCTTTGCACTCACCATTTCCCTTCTGCCTGATCCTTCTCTATATATGTTTTACCTCCTTTTCAAAAGTTATTCATTTGCTCTTATAATATGTATTACTATTTCCCTTCTGGAACTGGTTTTGAGCCTATCATTGCCCTACAGCCAAATGATAAACAAAGAGACTTGAAGAACTGCGTATTTTCAGCATTTCGAAGCCTAGACCAGACCAGCTCCCCATCCCCATAGTCACCTAATGATTTCTATATTTACCCTATTGGATTATAATACAAATCATTGATTTAATAACAGCTTATTGGGAAAAATGTTAGTGTAGATATAAACTTTAAGACATGTTCCAAGTTCATAAAAACATGACAAGATACAACTTAAAATCAAAGAGATGTATTTTAAGAGCATGTCTGCCTGTGACTAGTTGTAAACCCTACAGCAAATCTATTCAACATTCTCAATCTCATCTTTATGGTTTGTAAAATGGATAATAATAATTCCTGCTGTATTTATAACATAGGGCAATTTTGAAGATCAAATACTTCTAAGAAGGGAGACCTGTTTACTTGATTATGAGGAACAGGGCAGGTTTTAGGAGCAGCAAACAACTAGTCTGAGGTTCATGTAGCCTTGAACATAATTCAGTCTGCATCTAAAAACGAAGTGTTTTGTCTGAGGTTCAATAAGATAAAGCATTATTTTTCTGAAAAATAAAGATTAAAATCAGTGGATAGAATCTGTGAAAGTAAAAAAACAAAAAAAATAAACTGTTAAACTGAATCAGGCTCCAACTGGACAATGATTGACAATGATCATATACAAGTAAATGACCTATTCCTCTGTGCCTGCAAGAATTTTGTTTGTGCATCAACTTCCTGTTACTCATTCAGTATGACACTTTTTGTCCACTAAGGTCTTGTCAAAATTCCATAAATATTATGTGATGGATGGGGAAAAGAGATTTCTATTCTTAATCACTACAGAGGACTATAAACAAGGTCACTAATAGAACATAAGGAGGAAAATGGTGGATACATGGCAAGATCAAATCTCTTTTCTAAGTCAACCAAGGAACCTGAGGAGAATGTTAATATGAGAGTACTAGGAAGAAAGAAATGCTGTTAAATATAAAAGATTAGGCCTCTCTGACATTTTTCTCCAACAGCTCTTGCTATGGTTTGAATGTCTGTCCCCTCCAAAACTCACATTGAAATTTAATTATCATTGTGATGGTGTTGAGAGGTGAACATATAAAGGTGTTTAGGTCACAAGGGTTCCACCCTCATGAATGGACTAATGCAGTTATCTGGGGAAAGGGTTCATGGGAGTGGATTCATTATCACAGGAGTGAGTTCACCCTCCTTTTGCTCTCTCTCTCTCTCACCCTTTCTTTGCCGTTTTGTCATGTAATGCCTTCCACCATGTTAAGACGCAGCAAGAAGGCCTTTGCTAGTTGCTGGCAACTTGATATTGGACCTCCCAGCCCCCAGAACTGTGAGCCAATAAGTTTCTGTCCATTATAAATTACTCATTCTGTGGTATTCTGTTATTGCAGCACAAACTGACTAAGCCTTCAATGGCCACAAGAGGGGTAGAGAAAGAGGGTTATTAGGTTGATCCAAGATTAAGAGTTAGCAGAATAAATACAAAAGTAAGGAAAATTGGGGTGAAATGATGATGCAATCTGAATTTGCACAACTAGCAGTTACAAATAAAGTTACATTAACAATAATTTAAAACTGTAGTTACCATCATCCTAATTTGCTTACACAGAACCTTTGACCCTTTGCAAAGTTCCCACCCAATAGTCCTTGAAAACCTCATGTGGTGCTTCACATATGCTGACCAGCTTTCAATCCCATGTTACTTGTCCTAAAAATCACTAGCTCCTTACCTGCCCTCAGTTTCACAGGTGTCTCTCATATACTGCCAGGTATCTATAGAGTGCCTCTAGCTGTCTGGTGCCTGAAGTCAAGCTTGCTCTACAATAGCCTGTCATATTTGCTATTTACTGCTCTGGGCATTACTACTGATATACTGGAGCCCTTACAGTTGCAACCTGGGCAATGCCTTTCTTCCATTTCCCTAGATTTCTCAAAAAAAAAAAAAAAAATCTCTTCAGCTACAACCTGCAGTTCCTCTCTCAATATTGGAGCGTAGTTAATGGGAGAAGGCTGAGAAACCAAGGGCATACTATTCTCGTCATTTTCCCACCTCAGTCATCCATAAGCCATCTTTTCTCCATCACAGACATTTAACTAAAAATCCATGAGTCCTACTAATACTCAAGCCCTTTTATAGTCAAGGTAAAAACTTTACACTGGAAGCTAGAAACTAGGGGATCTTGGTTGAGGTCTAACACAGTAACTCTAAAATGCCCCCTTCAGCAACACACTATATTCCTGTACATTGTCCAGTAAATTCTATTAAAAGTAGGACTGGATATTTATAATACTCATTTTAAAGATCCAAGATATTACCATGTTGGTGGGAAGAGATATGACAAAACAGTAGAAACTGTCCAAGGTCCATCAGGAGTGTTTGAGCAGTAAGGAAAGTTATTGGTGAGATTTCCAAGGAGGCCTGGCGATGGTTCCTCACAAGAAATGTGTGACCTTCGAGGAATATTGAGTGCACTTCAGGAGTGGTGCCCATTCCAATCACATGCCAATAGACTGACTTCCTGTGGCATCCAATCAGACCTGTAAAGTAGGAATAAGACACGTATGGCTAAGAAGTAGAGAATTTGAAATGGAAAACACTTGCTAGGACAGAATGGACAAATTGATCTTAGACACTTGATTGCTACCTTGACTTGTAAACAAATTTATCTAGAATATTGGGCTACTATCAAACCAACAGCTCTTGCCAAGGTCATCAATCACTATCATGCTGCTAAATCCAATGGACATTTTTCAGTCTTTATTTGCATCTGTTGACCATTCATTCCTTCTTAAAACTCTCTCTTCCCTTGGCCTCTGTGCCAACATCTTTCTGGGTTTTTTTCTCCTACTTCTCAGACTGCTCCTTCTGTCTCCTCTCCTGAACTCTTCTGGAACTTCAGGCTCATACAGCCAATCACTTTCTCAACATCTCCACCTAGATATCTCAAAAAACCCACATGTCCAAAACTAAATTTACACTTTTCATCACTTCCTTCTCTTCCAGAGTTTTTTATAACAGTGAATGGCAGCATCCTGCATTCGAATATGCAAGCAAGAATTATCCTTTTTACCATTCTCATCTCCCATATGCAATTTGACACTGACCAGGGCAATATAATCAATAATAGCTAATATTTATTGAGCACTTGTTTAATGTCAAGCACTGTCCGAAGTATTTTACAAGTTTTAATTCATTCATTCCTCATAACAACCCTATGAATGTAGAAACCATTATCATCCATGTCTTGCAGGAGAAGAAATGGATGCCCAGAGAGGTTGATTAATTTTCTCAGTATTTGAACCTAAGTGTTCAGATCCCACACTGGTAACTACAAGGGCACAGCTGCCTCCTACTTTGGCTCTAAAAGCTTTCAAATGTATCTATTTTTTCACTATTACTACTACCACTATCTTAATCCAACTTACCATTATCTCGTCTGAGCTACTGATAAACTTGTTTTACAGGTCTCCCTGTAACTGGTCATATTCCCCTCTAAGACTTTTACCCACAAAGAAACTGGTGTAATATTTCTGCATTCCAGATCTGATTGTAGTATCCACCAGCCTAAAACCCATCGCAGGCTGTCATTTCACATAGAATAAAGTCCAGACTGTCTACTAAGGACTAGAAGGCCCCAGTAGGTTTGATTCCTAATACCTCTAACAGCTTCATCTCACATTGCCTCATTTTCCCAGTTTCAAAGCTAAATTCAAGGGGTACTTGCTTAGGGAAGCCTTCTCTGATTCCCCAGTCTAGGTCAGATTCTTTTATTATAGGCTTACATAGAATTATGTAATTTTCCTTCAGAGTAATGGTCAGTTTGTAATTTTGCATGTATTATTATGCTTATTTGACTACAACCCGTCTCTCCACTATAAGGTATGTGAGAACAGGAACTTGCATGTTGTCAAAACTAATTTCTTTTTTAATTATAAAATTATGCATGTTTATTATCAAATTACTGGAAAATACAGTAAAGAACTAAGGAGAAAACATCCCCCTCATACTTCATTATTCTCTTGGGTTGCTGAATCTCCCAAATTCCTCCTTTCTGTAGTTTCTGGTTTTACTATAGTACACATTCAGTGACTATTAAGGCCCTCTATATCTGAAAATGTCTTTTTTCTTCCCCCAAAATTGATTCAAAGTTTGACTAAAAATTCTAGGTTCAAAATAATTTTTCCCTTAGATCTTTTACAATATTGCTTAATTATATTGTCAGTCTAATTCCCATTCTTTTGTATGCATCCTGTTTCTCTCAGAAGAAGCTTTTTTTGTTGTTTGTTTGTTTGTTTTTTTGAGACGGAGTCTTGCTCTGTCGCCCAGGCTGGAGTGCAGTGGCACGATCTTGGCTCACTGCAAGCTCTGCCTCCCGGGTTCACGCCATTCTCCTGCCTCAGCCTTCCAAGTAGCTGGGGCTACAGGAGCCGCCACCATGCCCGGCTAGTTTTTTGTATTTTTAGTAGAAACGGGGTTTCACTGTGTTAGCCGGAATGGTCTCCATCTCCCGACCTCGTGATCCTCCCGTCTCAGCCTCCCAAAGTGCTGGGATTACAGGCCTGAGCCACCGCACCTGGCCACAAGAAGCTTTAAGTATCTTCTCTTTGTGCTCTGAAATGCTACAATGATAATTTTGTGTGGGGGTCTTTTTATTTATCCTAATGGGCAATTTTATTTTTTAAACTGTATTACTTTTTATTGACACATAAATAATTGTACACATTTATGGGTACAATGTGATGTTTTGATACATGTATACATTGTGTAATTATTCAAATTAGGGTACTTATCATATCCATCACCTTAAATGTTTGTCATTTCTTTGTTGTGAGAACATTCAAAATCCTCTCTTCTATTTGAAATATATAATATATTATTGTTGGCTATTGTCACCCTACTGTGCAATAGAGTACCAGAACTTATTCCTTCTATCTACCTGTAACATTGTACCCATTGACCAACCTCTCCCCATCCCCCACTTCCCCCTAATCTTCCCAGAATCACTAATTTCAACTACTATGAGATCAAATTTTAAAGATTGTACATAGGAGTGATATCATGCAATATTTGTCATTCTCTGTCTGACTTATTTCACTTAACATAATGTCCTTCAGGCTCATCCACATTGTTGCAAATGACAGGATTTCATCTTTTTTAAATGGATGAATAGTATTCCATTGTGTATATATACCACAGTTTCTTTATCCATTCATCCATTGATGGGCATTTAAGTTGATTTTATATCTTGACTATTGTGAATAATGCTGTCATAAACATGGGGATGCAGATGTTTTTTCAACATACTGATTTCATTTCTTTTTGGTATATACCTACTAGTGGGATTGCTAGAAAATATGATTGATCTATTTTTAATTTTTGAGGCATCTCTATACCGTTATCTCTAACGGCTTAACTAATTTATATTCCCACCAACAGTGTATAGGAGTTTCTTTGTCTCCACATCCTTGCTAGCATTTGTTATTTTGTTGTCTTTTTTATAATAGTCATTCTAACAGAGGTAAGTGATATCTCATTGTAGTTTTGATTTTAATTTTCCTGATGGTTAGTGATGTTGAGCATTTTTCATATACCTGTTGGCCATTTGTATGTCTCCTTTGGAGAAATGTCTATTCAGGTCTTTTGCTCATTTTTAGTAGGATTATTTGGATTTTTGCTATTGAGTTGTTTGAGTTCCTTATACATTATAGATATAAATCCCTTGTCAGATGTATAATCTGCAAATATTTTCTCCCATTCTATAGGTTGTCTCTTCACTCTGTTGATTGTTTCCTTTGCTGTGCAGAAGCTTTCTAGTTTGAGGTAATCCAATTTATTTTTGCTTTTGTTACTCATGATTTTGAGGTCTTGTCTAACAAATTCTTGCCCAAATTGTCTAACACATTCTTGCCCAAAGTGATGTCATGAAATGTTTACACTATGTTTCAAATTTAACTCCTTAATCTATTTTCCTTTCCTTCCCTCCCCTCCCCTCCTGTCTTGTTCCCTTCCCTTCCCTTCCCTTCTCTCCCTTCCCCTGTCTTGTTCCCTCTCCTCTCCTCCCCTCTCTCGTCTCTCTTCTCTTCTCTTTTCTTCTTTTGAGACAGAGTCTCACTCCGTTACCCAGGCTGGAGTGCAATAGCACGATCTAGGCTCACTGCAACCTCCACCTCCGGGGTTCAAGTGATTCTCCTGCCTCAGCCTCCCAAGTTGCTGGGACTGTAGGCATGCCACCACACCTGGCTAATTTCGTATTTTTAGTAAAGATGGGGTTTCACCATGTTGGCCAGGCTGGTCTCAAACTCCTGACCTCAAGTGATCTGCCCGCCTTGGCCTCCCAAAGTGCTGGGATTACAGGCATGAGCCACTGTGCCTGGCCTATTTGATTTTCATACATGGTGAGAGATAGGGGGTCTAGGTTCATTCTTTTGCATATGGATATCCAGTTTTCCCAGCACCATTTATTGAAAAGACTGCCCTTTACCCATCATGTGTTCTTGTCAACTATGTAGAATATCAGTTGGCTTTAAATGTGTGGGTGTATTTCTGGGCTCTCTATTTTGTTCTATTGGTCTATATGTCTGTTTTTAAGTCAACACAATGCTGTTTTGGTTACTATAGCTTTGTAGTATAATTTGAAATCAGGTAGTGTGATGCCTCCAGGCTTATTCTTTTTGCTCAAGACTACTTTGGCTATTTGGGATTTTTTGTGGTTCCACACAAATCTTAGGATTGTTTTTGTATTGCTGTGAAGAATGACATTGGAATTTTGATAGGAATTGTATTGAATCTGTAGATTGCTTTGGCTTTAATAATATTAATTCTTCAATCGATGAACATGAAATATCTTTTCATTTATTTGTGTCTTATTCAATTTCTTTCATCAATATTTTATAGTTTTCATTATAGAGATATTTCACTTCCTTGGTTAATTTATTTCCGGATATTTTTTGTAGCTATTGTAAACGTGATTGCTTTCTTGATTGCTTTTTCAGATTGTTCACTGTCGGCATACAGACACGCTATCAATTATTGTATGTTGATTTTGTAGACTACAACTTTACTACATCCATTTATTAGCTCTAACAGTTTTTTGGTGTAGTTTTGGCGGTTTTCTATATATAAGATCATGTCATCTGTAAACAGGGACAATTTTTTTTTTTTTTTTGAGACGGAGTCTCGCTCTGTTACCCAGGCTGGAGTGCAGTGGCAGGATCTCCCCTCACTGCAAGCTCCGCCTTCTGGGTTCACGCCATTCTCCTGCCTCAGCCTCCCGAGTAGCTGGGACTACAGGCGCCCGCCACCTCGCCCGGCTAGTTTTTTGTATTTTTTTAGTAGAGATGGGGTTTCACCGTGTTAGCCAGGATGGTCTCGATCTCCTGACCTCGTGATCTGCCCGTCTCGGCTTGTTTTTGTTTTGAGACAGTGTTTCACTCTGTTGCCCAGGTTGGAGTGCAATCTTGGCTCACCACAACCTCCACCTCCGGGGTTCTAGTGATTCCCCTGCCTCAGCCTCCCGAGTAGCTGGGACTACAGGAGTGCACCACCATGCCTGGCTAATCTCTGTGTGTGTGTGTGTGTGTGTGTGTGTGTGTGTGTGTGTGTGTGTGTGTATGTGTATTTTTAGTAGAGATGGGGTTTCACCATATTGGCCAGGCTGGTCTCGAACTCTGGACATCAAGTGATCTGCCTGCCTTGGCCTCCCAAAGTGCTGGGATTACAGGCATGCGCCATTGAGCGTGGCCAAACAGGGACAATTTGACTTCCTTCTTTCCAATTTGGATGTCTTACCTAATTGCTCTGGCTAGGACTTCCAGTACTGTGTTGAATAGAAGTGGTGAGAGTGGATATCCTTGTCTTATTCCAGTTCTTAAAGGGAAAGCTTTCAACTTTTCCTCACTCAGTATCATTTTGTTTGCAGGTTTATCATACAGGTATGTTCCTTCTATACTTTGTTGAGAATTTTTATCATGAAGGGATATTGAATTTTATCAAATGCTTTTACTGTGTCTATTAAAATGATAATATAATTTTTATCCTTCATTTTTAATTTGCATATGTTAAACCATCCTTACATCACTGGGATAAATCCCACCTGATCATGGTAAATGATCTTTTTAATGTGCTGTTGAATTCTATTTCTAGTATTTTGTTGAGGATATTGGCCTGTAGTTGTTTGTTGTTATTGCGCCCTTGTCTGGTTTTGGGATCAGGATAATGATGGCCTCCTAAAATAATTTTGGAAGAGTTTCTTCCATTTCAATTTTTTGAATAGTTTGTGAAGAATTGGTATTAGTTCTTTAGATGTTTGGTAGAATTCAGCAGTGAAGCCATCAGGTAGTGAACTTTTCTTTGATGGGAGACTTTTTATTTTTGCTTCAATCTCGTTACTCATTGTTGATTTGTTCAAATTTTCCATTTTTTCTTGATTCAACCTTGGTAGGTTGTATGTGTCCAGGAGTTTATCCATTTCTTCAAGGCTTTTCAATTGGTTGGCATATAGTTGTTCATAGCAGTTTCTTATAGTTCTTTGTATTTCTGTGTTATCAGTTGTAATGTCTCCTTTTCCATGTCTGATTTATTTCTGTTTTTCTTCTTTATAATCACTTAATCTGGCTAGAAGTTTACTGACTTTGTTTATCCTTTCAAAGAACTAAGTAACTCATTATACTGATCTTTTGTATTTTTTAGTTTCTATTTTGATTATTTGTGCTCTCATCTGTATTCATTCATTTCTTCTAATAATTTGGAGTTTTGTTTGTTCTTGTTTTTCTAGTTCCATGAGATGCATCATTAGGTTGTTTATTTGATTTTTTTTGGATGTAGACATTTATTGCCATAAACTTTTCTTTAAGGACTACTTTTGCTGTATCCCATAGGTTCTGGCATGTTATGTTTCCATTTTCATTTGTCTCAAGAAATTTTTTAATTTCTCCTTTAATTTCTTCATTGACCCATTGTTTGTTTAGGGGCATGTTCTTTAATTTCCATGTATTTGTACAGTTGTTCCTCCTGTTGTTGATTTATAGTTTTATTCCATTATTGGCAGGAAAAAAATACTTATTTTTAAAAAGTTAGTTAAGACTTGCTTTGTGGCCTAATGTATCATCTCCTGGACAATGTTCCATGTGCAGTTGAAAAGAATGTGAATTGTGTAGCTGTTGGAAGGAATGTTCTGTGTCTGTTTGCTCCATTTGGTCTACAGTGCAGCTTAAGTCCAGTGTGTGTTTGTTGATATTTTGTCTGGATGATCTGTCCGTTGGTGAAAGTGGGGTATTAAAGTCTCCTACTATTATTTCATTGCTGTCTTCATTTCCCCCTTGGTCTATTAATGTTTGCTTTATATTAGGTCAGTGCAAAAGTAATCGTAGTTTTTGCCGTTATTTTTAATGAGACTAGAAAATACAAAGATCAAACATTAATATATTTAGATGCTCCAATGTTGAGTGTATATATATTTATGCTTGTTACATTCTCCTGTTGTATTAATTTCTTTACTATTAAATAATGGCCTTGTCTGTCATTTTTTTTTTTTTTTGATGGAGTCTCGCTCTGTTGCCCAGGCTGGAGTACAGTGGTGCAATCTTGGCTCACTGCAAGCTTTGCCACCCGGGTTCAAATGATTCTCCTGCCTCAGCCTCCTGAGTAGCTGGGACTACAGGCACCTGCCACCATGCTCGCCTAATTTTTGTATTTTTAGTAGAGATGAGGTTTCACCATGTTGGCCAGGTTGGTCTCGAACTCCTGACTTCAGGTGATCCACCCACCTCAGCCTCCCAAAGTGCTGAAATTACAGGCATGAGCCACCACGTCTGGCCGTTTGTCTCTTTTTATAGTTTCTGACGTGAAGTCTATTTTATCAGATATAAGTATAGCTATTCCTGCTTTCTTTTTGTTTACATTTGCATGGAATATCTGTTTCTATCCCTTCACTTTCAGTCTATGTGTGTCCTTACAGGTAAAGTCTTTCTCGTAGGCAGTATATAGTTAGATCTTCTTTTAAAAAAAAATCATTCAGCCACTCTATGTCTTTTAGTTGGAGAATTTAACCCATTTGTATTCAAGGTAATTTTTGATAGGTAAGAACTTGGTAGTACCATGTTTTTACTTGTTTTCTAGTTGTGTAGATCCTTTGTTCCTTTCTTCCTCTCTTAATATCTTCCCTTGTGGTTAAGTGATTTTTCTATCAGTATGTTTTAATCCCTTGCTTTTTATTTTTAGTGTATCTATTATAAATTTTTTTTGCTTTGTAATTACCATGAGGCTTACACAGAATACCTTATAGTTACAACAAGTTAGTTTGAACTGATAACAACTTAATTTTGATTGCAAGAAAATTTTTTTAAAAAATCTACTCCCAAATTTTGTGTTTTTGATGTCATCATTTACATCTTTTTATATTGCTTATTCTTTAACAGGTTATGGTAATTATTTTTATATGTTTTGTTTTTTAATCTTCCTACTAAGGATATAAGTGATTTATGTTCTACAATTACCGTGTTAGAGAATTCTGAATTTGTTGGGATACTTACTTTTACCCGTGGGTTTTATACCTTCATATGTTTTCATGTTACACATTAGGACCTTTTTCTTTCAGTTTGAAAAACTCCCTTTAGCATTTCCTGTAAAGCAGATCAGGTTGCAATGAATTTCCTCAGTTTTTTTCTTTTTTTTTTTTTTGTCTGAAAATGTTTTTATCTCTCTTTCATTTATGAAGGATAATTTTGCTGTGTACAGTATCCTTGGCTGTCAGGTGTTTTTTTTTTCTCTCATTCTCTCCTGGCTTATAAAGTTTCTGCTGAGAAATTCACTGTTAGTCTGATAGCAGCTCCTTTATAGGTGACTATATGCTTTTCTCTTGCTGTTTTTAAATTTTTCTCTTTGACTTTTGATAGTTTGACTATAATGTGCCCTGCAGAAGACCTTTTTGCATTGTATTTATTTGGGTATTTTTGAGCCTTCTTTATCTGGATGTGTACATCTCTTGGTAGACTTGGAAATTTTTTCATCTAATATTTCATTAAATAGGATTTCTAACCTCTTCATTTTCTCTTTATAGTGCCTAACATGTCATGAAATCTTTGGTCATTATTTTTTATTCTTTTTTTCTTTATTTTTGTCTGATTGGGCTATTTCAAAAGATCTGTATTTCAGTTCTGATATTCTTCTGCTTGGTTCAGTCTATTGCTGAACCTTTCAAATGTATTTTATATTTCATTCAATGAATTCTTTGGTTCCAGAATTTTGTTTGGTTCTTTTTTGATATCTATGTCTTTGGTAAATTTCCGTTTCATATCCTTAATTGTTTTTCTGTGTTCTTTGTATTTTTTTTTTGTTCAGAATTCTCTTGTATCTCACTGAGTTTCTTTAGTATCAAATTTTGGAATTATTTTTCCAGGATTTCATAAATTTTTAAAGAGATGTTGGCCAGTTTACTTAAAAGCCAAAGGTCACATATACTGTTCTGTTTGTAAACTATGATTTTTTTATTTTGTGGATACATAGTAGGTGTATATATTTAGGGAACACATGAGATGTTTTGATACAGGCATGTGATGTGAAACAAACACATTATGGAGAATGAGGTATCTACACCCTCAAGCACTTATCCTTTGAGTTATTAACAATCCAATTACACTCTTTAAGTTATTTTAAAATGTACAATTAAGTTATTATTAACTATAGTCACTGTGTTGCACTATAAAATAGCAGGTCTTATTCATTCTTTCTAACTATTTTTTTGCACCCATCTTAAAATTTTTTTATTTGGATCTATTGCTACAGAATTATTGTGCTCCTTTGGAGTGTCATATTTCCTTGATTTTTCATGTTTTCTGTGTCCTTACATTGATATCTGCACATCTGGTATAATAATCACTTTTTCCAATTTTTAAAATTTGCTTTTATAGGAAAGAACTTTTTCCTGAAGATGTATCTATAGTGTTGCTTGGGTAGAGCACTTTGGTTTTGATTCTGAGTGAATGCAGTAGTCTCTGTATAAGACTCTAAACAGCATTAGTGATATTTGTGATTTTCTCAATGGCTTAGGGTGTGGTTATTAGTGGAGGCTGTGGTGAAGTTTTACTGAGAACTGGGATGCCAGGTAGGCCTGTCTTCAGGCCCCAGTGGTGGCAGCAGTGGGCTGAGCGTGCTTTTCTTTGGTGTACCATGGTGGCATATGATTGCACTGGTTTTAGGTCCAGGCAGGTTGATTTGTGGGTCTCCCAGTGGTTTACTTGGGTGCCAGAAATGGTATTGATGGATCACGTGGGTGGGTGGGTTCTCAAGTTCCTGGGCAGCAAAGTGGCATGGTTGATGGCAACCATAGTAATGAAACAACCTTCTGAATCTCAAGTGGTCTGTGCTGGCATTGGTGGTGGCTGCTATGGATTGCATGGGCCAGTCCCCAGACCCTCAAGTGGTGCATGCAATGAGTGCTAACTGTGGCAGTAGTGGCAGGTTGGGTGGGCCTGGCCTCAGACCCCAGGAGGTTCTCAGAAGCTACCAGTGGTGGACAGGGCTAAGTGATCCCTAGGCCCCTGGATGATATGCTTGGGTACTAGGGGCAGGAAGAGCTGGGCTAGGTGAACCTGCCCTCAGGCTCCTTGGTGGTGTGTGAGGTGCTGGTTGTGCTATGCAGGGGTGGGGTGATACCCAGGTCACGAGCAAAATGCTCAGGTTGGCGTGCAGCAGCAGCTGTGCTATGGCCCTGCTCTTGGTGAAGGTAGGGTTGCTTTCTCTGGGAGCAGCTGTAGGCAGGCAGCTTGGAAGCACAAGCTTCACTGGTGTTTTGGCCCCACAACAGCCTGCAGCAGCAGTGGTGTAGGTAGTGGAATGTGTTCTTGGAATATGTGAAAATGCATGGGCACTCCTCTGCTGGGTGGGGCAGGATCACTGCTCAGGGCTCCTGCCTAAGTCACGGCCATTATAGCAGGGCAGGATGTGTGGGCTGTGCTCTCAAAATGGTGCTGTGCTGCAGCTGCTTGGGAGATTTGCAGAACCCAGCGTGAGCTCTCTGTTGCAATGCCTTCACATGGTCTTTAGGCAACTTCCTATGCTAGTCTCTGCGCTGTCAAGGAATAAGGGGCTCTCCTGCGGCTAGGACTGCAAGAGTCCTTGGTGAAAATGAGGAACACTAAGGGTCTCTTACCCTTTTCCCACATTAGGAAGCTGTTCCAGACTCCCAGCCAATCCCAGGCAAACAGGCCATATTTCTCTCTCCTCCCTTGCTTTCAATGCTTCCTATCTCTGTTGAATTCCAGTGTTCTCTCTTAGATGACCTATTCAAAGTATAATTATCTACTTGCTACTTTGGTTCCTCTCCATGGAAGGGATGAACACTAGATGCATCTAGTCAACCATCCTGGAGCCCCTCCTGATTGTATTTTTGGATAGCCTGTCTTTGAGCTTGCTGATTCTTTCTTCTGCCTGATCAATTCTGTTGTTGATGTCCTGTATTGCGTGTGTCATTTTTTATTATACTTTTCAGTTCCAGGATTTCTCTCTTACTTTTTTTATTCCTTCAATTTCTCTGTTAAATTTCTTTGACAAATTTCTGAATTGTTTCTCTGTGTTTTATTAAAGTTTGTTGAGTTTTCTTAAAATAGCTATTTTGAATTCTTTGTCTACAAGATCATTCACTTGCATGTCTTTAGGATTAGTCACTGGCACGATTTTTTGTTCATTTGGTGAGGCCATCTTTCTTAGGTTATTCTTATTCTTTGTAGACGTGTGTCCCTGTCTACACATTGAAGAATTAGGTATTTATTCTCATGTTCATTCTGGGTTTGTTTGTGACTGCTCTATTTCAGTAAGCTCGTTTAGAAATTGAGTGGGGCTGACTGTGGTGGCTCATACTTGTAATCTAGCACTTTAGGAGGCTGAGGCTGGAGGATTGCTTTAGGTCAGGAGTTCAAGACCAGCCTGAGCAACACAGCAATACCCCAATCTCCATACACACACACACACACAACCAAAATTTAGCTAGGCATAGTGGCACACACCTGTAGTCCCACTCTGGAGGCTGAGGTGGGGAGACCGCGTGAGTCCAGGAGTTCGAGACTGCAGTGAGCTATGATCGCACCACTGCACTTCAACCTAGGCAACAGAGTGAGACCATATCAAAAAGAAAGTGGACTGGCTGTTGTATTTCCTTTTAGCACTAGACACTAGAGGGCACTCTAAGCCCAGGTTAGACGCAAGTCTCATGCTGGCTTTGCTACTAATGCAGTGTCCAGCCTGGATGGGCCCATGGGAATCCACAGGGGGCACCCAGGCCATACCGGAGAGCCCGTCAGGCTCTCAAGTCCAGAGGATCTGGGAACCATGCTTCCCATGGCCTGGTATGGTATCTCCTCTGGCAGGGATGGAGAGCCACTGCCAAGTTCTGCTTGCTTGCTACCACTAGCCCCGCCCCCTTTCTTTGTACATAGCTGGTCTCAGGTGGTTCAACCCAGTTGATACTCGCAGTGCTCCCCATGAACTGGTGCAGGAGTGAGTCTCCTACAGAAGGACCTAGGATGGTGGAGAAGCCAAATGTCTGCCTCCGGCTCACTTTTTTTCCGGTGTAAAAACCATGGGTCCATGGTGACTTTCCGCCTGTGGTACTGCAGTGGCTTGGGGGTGGGGTCTCAGTCATAAAGAACCAATCCCCTTAACTTCCAACTATGGTTTTGCTCGTCTTTGCAGTCCAAAAGGGCTTCACAGTCTTGCTCATGGGTTCGGGTTTTCTTAACTCTTCTGATGGTAATTTCACGCATCAAGTTGTTAACTTGATGTTTCTGTGAGGAGATGATTGCTGAAGAGTCCTACTCCACCACTTTGCTCTACCCAGCATGCATTATTTACTTTAGACATCTGGAGATGAAGTCCTGGAAAGAAGACAATAGAAGCCCAAACCCCTCTCCCCAACCTTTATCTAGTAGACCACAGTGTCCTTATAATTCAGTAGTCAGCACCTTTTCTGATAAACGCCAAATGGAAGAGATGCATATATAAGGAAGGGTATGTGGGAAGGGGCGTGGGACCAGCCACTCTCCAGGAACCTCCATGTGTTCAGCTACTCAGAAGCTCCTGATGGGCAATTTTAATATGAATATCTTTAAATTCTTATCATTTTTCTATCATTTCTTGATGTTAAAATCTGCTTTAAAATATACAGTTGACTCCTGAACAACACAGGTTTGAACTGCATGAGTCCACTTATATGCAGTTTTTTTTCAATAAATATACTGAAATTTTTTTTGGAAATTTGTGATAATTTGAAAAAACTTTCAGATGAACCACATAGGGGAAAAATATCAAAAAAATTAAGAAAAAGGTATGTTATGAATGCAAAAAATATATGTAGATGGCCGGTTGAGGTGGCTCACACTTATAATCCCAGCACCTTGGGAGGCCGAGATGGGTGGATCATGAGGTCAGGAATTCAAGACCGGCCTGGCAAACGTGGTGAAACCCCATCTCTACTAAAACTACAAAAATTAGGTGGGCGTGATGGTGCATACCTGTAATCCCAGCTACTTGGGAGGCTGGGGCAGGAGAATCACTTGAACCCAGGAGGTGGAGGTTGCAGCGAGCTGAGATCATGCCACTGCACTCCAGCCTGGGCAACAGAGCAAGACTCCGTCTCAAATATATATATATATGTATGTATATATATATGTTGATACTGGACTATTTTATCATTTATTACCATAAAATATATAAAAATCTATTATAAAAAGTCAAAATTTATAAAAACTTATGTACACAAACCCTTACAACCATACATGGCACCATTCCCAGTTGGGACAAATGTAAACAAATGTAAAGATCCAGTATTAAATCATAACTGCATAAAATTAACAGTAGTAGCCATCTCCTACTGTTATTGTGGTGAGCTCAAGTGTTGCAGGCATCCACTTAAAACTCTGCATGATGCTAATAATCTCTCCATAAACTTTGAATGATACTTGGGACCCATATAAAGTGCCACTAGTGATGCTGGAAGTGCTCCCAAGAAGCAGAGAAAGGTCATGACCGTACAAGAAAACACTGACTTGCTTGATATGTACCATAGATTGAGGTCTGCAGCTGTGGTTGCCCACCATTTCAGACTAATGATTCAACTTATAGATGATAAACTTACGTTGTCTACAAATACAGTACAGTATTGTAAATGTATTTTCCCCATGCTTTTTAAAATAACATTGTCTTTTCTCTAGCTTACTTTATTGAAAAAATACAGTATATAATACATATACAAAATATTTGTTGTTTATGTTATTGATAAGGCTTCTGATCAACAATAGGTCATTAGTACTTGAATTTGGGGGGAATCAAAAGTTATACATGGATTTTTGACTGTGCAGGGGGTCAGTACCCCAACCCCCACATTGTTCAAGGGTCAACTATATTGTTACTTTATTTTTAAATTTCTTTTTATTGATGTAAAATATACATATATAATTTGCCATCTTTACCATTTTTAAGTGTACAGTTCAGTGGTAATAAATACATTTATATTCTCTTTTTCCCTTCATCATCCCCACCCTCCCCACCCCAGACTATGGTAACCATGATTCTACTCTCTATTTTCGTGAGATCCACTCTTTTAGCTCCCACATATGAGTGAGAACATGTGGTATTGCCCTCCAGTGCCACCTATGTTGATGCAAATGAAAATATTTCATTCTTTTTTATGGCCAAATAGTATTCCATTGTGTATATATACCATGTTTTCTTTATCCAGTCATCCATTGATTACTTAGTTTGATTCCATATTTTGGCTATTGTAAATAGTGCTGCAATAAACATGGGAGTGAAGATATCTCTTTGATATATTGATATCATTTCTTTTGAATATATACCCGGTAGTGGAATTGCTGGATCATATGGTAGTTCTCTTTTTTTTGGAACCTTAATACTATTGTCTATAGTATTGAGTACGGCATTAGTGACTATACTGATTTATATTCCCATTAACTGTGTACGAGGGTTCCCCTTTCTCCACATCCTTACCAGCATCTGTTATTGCCTGTCTTTTTGATGCAAGCCATTTTAACTGAGATGAGATGATATCGAATTGTGGTTTTGGTTTGTATTTCTTTGATGGTTAATGATGTTGAGCATGTTTTCATATACCTGTTGGCCATTAGTATATCTCTTTTGAAACATATCTGTTTAGATCTTTTACCCATTTTTAATCAGAGTATTTGTTGTATTGCCATTGAGTTGTTTGAGCTCTTCATATATTCTGGTTATTAATCCCTTGTCAGATAGATGGTTTGAAAATATTTTTCCCATTCTGTGGGTTGTCTCTTTACTTTGTTCATTGTTTCTTTTACTGTGCAGAAGATTTTTAGCTTGATATAATTCCAATATTTGCTTTGATTGTCCGTGCTTTTGAGGTCTTACCCAAAAAAATCCTTGGCCAGGTCAGTGGCCTAGAGCATTTCCCCAGTGTTTTCTTCTAATAGTTTCATGTCTTAGATTTAAGTCTTTAATCCATTTTTATTTGATTTTGTGTATGGTAAGATATAAAGGTCTAGTTTTATTCTGCATATAGTTATTCAATTTTTCCAGCACTATTTATTGAAAAGATTGTTCTTTCCTTAATATATGTTCTTTGCGCCTTTGTTGAACATGAGTTAGTTGTAAATGTGTGGACTTATATCTGTGTTCTCTATTCTGTTCCACTGGTCTATGTATCTATTTTTATGCCAATACCATGCTATTTTGATTACCATAGCTGAGTAGTAAATTTTGATATCAGGTAGTGTGATACGTCCAGCTTCGCTCTTTTTGCTCAGGATTGCTTTAGCTATTTGGGGTCTTTTGTGGTTCCATATAAGTCTTAGGATCTTTTTTTCTATGAAGAATGTCATTGGTATTTTGACAAGGATTGCACTGAATCTGTAAATTGCTTTGGGTAGTATTGTCATTTTAACAATATTAATTATTCCAATCCATGAGCATGGAATATATTTAAATTTTGTGTATGTCCTCTTCTATTTCTTTCATCAGAGCTTTGTAGTTTTCCTTGAATAGATCTTTTATGTCTTTGGTTAGATTGATTCCCAGGTATTTTATATTTTTATAGCCAATAAATAGTTTTATTGATTTCTTTTTCAGATATTGGCTGCTGGCATATATAAATGCTACTGATTTTGGTGTATTGATTTTGTATCCTGCAACTTTACTAAATTTATCATTTTGAACAGTTTTTTGGTGGAGTCTTTAGGTTTTTCTAGATCATGTTGTCTGCAAGCAAGGCTAATTTGACTTCTTCCTTTCCAATTCGGATGCCCTTTATTTCTTTCTCTTGCCTAACTGCTCTGTCCAGGACTTCCACTATTATGCTGAGTATGGTGAAAGTAGGCATCCTTCTGTTGTATGAGTCTTTAGAGGAAAGGCTTTTGATTTTTTCCACATTCAGTATGTTAGCCATGGGTCTGTCATTAATGGCCTTTATTATTTTGAGGTGTGTTCCCTCTATATCCATGTTGATGAAGGTTTTTATCATAAAGGGATATTGAATTTTATCAAATGGCTTTTTAGAATCGAATGAAATAATCAGCTTGTAATCCCAACACTTAGGGAGGCAGAGGCGGGTGGATCACTTGAGGTCAGGAGTTCAAGACCAGCCTGGCCAACATGGTGAAACCCTGTCTCTACTAAAAATACAAAAATTAGCTGGGCATGGTGGCTCACACACCTGTAATTCCAGCTACTCGGGAGGCTGAGGTACGAGAATATCCCTGATGAACAGCGAAGCGAAAATTCTCAATAAAATACTGGCAAACCGAATCCAGCAGCACATCAAAAAGCTTATCCACAACAATCAAGTCTGTTTCATCCATGGAATGCAAGACTGGTTCAACATACGCAAATCAATAAACGTAATCCATCACATAAAGAGAACAAATGACAAAAACCACATGATTATCTCAATAGATGCAGAAAAGGCCTTCGATAAAATTCAACACCCCTTCATGCTAAAAACTCTCAATAAACTAGGTATCGATGGAACATACCTCAAAATAATAAGAGCTGTTTATGACAAACTCACAGCCAATATCATGCTGAATGGGCAAAAACTGGAAGCATTCTCTTTGAAAACCAGCACCAGACAAGGATGCCCTCTCTCACCACTCCTATTCAACATAGTATTAGAAGTTCTGGCCAGGGCAATCAGGTAAGAGAAAGAAATAAAGGGTATTCAAATGGGAAAAGAGGAAGTCAAATTGTCTCTCTTTGCAGATGACACGATTGTATATTTAGAAAACCCCATCATCTCAGCCCAAAATCTCCTTAAGCTGATAAGAAACTTCAGCAAAGTCTCAGGATACAAAATCAATGTGCAAAAATCATAAGCATCCCTATACACCAATAACAGACAAACAGAGAGCCAAATCATGAGTGAACTCCCATTCACAATTGCTACAAAGACAATAAAATACCTAGGAATACAACTTACAAGGGATGTGAAGGACCTCTTCAAGGAGAACTACAAACCACTGCTCAATGAAATAAAAGAGGACACAAGCAAATGGAAGAGCATTCTATGCTCATGGATAGGAAGAATCAGTATCATGAAAATGGCCATACTGCCCAAAGTAATTTATAGATTCAATGCTATCCCCATCAAGCTACCACTGACTTTCTTCACAGAATTGGAAAAAACTACTTTAAACTTCAGATGGAACCAAAAAAGAGCCCACATAGCCAAGACAATCCTGGGCAAGAAGGACAAAGCTGGAGGCATCATGCTACCTGACTTCAAACTACAGTACAAGACTACAATAACCAAAACAGCATGGTACTGGTACCAAAACAGAGATATAGACCAATGGAACAGAACGGAGGCCTCAGAAATAACACCACACAGCTACAACCATCTTTTCTTTGACAAACCTGACACAAACAAGCAATGGGGAAAAGATTCCCTATATAATAAATGGTGTTGGAAAAACTGGCTAGCCATATGCAGAAAACTGAAACTGGACCCTTTCCTTATACCTTATACAAAAATCAACTCAAGATGGATCAAATATTTAAATGTAAGACCTAGGACCATAAAAATCCTAGAAGGAAACCTGGGTAATACCATTCAGGACATAGGCATGGGCAAAGACTTCATGTCTAAAACAACAAAAGTAATGGCAACAAAAGCTAAAATTGACAAATGGGATCTAATCAAACTAAGGAGCTTCTGCACAGCAAAAGAAACCATCATCAGAGTGAACAGGCAACCTACAGAATGGGAGAAAATTTTTGCAATCTATCCATCTGACAAAGGGCTAATATCCAGAATCTACAAAGAACTTAAACAACCTTTACAAGAAAAAAAAAACAACCCCATCAAAAAATGGGCAAAAGATATGAACAGACACTTCTCAAAAGAAGACATTTATGCAGCCAACAGACATATGAAAAAATGCTCATCATCACTGGTCATTAGAGAAATGCAAATCAAAACCACAATGAGATACCATCTCACACCAGTTAGAATGGCAATTGCTAAAAAGTCAGGAAACAACAGATGCTAGAGAGGTTGTGGAAAAATAGGAACACTTTTATACTGTTGGTGGGAGTGTAAATTAATTCAACCATTGTGGGAGACAGTGTGGCAATTCCTCAAGGATCCAGAACTAGAAATACCATTTGACCCAGTAATCCCATTACTGGGCATATACCCAAAGGATTAGAAATCATTCTACAATAAAGACACATGCACACGTATGTTTATTGTGGCACTATTCACAATAGCAAAGACTTGGAACCAACCCAAATGACCATCAATGATAGACTGGATTAAGAAAATGTGACACATATACACCATGGAATACTATACAGCCATAAAAAAGGATGAGTTCATGTCCTTTGCAGGGACATGGATGAAGCTGGAAACCATCATTCTCAGCAAACTATCACAAGATCAGAAAACCAAACACTGCATTTTCTAACTCATAAGTGGGAGTTGAACAATAAGAACACATGGACACAGGGAGGGGAAGAGCATACACTGGGGTCTGTGGGTGCTGGGGGGCTAGGGGAGGGATAACATTAGGAGAAATACCTAATGTAGGTGACAGGTTGATGGGTGCAGGAAACCACCATGACACGTGTATACCTATGTAACAAAATTGCACATTCTGCACATGTAACCCAGAACTTTAAGTATAATAATAATAATAATAATAATAATAATAAAATTTACTTCTTAATTTCTTCATTGACCCATTGGCCGTTTAAGAGCATGTTGTTTAATTTCTGTGTTTTTATGTATTTTCTGAGGTTCCTCTTGTTATTAATTTTTAGTTTTATTCCATTGTGGTCAGAAAAGATACTTGATACAATTTCTGTTTTTTGAATTTGTACAGACTTGTTTTGGGGCCTTGGGTATGGTGTATTCTGGAAAATGTTTTATGTCCTGATGAAAAGAATGTATTCTGCAGCAGTTAAGTAAAATGTTCAGTAAATGTCAGTTAGGACTATTAGATCTAGTGTGTAGTTTAACTCCATTGTTTCTTTATTGATTTTCTGTACGGATGATCTGCCCATTAGTGAGACTGGGGTGTTAAAGTCCCATACTATTATTGTATTGCAATCTGTCTCTCCCTTTAGATCTATTAATGATTGCTTTATATACTTGGGAGTTCCTGTTTTGCGTGTATAGATATTTATAACTATTATATCCTCTTGGCCGGACGTGGTGGCTCATGCCTGTAATTCCAGCACTTTGGGAGGCTGAGGCGGACAGATCACAAGGTCAGGAGATCGAGACCATCCTGGCTAATACGGTGAAACCCCATCTCTACTAAAAATACAAAAATTTACATATTTTTATATTACCTATATCCTAACAGGCTGCTGTAGCTATTACAGTTGTTGATAGATGTGTACTTTGGGCTTCATACTACAGTTATGAGTGGATTGCACACCACAAATACAGTAATAGAGTATTCTGAGTGTGCCCATGTATTTAATTTTACTAGTTGGTAAAATTAAATTAAACCAGGTTTTATACTTGAAAAGTTTTCTTTTGCACATTAGTATTCTTTTTTTTTCAGATTGTAGAACTCTCTAGCATTTCTTGCAAGATGAGTCCAGTGTTTGAGTTCACTGATTCTTTCCTCTGCTTGATCCTCTAATGATCTACTCAGTTCATCAAATGCAGTCATCAGTTTCAAGATGTGTTTTTTTTATTGTTTCAATCTCTATGTTAAATTTCTCTGAGAAATTTTTGAATCAATTTTCTGTGTTATCTTAGGTATCTTTGAATTTCCTTAAAATTGCTACTTTGAATTATTGATCAGAGAGTTCACAAATCGCCATCTCATTAGGGTTAGTCACTGGGTTTTTGCTTTGTCTTTTTGGGAAGCTCATGGTTGCCTGTTTGCTATTGTTTCTTGTGGATATACATCTATGTGTTTACATTGAAGAATTAGCTATTTATTTCAGTTTTCTCTGACTTGTTTTTGTTTTATTGGATACATTTGCTTAGTGAATCTTCACTGCTAGTTCACTGTCCTTTATTTTGGCTCTAGGTGGCACCTAAGTCCAGGTTCACCTCAGCTCTAGTTTTTTTTGTTTGTTTGTTTTTGTTTTTGTTTTGTTTTTGTTTTTTTTTTTTTTTTTTTGAGATGGAGTCTGGCTCTGTCGCCCAGGCTGGAGTGCAGTGGCCTGATCTGGGCTCACTGCAAGCTCCGCCTCCTGGGTTCATGCCATTCTCCTGCCTCAGCCTCCTGAGTAGCTGGGACTACAGGCTCCTGCCACCACGCCTGGCTAATTTTTTGTAGTTTTGGTAGAGACAGGGTTTCACCGTGTTAGCTAGGATGGTCTTGATCTCCTGACCTCGTGATCCACCCGCCTCGGCCTCGCAAATGTGCTGGGATTACAGGCGTGAGCCACCGCGCCTGGCCACCTCAGCTCTAGTAAGTGGTCAGAGCCCTGCTTGTCCCAAGTGGGTGAGGTCCCAAAGGTATTATCTTAGCAGTATTGGAAGGCCGGCTAGGCATTCATGCCAAGGTGACCTGCAGGATAAACCTGCTACAGCATGGTGCTGCTGAACGGCCATTCTGAATTTGCATGTCCTTTGGTCAAGTTATAGAGCAGAATTTCCAGGGCTGGGGATGGTAGTCCTTCCTTCCTCATTTGTCTCTGCCTGTACTCTGGGATATTTCTGCCTTCAGACAGTCATGATGCTTTCTGTGGGTTAAGGCAAGGACAAATCTCCTCCCAGGGAACCCAAGAAGGTGGAGAAGCTGGTTGAACACCTCAATGTCACTTTTTCCAGTGTAGAAACCATGAGTTGGGGGAGATTTTCTATACACTTGGTGCCAGGCAGAATAGGAAGACGGAGAGTCATGGATGTGGAAGTCTGATTGTCAAAGTTTTTGAATTTCTCTGTGGTTCCGGGAACTGTCTCATCCTCACATGTGAGCTCTGGGTTGTTGTTGGTGTAGATATTGGTACTGTACGTTTGGTTTTGGTTTTCTCTGGGAGGGAGTAAAGCGAGCCTGCCTCTATGCCCCTATTTTAAAACTGGAAATCATTTTATTGTTACTTTATTGATGCAGTATCTTCTTGAATCATGAAAATAGTAATAAGAGCTTCTGATGAGTTCTGTTCTGAGCAATAGCTCTTTTTATTCTGGGATTATTGTTTTCTTTGTTCATCTTTGCATATCCCTTCAATATTTTAGGCTCTTTTTGAATGTCTGTTCGTCCTTGGTTGCCCACTCACATTTAAGAAAAGGAAAGAAAAATCTGACTGTGGGCTGTATGTACATGGGTAAGCCTTCATTTTCAGGTGACCAAAAGAGGAATTGCCTACTATACATTAAGATCCCCAGAGGCCAGAGATCTTAAAGTATTCAGTGGGTTATATCCTCTGGGATGCAGAGCTGTTTGTGAACTGAAGTACAGAACTCTGGTGCTGAATATGGAAGACCCTGAGGATTGTTGAGCAGATGTGTACATACCTGGTAGAGACCTGTTTACATAACCATTGACTGTGTGCATTTTAGGCCAGGCCCGAGCAGATGCATCATCCCTATCCTGCATCAAGGAGTTCTTTGTTTCTGAGTGCCAACTTTTCCCTGATGAGAGAGAAGGCAAAAATAAAGTCAGCTAAGCATGTGTCTCATGAATGACGCCCCTCCCCTTTCTCCTTCCCCACTCCCAGTGTGCTCACACCTTCAGCATTTTTGTCAGCAAAGTAGGCACAGAGCACTTATCCTCACAAAGTCAGTGTGAGGGAGGGAGAAGATAATTATCTAAAGGCAGACATCTCTTGCTCGAACTGATTTTCTCTCCCTCTATTTGTCCATGACAATAAGTGGGAACAGACAATAATAGAAGACAGAATATTAGTTAGCTTGAGGCATAAGGATTCGATTCTTTTTATTAGCTGACTTATCTAAAAGGAATCTTATGAAAATCATCCTAGGGGCTGGGCGCGGTGGCTCATGCCTGTAATCCTAGCACTTTGGGAGGCTGAGGCAGGTGGATCACTTCAGGTCAGGCATTTGAGAGTACCCTGGCCAACATAGTGAAACCCTATCTCTACTAAAAATACACAGATTAGGTGGGCATGGTGGCATGTGCCTGTAATCTCAGCCACTCAGGAGGCTGAGGCAGGAGAATCACTTGAACCTGGAAGGTGTACGTTGCAGTGAGCCGAGATTCTGCCACTGCACTCCAGCCTGGGCAACATAGTGAGACTCGATCTCAAAAAAAAAAAAAAGAAAAAAGAAAATTGTCCTAGGAAAAAGGCTGTCTGTTGGTCCCTGTCTCTGTTATAATTGTCTCATCCCAGCTTATATTTATGAAACCACAGGAACCTGAAAGCTCCCTAACACTGTCTCTGAAATTGATAAGGGCTGAAGCACTGGAAATACTATTGAAACTTTATGAGGCAGCCATTCATTTGTTCATTCATTCAAACACATATTTATTGAGCACTACTGATTGTAGGCACTGATGATAGAGAGGAAGATACAGCCTGTGCTTTCAAGGTGCTTACACTCTAGCTGGAATAGTCAGAGAACCTGATAATTATAATAAAGAGTAAAGAGTGATATAATAAAGATGAGAGTAGGGTGTTATAGGGAGCAGAGAGAAGAAATTTCATTTTGCTTGAAGGGAAAAAGATATGAGATCAAAGAAGATAAATATTAAATAAATAAAGTAGAAAATACTGATATAGTATGATAAGGAGTAAGCTCAAGATGCTGTGGAAATATAAGCAGGCATCTAATCCAGACTAGAGGTCATTCTGGGAGAAGGAGTTAAGGAAGGAGATAACCGAAGTAAGTCAGACTTAAAGAAAAAGGAGAAGCTTGCTTAGTGTAAAGAGGGAGACAGATTTTTCTAGGCAGAGGGAAATGCATAAGCAGAGGTCTCATGTAAGAAAAAGCATTACATGTTTGGGTAACATGGAAGATAAGGCAGGAAATGGAACACAACAAGGCTGGAAACGTCACCAGGGAATAAATAATGCATTTTGCACTTTACCTTGAAATTGAATTATTTTATTTGTTTTGTTGTTTTGTTTTGTTTTTTGAGATAGGGTCTGGCTTTATCACCCAGGCTGGAGTGCAGTAGTGCAATCACAGTTCACTGCAACCTTCACCTCCTGGGCTCAAGTGATCCTCCCACCTCAGCCTCCCAAGTAGCTGGAGTACAGGTACCTGCCACCATGACCAGCTGATTTTTTAATTTTTTTGTAGAGATGTGGTTTCACCCTGTTGCCCAGGCTGGTCTCAAACTCCTGGGCTCAAGCAATCCACCCACCTCAGCCTCCCAAAGTGCTGGGATTACAGACATGAGCCACCACACTTGGCAAACTGAAGTATTTTAGAGGCTGGAGTGACAAGATCAGATACTCACTTCAGTAAACTTCCTTTGGGAGTTACGAGACAGATCATAAGGGTCTCAATTAAGAAGATGGCAATGTAAATTGATAAGGGGGTAAGAAGAAGATTATGTTATTGTTATTGATTACATAATGATTACATTAGGAGGAGGTGGAGGCGGAGGTATTAACACTATCGAGGGCCTACTCTATGCCACACATTGCTCTAGGTTACTTAAGTGAAAACACTCAGCGCTCACAACAATCTTATGAAAGACGTACTATTATTTCAATTTAGGAAACCGAGACACAGAGAGGTTAAATAACTTGCCAAACGTTGCGCACTTAATAATAGATGAAGATAAGAGAAAGCATTTAGAAAGTAGAGCCCAAAGTATTTGTTGATGGTCTTAATGAGGCGGATGAGGTCAATCCATTATCCAACTCCTCTATCTTCTTACCTCATAGCTGCCAATGGAACTGAGGTTACATTTTGTTTTCTTGGAATTCATTTTTAACCCCATCACCTTCATTCCTGAACAGTAATGTAATTTATGACCTTTCTATAATCACCTCCTCTTAATAGTAGCAGAAGATTTCTTTCAGGAATCCAAAATTCAGATTAAGACTCACTAACCTTCATCAAATACAGCAAAAAGTAGTACAAATTTGTGCAAGGTCTGTGTCTTTTCCTTGGCCAGACTCCCTGAAAAAGAAGTGAGAACATTTATCTTCTATTTTAAAATCTCATGTAGGAAATTGTCACTAGCGGGAGACATTTCTTCATCAGTTACTTGAGAGTAAGAACAAATGTAGTCTTCTGTCTCTTGTTAACTTTGCTTTGTTGTTAGGTCTCCTACACCAGTATTTCTAAAACTATCTGGAACAAAGAGTTTTTTTATTTCAACTTTGATGAAGACCACTACTTGCGTAAAATATGATAAAAATGAATTACTAAAGGAAAAAATTTAAAACATTTACAAAATACAAGCCCTCATACACACACATCACAGAGAAAAAGAAAAATTACAGCAACAGTACACATTGCTTCTGAAAAAAGGTGTGTATAAGCAATTAATATACATAATTTCTGTTACTCTTATAACTTTTTATATTTCTGCAATTGTAAATTAAAAGTTTTGAGTAAAATAATAATTGTCCATATTAAACATCTATACTCATATTTTTTTCAATAGCCCACAGTGCTTTTAATTATACTCACATTTTAAATGAATACCGTGTATATCAATAGCTAAAGTTTTTAATGGAACAAACTAGCTTGTTTCATGCTTTAACTGTTGAGCTTGTTGGCTATCTTTCTTAGCCTTATATATTTTTTAAATTTGAGAACTTTTGTTTGCAGGCTTATTTTGAGTAGAAAGATTTTTGTTTATGACATTTTGCCTTTCTTTCTCTCTCTTGCACCCTTAATGCTTAGAAATAAAAATTAGCTTGAACTAAGAAGGTAACAGTATGTGTGCTGCTACTCATCAGGCTGGGTAAAAGACATAGGTAAAGCTAACTACAGAGTTAACAACACCATTTCTCCCAAGGACACATTGCCACTGTACAAACTCACTGAATACCAACTATTTGCTTTGATTATCTCTTGATTTCTTACTCAATTGAATTGTTTGTTCTTGGAATTCACAGCCTACCAGAAATGTCTGAACTAATAGCAATAAGAATTAAACATCTCATTCTTTCCCAGGTCATCTAAATTACTTTGACATGAAGAAGCAGCTCAATTTAAAGCTCAAGCTTCAGGTAAGGGATGCCTTGACTTAACATTTCATGTCTATGTTAACTTTTTACTTAACCAGGACACTTCACAGTCTAGACCTCATGGTTATTTCTTTACACACAACTCTACTGTGCTTCATCTAAATATTACCTAACCTCCACCCTTCCCCCAAATTCTTTACTAACTCTATATAGTATTTTCCTTTGTTTAGGGAGGTGTCCACAGTCTCTTGTTGCCATGAGCCAATAAATCTGACTTTGTTGAACTATAGTGATCTTTGCTGTCCCTTGTGATCATTGGTTGCTTAAACAAAGGATGTGTTCACTATTCTCTATCTAGCAAATCACACCCTAGAATGGAATTTTGGAGATACTGGCTAATGGAAATCTTGGGGATATTTCAGATTCCCCCACTGAACCGAGAAAACTTAGTTCCTATTCTAGGACTGGGTTTGCCAGTTATGTCATTGGCAAATATTTTCTCCCACTCTATAGTTTGTTGTTTCCTTTCTTCTGCTTGATTTGGGTTTGCTTTGCTCTTCTTTTTCTAGTGTCCTGGGGTGGAAATTTAGATTATCGAGTTGATATTTTTCTAATACAAGTGTTTAATTCTATAAAATTCCCTCTAAGCCCTGCTTCAGATATAAACCAAACATTTATTATTATTATGTGGTCTGTGGTTTCAGTGTCAGATCAGTTTTAAACCCTTTGCTGTGCCATTGACTCCAACACAGTGGCCAGTCTGGTACGTGAGGGGAAATCTCAGTTTCACAGTCTTCAGCATGCTAATTAGGATTCCATCCAGATATGTGTAGGTTGGGGGTAAATCCAGGAGTTAATGCACAACTTTATGGGTTTACTTTCCTGGGATCTTTTCTCTCTGTCATCTATAAACTTTCCAGTTCTGTGAGCTCCTTTTTTTGGTTTTCTAACCAGAAGCTTCCAACTTCCACAACTACATCATAGCTAAGGTCAAGCAACGGAAGGGGAAAGACAGAGAGAAAAGTAATGTGCTTTTGCCCCAGGGTCTTAGATCTGTAGCTGTACTGAATGAAGGATAATGTTCCCCTCCCTAAGTTTTTACTCGTGCAGGCTTCTGTTGTCAGCCACTGTCACTGGCACAGGCAACCTTGGACTGAAGCTTGAGAGAATGGTGGAAAAGAGGACAAAAACCCTAGGGGATTTCCCCTTCCATGCTCTTTGTGCATTTAGAGTTACCTTTCCCACTCCTTGAAACCCTAGAGGGTTTCTCCTGGAGCTCTCTTTGCAACATAGTACTCACTTCCAAGTCTCCAGTTATGTTTTAATTCAGGTTAAGGAATACTAGAGTGGGGAAAAACGTATACTCCCCCACAAGTTTGGTAACACTTTGAATTTTAGTGCCTTTTCTCTATTTACTTGTTCTATTTGCCTTTTAGAAATTTTTAAATATCTGGGCTTTGCATTTTGTCAAGGTTTTATAGATAAGTTCAATGGGAAATAAAGGGTGGAGTGTGTTTATCCATTTTACCCGGAGCTAGAACCTCTGTTGATTCTTTAATTCAACTCTGTGTCAAAGAATTATTTGGGTTTTTAACTTATTTCTTTATATGTCATATGTAAACACTAATGTTTTGATTATGTCCTTGTTCAATTAGCCTTTACATCTCATAAATAACACTGTGGTTTTGGCACTTTCTCATTAATTATGACTATGAAACTGAATTTAGTATATGAAAAATCATACTTTCATCTGAAACTATTATAAACTACAAACCTTTCTCATGTTCTCCACTCCCCACTCCCATCTTTTTTTTGAATCACATTCATCACCATTCAGAAAGACTATGGTGATTCCTGTTAATAAATTCTTTGCCTATTCCCCATCAAAAGGTGGAGGCCCCCTCTATAGACTGGTCTTAGTGATGCATTCTAACTAATAGAATGTATGTTATGTGAGTGATTTCCAAGGTTACATTAGAAAACATGAAACAGTTTCTAATGGGCTCTCTCAGGACCATGTAAGAAGTCTGGCTACCCTGTAAGACCCATGTGAGAGAGACCATGTGGACAGTACCATCAAGCCAAGGTTAAAGACATGTGAATAAAGTCAACTCTGGGATGATTTCAGCTCTGGCCACTGTTTGACTATAGCCCTCATGAGACACACTTAGATAGACCAAGTCAAAACACTCCCAAATTCCATGAGACCCACAGAAACCATGAGCGATAATAAGTGATTGTTGTTGTTTTAAGCCACTAAATTGTGGAGTTATGCAGTAAAAGATAACTGGAATAAGAAAAAGGTACAGTGAAGCTGATTTCACCATAAAAAAATAGGGTGAAAAACAAATTATGCAAAATTTACTTCCCTAATTTAATTTATGCTAAGGTATAAATTAAAAACAGGTTTGATTAGAATTATTTTAGAATATATTAATTCAATCCAAATTAATTAATTTTCAATAACATATATAAATAAATGCTGACTTTTCTTAGATTTTTATATACTTTTGTCTGCAAATGACAAACTAACCACCTGAACCAGTCTATATGTGTTCACCTTCATGAAGCTTTCAAGGAACATAGCTCAATGTTTGCAAAAGGCAGAGGACGGTAGAAATCACTACTGATAAAGCCCACAGATTTGAAGAGGGAAACAGCAATGCTTTGAGGAGAGAGATTTAAGTCTGGAACTCAGCTGCTCCTGATCCCAGCTTAGAATTTATTGTGGTTATATAGAATGCATATCTGCTTCTCTCAGAAACTGGATTATTCTCCTTTCTATGAGCATGATGCTAGAGTAAAGAAGCCTCTTTCAGGTTAAGGAACACAAATGCTAACTGTTATAGATAGATTCAGTTGTTTGTACTTCTCTGCTTATTTCATCTCAATCATACACTTTCATACACTTACCTTCTCTACATACTAGTAGGGCTCCAATGAGGCCCGAATTCAAGTCTTTTACCAGGTCCACATGAGAAAGATACGAGTAGGTAAGGCACAGCGGGTCAGAGGCCATTGGACCATTCTCTTTCAGGACCTGCCAGACATATGTATGGCTTCCACCAGGAAAGACTTTATCATCTTCTTTCTCCCTTTGACTGGTCTGATCATCATATTCAGCTCCTATAGCAGGAAGAAATAAAATTGTCCTTTCTATACCCATTGTCCACTTAAAGAAACATGTCAAGTTTACTGTCACCAATAGGTTCTACATAAGAAACAGACTTTTTGCATCTTTGTTGTTGTTGTTGTTTTGAGACGGAGTCTCACTCTGTTGCCCAGGATGGAGTGCTATGGCACGATCTCGGCTCACAGCAACCTCCGCCTCCCAGATTCAAGTGATTCTCCTGCCTCAGACTCCCGAGTAGCTAGGATTACAGGCACACACTACCATGCCTGGTTAATTTTGTGTTTTTAGTAGAGACAGAATTTCATCATATTGGTCAGGCTGGTCTTGAACTCCTGACCTTGTGATCCACCCACTTCAGCCTCCCAAAGTGCTGGGATTACAGGTGTGAGCCGCCACCTCTGGCCTACTTTCTGCATCTTAATTTGAAAAACTAACAAGTAGCAGCCACAAATGGGGAAAAGCCTCATATATTCCAGAGGATCTTGAGATCACTAACCGTAGTATGAGTAGTAAAAACTAGGTTCTGGTTGAGATCTCCACATTCTGTTAAATAATAAAATTGCTTCCATTATCGCATCTTTTTGCCTAATTCAATTCAACAACAAATACACTTTGTCACAGACTCTTTGGTAGGCACTAGTGAGGGTCAGGAAAGGGTAAGAAAGAGAGATTTAAGAAAATTTCTTAAACTTTGTTCTTTCCTAGTGGTACAACACTATGTTTGGTGGGGGACATAGACATATAAACATATAATTATAATACCATGTGGAAATATTCACCTATTTATTCACAAATATTTATTGAGTTCTTATTCTTTACCAGACTCAGTTACAAGCTGAAAATATAAAGATCGAGATAGAAGTCTCTGCTTATGGAGCGAGCAACCCAGTGGATAAAAAAAGCAGTAAACAAGTTTCCTACTCTTCAGTAATGCTTGATGGAGGCGGAATTTGAGATGAATCTTAAAAGATAGATATATTTGCGTTATTTTTCATGTGTTTAATATAAAGAATTTAATGTTTTTGTGAGTGGATATTAGAAAATTATTCTTGGAATTGCATTGCTACTTTCACTTTTTTCTTTCAACACACTTTTTATGATGATGCATTTTAATGTACATTACAAATTTCATGACAGTCCACTCCTATATACTTTAGAAGTCATCTTTAAAAAAAATTTTCCCACATACACAAAATGACACTAGCACACCCGATCCAGTTAATATCACCTAATATCAATGCAATATTCAAAAATTTTTTTTTTTTTACTCAGAGGTTTCCAACACATTTTATTTTGCAGACCACTGGTTTGTAGCTTTTGAGGACCAACATCTGTATATCAATTCCTATAAAATGTCCAACCAATTTCAGTTCCATAGCAGGCTCTTCCAAATTGCACACTATGCTTATGGGTGGAGGTCCAGTTACACATGCATAAAGGCTGCCCTGCCCGCTGGTTCCCAGAGGAGGTCGCGTCGGAGTTAAAGCCCCTTCCAGGAGCTTGATCTTCCCAGGGGTCATTTCCTTTGGCAAGAAGTCAGTTTACACGTGCGGCTTTGATGCCTGTGAGCTGGAAGCACCAGAAACATGCAGGATGTGCTGCTTTTTCTCTCATGAAGGTGGGCACTCGAGGATCCAGTGCCCTCGTGCTTAGTGACAGGAATCCCTCCTCTTTGCTCAGTAGGTTAAAATATAAGGAAGCCTCCACTTTACGAAACACAGATAACACCTTTTTAGGTTGCCTATTTATTCTAGAACTACAAAATTTAATTCAAGAAAATATAGGTCCCATGAAAGACTTAAAAGTTTTATAAAACTAAAATCTAGTTTTTCCCGATAAATTGTACTTTAGGCAAAACCCTCCCAATGCTTCTAAAATAATACTAAAAGGGGCATCTGATTATACAAGAGCAATTTAAAAAATTAAATATTTATTTGAATAACAAGTTTTAAGTTTGAGCTGCAACGTTGGCAGTGCAGGTTTTTAACACAGATCACGAAAAGGGTGCACAAAAAAGTACTGGCGCAAAGGACAAAATAATGCTAAGAATTAGGCTAAACAGCTGCTGATTTTAAGAAAACGAAAGGCCTGAAATCACTATACAAAATATAAAATGTATTAAACACTACCATCCACAGAACAGTCTTTATTATTGATTATATTTAAAAATTATTTGCGTAATTATATATTGAATTATAAATGAGTATTATACATCAACCTCCATTCGGAAGGCAATTCCTTGTAGCACTATAGAACATCTAATTACATTGCAAAAAGTATCCTTTTTTGCTATTGATAAAACAGTTAATATTACTGTAAATATCAGGAAGGCTACAAAAAAAGAAGTAAGATTTCTTTTTTGTCTTCAAAGGGTTTTCCATGCAGTGAAGCACTTGCCATGTTGAACTGAATGCACTACTGGAGAATGTTCTGGGTTCAAGATGCTCTTGAGAGACAAGACTAGGCTTTTCAAATCAAACACTCAAAGGAATCATGCAACCCTCCTATGACTGGGATATGACTGGGATACCATCATGTGCCACTTACCAGTGCTGGCTCTCCAGAAAACCATTCAAGACGCTTAAAAAAAAAAAATCAGACTTATATGATAAATATACATAAAATGAAGACACCAACTGCTATTTGACATGACTACTGGTAATGTCTGTGCTATGTGAAAGCACCTTTAAAAAGAGCCTATGCGGCAAGAGATAAGTGTCTAAAGATTCAAAATGAATCAACAGTATTGGATAACAATATAATTCTCAACTCAGAGGCTGCCTCAAGATTAGGTGCATCTTCAGTTAATGTAACAGGAAAAAAGGCAATGGATTTTATTTTATTAATTGTATCCACTTACAAACAGACCTAAGGTCACCCCGATGTGTAGACACAATGAGATTTTTGTTGTTTATAGTCTTTAATTGAAGTGGTAAGGGAAACAGATCTATTTAAAATCAAAACCAAACAACTATTTCTGTCTAGATTAAGAGGTGGCCCCAGGTGTGGGATTCACCTTTTGAGTGGCCACTTGTGGTGCGACCTCGATGATCCGGGGTTTGTCTATCATTCTTGTTGTGCGGTTGTCCTTGTCTACAATCCCAATAATCCATGCTTGGTGGCCTTCACCATATTTGGGGGACTTTATCTCTGCATAGAACCGAGCTGCTTGCTCACGTGGTAAACAGATCAGAAGGCCGCCTGAGGTCGCTGGGCAGGTCCCGTGCATGAGGCCGAACATGTTTCCACAGGCTTTGCTCACCGCAGCCATCTTGGCCAGCACCGGGAGGCTGTGAATTACAAACGACACCTCGTTCCTCTGCTGCTTGACCAGGTTCTGCACATGGCCCCAAATCCCGAAGCCCGTGATGTCAGTGGCCGGGTGGGCACTGAACGTGTGCATAAGTCCTGCAGCTGTCTTGTTGAGCCTCGCCATGTTCATCATTGCCTCCTGGTAGGCCAGCTCTACATCTTCTTGGGTGATCACTAGTTTAATCTCATTCCATTTCTCAGGAATATCCAGCCACTGGTGCACAGCCACTGCCACCTGTGTCCCCAGGGGTTTTGTCAACACCAACACGTCCCCTGGCACTGCATTGTCTGGCATGATAAATTCATTGGGCTGACAGACAGTGGTAGCAACTCCTCCCAGGACAATCCAGGGGTTTAGTACTGTTTGGCCACCTGTTACAGACGTTTCTGCTTCCTCAGCTGCGTCTTTAAAACCTTCGATAATCAGAGGCATCACTTTATCCCTTTCCCTGTCGGTCATTTTATTACCGACTCCAAGGAGCATCAGCATATTGTCACATTCCGTGACCCCCCGTTGTGTAGAGGTCACTGAGGACATTGGCACATGCTATCCTGCCCATCATGTAAGGGTCGTCTACGATCGGGTAAATGTAATCTGTGGTTTGAACCAAGGAAAGCCCACCGTGCCTCAAAGGAATGACACAAGTATCCATTCCAATGCCAAGCCTTGGCATAACGGCTCCCAGAAACTGCTCATCTTCTTGGAAGTGGTTCTCTTGTAAAGATTCCAGCAATTTTTGCAGGACATCTTGGGGCACTTTGCAGCCTGTGCCCTTCAGTTCAGTGAATCTGGTTAGCCGGAAGCTTTTGTCCAATTCGTAACTTTTCGGGTTAAACGACTCCCGCATAGACATGGTTCTTGGGCCCCGCTCTCCTCACAGCTCAGCCCCCCCCCTACCTCTGCGGGTTGGCTGGGTTCTTTATGGATCCACCGGCTCGCTTTGCGCCCTCCGCCGCCTCCCGAAAACGGGCCGCGGGCCGCTCCCACAATGCACCGGGCGCGGCCGGGCTCCCTTAAGCGTCGCCGGAATAAAAATGCCGCGCCCCGCGGCTGCGGCGCAGGCCCGCGCCTGAGCGCCCCAGGGGCTCGCCTGGCTCGGCGCGGCCCTGCGGGAGCCGGGCCGCCGCGCTCCCGCCGGCTGGGCGCGCCTCAAATTTTCTTAATTGCTTCAAAGGCATCCTTTGTAGCTAGTTGGTCCAAATCAGAATTCAACCTAAGACTGCACATTGCATCTGGTTGTTTAGGCCCACACGGAGTAGTCCCTTTTTTCCTGACACTCATTTAGTGAAAGAAAGTTGGCTTGCAGTCCTGTAGAATATCTCATGCTACTGAATATACCTAAGTTCCGATTAGATTCTAGTTAAGTAAGTTTTTTGGCTAAAATACATCAAAGATGATGCTGAGTCCTTCATATTGTGCCATATCAGGGGCAGATAATATCTGGCCATCCCATCCTTAGTGACACTAAATTTGACCCGTGGATTAGCCTGATACCTCCATTCTAAAGTTAACATTTCCAGTAGCAATCAAAAAGAAATCTCTGAGATATTATTTTGGCACCATACAAATGTCAAATTCCACATCAGCAATTCACCCAATGATTGTAACATCAGCTGGATGTGTTTGAAGTCAATCCTAGATAGGATGTCATTTCATTTATGAGTATTTCAATATATATCTCTATTATATAAGGGCTCCTTTTAATGCGATCATTATTTTTTCAATGATCAATTACTTTGAACTTTGACAATGAGAACCCTTTCCTGCCAGCCCCATGGAGGGTTACAGACTGTATGTAAAATGTTTAATTTTGTAAAATACATTAAGCAAAGATGACAAAATGTTAACATCTGGCAAAGTGAGGTGATGGGCACATGTTTGTTTATTATATTATTTTCTGTATCTATCTTTGTTTGAAATATTTCATTAGGAAAAAAATACCCTTTGTCCTAAGGCTCAGATTGTGGTGGGGGCAGGGGCGGGAGCGCATGCTGGAGGTTCGATGAGAAGCTAAGAATGTGTGAAAGCTAAGAAGCTAAGAATGTGTGGATTAGGGGAAATGTAGCAGTAGAATGAAATGTAGCAGTAGAATGCTTCAATGCTGAAGGCCCACCTGAGGTGAGACATCATTCAGTGTGATTGCATGATTTTATTTCAGCTATGTCCATCCGTTTGGTTGTTGGTAGAATAGGTGGAGAACAGATGTAACCAAGGTAAGTGACCCAGCTCAGAAAGATTTGAGTCTCTTCCTCTCCAGGAATGGGTTGAACCTAGTTTTCCTTGGACAGAAGAACTTGGCCATATCTGAGATGAGCCACTGCATCAGGAGCAGTAACTTCAACATATGCTAAACATTTCACTGGAAATGTACAGATGAGTGCTGTTCAATAGAAATATAATGCAAACCACATATGTAATTTTAAATTTTCTGGTAGTCACATCAAGAAAAGTAAAAAGAAATAGGTGAAATTATTTTAATAATGTATTTCATTTAACCTAGTATATCCAAATATAAGCATTTCAACTCGTATTTATAAACAGTGAATGAGATATTTTTCATCTTTTTTGTACTTAGCCTTTGAAATCTGGTGTGTATTTTACAGTATGTCTCAAGTAGGACTCACCACATTTCAAGTGCCTGATAGCTCGTGGCTACCATTTGAAGTGTGCAGTATAGACTCTATGGCTGATGTCCCCTCATTGGATAAGATGTGGCCATTTGGGGGTCCTGAAAGGTGTTACCTTTTCTGATGGGTTTAACTTGAGCTAGACTTTAAAATATTATTTCCCCATAATTATGATTTTAAAAGCTCTTATCTCTCTCCCTGATGTCAGCAGAAAAGAGAAAGATAAAATTGCATTGGCCACTCTTTCCTCCACCAATTTTTGGAAAATTTCACCAATGTTGAACCACGATTATATGTAACTCTTTAAGATATAGCCAAGTCCAGACCCTCCAGATTTGCCATGGCTTCCTGTCTCTGATTATACACCTACATGTTTAGGGTAGGATCAGTAGTATAGAAGGAGCAGATAAAGGTAGGTTGTCCTGCCTTTGCACCATGCCTGCAACTATGAAAAGGACAAGACCAACACCCCCTTAAGACTCCTATAAGATCCATGGCCCACAAGATATGAAGTAGTAGAATCTTGATTTTATTATATATTTGGGCTCCATCCACTAAGTATAGGATTACCTGGTAATAGTAGGTCCTTTTTCTCACAAATTTCAAAATGCTGGCGGAAGTACTCTCATTGGCCTAGTTTGGGTAAGGTGCCCATCTCTGGACCGATCATCTGTGGCCAAGGAGGTGGGATACCAGTGTCAACTGCTCACCCCTAGATTAATTGCTATGGTCAGGGAGGCATGGGCTTTAAGAAAACGGCAGGTTCTGTTTGAAGTACATTCAGAAAAGCAATTCTGAGGGGGTACACAGGTGAGAAATGTTTAATTTTAGGAAGAAAAAGTGACTGGTGCCCACTGCACCCTCATTCTTGCATTGAGTATCCACTATAGGGTAGGCAGTATGTTATATGCTAAGGACACAGCAATAAATAAGACGAATTTCCCTATCTTGAGATATTTATGATCTAGTAAATGTTAAGAAACACACATAATGTTCAGTTAGGACCTTAAAAGAGTTGAAAGAATTTGGTTCCAAGTCTTTGCTATTGTGAATAGTGCCGCAATAAACATACGTGTGCATGTGTTTTTATAGCAGCATGATTTATAATCCTTTGGGTATATACCCAGTAATGGGATGGCTGGGTCAAATGGTATTTCTAGTTTTAGATCCTTGAGGAATCGCCACACTGTCTTCCACAATGGTTGAACTAGTTTACAGTCCTACCAACAGTGTAAAAGCGTTCCTATTTCTCCACATCCTCTCCAGCACCTGTTGTTTCCTGATTTTTTTAATGATCGCCATTCTAACTGGTGTGAGATGGTATCTCATTGTGGTTTTGATTTGCATTTCTCTGATGACCAGTGATGATGAGCATTTTTTCATGTGTCTGTTGGCTGCATAAATGTTTTCTTTTGAGAAGTGTCTGTTCATTTCCTTTGCCCACTTTTTGCACTCTAGCTTGCCCACATCAATCTCCAGACCATGTTCATTTGTATCAAAGAGGTCTGTGTGACCAGGTAAAGCAGAAAATTTGGAGATTTGGAAATTCAGGGAGATATTTTCATAGAGGTGGAAAATATAGTTGTCTGTCTCAAATCAAGATGCCCTACAAGCAAATTAACTTTAACTACCTCTCAAATAACTAACACTGCAACTCTATTGGGCTTCGTAAAACAATATGTCCTTGGTGTGGAGACCACTAGGTCTCTCAGTTTGTTACATATGTATACGTGTGTCATGTTGGTGTGCTACATCCATTAACTTGTCATTTACATTAGTTATATCTCCTAATGCTATCCCTCCCCCAACTCCACCACAGTCCCCGGTGCGTGATGTTCCCCTTCCTGTGTCCAAGTGTTCTCATCGTTCAATTCCCGCCTATGAGTGAGAACATGGGGTGTTTGGTTTTCTGTTCTTGCGATAGTTTGCTGAGAATTATGGTTTTTAGCTCCTTCTATCAGAACCCTTTCTCAAGAGAGTGCTGAAGAACTCCATCATCCTGGCCATTGTCATTGGACTGGGTGAGACTGATGCTGCCTCTTGCTTTCTAACTCTTCCATACCACTCAACATCAAGAAATACTGGGATAGAGGCTTGCTTCCCACTCCTGGATCACAATCTGTAAGAATGAGATAAGCCTTGAGCTCCCAGTGGCTATCTTTGCCATCATATTAGAAAAGCCTGCCTTAGAATGAAAACAAAAAGGACAGCCCAGCTGAGATGGTGGGAGAAAAATGGTCACAATGCTGAGAGTATCACTTGAATCCTTGGATCCAGCCATACTTGACTGACTCCATGGAACTTTTCAGTTACATGAACCAAATTCAACATTATTTATATGAATGCTTACACTGTAGCACAGTGGTTCCAAGTATAAGTTCTGGAGTTAGATGGAGTTAGGTTTGAATCCTGATTCCACCACTTATTAGCTGTACAACCTTCAACTCAATACATATTAGTCATTATTGTTGTTATTATTATTTTTCAGTAAGTTTGTATTTAAGAGAATGGATCCAACTCCAGGTGTGCCACCATTACAAAGCACACACATCTCACTGTTCTATTCCTAGAATGACAGGACAATAGGAGGGTATTTAACTCACCCTCAGAAGCTTTCCAGTAGGAAACACCAACAGCATGAAGACTGACAGGATGGGAAGCCATGTTCTTAAGTGTAATGACCACTGTGTCATAAACCTCAGCCTGGATAGTAGGACCCAGCAGACCTGTAAGAATGAGATGTCCAGCAAAGGTCACTTGGGGATAGTACTCCAGAAAACCTGTTATCACAAAAGTTAAAGTCAAGGTCACAGTGGAGAAGCATGCCCCTGTAATTATTGATAAAAGGTAGTATTTGCTTGCCAACATCAGCCTAACCTTATGGTTGCTCTGAGGAAAGATTTCTGGCAATCATTCAATTCATTCATTCATTCATTCATTCATCTAGAGTTCCTACTATATTCTAGGAACTGTCTTATGCACTGGAGGTGCAGTAGCAAACAGGACAGATCATGGAGATCATATTCTCAAGATATTAATCATATAAAAAAATGAAAAAGAAAAATTCAAGTTGTTATAAATATTATAAAAGATAGTGGTCTGCTAGAAAATGATGAGGCAGGAGGTAGAGGATACTTTCAGTGTAGTAGTCAGGAAGGGCATCTCTGAGGAGGTGACATTTGAGTAGAGATCTGACTAATGAAAAAGAAGTAAGATTTTCAAAGATTTAGTGGAAGAGCATTGCAAGCAGATAAAACAAATGCAAAAGTCCAGAGGCAGAAATAAGCTTGGTCTAGTCGAGTAAAATGTGGCTGAAGCACAGTGAATCAGCAGGGGAGTAACAGAAAATATGGTCAAAAAGGAAACATAACATGTAGGACCTTGCAGGCCACAGGAATTTGGATGAATTTGGATTTTACAAGAAGTGAAATAAGAAGACTTGGAACTTGTTTTGGAGTAACAGTCAACAGGACTTGCTCATAAATATGATGCTGGAGATAGAAAAAAAGAGAGAGTAGTCAAAGAAAACTCCTATGATTTTGGCTTGTGCAACTGGGTTGTTAGTAAGGCCATGACAGAAAATCAAGAGGAAAATTAAGAGCTCCACTTTATGAATACACTAAATATAAAATGCCTATAAACAGTGTATTGAATGAACTGGATTTAGTGGGATAAAAACATAAAATAGCCTTATTTTTCTTAGACCACTGTTTTTAATTACATTATGTGAGATCTCCCTTTTCCTGCACTTTGGCTGATCCCAAATCTTTTCCAGTAACCTTCAGATATTAACCAACAGTATCACTTTTAGGTTCTAACAAGTCCAGTCCAGTCTAATACCAAATTTTTGATGTCTTCTGCAATTGCAAGTCCCCTTCCTTCTGCAGCTACGTTCTGACAGCCCCAGAAATTTGCAATATGTAAAATTAATTTTTTTGGCAGCTTCGCTGCTTTCCCATCTTCCGCCCCAACTCACCTTTCTGCCTCTGGACCCTCCATGGTAGGAGCAAGTGGGAAGGATGGCTGGACGGAGGGTGGGGGGAGGTAAAAAAAAATAGGCACAACAACAAACTCTTTCTTGATAATGTGGCATTAGTACTCCCTAGTTGTGACACATACCAAAATTCTGCCTTTCTTTCTTAGGGAACTTATGAGTTCTTTGGAGACCTCTCCCTGCCAACATGGAGACACCCCACTGCACCTGATCTTAGCATGGGATATACCTTCTCCTGCTGGTCACTTGTATCTCTCCTCTCAGATTCTGCTTCTGGCAGTACAACCCACACAGGCTTTTTCTGTTGAGGTTATCTAACCCCGGCAGGAAGACCTCTCAGACAGAGTCTTTGTAAGACAAGTCCCATTCAGTGACCTTCCTGGCCTTACACCTAACAGTGGTAGTGCAGTTAGCTCCCACTACAGCCCACTCCCCCTGCTATTCCATCAGAAGCCCTTTTGGCCTCTGACCTTGAAAATTTGTCCAGATAAAAACCAGGCAGTAGTCAGTGTCTCCCAAGTTCCATAGGTACCTTGTCCAGTCTTCTAAGTGGTTCTCCCGAGGTCTCCTTGATTATAACTTGACATGAGGGACAGGCCTCCCATCCCCCATGGGGTAAGCAACACATAAAACACCAAAGAGGCTCTCCAAAGAAATATTCAAATCTAAAGTTTTTCATAAGTTCCCAGCCTTTTTTTAAATACAAGGTTGGAGGTGAGTCAGGGGCTAAGGGTTGCAGAACCAATTTTGGACTATTACCTGAACAAGTTCTAAATCGATAGGCTGATACCTCTCTTTAGAATAAGGGGATACTTCCCACCTGTAATTCTCAGCAACAATTCTAGGACAGAAAATATCCTATCATAACATGTTGTTACATATTTTATTTGACATCTAAGTAGAGGTAAGCAGTTGGCATAGACCAAGCAGAGGAAGATGGCCCAGTAAAAAGACAGAAAATGCAGTCAGTGTATTTCCCTATAGGTAGCAGTTAGGGAAACATTCTCTTTGGCAGCTGCACTTTTTAACTGCAACCTCAAGATTGGGGAATCTGTGATAGAAAATAAGATACCCAATTTCATAATTAGCATTCAACATTGTTTTTATTACCCATCCAAGGTGGCCTTGGCTTAGCGATGTTGAAAAGGTGATCCGTGAATTCTACAAACACAGTCTTTTTGTACATGACTGAGGTGTTGAATGGAAAAGATCTTGGCACTCTAGGAGGAAATCTGTGAAGAAAGGAAAAAGTCGTTCATTTTGGTGGACGCTTCAAAAAGCAGCTGGAAGTAATGCTTCCATACTACTCTTTTCTACTATTAACAAGGAGGTAAATTTGAAGTTGTATATAAATCCCTAACATCCATTAAACTGAAACACTGTTTTCACAAGTCAACTGACACATTAGGTGTCATGTGATAAGAATCATAAAATCAGTAACCATACACTGCATCAGCCAAAAATCCTTTGCCAAAGCAATAGCTACTGCATCCTTCAATTTCATCTCTAAAACAGGCTATAACTTTCATCTAAGTACTCTGTATTCAAATTTTGTCAGTATGTACCTAAAATTATACTTCCCTCCTTAGGGATACCAGGAATATCACAGAGAGAATTACCTTTCAGCAGACTATGTATATTGAAACCTACTAGTGCCAGGAGCTGTAATTCAGAATCAGTCCTACATTAATGCTCATTCTTGTCTCCACTCAGATACTCCCAATTACTCATTTATTCATGAACCAGCTACTGAATCAGAAATTATATAATTACTTATATAAATGTTCCCAAAATGTTATTATTTGCCTCCATTGTCAAAGCCGTTTTAAGTGAAAGCTGGTTCCCAACTTTTCCTCTCTCCCTGTGTGACAGTTTAGCATGTCGGGGGCCTCCTCAAGCCAAATAATCAAAAGGACCAATGTGAATCTTGGTGAATAAGGGACACTGGCCCCAAGTGAATTGGTAGAAATTACAAAGTGGTTGAAGGTGACTATCTCCACTCACTAGTTGCATGTGCTGATGAGTTTTGCACACCATGGAGCAGTTCTGCAGCTTTCTCTATGCCACAAAGAGCCTCTCTTCCTGACTTTTATGCTTCTGGACATCTAACTTTTATCTCCCATCGGATTTTACCAATTGGTATCATTTCAACAAGCCAAAGGCACAACACACGGGCATTTGGGTAATTAAGGGCTTAGTCGGAGAAAGCAAGGCTCCTGCCCTGGAAAAAAAGCTTTCATGTATAGATCTAAAATTGAGCATTCGCCCTCCACAGATGTACATTGATTCACTTATGAACCACATACTACATGCCACTGTGCCATAACAAAACACATCAGACATAAATATGGAAAAGGAGAGATTTTTAAAGACATACACTTAGATGTGAAGCAGTTGTTTTGAGTCTCGTGTCTTACTGACTCTCAGGGGCTTTTGAAAAGTGGTAGATGTGAAAGATGGAGAACAGCACAAATAAACGCTCGGTATGGTGGACTACTGAAGAAAGAACCCCAAATATCATCCAGCGAGACACTCCCTCCATTGTCATAAATGACGGCAATAATGATAAAGTGAGGGAAAGGAGAGGGAGTTTCTGATTGTAAGTATTCACATGCTTGGAATAAAAGCCATACCATGCCTCAGATCATCAGGATGTGAAATGAGTAAGAAGGGGTCTGGGCATTTATCACTTGTTTATTTCTTTGATCTTGTGGTGAAATAACAAGTCTCATTGTTCCTTTCAGGAGCAGCCACACTGGAGAATCATTCATTCTTGTAAGAAAGTTTGCTTTTCCTTTAGTCAGAATGCTGAGATAGAGAAGGAAAATACAATCTAAAAATGGTGAAAATAGCTAAATTGGTAAATCAGTGACCCATGGGGATTTCAGTTTTAATAATCGTGGTAAAATACACATAAAATTTACTATCTTAATCTTTTTTTTTTTTTTTTTTGACAGGGTCTCACTTGGTCGCTCAGGCTGGAGTGCAGTGGCGAGATCCGCCTCCCAGGTTCGAGCGATCCTCCCGCCTCAGCCGCCAGAGTAGCTGGGACTACAGGCGTGCGCCACCATGCCTAGCTAATTTTTTTGTAGAGACAGGGTTTCACCATGTTGCCCAGGCTGGTGTCAAACTCCTGGGCTCAAGCAATTCACCCTCCTTGGCCTCCCAAAGTGCTGGGATTATAGGCGTGAGGCACCACGCCCAGCCTAACCATGTTTAAATGTACAGTTCAGTAGTATTAAATATTCTGGCCAGGTGTGGTGGCACACACCTGTAATCCCAGTACTTTGGGAGGCCAGGGCAGAAGGATCACTTGAGCCCAGGAGTTCAACACCAGCCTGGGCAACATAGCAATACCTGGCCTCTACAAATAATATTAGCCAGGCGTGGTGGTGTGCACCTGTGGTCTTAGCTACTTTGGCGCCTGTGGTGGGAGGATCACTTGAGCTCAGATGGTTGAGGCTGCAGTGAGCTATGATCGCAAAACTGTACTCCAGCCTGGGCAACAGAGTGAGATCCCATCTCAAAAAAGAAAACATGTGTAATATTCTCCCATTCACCTCCAGAATTAATTTTATGTTGCAAACTGAAACTGTATAAACATTAAATAATAACTCTCACCTCCCCCAGTCTCTGGCATCTACCATTCTACTTTCTGTATGATTGTGACTACTCAAAGTACCCAATATAAGTGGAATCATACAGCATTTGTCTTTTTGTGACTGGCTTATTTCACTTAGCATAATATACTCAAGGTTCATCTATGTCGTAGCATGTGTCAGAATTTCCTTCTTTTGTAATGCTTTGTGTGTATCCATTCATCTGTCAATAGACACTTGCAGGACTTCTACATTTTAGCTATTGTGAATAATGCTGCTTATGAACATGGATATGATGGTTAATTTTATATGTCAACTTGACTGGGCTAAGACATGCTCAGATACATGGTAAAACAGTATTTCTAGGTATGTCTGTGACGATGTTTCCAGAAGAGAATAGCATTTGAATTTGTAAAGAAGATCACTCTCACCAATGTGGGTGGGCATTATCCATTCCACTGAGGGCCTGAATAGAACAAAAAGACAGAGGAAGGGCAAATTCACTTTCCCTGTTTGAACTGGGACATCTATCTTCTGCCCTTGGACATAAGCATTCTTGGTTCTGCCTTCTGACTTGAACCCTGTATTTTTACCACACACACACGCAGACACACACACACACATATATATATACACACACACACCCACACACACACTCTTGGATCTGTTTCATTGAAGAACCCTAATACAATTGATGTATAAATATCTCTTTAAGACCCCATTTCAGTTCTTTTGCATATATAGCCAGAAGTCGAGTTGCTGGATCATATGGTAATTCTGTTTAATTTTTTGAGAAACTGCCCTATTGTTTTCCACAGCAGCTGTACCATTTTTACATTCCCAACAGTGCACAAAGGTTCCAATTTCTCCACATCCTCACCAACACTCATTATTTTCTGTTTTAGTTTTGATAGTAGCCATCCTAATGGGTGTGAGGCGGTATCTCTTTGTAGTTTTGATTTATATTTCTCTAATGATTGGTGATGTTGAGCATCTTTTCGTGTACTTATTGGCCATTTGTATATCTTCTTTGGAGGAATGCCTACTCAAGTCCTTTGCCCATTTTTAAATCAGGTTGTCTGCTTTCTTGTTGTTGAGTTTTAGGAGTTCTCCATATATTCTGGATAGTAATCTCTTATATGATTTGCAAAGATTTTCTCCCATTCTATGGGTTGTCTTTTAACTCTGCTGATGGTGTCTTTTGATGAACAAATTAAAAATTTTTTCATGAAGTCCAATTTGTGTTTTTCTTTCATTGCCTATGCCTTTGGTGTCATATCCAAACAGTCATTGCCAAATCCAATGTCACAAAGTTTTGCCCTATGTTTTCTCCTGACAGTTTTATAATTTTAGGTCTTACATTTAGGTAATGGATCCATTTTGAGTTAATTTTTATATGGTGTTAGATAAGGGTTCAACTTCATTCTTTTTCATGTAGATAACCAGTTTTCCCAGCACTGTTTGTTGAAGACTATTGTTTTCCTATTGAATGGTCTTGGCACCCTTGTAGAAGATCATTTGGCCATATACAAAAGGGCTTATTTCTGGACTCCTTATTCTATTCCATTGGTCTATATGTCTATCTTTATGCCAGTACCACACTGTTTTGATTACTGTAGCTTTGTAGTAAGTTTTGAAATCAAGAAATATGAGTCCTTTAACTTTGTTCTTTTTAGAGTTATTTTGGCTATTCAGTGTCCTTTGAGATTTTTTTCTTTTCTTTTTTTTTTTTTTTTTTTGAGACAGAGTCTTGCTCTGTCACCCAGGTTGGAGTGCAATGGCGTGATCTCGGCTCACTGCAAGCTCCACCTCCTGGGTTCATGCCCTTCTCCTGCCTCAGCCTCCTCCCACCACCACACCCGGCTAATGTTTTGTGTTTTTAGTAGAGACAGGGTTTCACTGTGTTAGCCAGGATGGTTTCGATCTCCTGACCTCGTGATCCACCCGCCTTGGCCTCCGAAAGTGCTAGGATTATAGGCATGAACCACCATGCCCGGCCCCTTGAGATTCTATATGAATTTTTGCGTGAGTTTTTCTATTTCTGCAAGAAATGTCACAGGAATTTTGATAGAGATTGCATTAAATCTATAAATTGACATCTTAACAATATTGACACCTTAACAATATTGTCTTCCAATCCATTAACATATGATGTCTTTCAATTCATTTATGTTTCCTTTAATTTCCTTCAGGAATATTTTGTTGTTTTCATTGCACAAGTGTTTCACCTCCTTGGTTAGGTTAATTCCTAAGTATTTTATTCTTTTATATGCTATTGTAGGTGGAATTATTTCCTTAATTTCCTTTGAAGTGTTCATTTTTGGTGCATATAAATGCAACTGATGTTTTAAATTTTTATTTACTTTTTTTAGGATAGAGGGTCATGGTCTGTCACTGGAGTGCAGTGGCACAATCATAGCTTTACTGCAGCCTTGAACTCTTGAGCTCAAGTGATCCTCCCACCTTAGCCTCCCAAGTAACTGGGACTACAGACTTGCACCACCACCTCTGGCTAATCTTTTTTTAAATTTTTTGAGACAGGGTCTTGCTATGTTGCCCAGGCTGATCTCCAACTCTTGGCCTCAAACAAACTTCCTGCCTTGACCTCCCAAAGTGCAGGATTACAGGTGTGAGTCACCATGCCCAGCCACAATTTATTTTTTTGTGTTGACTTTGTATCCTGCTACTCTGTTGAATTGATTGACTAGTTCTAACAGTGGTATGTGTGTATGTGTGTGTTTCTGTCTGTATGTGTGATTGTTAGGGTTTTCTACAAAAATGATTACATCATCTGTGAACAGAGATAATTTTGCTTCTTCCTTTCCAGTTTGGATGTATTTTATTTCTTTTTCTTCCCTAATTGCTCTGACTAGGACTTCCAGCACTATGTTGAGTAGAAGTGGTGAAAGGGGTCATCCTTGTCTTGTTCCTGATCTTAGAGGAAAAGCTTTCAGTTTTTCACCATTGAGTATGATGTTCGCTGTGGGTTTTTCACATATGGTTCGTACTATGTTGATATAGTTTCCTTTTATTCCTAGTTTGTTGAGTGTTATCATCATGAAAGGGTATTGAATTTTGTCAAAAGATTTTTCTGCATCAATTGAGATAATCATATTTTGTCCTTCGTTCTGTTAATGTGGTAGATCACATTGACTGATTTTTGTATATTAAAACATCCTTGCATTCCAGGAGTAAATCCCATGTAGTCATGCTGCATAATCCTTTTAATATGCTCCTGGACTTGATTTGCTAGTATTTTGTTGAGGATTTTTGCATGATAAGAGATACCGGCCTGTAGTTTTTGTTTGTTTGTTTTGTTTTTGTTTTTGTTTTCTCATAATGTCTCTGTCTGGCTTTGGGATCAGGGTAGTGCTGACCTCATAGAATGAGTTGAGAGATGTTCCCTCTTACATTTTTTGGAAAAGTTTGAGAATGATTGGTGTGAGTAATTTTTAATTTTGAAAAGGCAACATACTTAAAAAGTAGACAATCAGACTTCTGGTTTCCAGTCTGGCATGTAAGGAGCTTAGAAGGTGCTACTCCGTCTTAACAAGTAAAAAGCTGAATAAACTGAAAAATCAACAACTCTTCTTCAGATAAGCCAGAGAAGTGAGGTCACAGGTCAATCTGCTGCCCCCACACATTGGAAAGACAGGTGAATACAGAGAATCACAACTTACTGAAGCCAAAACCTAAGCACAGAAACTTCCATGGGAACCAGCATCAGGGTAGGAAAACCTGAACTGTAATTGACAAATTGCTGCAAGCTCAGTGTGGACAAGTCTGAGAGTTTAAAACTCCATTGAGGAGGGGGTCGGGCATGGTGGCTCATGCCTGTAATCCCAGCACTTTGGGAGGCAGCTCAATCACTTGAGGTCAGGAGTTCAAGACCAGCCTGGCCAACATGGTGATACCCTGTCTCCACCAAAAGTACAAAAATTAGTAGGGAGTGGTGGCATGTGTTTATAATCCCAGCTATTTGGGAGTCTGAGGCAGGAGAATTGCTTGAGCCTGGGAGGCAGAGGTTGTAGTGAGCTGAGATCACACAACTGCACTCCAGCCTGGGTGACAGAGCAAGAATTCATTTAAAAAAAAAAAGAAAGAAAGAAAAGGTTCCAAGATGGCCAAATAGGAACAGCTCCTGGCTACAGCTCCCAGTGTGAGCAACACAGAAGACAGGCGATTTCTGCATTTCCAACTGAGGTACCAGGTTCATCTCACTGGGGTGTGTCGGACAGTGGGTGCAGGACAGTGGGTGCAGCCCAACGAGTGAGAGCCGAAGCAGGGCAAGGCATAGCCTCACCCAGCAATCGCAAGGGGGAAGGGAATTCCCTTTCCTAGCCAACAGAAACCGTGACACACAGCACCTGGAAAATCGGGTCACTCCCACCCTAATACTGTGCTTTTCCAAGGGTCTTAGCAAATGGCACACCAGGAGATTATATCCTGCGCCTGGCTCGGAGGGTCCCATGCCCATGGAGCCTCCCTCATTGCTAGCACAGCAGTCTGAGATCTAACAGCAAGGCGGCAGGGATGTTGGGGGAGGGGTGCCCACCATTTCTGAGGCTTAAGTAGGTAAACAAAGCGGCCTGGAAGCTCGATCTGGGTGGAGCCCACCACAGCTCAAGGAGGCCTGCCTGCCTCTGTAGACTCCATCTCTGGGGACAGGGCATAGCCAAACAAAAGGCAGCAGAAACCTCTGCAGATGTAAATGTTCCTGTCTAACAGCTTTGAAGAGAGTAGTGGTTCTTCCAGCACAGAGTTTGAGATCTGAGAATGGACAGACTGCCTGCTCAAGTGGGTCCCTGACACCCAAGTAGCCTAACTGGGAGACACCTCCAATTAGGGGCAGACGGACACAACACACCTCAAATGGCCGGATACCCCTCTGAGATGAAGCTTCCAGAGGAATGATCAGGCAGCAACAATTGCTGTTCAGCAATATTCCCTCTTCTGCAGCCTCCACCGATACCCAGGCAAACAGGGTCTGGAGTGGACCTCAAGAAAACTCCAACAGACCTGCAGCTGACGGTCCTGACTGTTAGAAGGAAACCTAACAAACAGAAAGGACATCCACACCAAAACCCCATCTGTATGTCACCATCATCAAAGACCAAAGGCGGATAAAACCACAAAGATAGGGAAAAAGCAGTGCAGAAAAGCCCAAAATTCTAAAAATCAGAGTGCCTCTGTCCCTCCAAAGGAATGCCGCTCCTCGCCAGCAATGGAACAAAGCTGGATGGAGAATGACTTTGACCAGTTGAGAGAAGAAAGCTTCAGACAATCAAACTTCTCCGAGCTAAATGAGGAAGTTCAAACCCATTGCAAAGAAGCTAAAAACCTTGAAAAAAGATTAGATAAATGGCTAACTAGAATAACCAATGTAGAGAAGTCCTTAAATGACCTGATAGAGCTGAAAACCATGGCATGAGAACTATATGACAAATGCACAAGCTTCAGTAACCAATGCTAGGAAGAAACTGCGTCAACTAACAAGCAAAATAACCAGCTAACATCATAATGATGGGACCAAATTCAGACATAACAATATTAAACTTAAAAGTAAATGGGCTAAATGCTCCAATTAAAAGACACAGACTGGCAAATTGGATAAAGAATCAAGACCCATCAGTGTGCTGTATTCAGGAGACCCATCTCACATGCAGAGACACACATAGGCTCAAGGGATAGAGGAAGATCTACCAAGCAAATGGAAAACAAAAAAAGGCACAGGTTGCAATCCTAGTCTCTGATAAAACAGACTTTAAACCAACAAAGATCAAAAGAGACAAAGAAGGCCATTACATAAGGGTAAAGGGATCAATTCCACAAGAAGAGCTAACTATCCTAAATATATATGCACCCAATACAGGAGCACCCCGATTCATAAAGCAAGTCCTTAGAGACTTACAAAGCGACTTAGACTCCCACACAATAATAAGGGGAGACTTTAACACCCCACTGTTAACATTAGACAGATCAACGAGACAGAATGTTAAAAAGGATATCCAGGAATTGAACTCAGCTCTGCACCAAGCAGACCTAATAGACATCTACAGAACTCCACCCCAAATCAACAGAACATACATTCTTCTCAGCACCACATCGCACTTATTCCAAAATTGACCACATAGTTGGAAGTAAAGCACTCCTCAGCAAATGTAAAGAACAGAAATTATAACAAACTGTCTCTCAGGCCACAGTGCAATCAAACTAGAACTCAGGATTTAAAAACTCACTCAAAACCACTCAACTACATGGAAACTGAACAACCTGCTCGTGAATTGACTACTGGGTACATAACAAAATGAAGGCAGAAATAAAGATGTTCTTTGAAACCAAGGAGAACAGAGATACAACATACCACAATCTCTGGGACACACTTAAAGCAATGTGTCGAGGGAAATTTACAGCACTAAACGCCCACAAGAGAAAGCAGGAAAGATCTAAAACTGACACCCTAACATCACAATTAAAAGAACTAGCGAAGCAAGAGCAAACACATTCAAAAGCTAGCAGAAGGCAAGAAATAACTAAGATCAGAGCAGAACTGAAGGAGATAGAGACACAAAAACTCTTCAAAAAAATCAATGAATCCAGGAGCTGGTTTTTTGAAAAGATCAACAAAATTGATAGACCGCTAGCAAGACTAATAAAGAAGAAAAGAGAGAAGAATCAAATAGACGCAATAAAAAATGATAAACGGGATATCACCACCAACCCCACAGAAATACAAACTACCATCAGAGAATACTATAAACACCTCTACGCAAATAAACTAGAAAATCTAGAAGAAAGGGATAAATTCCTGGACACTTACACTCTCCCAAGACTAAACCAGGAAGAAGTTGAATCCCTGAATAGACCAATAGCAGGCTCTGAAATTGAGGCAATAATTAATAGTCTACCAACCAAAAAAAGTCCAGGACCAGACAGATTCACAGCCGAATTCTACCAGAGGTACAAGGAGGAGCTGGTACCATTCCTTCTGAAACTATTCCAATCAATAGAAAAAGAGGGAATCCTCCCTAACTCATTTTATGAGGCCAACATCATCCTGATACCAAAGTCTGGCAAAGATAAAACAAAAAAGAGAATATCCCTGATGATCATTGATGCAAAAATCCTCAATAAAATACTGGCAAACCGAATCCAGCAGCACATCAAAAAGCTTATCCACCACGATCAAGTGGGCTTCATCTCTGGGATGCAAGGTTGGTTCAACATATGCAAATCAATAAACAAAATGCAGCATAAACAGAACCAAAGACAAAAACCACATGATTATCTCAATAGATGCAGAAAAGGCCTTTGAAAAATTTCAACAGGCCTTCATGCTAAAAACTCTCAATAAATTTGGTATTGATGGAACGTATCTCAAAATAATAAGAGCTATTTATGACAAACCCACAGCCAATATCATACTGAATGGGCAAAAACTGGAAGCATTCCCTTTGAAAACTGGCACAAGACAGGGATGCCCTCTCTCACCACTCCTATTCAACATAGTGTTGAACGTTCTGCCCAGGGCAATCAGGCAGGAGAAAGAAATAAAGAATATTCAATTAGGAAAAGAGGAAGTCAAATTTTCCCTCTTTGCAGATGACATGATTGTATATTTACAATCGTCTCAGTCCAAAATCTCCTTAATCTGATAAGCAATTTCAACAAAGTCTCAGGATACAAAATTAATGTGCAAAATACACAAGCATTCTTATACACCAATAACAGACAAACAGAGAGTCAAATCATGAGTGAACTCCCATTCACAATTGCTTCAAAGAGAATAAAATACTAGGAATCCAACTTACAAGGGATGTGAAGGACCTCTTCAAGGAGAACTACAAACCCCTGCTCAATGAAATAAAAGAGGACACAAACAAATGGAAGAACATTCCATGCTCATGAATAGGAAGAATCAATATCGTGAAAATGGCCATACTGTCCAAGGTAATTTATAGATTCAATGCCATCCCCATTAAGCTACCAATGACTTTCTACACAGAATTGGAAAAAACTACTTTAAAGTTCATATGGAACCAAAAAAGAGCCTACATTGCCAAGACAATCCTAATCCAAAAGAATAAAGCTGGAGGTATCACACTACCTGACTTCAAACTATACTACAAGGCTACAGTAATCAAAACAGCATGGTACTGGTACCAAAACAGAGATATAGACCAATGGAACAGAACAGAGCCCTCAGAAATAATACCACACATCTACAGTCATCTGATCTTTGACAAACCTGACAAAAACAAGAAATGGGGAAAGGATTTCCTATTTAATAAATGGTGCTGGGAAAACTGGCTAGTCATATGTAGATAGCTCAAATTGGATCCCTTCTTTTCACCTTATACAAAAATTAATTCAAGATGGATTAGAGACTTAAATGTTAGACCTAAAACCATAAAAACCCTAGAAGAAAACCTAGGCAATATACCATTCAGGACATAGGCATGGGCAAGGACTTCATGTCTAAAACACCAAAAGCAATGGCAACAAAAGCCAAAATTGACAAATGGGATCTAATTAAACTAAAGAGTTTGTGCACAGCAAAAGAAACTACCATCAGAGTGAGCAGGCAACCTACAGAATGGGAGAAAATTTTTGCAATCTACTCATCTGACAAAGGGCTAATATCCAGAACCTACAAAGAACTCAAATAAATTTACAAGAAAAAAACAACCCCATCAAAAAGTGGGCAAAGGATATGAACAGACACTTCTCAAAAGAAGACATTTATGCAGCCAACAGACACATAAAAAAATGCTCACATCACTGGTCATTAGAGAAATGCAAATCAAAACCACAATGAGATACCATCTCACACCAGTTAGAATGGCGGTCATTAAAAAGTCAGGAAACAACAGGTGCTGGAGAGGATGTGGAGAAATAGGAACACTGTTGGTGGGACTGTAAACCAGTTCAAGCATTGTGGAAGACAGTGTGGCGATTCCTCAAGGATCTAGAACTAGAAATACCATTTGACCCAGCCATCCCATTACTGGGTATATACCCAAAGGATTATAAATCATGCTGCTATAAAAACACATGCACACGTATGTTTATTGCGGCACTATTCACAATAGCAAAGACTTGGAGCCAGCCCAAATGTCCATCAATGATAGACTGGATTAAGAAAATGTGGCACATATACACCATGGAATACTATGCAGCCATAAAAAAGGATGAGTTCATGTCCTTTGTAGGGAGGGACATGGATGCAGCTGGAAACCATCATTCTCAGCAAACTATCACAAGGACAGAAAACCACACACCACATGTTGTCACTCATAGGCGGGAACTGAACAATGAGATCACTTGGACATAGGAAGGGGAACATCACACACCAGGGCCTGTTGTGGGGTGGGGAGAGGGGGGAGGGATAGCATTAGGAGATATACCTAATGTAAATGACAAGTTAATGGGTGCAGCACACCAACATGGCACATGTATACATACATAACAAACCTGCACATTGTGCACATATACCCTAGAGTTTAAAGTATAATTTAAAAAAAAAGAAAAGAAAGAAAGAAAAAAACTCTAGAAAAATGCACAGGGAATCCATAACAGTGGTTATATTTTGGGGTCTGACAACATAACAACAGGAACAGGAGCTGGGAGGAGCTTATCACTAGACACCTTCTGTATGTTTTTCTATTTTTAAACCATGGAAGTGTATTACCTATTCAACAACTAAACCAGCTGCTATGGACTGAAAAAAAAAAACCCTCAGGGGACCCAGTAATAGATGGGTTCCCATGCTGTTGTGAGTTTTACCTCTAGGAGCTCTACCAGGTCCTCATAATAAATATTGAAGAAAAATCCCTGTGTTTCTGGCAGGAACAAGGGAGAAGTAACCATTTGAAATATGCCAAAACATTCTGCTCTTATATCAGAGCCTAACCTACTTAGGGAAAAGCAAATATCCAACTCCATCCCCTTCTAGCTATCTTGTACAACCTACGGGGGTTTGGGAAATCAGAGAAGCACCGATGAAGGGCATAGTTCAGGGGCACAGGCTCACCCAAAGACTGAAACCTAATCCATAGGATTATAGAACGCTTTCCCTCCCACTACAATACCACCACATCACTACAGGCCTATTTACTGAAGTTCTTCTTACCCAGCACATCATGTCCACCTTTTAACAAGAAATTACATGGCATACTAAAGGGCAAAACCTACAAAATTTGAAGAGACTGAACAAGCAAGCATCAGAACCAGAGTCAAATATGGCAGGAATGTCATAATTATCAGACCAGGAATTTTTTAAACTATGATTAATATGCTAAGGGTTTTAATGTAAAAAGTAGACAATGTGCAATGACAGATGTATATTGTAAGGAAAAAGATGGAAATTCTAAGACAGAATAAAAAAGAAAGGCTACAGATCAAAAACACTGCAACAGAGATGAAGAATGTCTTTGATGGGCTCATTGGTAGACAAGACATGACTGAGGAAAGAATCTCTGAGCTTGAGGATATGACAATAGAAACTTCCAAAACTGAAAAGCAAAGAGAATAAGACTGAAAAAACAAAAACAAAAACGAAAACACACCAAAAAAAAAAAAAAAAAAAAAAAAATCCATGGAAGAGGCTATGCATGGGTCCAGAATGTCCAAAAACTATGGAACAGCAACTACAAAAGTTGTAACATACACATGCTACAAATGGAAACGCCAGAAGAAGAATGCAGAAATGAATACAAGCAAATTTTTAAAACAGTAATGACTGAGAAGTTCCCCCAAATTAATGGCAGACACAAGACACCATACCACAGATTCAGGAAGCTCAGAGAATACCAAAGAATATGGATGCAGCTGGGCACAGTGGCTCATGTCTGTAATCTCAGCACTTTGGGAGGCCGAGGTGGGTGGATCACGAGGTCAGGAGATCGAGACCATCCTGGCTAACACAGTGAAACCCCGTCTCTACTAAAAAATCCAAAAAAAGTTAGCCGGACGTGGTAGCAGGTGCCTGTAGTCCCAGCTATTTGGGAGGCTGAGGCAGGAGAATGGTGTGAACCCGGAAGACGGAGATTGCAGTGAGCCGAGTTCGTGCCACTGCACTCCAGCCTGGGCAAGAGAGTGAGGCTCCGTCTCAAAAAAAAAAAAAAAAAAAAAAGATGGATGCAAATGAACAAACAAATAAAAAACCCCTACACCTAGGCATATTATATTCGAACTCCAGAAAATCAAAGACAAAACATGTTGTAAGAAACCAGATGGGGAAAAATACTTTATCTACAGAGGAGCAAAGATAAAAATTACATCCAACTTCGCCTCAGAAACCGTAAAAACAAAAAGAGTGCAGTGACACATTAAAGTGTTGAGGGAAAGAAAAAAACAACCAACCTAACATTCTGAACTCTGTGAAAGTATCCTTCAAAAATGAAGGAGAAATAAAAACTTTCTCAGACAACAAAAATTGAAGGAATTTATTGCCAGTAGACCTGCCTTTCAATAAATATCCAAAGAAGTTGTTCAGAGAGAAGGAAATTGAATCTACAAAGGACATGCATTACAGAATGAATAAAGAACATCAGCCACAGAAACAGCACTAAACAACCAAGTAGACTGAATGACTTAGCCACTTGATGCTCACCAGCCTCTGCTGTTGGTACCCCAATTATTGCAAAATGGATGTATGAATGGAGGAGCCATGGCAGAGGCTATGCATGGGCCCAACATCATGGACTCATCAATACAGATCTAGCTACTGATGTTAACATTCAACTTGTCAGTAACAGAGACCAAAGCTAAGACTCTGATATGTCACCATTTCTCAAGAAAATCATTCAGTCGCTTGGTGAGCCTCAATAAACACCACCATTCAAGGCCTCACAGAATATTTCATCTTACATAACATTGCATCACACCAAGAGAACTACTTTAAAGCAAGAAGATACATGACCATGGAATCCACTACCCAGAAGCTACCCACCTGATAGAGTAGTAGGACAGCTTGTTGAGGGCACAGCTGAGGCACTAGCTTAGACATAATACCCTTAAGAATAAGGCACCATCCTCCAGGATGCAGTATATACTCTACATCAACGGCCATCATTTAGTGCCATGTGTTCCTAAGTAAAATATATGGTTTTGGGAAACAAGGACTGGAAGTAGGACAAGCCTCACACTACCATCACTCCCAGTGACCCAATTAGGGAAACTATGCCTCTTATCCCAACTCTGGGCTCTGAGAGTTTAGAAGTACTGGTTCTTAAAAGGGGAATACGCCCACCAATGGACACATCAAGAGTCTCATTAAACTTGAAACTATGGTTTCCATCATATTACTTCAGATCACTATTAAGAGACCAAGAGGTAAGGAAAAGAGTCACTATTCTGGCAAGAGTAACCAACCCTGATCATCAGGAGGAAGGGCTGACATTACACAATGGAGACAGAGGAGAATATATTTGGCAGCCAGGTCATCTGCTTGGGTATCTCTTAGTATTCCCTTGTTCAATGTTGATGATAAATGGACAAGTACAGTCATGGCTTACAAAGGGCATGATGACCAGGTACCTTATCTGGTAACCTATTTGGACCAGCAGAAGTACATATTGAGAGGGTGGTGGGGGGAGGGATCTAGAATGGGGAGTAGAAGGGGAAGATGATGAGTACCAGTTGCAGACTCAAGAAAAGCTAAAGCAGCAGGAGTTGTGCTCTGTTCCAAACCTTTCTCTTTTGTTTCCCCAGGAAATGGAGTCCATCAGAATCCTGAAGGAACCATTCCAGAACTTATGAAGCAAAAGAATCTGAGCAGCAGAAAGGGTGGACCATAGTGGAGGCTGGTATCCAGATTCACTGCTTCAGGACTAAAGCACTTATTCCCTAAGCTGCTGGGTGTGCTGACAGCTGACAACTCTAATCTGAATTCCTCTCTGGGAACCAATTTTGGCTGAAGTCAGTCACCACACCCAAACTCATGCCTTATTCCTGGTAAATGTGGGACTATATAGGTTCAGACAACTTGCCTCAATAGAGAACATCTCTGCAGAGCCATCCTAGCTTGAGCTGCCTGTGGGATTGACCTTTGTTCAGACTGTATCACCTCAACTTCTTTTACCCAATGCTGCTTCCTTCACTCCCCCATGTGTGTTGATTCAGAGGATCCCCCTCCTATAAACTTTCTGTATGCAAGAAAAAAAAGAAAGAAAAAGGAGAAAGAAGCAGACAATAATTTTTATTCGTGTGTTTAAAAAGTTGTAAAATCGCCCAAGGAAGCACATAAGTTGTCAGCATTTGAACAATGTTGGAAATATCTTATTCTGTCTGATTTGCTTTGGGACAATTCACTGCCAGCTATAAATTTGTGGAAACACTGCCCCACAATCTTAGCAGACAAGATTGGCAGAAAATCGCTTAGAAACACTGAAAACATGTGACAAAGGGCTTTCCGTGAAAAGGGTGGATGTAAAGCAGTAAGGACCCCCTTCGTGAAGCACGCAGTCACCCTCCAGCCACCAGAACCACAGGAACGAGGTGGTAACTGAGGGAAAACACATCTAGGCACACGTCACGGTGGCACCTTCCAGCAGGTCCCCAGGGTTGTGCCCCTGGAGCTCTGACAAAGAGTGTGGCCCAGAAATGTCATGTTTGGACTGCGAGTTTTGGTGAAAAATAACAATGCATCAGGTTGCAGACAAAGCAGACCCTGCTATGGGCGTTTATGGGAGCCACGCCCAACAGGAACCACAGGGAATGATCCAGAGGAGAGCGATGGACAGACACAAAGAGACACACCAGAGAGAGGCTCTCAGGAGGAGGCTCTGTGGCCTCCAGACCATGTCAAAGCCAAGGCAGAAAGGATGAACTGAGGAAAGGAGGAAAATTTCCTCTTAAGGAAGGTAAAATCCAGAAGGGATCCCTAAAATGGTGAGCAGTTTAAACCTAGCAGTTTTGCATTAATTCACATAAAGTGTAATGAAAACTGTTAAGACACACAAGGAGAGACTGGCCAATCTACAGTCACAGAGGAAGACCCTTCACACCCCTTCACAGGATCTCGCAGCAGATTGGCTGAAAAGTATCCTTGAAACTGCAAACCTCTCTCAAGGAGACCCACTGAGTTGGGCAAAGGTGGGGCTGACTTAATTCTCGCCTCCCTGCTCTCCCACGTAGCCTTGCATTTCACTCCATTCCAGGGTTTCTGGGACACCCGAGAAAGCGTGTAGTCCAGGGAGCACGTCTGCCAACTGAAGGCCTTGACAAATGCCTTTCTGTACTGGCTGAAGGCCAGGGCCCAGCGTACTGATAAGGAAGCTCTTCCAGTAAAAAGTTGGGACAAAATGCATATTAGTGAGTGGACACAAACTAGAAAAGTCTCCACGTAATATGTTAATGCCAACAGAAAGCATCCACCATGAAGGAAGCACTAACCAACAACACAGATAAAAATGACTCTGGCAATTAACATCAGCCAGCCTCTGCATAGGCCATCCCAGTACTGGCAAGATGTGAGCTAAGTGGCTATAGCCTCAGGGAGAGAATTTATGCACGGACCCAAAAGTGTGGCTTCCCACTGACTAAAACTGATTTAGCTACTGTTGCCACCAAAGTCCAACCTGCCAGCAACAAAAACCAATGCTGAGCTCCCAATATGCCATATTGGGCCCAACCCCTGGGCCGCTGACCCGTACTAGTCCGTGGTCTGTTAGGAATGGGGCCACATAGCAGGAGGTGAGCAACAGGCAGGGAGCAAAGCTTCATCTGTATTTACAGCGGCTCCTGATCACTTGCATTAGCGCCTGGGCTCTGCCTCCTGTGAGATCAGCTGCCGCATTAGATTCTCATAGGAGTGCGAATGCTACTGTGAACTGCATATGCAAGGGATCTAGGTTTTGTGCTCCTTATGAGAACCTAACTGATGCCTGATGATCTGAGGTGGACAGTTTCATCCCGTAACCATTCCCAACCCCCCCACCAGTCTCTGGAAAAATTGTCTTCCACGGAACCAGTCCCTGGTGCCAAAAAGGTTGGGGACTTCTGCAATATGGTATTGTCCATCACAGAGACAAACCAGCTTTTCGGTGGCCAGACACACTGGACTCCTTCCCTCCTAGAAAGGACAGGACTTCATTGACATACCTAATCTTGGCATAGCTTAGCCTTTCCTCCCTGCAGGGCCTTAGCCAGCACCACTATCTGAAATCTTACAGAGGATTTGATTCACTGATGTGGAATTCCATATAACAACGTGTAGACCTGGGGAATCACTGTACAGCAAAAGAGATGAGGGTCCTCAACCAGGCACAGGTAAAACTCCAGCTTGGAGGCAGGTCTCTGTGAGGATGGAGGGCCAGCCTCCAAGGTGCTGTATATGTATGAATTCAAAGATGATTCTGTGTCCCCAGTAAGAAGATTACATAGGGTTTGGGTATCAAAGAGTGGCAGCAAAAGAACTCTGATTACCACCATCCCTAATGAGCCACGTGGGGAGTCTGTGCCGCCCCTCCCTGCAGCTCTGGGACCGGCGGTTTAGAAGGCCGCCGCAGCAGAAAGGCAAGAGTGTATGGTGGGGAGCCACCTGGCACCCCTGGGCTAACCCAGGGCAATGCAGAGCAATGGTGGGGAGAGGAGGCGAGGGGGAAGAATGGCAGGGGCTGGGGGTGCCATCACGCCCAGGGCGCGGGCAGGAGCGTGCAGCTGAGCCCTGAACCCACGACGACCTGGAGCTGAGCAGCACCGAGGGTGAGGGGCGCCCAGATGGCAGCCTAGGAGAGAACTCCCCAGTCCCAGCCGCTGAATGTGGGAAGTCAGCCTTCACCTCCGCTGAGGTGTGCGCAGGGACTGCCCCAGAGGAATGTTGCCTGTGGGGGCCGCACACCTTCCTTCCCAAGACAGACCACGCCCCTCTACCAGGGCATGCCCCGCCCATTTCCAGGACAGGCCCACCCCCTCTCTGGGCAGACCACGCCTCTTCCCAGGGCCGACTCTGCCCTGTCCCAGGATGGACAGTACTTCACGAGTGCTCAGTGCAGGGACACAGAGGCCTGGACATGTTGGTCCAACCTGGAAGGTTCATTCCAGCTCCAGAGCTCCCTGTAAGGTCCAACAAGGCTGTCCTGGAGCCTACCCGGCAGCGTGCTTCTCCCTCTGCCTATCCCTGATTCCTCAGGTGTTGATCCCAAGAACACTCCAAATAAAATTCCTGCATGTTAATCTTCATCTCAGAGTCTACATCTAGGGAACACAACCTGTAACATTAATTTATATTTAAACACACTTTAATGTCATCTACTTCTAAACATTTCCACAGCACTAGTCTTAACATAAGCCTATGTAGTTTTTAGTCATTTAACATTATTATGCCCTTTCACATTCACCAACTCATCCCTAGTTTGCTACCTTTCTCCTTTTTCCACATTATATCCTTGGTTCCACTGAGTCTATCCTACCCCCTCTCTGTGCAGTTTCCATTGGTTTCTAAGGTATTTCAACATAAGTTACCACAGTGCTTTCACTTTAAATGTTTCTGATTAAAGGCCAGACGCAATGGCTCACATCTGTAAACCTAACACTTTGGAAGGCCAAGGCAGGAGTATCACATGAGGTCAGGAGTTCGACACCAGCCTGAGCAACATGATGAAACCCTGTCTACTAAAAATACAAAAATCAGCCGGGCGTGGTGGGGCGTGCCTGTAATCCCAGCTACTCAGGAGGCTGAGGCAGGAGAATCGCTTGAACCCAGGAGGCGGAGGTTGCAGTCAGCCAAGATCACACCACTGCACTCCAGCCTGGGGGACAGAGTGAGACTCTGTCTCAAAAAAATAATAAATGAATAAATAAATAAATAAATAAATAAATAAAATGCTTCTGACTAAAATGAAGATATAAGACACATATAAAATATGTTCTAGAGCAAGAGATTGGAAGATCAGAAAGAGAACAGGATCAAGAGCACACAGAAACACTTTTTCCCTCTCTGAGGGAAGAGTGAAAACACATAATTGATAGAGAAACAAGATTGTGAGACAGTATGTGATTCAGGACAGGACTCTATTCAAACGGAATTACTAGACGTTCCTAAGAGCATTAACACCCTCCAAGTGTGTGGTTCAGTTCTGAGATGAAACTATTACAGGACAATATCCAGCTCCCCAGCCTGAGACCTTTGCCATCTGAGTGAATATTTTCCACTGTGGCAGAAACATGTGATTTATTTGCCTGTCTCACACTTTCAGGCTAATCTGCATAGTAAGCGACAAAATGTTCCAGGATTCCTGGGTTTTACTCCTTCCTAACTTTTGTGGGGTTTTGTTTGTGTATTTCCCTTGGGATTCAATATAGAAATCCTGCCAAATATATTTGGCAACCATTGTCCTTGACATGAACTGTTCTTTTACATTTTATCTAAAACTAATCAGAAAACCTATTATATTCCCTGACCCATGGTTAGAAGAAACTGAGCAGCTGCAGGAACAGATAATATAAAACTGAATTTTCCCAGCTGTTTATTTCAAACCTTGGCAGAGGCTGTCAGGATGTGTCCAGAGTCAGCTTATCCTGTTAATCAGTATCAAAATAATCTAAAGTGTAAAAGGGTTTCATCAAAATAAAAATTCTATCAACTTTTTTCTGGTAAATACATGTGACTGCCTATACAACAATAGAAAGCTAGATAATAAATTAATGATGTATTCTATTCAATTCAACTCAAACTATTATTCTCTGGCCTCAGGCTGCATGCTAGATGGACATTAAAATATACACAGTGTATGAAGTAAAATTATCTCAATATTAATTGTTAACAAGACTAACTTTAATGGATAAATGGTTGTTTAGTTAGATGCCAGGCTACTGATAATCTGGGCCTCTACTTCATAGAATTACCATGTGACCTAGCAATTATATTCCTAAGTATATTCTGAAGAGAAATAAAAGCACATGTACACAAAGACTTGTACATGAATGTTCTATAGCATCATTATTCATAATTGCCAAAAGGGGAAACAATCCAAAAGTCCATCAACAGATGAATGGATAAACAAAATGTGGTCTATCCATACAATGGAGTATTATTCAGCCATAAAAAGGAGTTAAATTCTGATACATACTACAACATGGAAGATTTTTTTAATTAAAAAATGAAAATAGTTTCATTCTTACTATATCTTTCTTTTCTTATTTTAACTCCTCTGTCATTCTGCAAAAGTGGAAGAATCCTGAAAACATGCTAAGCAAAAGATGCCAGACATAAAAGGCCACATATTTTATCCCTTCATTTACATGAAATATTCAGAATAGGCAAAACCACAGTAAAGATTTAGGAAAGGAAAAAAATCTCCACACTGAAAATAGGTGATTTTTACAGTACGTAAATCATACCTCGAAGGAGTGAAAAAATGATAAGGAAATATTCTGAACTTTATACTATTAAATTCAACAGCTCAGATGGAATTTATTCCCATGCTGTTCACATGATAGTGAATAAGTCTCAAGAGATCTGATGGTTTTATAAAGGACAGTTCCCTTGTACAATGCTCTTTTGTCTGCCACCATGCCACATAAGATGTGCCTTTGCTCCTCCTTTGCCTTCAACCATGTTTGTGAGGCCTCCCCAGCTATATGGAAATGTGAGTCCATTAAATCTCTTTCATTTATAAATTACCCAGTCTCGGGTATGTTCTTATAGCAGCATTAGAACGGACTAATACCACTCTTATACCAAAACCAGACAATGACATTATAAGAAAATCACAGTCAAATATCCATCATGAACACAGACGCAAAAACTAAAAAACCACCATCACCACCACCAAAACTCTTAACAAAACAGTTTTAGTTGGCCAGGTCTTCCATAACAAAATACCAGAGATTGGGTGACTTAAATAACAGAAACTTATTTTCTCACAGTTCTGGAGGCTGGAAATCCAACATCAGGGTGCCAGCGTGGTCAGTTTCTAGTGAGAGCCCTCTTCCCAGCTGGTAGATGGTTGCCTTCTTGCTGTATGTTCACATGGCTTTTCCTCAGTGCATGAGTATGGAGAGAGAACTTTCTCTCTTCTTATGAGGCCACCAATCCTATCAGATTAGGACTCCATCCTTATGACCTCATTTAACCTTGTTTACCTCCTAAAAGCCCTATCTCCAAATATAGTTACATCAAGAGTTAGGACTTCAACATATGAATTTGGGGCGGGAGGAGGTGGAGACAATTCAGTCCATAGCGAAAATATTACCAATATAATATGTCACAACCAGGTGGATTTTTTCCCTGGGAATATATACCTGGTTCTTCATTAAAAAATCAATCAAGGTAATTCACCGTAACAGAATAAACAAGATAAACCATATGACCATTTGAATAGATGCAGAAAAAGCATTTGACAAAATCCAACATCAAATCTTGATAAAAACTCTCACACCAAGAATAGAAGGAAACGTCCTCAATGTGACAAAGAGCATCTGTGAAAAAATTACAAGTAACTGTACTTAATGGTAAAATAATATTTTCCCTCTGAAATCAGGAACAAGACAAGGATTCTGCTATCATCAGTTCTATCTAACATTGTACTGGAAGCTCTTGCCAGTGTAGTAAGGCATGAAAAAAATAAAAATAAAAAGCATCCAGTTTGGAAAGGAAGAAGCAAACTGTCTTCATTTGCAGACAACGTTATTGTATATGTAGAAATTCTAAAAGAAGTGCAAAATGCTACTAGAGCTGAAATGCAAATTAACAAGATTAGAGTGAACAAGGTCAATATACAAAAATCAACTGAATTTCTACATTTTAGTAACAAATGATTGAAAAATGAAAACAAATAAAAATGATACAATTAACAATAGCATCAAATCCCTCAAAATACTTAGGGATACAATTAATAAAATTCTTCCAAGAAGTACTCTGTAGGCTACAAAATATCCTAGAGGGAAATTAAAGAAAATTTAAAGAAACAAAGCACAGACACACACATCTATGGAACTAGAGAATCCACAAACAGATTTGCCTATATACAGTCATTTAATTTTCTACAAAGGTGCCAATGGAATTCAACAGAGAAAAAAAAGCTTTTCACACCATACCGAAAATTTAACTCAAAATGTATTATAAACCTAAATACTAATCCTAAAATGATAAAAGTTCTAGAAGAAAACAGAAGAAAGGCTTTGTGAACTTGAGGTAGGCAAAGATTTCCTAGGACAGGGGAAAAAAAGCATGAAACATAGAAGAAAAAAAGCTAAATTGGACTTAACTACAACTATAAATTTCCACTATTTGAAAGACACCATTTGGAAAATGAAAATGCAAGCCATAGATTAGAAAAAAATATTCAAAACAAGTACATCTGAAAAGTATATATATAAAGAATTATATATAAAGAATTATCAAAACTCAACAATAACAAGACAGACAACCCAATTAAAAACTGGCCAAACCATTATCCTAAGTGATTTAACACAGGAATTGAAAACTAAATACCATATGTTCTCACTTATAAGTGGGAGCTAAATGATGAGAACACATGGACATAGAATCATAGACACTGGGGACTACTAGAGGAAAGAGGGAAGAGGAAGGGTAGCAAGGAGTGAAAAACCACCTATTGGGTACTATGTTCACTACCTCGGTGACAGGATCATTCATTCGTAACCCAAACTTCAGCATCACACAACATACTCATGTAACAAACCTGCACATGTACCTCTTCAGTCTAAAATAAAAGTTGAAACTATGTTTAAAAAAAAGGATGAAAGATTTGAATAGACACTTCCAAGAAGATATAGGAGTGGCTAATTAGCACATGCAACATCTTTAGTCATCAGAGATATGCAAATTAAAACTATAACCAGGCACGGTGACTCAAGCCTGTGATCCCAGCACTTTGGGAGGCTGAGGCGGGTGGATCACTTGAGGCGAGGAGTTTGAGACCAGCTTGGCCAACATGGCAAAACCCCGTCTTTACTAAAAATACAAAAATTAGCTGGGCGTGGTGGCGTGTGACCGTAGTCCTAGCTACTCAGGAGGCTGAGGCATGAGAATTGCTTGAGTTTAGGAGGCAGATGTTGAGCTGACATTGCGCCACTGCACTCCAGCCTGTGTGATGGAATGAGACTCCATCTCAAAAAAAAGTATAGTGAGATACCACTATGCAGTCATTAAGTACTGGCAACATCAAATGTCGTCCAGGATATATTGCAACTAGAACTCTCATGCATTGCAGGTGGAAGTATAAAATGGTACATTCAAGAAATCTGTCTGGCAGTTTCTTTTAAAGTTAAACATGCACTTACCATATGATCCAGCAATTCCACTCCTAGATAGTTAACTAAGATAAATGAAAATAGATGTTCACACAAAACAGGTGGAACACTGTTCACAGCAGGTTTATTTGTATTTGCCCCTAACTGGAAATAACCCCAAATTGTGATATAATCCCATAATGGAGCAGTAATCAGCAATAAAAAGGATAGAAATACTTTATACAACAACCTGCATGAATTTCCAAATCATGATGCTGAAGAAAAAAAGCCATAGAAGAATGCATACCGTATGATTCCACTGATGTAAAATTCTAGAACATGTGAAAACAAATCGGTAATTTCCAGATAGCAGTTTATTGCCTGAGGCCAGGTCAGTGGGAGAGACTCATTAAAAAGTTGCAGGAGGGTTGATGTAAATGCATGTTGATTAGGGTGGTGGTTATGCAAGTGTATGCATTTGTCAAAACTCATCAAACTGCACATTTAAAACTGATGTGCTGCATTGTATGTAAACTATACCTGTTGCAGGTAAAAATTTGGCCCACATCACCTTTGCTCCTTGGTGTGATGACCAAAAATACATTATGTGGCAAACTAAAACTTTGAAGATGGAATTAAGGGTGCTGATCAGCTGACCTTGAGATGGGGAGAGTAATCTGAATTATCCAGGTCAGCCCAATGTAATCACATGGGTCCTTAAAAGTAAAAGAGAGAGGCAAAAAAGGCCAGAGATATGCACGGAAAATTGAAGTCAGAGCAATTCCAAGCATGAGAGAGTGTTGATGCACCATTGCTGGTTTCCACTACATGGAATAGTTTGCTGAGGATGGGGCCTAGGAATCTAAATTTTAATAAGCTTCTCGAGTGATTCATGAACTAGTTTGACAACAAGTGCCTTCATGAACTTCAGCTTTGGGATGAACTTTAGGAAAGTTAGGGTCCAGTTAATGTATATGAGAGATATTGCTTTTTTTTTTTTGAAATGGAGTCTCACTGTGTTGCCCAGGCTGGAGTGCAGTGGTGTGATCTTAGCTCACTGCAACCTCCGCCTCCTGGGTTCAAGTGATTCTCCTGCCTCAGCCTCCTGAGTAGCTGGGATTACAGGCGAGCACCACCATGCCCAGCTAATTTTTTTTTTTTTTTTTTGGTAGAGATGGGGTTTCACCATGTTGGCTAGGCTGGTGTCGAACTCCCGACCTCAGGTGATCTGCCCACCTCGGCCTCCCAAAGTGCTGGGATTACAGGCATGAGCCACCATACTTGGCCGATTGCTTATTTATATCTCCAAGCTCCACTGATCAGAAAATACTTTTCCTGAAAAGTTATCCAGCAGAGGTCAGATCATGTTGAGAGGACAAGTCTCTGGAATGTTAATAAAAGTATATGGAGTTAGTGTAGTTGAGCTGTTCACTTTTTGCATAAGAAATCTCACTGTTCATGTTTTCCCATCGGACAAAATAAAACAGACTGAGGAGTTATATATTAATGTGTGAACAGTGCATAGCTACATGCCAATAAAGCAACGCGGTTAATGAATCAATAGCTTTTTTTCCTGCTCAGTGAAAATAAAAATGCTTTATACCAACTAGAAAAAAAAATCCAAAAGCTCATTCTTCGAAAAGAGCACCACCAGCAACAAAATAGACAAATCACTGGCAAACTTATTCAAGGAGAAAAGATAAATAGCAAAGATAGAGGAATTTAGGAATAAGAAAGGGCACATAACTACAAATAATGTGGAGTAAAAGAATCATGAGTGAGTGCTACATGCAACACTGTCACAACAAAATTGAAAAAATAAATAAAGTTACTTCCTAGAAAGGTATATAATTATTAGAAGTTGAAACTTGAATTGACTGATTATCATAGAAGAGCCTGGAGGGGTGATTAAAGACATTGCAAATGTCACTAGGACCAAATGGATTCATAAGTGAGTCTCGCCTAACTTTTAGACAATGGATAATTCTAATGTTACTTAAGCTATTCTAAGCAATAGAAAAAGATGGAGTACTCATCAATTCATTTGATAAAGCCAACAAAACTTTGTTTACTATTATTAGTAGGCTGAGCAGTGAAAATCCACTAATAATAGTAAAAAAAGAAAAAAGTTATAGATCAATCCCACATTCAAAGGCACACAGTGTCTAAAGAAATAGTAGCACATAGAACCCACTAATAATCAAATTACATGAATAGCAGATTTTACTCCAAGAATGTAAGTGTATTTAGTGTCAGGACATCTATTAACATAATTTATCCACATATCAAAGAAGACAGTTCAGATGATACCAGCTACTGAAAAGTTATTTATGATAAATATTTTGTGGCAAATGAGAATAGAACAAGCACCATTTGCAAAAACCAAAACAGCAAATGTTACTCTAAATAGCAAAATACAAAAATTATTTCAAGTAAACATAGAGTAGAAGGAATGTTCACTTTCATTGTTATTATTTAACATTTTCTCCTGTTTTCTAATAAATTCAGTAAGATAAGAAAATGAAATAACTGGCTATAAACATTGGAAATGAGCTAAAATCTGTCTCATTTCACTGATGATATGATTCAATACTCATAGAGACTTTAGGGTAAAATTACTAGAGTTAATAGGCGAATTTGGCAAGGTAGCTAGATTTAAGATGAATATACAATGGCTGGGTGCAGTGGCTCAAACCTGTAATCCTAGCTGTTTGGGAGGCTGAGGTGGGCAGATTGCTTGAGCTCAGGAGCTGAAAACCAGCCTGGGTAACATGGCAAAAACCCATCTCTAAAAAATATACAAAAATTTTCCGGCCATGGTGGCCTGCTCCTGTAATCCCAGCTACTTGCGGGGCTGAGACAGGAGAATTGCTTGAATCCAGGAGGTCAAGGCTGCAGTGAGGTGAGATCACTCCACTGCACTTCAGCCTGGGTGACAAAATGAGACCCTGCCTCAAAAGAAAAAGCTGAATAAACACAAACCAATAGCTTATCTCTATTCTGGTACTAAGCACTCATAAATGGAAACAGGAGAAAACTATCTTATTAACAATAGCATCACACTTATAAAATACATAGAGATAAATGTAATAAGAAAAATATTTAAATTTATTATATTAATAAAATTAAGGTATGAGTTTAATGAAATTTCAGTTAGAATCACAACAGGGCTTGGATCTTTTTAATTTGAAAAATATCTTAACAGTTTTATGTGGAAGAATAAAGTGTCTAAGAATAGCTAAGAAGGGTACAAAAAGAATAGTGAAGATTGCTTTCACCCACTAGATATCAGAAGATATCATAGGCTCACTGTAATCAAATCACTATGGTATTGGCATAGCAAGATAATACTAGATTAGTGAAACAGCCTAATGAATCCAGAAATATATGCTAATATATATGAGAACTTTATATGATGAATGTGTTGATTCAAATCAGTGGCAAAAGGTGCCATCATAATAGGCTATTGATCTGGATGGAAATAAAACTAGACAAATCCCTCTCTCATGCCATATGACAAAAGTAATTAGCAGATAATTGAAGCGATGCATATAAAAAGCAAAACAGTAAACATTTTGCCAAGAAAATCTGGGAGACTACACGTACAATCTTGAGGTGTGGGAAACATTTTTAACCAACCTTGCCAACTCTGAAGACATGAAAGAAAATATATTTCTGCTTATAAAAATTAAAAACTGTTTTGGTAAAAGTTATAACAAAGTCAACAGACAAACAATAGATCTTGGGGGAAACTGCAATATACATGACAAAGAGTTAATACTTGTAATAATAAAAGAGTTCTCCTAATTTTCTTTTAAATGAAAGAGTCCAAAGAATAATGGGCAAAGCATATGACTAATTAAATCCCCCAAATAAATTCAATAGCCAACAAGCATTTAAAAAGATGCTCAAGTTACTAGAAATAAAAATAACACAATGAAAGTAATGATGTAATATCACTCCACACCTGTAAAATTGGCAAATTTTAAAAACAGGATAAAACTTATCACTACGTGAGTGCAGAGAGAAGGCCATTTTCATACTTCGATGGTAGAAATGTGTGAAAAGTTCTGGCTTCTTTGGAAATTAAAACTTAGAAGGAAACATTCCCTTCGTTCCATTAATATTCCTCTTGCAAATTAGTTCGACAGAAGTAAAAGCACCAGTATGCAATGATATAGGATATAGTAGCCAAAAACTGGAATAAAGTGAATGTAGATACAGCCATACCATAGAATCTTATATAGCCAATAAATATAATGAATTAAGGCTATGCCAATTGACTTACAGTTCTAGCAGGTGTTAATGAGTGAGAAATGTGTGTACAATGTCCTAATTTTATAAAACAAATAGTGTCCAAGAAAACCTTTGTCTGTGTGTATGTGTATGTGAATATATATGATCATACCGGGGTTACCCAGTTGAGGTGGGGGAAAAGGGGACTGATGTGGAAAGAGGGTGGGGAGCCAAACAGAAAGAACCAAAAAGACTATAAAGTATGTACAATATGACCACATTTAATGTTTACGTAGCCACTATGTATTATATTTAAATCTTTATAATACACATTTAAAGAAGACAAAACAAAATATAAAATAAATGATTTCAACATTCAACTCAATAAGCAAAAATTGAACAACAAAATGAACCAAAGGAAATTAGAAGGAAGGAATGAACTAATGAAAGTAGAAGCAGAAACTGATGCAACACAAAGAAAAAAGAGATTTGATAAATCAAACCAAAAGAAAATTCTTGACAAGACCAATAAAATCAAGAAAACTCCTGGAAATATTATTTTTAAAAGAGAGAAGAGAACATATACAACATAAGAAATGAAAAAGGAAATATAACTACAGACACAGAACAGTTTAACAAAATCACAAGAGACTCACATGTAACTTGATACCAATACATTATCAAATCTAGGGATAGTAGATTTCTTTCTATGAAAATATAGACCAAAATATAGACAAAAATATACCAATATTTACTGAAGAGGTGGAAAAATCTGAATCAACTGATGACCATAGACAATATTGATAGTTATTTAGTACTCTCCCTAAATGCACCAGAAAGCCCCAAACATGAAAAGCTTCTGAACTCATGGCTCATATTATCCTTACACCCAAAGTAGAAAAGATATTTAAAAAACACACATCGCATGTACACACAAGAGAACCAGACATGAAACTCGTGTGTGATATTGATTGGACTTCATTGCCTTCTCTCTATGGAAGCTTGGGCAGGCAGAGGGAAGTTTTGTCTTTGTCTCTTCAACCTCCCTATACCCCAGTCTCTAGATTCTGGAGGAGCAGCATGTGACAAAGAGGAGCAATGGACAAAACAGAACAAAATATCAACAAACAGGTCAGACCTATGAAAAGAACTGGCAATTAGCATTTGTGCTAATAACACAGATGTGAGCACAACTTACTCAGAAATGCTTCTTTGGGGCCCAGGTAGCATCACAACCATCCTAACCCGATGTCTGCACCTTCCTCCAAGCAGACTTACACCCCCACAATCCTGGCCCCTCATCAGACCCCACAGAACATGCCTTTACCTTGTGTCCACAGGTAGCTCACCGAGATCACTTTGCATATAGTCCCATGACAGTTCCACTGCACCCAGGTAGTATCTTCTGGTGGCACTAAAGCAGAATCGCAAAAGGCACAGAAAGAAGTAGGTGGAGAGCTCTATTTGCATGACTTGTTGCCACAAATGTTCAACTGAAGAAGCAAAAGGTTAATTCTTCTTTAAAATATCTTTAGCTCTCAGGAGGGGAAAAAAGTAAAATTTCTGATTTAATGAAAAGTGGCAATTTCTTTGCAGAGCATTTTAAGGAACTTTACACACTGGATGTGCTTAGCACTAAGCAGTAACCGACAGGATTGCTTCCTTTTTATCAGTGGGAAGTAGCCACAGGCAGAACTGAAGTAGGAAAAGGGAGGCTGCTAAACTTAACCCATTCACTTCTGAGAGCAGTAGAGGCATGAGAAGTCTGCTTTAATCAGAACCTTTAAGGAAAGGAGGAGAGGGATGGATAAGTCAAAGTGAACAGGAGCTTTAATTTGTGCTCCTATTCCTAGCCTACTACAACCCTCTTCCTGATTGGCAGCAGCAAGAGAAGTTCTGGATGTTGTCGAAGATTCTAGAATTCACTTGCACTAGCAAGAGTAACCAGCAACCTGTTAGTCTCTCTGCTTCTGCACTTGCCCCCCACACTGCTGCTAGTGTGAGTAATTTATAGTTTTTAAAACTATAGTTTTACATAAAACATGAGGTTAGGCAACTATTGTTTTAAAAACTATAATTTATAGTTATAATTTAAAACTATAAAGCAAATCCTACCACTCCTCTTCTCAGAATCCTCCAATGGCTTCTGACCTCCATCAGGGTAAAACCCTACATCTTTACCACGGCCTAAGTACTAGAGCATCCCACATGGTTGGCATGCCCTTTCTCCTGACCTCTGTAGTCTCATCTCACTCTGGTTATACTGGTCTCCTTACTCTTCCCTAAAATACCAAGCACACTCATGCCCCTGGACCTCAATACTTGCTATTTCTTTTCCCCTAGATTTCCACGTAGTTCCTCTCCCACAACTCCTTCGCATTTCAGCTCAAATCTTGCCTGTTGAATGAGGTTTAAATATGGAACACCACATTTATGTTGTAAGCTCTTTACCCTACCTGCATTACTGATATTTTTCTCAATAGCACTCATAACCACCTGGCATTTATTCATTTATTTATTTTGTCTTGTTTTTAACCTAACACTTTTCCGGGTTGTTTACATTTGGCCCAGGTATAGAATCTTTACATCAGAATGTAGCCATGGTGAGCTCAAACACCCTACGCAGGTTAATGTGTATTAGGGAGAGTGAGGTCTCCCACAGGGGCCTCAAAGTGTAAAAGCTTATGAGAAGAAACTTGATCAGGGTTGCTATAAAAACGTTATCATTGAGCTCAGTTCTGCACAAACAAGAATGTGTTCAGGAGCAATTGGTATACTGTTGACTGGTTTGGAAACAGGCGGCAAGAAGTCCCTTTGATAAACACTCCTCTCCAACAGGTACAAGGATGCAGAGATGACAGCTGATACTACATGCCAGGAACTATTCTAGGTGCTTTTAAATACAGGTACTACTCTTACCTTCATTTTAACTGAAGCACGGAGAGGTTAGGCAACTTCCTCGTGGTCACACAGCTTGTGAGTGGTAGCATTCAAACCCATGTACTCTGGCTCCCGAAGTCATGCTCCTAACCACTATGCTATACTTCTATGCCTCAGAACTGAAGAAATCCCAGTTCCCAATCCTCTGGGAATAACAGTGCAATGGAGGAGACAGAAAAGTAGACAGTTACAGTACAGGGTGATAAATTCTCTGCCAGGTGCTACATAGGCTATCTGATTTAATCCTCATGACAACATGGCAATGTGGATACAGATAAGGTAACTGAGGTACAGAGAGGTTAAATGGCTTGCCTACAGCCACACAACTACCGATTTATTTTTACTCAACTCCTATGGTGCTACAAAATCCTATATTAAGCAGTATAATTGAAAAGAGAAAGAAAACAATAGCACAGTGATTATAAAGAAAATAGCTTGATTGTGTCACTCCTAAAGTAGTGGATCAGATATCACTGTTTATTATCATTCACTAATTACATTTATGAATAATTTTTAAAAGTAAAGACTGGCTGTTTTAACTAACATAATAGAAACTTGCTGAATTTTCTGTTGAAGATATATTTTGAAGTCAGTTTTATTAAGTATAACTCACATGTAAAATTCAAAAGAAAAATTAAATACATAAATAAAATGTGTCTTCCTCCACTAAAAGAGTAGGGCACATCGCAGGAGCCGATAAATATTTGTTCAATGTTTACATGAGCAAACACAGTCACTCAGCCGCCTTTATTTTCAGTGAGTCATAGGTAAAATATTCTTCACCAGGTGAGGATTGAGTCGCAGTCGCGTCAGGAACTCGCCTCCACGTACTTAGCGAGCGAGCCCCGACGGCCGCGGTTGGTGGAGGGGGGAAAATGGGGGACAGTGGGGGGTGGTTTGGGGAGACTGAGGTGGGGAGTAGGGGGAGAACTAGGGAGGGAGCCTCACCCCCGGGAAGCTTTCTGCGCACGCGCATCTCGGTGCATCTGTTGGGCGGGGCTGCGGGGCCTGTGACACCGCCCGCTGAGCTCTGTGATGTAGCCGCTTGCGGAGACTGGAAGCAGGAGCGGCGCGCCCGGCCCGCCCTCTTCCGCTGCCGCTGTGGGAATGGAAACATCTGCCCCACGTGCCGGAAGCCAAGTGGTGGCGACAACTGAGCGCCACTCCGCGGCCTGCCGCGCAGATCCTCTGCGTGTGTCCTCGCGAGACAAGCTCACCGAAATGGCCGCGTCCACTCAAGGTAAGGGCGGGCGCGCGCGCGGCCGGCGCCGCGGGGAGCCGCCTTCCTGGGCTCCGGAAGGGGAAGGGCTCAGCGCCCGCCAGTCCCGACCGAGCTCCCCCGGGAGCCAAAGCGGCGCGGGGACGGGGAGGGCGCTTGGGGCTCGCCCCTGGCCCATCCGCTCCCAGGGTCCAGCCAAGGTCACGCGCGTGTCTGGGGCCTAACCACCCCGGTGTGTCGTCTCCAGTGGAGCTCACCCAGCCTTCCGGCGCCGCCCCCGGCAGCTGAAGCACGGAAACGTTCTGTCCCTGTTCTCGAAAGCGGTCTGGCTTCTTTGTCCCTTTGGACGTTCATCTCAAATGCCTCATGGCGTCGTTCCGTGTACAAGGCACCTCCCCAATTGCTTTATTGTTGGTTTTGAAAAACTAGCACATATGGGATGGTACTTAAGAATAGCCTTCTGTTTAGTCGGCGTAGTCAAAGATTCCGTGTAATTCGCAGTGGAGCACGTCTTTAAGTTATACTTCTTACCCTATTTTGAATGCTTAGGTTGTATTTAATTTAGTACTGACTCACAGGATCCCATTGCTAAACAGAGCCATGATCGAAAACTCAATTATATAAAAGTAAAATTACATAAAGTATGTTAAAGGCAGTGGAAATACTAAAAACTCATCACTTTTATTATTTACCATCTTTTATTGTTACTTTGCTTTTGGGGTTATTTATACATCTATTGTATCTCTGTGGAGGAGATACTATACTATGGTGCTCTACTGTGCATCTCTTCCCAACTCTGGGTTCAGTGGTGTCACAATTCAGTAATGTCATGCTCACGATGAATGAATACACAATGGAAATTGGCTACACTACAAATCAGCCCTTGCCTAAAGCCAACTGTTAAACATTTTACCAGCGCACCGCTAAATTTTAGATGACTCTGGGAAGGTGGAATGTGCAATGTGATAATTATGTATTTACCTGCAGAGCAGACTTCTCTTATTGACTTTAAACGTATAGGTCGATTAGGTATTTGCACCTAGGAAATTGTTGTGAGAAATTTTGAGGTTAAGATGAATTTTAATTGTTATCACAGTGATGATCACATAATACTGTGATCATTGATTTTGTGGGCTCATAAACGTGGCTAGTGGCTGACTTTGTCTCTCATAGTGCTTAGCAGTGTTTGACCAATGACTGACCAAATATCTCGCATTTAATCCACCTTCCCCCCTACTCTCTTTTTTAGGGACTAGATCTGTCATTCAGGCTACAGCACAGTGGCACAATCATAGCTCACTGCAGCCACAACTGGGCTCAAGCGATCCTCCCACCTCAGCCTCTAATTCCCCCTTTTGACTGGAGCCACCTGTTGATCTAAGGGGCTTGGTCAAATTACATTAAAACAAAACTGTAATGTTTTGCTGTTACATTAGAAAAATTATTTTTTTAGAAAACTATTTTTTAGAAAAATAAATTATTTAACTACTTGTGAGGCCATGGGGTACTCAAACATCCATATTTTGTCTGCTAAATGGGCATCTGTGATGTATCCTGAATGAATTCTTGAATATTTTGTGTATAGTTTAAGGTAGAGGTTGAGAGTAGTTTTTTTTTTTTTTTTAAATATGTAGTAGTTGTAACATCACTTGTTGTTTCCTTCATTTAATTACCTTGCTGCTGTGTTATTAAAAATCAAATGACTATATGTGTGGATCTATTTCTGGATTCTTGATTCTCTTCCATTGCTATATTTGGGTATCCTTGGGTCAGTTTGACAGTATTGAATGTCATCGCTTTATAAGTCTTGAAATTAAGGGAGTTGTATATTATACTGTAGCTTTATAATAAGCCTTGAAATTCCTTGAACCCTCCTCTTTCCCCTGCCCGCCCCCGCCCCCAGGATTATTCTGGCCGTTTGTGGCAGTTTGTATTTTCCTGATTGCAGCAATATTTACGATTCCTCGTGGTCTTTTTCCTAGTGACTTTGACACTCCTCCCACCCAGGGGTGGGGTCTATATTCCCTCTTCATGAATCTGGATGGGAGCTTGTGACTGACTGCCTGTTCCTACAGAATGTAGTGGAAGTAATAACTGCATTTGCTCTCTCCCTTTCTTGGGACTTTCACCTCCTGAACTCTGCTCCTATGCTGTGAGGAAGCCTAGACTGATTCACAAAGAGTAGCTGCCTGTCTATCTGAATAAGTGTAGAGTCTTCAGACCCAGCCTGTATATCTTCTGGCTAAAGCCTCAGACATCATGAAACAAAGACAAACCACAGTGCCGTGACTGAATTCCTGATAGAATCTGAGAGCATAATATATGATTGTTTTGCTTCATGAAGTTTTGGAGTAATTGGTTGTACAGCCGAAGTAACTGGAACACAGCTGGGTTTTTTTGTATCTTCATATGAATTTTAGAACCAGTTTGTCAATTACATAAAACTTACTTTTTTGTTGGGTGCGGTGGCTCACGCCTGTAATCCCAGCACTTTGGGAGGCCGAGGCAGGTGTATCAGCTGAGGTCGGGAGTTCGAGACCAGCCTAACCAACATGGAGAAACCCCGTCTCTACTGAAAATACAAAAAATTAGCTGGGCGTGGTGGCGCATGCCTGTAATCCCAGCTACTTGGGAGGCTGAGGCAGGAGAATCACTTGAACCTGGGAGGAGGAGGTTGCGGTGAGCCGAGATTGCGCCATTGCACTCCAGCCTGGGCAAAAAGAGCAAAACTCCATCTCAAAAACAAAAAACAAAAAAACAAGAAAAAAAACCTACTTTTTAATTGGGATTGTATTGAATATATAGATCAATATATGGAGAGAACGAACATCTTAAAAATATTGAGTCTTGCAAAACATAAACATAGTATATCCCTGTTATTTTAGGTCATCTTCAATTTCTTTGCAGTGTTTTGTAGTTTACAGTGAAGAGGTCTTGTGCATCTTTCATTGAATTTATTCCAACATAATTTTTGCAATTAAAATTATTTTGTTTTCCAGTTCATCATTTCTAATATGTAAAAATTCAAATGACTTTTTAATATTGGTCTTATAATCTGTGACCTTGCTTCTGGTACCTTTTTGTAGATTTTTCTGGGTTTTCTATATACACAGTTATATTATCTGCCAATGAAGACAGAATTATTATTGTACCTCCTTTCTAATCTCTTTGACTTTTATTTCTTTTCTTCTATTGTACTGGCTAGGAACTCCAGTACAGTGCTGCGCGAGGTGGCTCACACCTGTAATCCCAGCACTTTGGGAGGCTGAGGAGGGAGGATCACTCGGGGCCAGGAGTTCCAGACCAGCTTAGGCAACAAAGTGAGACCTCCTGTCTACAAAAAAAAAAAAAAAATCAGTTGGTCACAGTGGTGCACAGCTGTAGTCCAGCTACTGGGGAGGCTGAGGTGGGAGGATTGCTTGAGCCCAGAAGTTTGAAATTGCAGTAATCTGTGATAATGCCACTGCACTCCGATGTGGGTGATAGAGTGACACCCTGTCTCAAAACAAAACAAAACAAAACAAAAAGCAGTTGAATAAATTTTAGGGAAAGGAAAGTGTTCCATATTTCACCATCAAGTATGATGTTAGTTGTATATTTTTCATAGATGTCCTATATCAGATTGAAGAAATTCCCTTCTATTCCTGTGTTCTACTTTTTATTCTGTTTTTTTCTTTGATTTTGAAGTATAAAATTTCTGTAATTATTATTTTGTACAGTAAGTATTCATTTAGATTTATCCAGCTATTTACCCATTCCAGTGTCCGTCATTCCTTTCTGCATTTCCAGACTTCCATGTGGCATCATTTGTTGCCAGGCCGAATGTTACTTCTATCCCATTCTTTCTAATCTTCTGGAACTCCGATTACATATATGTTTAATCTTTTGAGCAGTTTTCGAACATTGTTATTTGCTTACTTCAGCATCTTGATCGTCACTGTTCTATTTCTTTTTTTTTTTTTGAGGCTGGGTCTCGCTGTGTGTAATCTTGGCTCATTACAACCTTCGCTACCTGCGTTCAAGTGATTTTCCTGTCTCAGCCTCCCGGGTAGCTGGGACTACAGGCGCGCACCACCACGCCCAGCTAATTTTTGTATTTTTAGTAGAAACAGGGTTTCACTATGTTGGCCAGGCTGGTCTTGAACTCCTGACTTCGAGTGATCCGCCCCCTGGGCTTTCCAAAGTGCTGGGATACAGGTGTGAGCCACCATGCCTGGCCTGCTTCTATTTCGTTTATTTAAACAAATTTTGTTTCTTTATATGGCTTTGCCTTTGCATGGGTAGTAGTAATTTTCTATTGTTTATTGTATTATGTGTGAAAAGATTGTACAGACTCCATGCCAGATGAAGTTGATCATTTGAGGTCAATTTTACAGTAAACAGCTTTGAATAGTACATTGCTGACATTTCATATCAGACGTTTCTTAGTGCGGTGTTTCCAGGGAAACAGGGCTGGGTATAGTAGGGGAGCCTGACATTATCTTCCCACAGAGAAAGGGATTGACATTTTGTTAATTCTTCCTCCAAGCTTGGGCAAATCACTTAACTTTGGAACCTTCATTTCATTTTTTTTTTTTTTTTTTCTGACACAGAGTTTCACTCTTGTTGCCCAGGCTGGGGTGAAATGGCGCAATCTCACCTCACTGCAACCTCTGCCTCCCCGGTTCCAGTGATTCTCCTGCCTCAGCCTCCCGAATAGCTGTGATTACAGGCGCGTGCCACCACGCCCAGCTAATTTTTGTAGTTTTAGTAGAGACGGGGTTTCGCAGTGTTGGCCAGGCTGGTCTTGAACTCCTGACCTCAGGTGATCTGCCCACCTCGGCTTCCCAAGGTGCTGGGATTACAGGCGTAAGCCACTGTGCCCGGCGCCTTTTTTTTTTTTTTTTTTTTTTTTTTTTTTTAGGTGGAGTCTCATTCTTGTTGCCCAAGCTAGAGTGCAATGGTGTGATCTTGGCTCACCACAACCTCCACCCCTCAGGTTCAAGAGATTCTCCTGCCTCAGCCTCCCGAGTAGCTAGGATTACAGGCGTGTGCCACCACCTCCGGCTAATTATGTATTTTTAATAGAGGTGGGGTTTCTCCATGTTAGTCAGACTGGTCTTGAACTCCTGACCTCAGGTGATCTGTCTGCCTCCAGCCTCCCAAAGTGCTGGGATTACAGGCGTGAGCCACCGTTCCTGGCTTTCATTTCTTAATTATAAAATTGAGTTAATAAGTAGTACCTACCTTATTCTTTGGATTTAATTAGATATACATGATTAATGTTTAGCACATTGCCTAGTAAATAGTAAGAGCTCAATTAAACATTACCTCTCATCTTCATTATCACTGGAGATCTACGTAGTACTTAGAAAATTTGTGGATTACTGAATAGCATTGAGTTACTCCTGAAGAGAAGGGGCAAATTTGTTTCATTTGGGATGCATTACTGGCAGTTTTTTGTAGGTCTTCTTGGATTGATTTATTTATTTGAGATGGAGTCTTGCTCTGTTGCCCAGACTGGAGTGTAGCGGCGCTATCTCGGCTCACTGCAACCTTTGCTTCCTGGGTTCAAGCAATTCTCGTGCGTCAGCCTCCCGAGTAGCTGGGATTACAGGCACCCGCCACCACGCCTGGCTAATTTTTGTATTTTTAGTAGAGATGGGGTTTCGCCATTTTGGCCAGACTGGTTTCGAACTCCAGACCACGGGTGATTCGCCCACCTCGGCCTCCCAAAGCGCTGGGATTACAGGCGTGAGCCACCATTCCCAGCCTTTTTTGTTATTTTTAAATTTGAGAGGACAAACTAGAGGACTAATTCTAGATTTTCTAGGTTTTTCCCTCTAATATAGACATTAGCATTTGCTGATTTTAGTCTGATTTTCCAAAATTGTAACTTAGAATAAATTTACTATTTAAAATACAATATTTGGAGGTTTCGTATTATATCTATCTCTGTTTCTTTAAATGTATTTTAATCTAGTTAGGTATGGTAGTGATTTCTTATAAAAGTAAATATTTTCTTATTTAACATATTATTTCTTGTAGGAAACTTTGACGGAAATTTTGAGTCACTGGACCTTGCGGAATTTGCTAAGAAGCAGCCATGGTGGCGTAAGCTATTCGGGCAGGAATCTGGACCTTCAGCAGAAAAGTATAGCGTGGCAACCCAGCTGTTCATTGGAGGTGTCACTGGATGGTAAGTGATGTGAAAGATGTCCATTGTCTTTTGTGCATGATTTAGTATTGCAGTTATAGGTACCATCATCTCCTTTAACCAATGAAAACACATTGGCTTTTGTGAAATTGGTCACTTAATGTGTAGCGTGTGTCTAAACATCATCTTAAAGTGCCATTTAATGGTTATTCATAATGATTGTTTGCTATATGCCAGGTTCTGTTTGAAGTATTTACATAGATATCTCATTTCCTTCTCATAACTCTGGAATTAGTACTGTTATTTTCTATCTTCATTTTATAGAAACTGAGGCTCAGAAAGATTAGTTTGCCCAAGGTCACATAGCTGGTAACTGGTAGAATAAAGAGCTAACTACTTATTAGCTATGTCAGATGATAACTTAATATGATACAGCTTATGGTTTCATTTGTAATAAATTCAAAAAATGTTAATAGCAAATTTCATAGGTGAATATTGAATCCATTAATCTCATAGACTCTTTACATTTGAAAAATTTTATAGCACCATATAGCAAATATAGAACAGCGCATATAACAGATGTACATTTTAGCAGATACTTAGAGTGAACACCTATGTAACAACTGCTCAGGTTAAAAAAATGTGGTGCACCCTAGAAACTCAAGAGGTTGTTATGCAGTTATTTCATTGCTTTTCTTTGTAGTTTTAACACCAGTTATGTCACTAAATAACATACTGTGGTTTACCTGGTTTCCAGATTAAAGTAAATGCAATCAGTATGTATTCTTTTGAGTCTTGCTTTTTTTGCTCAACCTGATGTTTCATATGTTCAACTACTTTGTGTATAGTTGTAGTTTCTTCACTTTCATTTGTATTTTGAGTTCCATTATATGACTATACCATAGTATATTGATTGAGTTGATGACTGATATTTGAGTTGCTTCCATTTTTGGCTAATACTATGCTGATATGAGTATTAGATTTCCCGGTGTATATATGCATACATTTCTGTAGGGTCTGTACCTAGAAATTGCCAGGTAATGGGTATAGGTATCTTTAGCTTCACTAAATAATGTCAAACCACCTTCCAAAACTGTTTTTAACAGTTTACAGTCCCAACAAGGACTGAATGAACCTGTTGTTGTACATGGCGGCACTTGATTTTGCCAGGTTATTAAATTTTTAAAAAATTAGTTAATTTTTCCTTAGCAAGGTAATCCAATTAAATCCAGACTGTTAACATTTTGCCAAGTCTGGTAGTTAGGTAGTAGTATTTCATGGTGGCTTCATTTACATTTCCCTGAGTAGGAGTGACATTGATCAACTTTTACGTATGTTTGTGACCATTTGGATCTCCTCTTTCAGTTCCACTCTAGTCTTTTTCCTCTGAAGTTGTCACTCTTTCCCTTGTTAAGCTGTAAGAGTTCTTTATATATTCTGAATATTCTCAGTCCTTTGTTAGTTGTGTGTATTACAGATATTTTCACTCATTCTATGGTTATCTTTTCATTTTATGGTATCTTTTGATGAACTGAAGATCTTATTTTTAATATAGTCAATTTTATCAATCTTAACCTTAATGGTTAGTGATTTTTATGACTTATTTAAGTAATCTTTGCCTACCCCATGTTTCAGAACTTTTATTATTTGACCTTTCACATTTAGATTTATTATCCACCTGGAATTGTTTTTGTGCTCGGTATGTGGTAGATTCCTCTTTTCTTCCCCATGTGGAATACCCATTTGTCCCAACTTAATTTATTGCAAAAGCTATCCCTTTCCCCGTTGCTTTATGTGAGTGTGTGTGTGCATGCATATTTGTGTGTCTGCTATCTTATTCTTTAGGAACATCTTGGCTATTTTCTTTATCTCTTAGTTTTTAAGTTTAATAAATAGGTATATTATAAGTTGCACATATTTAAAGTATACAATTTGATACATTTTTACATATGTACATGCCCATAAAACCATCACCACAGTCAAGATAATGAACATATCTATCACTTCAAAAGCTGCTTTGTACCTCTTTGTAATCCCACGCTCTTTCCTTCATGCCATGCTCCCACCACTGATCTGCTTTCTATTACTATAGATTACTTGACGTTTTCTAGATTCTTTTTAGAAGTGGAATTACATAGTATATATTCTTTTTTGCCTGGCTTCTTTTATTCACCATAATAATACATTTTTTTGTTTTGAGATGGAGTCTTGCTTTGTTGCCCAGACTGGAGTGCAGTGGCGCGATCTTGGCTCACTGCCTCCTGGGTTCAAGCAATTCTCCTGCGTCAGCCTTCGCCATAATAATTTTGAGATAATCTGTACTTTTCTGTTTATCAATAGTTCATTCCTTTTTATTGCTAAGTAGTACTCTGTTGTATGGATGTACAACAATCTGTTTCTCCATCCACCTTTGATGCACATTTGAGTATTTTTTTTTCATTGTTTGGCTATTACAAATAAAACTTCAAGTTTGTGTCCGAGTCTTTGTATGAACATATGCTTTCATTTCTTTTTGGTAAATATCTAGGAATAGTATGGCTGAGTCACGTAGTAAGTGAATGTTCTAAATTTACAAGTACCTGCCAGTTTTTAAAGTGCCTGTATCATCTTACATCTCCACCAGCAATGTGTGAGGGTTCCAGTTCCTCTGCATCCTCACTAACACTTGGTATTATCTTTTTGATTACAGCCATCTTAGTGGGTATGAAGTTGGATCTCATTGTGGTTTGAATTTGCATTTCTCTAATGACTAATGATGTTGAACATTTTCATGGGCTTATTTTTTGCCATTCGTATATCTTTGGTGACTTATTTGTTCAAATCTTTTCCACATATTTTTATTGGGTTGTTGGTTTTCTTTCATTGCTGAATTGTGAGAGTTCTTTAAATATTCTAGATAGAAGTCTTACATATGTGATTTGCAAATACATTACTTCTGTGTAGCTTTTCATTATCTGAACTGTACCTTTAAAAGAGCAGAAGTTCTTAATCTTGAAGTGCAACTCTTTTGTAGCTCCAGCTTTTGGTGTCATGTCTGAGAATATTTGCTTAATCCAGGGTCACCAAGATTTTCTCTCGCTTTTTCTAGATGGTATATAGGTTCAGATTTTATATTTAGTTCTGTGATCAATTTTGGTTTACTTTTTGTATATGGTATAAGGTAGGAATCCAAGCTTTTTTTGCATATGGATATCTAGTTGTGCCCACATTTGTAAAAAAGACTATCTTTTTCTCCACTGAATTGCCTTTACACCTATGTTGAAAATCAGTTGACTGTATGTTTTTGAGCTCTTTGTACTGCCAAATTGTTTTTCATCAAAGCTATTTTGAGTATTCTAGGTATTTAGCATTTCCATGTGAATTTTAGAATTAGCTTGGTGCCAGTTTCTGCCAGACACCTGATGAGATTTTGACTGGGATTGCGTTGATCCATAAACATTGGTGTCTCTCTCCAGTTTGTTTAGGTTTTCTTTAATTTCTCTCAGCAATGCTTATAGATCTTACACATCTTATATCAGATTTATCCCTAAGTATTTCATATTTTAAAAATTTTTTGACAGTAAAAAGATACAAATTAACTCAGCCAAGGGAAGAGGCACATGGAATAGGGTCCTGTGGAGTCTTTATATTTCTTTCTTTCTTTTTTTTTTTGAGACATAGTCTTGCTCTCTCACCCAGGCTAGAGTGCAGTGGTGTGATCTCGGCTTACTGCAACCTCTGCCCTCCGGGTTCAAGCAATTCTCCTGCTTCAGCCTCCCAAGTAGCTGGGACTACAGGTGTGAACTGTCACCCCAGGCTAATTTTTGTATTTTTAGTAGAGTCAGGGTTTTGCCATATTGTCCAAGCTGGTCTCGAACTCCTGACCTCAAATGATCTGCCTGTCTTGGCCTTCCAAAGTGTTGGGATTACAGGCATAAGCCTCCACACCCAGCTGAGTCTTTACATGTAAAATAGGTTTCTTGTAGTTTCCATATAGGTGGTTGTTAATTTTTTAGAATCCAATTTGACAATCTCTTCCTTTAAATTAGGGTGCTTAGACTATTTACATTTAAGTTTATTTTAAAAATTCTTTTAATTGACTAGTAAAAATTTAGGCTGTGTGCAGTGGCTCACACCTTTAATATCAGCACTTTGGGAGGCCGAGGCGGGTGGATCGTTTGAGCTCGGGAGTTTGAGACTAGCCTGGGCAACATGGTGAAACCCCATCTCTACAAAAAATACAAAAATTACCTGGGCGTGGTGGTGTGCACCTGTGGTGCTAGCTACTTGGGAGGCTGAAGTGGGAGGACGGCTTGAACCTGGGAGGCAGAGGTTATAGTAAGCCAAGATCGTGCCACTGCACTCCATCCAGCCTGGGTGACAGAATGAGACCCAGTCTCAAAAAGGAAACAAAACAACACAAAAATTGTATATAATTGTATATACATGATGTTTTGATATATGTATACATTGTGGAATGGCTAAATCAAGCGATTTAACATGTATTACCTCACATACTTACCATGTTTTTGTGGTGAGAACACTTAAAATCTACTCTTGTACCTATTTTCAAATATATAATATGTTGCTATTAACTGTAGTCACCACGATATACAGTAGATATCCTACACTTCTTTCTCCTAACTGGAATTTTTGTGTCCTTGACCAACATTTCCCCAACCGCCCACCCCACAACCTTTGGTCACCACCATTCTCTATTTCAATGAATTTGACATTTTTAGATTCCACATATAAGTGAGACCATTTGGTATTTGTCTTTCTTTTCCTGACTTATTTTACTTAGCATAATGTCCTACAGGTTAATCCATGTTGTCACAATGTCAAGATTTCCTTTTTAAGGGTCGAACAGTATTCCATTATGTAATATACCACATTTTCATTATCCATCTGTTGATGGACGCTTAAGTTGTATGTATCTTGGATATTGTGAATAGTTGCAGTGAACATGGTAATGCAGATACCTCTTTAATGTACTGACTTCATATCCTTTGGCTGTATACCCAGTAGTGTGATTGCTGAATCATATGTTATTAGTTCTACGATTTTTAATTTATTGAGGAGTGTCCATACAGTTTTCCGTAATGGCTCTACTAATTCACATTCCTACCAACAGTGTACAAAAATTTCCTTTTCTCTGCATCCTCACCAACACTTGCTATCTCTTGTCTTTTTGATGATAGCCATCCTAACAGGTGTGAGGTGATAACTCATTGTGGTTTGCATTTTTCTCATGATTAGTGATGTTGAGCATTTTTTTCATATACCTTATTTATTGGCCATTTGTATGTTTGTATGTCTTCTTTTGAGAAATGTCTATTCAGGTCCTTTGCCCATTTTTTAATCAGGTTATATTTTTACAATTGAGTTATTTAATCCCTTGTATATCTTTTATATTAACCTCTTATCAGATGTATGGTTTGCAAATATTTTCTTCCATTCTTTAGGCTGTCTCTTCACTCTGTTGATTCCTTTGCTGTACAGAAGCTTTTTAGTTTGATGTAATCCCATTTGTCTATTTTTGCCTTTTGTTGCCTTTGCTTTTCGGGTCATATCCAAAAAATCTTTGTGCAGACCAGTGTCATGGAGTTTTCTCCCTGGTTTCTTCTAGTAGTTTTACAGTTTCAGGTCTTATATTTAAGTATTTAACCTGTTTCCAGTTGATTTTTGCAACGGTTTGAGATGAGGGTCTCTTTTGCGTGTGGATAAACAGTTTGCCTAGGACCATTTTTTGAAGAGACTGTCCTTTCCCTGTTGTGTGTTCTTGGCATCTTTGTCAAAAATCAGTTGGCTGTAAATACATGGATTTATTTCTGGGCTCTCTATTCTGATCCGTTGGTCTATGTGTTTGTTTTTAATGCCAGGACCATGTTGTTTTGGTTACTATAGCTTTGTAGTATATTTTGAGATCAGGTAGTATGATGATGCCTCCAACTTTGTTCTTTTTACTGAAGATTGCTTTGGCTATTAGGGGTCTTTTGTACTTCCCTGTGAATTTTAGGATTTTTTTTCTCTTTCTGTGAAAAGTATCATTGGAATTTTGATGTGGATTGCATTGAATCTGTAGATTGCAAGTGGGATGTTTGTTTTTGTTATTATTGGGTTAAAATTACCATCTTGGTATTTAATCTGTTCTTTGTTTTCATTTTTTGGTTTCTTTTGGATCAAGTATTTGTGTGTGTGTATGTGCATAATATAAGTATATATGTTATATATGTGTGTACATATATACTGAGATGAAATTCACATAACATAAAACTAACCATTTTGAAGTTTATAGTTCAGTACAACTTAGTACATTCACAATATTGTACGACCACTATCTCTATATAGTTTTAAAATGCTTTTATCACCTCCAAATAAAACTGAGTACCCATTGAGCAGTTACTCCTAATTCTTCCCTCCTTCAACTCCTGGCAACCACAGTGTGCTTCCTGTCCTTATGGACTGACCTATTCTGAACATTTAATATAGATTGAATTATGCAACGGGTGAACTTTTGTATTTGGCTTCTTTCACTTAGCATAATGCTTTTGAGGTTCATCCATGTTATAGTGTATATATATTGCTACTTCATTCCTTTTTATAGCTCAGTAGGATTCCACTGTATGTATATGCCACAATTTGTTCATCCATTCATCTGTTGGTGGACATTTGGGGTGTTTCCACCTTTTTTGACTGTTGTGAATAATGCTGCTATGAACATTGGGTAGAAGTATTTTTTGAATACCTATTTTTAGGTCTTCTTTTTTTTTGTATTTACCCAGGAGTGGAATTGTTGGGTCATACGATAATTCTATGTTTACTTTTTTGATGACTCACCTAACTTTTGGGCATCTTTTCATGTACTTGCTGGCCATTTGTATATCTTCTCCGTATAAATGTCAACTCAAGTCCTTTGCCCATTTTTAATTGGATTTGTCTTTTTGTTATTGAGTTGTAAGAGTTCTTTATATGTTCTGGATTCTAGACCCTTACCAGACACGATTTGCAAATATTTTGTCCTGTTCTCTAACTTGTTTTTTCACTGTTTTGATAATGTTCTTTGATACAAGAAAGTTTTTAATTTTGATGAAGTCCAATTTATTTTTAATTTTGATGAGGTCCAATTTATTTATTTTGTTGCTTCAATCAAATATTTTCAATTCCATTTTCATAATTTCATTTTCATGGATATTTTCATAATTACATTTACATCCTTTGTTAGCTTATTCGCTACAATTGTTCATTGTGTAATTTTAGTGGTTGCTTTAGGGTTTATAGGAGACATCTTCTACTTATAGTCTGCCTTCAAGAAATCTACCGCTTCATATATGATATAACAGTATGCTTCCATTTTCCCCTTCCCCCTTTGTTTTCATTGCTATAGATCTTACTTTTACATGTCTTATAAATCCATAATACATTCTTATTATTTTTGCATTAAATACTGAATTTTTATAGTTTTTAATAACAAGAAGGAAGCCTTTCATATTTCTCTCCATAATTTCCATTTCTTGTGCTCTTCATGCCTTTGTGTGGATCCTGATTTCTATATGATATCATTTTCCCCTGCCTGAAAACTTCCTTTAACATTTCTTGTATTGCTGGTCTGCTGGGGATATTTTTTTTTCCAGTTTTTGTATCTGTGAAAAAGGTCTTTATTTCATCTCTGTTTTTGCAAGATCACTTAGTATAGAATTCTAGAGTGACAGGGTTTTTTTTTTTTTTTCAGTACATTGAAAATGTTACTTCATTGTCTTTTAGCTTTGTATTATTTTCTGTGGGAAATGTGTTTACTCCAAACTTTATTCCTCTTTACCTAATACCTCTTTTTTCCCCCTTCAGGCTCCTTTTAAGATGTTCTCTAGGCCGGGCGCGGTGGCTTACGCCTGTAATCCCAGCACTTTGGGAGGCCAAGGCGGGCAGATCACGAGGTCAGGAGATCGAGACCATCCTGACTAACACAGTGAAACCCTGTCTCTACTAAAAATACAAAAAATTAGCCGAGCTTGGTGGCAGGCGCCTGTAGTCCCAGCTACTCGAGAGGCTGAGGCAGGAGAATGGCGTGAACCCGGGAGGCAGAGCTTGCAGTGAGCCGAAATCCGCCACTGCACTCCAGCCTGGGTGACAGAGCGAGACTCCATCTCCAAAAAAAAATAAAAAGTAAAAAATAAAAAAATAAAAAAAAAAGATTTTCTCTTTACCATTTATTTTAAGCAGTTTGATTAGGTTGTACCTTGCTATAGTTTTCTTTCTTTCTTTCTTTCTTTCTTTCTTTCTTTCTTTCTTTCTTTCTTTCTTTCCTCTCTTTCTTTTCTCTCTTTCTTTCTCTCTTTCTTTCTCTTTCTTTCTTTCTTTCTTTCTTTCTTTCTTTCTTTCTTTCTTTCTTTCTTTCTTTCCCTCTTTCCCTCTTTCCCTCTTTCCCTCTTTCCCTCTTTCTCTCTTTCTCTCTTTCTTTCTTTCTTGACAGACTCTTTCTCTGTCACCCAGGCTGGAGTACAGTGGCATGATCTCAGCTCACTGCAACCTCCACCTCCGAGGTTCAGGTGATTCTCGTGCCTCAGCCTCCAGAGTAGCTGGGATTACAGACATGCGCCACTGCACCCGGCTAAGTTTTGTATTTTTAGTAGAGATGAGGTTTCACCATGTTGGCCAGGCTGGTCTCAAACTCCTGACCTCAGGTGATCCTCTTGCCTCAACCTTCCAAAGTGCTGCGATTACAGGTGTGAGCCACCATGCCTGGCCTTCTTTGTCTCTTTTGCTTAGATTTCATTGAGCTTTTTGGATCTGTAGATATATAGTTTTCTTGAAGCTTGGAATATTTTCTGTCCTCCTTCAAATATTTTTTTCTGTCCTCCTTCAGTGATTCCAGTTACACATTTATTAGGCTGTGTGAAGTTTTTCCACAATTCATTAATACTGTTTACTTTTTTAAAACTTTATTTTGAGATAATTGTAGATTCACATGCAGTTAGAAATAATCCAGAGAGGTCTTATGCCCATTCCCCAATTCCCCCCATGGTAACATCTTGTATAACTATAGTTCAGTATCATAACCACTTTCATTTTTTTATCTCTTTTCTATTTCATTTTTGATAGTTTTTATTGCTATTTCATGAAGTTTATTAATCTTCTACAGTGTCTAAACTGCTATATATTTCATCTCAGACATTGTAGTTTTTATTTCTAGAAGTTTGATCTGCATCTTTTTTTTGAGACTGTCTTGCTCTGTTGCTTAGGCTGGAGTGCAGTGGCACAATCACAGCTCACTGCAACTTCTACCTCCTGGGCTCAAGAGATCCACCCACCTCAGCCTCCCGAATGGTGGAACTGCAGGTGCATGCCACCATGCCTGGCTAATTAAAAAAAGTTATTTTTAGAGAGATGAGGACTCACTATGTTGCCCAGGCTGGCCTTAAACACCTGGGCTCAAGCAATCCTCTTGCCTTGGCCTCCTAAAGTACTGGGATTACAGGCATGAGCCACTGTACCCAGCCAAGATTTGCATGTTTTTAAAAGAGCTTCCTTGCCTCTACTTATTATGTGCAGTCTTTTCTCTAGCTTCTTGAACATATTGAATATAATTGTAATAACTTTTAATGCTTTTGTCTACTAATTTTGTCATCAGTATCATTTCTGGGTTTCTTTTAGTTGATTTTTTTTTTTTATCATGGTTCATATTTTTCTGCCTTGCAAGCCTGGTAGTTTTTAATTAGATGGTAGATATTATGAATTTTATTTCATTGGGTGCTAGATATTTTTTATTCTTATAGATGTGCTTGATTCTTGTTCTTGGATCCAGTTACTTAGAAATTGCTTGATCTTTTTGGGTCTAGCTTTATTATTAGGCTTTATTAAAAATGCATGTTTTGTTTTAAAAAGAGAAAAAGCCAGGTGTTATAAACAGTGCAACATTTTTTGTAACAGCAAAAATCTGTAACCATTCTAAATATGTATCAGTGACTCTGATTATACTTTAGTAAGTCTGAACAGTGGAACGCTCTTAAAATGGACCCTTATGATTTATTTACTGGTCCTACCAACCTTCCAATTTCAGAGTTGCTTCAGAAATATACTGCCTGACATCTAACTTTTGTTTAAAAAAGATTAAGTCTTATGAGGTTCTCCATGCATTGTTGTATTTGTAGTTCTTTCTCTTACTGAGCTGAAATGTAATAAGGGGAGAACAGTAGACAATGAGGGTAGTGAGGTAATGGGAGACAAGATGTTAAGTGTAAGGCTTTAACTTTCTCTCTTAGTGAGGAGGGAAGCTACTGGAAGGTTATGAGCAGAAGTGTACCTTGATCTTACATTTTAGAGCGCAGGGGTCAGCGAAATTTTTCTGAAAAGAGCCCATATGGTAAATATTGTAGGCTTTATGGGTCACACAGTCTCCGTTGCAACTTGATTTACAAAGAGATGTCTGGCAGGATTTGGCTCCCAGGCTGCGGTTTGTCGTCCCCTGTTTTAGGATTGTATGGTGTGCTATATTGAGAATAGATTCTAGGGGGCAAAAGTGGAGGTAAGGAGTCCAGATGAGGAGCTGTAACAGTAACCTACATCAGAGATCATGGTATACACCCAGCAGATAGAAAGTGAATACACAGAGCAAAGAGGTTCTAGGACTGAGTCTTGGGACAACCTAACATTCAAAAGTCAGAAAGAGGAAGCAAAATTGTCTGATAAGGAATGGCCAGTGATATATGAGGAAAACCAAGAGAGAATGGTATTCCAGAGCAGAAAGATGTCAAGAAGGAGAGTACAATAGCAGAATAACAAATAACCTGATAAAACATGGGCAAAAGACCTGAACAGACATTTCCCCAAGGAAGGCATGGAAATGGCCACCAGAGGTATATGATGCTTAGCATCACCAGTGATCAGGGAAATGCAAATTAAAACCACAATGAGATATCACCTGACACCTGTTAGAATGGCTGTTATCAAAAAGAAAGATAATTGTTGATGAGGGTGTGGAGAAAAAGGAACCCTAGTACACTGTTGGCGGGAATGTAAATTGCTACAACCATTATGGAAAACAGTATGGAGGTTCCTAAAGAAATTAAAATTAGAACTACCATGCAACCCAGCAATTCCTCTTCTGAGTATAAATCCCAAGGAAATGAAATCACCACCTCATAAAGATACCTGCCCTCTCATGTTCAGTGCAGCATTAGTTTACGGTAGCCAAGATAAGGAAACATCCTAAGTGTCCATCAATGGATGAATGGATAGAGAAAATGTGTATACAATGGGATACTATTTAGCCTTAAAAAAGGAGATTGTGCTGTTTGCCATAGCATAGATTTGGGAGGACATTATGCTAAGTGAAATAAGACACAGAAAGACAAAATACTGCACGATCTCATATGTGTGGGGAAAAAGTCATATATACAGACAGTGCTATAATGTAATAAATATAAATATAAAGAAATAAAACTGGTTACCAGGGATAGGATGGGAGGAAATGGGAAGATGTAGGTCAAAGGATACAAAGTAGCAAATATGTAAGAGGAGCAAGTCTAGAGATCCAATGTACAGCATGAGGACTGCAGCTAATACAATTTTATTGTATTCTTTTTTTTTAAGAAGGGGAGAGTAATCGACTGTCCCTTTTCTCTGCTCTCCTGTACAGCAAAACTACTTTGAGGCCATCTCTTTTGTCCTGTGTCCATATTCTCTCACACCTACTCCATTCAGGCAATTGTATTGCCTTAGGGATTTCCATGAAATAAGTGGATTTTAGCTGCTCTTACCACAAAAAAGTAACTGTGAGATGATAGATATATTAATCTGCTTCATTATAGTAACCACTTTACTTGTCTATATGTATCCCATAACATCATGTTGTAAACCTCAAATATACACAATAAAATTTCTTTTTTTTAAGAAGGGGAGAGTAATTGACTGTGTCAAAAGCTGTTGTAGGTCAGATGAGATTAAAGCTGAGAAGTGAACACTAGCATTTGGTGAGGTCAAGATCAGTGGTAACCTTGATAGGAATGGTTTCATTGAAGTCATGGGACAAAAGCCTGAATGGAGGAGGTGTGAGAGAATATGGACACAGGACAAAAGAGATGGCCTCAAAGTAGTTTTGCTGTACAGGAGAGCAGAGAAAAGGGAAGGTGGCTGGATAATTGGAGTCTAGGGAGGATTTTTTCAACAATGGTTAATGATTACAGCTGATACGTGTTCAGCAATGAACACAACAAATCTCTGCCTTCATGAAGCTATGTATCGGGTGGGGGCAGGAAGATAGACAATAATAAAGAAACGCATAATTATATTAAACTGGCTACGAGATGTTGCCACTCAGATATCATGTGGACATTTTGCATTCAACACATTCAAAATGACATTATCTCTTCCCCTCCCTTCCCCCACCTTTTCCTCTCTCTTCCTTGTTTTTATATTGTAAAAAATGCCACATTCAGGACAGAATCTTGTGACTTATCCCTTGCAACTGTCCTGTCCTCAAACTCAGGTGTGTTTTATTTTTTTCTTCACAAACAGTTCTCAGGTCTCCTCCCTCCTTGCAATCTCTACCTCGGCCCATGGCATTCATTTCTCTTCTGGATTGCTACTTTACCCTCTTAACTAGAGTCTCTGACTTCATCCTCCCCGTTTAATCATTTCTCCACAATGTAGCCAGAGTCGTCTTTTAAAAATATAACCTGAGAGTTTTAAGGGACTTACTCAAGACCACAACATTCATAGAGCCAAGATTTGATTTCCTTATGGCATGCTCCTCTTGGGGCTGGGCTTTATGTAGGGGATAGGAAGGAGCTAGATCATCTTAAGCTACATAAGATATGAACATTGCCAGAAATGCATTGTTTATGCAAAACTGACAGCTCATCAATTTGTCTGATGTTGATTTGTTTTTGTAGGTGCACGGGTTTCATATTCCAGAAGGTTGGAAAGTTGGCTGCAACAGCTGTGGGAGGTGGATTTTTTCTCCTTCAGGTCTGTATGTGAAATGTTCTCAGATGTTTGGAAATTCCACCTGCCCATTAAGGAATGTGGTGTGGGGAGTTGTAATACAGTCCTGGCTGTGTACTATTTTAAATGCTAGTGACCGTTTGAGTCAGATTTTATCCATTGTACTAGTAAATGTTATTTACCCAGTCACATTTTATTTCCTCATGTGGGGACAGAAGTGCAAATTCCTTATCATAGCTCCCTTGAAAGAGTTTTTAAGACCAGCTCAAATATTAAGCAGATGTGATTTCAAAAATATAAGTGTGCTGTGATGATTTAGTCTCATATGCTAATATAGCTAGCTTTTACAGAGGGGACGTGGAGCATGTGATGAGAAATGGGAGCTAAGTGACAGTACACTCAGATGTTGTCTGCTGTCTCCTTGACCCATAGTTTCAGAACCAGTGGTTGCCAGTTCTTTTGAGACTGCTTAGGAGAGACTTACAAGCAAGACTTGAAAAAGAAAAGGGGTGCAGTTTCTCCAAAAACAAAAGAAAACTGACGTTTGTATTAAGCATACATTTCTTAGCTCTGCGGCATTGATATTCAAACCTGGCTCCGCATTGGAATCACCTAGGAGTTTTTAAAAGAGCCAACCTGTGCCACCCCTGACCCACAGTGTGATTTCATTGGAAAACTTAAAACTCCTGACATGATTCTGTCATGCAGCGGTGCATAGAGCTGCTGTGTTGTGGGAGCCATAACTTGCTGAATCATGCCAGAGTCTCTGAATTCACAGCCCTTTGTCTCTTCCCACAGTTGGCAACCCTCACTTTTGCAAGGTAAGTTCTGCATTAGCACCATGATTGGAGTGAGTTTTGCAGATAGGTCAGGTGAAAATCAAATGTATTGAAGAGGGAAGCTGGTAATTGGCTGTATCTGGGTTGAGTGTGGTATTGCTGCATGACAAATTCCCCCAAACCTAATGGCTTCAAATAATGATCACTTTATTCTCTCTCATGGTTACAGGAGTTTGGGGAGGGTTAAGGTAGGGGCTTGTGGATCAGAGTCTCATGTGGTTACAGGCCAGATGATCAGAGGATTGGGGTAGGTCTGGACTTGTGGGGCCTCTTTGTCTCTCTGTCTCTGTTTGTCTTCCCTCCTCCTCTCCTTACTTCCCCCATGTCCATAGATAGTCTCAGTGCTCTTCCATGTGGTCCCTGTGCCGGCATAGGCTTCCTCACACCACCTTGACCTCAGGACTCCCAAGCACAGTGCTCCAGAAACGTGGTGCAAATTGCATCTCCTTTGTTGCCCAAGCCTCAAAAGTCATGTAGCCTCACTTTTGTTGGCTGCTTCCCTGTAGGCTTGTTATGTGCTGGCTCTGTTGCAGGACAGGTCAGACGCCCTGCAAGGTGGGGCCTCTCCTTACACCTCCCTCTCCTTCCCCTTGACCCTTCAGGTGGAAGTGCAGTAACATCTCTATCCCTGTTGTTTCCCTTATATGCTGCCCCAAACTTCATAAACATCTTAATATTGCTTTGAAATGTCTTAATTTGAGTGTGTCCTCTCTTTCTTTTTGGGGCCCTGACAGAAATAATTGGTATTGAAAGTGTCTCCAGAAAGGCACCTCAAAATGAGATTTTGGTGTTGGATAATTCCAATATTCAAGGGGTACAGGGACACTGCTTTGCTGCAGAGGTGAAACGTGGAGAATTGGTGGCAGGCACTCATGTTATCTGTCACCAGAGGAGTGAGAGCAGGAGGCAAGCATAATGTTGGGAGATCAGTTATATCACGAGTTATAGTTTGACATAGGGATACAGTTTCCTTTTTTCCATACTGATAATTGAGCAGAATTTAGTGAATAATTCTTCCCATTCCCAACATTTGCAGCATTGTCTCTTTCATATATCAAAATCCATGTATGTGTGGCTGTGACTCTGGTTTCTGTGTTCTATTCCACTAGTCAACTTTCTATCTTTATGACAGTACTAAAGCTTAATATTTGGTAATGCAAATTTTTCCACCTTATTCTTCAGGAGTGTTGCAGCTACTTTTGTGTTCCTGCTTGTTCATCTAAATTTTAGATCAGACTTGTCAGTTATTTTCAAAAATCGTGTTGAAATTTTTATCGGAATTGCATTGGAACCATGTAGATATCTCTTATGATATTGAGTATTCTATCTGTGAACATGGGTTTTCTCTCCAATTATTTAGGTTTTCTTTAATGCCTTTGAATAGACTTTTATTATTTTTCCATATAGATCTTGTACATCTGTGATTCAGTTTTATTACTGGATACCTTATAACTTTAGTTGCTCTTGTGGATGATACAATTTTTAAAACTACACATTCTGATTCATGCTAATGTGTTGAAATACAGTTGATATTTTATGATGTTGTTTCAGCCAGCCACCTTGTTAAAAAAGTCTCTTATTTCTGACTTGTCTGGGATTCTTTTGGGTTTTGTCTATAAAATTTTATGCCATCTGTGAACAGTGAAATTTTTCCTTCACGTCTTTATGAATATAGTTGCTTTTTCTTACCAAGCTGTAGATCATTTCCAGCACTTTTTGCAGCTTTCAGAGCTTGCCAGTTGTCAGTTTATTCGGCTCCCTCTACTTGTTGTGCTGCAATGGAAGTAGGATGTTGAGCTTTGTCAGTAGAGGACGCTGGAGGGACCTTGCAGCGGGAGAGGCTGCTTTTCCCAGTTCTGGTGTTGCTTTGCCCCTGCAGTGCAGTCCCCCAGTAATGCCAAGGAGAGCAGGAAGTCACCTTGCAGTCCTGGTCTGGGCCACCCAGGGGACTTCACCACCACCATTACTACTTTTGCACCCTTGTAAAAAATCAGTTGTAGTTGTCCAAGTCTGCTTCTGTACTTTTTATTCTGTTCGTTGGTCTGTGTCTGTCTTCTTCAGTATCACATGCTGTCTTGACTGCTGTAGCATTATAGTAAATCTTAAATCAGGTAGTGTGATTCCCCCAACTCTGTGCTTTTTCAGAATCATTTTGGTGATTCCAGTTCCTTTGCCTTTCCATATAAATTTTAGAACCAGCTTATTTATGTATCTATAAGAAATCCTGCTGGGATCTATAGACAATTTGGAGAGAATTGGGCATCTCATTTCTGTGTTGAGCATTCCATTCCATGTACATGTCATCTCTCCATTTATTTAGGTTGTCTTTGAGTTCTTTCTTCAGCGTTTTGTAGTTCTCAGTATACAGATCCTGTATGTTTTATTTGATTTGTACCCAATATTTAATTATTTTTAGCACCTATTGTTGTAAATCATTTAAACATTTTTCATTTCCAGTTCAAATTGCTAGCATTTAGAAATTCAGTTGGTTTTGTGTGAATTTGTATCCTGTGACCCTGCTAAACTCACTTTTTTAGTCTAGGAGTTTTTGTTTTTTTGTTGAAGTCTATGAAATTTTCTATGTAGACAAAGATGTCTATGATTGGAGACAGTTTGACCTCTTCCTTGTCAATCAGGATGCCTCCTCATTCTTTTTCTTGCCATGTTGTGCTGACTCTGAGTTCACTGCAGGGTTTTTTTTGGTAGATGTTCTTTATCAAATTGAGGAAGTTCCCCTCTAATCCTCTTTCTCTGAGAGTTTTATCATGAATTTGCGTTGAATTTCGTCAGATGTTTCTTGAGTCCTGCCTTGAGGTTAAGCCAGGCGATACTGCAGGAAAAGCAGGAAACACGCCACCAGTTTGGTGGTGCTTTGGTTTTCTGGTCTTTTCCAATCTGCATGCTGCTGTTTTTATGTAAGAGCCTTCAAATAGCTAGTCCATGTATTCTCTCAGTTTAATAGCAGGATTTTGTGGGATAAACAGAGTAAATGAACCAGAACCACCTTTTAGATACAAACATTGATACTCAACTATGTGGTTGCTATAAGTAATTTGTTCTTTTTAGTACTAAGTAATATTCTATTGTGTAAACATGATACAATTTGTTTATCCATTCATGTATTGATAGACTTTTGTGAATTTCTAGTTATAAACTCATAAGTAGAGCTACTATGGCTTGATTACTTGTGAGGTTGAACTTTTTCCTTTTTGTGGACACCTTCCTCTGTGAATTGCCCTTACCCATTTTTAAAGTGAATTTTCTTTCTTACTGATCTCTATAAGAAGTTCACTTTTTTTGAGTCTCAATGTTTTGTTTATGATACACATCACAAGTATTTTCTGTAGTCTGTTTGGGTGACTGGTAGTGCCATTAGCTAAAATAGGGACTAGAGGAAGAGCAACAATGCAGGAGGAGACTCTAGCAAAGTGACGACTTTTAGTTTGGGATATTTTGAGATATCCAGGTAGAGAGAAGTGATATTGATAGGCCATTGATTGGTCGGCTATAGTCATTCTCTTCATTCCTTGGATGATATTAATCCGTCATCAAAAAACTACATGCTTGAATCAGATTTACACTGAGTTTTAGTGTTTCTGCCTGCTGTTTTTTTTATCAAGGGAAATAGGTATATGCTGTAGGTGTCTTTGGATGTGCTTCTCTTAATACCCGTTTATATGAAGTTGCCCATGAGAAATCTCTGTGGGGCTGGATGCTATATTTCTTCCTGTTAAGCAACAGTAATTACTGCCGGAATGCTTTATTCTGTTCACGTTGTCAGGAAACTGACACTCATGGGCACATTGTCAGGGTCATTCTCTGGAAACATTTGTATTGGCTGTAAGGTCCATCTCTTCACCCTACATCTTGATCCCCCACCTTGATTTTCATCTTACATAACTCTTTGTAAAAGGGTTGTAAGAGTATAAATAAAAGAATTGCCAGTAGTTATTTCTAGTGCCAGGCATATGGCTTCACATATTGGGGGGATGCTGAGTAGATGTCATCATGATACAAATAATCAAATGGCAGATGTCTCCAAAAATGGAAAGTCAGAGGGTTTCGAGAGTCTACTTCAGGATTTATCCTGATGAAAAGAAATAACAAATCTGTTTCTCATTTCTTGTTGTCATTATTGTTGATACTGTAGCTTGCAAACCATACTGGGTACATCAAAGTTGACTGGCAACGAGTGGAGAAGGACATGAAGAAAGCCAAAGAGCAGCTGAAGATCCGTAAGAGCAATCAGATGCCTACTGAGGTCAGGAGCAAAGCTGAGGAGGTGAGACTCGCATTGTTCATGTGTAGTGTGTGAACAGTGCAGACAGTTTTGTGTGTACAAAAACAAAGCTTAACCCTGTTGCACCATATCTCAGTGATGGATAGGGCTTAAGCATTACAAAGAACTTAGAGTAATGAGACAAAACTAACTTGGAATATCATCACTTCAGAGCATTTTTAAAAGCTGGATAATTAAAGTGTTTGGTAACCTTTGTGTACATTTGTGGAGTGATTATCCCTTTAACCAGTTCTTGTAGGAATGTAGGGCAGCATAGTATGATTTTGTCCCCATACACACGTGTCTCTGAAACATTTATACTCCGCTTGTTCTGCATATAACTAGTGGAAATGTCACAAGTATTCAGCTCCACTGTATATCATGAAAATAGCCATAGATGATATGTTAAATAAGTGGATGTGGCTGTGTTGCAATAAAACTTTATCTAAAAAGAGGTTCATATTGGATTTGGCCCATGGGCTGTAGTTTGCTAACCCCTGATCTTGTTCATTAAAGCCAAGTTAGATTATAACCTGGCACTGTAGGGACAGGAGAAGTTCTTACTTTTTAAAAGGATATTTTTTGCTGCTTCGTTATTACCTTTAGAAATATGTCAGATGTCCTAAATAAATAAGTACACTGAACTGGGGAGAAATAAGCAAGGATCAGGGTGTCAAGAAGATAGCTGGTACTTTCTATAGCCTGGAGTGATGAGAGATTCTCCCATTATCTCACTGTAGCCTCACAGGGAAAACAGACAGATTGAGTGCAGGGCAGAAGAAATGCCCTGTGTGTGCCTCAGGCTTCTCATGTTGTGAGTGGCTCTTCATCCTGGTGATTGGCAAGTGGCTGGTCAAAGCTGGTGCCTTACCCAGAGTGGGAGGGTGACAGAGGTGGGTATCTACAGGAGCCCAGAGCCCAGATGGTTCCTCTTTCCTTTCTTCCTTCTGTCTCTCCTCAAAGTTATGAAAGTTATACTTTATTTCATGAAAACTTTATTATTCAAATGTTTATAAAAATAATACATGGCTGGGCACAGTGACTCACCACAGTGAGTAAAAAAAAAATTTTTTAAGAGAGGTCTCACTCTGTCACCCAGGCTGGAGTGCAGTGGCACAGTCATGGCTCACTGTAGCCTCAACCAAGCGATCCTCTGACCTCAGCCTTCTGAGTAGCTGGGTCTATAGGTGTGTACCACCACACCCGGTGAAGTTTTAAATTTTTTGGAGAGACAGGGTCTCCCTGTGTTGTCCTGGCTGGTCTCAAACTTCTGGGCTCAAGCAGTATTCCCACCTCGGCCTCCCAAAGTGCATTACAGGTGTGAGCCACGGCGCCGTGCTGAAAACTTCTAAAATAATACTGGAAGTGTATATAATAAAAAGTATAAAGTTAATATTTGATTGGAACCAACTGTTGACTCACAGAGGGAGTTTGTTATAAAGTAACCAGATGATTTGGAATTTCACAAATTTGTGTGTTCCTGTTCCTGGCCTGGCACTGTCACAGGCCCTGGGGATGTAGTGGCTGGTTTTCTTACTCATAGAGCTGGTGGTCTGATTTGAGAAATAGGATGAAGATTTAGTTCAGTATTTAGCAACAAGATGACTTCAGTGAGAACAGCTTAGTGGGGTGGTGCAGTTGAAAGCCAAATTAGCAAGGTTGAAGAAAGAGTAGTAAAAATAATAAACTAAACCAATTTTTTCAGGAAGTTGTATGATTTTTTTTCTTTACCCCAATGGCAGATGACAAAAGTGCTTCATTTAAGGAAATGTAGAGGTCCAGGAGAGTTGGGGGAAGAGTGGAAATGAGGCAGGAAGACATAGGCATAGTTGGAGTAAGGGCTTACTGGAGGGTTAGGAGACAGTGGTCCTAGGAGGATGGGGTGGTAGTGTGAAAAATGTTAGGGGAATGTCAGGGTGTGAGTAGCTTAGTTGGTTTGGAGATGAAGTCACTGTATTTGAGTTCAAGAAATGATCAGGCCAGGATGTTGGATGTCTTGTTCATATGAACACTTTCTAAGGTGGTGATCATACTTAGGAGAAAGAGGAAGTCTGAGCCAGTTACCAAAATTGTCTCTGAATTTGGAAGGGTGGGGAGTGGTCAGGAGATTGGTAGAAGACAGACTAAGGAGCCGTAAAGAGTGTCTGAATGTATGCACTGAGTCTCAGATGACTGGGAGCTTTTCCAGAAGGGTAGAGGGGAGGTGGGAAGCTTTGGGAACTTAAGGAAATAAGAACCTCACCTGTTAATCATCTTAGATGTGGTGAAGTGTGAGAATGAGAATTTATAGCATCTACCTGGGAGCAGGCATAGGTATAATAGAGATGATTCTTAATATTATTAACATCCTTAGCAAAACAACCCATTGTACTATCTTCTGTTTTCAGGTGGTGTCATTTGTGAAGAAGAATGTTCTAGTGACTGGGGGATTTTTCGGAGGCTTTCTGCTTGGCATGGCATCCTAAGGAAGATGACTTCATGTTCATTGTTCCTGTTTTTTTCCAGCCAGCAACCTCTACACTCCATCATAGGACATCGAGTCCCTCCTCCTCTTCTCCTTCCTCCCTGCCATGGCAAATCCGAGTGGCTTCTATAAGCGTCTGCTGGTACAAGTTAATGTGGCACCATGAGCCTGATGGTGGCAGAAGAGACAATAGTCCTTAGCTCTTCTCCCAGTACACCCCCTACTTGGTCAGTCTGTAGGTCAACAAGAAAGTTCCTTTACCCCCATGCAAGACACTTATGAGAACACGTTGCAAGATGGCTGACTGTGGAGGATGAGTAGATCCTGAAAGGTTGTCCCGAACTGTTGATTTGGAAAAGAAATAAGCACATAGATAACCTTATTGTGTGCTGCATGGAAAGGAACTGAATACATTTGCCTTTAAGCATGAAAGATTTTGGTATCTTGGTGTCTACTTTCTTTTTTAGTTGGCTTTACATTACAGAAAGAGCTATTTAAATCTGTTATAATTATGCCGACAAAATTGGCAGCATAATTATTATAATTGAAAAATCCGATGTTGTCCAGGAATGTTTTCTACCATACAGGATAATGTATCTCATGGCTGTTTCCAAAGGGTTTATTTATTGTAAAACGAGTGATTTAGGTGGGAAAGGGAAGATCTTGGATTTTTATTTCATAGAAAAGGTTTTAAGCTTTGAAATGTGAATGAAGTATTCTTATCAAAACATTAGGGGTGGCCATAACTCCTCTGTGCCACTTTTATTTATTTTTTTTTTATCTAGTTAGTTTGAAATATAACATTTAAACCAGAATTTTAAAGAAGTAGCTTTCTAGGGATTCCGAATTAAGAAAGATACATATTGTATCTTTCTTGTGATACATGTGAAGTAAATTTCCGTCAAGTGTAATCTACCATCTCATGACGACCACAACCTCTAGAATTCTTTAAAAGCTTACACATGCACACACACGCACACACACACATGCATACACACAGAATCTTAGCATATTTTGCTGTAGTGGCATGTTACCATGTCTACAGTCCCAACCAGAATATCAGTCAGCTTTCAGAGGGTAAGACTTCTGTCTTCACCATTATACTCACAGGGCTTAGCACTTAATAGGTGCTGAGTATTTGTGGAATGTATGAATAATGACTTTATAGAAAGAAAACTCACTATTAAAGGTTAGTTTTACTCAGAATTAATCATTAATCTTGGAGATGATCTCTTGTGAAATATGAGTGTGTTTCTAAGGCCATACATTTAAAAATGTTTGCATTTTAACCCGTCTTGAGAATGATGTATTGAATTTGAAAATCAAAACTACCAGTGGATGTGTGGAACTTTACAGAAATCACCTATTTGTGTTTTTCTCCTTACATTTAAGGAAACATAAGCCATTTTGTTTGCAATATGTATGAATCATCTCAAAACCATTATGGTATGAGCCTCTTTGCTGTGTATTTTTCTATAAGAACTTTTTTTTTCACTTTTTATTATGGATGCTTTCAGGAATATATAAAAGTAGAGAATATAGTGCAATAATCCCCCCATGTATCTATCACTCACCTACAACAAAATTATAGCTATGCTCATTTTTACCAATTATTGTGAAACAAATATCAAAATGTCATTTGATCATATTTCAGTATGTATCTCTAAAAGGTAAAAATTATTTCTAAAAATCATAAATATAGTACCTCATCATATCAAACATTAACAGTAATTACATAATATCCAAAATCTGATCAGTGTTCAAAATTTCCTTGTCTCAAGTATTTTACATTTAGTTTGTTTGAATCAAAATTCATGCAAGGTTCACATTGTATTTGCATGATTTGAATAAGTCTCTTAACCTTATATATCCTCCTCTAAATTTTTGTTTGCTATATATTTATATCTATATATATTGATATGGATATATGTAGTGACACTGAGTCATCTGTTTCCTGCTTCCCCATACTCTGCCTCTCCTGACATCTGGGTCTCTTGGGTTATGCCATATATGGTGATAGTGACTGCAGCCACTTTAGCTGTGTGACTTACCCACAGCAATGGGATGGTAACAGCAAAGCTAACCAAAATGCTCTGTGCCCCTTTGGGTTGCATGTGGGGAGACTGGCCACCCAGTGCCTCTCCAGTGGGTGCATCTGTTTTTCCTGTGATTATTGGTGAGTACAGCAAAGATTAGCAGGTGGTTCTAAATTACCCTGAGTAGGTTGTAATAGTCTGGCCTCAGACTCTATCCTGATTGTCTGAATTAAGATCTGTAGGTAGGTCTCTCCTGAAGTTTTTTCCCAGCTGGTTGTCTCTAGGACTGTGAGGGTCATGGTTGAGGTCAGTATTGCAGGTTGGCCTCATCCTGCTAGTATGAGAATGGCTGTGAGTTCTGCCCACTATGTGAGTCCACAGCGCCCACTTGGGATTGTACAGAGCTGGCATGGAGGTTGAACACGCACAGCTGCACACCTTGTTTTCAGTTTAGCTGAACCATCAGTGAAGTAGGCTCAGGCATTTAGAGGTACCTGTGAATCAAGGCCCTATTGTGCCAGCATCTTTGTTTCAGGTGGTGAAGTGGGAGTTAAGGTTTCCCCCAAAAGAACAGCTACCACTCCTCCATGCAAAACCGAGATGATTCAAGGACCAGGCAGCTCCACCTTTCAGTGCACTATTTTCATTTGACTGGAGAGGCCTGCTGAGCTAGGCACGTATTTTCTCCAGTAGCAGAGTCCAATAACGTTCCTAATTAGTGGTGGTGGGGCAGAAGTTTTTCCTTGGGAAGAGCGTTGTCGCTGTGTATGGCCCAGAGAAACTTGACTTGGAATGTGTTCGGAGTTTCATCGCCCCCTTGTGGCGGCGACGTGGTGACACCGCACTCAAGGCTTCCAACTTGTCAACCAATAGGATGGCATCAGGGACCCCTTCTGTCCCCTTCCAGGCTACTGTGGGTCCGCCCTGCGTCCTCGCCACTTTGAGCCACCCTTTGACCCAGCGTCTCTCCTGCAATGGGACCTGGTGGGATGGGGACTTGGAGTATGCTACAGGAGAGGTAGAACGTTTGAGTCTCTTCTTTCCAAGGTTCTCCCCAGAGTTGGAGAGCAGAGACAGATCCAGGGGCACTTCCTGGCGGCTGCCTGCTCGGGCTCAACAGATGGAGTCCAATGTTTCAGTCTCCCCCAAGGATGTGTATCCTCATTGCTGACACGGGAGCTGGGTCGGGGGAGGGATGTGGTGGTGGGGACCCTTGCCTGAGCAGCCCATTGTCGTGTTACTGTCATTGTGATAATCTATTAGCATGACTCTCCTCCCAAATGGCCACTTGTTTGCTGCCATCTCCTGCCATTCAGCCTCCAGATATTCATTAACAGGACAGTGGGGTTCTTGACTCCCCCACCACTGGGATGACAGTCCTTGCTACTGGATCTGGGCAGTTACTGTCTCATGGATGCTGGCAGAAGACGATTCAAGTTGGAGGACCAGATTCTATAAGGAATGAACTCTTGCATAATTCTAGCCAACATACTCTTGGGGTGGGTGCTTCTGGTTTTGGAAAGCAGAGTTATTGTGTGGTTAACTATTGTAAGAATAGTCTCTCCATCATTCTTTCGTTTGATGGTTGCCAGAAAGATGGGCATAACTAATGGCTGGGCTCTTATTTGGAACAGTTTGGGAATCTGCTTGAAAAAAAAAATGGTACACTGATGGATTTGAAATTTCTGAGTATCATCAATGTTTCATGATGATGTCAATTTCTTCTCAGAGGGAAGCTCACAGCCAGTTTTGGACCCCAGATAAAAATTTGACTGCTGCCCTCTGCTCCCTCCACCAAATTATCAGCTTCATTTATCTGTCATGAAATCCAGTATGATTTCTCGGAAATCAGGCCCAGAACTAAAATACATTTTCTGCCCAATTCTCTAAGAGGTCACACTAACATTTGAGTAATTGGGCAGAAAACCTATTTTAGTTCTGAGCCTGATTTTTCTAGAAGTCATATGGTGTAGCTTATATTTCTGATGCTTGTATTCTTTTTAAGGGTCATGAATCGTAATACTTTTTAAAAAGAAAACTGTTGCACTTTTTCACATTTGTATAAAGCTTTAAAGTCAGCTTATTGACTTGTCAAAACTGTCTTTTTAAATTTTAAGATGGTAAGAAATGACATTATTGAGAGCAGTGGTTTTCATCCTTGCTTGCACTTGGCAATCACCTGTGAAATTTTAAAAACTACTAATGCCTGGCTCTCATCCTACAGATTCTGATTTCACTGGTCTGGGGTGCTGTTCAGGCATCCCAAGGTTTTAAAGTCTTAGCTTTTTCTAATGAGCAGCTGAGACTGAGAACCACTGAAGTACAGAGTTGGAAGCTGGTGCTGAAAAAATGAAGAGTTTTGCTTAACAGGGCTTTAAGGCCTTTTATATTAAGTGCCATACAACTTCAGATGCCTTCTGAACACTGAACACAAGTGTAATATTATAGTTCATTAAATGTCTTAGGAATCGTATGGAGTGAATGCAAGGAAAGGAGTTGTTGCACTGTGGCAAAGTGGAAGAGCAAGGGCTTTTTCTAGCTAAAAGGTCAGTCACTAACCAAGTGATTAAATGTAGCATCACTAATAGCCAACTTAACGGTTGTTTTTTTTTTTGGGGGGGGGGCGGTTTCTAAACTGGGAGATCATAGTTTTCACCTTCCTAGAGTTCTTTCCTTAAGACTGACATTCAGTGTTAATGTTGGTCCCTAGCAATAAGAAGCACTCAGTAAATGTTAAGCCTTTTATAATGGCTATTTTATTTTTTTGTATATCATAATAGTAGCTAAGAATAATAAGAGTTAAATTAATGTCTTCAAATAGATTTGTTGACTTACACTGAGACAATCCTTTAAAGGAAAGAACTGATTTGAACCTTTCAAAACCGAAAGAAAGTAGTATACTGATACAGTTTGGATCCACTGAGTCTCATGTTGAACTGTGTTCCCTAATGGAGGTGCATCCTGGTCACAGGTGATTGGATCATGGGGGTGGGTTTCTCATGGATGGTTTAGCACCATCCCCTCTTGGTACTTTACTCATGATAGTGAGTTCTCATGAGATCTGGTCATTTAAAAGTGTGTGGCACTTCACCCCTCACTCTCTCTTGCTCCTGCTTTGGCCATGTGGAGTGCTCACTCCCCTTTTGCCTTCTGCCATGACTGTTAAGTTTCCTTGCACTTGCATCCCTAGAAGCCCATCAGATACCAGTGCAATGCTTCCTGTACAGCCCATGGAACTGTGAGCCAACTAAACCCCTTCTTTATAAATTATCCAGTCTCAGGCATTTTTTATAGCAATGCAACAATGGACTAATACATATACTTTAGCGTAAAAACATTTAAAAGAGTCTGAAACTGGAGTAGTTAACTCAGTAAAAATAAGCAATAAAACACAGAAAAACAATCTATTTGATCATGCAGTGATTCCTAAAGTAAATCCTAGTACCACTATCAACTGATAATTTTAAATGTAATTTAGATTTGTAGATGGTGTAACATTAAAGTTGTATAATGTTTTATTGTTTTATTATTAACACAAGACTTCATTTAAATTTCATGGGGATTTAGCTCTGTTACTCTGGTTTGTGAACCAAACGTCTCTAAGGCAGCATTTTTCTAAGTCTCTCTGGAGAGCATTCACACACACAGATGCAAAACAGGTTCACTTAGGCTTTTTGAAAGCTCTGAAGTCTGACAGGAAATTAACCTGTTTACTTGTATGCAACCTAGCATTCCCCAAACTTACCTGAACACAGAAGCTTTTTTTTTTCTTCTGGTTACAGCAATTCCTAGAAACACTCTGAGGAATGCTGCTTTAAGGAAAACAGTTGGTCTCAAATAATCATGGTATTTTAACATCAGGAACCTAGCAGAAATTGTTCCTGCTTTTAGTCATCTTTTTCTTTTTTAGAGGACGGACTTTGGTGGTTCAAGCATCCATTTGAGGAAAGCAAATGGCCTGTTGCATGCTGCCTCCTCCTACTTCATAAAGTGACTGACAACTGTCAATAGGCTTCATTCAGCAGCTTTGTATTAATATTGTCTGGATCCTCTGTAACAGGTTTTTATTATTACGATATGAAGAATAGATAAACCAACTAAGTTTGAATTATCTTGCTGCCTACCTGACTTCCAATGAAAATTTTTTCTTCAGTTCCTTCATGATAAATTAAGGATCATTAAACATTACAAGCATCATTTCTATGCCTTTCTTACCACTGACTGAATATTAAGCACTTCTGGTTAGTTGCTGGGGTGGGGATGCAAAAGCAGAAAGAAATGCTCTTACTGGCATCTGGAAAGACACTTTTTGCTCTGTATTTTTGGAAGTGCAAAAGGTAATGAGTTAGTTTAAAGGAAACTTTGAATTAATTTAGCATATAATCTATAAAAGGTATCAACATTGGCTCACACCTGTAATCCCAGCACTTTGGGAGGCCGAGGTGGGCAGATCATGAGGTCAGGAGTTCCAGACCAGCCTGACCAACATGGTGAAACCCCATCTACTAAAAACACAAAAATTAGCCAGGCGTGGTGGTGCATGCCTATAATCCCAGCTACTCGGGAGGCTGAGGCAGGAGAATGGCTTGAACCCGGTAGGCCGAGGTTGCGGTGGGCTGAGATCGCACCATTGCACTCTAGCCTGGGTGACAGAGTGAGACTCCATCTCAAGAAAAAAAAAGGCATCAAAATTGTGATGCTGGAAGTGAGTCCTTTCACCTAACATACCTCACAGGACTTAAGTTTGATGAATGGCACTAGTGGTCTGAACTTCAAGAGAATTCATTAATACCCTATATCTAATAGTCTTAAAATACATTTAGTACAAAACCAAACTTTTTCTCTTAAACAGGTTTATTTTAGCAGCTCAGTATATTACATTCTACATATTTGTCTTTTAATGTGTTTATATTTCTGCCTGTTCTGCATAGATGGCATATTCATTAACTTTTATAACTGACTTTTTCATTTGCTATTTGCTGCTACCTGACCTGAAGAAAGTCAGGAGGATAAAAAAAATTCATTTGGTGGAAACATGGAGCAGCACTTCAGCAGAACTTTACTTTGATGCAGACTTCAGTGTTAGGTTTTCTTCCTCTTCTTTTTCAAATCCTGAACAGACGACAGATCTTCCCTTGGGATACTGAGCACAACACTTACGCAGTTCTTGGATGACAGCCTGACACTTTGATTCCATGTAGTTGTTGGCTGAAAAACATACAGGCAGAGTCTAGTCATGATCTCATAGGACTAAGGTACAGGGAAGTTTAGATCAGTGCTTCCACCCCTTTTCACTGAAGATATACCAAAATCCACTGAATTCTTTCAAATTTAGAGACCTGTCAACAGGTTCATTAGGAAGAAAAGTATGATTTACAAAGTGGTTGAAAGCGATTTTAATATATAATTTCCTTCAAGGTTGAGTTGATAGCATGCACCTTTTTCCAGGACATTGGTTTTTAACATCATTATTATTACTGGTCACTAATTTGATGAATTAGGAAAATGCACCTAAACCACACATTATTTTGCATACAGTTTAAGCTGATTGTTAGACCTCCCCTACTAAGGCTGTGCATCAGGAATTGGCAAACTGCAGCCTTAGGGTCAAATTCAGCCCGTTTTTACAGCTGGGAGCTAAGAATGGATTTTAGATTTTTAAAGGGTTGTAAACACACAACACATACACAATATATACAACAAAGGCCTTTGGCCTCCAAAGCCTAAAATATTACTTGTTTGGCCTTTTTCATAAAACATTTACAGATCCCTACCATACATAAACACTAAGTTAAGAAGGACCTGACCTAAAAGCTCTAGGTCAGCTGAAGTTAATGAGTCCCCCAGTACTAAAATGGGGTACATAGTAGTTAGCTCAGGATAGGAAAGACAATTCTGATTAGAAAGGCAGTATAGCAGGGTGGGTAACAGTCCAGATTTGGAGCTAGACCAAGGGTGGGGTTGTGGGATGTTCAAATTGTCACCATACCTCTTACTAGCTATGTGACCCTAGTCAAATTACATAACTTCTGTGTCTGTTTTCCCCTTTATGAAATGGGGGTCATAGTAGCACCTACCTCATGGATGAAAGGCTTAATATGTATAATGTCCTTATAACGGTGCTTGTCATCTAGTGAGTGCTTAATGCTAACTCTTAGTCTTTCCAGTTCTCAATCCTCCCACACTGTGCTAAGGGGGTGTCACCAGCTCTTTTTAACTTATTTTTTCCCTTAGCCATGGGTTATTTCAAACAAGGTAAGGATTTATTTGGGAGAAGGAATTCAATGCAAAAAACTTTTTCCTTTTCCTTAAAGTTGGAGGGAAGAAAAGTTTAACTAAAATGGCATTATTATACATCCAGATTTTAATCTAAAAGATTTTATAAAATATTGCTTACATCAAAAAATGAAAAGTCCAAGAATGAAAGCTAAAAGTCCAAGGAAATACACAAAGGATTTCTTTGGTGGTGAATCTTTGGGGGAACTCTGAACATTTTTCCTTCATACCTTTCTATATTTTCACGACTGTCCATCTCTATCTATTACTTTACTAGTGGGGAAAACTTACTAAAAATTTTTCAAATTCAGATAGCCTTATAGCTTTTTCTATTTGCTCTTCTGGCAATAATCATTTACTGATTAGAAAACTAAAATCCTCCAACATTTGGTCAAACTTAGTAGTTGGACAAATGGACAAATCACCTCAAATATGCTTTAGTTGAGATTCACCTCTGCCTTTAAGAGTTAGCTGATGGCTTTGGCAGCCTGAATTCCAATTGTTATTTCAACCCCACCTCTTCCAGATTGCTTTTAAAAAGTGAATTGTCAGCTGCAGTGAAGTATAACCAACCAATTTAAAACTAGCCTTTTAGTAAAAACAAACAAAAAAACCCTTTTGCTTAGCTCAGTAATTCTCAACTCTGGCTGTGCATTAAAATCACCTGGTTAGTTTTCTCGCCTGATTCCCAGCCAGACCCTAGCCCCAGGAAGTCTGAATTGTTCTAGGTAAGTTTTTAAAGATCTCCAGGTGATGCTAATCACCTGGAGTGAAAACCCCTAGCTTTGATCACATTTTTATTTTCTCCATCTTTGATGATACAATGAAGAGAATCTTCAGGATAATTACATATATGTTACATTCTTAAAAAAGAGTTAATACAGATAAAAGAATAATTGGTCTCTTATAGTTAGTTCACAGTGGAAAAATATTTTTAAAGCATTTTACAATGTACTACCTTGTAAACATTTCTGTATCTCACAGGCTTGCTTCTGGCACGGATCCTTCTGCGGCATATCCAGAAAACTAAAACAAGAAAAATGATTTTTATTTTCCTTTTTTCCATTAAGACTTTAAAGCCCCTCTACGTGGAATTTTCTTCTGAGACAAGCAGTATGCCCTTACAATTGCTGGAAAATAATTACACTAAAAATACTCTTCCCAAACACAGGATGAATCAACTGTATTTTTATAATATCCATTTCATTAGGCTTGGAAGATATAAATAGCTTTACATGGAAGAAAAAAACCTTGAATTCAATCAACTCTTTTTGAATACTGTAAACCAACGTTAGGCTAGAGGAGCCGACGGCGCAGCCTGGCTCTATCATTCGCAGAAGAAACCCTTGATAAATGATTAAACTCCTTGAGCTTTTTTTATTACTCATATATAAAATGGGAATCATACCTACCTCAAAGCATTGACAGGAGGATTAAATGTGATAAAGTATATAAGGTACATACAATAGTGCCTGGAAGGCAGAAAGGACTCAATACATGGTAGCTATTATTCCCAAGACTTTTTTTTTTTTTTAAAGTAAAACCTTACTTTTAATGTATATAAACTGTTATGACTACTTTAACTCAGGAAATTTTTTTACAAGTAGTAAATGTTTTCCTAGGAATCAGCAATATTTGGTGTTATTACTTCCTGAGAAAGGTGCCAGTTAAGCAGCTAAAATGGTTTTTCTTGAAGTTCTTATAGAAACCAGCTTATTTAAAATATCTGTAATCAGAGAATGAATTTAAGAACCCACAATTTTGATCAGCAACTTCCAGTAATTTGAAGACACGATTTCAGATAGAAAAAAAGGCCCAGAAGCCTTTGTAGCTAATTTCATCAATGCATATCTCTTTTCAGAGCCCTCTAAATACTCAGTAGATCCAAATTAGGTCAGTACTGGGATGGGAAACACTGGAGCAAAACCTAGGATATTTACAGGATGGGAGAAGGAAAGGCAGGTGAATTGCTGCAGGGCAAATAAGCGACAAATAGATGTTGATGCTGCTAGGAGCTGCTCTCTTCTCTCTAAATCAGTACCAAGTCCTTGGTGATCAGGGCATCTGTTCTGTAGAAGGTGCTGACTTTTGTGGGATTCATCAGATCCCAGGTCCAGCCGATGATGTCCATTAAGGGTTCTATGGCAATTTCCAAAGGAGTCAATTTCAAGTTACGGATCCTGACTAAGTGCTTTTGTTGACTTGCTTTCTGCCTACGTAACCTCTCTCTGCAGTTTCACTTGCAGTATTCTTCATGACCCTTCCTAAACTTCTGTTTCTTGAGCAGTTTTTCAACCCACTCCCTCCCCCCAGGCCCAAGGGTGGGTGCACTGCAGTAGTGGATGAAGTGATTGCCAAATACTGAACAGAACAAAGGAGCATATCTTCGTAGAATCCCAGCACCTGGAAAAAAAAATCATTAAAATCACCACAACTGAATAGAGCCAAAACAAAGAGGGGGAGGACGGAGGAGAAATAGAAATACATACCAGGTTAGTCATCAGGCAAAAGCTTAAGCAACAGCTCCTGTACTCCCCTGACCTGTCAGAAAAAGAAAAATTTATGGAGTACTCTGTTACGAGAGTCTCAATACAATGGAAAATAATTAAGCAACATGTGTACCATTAAATGATGCTGTATCTGCCACAAGCGAGAGTTGTTATCCATGTAGCGCTCCTCCGGGTAGAGTTGCCACATGAGAGGTAGCTGGGAGGTAAGAAGGTGACTTGGCCTAGCTGCGTCACCTAAGGGAACCTGAATTTGCTGGACTCGTGCCCTTAGGAAACTCGTCTCCTAATGGAAAGGAATGATCAAAAATAAAACCAAAGACTTCAGAATATTGAGACTGGAATAGAAACCAAGTTACTTGAAAGCAAAATCAAAGAAATAAGCAAAATGTAAACAGTTACCTCTTCCACGACGGCCACCCACGTGCGCTGGTATTCGTCGCGGTAGATACCCTCTTGGTGAACCCAGAGGTGATCGGGTGGAGCCCCCACATCCTCTCCTGCCATTCTGGGCTTTGGGTTCCAATTCTAGCCCTGCTTTTCTCCACCTAAGCCTGCAGCACCCGCGCACAGGACACAGGTGTGACTTTTTGGGTTTGAATGAACTCACCAGTAAGCAAGGTGATCTGGTAGTAGCAACCACTAACCAGAACCAAACCTCATATATGTCTATTTGCACAACCTAAATAGAACCAAGGACATCTGAAGCTTTCTGCAAGACAACTGAAGTGACACTCAGGCAGAGCCTCAGGTAGTGCTGCTGACTGCAAAGCGCTCAAGAATTTGGCTAGGTGAGGAGTTCTGTGGAAATGTAGGACTAGCACTACAGGAAGCGGGGCAGTGGTCTCACACGTACTGCATTCACAAGCGGTGTCTGGCAAAATGTAGTTAGCAATAGAATATGCAAAGAGCGTGCCTAAGGACACACTTATTTTGGCAGGAAGGCAGTATAACAGACACATGCATGCCATATTCCCCAGGTAAAAGCCACTTCCAAGCAGTTTCCATTTTAAAAGGTAAGATTCTGAAGGACATATATGCATGGCTTTCAGAGTTGAAATTGAAAGTTTGTTTTAAGGGCAAAGGATCTATTTATCAGTGTACTAAGAAAGTTTACAAATAGCGGATGGGCATTTCTAGAAGGGGATTTTCTTGTTAGGAAAAGTAAGCTAGCTTCATGGAATTTCTGAGCTGCAAGAGATTTTGGGGATCACAGTGATTTGGAGCTGAGTGAGTGCAAATGAAAGTTATCCATCTAGGTCCTTGTTTTATTTTAGTAATTCTGCAGGATGTTACAGGAGCCCATGTTTCCATAGAGGACTAGGTTTAAATTTTGACTTCCTAAGCCAGAAGACCAGAAGCACATTTGAGAGGTGTAAAGGAAGCATACCTCCTGAAGCATTTGAGTGGTAGGGCAAACTCTCTCTATAATGATCCTCTGCCCAAGCCCCAGATCTCATTTTAGGACCTCACAATAACTTGATATGCATTTGCATGAGTGAATCTTCTAGACTTTACTCACAGCATTATAGCGCAGTTGTACTGTATTTCTACCTTTGGCCAGAGTATAGATACGGCATTGGGGGAGCTGCCCCACAAAACAAAGACCTCCTATTCTCATTAGGTGGGAAAGGAAATGCAGCGTGGGAGGGTGGTTGTTAGAGTCCTCAAAGTGAGACTGTCAAGAGCAACCAGATGCTTCACCCATTATACCCTGAGTGCATCTGACTCTGAGCCTGGTGCAAGCTCCTTGGTTTTCATACATATGTGCTCTCTCATTTCAAACTCATCTAAACTTTCTCCTTAACCAAATCCTGATTTCTCTCAATGGCAACACCACCATTCCTGATCCTGCAGACTCAAAACTTTTGAGTTATCTTGGATTTCTCCCTCTTATTCAGTTGCTACATCCTATATGTCACCAATTCCAGCAGGCACTACAACTACCACTGCAGTTGAGATCAACTTTCCCCAAATACCAGGCTCATTTCTAGCTCCATACCCTTGCTCTTGCTTTCCATTTGCCTAAAATGCCTCCCTGGGCCTCTCTGCCTATCTTAAGTGCTATTATAGCAGAGTCCAGGTGCCTGCCTCCTCTATGAAAACTTTAGAAAATTCTTGCCTCTTTTGACTACTGTAACATTTATATTTAAACAAAACCACCTTACACATTTGCTTTGCTTATTTCGCAAGTCCTGTCTTCCCGAAAGCACAGTACTGTATACTGCTCAACAGCAGGAATGACACAGTTCTGGGCACCCCAAGTCTCAGATACTGGTCAAGCAATGTTTCTGTGAACAGGTGTATATGTATGGTGGGTAGGGAAGGGAAACAAAGGAACGCCACAGTGGTTGTCATGATTGGCTACGTATATGTGGGTAGAGATTGATTCTCTAGGCATAAGCCTCTGGCTATACATAATTTTTTTCCAAAGCCCCCCCCTTTTTTCCCATTTGCAGATACAGTTGTTTTGCCTCTCCTCCTTCCCAGAGCTTTGGAAAAGAGAAATACAAACAAAAACCTGGTAAATACTAATGTCAAAATAAAATATATTAAATTCGGATTTCAAGCACAAAAGACTTAAATGTGGCCAATAACTGTTTTAAAAAAGTGGAAACCATGTGTTAAGGGTTTCAGGACCATCTCAACTTCATAGATAAGTCCTAGCAACAACCAACATGTTGACATTTAAATTTGTTTTGAATGGAAAGCAAAATTGCATTGGTTATACTGACATTAAAAGGAAATAATGCCAGTGGAATAGAGGGCAAAGAGATTGGAGATGATGGTCTGAGTTACTGAGTCACTACAAAGAGGCCTATGAGTTACTACAAAATATTCTCAGAAGAAAGGCAGTGTGATGTGCTGCTGTGACCCGAAGGTCAATATGCTGGGCATCAGAGAGATGAGCCTGGGAACCACCTCTCAGCAGTATCCTGGATTTGTGTGTGCTACCATTCAGAGGGCATGCAGGCCCAGAGAAAGACAACTGCAGTGACCAAGGGACAGAGAAGTCACCATATGAGCACGAACAAAATCCTCAGCACAGAAATGCAAAGGCTGAGGGAGAGGGATTCAGATCAAAGCCTATAAAATCACAGGTTTTATGAGTGGAAAAATGTGATTCTTAGAAAACTTGCTCCCAACATTTTCCTTGGTCAAATAAGTTTGGGAATCTTGGAGAGTCATAAAGCACATTAGTGTAGTAACTGTTCTGGCAAGTTATGCAGTAAAGAAACTTTATGTTAACATTTCCCAAATTTATTTGACTAGAGAACATTTTATTTGCACATGATACTTGTTTACAAAATTCAGGACTTCTCGAACTAAGACGAATCTTTTAAAACCTCAACATAGACTTAGGTACAAGGTGCAATACAATACATGGAACATAAACTTGTGCAACTCAACTCAAGGAATACTGCCAGCTGCAAATACAAATGAGTTCCAAAAATGTTTAGATAACTGCATAACTTTATCATCCACTAGAAGAGATTGTCCCCATGAGGGTCACCTTGATTTCAGGGCCAGAGAGCACACTGGCCCAGACAGACAATTTCTTAGTAAGGCATTTTGTAAATTAGGTTTTAAATGGGTGACATACAAGATAGAAGGGCTCTTAGGTAGTAATCTAAGTAAAACTATCATTTTTCCTTTACAGAATAAATTCTTTTGTGTCTTTTTAAAATAAGTATAGTTTGCTTTAATTGCCAGGTTGATGAACAGTTTTTAAACATTGATCAGTTGAATACGCTTATTTTATTAGAAGTCAATTAATAAACTCGTCCAATTACAATGAGTGAAATTACCAAGACCACAGGCCCAGGCCTGTGTACGAGTCCTGAGTCTGTCACTTACTAGCTTTGTGACCTTGGACAAGTTAACGTCTCTCCACCTCAGTTTCCTGAGGTGTAAAATGAGAATTAAAGAACATATTAATCACGATAGTCTTTATTTAGCATTCCTATATGTTTACATATATTGACTCATTTAATTTTCACAATCTTCATAGGGCGCTATGAGGTGGGCAGTATTATTATCATCCCCACTTAAAGGTGAGGAAAAGTAAGGCACAGAGAAGTTAGGTAACTTGCTCAAGGTCACACAGTGGGGAAGTTGTTGAGCTTGACTTCAACTGGGGCAGTTTACATGTACCAGGCATATAAATGCTTAGTATGTAGCATATAATAAGCTTGCCATAAATGTTAATAATTTTGGTCTACTCCAATTAAATGCCTGGAGCTGTAAAAGGCAGCCATGAGCATTAGAAAAGTTAGTGAACCTCATTCTGGAATATGAGATTGACTACCGCCGATAACAAACAAAAGGTATTTTTCTTCTTGAAAGTGCCTAAAGGCACTATATCCCATCACCAAATATTAATATCATAATAATAAGAACAGCCGTTCCTGCTCCATCAGGACGGGGCATACTAGCCACAAACAGTAACTGAAAATAACATATGATATAAAATTGAAACAAGAGAAAATTTAGACAGGTCCAATGTAACTGCACACGAAAATTTTCCAACCTTCATCATGATCAAATTAATTATAGAAAGATGTGCCACGTGATCCTTACAGATCGTTAGGTAAAAACGGAGGCTGCTGGCGTGCACATTACAGATCGTTGCACTGGATGGGGACCCTATGTGTGGGGAGACTTGGGTTGGAACTGACTTGGGAGAAAAGAGCAAAGCATCAACACTTGAAGTAGCACCTTGGGAATGTTCCCTTTCCAGTACTGCCATACCTGCCTGGCTTCAAAACTACACAAAGTAGAAAACCAAATCAAAGACACGAACACGGACGGGCTGTGGAGGCGGCACGGCATATATTGTGCTTTGATTTAGAATCGCTTCCAAAATCCACGTGTGATTCCTAGACTTGTGAGTTGGAAGATCTGTACTTTTATCCTTGGCACGTTTCACAAACCTCGAAATAAAATTACTTTTACATATATTTTCACTGTCTGATATCATCGAGACAAGGAGACCCGAGGAAACTTGCATTCTGGATACCTAATGTGATACATCCGAACTTGAATAAAAACTGAAGTTCTCCATTTCCCCTTCCCTGTATCCAACAAATAGCTACCTAAAAGCCTTTGTAGAAAGTAGCAGCAGCCAAGCTTAAGAGTGATACTTTTTCAGATACAGTATAACACTGTTTCTGCAAAAGGTTACTCACATGAATATAATGTTTCTTGGGCTAATTAATCCGCCTTGAGAACAGCTAGGCTAAAACTTCCAGGTCTCCCACCCTGGGCCACTCAAGCCAGGATCGCGACGTGAGCCCGGGGTGAGCCGAGGGGCATCCCGGGCCGAGGTCACTCGAACCGAAGTTATGAGGCGCGGGCCGGCAACCGGAAGTGGTCCAGGGAGAGTTGTACGAGATTCGGGGGCTGTGACTTGGAAATAAAACAAAATAAAATAAAACCTTAACTGTTTTGGGACTGACTTTCAAAAGAGCGTCCCCCTGGCTCAAGAGGCCGGCGTTCGCGGAGATGTCGTCTTAAAGGGCTGTCCCCCAAGCGTGTAGGCCGCGCACGGGTCTCCTTAGCGGGCGGGCAAAATGGGCGCCGGTACTCGGGAGGCGCCTGCCCAGGCGCCCGGGCGCGGCTCACAGAGTACGTCCGCCTGCGGCCCCAGAGCGCCGCCTCCCTGCCGCCCCCGCCGCCCGGCCTGACGCCCGGACCGCGGCCGGCCACCGCCCTCCGCCCCGACGGCCACGCCTGCCCCAAACCCCGCGGGCGTTTCCCAGGTGCTGCTGGGCGGGCCCCGCCCCCGCGCGCCAAGGCCCGCCCCCGCGCGCCAGCCTCGCGCCCGCTACCCCCTCCTCGCCCCCACAGCCCCGCCCCCACAGCCCCGCCCGCTCCCTAAGCCCCGCCCCCGAGGAACCCGCGCGCCGAAGGCCAGGCCTGGGCGGAGCGCAGAGCGCGGGGCGCTGGGGAGGCTGCGCCGCAGCACCCGGTTGGTCAGGACTAAGTGGGCCCGAGGCGGACGTGAGAAGGGTCGGGCCAAGATGGCGGTGCAGGTGGTGCAGGCGGTGCAGGCGGTTCATCTCGAGTCTGACGCTTTCCTCGTTTGTCTCAACCACGCTCTGAGCACAGAGAAGGAGGAAGTGATGGGGCTGTGCATAGGGGAGGTGAGTAGCTCTGTTAGCCTGTCCGGAACCCTGCTAAGCAGTCCCAGTGTGTCCCAGCGGTGGGTGCCAGCAGCTGCCAGGGCTGCGGAGGCCACAGGCATACTCGATTTAGATCCTTGGACACCCTTTACATAGCTCTGTCGCGGGGATCCCCGTTTCTTCTGGCCGCCTGACACTTGTTTAGTCTCCTGCGAGTCCCCGGCGGTATGTACAGGCCCCGGGAGCCTTGCCCTTTCTCCTGTAGCCTGGGGCTTCTCTTTAGATCTGCGCTTTTCGCCCCGTTGACCAAAACTGCAAGGCAGGTCAGAAAGACACTGGAGTATATTAAGGACGTCCGGGTATTACGATGCAGCAGCTGACCACGGTTAGAGCCCCTTGCCTCGCCTAGTCTTCCGTCTAGGGAGCAGAGATAACAACCAAAGCATTTGAAGGGTATCGAAGAGCCTAACAGAAGGTGCCGGGCTTGAAGGAAGCAAAAGTTTCCGCTGCATTGTGTTGAGGAGGGGCCAAAGAGGATGAGGAAATACAGTTTAGCTGTTTACGGGTCTAAAGTAATTCTCCAGTCTTTCATACCGTGTGCATGAACACATGACCTAATTGTCATATAATCTGCATATATATACGTCAAACAAACGTAATGTGATCAATAATGTTTTCTGCTTTTTCCCACTCTAGTTGAACGATGATCCAAGGTAAGACCGTATCTGTTTACTCATATCTTATAATCTCTAAGTCATTGTTAACTCAAAATTATGGCGACTTTGACAGTATTGTGTCCAGATCGTGTCTTAAATTAATTACCATTATCGCTCCGGGGCTCTCTCGATGCAATTTGAGTTCCACCCCAACCTTGAACTTTGGTTTCTGCCTTACCTCCTATTGAGTTGAGATATGGGATAAACATCTTAATAAGCATTATCATAATTGTTGGGTTTTAGGGATGAGACAGGGTCTCGCTCTGTCGCCCAGGCTGGAGTGCAATGGCGTGATCTCGGCTCACTGCAACCTCTACCTCCCAGGTTCAGGCGATTCTCATGCCTCAGCCTCTCGAATAGCTGAGATTACAGGTGCCCGCCACCACACCCGGCTTTTTTTTTTTTTTTTTTTTTTTTTTTTTTTTTTTTTTTTACAGACGGGGTTTCACCATGTTGACCAGGCTGGCCTCGAACTCCTGGGCTCAAGCAATCTGCCCACCTCGACCTCCCAAAGTGCTGGGATTACAGGCGTGAGCCACCTCGCCTGGCCTTGCTCAGTGTATTTCATGTTCTGTCTCCCGTTAAATGCCAGTGAGATATCAGGAATTTTCTTTGTGACAGAGAGCATATACGTTTAGAGGCATTTCCCCCTGTTGATCCATTCCTTCACGTAAATTGACAGTTACATTGCCTTTCCTCCTGATGGACCTCAGTGATCTCAGAGATCCCCAGTAGCTTCAATGCTTGACGTGGTGAAACCTTTTGGTAACGTTTTAATTTAAACTTCACATCATAACATAGTGTACTTCTCAAGCCCACCTCCTTAATTCCCAGGATTCCAGGAATTTAGCTTTGTCTATGATAACTTTATATACTCAGCCACTTGTGCATGTGTCCCAGATTGCTTCTAACAGATATAGAGTGCAGCTCTAGTCTCAATTCAGTTTCCCTCCTCTTCTTTGGTCTCTGCTAAGATTTCATTGCGAAAACAGTTAATCCTGTTATTTTGCTTTAATTCCTTTTTATATTCCAAACCCCACTTCCTTTTTTTTTTTTTTTCTAATTTATTCCCAGTAGGAGTGACTCCAAATTTGCATATACTGGAACTGAAATGCGCACAGTTGCTGAAAAGGTATGTGTGCTAAAATTTTGCATGATGGAAACTTGCAGTTGGGGAAAGATTTCTGTAATCCAGTGATCTCAGCCAGAGTATGTGGTTTCTGGCTGGATGAGATATTCTTTCTAGTAAAATCAGAATCTGCTCACTAGGAATGGGACCTAATTTTCTGTTCTTTGTAGCAAATTGTCTCTACTTGATCAAGATTAATAATCACTGTCAGTACCACCCTCTTGCTGCTCTCCTTGCTGTCACTGCCTGTTTTCTGGCCCTTCTTCCACTTTCCTTGAGACTTTGGCATGTGGTTCACATCACTATTACCTCTTTATCCCGAATTCCAACATCTACTCATGCAACCCTCTCTTCTTAAACAGGCAAACTAACCATAGCATCATAGTTCTTAGTCTACCTTGACTTTTTTCTTGTCTGCACTCCTACACCACCTTTTTTGGCATGCTCTAGCCTTGATGGTCTAGCGTAATGCTTCTCACTTAATCGTGGTATAGGACTGGTTATTGTTTTCCCCAATCTGTCACAGACTGATGCTTTTGTAAAATACAATAAAAATGAATTATTTCCCCCTCCTCCCACCAGGTTATCAGGCCACAGCTTCATCTACTTATACAAACTTCACCTTAATCACTTTGCATCTCTTCGCATATCAAAGAAATAAGTCATCTTCCTATCCAAAGCTGCAGCTTCTTCAGAGACCCTGTTTATCAATGTTCTGTCTCTTTTCTGGGTCTTTTCCCTGTCACCTGGTTCTTTTCTCTTAGGATAAAAATATGCTTAAATTACTCTCGTTTTCAGAAAGGAAAGCTACTTCTTAATCCTGTATCTTCCTGTAGTCACTACTCTTATATCCTTCCTTTAATAGCCAGACTTCTTAAAAGAATGGGCTACAATTACTACTCCTTCACCTTCCCCAGTCAAACCCACTGAGGTTTGGTTTCTAATTCTACCTTCGGTGGATTATTTCCTGGTGCTTATCTTAGTCTTTCTCCTTGAATCTCTGAACTTTCATGGGTTTCTGTTGGTTTTGCTGTATTCCTTTTATTCCTGTTTCCCCCTTCCCACAATCATTTGTGGGCTTCTCTTCCTCCTCTGTCTATGCATTAAATATTACTCATTCCTCTTAGGCACTGAAATCTCTGACTAAAGTAAGAAAGAGAGAAAGAAACAATTCACCCTAGGCATCAGTTACTATGATACATTCCAAATCTTAATAATGTAATTTTATTATTCAAGATTTCATGCCCTCGTCTTGAGTTTTATGTCAGTTTTTACTGTCTAAATTAGATATTAAACTTTATTAGTTAAGCTGCCTTTTTAGTATTGCATAGTGTATTTTTTATCCTTTTATTTGTAGCCTTTCTATGTACTAATATATAAAATGTGTCTTATTAGTGGTAAAAACTTTAAAAAAAAATCCAGTGTGATCATCTTTTTAAGTGGAGTATTTAGTTGAAAAGCAAAACAAAAATAAACCACAAAAAAAAAGAAATATAATGTGAGCCTCGAATGTGAGCCATATGCATAATTTTAAATTTTTTAGTAATCACAGTAAAAAGGAATAAATGAAATTAATTTGAAGGGTGTATTTTATTTAACCTAAGTATGTGAAGGATTATTATTTTAATATGTAGTGAATATTAAGAAATGTTGAGATATTTTATATTCCTTTTTTCTCTTTTGTGTTGTCTTTGAAGTCCATGTGTATTTCATACTTGCTGCACATCTGAAATCAGACCTGTTGCACAGTGAAAATCTATAGCTGATTTCAAAGGCCTCCTCTCAGATTTCACCCTTGTCCCTTCAACATCTGATAATGTTAAGCCCACTCTTTCCCCTGAAACTCTTGTACCATTTCATTGTTCTCGTTTTGCCTTCTTTGTCTTCTTCCCTGGCCCTTCTTGTTCTTCCCCACACTAAATGTGGCCACTCCCCTTGATTCAGGCCAAGACCTCCGCTCCCTGACTCCACACCTTTTTTGTCCACTCATAAACGCTTTATTGATTTCTGCATTGATTCTGTTTGAGTCTAAGCTATAATCCCACTTGCCTGCTAAAAATTGCCATATTGTATATCTCTCATCCCAGATTATCTCATCTGAAAACAAGCTCTTCTTTCCTTCCTGACCCTTTCTAAACTTAGATCTGCCTCACATCTTCTACCTAGTTTCAACCTTGAAACTTTAGAATCATCTTTGACCGTTTCCTGTCTACCATCACCCATGGTCCATAAGCTACCAAATGTTGTAGATTCATTCTTTTTAATGGGTCTCAAATCTGTTTCTTCCATCTCTGCCATCTGCTTAGCCCAGTACTTCATTGTTACTTCATCTACAGTTTATCTGAAATAATTTTTTTCCTTTGAGTTCATCCTGCAAATTATGGCTTGGCATTTCAGGTCTTGTACATTCTCACTCCAACTTTCTTAGCCTTGCCATCTGCCATTTCACCTCAAGCTCTGTGTCTAAATCACTTGGCCAAGTTGTCTCCCAGACACCTCATTCACACTTTACTACTTCCATTTGGCACCTGTAGAAATGTGTTCCCCCCACTTCCCACAGTAATCAAGGAATAGATACACTTGTCTGCCTTTTCTGTGAAGATTTTTTTCTTTTTTAGATTCATATCCTGCTTATGTAAAAGATTACTTTTCTAATGTAAGTGAGTTCTTTCCTCTGAGCTCCTGTATTAGTCTGTTATCACACTATAAAGAACTCTCTGAGGCCGGGTGCGGTGGGTTATGCTTGTAAGGTCCTGAGGTCGAGGCGGGCCTGAAGTCAGGTGTTTGAGACCAGCCTAGCCAATTTGGCTACCAAAAAATACAAAAAGCCAGGCGTGGTGGCATGTGCCTGTAATCCCAGCTGCTGGGGAGGCTGAGGTGGGAGAATCGCTTGAACCCAGGAGGCAGATGTTCCAGTGAGCTGAGATTGCACTGCTGCACTCCGGCCTGGGCAACAGAGTGAGACTGTGTCAAAAAACAAACAAACAAAAACTCCCTGAGACTGGGAATTTATAAAGAAAAGAGGTTTAATTGATTCACAGTTCCACATGGCTGGGGACGCTTCAAGAAACTTATAATCATGGCGGAAGGTGAAGGAGAAGCAAGGCACATCTTACATGGTGGTAGGAGAGAGAGAGAGAGAGTAAAGGGGGGAAGTGCCACACTTTTAAACCATCAGATCTCCTGAGAACTCACTCTCACACTATTATGAGAACAGTGTGAGGGAAATCTAACCCTACAGTCCAATCACCTTTCACCAGGTGTCTTCTGTGATACGTGGGGTTTACAATTTGAGGTGAAATTTGGGTGGGGACATAGAGCCCAGCCATATCAGCTCCTATGGCATTGACTTACTACATTATCTTAGTGGACTTTCATGAATGACAACTTGCCACTCAGCCATGTCGTTAGCACATTGAACCCTTTGTCAGCACCCTGATTTATATTCCTTTGTGTGACACAGTGTTTTGTACATAGTTGTAAGTCAAATAATTACTGGTTGATCATTCCAAAAGTCCTTCCTTGATCTAAATATTAGCATATATATTTTAAATTTTTGTGTCTGAAATGTATATATTGAGGTTGGGTGTCTTTTATTTGAAACATTTGATTCGTGAGAAAAGTGTCAGTTTTCTAAAATGGAATATTTTATCTGATATTATAATAAAATGAAATCCTATAGTTGAAGGGGGATGTGTTATTGGAGAGAGCCATAAGTAACCATTTCTGTGGATTTTCCTTTAGGTTGATGCCGTCAGAATTGTTCACATTCATTCTGTCATCATCTTACGACGTTCTGATAAGAGGAAGGACCGAGTAGAAATTTCTCCAGAGCAGCTGTCTGCAGCTTCAACAGAGGCAGAGATATCCTTACTGGTCGATAGAAGCTTTTATGTGCTCTGGGGTTCCTGGGCCACATTGCTGCTTGCTTGCTGCAATCATCCTACTTTAGGTGGTTTCACAAATTTTCTTCCCTTAGATCCAATTGTTTGGTTATTAGAATTTCTCTTTCTTCTTTTGAGTGGGTTTTATTGGAAGAATTAGAAATTTTCTGACATTCCTGCTCCTAAGTGCCAAAAGATGTCAGGGTCCATCACTGTGACAATGAACTCTGTGTGGAGTCCCCTCCATCTTCCTCCCTAGTCTTCTCTCCATTCCTCCCTGCCCCTCCTTCCAGTTTTCCTAGTGTCATTTAATTTCTAGGCCATTTGCTACCTTGGTCTCTATCCTCTTGAGAGATTCTCCTTTGTGACTTCCTTTCAAAAAATGCAATGCTAGGAACTGAATGCAATGTTTCATGTTAAATATAACCCCAAAATGATCAAATGGGGCATTTGTTTCCTGTGATTTGTTTCAGTATGTTACTGAGTGCCCTGACTGGCGCCTCGTGAGTGTATATGAAGCTGATCCCCATCCCGCTTTTGTTTTCTTGAGGAATGCCGTCAGAAGTTCTGGTAGTTTCCTCACATCCTTCCGCTTCAGTGATCTGCTGAATGCTCAAGTGGGACCCTCAAGTGCGGATATGCAGGCTGTCTCTGCAGCTCTCCTCTGTGGTCCTCTGCCCTGCAAACTTCAGCTGCAATTACTATTTGTTAAGCACTTACTAGGTGTTTGCCAGGCACTACGCTAAACACCGTGTGTGGATTATTGCATTTACTCTTCACTGCTCTGAAACATTATTCCCCTGCCTCAGTCTGCAGCTGAAGAAATGGGCTAAGAGAAGTTAAGTAGTTTCTCTTGTCATTTGAAAACTTGAAAATATATCTTAGAAATATGTATAAAAAGGATTATTTTAATATAAATAATTTGCAGGAAAACTAATCAGCATTTTACAGGATAACAGCAGCAGTCTTGAAAGTGACAACTTCTGACGATTTAGAAAAGCTTTTCAGATAGCACATTGGTAATGATTCGAGTGATCAAACATCAGCTAAATGAAACTTGAGGATGTAACTATATACGGCATTGGAAACCATATGGTTTCTAGTTTAAAAAATTTTGGCTTTAAATGGGCGTTATGGGAAACTCAGCATTAACCTTATTTCATTCTTTTGTTGCCATTAAATTGCAATAAGCTTATTTTAAACTTCAGGGTGCTTTCTGAGCCCTTATTAGCATTAGAAAATTTTGTTCCCACATTTTGAAAGTACCTTGACAGACACACAGGTTGGCTGAACTGACAGGCCGCCCCATGAGAGTTGTGGGCTGGTATCATTCCCATCCTCATATAACTGTTTGGCCTTCACATGTTGGTGAGTATCATGGGTTTGCAATGTTTATTGTTCTCAGAAATTAATATCATGTTTCCTTCTCCATTACATAGGGTATGGTTATTTTAAACCAAAATTCGACTGTCCTTAAGCAGACGTCACTATTTTGATTTATTTTGTTATGTATTAAAAGTAATTATTTATGTCATATTGATTGTTTTTAATAAGTCTGTCAGTTGATACAAAAAAATTAAACTGTTAACTGAAAATTGCTGATTGCTGAATATCATTACTGTCCAGGATACTCCCATTCTGCAGACTTAAAGGGCAAAATTTGCAAAATTGATTTTTACAGTTGCTGTTTACGTATAGTCCATTGGAGCTCTCAATATATATCTTTACCCTTCTAATCGGTGTAATGTAACTAAATTGCTTTCTCTCTACCTTTACCCCTTTTTGAGAATCATGATTTTTTTTTTTGTCCATATCTTCCTCTCCAGAAAGGAGAAAAGTAACTTGGGGAGAGTGAACTAATATTCACGAGCACTTAACTATGTGCTAATGGTTTACAAATGTTTTCTTCTCCAATCCTTGTGGCAACCTGTGAGTTAGAGATCTTACCCCCATTGTACAGAAAGGTAAACAAAGACTCACATGAATTAAGTGGCAGAGCTGAGGTTAGAACCCAGGTCTGACTGCCCAGCCTGCTCTTCCCACTGTGCTAGTACTAGTCATATGGGTTTGACTTGATAGCAAGTTCTAAATTCGTTTATGCTGTGATACGAATGGCAAAAAATCATCAGTGGTACAGTCCCAGACTTTAATGAAACACGAGTGGTCCTAAGAAATACAGTATTAATTCTCAGTCTTGGGTGGGTGAGGATGTTTCTCAGAATCACCTGAGAAAGCTTTTATAAAATGTACCTGCCCCAAATTAATCTTTCCTAGACCGTAACTCAGACCTACTGTGACAACCTCTGGGAGTAGGTGTTAGGTGGGGATATTGTTGAACACCCCCAGTTAAATACCGATTTAGAATAAGGGAGATGACAGATCTACCTTCTCCCAGATTTGCCAAATTTTAACATTTTGCAACATTTGCTGTATCATTCTCTTTTACATATATGTATATACATATATGTATATTCCTGAAGTATTAGACTAAGTTGCAGACATGGTACCTTTTACCCCTACTCTGCACTATGAATTTCCTAAACACAAAGAAATTCTCTTACATAACCATGGTACATTTATAAAAACTGGGAAATTAACATTCATATAATACTATTATTTAAATTACAGACGTTATTCAGATTCTTTAATTGGCTCACTGATGTCCCAATAAAGTTGTTTTTATAGCTATTAATATGTTCCTGTAAAGCCTTAATGTCACTGAAAAAATTCAGTGTCTGATTTGTTTTCCTGTCACTGTCAACACTGAAATCAGATTGGCCTAAAATTTTTCCCATGGTAGTGCCATCAGCCAGAAAGAATGAAGTACCAACCACTAATGAAGAAAAGTTTGACACATATATTACTGAACAATTATTTTCACTATAGTAATAAGTTACAGTGGGAAATAAATACATAAAATTTGGTGGTAAAAAGAAATTCCCTACGAATTTAAGGAAAAAAACCTTATAAGTATCTGAAGCAGAGCACCCAGAAAGTTTCAGAGTTCAGAGAACAATTGAATTCTCTCAGGGGAGAAGATCTGAGCCATTAAACAAGAACCCAGGTAGGTGTTTGTAATGCAGCAGTAGTGGGAACATTTCAATCTTTATAGCAGTTAGGAAAAAAAAAAAAGGATATTGCAGAACGTAACTGAAAAAAATCAACTCTAAATTATGAAATGATTAAGGAGCCATGTGCTCCATAATTTAAGACAAAATAGATTTGGAGTCCAGAGTGTAGAGATCCTACCTGAACAAGTATTAGAATATGCAATAAAGGCTATGTGTATAGAAAATTTAGAGAGTTACCACAGCATGAGGGTTGGGAATACCAGCTTTGATTTAGTTGGGGACTAGGTCTGTGTTAGCATCTTGTTTCAGTCACTTACCAGTTGAGAAAATATTTTAACTTGTCTGTGCCTCTCTAGTTTCCTCTCTGTCAGAAAAGAACATAGTCTCAGAGTTGTTAGGAGCAGTGTATGAAATCATGTATACGACACCTTGTCCAACACTTACCATGGTAGCTGTTCACCTATAAAATGAACAAGAAAAGAAAGATGCCAAAACATTTATTTGTAAAACTCTCAAGGACATGGAGAGAGTGTATGAAATATCTATATTGAAGGGCAGACAATATTCAAAGGATTAACAATGAGGACACATCAGGTCTCTCACCTGAGATCTCAAAAATATTTACAGGCTGGGCATAGTGGTTCATGCCTGTAATCCCAGCACTTTGGCAGGATGAGGTAGGAAGATCACTTGAGGTCAGAAGTTGGAGACCAGCCTGGCCAACAAGGTGAAACCCTATTTCTATTAAAAATGTAAAAATTAGCCAGGCATGGTGGCAGGTGCTTGTAATCTAAGTTACTGGGGAGGCTAAGGCAGGAGAATTCACTTGAACCTGGGAGATGGAGGTTGCAGTGAGCTGAGATTGTACAACTGCACTCCAGCCTGGGCGACAGAGCGAGATTCTGTCTCAAAAAAAAAAAAGTACAGTAATGAAACTATGGGTACAACTAAAGAAAAATAATTGCCCAACTGAGCTGGCATTCACACTCATCTCCAAACAGCCTTTTAAGAAGTAGTACCTTATAAATGTATGCAATTATGATTTGTCAATTAAAACTAATATTTAAGAAAGTAAACAAATGGGAATAAAAAGAATTGAGTCTAACAGAGCCACTGTATTGCAAACCTCAGAAAAAGTGAGCAATGAATAAAAACTTTAACTACCTTTAACAGGAAAAGAATTCCAAGCTGTGGTAAAGAATGGCAACTGAGAAAGAGTGAAATCTTTTTTTCTGTTAAAAGAAAGGTATAATTTTAGTTGGCGAGGGAGAGTGATGTGACCATTTCAGTGCTTTTTATGATAAGGTAATTAGTGCAATTAGGTTAAGTTCCAGTGGGCTAGGTAACACTGCTTTGAACATAATTTAAAGGGATCATTCCATAAAACGATTCTTCAGGAAATTTACTGGATACTTGTATGGAATAATAAGGTCATGGCTCCTGCTGTCCTAGACCTTAATGATTTTGTTGAGGGGAAAACAATGAGTAACATGATAAAGAAGAAATGAGATGTCGTCCATATAGAACATTAGTGCTTGTAAGTATTAACAGGGGAAGCACCTATAAAAATAAAGCCTTGGGATTAGGAAAAAAGAAGAATAAGATTGTCTTTTATTAAAGACAAGCTGCAAACCTAAAGACTTGAAGAGAAACTAACAAGCTAGGTTAAGCCATATGGGGAAAATAAAGACCTGCCATCATAAGCTAAAGGGTAGGTGAGAGAAGATAGGTTATTCATTCTATAACAAAAGGCACAGTAGCTAAGGAAACTAATGAGACTGAATTATGTGCCTTACCATAGCAACACTCATGTACACAGGATAAAGTTTTACATGTAAGGAAGGGAAACTAGTTGAAATAGAAGAACTTGATAATCCACTTTCAGAATGTATTCATTCCTTCAAAAGAACATAAAGTGAGTTGGCCTTGGGTTGAGGTTGGCAGCGGAGGGGAGAATGAACAAAAGCAAGGGTAAGGTAGGACAAGCACACATACAAAGACTTTAAAATTTCATATTAAAAGAATTTTAGTCTTACAGAAAAATTTCAAGAATAGTATGAAGAACTAGATGCAACAGTTGTTAACCTTTGGTCGCATTTGCTTGATTATATTCTCCCTCCCTCTCCAGCATACACACATGCACATGTGCACACATGCTATTTGAGAGTGAGTTGCAGACATGATGCTCCTTTACCTTTAAATACTTGATTGTGTATTTCTCAAGATTAAGGTTATTTATTTCCATAACCACAGTGCAATTGTCAAAATAAGCACATTTAATAAATACAATCTTATTGTGCAGACTACACAGAGCTTATTCACATTTTGCCAGTTAACTCAATATTGTCCTTTATGGCAGTTTTTTTCTTTCCGATCCAGGATCCAATCTCAGATCATGCATGACATTTAGCCTTCATGTCACTTTAGTCTCCTTTCCTCTGGACCAGCTCCTTAGACTTGTTTTCCTCTTTCATGACATAGACATTTTAGGAGATGGACTATTGCTCCATGTCTGCTGTTTGCTTATGACTAGGATAGGTTACACACTTTTGGCATGTGGTGCTAGTTCTTTCTCAGCGTCTCCCATCAGGACATGTGTGATTTCTCTGCCTCACACTAACATTTTCATGCCGCTGATGAGGCAGAATTAACAAATGTGAGTCAAATGGGAAGAGGTGATAACAAGCCTCTTCTCAGCTTGTCCATTTGTTGAACAGATACTGAGGACTTGCCCATGCCAATTTGTAATAATATCTGCAAAGCCAATTCCACAATTGGGAAGCTGTGCATGTTCCATGATGTCTCTGATCAGTGTGCTCCTACTTTCTGCATTTCAAACCTCTGAATTCCCCATTTCTGCTTTCACGTTCAGCAATGTTATCTAACATTGCTTCCCACTTTAATAGAGAAAACAGGAAGTTGTTTTTTTGTTTTTGTTTTTGTTTTGAGATGGAGTCTCGCTCTGCTGCCCAGGCTGGAATGCAGTGGCGCGATCTCGGCTCACTACAAGCTCCACCTCCCGGGTTCACACCGTTCTCCTGCCTCAGCCTCCCGAGTAGCTGGGACTACAGGCACTCGCCACCACACCTGGCTAATTTTTTGCATTTTTAGTAGAGATGGGGTTTCACCGTGTTAGCCAGGATGGTCTTGATCTCTTGACCTTGTGATCCACCCGCCTCAGCCTTCCAAAGTGCTGGGATTACAGGTGTGAACCACCACGCCAGGCCCTAAAAAGTTTTTTTAAAGTAGGATAGGCCAGGTGTGGTGGCTCATGCCTATAATTGCAGCACTTTGGGAGGTTGAGCTGGGAGGATTGCTTCAGCCTGGGAGTTCAAGTCCATCCTGGGCAAGATGGTGAGCCTCTGTCACTTAAATTTTTTGTTTTAATTAGCCAGGTGTAGTAATGCATGCATGTATTTCCACCTACTCAGGAGGCTAAGGTGGGAGGAACCCTTGAGCTCAGGAGTTGGAGGTGGCAGTGAGCTGTGATTGCACCACCATGAGCCAGCCTGAACGACAAAGCAAGACCTTGTCTCTTAAACATTTTCACCATGTAGCTCCTAAAAGGAAATGAGAAGGCCTATTTCTGAAATGTTTCCATGTCCCCTTGGGGACATTAAAGAGACATTAAAAGAGAATGTCTATTTCAGGCAAGAATAATAAAATGGGTTTTTAATACTACATATGGTTATTTCATCATATTTCTTAGGAATGGTGCTGTGTAATATCACAGTGCACAAAATCACAGATTCTTCAAGAAAACTGGTTCTTAAATACCCACAAAGGGGCCCAGTACAACCTGCAGCCTGCTGCATGCCTGTGACATTTAGTCTAACAGCTTAACTAGCCCTCTGCTGTACTTGCCATACAGAAAAGCTGAAACCGCTGGTTTCCGGGTCAGTTTACGTGGTCCAATCCCTGACCTACTTTCTTCCTGAGAGACCCAACCAGAGGAAACTCTGACCAAAAGAGCATCTCTTGTGTACCAGGCTGGAGTTCAACAGAAAACAGATAAACAACCTCCAACTTTTTGTCCCTGGGTCTGAAGTCACATCCTGAAGGGTTTGGTTACACCAGTAATGAAACATACATGGTTTCCTATTGCTTTCCCTTCTTGATCTCCCTTCTTAATTTCCGGTGAGGATAATGTCACCAGAAGGTTCCATCTCCCTCTCTCAGTAACAGGGAGAAGTGAAACAGGCAATTAGATCTCATGCAGGGTCTTGGCTTGAGCCTTGGGGCAGTTTACAGAGTTTCAGTCTTGACCACGGAGATCTTTACCAATTTGCTGGGTAGGTCCATGGCTGCCTGGTTCCCCCAAGACTGCTTTGCCATGACTCTGAGGAACTGCTCTTTGGTAATTTCAGGAGGTTCTTTCCATTTAAGGGTTCTTCAGACAAAATGTCTGAAGTGCTCTCAATATGAGTTTTGGTAGCGGCCAGCCTGGGTCTGGGAGCAGAGGGATAGGATGTACCCTGCGTGGTCATGCCCAAGGGATTCTGATTATTCATCCACAACACACCTTGGGAATCATGAACCTCCCATCTGTGGTCACAGCTGTCTGTCTAGTGCTGGCTGATGTCCAAGCTAACAGCTGCCCCACTGGGAAACTTCATGCTGGTCACAATGGCATCTGCATCCTTTAAGGAGGCCATATCTGGTCAGAAGGCATGTCCGAGAGAAAACAGTGTCTGGAGTGACTTTTCCCAGCAACATGCATGGGATGTCCGCATTGTGTACCCAATCTTGTAGAGAACCCCACCTGCCCGCCTGCCCTCCCTTCCTTCCTCCACTCCTCCCTCTCTCCCTTCCCTCCCTCTCTTCCCTCCCTCCCTTCCTTGCCCAGGCTGGAGTGCAGTGGCGTGATCTCAGGTTACTGCAACCTCCGTCTCCTGGGCTCAAGCAATTCTCCTGTCTCAGCCTCCCAAGTAGCTGGGATTACAGGCGCATGCCACCATGCCCGGCTAATTTTTGTTCATTTTGAGTAGAGATGGGGTTTCACCACATTGGCCAGGCTGGTCTCAAACTCGTGACCTCAGGTGATCCGCCCGCCTTGGCCTCCCAAAGTGCTGGGATTACAGGCATGAACCACCGCACCTGGCCGGCCCCTTCTTTAGGAAACCGAGAGAAGCCCCTGCTCACAGCACCATCTGGTGGATCCTTGTGTAAGAACTGGATTAAAGCGCTTGTAAAGTCCAGAGGAAAGGCGTTCCCAGTCTCTCGGCTTCCTTCTCTGAATGGGCCTGCCCCCTTGAATAGGCGGTCGTCTATTCAAACCAGGCAGCCTCTTGCAAAGCACGCCCATCCCTGTTCTCGAATTACCCTAGTGTTGGCCAAATAATCGGCTCTGAAGGTTCAGTCCACTTTATATAGCCGATCCTCAAAAACATACAGCAAGCAGCAGCTGTTCTCATCTAGTATATCCCAAAGATGGCCAGGCGAATGCTCCGATGTCATTAAAGCATCTCATACCTCTGTTGGAGGCTTCTGAAATAAGTCTTTGGCTGTTCTGAGAGCACCAATAGGCTTTTCACTCAGAGAACAGAAGTAGATTTGCGTCTGGACCGGAAGCAGAATGCCTGAGAGAATATCTGAGCGGATACTGAGGGGCAAGGGTGAGTGGTGCAGGGTCCGAGGCTGCTGAGATGAGAATGAGCGTCCATAGGATGACAGCTCTTCAGGGGCAGCAGTGGCTGGAGTGGGTCCCTCTGAGCTCAGGTGGTCTCCCAAGGGGTAGCCAGTGCTCAGAGTGGGTACATCCATTACGATGGGGTGCCAGAACGATCCCTCCCGGAGAAGGTTCGCCGGCGAGAAGAGTATGCTTTCCCACGGGGGAAGATGGCGGTACAAGGGTCTCCCCTGGGAGGGTGACCAAGGCCAGTCTGAGCCTCTGGGGGCCCAAGGTCGGGGACTCTTGGTAGCCAGTGGACGGGCAGGGCTGACTCGCTTTGGCAGACTCCGTCTCAAAAAAAAAAAAAAAAAAAAACACACAACCAAGTTGAAGCGTCAGGGTAGACAACTATAGTTCTGGAGTTCAGAGTAGAAGTCTGGGACTGGAGATTGTTGGGCAGGAGTTGAGAGTGGCTTCAAAGCCACGAATAGATGAAATCCCCCAAAGAGTGACGGTAGAGAGACAAAAGGACTGAACACTGACCCTGGGCCACACCAATATTTGGAGACTGGGAACATGAGAAGGATCCAGCAACAGAGACAGGAAGTTAGAGACAAGTAGAAAGAGTGAGAACGTGAGGCAAAGTGAAGACTGTTTCAAGAAGGGAGTGATCAGCTGAGATCAGGTAAATTGAAGACCAAGAATAAATCATTGGTGACCTTCACAAAAAGCAGTTTGGGTGACATGATGGGGACACTAGTTGTTTTCAGTGGTTATAGATAAAATTGAATGGAAGTGACGTTTATGAAGCACCTTTGATGTGTTAAAAATTTTGCAATTTAAAAATTACAGAAACCCTATGAGAGAAGGCATGATGTTTATTCTCATTTAACTGATAAGGAAATAGGCTTAACAGTACCAAGAATTTTACCAAGGTCATATAGCAGTACAGAGACCATTTTTACAATGCTATGCATGTTTAGCAGTATTTTCAGCCAATTCCCTTTGTACTCATTGCTGAGTACTGTTTGGTGTCAGTCTTTACTTAGGAAGACACTGGGGAGAAGTCAAAATCCAGATCAAAAAGGTATACACACAAAGAATGTTGAATGTAAGCCATTGGGCAAAACTGTAATCAGCAGTGTTTCATGGTGACATGTGATCTTTTGTATCCTTTATAAACAATGGTCTGAAGACTAAATTTAGCCTTTGGAGTTTCACTCTCATTGCCCAGGCTGGAGTGCAATGGCACGATCTTGGCTCACTGCAACCTCTGCCTCCTAGGTTCAAGCGATTTTCCTGCCTCAGCCTCCCAAGTACCTGGGATTACAGGCATGCACCACCATGCCCAGCTAATTTTGAATTTTTAGTAGAGAAGGGGTTTCTCCATGTTGGTCAGGCTGGTCTCAAACTCCCGACCTTAGGTGATCTGCCTGCTTCGGACTCCCAAAGTGCTAGGATTACAGGCATGAGTCACCACGCCTGGCCATTTTTGGCATTTAATATTTTAATCCTTTCTAATGTTGTTCTTTGGTGCAAGCCTAATAAATATGTTCACTTTCCTAGAAGCTGTCCATCAAAAGGCTTTTTCTAGGAAATACTTTCTCTCCTTCCAGGGCCTTTCTTTGAGTCTCCATGGAGGAAATTATCAAGTTTTGGGGTAATTGAAATTTTTAACTTCTCTTTCTATACCACATTCCATAGCAGAGCTACTCTTGGGCTAGGCAGGCTAGAGTTATTAATGAGTTTTATTATTTAATGGCAGACTTTCGATAGTATTACCCTAACCTAGCAAAATATTTATACTTTGACATTGTCCTTAGGATATATTCCTGTTTTGCCTATACAATCTGAATCCTAGGGAGATTATATGTCACTGTTATCTTTAAATCGTCAAGTCTGTGAGACACAGTTTATTGACAGAAGATTTTTAAATTTTCATTTATTTTCAGATGTTCGCACACAAGCCATGTACCAGATGATGGATCAAGGCTTTGTAGGACTTATTTTTTCCTGTTTCATAGAAGATAAGAACACGAAGGTATTGTGTGTGCGTGTGTGTGTGTGTGTGTGTGTGTGTGTGTGTGTGTACACACAGAGTAGAGAAAAATCTCTTTGCAATTTTAATAGGATGGCCAGGAAAGGTTTCAATGAAAAGGGTCATTGAGTCAGGACCTGAAGAAGGTGAGGGAACAAGTCTGGTGGATTTCTTGGGGAAAGAACGTTCCAGGCAGAGGAAATAGCCAGTGCAAAGACCCTAAGGTGAGTGTGGCATGTTCAGGAAACATCAAGGAAGTTGGTGTGGCTGCAGCAGAGTGAGGAAGACCATGACCATACATCCCAGTTTGCCTCTGTCAGTCCCAGTTTTACCCTATTATCCTACTGTCCTTCCCTCTTGGAAGTGTCCCAGTTTGAATGATAACTCATTTAGTTGTCCTAAACGAGGTCCAGATCTTGTAAGGCCTTGACTTTGACTCTGACTTGGGAAGTAACTGGAGGATGACTTTATGTTTTAATGGGATCTCTCTGGCTTCTGTGTAGACTGAACAGTGGGCAGAGGGTGGGGGTGGAATCCATGGCATCAGTGAAACCTGTTAGGAAGATACTGCTGTAATCTAGACAAGAGATGATGGAGGTTTGGTTATGGTGGTAAGAGTGAAGATAATGAGAAGTGGTTGGATGCTGAATGTAGTTTGATGACTAGTAATAGTAACAACTACCATTTATCACCTATTGTATGGCATGTACTTATTAGGTGCTTTATATAAATATGCTGTAACCCTGACAACCCAGAAGCTCATAGAGCTTAAGCAGTTTGATCAGTGGCCAGTCTTGCCATTCTGTATTTGAATTCTGTTTGAATTTTATGTTCAAGAAGTTATAATATGTGTCAGTTCAAACAAAAAGAAAATTACTACTTAACATTGTAGGTATGAATTCTGCTAAGAATACCAATAGTGTCTTATTTAGTGCATTAGTTATATTCTCAGAATCTGTGTTAATAATGAATATTTTCCATAAAATCAGTTTTCCAGAAACACTACAGTTCAGTACTTTGAACTTTATACATCATTTGATATGCTTTCAACTTTGTAATCATACATTTATTTATTTATTGTCATCATAAGTAGTTGTTGAATAAGTTTGTCAGCTTTCAGTATAGCAGTTTGAATGTTCAGGTTCTTAGGTTCCTGGTTCTTGTATTTGTTAACAATTCCCTGCTGTTACATGAGCAGATGTTTGGTTGTGACCATCTTATGTTGACTGAGCATATGATCCTTTTTCAGAAATTGATTTATGGCATATTCCATCTTAGGAATCTCTTTTAACCTTCTACTTCTAGAGGGGCTTTTGGGGTCTTTCTCAATATTAATCTTTCTTTCTGTGATATTTCTTTCTTTCTTTTTTCCTTTGATAGACTGGCCGGGTACTCTACACTTGCTTCCAATCCATACAGGCCCAAAAGAGTTCAGAGTAAGTATTAGAGAGACTTATGTGTGTATTGGAGGGCTGTATCTTGTCTTTGCTGTGTCATAAACTTGATTTAAATGTTTGCATAGATCCATTTCCTTATTGAAATCTAACTTAATCTAAATTAGCAAATCTTTTTTTTTTTTTTTTTTTTTTGTTTGAGACAGAGTCTCACTCTGTCACCCAGGCTGGAGTGCAGTGGTGTGATCTCGGCTCAGTGTAACCTCCACCTCCCGGGTTCATGCAGTTCTCCTGCCTCAGCCTCCTGAGTAGCTGGGACTACAGGCATGTGCCACCATACGCGGCTAATTTTTGTATTTTTAAGAGAGATGGGATTTCACCATGTTGGCCAGGATGGTCTCGAACTCCTGACCTCAGGTGATCCGCCCGCCTCGGCCTCCCAAATACTGGGATTACAGGTGTCAGCCACTGCACCTGGCCACTAGCAAATCTTAATTGAGTACCTACTATATGCCATGTTAATTCATTGTCTAATTGGGAGATAGAAGCAAATACTGTTACCTTTTTTCTTGTAATATTTATCAATTTATTATTATAGCATTGTTTGAAATGTCAAAGAATTGGGAAAAATCAGATGCTCATCAGTACAGAACTGATTAACTCAATTATAATACATTCATATAATGGAATAAAGTGCAGCCATTAAAAAAACAAAAACAAAAACGAGGAAGCTTGATAGTAGTACATAAATATCTCCAAGATATTTTGTTAAATGGAAAATTCAGGGTAGAAGAACAGTATGCTACGATTTGTGTAAAGATGTGGAAGAGAAATAGATAAATACCTAGTCAAGAAATATTAATTTAAAAAATTTAAAAATTTTCACCACACGATTACATGCATATGCGTAAAAATATTGAATGGTACAGAAGTGCTTATAATAAATAGTTTCACTCCTCAAATGGAACCACTTCTTTCTCCTAATTTTCCTTTTAGTTCTTCTGTTACTTTGATATCTCCAAATAATATACTTATGATGTTCTTTCTTGATTTACCAATTTTGGGTGTTTTCTATTCTTCTTTATTATTGTGTTATATTGCTCTCACAAATGAGGATTTAGCTCACTTACACTACCCCATCTCCATTCTCCTCAATGTAGTTATGTTACTATTTTTTGTTCTTCTGTTGGTTACTTTTCTAATCTTAAAGTTTGCTTATTTCTTCTATTAACAATTGACAGTAGACAATATTTTTTGGCTCCCTGCCGCCACTTGTAGTTTTACCCTAAGCATTTATATTTTCACAGTTGTAAGCATCTGTGTTCTGTGTTGTAACCATAATTGCATTTTCTGTGCTTTGTCTATGGTTGATTCTGAGAGTAGAAAATAAAGTGTTTATATTGTTATTATTATGTAAAGATTATTCCCTGTACAGCCAAGCAGTGTAGTGTACTATGATTCCACTTCCTTTCTTATATAGCTTTTTGTTTTTTACATGGGGTTTCGAGTGGCTTTTTCCCCTTATTTTTCTGCCTTTATCATCTCCCAGAGCTCTACATCCTCAGAAGTAATATTAAAATATTTGGAATCCTTGCTTTTCCTAGGATTGCTCCCTTGAAACCCACTATCCTCTTACCCTAATCTGGTATCTTCTCTAGGCTTACTGCACAGCTGACATCCTGGGACTTTCCTTCATTATTCTCCTGGATTGGATCCATTGTGGTCTGGATTTTGTGTTACCTTTCTTGGTTCACTGTGTCATTTTGCTGGAAAAGACTCTCTAGTAACTTCCTAAGTTTTTAAACATCCAGTGTTACTGATGATAAGCCTTTGTAGGGCATTTTTTTCCCCTCTCTCTCTGACAGCTTTTAGATATCTCTCTTTATTCTTGATGTGAAATTTTCTATGATTTTCTAACTATGATATAGTTAGAATGTGGATATTTTATTCAAACTGCTGTACACTTCAATCAGAAAGTACTTGTCTTTCAGCTCTGGGCAATTCTCTATTGTTTTTTGTTTGTTTGTTTGTTTGTGTGTTTTGTATCCCCAGATAAAACAATCCACAACCTACCTAGTTCCTGGAGAGAGGAAATCTTATTTGTAACTCAGTCCAATTCCATAATTTAAACAGTTTCTTCAAGTTTATATTGGTCTTTGGGGAATGACTTCTCATTCCTTCAGTTACTTCCGTTACTCCCCATGTTCACTCTAAGATGGCATCAGAAGTATTGGGAAGATGACTTAAATAAACCTACACTGTAAGGAAAGGAGGCTTTCTGGTCTCATGCTGGTTATGGTGGTCCTTGTTCTCATGGTCAGTGTTCTCCTTAATTTATCCAATATAATCCTGTCTCATGGACTTGAATTCCTAGCAGAAGGAGATGTATCACCAGCTTCCTCTCTCACAGCTCTCTCCTTCCTTTTCCCACTAAGTTAATAGGACAGAGATATCATAACCTTTTCTCTATTCTTTGATAATTCCTCCCTATTGTTTTCCCTTTTTCTTTCTAGAACTCTCCTATCAGTCACAATTTAAAGGTCCTAAATTGACCTAATGACTCTTTTTACCCAAATTTTCTGTGTCTTTTATTTTGTTCTAGTTTCGGATTTTTAAAATTTTATCTTCCAACTGTTTTTTTTGGCAATTTTATATTTTTAATTTTCAAGAATTTTTTCTACATTTGGTGGTTATTCCCATTTGACAGCATCCCTTTTTATTTTATCGATATGATATTGAAATGTTAGATTGTCTTCTGTTTTTTACAGTTACCTGCTTCCTCTGATAATTTTTTTTTGGCTTAGTTTTTAAAATCTTTCTTGTCTATCCCTTTTTAAGAATAAAGCAACAAACAGTGAAGTGGTAGCTCATTATTTGTGGCCTTGGCTTGTCAACATGAGGCTTCACTTTAGGGTGAATAGGTTGGGAGCCAGCTGTTTTGTTCAGGTATCACTCAGTGCTAGACCTGAGATATCTTGCTCTGGGACACGAGTCTTAGCAATTGCTGTCATACTTCCTCCCAGACAGTTTATCATTATTATTGTTATTATTAACTATTAAGTAGAAGAATTCTTGATGCTGCTGTTACTGCAAATGATAATGGTTATTATTATTATTATTTTGATGTAAGAATGAAAGCTTGGTTATTAAACATTTGGTGTATACACAGGCCAAATCATGGAGGAAAACAAGAGAGGAGTAGCTAGAGTCTCATGTTTCTGATAGGAGGAACAAAAGGGGTCCAAGAAATCACATAAAGGGAGGAACATGATAAAGCAACTTCATAAAGTTGTTTATAAATTTCTGGGCTAATACTTGAGCAATGTATGCATGGATCTGATCCTAATTAGCATAATTTAGAACAGAATTAACCAATAGACCACCGCATATATCCTATACTGACCACTAGGTGGTGCACATGCAGGTATGAACCGAAGACCACTACAAAGGCTCTGAAAAATTAGAACCACTGCCTACAGAAGGCTGTGGAAAATTGAACTTGACTCTAACTAGGTGGATTGTGTGCTGAAACAAAAGTAACAACATTCTCCATAGAATATAAACAAGATCCAGTGTGTCAACATAATATTCCAAATACTGGGAATCCAATTCAGAATTACTTGGTATGTGAAGAACTGAGAAAATTTCAACTTGCATAGAAAAGGACATTAACAGATGCCAACAATGAGCTGACACCCATGTAGGAATTGTGTAATAAAGACTTTAAAGCAAACACAGGTTGAGTATCCTTTATATGAAATACTTTCAGATTTTAGATTTTTTAAGATTTTAGAATATTTGCATTATATTTACTGGTTCAGCATCCCTAATCTGAAATATGAATTCCACAGTGCTCCAATGATCATTTTCTTTGAGTGTAATGTTGATTCTTACAGAATGAGAATATTTTTGTATAGCTGTACAGTGTGTTTTAAGCTAAGTGTTATCAGAGTCAAAATATTAAAAAGTTTATAAAGTAAAAAAGTTACAGTAAGCTAAGGTTAATTATTGAAGAAAGAAAAAATTTTGTTTTTATTTTTATGTATTTATTTTTTGAGATGGAGTTTTGCTCTTATCACCCAGACTGGAGTGCAACAGCAGGATCTTGGCTCACTTCAACCTCCGCCTCCTGGGTTCAAGTAATTCTCCTGCCTCAGCCTCCCAAGTAGCTGGGATTACAGGTGTGTGCCACCACGCCTGGCTAATTTTTGTATTTTTAGTAGAGATGGAGTTTCACCATGTTGACCAGGCTGGTCTTGAACTCCTGACCTAAGGGGATCCACCCGCCTTGGCCTCCCAAAGCACTGGGATTATAGGCATGAGCCATGGTGCCCAGCCAAGAAAGAAACAATTTTAAATATACTGTAGCCTAAGTGTTCAGTGTTGTAAAGTCTCCATTAGTGTACAGTAATATCTTAGGCCTTAACATTCCCTCACCACTCACTCAATTACTCACCCAGAGCAACTTCTGGTCCTGCAAACTCCATTCATGGTAAGTGCCCTATACAGGTGTACTTTTTTTTTTGGTTTTTTATTCTGTATTTCTACTGTACCTTTTCTGTGTTTAGATACACAAATACTTGTCATGCATCATTAGGCAATTTCATTGTCATGCAAACATCATAGAGTGTACTTATACCAAACTAGATGGTACAGCCTACTGCATGCCCAGGCTATATGGTATAGCCTATTGCTCCTATGCTATAAACCTACAGAGCATGTTACCATATGGAATACTATAGGCAGCTATAACACAATGGGCTGGTGGGAAGGAAGAATGTCAAGTAACTGTTTAATGGGTACAGGGTTTTATTTTGGAGTGATGAAAATGTTTTTGAACCAGATAGAGGTGGTAGTTGTACAATATTGTGAAGGTACTAAATGCCGCTGAATTGTTCACTTTAAAATGGTTAATTTTATGTTATGTGAATTTCACCTAAATTTTAAAAAAGATGTAAAAGGATTTGAATGGATGCTTTTTCAAGGAAGATATACAAGTGGTCAATAAACATGTGAAAAATTGCCCCAAATCATTAGTCTTTAGGGAAATGCAAATAAAAACCACAATGAGACACTACTTCCCACCCACTACTACCCAATGTTGTCTACAGATCCAATGCAATCCCTATCAAAATTCCAATAACATTTTTCACAGAAATAGAAATAAAATCATAAAATTCATATGAAACTACAAAAGTTCCTGAATAGCCGAAGCAATCTTGAGAAAGAAGAACAAAGTTGGAGAAATCACACTATGTGATTTCACAGTATATTATAAAGCTATAATAATCAATGCAATATGGTACTGGCATAAAAATAGACACATAGACTAATAGGACAATAGAGAGCCCAGAAATAAACCCATGCTTATGCAGTCAAGTAACCTTCAACAAAGATGTCAGGAATATTCAACAGGAAAAGGATAGTCTCTTCAATAAATAGTGTTGGGGAAACAAGATACCCACATGCGAAAGAATGAAAGTGGATCCTTATCACACATATATATAAAAATCAACTTAAAATGAATTAAAGACTTAAACATAAGACCTGAAAGTGTAAAACTACTAGTGGAAAGCAGAGGAAACACTCCTTGACATTGGTCTTGGCAAAGATTTTATGAATATGACTCCAAAAGCACAGGCAACAAAGGAAAAAATAAACGGGTGGGACTACATCAAACTAAAATGTCTACACAGCAAAAGAAACTGAACAAAATGAGAAGGCCACCTACAGAATGGGAGAAAAATATTTGCAACCCATATATCTGATAAGGGGGCTGACATCCAAAATAATACGAAGAACTCATATAGCTCAATAGCAAAAAACCCAAATAATATGATTTATAAATGGGCAAAGATCCTGAATAGACATTTTTCCAAAGAAGACATATAAATGGCCAGTAAGTACATGTAAAGTTACTCAACATCACTAATCCGAGAAATGCAAATAAAAGCCATGATGAGTTAGGATGGCTATTATCAAAAAGTAAAAGAAAACAGTATAGAGATTCCTCAAAAAACAAAAAATAGAACTCTCATATGATTCAGCAGTCCTATTTCCAGGAGCATATCCAATAAAATTGAAATCCGTATCTCAAAAAGGTGTTTTAAAAAACAGAAAATAACAAGTGTTGGCAAAGACACGGAGAAGTTGGAACCCTTGTACACCGGTGGTAGAAATGTAAAATGGTACAGCCACTGTGGAAAATGGTATGGTAGTTTCTCAAATCAAGAATATTATTACCACGTGATTCAGCAGTTCTACTTTTTGGTATATACCCAAATGAATTGAAAGCAGGGTCTCTCCATCCTGGCTAACACAGTGAAACCCTGTCTCTACTAAAAATACAAAACATTAGCCTGGCGTGGTGGTGGCACCTGTAGTCCCAGCTACTCGGGAGGCTGAGGCAGGAGAATGACGGGAACCCGGGAGGCAGAGCTTGCAGTGAGCCGAGATCGCTCCAGTGCGAAACTCCATCTCAAAAACAAACAAAAAAAAGGAAGCAGGGTCTTTAAGAGCTAGTTGTGCACCCATGCTCACAGCAGCATTATTTACACTCAGTTTCTTAGCCTTTAAGAAAAATTCTGCATTTCTCTTTATTAATTTGTTCTATTTTCTTTGCATTTTATTGTTGTATTGTTCTCAATTCTTGAGATGAAAACCAGGTTTATTTTCTATCTTCCTGGTTTTCTAATAAATACATTTGAGGTCAGAAATTTTCCTCTTCACTTTGGGCCCACAGGTTTTGATGTATATATAGTACAGTAGTTCCGATGTTTTTTGTTTGTTTACTTGTAAATAATTTGTACTTTCCATTTTTATTTTCTCTTCAACCCTAGGATTATTTAGAAGTGCATTTAAAAATTTAAAATTTTGAAATTTCCAGTTGTTTAGATTTGAGGGAGGGACTAGTATGTTAATTTTTTTTTTTTTTTTGAGACGGAGTCTTGCTCTGTGGCCCAGGCTGGAGTGCAGTGGCGCGATCTCAGCTCCCTGCAAGCTCCGCCTCCCGGGTTCCTGCCATTCTCCCGCCTCAGCCTCCTGAGTCGCTGGGACTACAGGCGCCGCCACCTCACCCGGATGATTTTTTGTATTTTTAGTAGAGACGGGGTTTCACCATGTTAACCAGGAGGGTCTCGATCTCCTGACCTCGTGATACGCCCGTCTCGGCCTCCCAAAGTGCTGGGATTACAGGTGTGAGCCACTGCGCCAGGCCTAGTATGTTAATTTTTAACACTACGTTATGCTAACTGATTGTGGCCTGTGTGATATCAGCCTTATGGATTTTTAAAATATTTCCTCTGTTACCTAGAACAGGGGTCCACAAACTATAACTTGTAGGCCAGGTTGGCCTGGGGCCTATATTTGTAAATCAAGTTTTATTGGAATATAGCCACATCCCTTTATTTACATATTGTCTATGACCCCTTTCCAGCTATGATTGTAGAGGTGAGTGTTGTAATAGAGACCCTGTGGCCCACACAGCTTAAAATATGTCTTTACTTCAAGAGTTTGCTGATCCCTGACTTAAAACATAGTCAGTTTTCACAGCTTTTTCATTTCGGTTGAAAATATGTATATTTTCTCTTGGATATAAGTTCCTTATATCCCTGTTAGAATAAGCTTAAGCTGTGTTATACCAATCCTTATATCCTTCATTGTGGTTTTGATTATCGATATCTGAGAGAGATGTGTTAGCCAGGATGGTCTCCATGACGAGGGATCCTCCCTTGTCAGCTTCCCAAGTAGCTGGGACTACAGGCATGTGCCACCAGGCTTGGCTTTTTTTTTTTAATACAGAGGTGGGGTTTCGCCATGTTGCCCAGGCTGGTCTCAAACTCCTGGGCTCAAGCGATCTGCCCATCTCAGCCTCCCAAACTACTGGGACTACAGGTATGCACCAGTGCACCCAGCCTGTATGAGGTATTATAAATAATCTAGAGATGACAAGTAATCTAGAGAGAATTTAAAGTATATAGGAGGATGAGGTTATATGCAAATACTGCACCCTTTTATATCAGGGACATGAACATCTATGGATTTCAGTGTCCGTGGGAGGTCCTGGAACCAGTCCCCAACAGATACAAAGGGATGACTGTATCTTGTGTGGAGTTTTAGCATTCATCAATTAGTATTTCCTAAATTATGTATTACTAAGATGTTTGTCACATGGCAGTGTTCTAATTCCATCATTCCTTCAACATTTACTAGTGGGTATTCTACTCTAAGAAACAGTTTTCTCTTCTGCCAATTTCATTGTTCATTTATTTATTTATATTAATGTAAACACCTGGATCCTTATTTTATTCAATGGGATTTAATCCATTACTGTCATTAGTTATTTTGAGGCACCCAATGTTTCAGAATTGGCTAGTGGAAGCTTTTCCTGTGTTATTTTGACCTACTCCAATCTTTCTTTGATTTTCTAGCACAAGTAGATGTTCTAGGTTTGTCTCATTCTTTCCTCTATCCAGCCTGGATTCATTGTTTCTCCAAGGAGCCTTGGTTCTTTGTAATTCTTTTCTTCCATCACGCCTTATCACTTCTCTAACCATGGAAAACCCTGATCTACTATTACTACAGATTGGTCTTCATTTTCTAGAATTTTTTGTATATGGAATCATAGAGTATGTACTTTTTTGTCTGTCTCTTTTCATATATCATAATTATTCTGAGATTCAGCCATGTCGTAGCATGTATCAGTAGTTTGTCCCTTTTATTACAGAATAATATTAAATTGTGTAAATATTACCACAATATGTTTATCCATTCACCTGTTGATGGATATTTGAGTTATTTATACTTTTTCTCTATTACAAATAAAGCTGCTTAGAACATTTGTATATAGGTCTTGGTGTGGATATATGCCTTTTGTTTCCTTGGGGAAATACCTAGGTTCACACTGGCTGAACATATGGTAGATGTGTGTTTGATTTCTTTTAAGAAACTGATAGGCTGTTTCCCAAAACTGCCTGCAAGGATTTTAATTGGGATTTTGTTGAATCTATAGATTCATTTTGGGGAGAACTAACATCTTAATAATATTGAGTCTTCCAAAGTATGGACATGGTATATCTCTCCATTTATTTAGGTCTATAATTATCTCAGTAATGGCTTGTGGTTTTCAATATACAGGTCTTCCATATCTTTTGTCATATTTATCCCTATACATTTCATGTATTTATATTATTGTAAATGTGATTGTATTTCAATTTCATATTCATTGCTACTATATAAAAATATAATTCATTTTTGTATATTGAGTTTATATCCTACAACCTTGCTAAATTCAATTAATTTTAATAGCTTTTTTGAAGGGTCCATTGGATTATCTACAGGCGATTATGTCATCTGTGAATAAAGGTAGTTTCACTTCTTTCTTTCCAATGTGGATGCCTTCTGTTTATTTATTTATTTATTTATTTATTTTTGCCTTATTGCATTGTTAGAACCTCTAATAAACTGTTGAATACAGCTGGTAAGAGCGGTCATGGTAACTTTGTTCCTAATCTTTGGAGAAATCATTTACTCTCTTACCATTAAGTATGATGTTACCTGAAGATTTTTTATAGATTCCCTTAATCAGTTTGAGGAAGTTTCTTCAATTCCTAGATTGATAAGAAAATGTTTTCAACAAAAATAGATGTTGTATTTTGTCAAATGTTTATCTCTTTTATAGACTAATTAGCTGTAGTCTTTTGTTATTTCGGTGATTGCCTTAGGGTTTTTCACAGGGTCTGTCAACATTGGCACTATTGACATTTTGGGTCACATAGTTGTGTGTGTGTGTGTGTGTGTGTGTGTGTGTGTGTGTGTGTGTGTGTGTGGTGGGGGGTGGTGGCATTCTGTGCATTGTCGAATGTTTAGCAGCATCTCCGACCTCCGCCTGCTAAATGCCAATAGCACCTCTTCAGTTGTCATAATCAGAAACATCTGCAGACACAGCCAAATGTTTTCTGCAGGGAAAAATTACCCCTGGTTGAAAACCACTAGTTTATAGTATACATGTTTTACGTATCACAGTCTGTCTTTGAGTGACATTTTATTAGTTCATATGTAGTATAAGAATCTTGCAACATCATACTTTCATTTCTCCCCTCCTGGCCTTTGTGCTATTGTGGTCATACATTTTACTTGTATGTATAAGTTTTACTTTAAACAGTTTATTATCTTTTTAGGAAATTTAAGTAAGAAAAGTCTTTGTATTTAACCATATGGTTAGCCATTTCTAGTGCTCTTAGTTTCTTTGTTTACATCTGGCATCATTTTTTCTCTTCTTGAAAGACATCCTTTAATGTGTCTTGTAGTGTAGGTAGCTCTGCTGGTGCTATATTCTTTTGACTTTGGTATGTCTGGAAAAAGTCTTTGCCTTCATTTTTTGAAAGATATTTTCAATGGATAAAGAACTCTAGGTTGCCTTTTTTACATTTAGAACTATAAAGATATTTCTCCACCGTTCAACAAGAAAGTGGCTGACATTTTTACCTTTGCCCACTCTACTTAATGTATCCCTTTTTAAGACTTCTTTTAAGATTTTGTTTTTATCATTGGCTTTAAACCATTTGAGTATCAGTGTATCATAGTGTAATTGTTTCCATGTGCCCTATGCTTGGGTTTCATTGGGCTGCTTGGATCTGTGGATTTATGTATTTTTTTCATCAAATTTAGAAAAACTTCAGCCATTATTTCCACTAGTTTTTTATGTCCCACTTTCTCCTCTCCTTTAGGTATTTCAACTAACCATATTTTTGGCCACTTAACGTTACCTCACAGTTCACCGACGCTCTATTCATTGTTTTTCAGTCTTTTTTTTCTATCTGTGATTTGTTCTGTATAGTTTCTATTACTGTCTTCTAGTTTACTCATCTTTCTTTCTGCAATGTTGAGTTTACCATTAATCCTGTCCACTGTACATTTTAATTTTTATTTATTATTTTTTTTTTTAGAGACAAGGTCTCGCTCTGTCACCTAGGCTGGAGTGCAGTGGCATGATCTCAGCTTACTGCAGCCATCAACTTCTGGGCTCAAGTGATCCTCTTGCCTCAGCCTCCCAAGTAGCTGGAACTATGGGCATGTGCCAATACTCTACTGTACTTTATATCTGAGGCATTGTAATATTCATGTCTAAAAGTCTCATTTGGATCTTTAAAATTTTTTCTTTTCTATACTTAACATGTTTAATCTTCTAGCTTCTTGAACATACAAAATAGTTATAATATTCATTTTAATGTTTTGTCCTCCAATTTTGTCACTAAATCAGCATCATTCTGGGCCAATTCCAATTGATTTCCTCTCCTTATAGGTTGGACTCTTCTGCTGCTTTTCATGCCTGATAATTTTTGATTGGATACAGACATTGTGAATTTTACCTTATTGGGTACTAGATATATTTGTATTCATAAAAATATTCTTGAGTTTTGTTTCAAGATACTGTTAAAGTTATTAGGAAACAGTCCTATCCCTTTGGATCTTGCTTTTAAGCTTTGTTAGGCAGAAACAAAGCAGTGTTTAATATAAGGTTCATTTTTTCCCCACTACTGAGGCAAGACCCTTTTTAATACTCTGATGCCTCTAATATTATGAGATTTTCCATTCGGACTGTTGGAAATAGATGCTATTCCTGGCCCTGTGTATACTTTGGAGTTCGCTCCCTTTAATCCCTTTAGGTTGTTGTTTCTCTGACTGGGTAGTTTGCTCACACACATGTCCAGACCAGTCATCAACTGAACACTTGAAGAGGACCCTCCAAAGATCTCTAGAGTTCTCTTCCTGTGCCAGCTCTTTCCTCCACAGTACTTTACCTTGCAAACACAAGCTGTCTTGGCCTTCCCAGAGTCTCAGCTATATTTTCTCAACTTGGCATCTGTCAAGCTCTACCTGGGGATTCTCCCTGAGCTTCGGCTTGGAAACTTTCTCCAGCTTACCTCTGAGTTCAACCTGATAACTCCAATTCTATTTCCATACTTTAAGGTTCATTCCAGCATTCTCCTTTTCCATGTTTGCAACTTTTTCCTTCAAAAGAGAGATGCCTTGCTTCTGCTAGCCACAATTTGTTTGTTACTCATCCCTAGAATATACAGAAAGTAGTTTCAGAATTGCTAATCTGTATCACTGTGAAAGACAAACCTGCTAACTAGAGATCAAAATTTGTTTACAGTTCTTTTTATTAAGCTTTATTGAGGCATAATTAACATGCAGAATTGTACATATTTAATGTACACATTTTGATGAGTTTGGACATATGCCTAAGAGTATATACTCAAAATACTTAGTTGGATTCAGTCTATTTCCCCCCCTGACCACTTCAGTGAGGTTATATGATTTATTTGAAAGACAGGTTTTTCTTGTTTGCTTGTTTTCCATTTTAGGATTTTCTTTTAACCCATACTATTTTCCCTTTTAGAGTATATGAAACATCAACATTGTTCAAAAAGTCAAAAGTCAGAACTATATAGAGTTAATTTTGTATAGACTAAGATATGAATCTAATTTTATCTCTTTCTAAATGGCAATCCACCTGTTCCAAAACTATTGTTTAAGAAGTTTATGTTAGGTGGGCACAGTGGCTCATGTCTGTAATCCCAGCACTTTGGGAGGCCGAGGCACGCGGATCACTTGAGGTCAGGAGTTTGAGAGCAGCCTAGCCAACATGGTGAAACCGCATCTCTACTAAAAATACAAAAATTAGCCAGGCATGGTTTACCTGTAATCCCAGCTACTTGGGAGGCTGAGGCAGTAGAATTGCTTGAACCTGGGAGGTGTAGGTTGCAGTGAGCCGAGATCGTGCCACTGCCCTTCAGCCTGGGCGACAGAGCGAGGAAAAATAATAATAATAATAAAAAAAGCTTATCTTCATGTCAGCAATTTTACATGGCACCTTTTACCATATAGGAAAGCTCCCTATTCACTTGGATCTATTTCTTAACTTTCTATTCTGTCTGTCCGTTTAGTTACCATCGCATTAATTATAGTGGCTTTATTGTATGTTTTATTATCCGTAAGGCTAGTCTCCATTGTAGCTTTTCTTTTCTCAGTGTTTCAGTGTTTCCCTGACTATTCTTTTTTTTATTTTTATTTTTTATTTTTTATTTTTATTTATTTTTTTGAGACAGCGTCTCGTCCAGTCGTCCAGGCTGGAGTGCAGTGGTGCGATCTTGGCTCACAGCAGCCCCTGCCTCCCGGGATCAAGCTATTCTGTCTCAGACTCCTGAGTAGCTGGGATTACAGGCACGCGCCATCATGCCTGGCTAATTTTTGTATTTTTAGTGGAGACAGGGTTTCACCATGTTGCCCAAGCTGGTCTTGAACTCCCAAGCTGGTCTCAAACTCCCAACCTTGGGTGATCTGCCCATCTCGGCCTCCCAAAGTGCTAGGATTACAGGCGTGAGCCCAGGCTTGAGCCACCACGCCCGTCTAAGACCCTGACTATTCTTACATGTTTGGTTTTTCATGTGAACCTTACTATCAACTTGTCTAGCTCCAAATAAAATCTTTTTGATATTTCCATTGAGATTGTGTTAAATTTGTAAATTAATTGTGATGTTGCATCATCCTATCCAAGAGCACTGGCTGTCTTTCTATTTGCTGTAGTCTACTTTTGTGTCTTTCAGGAGTGTTGTTTTTCTCATATAGGTTTTGCATATGTCTTACTGAAATTTATTCTTAAGCATTTATCTTCTTTTTTGCTTTGTGAATGTTTTTTTTTTCTATTACATCCTCTGTTTTTTGCTTGTATATTTGAAGGCTATTATTTCTGTATGTAAATTTTTATCTTCCTGAATTCTTTTGTTCTTTGAGTTAATTATACCTTTATTTCCCTAGAGCTTTCCAGATAAGTATCACACCCCATCTACAAATAGTTTTACTTATTTCCCAATTCCTAAACCTCTAATTGATTCCTTAAATATAACTGCATTGCGTAATATTTCTTTAGAACATTAAATAGTAGTGGAAATAGTAGATAATCTTGTTTTGTTTCTGATCCTTATGGAAATTCCTGTAGCATTTCTTCATTAAGAAAGATTCTGTATTCAGGAATAAAGTATATATCCTTTTCATATTAAGAAAGTATACATAAATTCCTACTTTTGCCCTTGTATTCTGTTTTCATCAGGAATAGGTATTAGATTTTGTCAAGTTTTTCAGTATCTACAGAGGCAATTATGGTTTTCCTTAGTCCTATTAATATGGTATGTTATATTTATAGATTTCCTACTATTTAACCAACTTTGTGTTCCTCAAAAAGACAGGATTATGTTTGCTAATATTTTGTTTAGTACTTTTTCATCAAAAATCATAAGTGCTATCAGAAATACTAATTTTTTGTACTGTCTTTATCAGGTTTAGGTATGTATATTACACTTGCTTCAGAGGAATTGTTTGGAGTTTTCTTTCATTGTGTAGCCTATGACAGAAATGTATGTAGCAGTGAGACCATCAGTTCTTTGACAATTCCTCTATGAAATCAACTAGGCCTTTCTCTGTGGGATAGTTCCTTGATAAATTTCTCTTTCTCCTCTGAGAATTCATCTGTTTATGCTTTCTTTCTGTAATGGGGTCAATTTTGGTACAGTTTCCTAAGAAATTATTCATTTTGTATGGTTTGCAAATTTATTTACACAGAGATCTCTCTGCCGGATAGTCTGTCATATTTTAAATGTCTTGTATTTCAGTAGTTATCTCCCCCTTGTCATTTCATATTTTGTATATTTGTACTATTTCTTTTTTCCCTTGGTTATGTTAGCCAGTGGTGTGTCAATTTTGTTATTTTTCCCTGAAACACTGATTTTTATTTAGTTATTTGTTTTCTATTCCCAACCTTACTACTTTTGCTTTTATGTTCATTATTTCCTTCCTTATGTTTCATTTTGGTCATTTTGTTGTGCTTTATCTTAGCATTTGGAGTTTGGAATTTAATGAGTATATTTTTTAATCTTTCATTATTATTGATATAAATGCTTAAGGCTATGAATTTTCCACTGATCTTTGCTTTAAATATATCCCATAGATGCTAAGTAGTATTTTCATTTTTATTATTTTTTTAAAAGTTATTTAATTTTAGCACTCACCCATTTTGCTTCCTTTCAATTTGGTATCATGGTGTAGCTATTCTAAAATGATCCTGCTCCCTAATGCCCTCAGAATAAAGCCCTTAACCTGCAGCCCTTCATGGTTTGCTTATTTCTCCAGCCATGTTCTCTCTCTGTCATATGCTCACTCTACCTACAGTTTCCTTTTTCCTTATACCACCTGGCCAATGTCTAGTCATTTTTGAAGATGAAGATCAAATTTAGGAATCCTTCTCTGATAATTCTCAACTCCCGATACCATCCCAGTTAAGCATTCCTCCTGGAAACTTAATAAAATCATATACTTCCTTTTTGTAATACATATTATATTTTAATATTTTGTTCTTCTACTAACATTGTAAGATCCTTGAAAGAAGGTATGGCTTTTTATTACTTTTCCTGTGGTGTTCAGTAAATATTTGTTTAGTGTCCCTTCAGCTGTAGATTTCAAAACTAGTATTTTAATACATACATTCTGACCTGTGAGCTCTAGCATACTCTAGAACTTCTTTGTCATAAACTTTGGTTGGTTGGTTGGTGTTAGCTTTTCAATTGAAGTGTAACACACAGAAAAGTACACAAATTACAAGTGTCCAGCTCAATCAATTTATTGCTGCCCTGCCACTTTGCCTTAAACCGATTGTCCATATATATATGGTTATGTTTCTGAACTCTAGGCAATTCTGTTTTGTCTATGTGTCTATCCTTGTGTCAGTAACACACTTTATTAATTGCTGTAGCTTTATAATAAGTCTTGATGATATGTGGTAATGTTTGTTCTCCCCTTTGTTGTTATTCTTCAAGACCATCTTGGCTATTCTTGGCCCTTTGTAAACCCATATAAATTTTAAAATCGGCTTGTTGATTTCCACAAGAAAACTTGCTGAAACATGTCAGCTGAGATTTGATTGGAATAGAATTGAATCCGTTCATCCATTTGATGTATTCCTCCATTTATTTAGATTTTAATTTCTCTATCTTTTGTATTTTTCTGTGAAACATCTGAAAAGATTGTGCACATTCTTCATTTAAATTATTCTTGGGAATTTGGTGTTTTATGTTATTGTAATTAGTATCTTTTCATAATTTTGCAGTTGGTACTGGTTATTTAGATAGCAAATTGATATATGTATATTGGCTTTATATCCAGCAGCCTTATGGATATAAATGTACTTATTAATTCTAATGATTTATCTGCAGATTTTATTTCCTTGGGATTTTCTGTGTAAACAGTCATGTCTTACATAAACAAGGGCAATTTAATTTCACCCTTTCCAATCTTTACACATTTTTATTTCTCTTTCATGCCTTATTATACTGGCTCAGTCTTCCAGTAAAATTTATACATAAAATGTAAAGAGAATGCTTCAAAATTTCCCAGTTATCGCTGGTGTTTAATTTAGCTTTTCTGTAGTTAGCCTCTATTATATTAAGGAAGTTCCCTTGTATTCCTAGTATTCTAAGCCTCTTTTTTATGACTGAATGTTGAATTTTATCAAATGCTTCTTCTGCATTTGTTAAGATAATCATGTGATTATTTGCCTTAATGTGGTAAGTCTCATAAACTGATTTCTGAATCTTAACCCAGCTTTGCATTTGTTAGTCACTGTATATTATCTCTTTAGTGTATTCACTAGGCTACCCTTTTTAGGAATTCTATATCTTTGTTCATAAATAAGATTGATCCATAATTTTCTTTTCTTTAAACACCTTTGCTAGATTTTGATATCATGGTTATGCTGGCTGCATAGTACAAAGTAGAAAATGTTCCCACATCTCGATTTTCTGAAATGTTTTGTGTAAGTTTGGATTTTTTTCTTTAAATGTTTGATAGAATGTAACAGATTAGCAATGTCAGTGTGGAGTTTTCTTTGTGAAAAGTTTTAAATTATAAGTTCAGTTTCTTTAAAATATGTAGGATTATTCTGATTTTCTGTATCTTTTTAGTTTTGGCAAGTTGTGCTTTTCTAGGAATTTATCCTAGAACTTTAGTTTACATGGTTCACAATATCTTCTTACTATCCTTTTAAAGTTTGTAGGATCCGAAGTGATTTCCCCTTTTTTATTCCTTATATTAGTAATTTTTGTGTTCTCTGTTTTTACCTTAATCAGTCTTGGTGGGGGTTTATTAATAAACGTATCAGTCTTTTCAAAAGAGCCATAAATATCCCTTTAAGCACTGCTTTGGGTACATCCATAATTTTTATTTTTTTAAAGAACTATCCTTCAGTTCAAAGTATTTCCCTTGTGATATTATTACCTTTGTGATTTACTTTGATGCAGGTGTTACTTAGAAATATATTATTAAATTTCAAAGCATTGGATGATTTCACACATAAGATGACATCAGCACATGCTGCCCCTATATCTCACTGAACTCAACTATATACTCTGGAAAGAATGCCAAGCCTAGCTATTTGTGAACTCTGGAATGTAAATAACAGGCAGTTTGGAGAAGGGCCCCAAAGCTTAAAATACCACAGAAGTGGGGATATAAACAAGATCCAAAGTCTCATAACTTAATATCCAAAATAACCAGGACATAAACCAAAATTATTTAACATATTAAGAACCACAGAAATCTCATTTTGTATGGGAGAAGATAATCAACAGATACAAAAGGCAAGATGACACTTATACTGGAAATATCTGACAAGACTTTAAAAGCTGCCATTATGAAAATGTTCAAGCTATCAGTCACAAAAATGTTGCAACAAATATTTAAAAAGAAAGCATCAGATAAGAAATAGAAGATAAAAAAGAAGCAAATGTAAATTTTACAACTGAAAAAATATAATAACCAAAATTTTTAAACTCTAGATTAAAAGTGAGAATGTAATGGAAATGCCAGAGGAAAGAGTCAGTAACTTGAAGATAGATCAACAGAATTATCCAAGCTGGATAACAGATAGAAAAGACTGGAAAAAAAGGGACAGAGTTTCAGAAAGGATAGATATAAAAATCAGTGCAGTAGAACTGTGAGTCCATAAGTCAACCTGTACATTTCTCGTCAGTTGATCTTCAACAACTGTGCCATGATAATTCAACAGGGAAAGAAGAGGCAATTCAACAAATGGTGCTGGGACAGCTAGATAACCACATGCAAAAAGAATAAAGCTGGACCACTATCCTCACCCAATATACAAAAATTAAAATGGATCAAAGATCTAAATAGAAGAGCTAAAACAATAAAACTTTAGAAGAAAACGTAGGGGTACATCTTCATGACCTTCAATTTGGCACTAGTTTCTTAAATATGACATCAAATGCACAAGGGAGAAAGGAAGAAAAAACCAGATAAATTGGATTTGATAAAAATTAAAAACTTTAGTGCATCACAGCACATTATCAAGAAGGTGAAAAAAACAACCTACAGAATCAGAAAAATAGTGACAAATTACAAAAAGCAGTCTCCCCTTATCTTTGGGGAATATGTTCCAAGAACCCCAGTGGAGGCCTGAAACCACAGATAGTACCAACCCCTATTACCCCATGTTTTCTTATACATACACAGCTGTGATAAAGTTTAGTATAATTAGGCACAGTATGAGATTAACAACACCAATAATAAAATGGAACAATTATAACAATATATTGTTCACAATTTCAAAGATAGAAGATTTGTTCTTACTATAGGTCTTAGCAGCATTAGCATATGATGTTTTTGCTTTTTTTTTTTAAGTTAAGTTGTATACTTTCATCATTTCACTTAAAGGAAGCACTTTAGGGCTTCTCTTTGGCATAGCAGAACTGCTAACATTGCTACTCATATGTTCTGGGGCCATTAAAATAAGGGTTATTTGAACGTAAGAACTACAATACCATGACAGTCAATCTGAAACCAAGATGGTTACCAAGTGACTAATGGGCAGGTAGCATATACAAGGTGGATCAGATGGATAAAGGGCTGATTCATATCCTGGGCAGGTTAGAGCAGGATGGCGTAAGATTTCATCATGCTACTCAGAAAGGTCTGTAACTTAAAGCTTATGAATTGTTTATTTCTAGAATTTTTCATCTAATATTTTTGGACTGTGGTTGACCACAGATAACTGAAACCATAGAAAGTAAAACAAAGGATAAGGGAGGACTACACATATGATAATGGTATAGCATCCAGAATAGGTAAATAATTCTTACAACTCAAAAATAAAAGGGCATACACTTCAATTTAAAAATAAGCATTCAACACAGGACTGGAATTCCTAGCCAAAACGATTAGGCAAGAACAAGAAATAAAAGGCATCCACATTGGAAAGGAAGATGTAAGTTTATCTCTGTTCACACATGAAATATATGTGAAAAACTCACAAAACTGTTAGAACTAATAAGCAAAAAGAAAGTCGCAGGATACAAAAATCAACAAACCAAAATCTATTTTATTTGCATATACTAACAGCAAATAATCCGAAAAGGAAATTTAGAAAGTCTCATTTACAATAATGTCAAAAAGAATAAAATAATTAGGCATAAACTTAACCAAGGAGGTGAAAGACTTATATATTCAAAACTACAAAATGTTGCTGAAAGAAGTTACAGATACAAATAAATGGAGAGACATCTCACGTTCATGGATTGGATAATGATATTGTTAAGATATCATACTACTCAAAGTGATTTATAGATTTAATGCAATCACTGTAAACATCCCAATGGTTTGCTTTTTTTTTTTTTTTTTTTTTTTTTTAAGGAGTCTCACTCTGTCACCCAGGCTGGCCATTTTAAAAACAGAAGAATCTATCCTAAAGTTGACATGGACTCTCAGGGGACCTTGAATAGCCAAAACAATTTCAAAAAAGAACAAATTTGGACAATTCACGCTGCCTGATTTCAAAAGTAACTACAAAGCTACAGTAATCAAAACAGTGTGCTATCAGTGAAACAGAATGGTGAGCCCAGATTTAAACCCTTGCATATATGGTCAAGCAAACTTCAACAAGGATGCCAACACCACTAAATTGGAAAAAGACAGTCTCTTTAATAAATGATATTGGAAAAATGGAATATTCACATGCAAAAGAAAAAAGCTGGACCCTTATCTTACACCATATATAAAACTTAAATGAATTAAAGACCAAAACATAAGACCCCAAACTACAAAACTAGCAGAAAACATAGGGAAAAAGCTTCATGACACTGGATTTGACAATAATTTCTTGAATATGACACCAAAAGCACAGCTAACAAAAGCAAAAATAGACAAATGGACTACATCAAACTTTAAAACTTCTGTGCATAAAAAGAAACAATGAAATGAGTGAAAAGGCAACCTATGGAATGGGAGAAAATATTTGCAAATCGTATATTTAATAAGTGGTTAATATCTAGAATATATAGAAAACTCCAACACTCAACAACAAAAAAAACCTGACTTTAAAATGGGCAAAGGACTTAAAGTGATATTTCTCTTGGCCAATAAGCATATGAAAGAGTGCTCAATATCACTAATTGTCAGAGAAATGCAAATCAAAACCACAATGAGATATCACCTCACACCCATTATGACAGCAACTATCTAACAAAATCAGAAAATAACAAGTGTTGGGAATATGGAGGAGTTGGAACCCTTGTACATTATTGTTGAGATTGTAAAGTGGTGCAATAAGCATGTGGTTTCTTTAAAAACTAAAAAATAGATCTACTATATGATCCACCAGTCTCACTTCTTGGGTGTATATCCAAAAGAATTAAAAGCAAGACCTCAAATAGCTATTTACATACCTATGTTCACAGCATTATTCATAATAGTCTAGAGGTAAAAGCAACCCACATGTCCATTAATGGATGAATGGACCAACAAAATGCAATGTAACATATAATGGAATACTATCCAAACTTAAAAATAAAGGAAAACCTGTTACAACCTGCAGCATGAAGGAACCCTGAGAATATTATGCTAAGTGAAATAAGTTATTCACAAAAGAACAAATGCAGCATTTTTCTATTTATATAAGGTGTCTAATGATCATAGATATACGAAGTAGAATGGTGGTCACTAGGGGCTGGGAGAAGGGAGAAAGGGGAAGTTGTTTAATGGGTATAGAGTTTCAGTTCTGCAAGATGAGAATGTTTTGAAGATCTGTTTCATAACAATGTTAATATATTTACATTACTGAACTGTATACTTAAAATGGTTAAGATAGTAAATTTTATTTTTTAAGCACAATTAAATTAAAAAGAAAAAAAAACCCAAATGGACATTGTAAAAGTGGAAAATACCTAAAATTAAGAAATCATCGTAGGGACTAGCAGCAGACTCAGGTATAGCAGAAGGGATCAGTGAGCACAAATGTTGATAAAATATACCCTAAGTGAAGCAAAGAGTTAAAAAAAAGAGAATGAAATAGCAGAATGGTGTGTGACAGAACTGTGAGGCAGTATGAACCATTTTAATTTACATGTAATTGGAGCACCAGAAGTAGACAAAGAATGCCTAAAGAGATAGTGGCTAAGAATTCTCTAAAAACTGATTCATACCCATAGATTCATGAATCTCAGCCAATCAAAAGCAATATGAATACAAGCAAACTAAAATAGGTACATTATAGCAGCTAAAGGAATAAAAGATATATTACAAATAGTGGAGCAATAAAACGATAAGAATGATGACTGACTTCTCGTCAGAACCCTGGGAGGCTGGAAGATGATGGGGTGACATCTTTAATGTGCATGAAGAAAAAAGCTATCCCAGAATTTTATATTAAGACAAACCAGACATTTTTATGGAAAAAAGCAGGCAGAATCTGGAGAATTCACTACAAGAAATATTAAAAGTTCTTCAGACTGAAAATATATGATTTTAGATGGAAGCATACCCTGACTACTTGGGTGTGGGGAGGGGAGGGCTTGTAATGCCCCATCATTTGTGTGCCATCTAGGTTGTGGTCTGGGGACTAGGCATGTTCTGCTGGGATGGGGAAGCTAGATCTTAAGCTGCCTTACCACCATGTGCCAGTGCGGCCTCACAGTGCCAGGGGCCTTCAACCTGAATTCTCCACTGAACCTGCTGGTAGGTAGAGTTTAGGTGTATTTGGGGTGATAAGTGGGTAGAGATAGACTGGTTGGCCTTAGTAACAAACATTTCTGTTTCTCCCACTCTAGCATGAACATGTGAATATTTGTGAATTTCTTACCTATTTCCCCCCAGGGGAGAAAATGGGAAGTGAGGGCCACTGGTAAACACTGAGTTAGAACAAGTGAGTAATCCCACCTACATAATGAATGTGATGGAGCCATTGAAGAGTCTGTAGTTCCTCTTCTCCAGACTTTTGTGATTAATTTGTTCAACCTCACTGGCAACTTCTTGACTGAAAACAGTATTAATTAGCTATTTCCCCTGACTGCGGAGCAGACCTAAGGACCTTGAGCTCTCGAGGCTTCTCTTAAATTTATAGAAGTGGCCTTACATTCTCTATGGGACTAGGGAATACTGGCTCTGCAAACGGGCTTTTAGTTTGTTCTCCAGACAAACCCGGTTTGAACTCTATCCACTTTGAAGTTGCGTCACTAAACGAATTACACAATGCTTAATCTTTGAAGTACGCCATATTCCAAACTTTCAATTAAAACTGTAGAGAACTTCTGATTATGACAACTCAGGGTTTAAAAACTGACCTGAACTGATTGCCTCACAGGTATGAGAGAATCGAAATCCCAATCCATATTGTACCTCATGTCACTATCGGGAAAGTGTGCCTTGAATCAGCAGTAGAGCTGCCCAAGATCCTGTGCCAGGAGGAGCAGGATGCGTATAGGAGGATCCACAGGTAGAGACCCTCTTCACTCCTCTTCTCTACTTCTCAGGACCTAGTCTCTCTTTTCTTCTTCTGTCCTTTTGTCTTTAGCAGCTCAACTCTTGAGGCCCCTTTCCTTTTGCCTCTCTGGGAAAGCTTTCTAGCAGTCTCCAATCATAATGTTTCTCACATTGTATGATAATTTTTCAACATTTGTTTTTCTCCTGCTTACTTTGGATGTTTCAAGGGCAAGGATACTTTCTTTTTTGGTTAAGAAAAGAAGATAATCCACAACATCTTAATCCTGTTGCCAAGCACTAGGTTTTGCCCAATAAATTTGTACTAAGTCAGAGCTTTGGTGAGAGACAGCAATTTCAAAATTATCACTTTGAATTATCTTTGAATAAAATCACATCCCCCAAATCGTCAGGAAGTTAATATTGGGGATTTAAATACTACATATTCATCTAATACAGTTGGCAACGGTGTGATGCAGTTTATGGTTGGTATAGTCCATGACCATTTTGCTTTCCCTTCAGTGCTGCTTTGCCACTAAACTACTCTATTTTCTTTTAGCCTTACACATCTGGACTCAGTAACCAAGATCCATAATGGCTCGGGTAAGAATTTTTTCTTGAGTACTCAGCATTTTTTCTGAGTATTTCCCTGAAATACTCAGCTGACAGAAGCAAATTTAGTTTAAGTGAGTGAAGTGATGGGTACAAGTTGTCCTCAGATTTCCTTTCCCAAGGGTTTTCCTGATCCTGATCCCAACATTTCTTTTGAACTCTGGGGATCCATGAATACTATAAATACAGCTTAGAGTAAGACAGGAGGAAAGACAGGAAAGAGCTTTATGATAGACCTACTCAGTGATATACTGGCACACGTTTAACAACCAGTTCTCAAGGAGCAGGAGGTTTGTTCCTGGTTTGTTGTGTTTGGCGGTTTCTGTGGTGTAATGCCCCTGGCATGGCTGGTTTCAAGCAACTAACATGGCATCAACTAGCTTACAAACTTCTTGGAATTTTAATAGTTGGCTTTTGTGAGCTGGCATGAATTGGTTCCAGCATAACACTACCAGGGCCTGTCATGGTGGGAATTGAAAGAGATGGATGGATAGACAGATAGACAGATAAAAGGGAAGGCATGAGGGAGAAAATCTTTTGATGTCAATAAATATAAAAGTAATTTTTATACAAGGCAAAGGAACAAAAAGCTGAATACAATATTTATACTAATTCACTTGTCCCTAACATACACATTTCCCCAGCCTCACTTTCTGTCTGAGTAACCCTGACTTCTGGGTCATTCTGTGCACTCTTCCCCAGTTACTTGCAAAGTCACCAGTGAGGAAGAAAGGGAGGCTTTTGAGTGTTATAGGCAGTTACTTTTCAAAGAAAAGGAGAAATGGCTTGGTCTATCTGTCCCATAATTTTGGTCTCAGGATAAAGCATGACAAAGTTAAAAGTTGGTAATGTATGATATATAACCATATTCTAAAGCCACAGTAATTTAAAAAGTATAAATAATAGCTCAAAATAAACAAATAGATCAGTGGAACTGAACAGAGTCCAGAGATAGGCCTATGTATATATAAGAATTTATATTTAACAAAGATATTACTTTAAATAAATGAAAAAAGCATGAATTATTTATTAAATAGGATTGGGACAGTTCACTTCTTTGTTCATTCAGGAAACATTTGAGTGCTATTCTAGGCACTGAGGTACAGTGCTGAACAAAAGAGACAGTCTTAACCTTCATGGAGTTAACATTCTTTTATTTCCATTTGGGGGAAAATGGATTCCTACCTAATACCCTACACAAAAAATAAATTCCAGATATATTTAAACTTTTACTATTGTGGTACAACCACTTTAGAAAAGAGGTTGGCAATTATATTTGCCATATGTCATACTAGTTCCTTTCCTAGGTATATACCTCAAAGAATTGAAAACAGCTGCTCAAAGAAAAACCTGTACACAAATGTTTACAGCAGCATTATTCACAATAGCCAAAAGGTAGAAACAACACAAATGTGCATCAGTGGGTGAATGGATAAACTGTGATATATCCGTGTAATGGAGTACAACTCAACAATAAAAAGAACAAACTACTGAAACATGAACAAACAGGATGAGTCTCAAGAACATTGTGCCAGGTGAAGGAAGCATTACACGAAAGGCTACATACTCTATGGTTCCAAATTCAAGAATAAGCAAAACTAATCCATGATGTGGTAGCTGCCTGGGCCCAGGGATGAAGGGGCATTGGATGCAAAGGGAACTGCAGAGGGGATTGTTTGAGGGTGGTGGAAATGGTATATATCTTGACTAGCACTGGTTACATGGGATGTCTTAGTTCATTTTGTGTTGTTATGAAGGAATACCTGAGGCTGGGTAATTTATAAAGAAAAGAGGTTTATTTGGCTTTACAGTTTTGCAGACTGAACAAGAAGCATGGTGCTGGCACCTGCATTTGGTGAGGGCTTCAGGCTGCTTCTACTCGTTACAGAAGGCAAAGGGGAGCCTATGTATTTAGATACCATGTGGCAACAGAGGAAACAAGAGAATGGGAGAAGGGCCAGGCTCTTTTTAACAGCCAGTTCTTGTGGGAACCAACAGAGAAAGAACTCACCCCTGAGGGAGGGCATTAGTCTATTAATGAAGGACCCACCCCCATGACCCAAACACCTCACATGAGGCCCCGCCTCCAACATTGGGGGTCAAATTTTAACATGAGGTTTGGGGGGCCAAATATCCAAATTATAGCATGGGGTATACATTTGTCAAAACTCATAGAACTGTATACTTTAAATTGGTTCATTTTACTGTCTGTAAATTATACCCACAAAAGCTCATTTTATAAGTTAAAGAAATATAGGAGGAAAATATAAGAATTTTTTTCAGACTCTAGGAAGATGATGGCCTAAGTATAATGTGAAAACCTGAACTCACAAAAGGAAAGACTGACTAAATAAAAATTAAAGACTTTTATGGGCCCCTACAAAAATAAAAATGTTAATTATTATCTTTAAAAGAAGTACAGATTAAGATGATCAGTTTTTCACCTTTCAAAGATTAAATTGAGAGACTATTAGGTGAGGATGTGAGGGAAGTGAACAGTCTCACTGTTCCTGGAGATATAATTTGGTACAATCTGGAAAATACTGGATAATTAGTTTTAAAGTGTACGTGTACTTAGATCTAGCAATTTCACTTAACTGCAGTCTTTAAAATAGCAAAACACTGGACAGTGGTCATTTCAGTGACAGTCACATATTATGAGAGAGAAAAAGATACTTACATTAGATGGAATTTGTTTTAAAAGAGTACCTTAGAATCTTTGTCTTACCATGAAGCTGAACATTCACAGTAAAGCATAAAAGATGGTAACTCCCTTACTCTTCATTCCTCTGTTCTTCATTTTAAAAGAGGAGCTCTCAGGCGTATTCAATTAATGTACATTTCTGCAATATACATAACAGTTTATATGCCTACAGGGCGCTCTGGAAACGTAAGTTGCAGAAGGCAGACTTCTGGCCCATTAGGAGGTTTTGATGGTTTATAGCAAGGGAAGGTCTGAAAGGCTGGGGAAAGGAACCCTTTCGTGGCTCTTAGCCCTTTTGCCTAAGGGAGTAAAGAGCTGGCCATCTTTCTGCCAGGCTTCCGTCTGGCTTATGGATTCAAGATAGCCTCAGAATGGGTATTTTCTATGCTCAGCTCTTCTGTTTTTCCCCTGGCTGGGCCCAGAAAAATTGTTTACCAGTCCTACTTATTACACTTTTTCTACTTCCTTCTCCAACCCCTTCTTTCTGTGCTCATGGTTGGGGGTCTGCTGGTGATGGAGTGGGGACATGCTAGTGGATGGTGCTTTTCCACAATTATTCTCATCTTTATTTTTCCTATTGAAGTGTTTACCAAGAATCTGTGCAGTCAGATGTCAGCAGTCAGCGGGCCTCTCCTACAGTGGCTGGAGGACAGACTGGAGCAAAACCAACAGCATTTGCAGGAATTGCAACAAGAAAAGGAAGAGCTTATGCAAGAACTTTCTTCTCTAGAATAAATCAGGAGACAAAATGGGGTAAAAAACTTCTTTTTCAATTTGTGTACTAAACACAGTCTGAAAATGCACACAGCTCACATCCAGGCAGACAATAGAGTAGTTCTTTTTATATCCCAGTAGATAAGTTTTCACATGCAATCAGCACAGGATGTCTTCCTGACAGTTTAATTAGAGTTCACTGAACCCTCCTACCTATAACTGACCTATAAGGAGCTTATGCAAGAGAATTTAAGTAGAATATGAAAGTTATTTTTAAAAAGGCTATAGGTGGTACATCGGCAAGGAATATCTTAGAATAAAATGTCTGGGGAGTATATTTTAAACATATTTCCCTTTCTTTTAACTTGGAAGTCTTTATTTTCATTTTCAAATACATTCACTCGCTAGAATATTTTATGTTTCAATTTTGTAGGTATGATGCTTATGTTGGACAAGCAAATAATAAATCTAGTGTCAGTGGAAGGAAGCACCCCACCTCTATGCCCTCATTGAGAGGGCAGTGTCTTCCTTCTTAATTTCTAAAATATATGTTCCGAGATACCTATCAAACATTGAATCTCTGAAGGTACTCTTTAAACAAACATGAGTTCTAGCATATTTGACTCTGAAGTAAATTCCTACTGAGCAGATTCTATCTGCCTAGGAATTTCCATTATAGTATAAATGTGTTTCTCCAGAAACATTTAGGATTTAGGATGTAATAAAAATCATACTTTTAAAAAGTTTGGTTGCATTACTCTTATCATGTAAAAGCACAAATGATAAATGTGTCTTCAGAAAAGACATACTTTTCTGTGTGCTTGTTGCATACTGGAAACAAAGTATGCTTGTTGGATACTGGAAGTTAAGTGATAAAGGCTGATTTTGGTTTTTGTTTATCCTTCTTATTTTTCAAATTTCAAAGTGTTGTCCAGAAGCACCTGCATCAGAATCACTTGAAGGTCAAACCCTATCTCTAGGGATAAAACCCAGAAATCTGCATGAACTCCTTAGCTGATTCTGGGGCATACTCACATTTGAAAACCACTAGCCTTGAGCATATGGAATGTATATACTATATTGTCCCTAATTTCCCACAGCCACTGTTCTTCTCTATTCTTTTTATTTCCCTATAGGAAAGATGAAAATATCCAGTATAAAGTTACTTAAGCTAAATCAATTTTGAAGAAGAAAAACTTGGAGGACTCACATTACCTGACTTCAAGACTTACTAAAAAGCTATAGTAATCAAGATAGATGGTATTGGCAGAGGAACAGACACATAAATCAATGGAACAGATGAGAGAACCCAGAAATAAACCCATATAAATATGCTCAACTGATTTTGAAAAAGTGCAAAAGCAATTCAATTGAGGAAGAATAGCCTTTCTGACAAATTATGCTGGAGCAATTAGACACCCATAGCGAGGAGAAAAAAGAACCTCTACTTAAACCTCACATCTTATATAAAATTTAACTCAAAATATATAATGGACTTAAATGTAATACATAAAACTATATAACTTGGAAAAAAAGCCACGGGAGAAAAAGCTTCAGGATCTTGGGCTAGGTGACAAGTTCTTGGACTTTGCCCCAAAAGCACATCCATAAAAGACAAAAACTGATATATTGGACTTCTTAAAAATTTAAAAACTTGTGATTTAAGAAGAGGAAAAGATAAGCTACAGATTGAGATGAATTTGCAAACCATATATCTGATCAATTTGGCACATATAAAGTGTGCTAAAAACTCAACTGTAGTCAGGCATGGTAGCCCATGCTTATAATCTCACCACTTTAGGAGGCGTGCTTGAGGTCAGGGGTTCCAGACCAGCCTGGGCAAGACAGTGAGACTCTGTCTCTACAAAAATTTTTTTTTTTTAAATTAGCTGGGCACCATGACACACACCAGTAGTCCCAGCTACTAGGGAGACAGGAGGATCACTTGAGCCCAGGAGTTTGAGGCTGCATTGAGCTATGATCACACCACCACACTCCAACCTGTCTAACAGAGTGAGGCCTTGTCTCAAAAAAAGCCACAAAAGCTCAACAATAAAAACAAGCAGTCCAATTAGAAAATGGGCAAAAGACATGAATAGATGTTTCACTGAAGAGGATCTATAGATGGCAAGTAAGCATATGAAAAGCTGTTAAACTCCATAAGTCATGAGGGAATGCAAATTGAAACCACAGTGAGGCTATGACTTACTTATCTGAATGGCTAAAGAAACAATAGTGAAAATACCAAATACCAATGAGGATACAAACTGAATATTTTATACATTGCTAACAGGAATGTAAAATGGTACAGCCACTCTGGAAAAGAGTTTATAAATTTCTTATCAAGTTAAACATAATTTTTTAATCAAGTTAAACATAAGACCCCGCAGTTGTGCTCCTGGACATTCATTCCAGAGAAATGAAAATCTATATTGTACTTGTACCCAAACATTCATAGGAGCTTTATTTGTAATTACCCCAAACTGGAAACAACCCAGATGTCCTACAACAGGTACATGGTTAAACAAACCATCCATAACTTGCAATACTACTCTGGAATGAAAAGGAACTAACTGTTGATACAAGAACATGGTTGTACCTCAGGGGTATTATGGTGAACAAAAAAGCCAGTCTCAAATGGTCACATACTGTATGATTGCATTTATATAATATTCTTGAGGTGACAAAATTATTGAAATGAAGAACAGATTAATGGTTGCCAGGGATAGGAATTGGAGGGGGTGTGGGATATGTATGACTGTAAAGAGATGACACAAGGAGTTCCTTTGTGCTGATGGAACAGTTCTGTGTGATTATGATGATTGTGATGATGATTATAGCATTTGATTATGAAGTTAAGCACATGAATCTATACCTGTGCTGAAGTTGTATGGACCTACATACACACAAATGAATGCATGTAAAATCTGGTGATACTGAATAAAGTCTGTAGTCTAGATAGCAGTATAATATCATTGTCAATATCTTGGATATGAAGTTGTGCTATAGTTACAAAACTGTACCACTGGAGGAAACTGGGTAACGGATACGTGGGACTCTGTACTATTTTTGCAACTATAAGTATATAATTATTGCAAAATGAAAAGTTGTAAGTTTTAAGTAAGAAACTGGGACGTATGGTACCTATTTTATGAAGTAAGAAAAGGGTGATAGAAAATTTGAGGGGAATAAAACAATTGGAATATTTTTACAGGCCAACCTTTCGCACAAGTCCTTTTCCTTTTCTGGGTTTCATTTTCTTTAGGAATAGAATGAGATTAGAGTAGTTGACCACCAAGGTTTCTTTTAGCTCAGTGTCCAGTCTTTAAAAGTGTTGAGCATCACAAAAAACAGTGGTGTGAACAAGATGTATCATTATTTTCCCAGCTGCACCAATCTGGCTTACCTTTACACAACCCTGTATCCCCCTATGAACACTAGATTCTCTATATTCAATCACATCCAAGGGTCTCATGGTAACTGCATATACTTGTTCTCTCTGTTTTCTTATCTCCTATAATTTCAGCTCATTGCCTTGTGACCTCTGCCCACAGCACTTCACTGAAACTACTCCTGCCAAAGTCACCAATGATCCCTACACAGTGAAAGTCAATAGTTGCTTCTCCCATCCTTAATGAACCTCTCAGTATTGACACAGTTGGTTACTCCTCCCTGAAATCTACTTCCTTGGCTTCTCTTATTTTCTTCTCTGGCTAGTCTTCCTGTTGTTCTTCTCTAGCTGTTCCTTCTCAAATTCATTCATAGACTTCTCTATCTTTGCTTACCTATATGCAGTTGACATACAAATCTGTATTTGTCCACGCCTCTATCTGAACTCCAGACCTACATTTCCACCTCTCTACTGGACATTTCACTTGGTTGTGTTTTTAAATTTCTAAATTTTTTTTTTTTTGAGGCAGGGTCTCACTCTGTTGCCCAGGCTAGAGTGCAGTGGCATGATCATGGCTCACTGCAGCCTCGACCTCCTGACCTCAGCCTCCCAAGTAGCTGGGACTACAGGCATGCACCACCATGCCTCACTCATTTTTTTTTGTATTTTTTTGAAGTGACAGGGTTCCACCACATTGCCCAGGCTGGTGGCAAACTACTGGGCTCAAGCAATCCACCTGCCTCGGCCTCCCAAAGTGCTAGGATTACAGGCACGAGCACGTGCCTGGCCTCCACTTGGCTGCCTTAATGGCACATAAAAATTAATATATCTAAATCTGAAATCATAGTTTTCAATCTAAACTATATTCCCTTCCAACATTTCTTACCTCAGTGAATAGTGAATGTAACATCTATTTGCACAAACCGGAAACCAAATAGACATTCTTAACACCTCTCTCCATTACCTTCTAAACTACTTATATTGATAGAGTTATAGCAATTTGAAATTCTTTTTCTAACCTAGTAATCTGAGTAATTTGTAGGATAAGCATGTCAGGGGAGGGGCAGGTACATGGAGGTGTCAGTGCCTGATGGCTGAGGAAGCAGGCTGGGATTACTGCGTGGAGGTATCAAAGTTTCCAGCTTTGTGGCTCCGTGGTCGGGTGGAGGGGCAGGGGGAGAGATCCAGTGGAAGCCATGTTGTGCCAGTGCCCTCAGGGTGAGGAGGCAGCCAGCAATGTGCTACATTAGGCAAATAACTAAATTGAGCGAAGAAGTAAATCTGTTGAGGAAAAGGGGAGCTAGGTTTCTCAGTGTCAGAGAAATTATTTGAAAACATGGAAAGGCCAGGCGCAGTGGATCATGCCTGTAATCCCAGCACTTTGGGAGGCCGAGACGGGTGGATCGCGAGGTCGGGAGATCGAGACCATCCTGGCTAACACAGTGAAACCCTGTCTCTACTAAAAATACAAAAAAAAAAAAAAAATTAGCTGGGCGTGGTGGTGGGCGCATGTAGTCCCAGCTACTTGGGAAGCTGAGGCAGGAGCATGGCATGAACCCGGGAGGCGCAGCTCGCAGTGAGCCAAGATCTCACCACTACACTCCAGCCTGGGCGACAGAGCGAGACTGTCTCAAAAAAAAAAAAAAAAAAAAAAGCATGGAAAAGAGGAAGGGTAAAATGAATCTCATGGTATTGGATTAAAATTGGAAAAGAGTTCATTAATATGAACTATTTTTCAAAGGAAAAAGAGTATGTGTGTATGTGTGTGTGTATGTGTGTGTGTGTGTATATATATACACACATATACGTGTGTGTGTATATATATATGCACACAAACCCTATACATATATATCTCAGAGCTGAGAAAGGTATGTGTATGTGTATTTGTGCATACCTTTCTCAGCTGTGTCCACCAAGACAAACTAAAAGTGACATCCAGTGTCTTTGAGCACACCTAGCACCAAGATGCTGATTTTCAAATCCTCCACTAAAAATGGAATTGAATTGAGAGTCCAGAAATAAGCCCACACGTCTACAGTCAACTGATTTTCAACAAGGGTACAAGACTATAGGAGAGAATAGTCTTCAACAACTGGTGAGTGGACAAGTGGATATCCACCTGCAAAATAATGAAGTTGGACCGAGACCCCACACAATATATGAATATTAACTCAAAATGTATTGAAGACTTAAATTCAAGAGCCTAAACAATAAAAACTTTATAAGAAAACAGTAGTAAATCTTTATGATCTTGGTTTTTGCAATGGATTCTTAGATATGACACCAAAAGTGCAATCAACAAATAAAAAATAGGCAAATTGGAATTTATGAAAGTTAGAAAATTTTGTGCATCCAAAGACATCAGGACAATGGCAGAAAATATTTGCAAATCCTATGTATAAGAGTCTAGTATGCAAAATATATAAAGAACACTGAAAACAACAAAAACCAAACAGCACAATTCAAAAATGGGCAAAGGACCGAAATAGAAATTTTCCAAAGAAGACCTACAAATTGCGAAGCAGCACATGAAAAGATGCTTGACATTACTAGTCACCAGGGAAATAAAAATCATGGGATACAACTTTATACTAACCAGAATAAAAATGTAAGAGAATAACAAGTGTTGGTGAGGGTGTGGAGAAATTGGAACTCTTGTACACTACAGGTAGGAATATAAAATGGTATAGTCAATTTGGAAAATTGGCTGATGGTTCCTCCAAAAGTTAAACAGAGAATTACCATAAGACCTAGCAATTGCATTTCTAGGTGTATATCCCACAGAACTGAAGACAAATTTAAATAAAAACTAGACAACCCAAATGTCTATCAACCAATGAATGGGTAAACAAAATGTGGTCTGTTCTTTAATGGAATTTTATTTGGCCATAAAAAGGAATGAGGGGTAGGAGGAGCAGGAATAGAGGGTTGATGGCTAAGAGGGATGAGGTTTCTTTTTGAGGTGATGAAAATATTCTAAGTTGAGTGCAGCGATGGTTGTACAGGTCAATGACTATACTAAAAGCCATTAAATTGTTCACTTTAAATGGGCGAATTGTGTTGTATGTAAATTATGTCTCAATAAAACTTTTTTTTTTTAAAGACACAAAAGAAACTTTCCTGCAGCTCCGGCTGACCCTGCAGGCTGGCCTCTTCCACTCTGACCTGTGCTCCCTAAGCTCCCTGCGAAGGAGATAAAATGAGCTCCTGGTCTGCAACAGCTATTGGTTATTGTAATGTCTGCTTTTGTTTAAAAGGAAAAAAGACTCAACTCCTTATACAGTTTGAATTGTATCTATTTGGGGATCTCTGAGTTTCCTGTATCTGGTTGTCTAAATCTCTTACTAGACTTAGGAAGTTTTCAGCAAGATGACTGGATGATCATGTTTCAGCCTCTGTGAGACAAACGTTACAGCAGCAGATGGCACAAGACCCAGGAGCCTGGGGATGAACGTCACTGGAATCCACACACTCATCAGATCTGTGCTGCCCAGGCAGCAGGTACTATTGAAAGATGGCATGGACTCAAAGGAAAAACTGAAAGGACAGTTGGATGGCCAAGGCTCAGCCTCCAGTGTAACACACACGTATGACAGTCAGTTTGGGCTATAAATGTGACAGAAGGATACCTATCAAAATGTAATGTTTAATTATGAAGTGGGGAAGGAGGAAGAAGCTTAGATGGCTGTAAGAGACCAAATGAAACAAGTGTAATTAGCACTGCATAATTAATCCTTCTCACTCTACCTTTGTTCCTTCCTGCCTACCTCTAGGACCATGGGCCACTGGGATTTGGGGTAGCAAAAAGGAGCCAGGGGTTAGTGATTCTAACCTGGTACTCCTTTTACCACCTGGGTATGCTTGCTGGATTTGGATAGTTACAGACATTGACGATAATGATCCTGAGATGATGGTGCTCCATGCATCAGAGATTAGAGATGTTACAGGTACAAGGGATACAAAGAAAGAACTGCTGGGCCATCAGGGACAAGTTGATATGGTTTGCATGTGTGTCCCCTCCAAATCTCATGTTGAAATGTCATCTCCAGTGTTGAAGGTGGGCCTAGTGAGAAGCATTTGGGTCATCAGGGCGGATCCCTCATGGATACCTTGGTGCTGTCCTCACGATGATGAGTGAGTTCTTGCTCTGAGTTCATGTGAGATCTGGTTGTTTAAAAGAGTAGCACATCCTTGCCGCTTTGCTCCCACTCATGATGTAATACATCAGTTCCCCCTTTGCCTTCCACCATGATTGTAAGCCTCCTGAGGCCTTCATCAGATGCAGATGCTGATGCCATGTTTCCTGTACAGCCTGCAGAACTGTGAGCCATTTAAACCTCTTTATAAATTATCCACCCTCAGGTATTCCTTTGTAGCAATGCAAAAATGGACTAATACACAATTTAGGAGCAAGGTATAGGTAAGACAAGGAGAGGACTGGAAAAGGGTGAAGTGACTGCTGCAAGGACTGATAACATCAATCACATGGCTGTGAAAGGAGGGCAACAGTCCTGACAGTTGGAGAGAGCACACTTTAAACTCTGTGAAGGCAGAGGTGGAGGGAGGGGCCGCTAACATCTCAGCTACTTGTCTGCAGAGCCTCTGGACAATTTAGCCCAGACTGCCATCACCACTTTCAACTCAATGGCTGGCCAACAAATCTTAATCTAAGGACTCTCAGAAACTTCCCAGGAACTTCTGACTCAAGTAGCCTCAATTCAAAATGATAGAATGAGATTAACTTTCTGGAAACTGACAAAACTCTTTTGTACAAGAGCTTAATAGAATCGGACCCTGATCCCAACTTAGCACAATGGCACTGCTGAGGTCACTACAACTTCTTATGTGAATAAGAAGCTACCTATAGTAGCGTGCCACACACAAACTGGTCTATTTTCTCTAATGTACATGGTAATGGGACAATAACACATTACCCAGGACTTCCTGCTGGTCAGTCAAGGCAGGATATGTGCAACTGTCAGCATCCCTTACTGCACCTGGGTTAGTGAAATATTTAACTGGCTTGGCTCCAGTTGCGGAGCCTAGCTTCAGTGTATCCTCCAAGTGGGCCTAATTAGAGAAGCATTCTTGTATATGTTGCCCAAAATAATCAGAATTTGGTTAAAGCCCCTATAAGCATGATTAATTAGAGTATATTTGATGGGGTGGCCTGTGCTCCTGAGAATTCTTAACTAGCTATTTGAAAAGTGAAGGATGGAGTTGTAGAGAGTGGATCTGCCATGGTGCCCTTGTGACCTGGCATGCGTATATCTATGCAAGCTAGGCTTGAATTGCAAGTTATCTGAGTCTTGGCAGGATGTATTGTGGTCCTCCCAGAACACAAGAGGATGGGAGGGTGATGAGGTGCTGTTTCAAGGCTATCTCTAACCTCCTAAACTCACTGGGACAGACAATTTCTCATCTCCTGAGTACTGTTGAGGTCTGAGGCTATCTGCCCTGCCCCATTCAGGGTATAGCTACAGAATATAAAACTGCTAGCTGCAGTCTAAAAGGGGCTCCTCAGCAATGGGGTGTCCCATAACTGGTGCAGCAACTTTCAGAAGTTGTCCTGTTTGGTGCAGGGAACAAGGATATGGGGAGCTGGCACCTTTGGCCCATCTTCCTCTTGCTGTCTATGTAGGTAACAATCTTAAAAGGACATGTCATTACTTTAGAAGCCAAATCGATCACTCTTGGGCTTGGCCTTTTTTTGACAATGTGGTAGTTATGTACAAGAGTGTCTTTGTTTTTGAGACTTGCACACTGGAGTGTTTAGGAGTGATGGAACATGTCTGCAACTTGGTCTCAAATGGTTAAGAAAAAGCCATATGATAATGGTGGTACACACACATAGGCATGCACACTGCAGAAATGTGAAGTGTTATCAATTGAACAATCTGGATGAAGTGAACATGGGAGTTCTTTGTACTATTCCTCCAACTTTTTGGTAAGTTCATAACAAGTTACTTTTTAAAATCTACATATAATGTACAATGTCTGAAAGGCTACATGAGAAAATGCTAACTAGCTCATTACCCCTGGTGACTGAGCTTAAGGCCAGGGGGGAGTCTTATTTTTCACTTTGAACTCTTCTGTAAATTGTTTTTTGAATTTCTACAATGACTATTTATTACTTTCTTAATATAAAATTAAAATGTCCAATTTTTAAAATCACAAAATATAATAAAGGAAACTTGAAAAATGTGAAGAGAAACCTATAATTTCCTCAAAATAACTATCATTTTTAATAGTCCTTTTGCTTTTCTCTTATTTTATTTGTTATTCATTTCTAGTATTAATGCATCTTATAGTTTTGCATGTGGATTTCTTCATTTAACATAATTCTAAAAATTTAATATGTTGTATAGGTTTCATAATTTATAATTGTAGCTTACTCTCCTATCTGGTGGCAATACCATGATTTAATGATTCACTAAATCAACAACAACAGCAGCAAACCCTGGGGAGAGGGACATCTTATTTCCAGAGCCACCACATTATAACAAAATGTCCAGTTTTAAACAAAAAATTACGAGGCATGCAAGGAAACAAAGTAGGGCCTACTGACAGGAAAAAGAAAAAGTAGAAACTGTCCCAGACAAAGCCCAGGTCTTGGATTTACCAGACAAATAATTTAAGTCAACAGTTGTAAATATGCTCAAAGAGCAAAAGGAAACCATGAATAAACAATTAAATCAGGAAAAGGATATCTCACCAAATAGAGATAACAAAGATAAAAATTTTAAAAGGACCAAAATAGAAATTCAGGAGCTAAAAACTATAATAACTGAAATGAATGATTCATGAGAGAGACTTAACAGATTTGAGCAGACAGAAGAAAGAATCAGTGAACTTGAAGATAGGTCAATTATCAGAGACCCAAGTATCAAAGAAAAAAGAATGAAGAAAAACAAACATCCTCAGAGACCTGTGGGACACCATTAAGCATAACAATGCACCCACAATGGGAGTTCTAACTAAAGAAGGGGCGTAAAGAAGTAATGGTCAAAAACTCCCCAAATTTGATGAAAGCTATGAATCTACATATTCAAGAAACTCTAAGTATTCTGAGTGGGATAAACCCACACCTAGACACTTCATAGTCAAAATGTCTAAAGCCGGGGGCGGAGCAAGATGGCCGAATAGGAACAGCTCCAGTCTCCAACTCCCAGCGCGAGCGACACAGAAGACCGGTGATTTCTGCATTTTCAATTGAGGTACTGGGTTAATCTCACTAGGGAGTGCCGGACAATCGGTGCTGGTCAGCTGCTGCAGCCCGACCAGCCAGAGCTGAAGCAGGGCGAGGCATCGCCTCACCTGGGAAGCGCAAGGGGAAAGGGAATCCCTTTTCCTAGCCAGGGGAACTGAGACACAAAACACCTGGAAAATTGGGTAACTCCCACCCCAATACTGCGCTTTAAGCAAACAGGCACACCAGGAGATTATATCCCACACTGGGAGGATCCCACGCCCACGGAGCCTCCCTCATTGCTAGCACAGCAGTCTGTGATCTCGCTGCAAGGCAGCAGCGAGGCTGGGGGAGGGGTGCCCGCCATTGCTGAGGCTTCAGTAGGTAAACAAAGCCACTGGGAAGCTCGAACTGGGTGGAGCTCACAGCAGCTCAAGGGAACCTGCCTGTCTCTGTAGACTCCACCTCTGGGGACAGGGCATAGTAAACAACCACAAAAGCAGCAGAAACCTCTGCAGATGCAAACGACTCTGTCTGACAGCTTTGAAGAGAGCAGTGGATCTCCCAACACGGAGGTTGAGATCTGAGAAGGGACAGACTGCCTGCTCAAGTGGGTCCCTGACCCCTGAGTAGCCTAACTGGGAGACATCCCCCACTAGGGGCAGTCTGACACCCCACACCTCACAGGGTGGAGTACACCCCTGAGAGGAAGCCTCCAAAGCAAGAATCAGACAGGTACACTCGCTGTTCAGCAATATTCTATCTTCTGCAGCCTCTGCTGCTGACACCCAGGCAAACAGGGTCTGGAGTGGACCTCAAGCAATCTCCAACAGACCTACAGCTGAGGGTCCTGACTGTTAGAAGGAAAACTATCAAACAGGAAGGACACCTACACCAAAACCCCATCAGTACGTCACCATCATCATCAAAGACCAGAGGCAGATAAAACCACAAAGATGGGGAAAAAGCAGGGCAGAAAAGCTGGAAATTCAAAAAATAAGAGCACATCTCCCCCGGCAAAGGAGCGCAGCTCGTCGCCAGCAACGGATCAAAGCTTGATGGAGAATGACTTTGACGAGATGAGAGAAGAAGGCTTCAGTCCATCAAACTTCTCAGAGCTAAAGGAGGAATTACGTACCCAGCGCAAAGAAACTAAAAATCTTGAAAAAAAAGTGGAAGAATTGATGGCTAGAGTAATTAATGCAGAGAAGGTCCTAAACGAAATGAAAGAAATGAAAACCATGACACGAGAAATATGTGACAAATGCACAAGCTTCAGTAACCGACTCGATCAACTGGAAGAAAGAGTATCAGCGATTGAGGATCAAATGAATGAAATGAAGCGAGAAGAGAAACCAAAAGAAAAAAGAAGAAAAAGAAATGAACAAAGCCTGCAAGAAGTATGGGATTATGTAAAAAGACCAAATCTACGTCTGATTGGGGTGCCTGAAAGTGAGGGGGAAAATGGAACCAAGTTGGAAAACACTCTTCAGGATATCATCCAGGAGAACTTCCCCAACCTAGTAGGGCAGGCCAACATTCAAATCCAGGAAATACAGAGAACGCCACAAAGATACTCCTCGAGAAGAGCAACTCCAAGACACATAATTGCCAGATTCACCAAAGTTGAAATGAAGGAAAAAATCTTAAGGGCAGCCAGAGAGAAAGGTCGGGTTACCCACAAAGGGAAGCCCATCAGACTAACAGCAGATCTCTCAGCAGAAACTCTCCAAGCCAGAAGAGAGTGGGGGCCAATATTCAACATTCTTAAAGAAAAGAATTTTAAACCCAGAATTTCATATCCAGCCAAACTAAGTTTCATAAGTGAAGGAGAAATAAAATCCTTTACAGATAAGCAAATGCTTAGAGATTTTGTCACCACTAGGCCTGCCTTACAAGAGACCCTGAAGGAAGCACTAAACATGGAAAGGAACAACCGGTACCAGCCATTGCAAAAACATGCCAAAATGTAAAGACCATCGAGGCTAGGAAGAAACTGCATCAACTAACGAGCAAAATAACCAGTTAATATCATAATGGCAGGATCAAGTTCACACATAACAATATTAACCTTAAATGTAAATGGACTAAATGCTCCAATTAAAAGACACAGACTGGCAAACTGGATAAAGAGTCAAGACCCATCAGTCTGCTGTATTCAGGAGACCCATCTCACACGCAGAGACATACATAGGCTCAAAATAAAGGGATGGCGGAAGATTTACCAAGCAAATGGAGAACAAAAAAAAGCAGGGGTTGCAATACTAGTCTCTGATAAAACAGACTTTAAACCATCAAAGATCAAAAGAGACAAAGAAGGCCATTACATAATGGTAAAGGGATCAATTCAACAGGAAGAGCTAACTATCCTAAATATATATGCACCCAATACAGGAGCACCCAGATTCATAAAGCAAGTCCTTAGAGACTTACAAAGAGACTTAGACTCCCATACAATAATAATGGGAGACTTCAACACTCCACTGTCAACATTAGACAGATCAACGAGACAGAAAGTTAACAAGGATATCCAGGAATTGAACTCATCTCTGCAGCAAGCAGACCTAATAGACATCTATAGAACTCTCCACCCCAAATCAACAGAATATACATTCTTCTCAGCACCACATCATACTTAGTCCAAAATTGACCACGTAATTGGAAGTAAAGCACTCCTCAGCAAATGCACAAGAACAGAAATTATAACAAACTGTCTCTCAGACCACAGTGCAATCAAACTAGAACTCAGGACTAAGAAACTCAATCAAAACCGCTCAACTACATGGAAACTGAACAACCTGCTCCTGAATGACTACTGGGTACATAACGAAATGAAGGCAGAAATAAAGATGTTCTTTGAAACCAATGAGAACAAAGATACAACATACCAGAATCTCTGGGACACATTTAAAGCAGTGTGTAGAGGGAAATTTATAGCACTAAATGCCCACAAGAGAAAGCAGGAAAGATCTAAAATTGACACTCTAACATCGCAATTAAAAGAACTAGAGAAGCAAGAGCAAACACATTCGAAAGCTAGCAGAAGGCAAGAAATAACTAAGATCAGAGCAGAACTGAAGGAGATAGAGACACAAAAAACCCTCCAAAAAATCAATGAATCCAGGAGTTGGTTTTTTGAAAAGATCAACAAAATTGACAGACCACTAGCCAGACTAATAAAGAAGAAAAGAGAGAAGAATCAGATCGATGCAATTAAAAATGATAAAGGGGATATCACCACCGACCCCACAGAAATACAAACTACCATCAGAGAATACTATAAACACCTCTACGCAAATAAACTAGAAAATCTAGAAGAAATGGATAATTTCCTGAACACTTACACTCTTCCAAGACTAAACCAGGAAGAAGTTGAATCCCTGAATAGACCAATAGCAGGCTCTGAAATTGAGGCAACAATTAATAGCCTACCAACCAAAAAAAGTCCAGGACCAGATGGATTCACAGCTGAATTCTACCAGAGGTACAAGGAGGAGTTGGTACCATTCCTTCTGAAACTATTCCAATCAATAGAAAAAGAGGGAATCCTCCCTAACTCATTTTATGAGGCCAACATCATCCTGATACCAAAGCCTGGCAGAGACACAACAAAAAAAGAGAATTTTAGACCAATATCCCTGATGAACATCGATGCAAAAATCCTCAATAAAATACTGGCAAACCGGATTCAGCAACACATCAAAAAGCTTATCCACCATGATCAAGTGGGCTTCATCCCTGGGATGCAAGGCTGGTTCAACATTTGCAAATCAATAAACATAATCCAGCATATAAACAGAACCAAAGACAAGAACCACATGATTATCTCAATAGATGCAGAAAAGGCTTTTGACAAAATTCAACAGCCCTTCATGCTAAAAACTCTCAATAAATTTGGTATTGATGGAACGTACCTCAAAATCATAAGAGCTATTTATGACAAACCCACAGCCAATATCATACTGAATGGGCAAAAACTGGAAAAATTCCCTTTGAAAACTGGCACAAGACAGGGATGCCCTCTCTCACCACTCCTATTCAACATAGTGTTGGAAGTTCTGGCTAGGGCAATCAGGCAAGAGAAAGAAATCAAGGGTATTCAGTTAGGAAAAGAAGAAGTCAAATTGTCCCTGTTTGCAGATGACATGATTGTATATTTAGAAAACCCCATTGTCTCAGCCCAAAATCTCCTTAAGCTGATAAGCAACTTCAGCAAAGTCTCAGGATACAAAATTAATGTGCAAAAATCACAAGCATTCTTATACACCAGTAACAGACAAACAGAGAGCCAAATCAGGAATGAACTTCCATTCACAATTGCTTCAAAGAGAATCAAATACCTAAGAATCCAACTTACAAGGGATGTAAAGGACCTCTTCAAGGAGAACTACAAACCACTGCTCAGTGAAATCAAAGAGGACACAAACAAATGGAAGAACATACCATGCTCATGGATAGGAAGAATCAATATCATGAAAATGGCCATACTGCCCAAGGTAATTTATAGATTCAATGCCATCCCCATCAAGCTACCAATGAGTTTCTTCACAGAATTGGAAAAAACTGCTTTAAAGTTCATATGGAACCAAAAAAGAGCCCGCATCTCCAAGACAATCCTAAGTCAAAAGAACAAAGCTGGAGGCATCACGCTACCTGACTTCAAACTATACTACAAGGCTACAGTAACCAAAACAGCATGGTACTGGTACCAAAACAGAGATATAGACCAATGGAACAGAACAGAGTCCTCAGAAATAATACCACACATCTACAGCCATTTGATCTTTGACAAACCTGAGAGAAACAAGAAATGGGGAAAGGATTCCCTATTTAATAAATGGTGCTGGGAAAATTGGCTAGCCATAAGTAGAAAGCTGAAACTGGATCCTTTCCTTACTCCTTATACGAAAATTAATTCAAGATGGATTAGAGACTTAAATGTTAGACCTAATACCATAAAAATCCTAGAGGAAAACCTAGGTAGTACCATTCAGGACATAGGCATGGGCAAAGACTTCATGTCTAAAACACCAAAAGCAATGGCAGCAAAAGCCAAAATTGACAAATGGGATCTCATTAAACTAAAGAGCTTCTGCACAGCAAAAGAAACTACCATCAGAGTGAATAGGCAACCTACAGAATGGGAGAAAATTTTTGCAATCTACTCATCTGACAAAGGGCTAATATCCAGAACCTACAAAGAACTCAAACAAATTTACAAGAAAAAAACAAACAACCCCATCAAAAAGTGGGCAAAGGATATGAACAGACATTTCTCAAAAGAAGACATTCATACAGCCAACAGACACATGAAAAAATGCTCGTCATCACTGGCCATCAGAGAAATGCAAATCAAAACCACAATGAGATACCATCTCACACCAGTTAGAATGGCAATCATTAAAAAGTCAGGAAACAACAGGTGCTGGAGAGGATGTGGAGAAATAGGAAGACTTTTACACTGTTGGTGGGATTGTAAACTAGTTCAACCATTATGGAAAACAGTATGGCGATTCCTCAAGGATCTAGAACTAGATGTACCATATGACCCAGCCATCCCATTACTGGGTATATACCCAAAGGATTATAAATTATGCTGCTATAAAGACACATGCACATGTATATTTATTGCAGCACTATTCACAATAGCAAAGACTTGGAATCAACCCAAATGTCCATCAGTGACAGACTGGATTAAGAAAATGTGGCACATATACACCATGGAATACTATGCAGCCATAAAAAAGGATGAGTTTGAGTCCTTTGTAGGGACTTGGATGCAGCTGGAATCCATCATTCTTAGCAAACTATCACAAGAACAGAAAACCAAACACCGCATGTTCTCACTCATAGGTGGGAACTGAACAATGAGATCACTGGGACTCAGGAAGGGGAACATCACACACCGGGGCCTATCATGGGGAGGGGGGAGGGGGGAGGGATTGCATTGGGAGTTATACCTGATGTAAATGACGAGTTGATGGGTGCAGCACAGCAACATGGCACAAGTATACATATGTAACAAACCTGCACGTTATGCACATGTACCCTACAACTTAAAGTATAATAATAATAAATAAATTTAAAAAATAATAAATAAATAAAAATCTTTCTATATAAAAAAAAAAGCACAAGTTAATGAAATAGAAACAGAAAACAGAGAAACCTCATGATACCAAAAGTTGGTTTATTTATTTATTTATTCATTTTTTTGCGACAGTTTTACTCTGTGGCCCAGGCTGGAGTGAGTGGCGCGATCGCGGCTCACTGCAAGCTCCGCCTCCCGGGTTCCCGCCATTCTCCTGCCTCAGCCTCCCGAGGAGCTGGGACCACAGGCGCCGCCACCTCGCCCGGCTCATTTTTTGTATTTTTAGTAGAAACGGGGTTTCACCGTGTTAGCCAGTATGGTCTCCATCTCCTGACCTCGTGATCTGCCCATCTCGGCCTCCCAAAGCACAATTAACTCTTTAGGCAGACCAATCAAGAGAAAAAAAAGACATACATTACCAATATGAAGAGTGAGAGAAGTAACATCACTAAAGAGTCTACAGATATTAAAAGGATAATAAAGAAATACTATGAACAACTCTATGGACTTGTGGATTTGATGCTGCCTGAAGAGTAGGAAGACATGACCTCATGCAGGCTACAGCCCTGATAATGTGTGACTGAAGCTTCCCTAACAATGCCATATCAAGAATTTCCAAGGTATTGTCACAGGATCACCTAACTTTCCAAGACCTGAAGATCTCGTGACCTTGCATGTGGAGTCCCCAACATGTCCCCCTTCCTCATAATGTTCATTAATGGTTGTTGTTTATTTTGTTACTGTGCCATGTAGTATGCAAAGTGCCCTAGCTCCTCTAGAGACGCCCTGCCCCAAACCTGGACTTGCCCTCAGAAACCAAGCAAGTTCGTGGTACATGCCTTCTTGGGCCGGGCAGCCATATTTCCCAGCATTCTTGCAGAGCCCGAGCTCCTCGTAAGTTCAAATCCCACCTCATAATGCTGGATGTCTGCGTCAGGCTGCATGAAGTAAGGTCGCCTGGTGAGGGCTCCCTGCAGGGTCAGGCATTTCTTCCATCACCTGGGGCTCCTCGTCCAACACCAGGGGTGCCAGTACCCTGCTCAGGGATGCGGTCCTCTGTGGTCTGGAAGAGGTGGGGCTGGACTCTGTCGCCATCACCCTTGTGACTGGCAGTCTGCGACTCGCCCATGGGGTTATCTGCATCCAAGGCTGCCCTCAGGGCAACCAACGATGAGCCCACGGAGCCTGAGCCGAAACAACTGGCTGGTGAGTAGGAGGCCGGGTATGGGCAGCCCACGCCGCTAGTGCAGTCTGAGTGGGGAAGAACCTCCTAATGGCGGCACCTTGTTCCCCTCCCCTTCCGCTACTCCCCTCCCACTCACCTCAATGCCCTCCCCTTTTCCACGTCCCTGCAGGAGGGGGAGTTTGAACTGTCATTTCTAGTAATCTTTGATTGAGCACAGAAGGGAACCTCTGGTGGTTTTCTTTTTTTATTTGAGACAGAGTCTCACTGTGTTGCCCAGGCTGGAGTGCAGTGGTGATCTCTGCTCACTGTAACCTCTGCCTCCCGGATTCGAGCGATTCTCCTGCCTCAGCCTCGCGATTAGCTGGGACTACAGGAGCCCGCCACCACGCCCAGCTAATTTGGTATTTTCAGTAGAGACGGGGTTTCTCCATGTTGGTCAGGCTGGTCTTGAACTCCTGACCTCAGGTGATCCACCCGCCTCGGCCTCCCAAAGCGACCTCTGGTGTTTTTAACTCCAAATTCCAAAATATTTAGAAATTATTCAACTAAGATAGGAGACAAAGAGGGTGGAATAATAACCCAGGCTTCTTAGAAAGGTTTCTTTTCCCAAGTTCACCCCAGTGCTCTTATAAATTATAACATTCAGCGAGTCTTCTGAAGGAAAGTCTATTGAATAGATTCTCCCTTAGGTATTCCTAACCTAACGTCCATGAATAGGCTTTAGAGTGTCCATGGCATAATTTTTGTGCCCTGTGTATGTTTCTAGGAGGAAGATTTTTGATTCCTAGAGTGACCCGTTGCTCAAAGGATAGACTCCCAATCTATCCAGTCTAGCCCCACTCCCTGTTGTTTGAGCTTATAGTGAGCAGTGACTTCACAAACAATGTGTGTTATTGGTAATATAATTAAATTTTACTGCTATTGAAACCTTCATAGCTAACTCATTCTTTTGATCACCCCTTTATTTTGGTATTTTGCTTAAACTATTCATTGACTTAATCTGTATTTGCCTTCTGAAGTTTTATCTTCTTATCATCATGATAATGTGCATGTGTTACAGCAAGTTACTAAGTTAAACAGAGATTAATTTCATATATATATGTTTGCTAAGCATTATTCTCAGCAGGTCACATACTAGAGTCTCTGTATATATTACACAGTCCTGGATATTTATGTAATATATGCCAGAATTGGCTTCTGAAAACCTAAAGAAATGCTCATTAATTAATAAGTACCATGGATGAAGTTGTTGCATAATGATAGTTTGTAGACAGTTTTGAAAGCAAAGAAGATTTTGAACTGGTAAAAAGGAGGGAATCATTGTGTGTTCTTGAATGTGAAAATCGAATTATGAAACTTAACTTTTGAGGGGCTGTATGAAATGAATTCATGAATGGTTATAGGCATGAGACCAGAAATTTAAAAGCTGTCACAATAAACTAGGTACAAAGCTATGAGCTACTGAACTCAAGAAATAGAAGCAATAAATAAAAGGATACAGGATGCAGATAAAAGGGTCAGAGATGGGGTGACAGTACAAAGAAAGTTCCTAACTGAACCTTCATGGAATGACAGTTTTCTTGAGAGAAGCAGTGACAGTGGTTAATAGCTTGATCTCTAGGGTCAAACAAATCTAATTTCAAATCCCAGCCCTGCCATTTAACTACCTGTATGATCTTGGGTATGTCACCTTCTTCAGTACTGTTCATTCATTTAATAAGTATTGACCAGAACCTGTTATGTGCCATCTGCTTTGCTGGGCCTTGAGGACCAAAATGGATTCATTCCCTGCCCTCATCAAGTATGCAAGATAATTAAAAGCATTAAATATCATGTAACATATAACAGTGCAAATTGTAATACATGTAACGAAGAAAATATTTTTGAGGGTTCCCTATGTCATTTCTCCAACATTTGATTGCATCTGTACTTAAGTTAAAATTACCAATTTTGGTTTTGAAAAGTATTTCTCAGTCTGTATTCTAATGCTTATCATTGTCTCTCATTTAGATCTAATACAGTACATCAATGAAACTAACATGAGTGTTGAACATCTGGCTAATATTCTTTCTGAAAAAACTAGGAGCAGTAGCTGGGTGGTGGTGTTCAAAGCCCTGGTTACTGTACACCACCTCATGGTGCATGGAAATGAGGTGAGCATGATGTATATTCCAATGGTAGTCGTTTCCTTCCTTAGTACAAAGGACTGTAAGCATGTGGGGAAAAGTATGGGGGAAAGAATTTAAAATAAAGCCTATTGGCACAAACAACATCCCTATGGAAAAAATAGAATGAGATGCTTATATTACTCCATATACAAAAATAAATTCCACGTGGATGAAATATCTAAATTCAAAAAATAGATAAAATTGAAGAAAATGTAGGAGAATATGCTTATGACATTTGGGTAGCAAAGGCACCATAGTTAAAAGAAGATATTTGCAACATATATACTATAGACCAAAGGTTAATATTCAGAATACATAATTAGTAAGAAAAAGGCACTACAATAGACTAATGAGCAAAAGAAATGAACAGAGGATTTATACAAAAGGAAACCAGAATGTCTAATAACCATCTGCAAACATGCTCATACTAGCAAAAATTAAAATTTCTGACAGTATGAATAGTTGGGAGGACATTGAGGTAATGGGAATTCACATACTCTGTGGATACATGTAGCTGCTGCAGTTTATCACTGTGGAGAGGAGAACATTGAGACACATTTAAAAAGTTGAAAATGCCCATCCCAGTGACTCAGCAAATCCACTTCTCACATCATGTTTATAATAATGAAAAACTAGAAATCACCTAAATTTCCATCAGTAGAGAACAGATAAAATTTAGTGTGGTTATACAATGAAATGCTGTATTACATTAAATGGGATTGTATACCAACAAGGCTAGATCTCAAAAACAATGCTAATAGAGGAAGCAAATTGTAGAATGACAGAGTGCAAAACTACTTATGTAAAAAATTTTAAAATACACACAGTACTTGTCCATGGAACAAATACATGTGAAACTATAAGGAAAATAGACTGTAAAGATAACACATTAAAATTATGATACCAGTTACTTCTAGGTAGAAGCAGGAAATGGATCTTGGGGATGTGGCTTTATCTGTAACCATTTATTTTCTCTTATTTTAAAAATAGACTTGAAGCAGGTATGTCAGAAAGTTAGCAGTTATCATTTCTAGGTAGTAGGGTCCACAGATGTATCATATTATTATTTGCATACTTCTGTAACTTAAAATTACTCAAAATCAAGCGTGGGGCATGGCTAGATAGAAAGTCTTAGAGGGAAACAGTGTGTATTCACATGAGCTTTAATGTTTAACTCCTTGTTTATTTGGGGAGTATATAAACAGAGGAGAGTTGGCAGCACTGCAAATCCTTATGTTGGCCAGCACAGGATATGATTGTGTGCAACTTAATCAATGCTCCTGAAATAGATACAAGGTGTGTGATAGAATTAAGTATACGTTCATAATGACAATCATTAATGAACTTTTTGTGTGTACAGAAACTAATTTTAGAATTTGACACATTTGTTTGACAGCGTTTCATTAAACATGTTTCATGTCGGAACTCTTTGTTCACTTTACACAATTTCCTGGATAAAAGTGTCATAGAAGGTAAGATGATTCTTTGATGGAAATATTTCCGTATGCCAAGGAGGGAAAAATTCTGAAAATCATGCCTAGTTAAAAAAAGGTTCTAAATTTTGAAGGCTGCGATGTGTTATACATTTTAAGAATGTAAATAATCCCCAAATTCATTGATACAACATATATTTTGGAGCTTACTAAGAATAACAGAATATGTCATGTGCTAGAGACAGAAAAGTTAATGAGAGCTACAGGTCTTTACTCAGCGAAGCCTTGTCCAGCCTACCAAAAATTGCAGCACCTTTACACCAGTTCTCTGACTGGGTTTATTATTTCCCCTTCTCACTGACTGTCTCTGTGTTCCCCTTTTTTTTTTTTTTTTTTTTTTAACGTAATTGTCTGTCATTTCCCATTGAAATGTAAGCCCTATGAGGGCAGGAATATTTGTCTGTTGTTTTTCACTGCTGAACTTCCCGCACTTAGTACATCGCCTGGCTTATAGTAGGCACTCAGTGATTGTTTAATGAATGAATAAATTGAAGGGGAATCAGCATACATTTGGAGGTTGAGTAGAGATTAGTTGAGTTTCTACCATGGCCTTCTTCTCCTTTTTCTCTATGAAGTAGGCGGCAGGTCATTTGCTGAGTGGAGGGAGAGAGGAGGTGGGATGGTGGCAGTGGGATGAGGAGAGTAAGGAAAATGCTAACAATTTATAATAGTTTCTGTGAAAATGTCAAAGGAGCTGATACAGTTCAATTATTTCATCTGTTCAGGAATATCACCATCAATACCCCATTAAGGGATGATATCTAGGCTCTAAGGAAATAAAAATTAAACTTTAACAGAAAGCTTGAAGAATGTTGGAATAGGTGATTAATAAAGGCCATTCTAGCTTTTGTGCTTCAAAGATATTATTGAGGTATACAGGTGAATATGGAATAAGTCTTTGCATTTATTGACGTATTGTAAAAAGCTACTGTTGGTTTAATTGGAAATAATAAAAATATCTCATTTTTAGGCTATACTATGTCAACCTTCATCAGACGATACAGCAGGTACTTGAATGAAAAGTCACTTGCATATAGAATGATCTCATCTGACATCACAAAAACCAAGAGAGGGTCAGTAAATATCATTAGTTTGTAAGCAAGAAGTACTGGACTTACATGTGGTCTGCTTTGTAGTTTGTCAAAAACAGCCCTATTTCAAGATGCTGATGTCACAGTGCTCCTCAAACTCTTAGTTATTGAGGTTCATGATTTTCTTTTATCTTTTATAGGACAGATGGTGTGATAAGAACTATGAATACTGAAGAACTGCTAAACACACTTCCAGTTATTCAAACCCAGTTTAATGCTCTTCTTAGTTTTAACGTAAGAGCTTTATAAATTTTGTTTAAAAATATAGTAAATAGCATCCTGTAACTCCAGGTGGGAGAAATAATTTTCTAGCTGTGGTGTTAATTGGTTACTCTTTTTATTTAATTTTCAGGCAAATCCTGATGAACTCACTAATGGTATAATACATGCTGCTTTTATGCTCCTCTTTAAAGATTCTCTTCGTCTCTTTGCAGCTTATAATGAAGGGATCCTTAATCTGCTAGGTAGGATAAAGAATAAACTTTTTAAATGATTAATTTTTAAAGCGTAAGATGGTAAAATAATTTATTTGTAAAAATCCCTTATCTCTACATTTAGACTCACATTTGCTTTAGATACAAAATAGAAAATCTTTGCAGGGTCATGTATACTTTTAAATACAGATATCATATTGCTTCATTGATTAAACATTATTTGGCTAGTTAGCCACAAAACTTTTCCACTTTTATGTAAGTGCTAACTGATATTTCTGGGAAATTTGTCAGGGAATCAACCTAGGTTGTCATGTTTATTCATTATATGTTAATAAGGTCCATTTCCACCAAGGTCAAATAACACAGTTTTGACTTTCCTAAGAAGGTAAAGCCTATAACATAAGTAATTGTTATTGATGATATACAAGCATATATTTTTAGACTTTTCAGGAAATTGCTGTCATCATTGATGAATGATTCATTTAGCTGCAATTATTCTCTAAACTTTATTGACGGGAATTTGATAACTTTTCTTATACTGAAGAAATACATAGTATTATACGTTTGTAGAGTTATAAGAGAGTAGGAAACACAGCCCTTTCCCTCAGAGGGTTGCAGAGCTTTGTATTAATCAAAAAGACTATAGACTAGAAGTCGTTGAAATTAAAATCTAAACTATCTGTGCATGCTATTAAATTCCACATACCCAGCACCAGTATTTGGTATACGGTAGTTACTCCATAAAAATTTGTTGATTATGGGGATTGAGCAGTGCTATTTCTTTGTTATTAAAACAGAAAATAACTTGATTAAAATTATAATTGTTTTGAACAGGTTAAATTCATATCCAGAATTAGCTTAAAATAGAATAATCAGAATGGAGTAAAACTTGAAAATTGCTAAGATATTGGCTCCTTTATGGTAATTTTTTTTTATTTTTAGACAAATATTTTGACATGAGGAAGAACCAATGCAGGGAAAGTTTGGATATTTACATCAAGTTCCTTGGAGGAACAACCAAATTGACACAGTTTCTGAAAGTTGCAGAGGTACAGAAATCCATTTCTACTTACGGTGTTTCTTTTTTTGCAATAATTTAGTATCAGTTGAAACTATACCTCTTCCCTCCACCACCATAACCACACAAACACACAGTAATTGGTAGTTGTTTTAACTACTTTGTAAACAGTAAAACTAAAGCTAAAGTTAGGTACTTCAAATGTATTATCCAATGGACTTGCACTCAAAAGCAATCTTACAAGGACTTCTGTTTGCAGCCATAAAGATAACCAGTACCAAGCTTACCCTCCCACCAGAAACAACTCTAAAAGTAGACCAAAATATATATGACATAAGTCTTTTTAGGTAGTGAACAATAGGTAGGTTTGTGGTCAGTGAGAGAAACACTTGAGGTGAGCCCTATGTTCTCTCTGACACTCAGAGGAACCCAAGCAGGATAAATACAAGGAGAACCACACGGAGGCGAGTGATAGTCAAGCTTCTGAAAACCAAAGAGAACAAAGACATATTATCCATGGGAGAATGACAATATGAATAACGGCTGACTTCTGACTACTTGAAAAATCAGAACACATTTGTATGATATCCAAAATACAGCTTAGCTCTTCTCAAATCAGCAAAAACTCAGTAAGCTGGAAACCATCATTCTCAGCAAACTAACACAAGAAGAGAAAACCAAACACCGCATATTCTCACTCATAAGTGGGAGTTGAACAATGAGAACACATGGACACAGGGAGGGGGACATCACATGCTGGGGCCTGTCAGGGTGTGAGGGGTTAGGGGAGGGACAGCATTAGGAGAAATACCTAATGTAGATGACGGGTTGATGGGTACAACAAACCACCATGGCACGTGTATACCTATGTAACAAACCTGCACTTTCTGCACATGTATCCCAGAGCTTAAAGTATAATAATAATAATAAAATAATAATAACAAAGTCTATCCTTAGGACAAATATAAGGGTGTACTTAAGTGTGCAAGGCATACTTTAGCCTGGCAAAGTACCAGCCCAGGAAGACATCATACTCTTGGGGTATTTTCTCTTTCATGCACACAATGGTCTCTCAGTTACATTTTTGTTGTTGCCACTCTCTGCTGTAATGTGTACTTTCACCCACATTTTTTATTTCAGCAAGTTGGAATTGACCAGAGCAACATTCCATGTATTACTCAGGTCAGTGTATCTCTCCTATGTATTTAAGTGATGTTTTTGTCTTTGTTTATGTGTTTATTATATTAATCATCATCTGAGACTCTCCATCCTTTGCGATATACTTATGTGTGTGCATTTTCATTTCTCCATAAGTAACATATATATGTGTGCTTATTGTGTGTGTGTGTGTGTGTGTGTGTATAACTACTAGACCATGCTTGTAATATTATCAGTAGAAACAGCAGGGTATTTGGAATAATGAACTTAGGTTTGATGGCTGCCTTGTCCACCTTTCAGGTATATGGTCTCAAGCAACTCATTTCCATTCTCTGTTCCTCATTTCTGCAACTGCAAAATGGGTGTGATGCACCACCTGGCTCATAGTAGTGTTGTAAGAATCAAATGAGCTCAGGCTTTTTTCTTCCTCAGCAACTAGTTCTCAGGGATCCCCTCAGGGGCACAGGTGTGACCTGAGGTAGAAGTGGCAGTGCTGGAGGTGTGGACAAGATGGGCCTCAGGCAACCTGCTTGTGCATCCTACTTAGCCCTCTGGACCTGCCTGTGCTCCAACCCAGACGTACCATGGGGCCTGAGCAGCAGGGCTTCTGACCCAGCCTGGACCTACTACAGAGCGCTTTCCTGCTCTGGGCCCCCAAATTTAGGTGGCAGGTCTAAAATTTAGGCCACCTGGGGTATGGGTGAGAGCTGTTTTCCCTCCTTTGGGAATATGCTGTCTCCAGAGCCCAAAGAAGCCTACGAGGTATCATGTATCCTTTTTTGTTGTGGGAGGTACAAGATACAATACTTTATCTTTTATTTTGGATGTGATGTCCTGGTATGCCTCTGACCACTGGAACCCCCCAAATTTTATCAGTGTGAAAAGAATGTAGACTGCATGTATCTTTCACTATATTGCCTACTGCCTGCTCATCTGATCCTGTGAGCGTGACATCATGGATACGGTGGATCAATTTCATGTTCTGAGGAGTGACCAGATGGTCTAGACTTCTAACTTTATTATGACAGAAGATGAGAGAGTTAACACAGCTATGGGTACAAAACTGAAAATATAAAGTGCTGTTCATTCCATGTGCCTGTGTATTCTTTCTGAGTCACACTTCTGATGGTGATAGAAAGCAATACAGTCACCAAACCAGCAGCCACATACCATGTACCTAAAGCTGCATTAACTCTACCTCTACCAAAGAAACTATCATGGCTGGCATAGTGGCTACAATTGGGCTACTACTTGATTGATTTTGCTGTAATTGTTAATCTCCAGAACCCAACTGGTTTTGATGGGGAATGGGGACTATCACCACTAATATAATCCTTTCTACTATTTAGATTTGTGCTAATTTCTGCCATCCTCTTGGGAGGTAGTCCTGTGGTTTTTGTTGTTGTTGTTGTTGTTGTTTGTTTTTTTTTTGTTTTGTTTTGTTTTTGAGTCTACTATTTTGCTTGGAGGGTGATTGGGGGCTATATCAGAGGCATGCCCCTAGCTGAGTTTTGCTGTGACTTAACTATAGTCATAGGCCTAGAGGACAGGAATGGAGGTGGGAGCAGATCCTGATGGGGCTTGTAACTTGTGGAGTAGAGGCCTCTGTATCATCTGCAACAAAGGAGGCTCAGAGGTTTCTGGAAAATCTGGAGACTCAGGACTTTCACAGCCATCCCCCAGCTGTCCCCATCCTATATATCAGGGACTGGTGTGGCAGACCTGTCTTGGTTGGGACTACAAGAATGAAGGATTATCTCAGATAACACATGTGGAATGCTCAGACAGTCTGGTTCATGTGGCAGTCATGTGTATGTGAAGAAGCCTGTGAAGAGAGAGAAGATGAAGATGTAGGGGAGAGAGGATGGTTGCAGATGCAAATAAAATGTTAAGTTTAGTGGCAGAGAAAGAGGGAGGTTTTGGCTGATGGCTTATAAGTCTTTGAAGGAAAGGAATGTGTTCTCTCAAGTATACACAGCACAAATATTCCTTTATGTGCAGACAAGTACAAAGGCAGCTTGCACGTAGCCCTGAAATCCCACAAAGTGGTCCACAATGGGAACCACTGTTGGGTGAAATAATGCATGGCTTCCTGAATGAGAAGTTTCAGATGACCAGTGGTGGGAAGAGAGAGAGACAATGAGAATATCTGGGTTAGTAGGTGAGTAGAGTTTCATTGCCTCATGGCGACATAACCAGTTGATTTCAATCAACATGCATTCATAAACATGCTTGACTCCTTTTCAGTTATAATGAATGAGACACAATTCCGGCCCCTGAGTTCCCGAAAAAGACTGAACAAAAATTACACATGAAGAATCACTAGATATCTACATTATATGTAGCCCTCTGATTTTTTTCTACATTGACATTTCTTCCCTAAGGGAAGTGGTGGGGGCAGCGAGGGGACCTTTGCTAGGAACCACAGTCTCAGCCTTTGTCAGGATACAGATGAGCATTAATTGACCAGCACCTGTGGCTTGCGCTGTAAGGGACATTTGCCAGGAGGAGTACCTGAGTGGAGGGCCACATTTCCCACCAGTCCACCCTCCTCCTTACCTCAGCTCTGGTCTCCCTGAGATCAAAAATGAAGTAGATGGCTGCAGGAGAGCCTGCAAAAGGCAGGCAGGGATCTTGTTGGTAAACTTTCATGCAGATTCACTCCTCTGTAAATCAACTCTTTTTCTGGAAGAGCTTCCTTATCAGTACGCTGGGCCCTGGCCTTCAGCCAGTACAGAAAGTCATTTGTCAAGGCCTTCAGTTGGCAGACGTGCTCCCTGGACTACACGCTTTCTCGGGTGTCCCAGAAACCCTGGAATGGAGTGAAATGCAGGGCTACGTGGGAGAGCAGGGAGGCGAGAATTAAGTCAGCCCCACCTTTGCCCAACTCAGTGGGTCTCCTTGAGAGAGGTTTGCAGTTTCAAGGATACTTTTCAGCCAATCTGCTGCGAGATCCTGTGAAGGGGTGTGAAGGGTCTTCCTCTGTGACTGTAGATTGGCCAGTCTCTCCTTGTGTGTCTTAACAGTTTTCATTACACTTTATGTGAATTAATGCAAAACTGCTAGGTTTAAACTGCTCACCATTTTAGGGATCCCTTCTGGATTTTACCTTCCTTAAGAGGAAATTTTCCTCCTTTCCTCAGTTCATCCTTTCTGCCTTGGCTTTGACATGGTCTGGAGGCCACAGAGCCTCCTCCTGAGAGCCTCTCTCTGGTGTGTCTCTTTGTGTCTGTCCATCGCTCTCCTCTGGATCATTCCCTGTGGTTCCTGTTGGGCGTGGCTCCCATAAACGCACATAGCAGGGTCTGCTTTGTCTGCAACCTGATGCATTGTTATTTTTCACCAAAACTCGCAGTCCAAACATGACATTTCTGGGCCACACTCTTTGTCAGAGCTCCAGGGGCACAACCCTGGGGACCTGCTGGAAGGTGCCACCGTGACGTGTGCCTAGATGTGTTTTCCCTCAGTTACCACCTCGTTCCTGTGGTTCTGGTGGCTGGAGGGTGACTGCGTGCTTCACGAAGGGGGTCCTTACTGCTTTACATCCACCCTTTTCACGGAAAGCCCTTTGTCACATGTTTTCAGTGTTTCTAAGCGATTTTCTGCCAATCTTGTCTGCTAAGATTGTGGGGCAGTGTTTCCACAAATTTATAGCTGGCAGTGAATTGTCCCAAAGCAAATCAGACGGAATAAAATGTTTCCAACATTATTCAAATACTGACACCTTTTGTTATTTATTCTCTCAGAATTGTTCCTTAGCTCTGTCCACACCTCTGTAAGTAGTTCATTAAACGCTTCTCCCACTGCTAGCTCAGCAGTTTATATCACCCATCTTCCCCCCAGATCTGCTTCTCATTCTGTGTACCCTTCTCATCCTTGATACTCTCTCCCTCAACTCCCCTTACAATCCAACACTGAATCCTAACGACTTTGTCTGCAATGCCTCCTCTTTTCTGCATTTTAGCTTCAACTTCCATCCTCTCTCACCTTCCAACCAGTCTGTCTCCATATACTCTGCCCCCTGCTGTTTGTTTTACGCAGTGCATCCAGAATGCAGATCTGATAACATCCAAAATAGAGATCTAGTCATTTCACTTCTCACTTAAAAGCCCTCGAAGGTCTCCCAGGATTCTTAGGACAAAGTGCAAGCTCCTCACCATTGCTTTTAATTTAAGCTCCTGCATTGTTGAATCCTTGCCTACTCTCCAGCTTCATCTCCCTTACTCTCCCCTCTGCTCTTTCTGCTCTAGCAACAGGGTTCATCTGTGCCATATGCCTTCCCCAGGGCCTTTGCACATGTTATTCCTCTGTCTACAATGCTCTTTCTTTCCATACTGACCTACTACTTATTCCTGAACTATCCTTCATAAGGATAAGTATACACAGCACAAACTATTACTTTCTTCAGGAGGGCTTGCTTCCCGGACTTCCCTGACTTGGTTAGATTCCCCTGCTTCAACACTGAGTATTGTGTACCTCTCTTTCATGCTACCGTTTATAACTTAAAATGACTTTACATTTATTTGTGTGATTGTTTGATATATCTTCTCCTTATCTGTAGACTGTAATCTTATGAAGCTTGGGATCAAGTTGTTTGTGCTTATGGTTATATCCCAATTTCTTATGGTAAATTATCATAAATATTTCTTGAACAAAAAATCAGTGAATGGTTCACAGAAGTTGGTGGAATATAGAATCCTGGTGAGGAATTGGTCTTATATAAGAGGGAGTCTACTGTTTCTATTAAAAAAATTTTTTTTCCTCATAGGTTTTTGGGGAAGAGGTGGTATTTGGTTACATGAGTAAGTTCTTTAGTCGTGATTTGTGAGATTTTAGTGCACCTCTCTCCCAAGCAGTATACACTGAACCCAGTTTGTAGTCTTTTATCCCTCACCTCCTTCCCACCCTTTCTCTCAAATCCCCAAAGTCCACTGTATCATTTTTATGCCTTTGCATCCTGATAGCTTAACTCCACTTGTTAGTGAGAACATACGATGTTTGGTTTTACATTCCTGAGTTGCTTCACTTAGAATAATGGTCTCCAATCCCATCCAGGTCACTGCAAATGCTGTTAATTTATTCCTTTTTATGGCTGAGTAGTATTCCATCGTATATCTATACCACAGTTTCTTTATCCGCTTGTTGATTGATGGGCATTTGGGTTGGATCCACATTTTTGCAGTTGCGAATTGTGCTGCTATTAACATGCATGAGCAAGTATCTTTTTCGTATAATGACTTCTTTTCCTCTGGGTAGATGCCCCGTAGTGGGATTGCTGGATCAGATGATAGTTCTTTTAGTTCATTAAGGAATCTCCACACTGTTTTCCATAGTGGTTGTACTAGTTTACATTCCCACCAGCAGTGTAGAAGTGTTCCCTTTTCACCGCATCCATGCCAACATCTATTATTTTTTTATTATGGCCATTCTTACACGAGTAAGGTGGTATTTCATTATGGTTTTGATGGACATTTCCCTGATAATTAGTGATGTTGAGCATTTTTCCATATGTTTGTTGTCCATTTGTATATCTTCTTTTGAGAATTGTTTATTCATGTCCCTAGACAACTTTTTGATGGGATTGTTTTTTTTTTTTTTCTTGATAATTCGTTTGAGTTCATTGCAGATTCTGGATATTAGTCCTTTGTCAGATGTATAGATTGTGAAGATTTTCTCCCACTCTGTGGGTTGTCTGTTTACTCTGCTGACTGTTCCTTTTACCGTTACCGTTCGAAAGCTCTTTCATTTGATTAAGTCCCAGATATTTATCTTTGTTTTTATTGCATTTGCTTTTGGGTTCTTGGTCATGAAATCCTTGCTTAAGCCGATGTCTAGAAGGGTTTTTCTGACGTTATCTTCTAGAATTTTTATAGACTCAGGTCCTAGGTGTAAGTCTTTGATCCATCTTGCATTGATTTTTATATAAGGTGAGAGAGGAGCATCCGGTTTCATTCTCCTACATGTGGCTAGCCAGTTATCCCAGCACCATTTTTTGAAAAGGGTGTCCTTTCCCCACTTTATGCTTTTGTTTGCTTTGTCAAAGATCAGTTGACTGTAAGCATTTGGCTTTGTTTCTGGGTTCTCTATTCTGTTCCATTGGTCTATGCGTGTATTTTTATACCGGTACCATACTGTTTTGGTGACTATGGCCTTATAGTATAGTTTGAAGTCAGGTAATGTGATGCCTCCAGATTTGTTCTTTTTGCTTGGTCTTGTTTTGGCTATGCAGGCTCTTTTTTGGTTCCATATGAATATTAGGATTTTTTTTTTCTAGTTCTGTGAAGAATGATGGTAGCATTTTGATGGGAATTGTATTGAACTTGTAGATTGCTTTTGGCAGTATGGTCATTTTCACAATATTGATTATACCCGTCCATGAGCATGAGATGTGTTTCCATTTGTTTGTGTCATCTGTGATTTCTTTCAGGAGTGTTTTGTAGTTTTCCTTGTAGAGGTCTTTCACCTGCTTGATTAGGTATATTCCTAAGTATTTTATATTTTTGCAGCTATTATAAAAGGAGTTGAGTTCTTGATTTGATTCTCAGCTTGGTCACTGTTGGTGTATGGGGGAGCTACTGATTTGTGTACATTAATTTTGTATCCTGAAACTTTGCTGAATTCTTTTATCAGTTCTAGGAGCTTTTTGGAGGAGTTTTAGGGTTTTCTCATTATACCAACATATCATTAGCAGATAGCAACAGTTCGACTTCCTCTTTACCAATTTGGATGCTCTTTATTTTTTTCTCTTGTCTGATTGCTCTGGCTAGAACTTCCAGTACTATGTTGAATAGAAGTGGTGAGAGTGGGCATCCTTGTCTTGTTCTGGTTCTCAGAGGGAGTGCTTTCAGCTTTTCCCCATTCAGTACTATGTTGGCTGTGGGTTTGTCATAGATGGCTTTTATTACATTGAGGTGTGTCCCTTGTTTGCCGATTTTGCTGAGGGTTTTTATCATAAAGTGATGCTGGATTTTGTCAAATGCTTTTTCTGCATCTATTGAGATGATCATATGATTTTTGTTTTTAATTCTGTTTATGTGCTGTATCACATTTATTGACTTGCATATGTTAAACCATCCCTGCATCCCTGGTATGAAACCCACTTGATCATGGTAGATTATCTTTTTGATATGTTGTTGGATTCAGTTGGCTAGTATTTTGCTAATGATTTTTGCATCTATGTTCATCAAGGATATTGGTGTGTAGTTTTCTTTTTTGGTTATGTCCTTTCTTGGTTTTGGTATTAAGGTGATACTGGCTTCATAGAATGATTTAGGGAGGATTCCCTCTTTCTCTATCTTGTGGAATAGTGTCAATAGCATTGGTACCAATTCTTTTTTGAGTGTCTAGTAGAATTCAGCTGTGAATTCATCTGGTCCTGGACTTTTTTTGTTGGTAATTTTTTAAAATTACCATTTCAATCTTGCTGCTTGTTATTGGTCTGTTCAGGGTATCTAATTCTTCCTGATTTAAGCAAGGAGGGTTGTATCTTTCCAGGAATTTATCCATCTTCTCTATGTTTTCTAGTTTATAAGTGTAAAGGTGTTCATAGTAGCCTTGAATTATCTTTTGTATTTCTGTGGTGTCAGTTGTAATGTCTCCCATTTTGTTTCTAATTGAGCTTATTTGGATTTTCTTTCTTGTTTTCTTGGTTAGTCTTGCTAATGGTCTATCAATTTTATTTATCTTTTCCAGAACAAGCTTTTTGTTTCATTTATCTTTTGCATTTTTTTGGTGTCAATTTCATTTAGTTCTGCTCTGATCTTGGTTATTTCCTTTCTGCTGCTGGAGTTGGGTTTGGATTGTTCTTGTTTCTCTAGTTCCTTAAGGTGTGACCTTAGATTGTCTATTTGTGCTCTTTCGGGCTTTTCGATGCAGGCATTTAGGTCTATGAACTTTCCTCTTAGCACTGCATTTGCTGTATCCCAGAGGTTTGGATAGGTTGTGTCACTATTGTCTTTCAGTTCAAAGAATTTTTAAATTTCAATCTTGATTTCGTTGTTGACTCAATGATCATTCAGGAACAGGTTATTTAATTTTCACGTATTTGCATGATTTTGAAGGTTCATTTTTGGAGTTGATTTCCAGCTTTATTACACTGTGGCCTGAGAGACTACTTGATCTAATTTCAATTTTCTTAAATTTATTGAGACTTGTTTTGTGGCATATCATATGGTCTATCTTGGAGAAAGTTCCATGAGCTGATGAATAGAATGTATATTCTGCAGTTGTTGGGTAGAATGTTCTGTAAATATCTGTTAAGTCCGTTTGTTCCAGGGTATAGTTTAAACCTCTTGTTTCTTTGTTGACTTTCTGTCTTGATGACCTGTCTAGTGCTGTTAGTGGAATATTGAAGTCCCCCACTATTATTGTGTTGCTACCTATCTCATTTCTTAGGTTTAGTGGTAATTGTTTTCTAAATTTGGGAGCTCCAGTGTCAGGTGCATATATATGTAGGATTGTGATATTTTCCTGTTGAACTAGTCCTTTTATCATTATATAATGTCCCTCTTTGTCTTTTTTAACTGCTCTTGCTTTAAAGTTTGTTTTGTTTTTTATAAGAATAGCTACTCCTGCTTGCTTTTGGTGTCCATTTGCATGGAATGTCTTTTTCCACCCCTTTACCTTAAGTTTATGTGAGTCCTTACGTGTTAGGTGGGTCTCTTGAAGGCAGCAGATAGGTGGTTGGTGAATTCTTATTCACTCTGCAATTCTGTATCTTTTAAGTGGAACATTTAGGCCATTTACATTTAACGTTAGTATTGAGATGCAAGGTACTATTCTACTCATCGTGCTATTTGTTGTGTGTATATGTTTTTTTAAATTGCATTTTTGTTTTATAGGTCCTGTGGGATTTATGCTTTAAAGAAGTTCTGTTTTGAGGTGTTCCCAGGATTCGTTTCAAGATTTAGAGCTCCTTTTAGCAGTTCTTGTAGTGCTGGCTTAGTAGTGGCAAATTCTCTCAGCATTTGTTTGTCTGAAAATAACTGTATTTTTCCTTCATTTATGAAGCTTAGTTTCACTGGATACAAAATTCTTGGTTGATAATTGTTTTGTTTAAGGAGACTGAATATAGGGCCCCAATCCCTTTTAGCTTGTAGGGTTTCTGCCAAGAAATCTGCTGTTGATCTGACAAGTTTTCCTTTCTATGTTACCTGGTGCTTTTGCCTCACAGCTCTTAAGATTGTTTCCTTCATCTTAACTTTAGATAACCTGATGATAATGTGCCTAGGCGATTATCTTTTTGTGATGAATTTCCCAGGTGTTCTTTGAGCTTTTTGTATTTGGATGTCTAGGTCTCTAGCAAGGTCTCTGACCTTGCTAGAGACCCCCCAAATACATTTTCCAAACTTTTAGATTTCTCTTCTTCCTCATGAATGCCAATTATTCTTAGGTTTGGTTATTTAACATAATCCCAGACTTCTTGGAGGCTTTGTTCATATTTTCTTATTCTTTTTTTCTTTGTCTTTGTTGGATTGGGTTAATTTGAAAACCTTGTCTTTGAGCTCTGAAGTTCTTTCTTCTGCTTATTCAATTCTGTTGCTGAGACTTTCCAGAGCATTTTGCATTTCTCTAAGTGCATTCATTATTTCCTGAAGTTTTGATTATTTTTTATTTATGCTATCTATTTCACTGAAGATTTCTCCCCTCATTTCTTGTAGCATTTTTTGATTTCCTTAAATTGGACTTCACCTTTCTCTGGTGCCTCCCTAATTAGCTTAATAACTGACCTTCTGAATTCTTTTTCAAGTAAATCAGGGATTTCTTCTTGGTTTGGATCCATTGCTGGTGAACTAGTGTGATTTTTTTAGGGGGTGTTGAAGGACCTTGTTTTGTCATATTACCAGAATTGTTTTTCTGGTTTCTTCTCATTTGGGTAGGCTATGTCAGAGGGGCTCAAGGCTACTGTTAAGATTCTTTTGTCCCACGGGGTGTTCCCTTGATGTAGTTAGTACTCCCCCTCTTTTCTTAGGGATGTGGCTTCCTGAGAGCCAGGCTATAGTGATTGTTCTCTCTTCTGGATCTAGCCACCCAGCATGTCTACCAGACTCTGGGCTGGTACTGGGGGTTGTCTGCACAGAGTCCTGTGATGTGAACTGTCTGCAGGTCTCTCAGCTGTGGATACCAGCGCCTGCTCCAGTGGAGGTGGCAGCGGGGAAAAATGGACTCTGTGGGGGTCCTTAGTTTTGGTTGTTTCATGCACTGTTTTTGTGCTGGTTGGCCTTCTGCCAGGAAGTGGTGCTTTTAAGAGTGCATCAGCTGTGGTAGTATAGGGAGGAATAGGTGGTGGGCGAGGACCTAGGACTCCCAAGAGAATATGACCTTTGTCTTCAGCTACCAGGGTGGGTAGGGAAGGACTATCAGTTGGGGGCAGGATTAGGTGTGTCTAAGCTCAGACTCTCCTTGGGCGAGTCTTGCTGCGGCTATGTGGGGGATGGGGGTGTGGTTCTCAGGTCAATGGAGTTATCTTCCCAGGAGGGTTATGGCTGCCTCTGCTGTGTCATGTAGGTTGTCAGGGAAGTGGGGGAGAGCTGGCAGTCGCAGACCTTACCCAGCTCCCAAACAACCCCAAACGCCCATCTAACTCCCACTGTGCCCCCACCAAAGGCACCAAGTCTGTTTCCAGGGAGTGGGCGAGCAGGGCTGAGAACTTGCCCCAGGCTACCAGCCTCCCAGCTACGACAGCAAGGATGGCTTTTGTGCCTCCCCGCCTGTGGAGTGTGTACACTGGATTTATGCCCTCCCCTGAGTTCTGGCCAGGAGACTTCACGATCAGTTGGAATTTTTACAAAGTTCAGCTGGAGGTTTCCTTTTCCCAGTACCTCTGCTAGTCCTCCCCAAGGATCCATATGAGACAAAGCAGAAATGGTTTCCCAGGGAACCCAGTGAGCTCGTAGGGTTTTTTCTGCTGTTTCCTCTACCCCTGTATTTTGTTCAGCTCTCTAAATTGACTCAGCTTCCAGTAAAGTCAGAATCTTCTCCTGTGATCTAGACCTTCAGGTTCCCCAGTGAGGGTGTGTGTTCAGCTTGGGCAGTCACAGTATTCAGGGTGTCTCCTGGGTCCTGCAGGAGCAATCCACTTCCTTCAGAGGGTCTGCGGGTTCTCTCGGCTTTCGTAATTGATTCCTTCAGTAGTTCTGGAGCAAAAGTTCACAATGCAGAGTCTCACACTGCTCTGTCTGTCCACCTGGGAGCTGCAATCTAGTCCTCTAGTCTATTTTTAATGGAAACAGAATAAAAATATACATCCACATTCATTCAGCAAATATTAATTAAGCACTTACTATGTGCCAGGCACTTAAGATTCATCAGTGGACAAAACAGACAAAATCCCTGTCTTCATGGAGCTTGTAGTCTATTGCAGGGAAACAGACATAAACATATACAGGAATGAAATCCGTAATGTTAATGAAAATTAGTGCCTTGGTGAAAATAAAGCTTATTGTTAATGAGATCGTTGGAAGCCCAATACCTTCTGAGGAGATAAATATTTTAGCAGTTTTTTGATCATTTTAAGAAACTTTTTTTTTTTGTTTTTAAAAACGTATTTTATTTTTTTGAGAGAGGGTTTCACTCAGTGGCCCAGGCTACAGTGCAGTGTATCAATCACAGCTCACTGCAACCTTGACTTCTGCGGACTTAGGTGATTCTCCCACCTCAGCCTTCCAAGTAGTTGGGACTACAGGTGTGCGTCATCATGCCCGGATAATTTTTCTATTTTTTGTAGAGATGAGGTCTCACTGTTGCCCAGACTAGTCTCAAACTCCTGGACTCAAACAATCCTCCTGCCTTGGCCTCCCAAAGTGTTGGGATTACAAGTGTGAACCACTGCACCTAGCCTAACAATGTGTTTTAGATCATAGTTTGAAAATCTGATTTGATACCAAGATGCTACTTTTAATAATGAATTTACATGTAGCAATTTTAGCTTTAATGAGGCACATTAATTTTTGCTCATAATAACTTTTTTAGGTACCCCACGGTTTACTTGAAGTACTAAAACAACATTTAGCTTCTTTGGAAGAGAAAAATGACACTTTACCTCCTTACTGGTAAGTTAATAATGTCTTAATGTAGGTTAATTTTGTTTGTTTCCCTCTAGATAATTTTCTGCATCTTAAATAATATGTGATCAACTAAATAAATTATGGGCTATGAATATGATGGAATACTATTCAGCTATTTTAAATGATGATATGGGACCGAAGTTTTCAGTCTTTCGTGGGATTCCACATTCTTCACAGGATGATATGCTTCACAAAGGAACATCTTTTATTACACTGAATGATTTGCAAAGTCAGAGATTGGGATGGGAATATTCAAGAATTTGATTCCTGGCCGGGCGCGGTGGCTCAAGCCTGTAATCCCAGCACTTTGGGAGGCCGAGATGGGCGGATCACGAGGTCAGGAGATCGAGACCATCCTGGCTGACACGGTGAAACCCCGTCTCTACTAAAAAATACAAAAAAACTAGCCGGGCGAGGTGGCGGGCGCCTGTAGTCCCAGCTACTCGGGAGGCTGAGGCAGGAGAATGGCGTGAACCCGGGAGGCGGAGCTTGCAGTGAGCCAAGATCACGCCACTGCACTCTAGCCTGGGCGGCAGAGCGAGACTCTGTCTCAAAAAAAAAAAAAAAAAAAAAAAAAAAAGAATTTGATTCCTTCCCCTAGGGGCTCCTCTAGTGAGAATAACTATTATTGTAGAAAATTATTTAATGACATGTCAAAGTGCTCATTCATTAAATAGAACACATAGTAACATTCAAGACATGTGTATAGATACACGCATCTATCTACACATACACATACATGTACTCTGCTATATGTGCATATACATATAAACTGAATAATACAAAATTTGAAGTATGTCACCCCAAACTGTTCACATTAGCTATTTCTTTTTTCTTTTTCTTTCTTTTTTTTTTAGACAGAGTCTCACTCTGTCGCCCAGGCTGTAGTGGAGTGGCGTGATCTCGGCTCACTGCAATCTCCACCACCTGGGTTCAAGTGATTCTCCTGCCTCAGCCTCCCCAGTAGCTGGAATTACAGGCACACGCCACCACACCCTGCTAATTTTTGTATTTTTAGTAGAGACGGGGTTTCACCATGTTGGTCAGGCTGGTCTCAAACTCCTGATCTCAGGTGATCCGCTGCCCTCAGCCTCACAAAGTGCTGGGATTGCAGGCGTGAACCACTGCACCCAGGCTTAGCTATTTGTGAGTGTAACAATTATGGCTGATTTCAGTTTTCTTGTTTGTATTTTTCTATATTGTCCACAATCACTACAAAGGTCATGTAATATTAATTCATTAGACTTTTTAAGGTTGTATTGATTGTAATCTATTTATATTATCACCTTCTCTTAGACCACAAGCCCATTGACTATTTCTTAATTATCTTTATCACAGATAGACATATTGTTAGTATATAGTTGGAGAGATGGATGGATGGATAGATGGATAAATCAAAGAAATGTAAGTTTAGCTAGGTAGAATATATGTAATTCTATTTGTTCTCCAGTGTGCCTCATATTTATTGTGATCTTTTAAGTCTCCAACCTGCATTGACTCCATCCTTCCCAAATAGTCCAGTTGTGACAGCTTCAGCAAGCAGAGCTTGGTTTGCAGGTAATATGGCATTATTACATAATTATGTCAGTAATAACTGAAGATAGGATTAGAATCTTTAATTTTTTTCACTGATAAACTACCAACTGTGTCTACTGCCTCTTCCTGAAGCAGTATTTGACTCAGCATTTTCATTCCTAGGAATTTATTCCACATATATATTCACAATTGTGAAATGATATATGATCAAGAATATTCATTGCAACATTATAATGGCAATGGCACAATTAATAAGAGGCTTGTTTTTCTATACTGAAATGGAACAATCTCCAAGTTATATTGTTAAATGACAAATGAGCAAGATGTGAAACAAAGTATAGTATACTATCATTTTTGTTTTTTAAGATAGTAAAAAGAAAGAATATGTATGTAATGTCTTAAAGAATATTCCTGGAAGGATATATAAGAAATGAGTTAAAATGGGCTGCTTCCAAAAAGAGTGTGGTGGTTCATGGAAAGAGATGGGTGGGTGAGTCTCCACCATATACCATTTTCTAACTTTTGAAATTATACCATGAAAATAATTACCTATTATTAATATATAAAGTTTACAAAGGAACAAAAATATACATACATTCAGTGTGATACTTTGTGATGCTTAAGGTGGAAATCCTTTGTAATTTCTTACATTTAGTTTGCCTCATACTTAAGTGGTGTTCTGGAGCCAGCTTAGAGGAGCCATAAATTTCCAGGAATTTTTCTAGCTGGTTGATGTCACATTGGCAACTTGAAATTGGTCACGATGGGAGTATTTACACTACAGAAATGGGCAAACACTACAAATTTAGCCTTTTTTTTTTGATGGAGTCTCTTGCTCTGTCACCAGGCTGGAGTGCAGTGCAACCTCTGCCTCCCAGGTTCGAGCAATTATCCTGCCTCAGCCTCCGGAGTAGCTGGGACTACAGACACGCCACCACGCCCAGCTAATTTTTGTATTTTTAGTGGAGATGGGGTTTCACCATGTTGGCCAGGATGGTCTCGATCTCTTGACCTTGTGATCTGCCTGCCTTGGCCTTCCAAAGTGCTGGGATTACAGGTATGAGCCACTAAACCCAGCCTTTTCCTTGAGAGCTGTTTGTTATACATTTACTGGCACACAACTGCTCATAGGCAGCCATATTTTGGTTATCTCTACTCTAGACACAAATCCATGTAATAATGAGCAATATTATCATAGGGCTTATATAGCAATATTATCATAGGGTTTATATGCATTTGAATTAAATTTTGTTCGTATTTTAACTTAAATATTTAGACTGTATTTTAAATGTTTTTATTTTTCTGATATATATATATTTTCAATGGACAAATCTTCTGCATTTTTAATGGTGAGTTCAACCAAAGCTATGATGAACATAAGTTCTTTGAGTAAAACAATGTGTATAGAAAAACTATACACTTGATTTATTTCCAAAAGAATAACTACTGTCACTTTTCTGAGTCCCTGTGCTTTGGGAATTATTAGTGCTTACAACAGATGTTACAAGACAGTTTAATACGGTGGTTAAGAAAATAAGCTATGGATTCAGTTCGATGTGCATGTATTCTAAAGGCCTATAGGCGTGATTACCAACAGACCAATACTGACTACTAGTGATCTCCACAGTAGTGTCACCCTCATTGCTTCAACCAATTCTGTTGACAATCCTGTGACCAGTTGAAACCACTTTTTCTCTTAAATTACTGTAATTTTAAAATGCTGGCCATGGAGCCAGAGTGCTTGGATTCCAATTTCACTCTGCCATTCATAGATTGTGTTTTTGGGCAGATCATTTAGCCTCTCTGTACCTCAGCTTCCTTATCCTTTTAAGATTGCTGGCAAAATTAAATGAGTTGATATACGTAGAGTGATTAGAACAGTGCCTGGCCCATAGTAAGTGCTGTTATTGTTGTTTTTGTACTTCTATCCTTCTATCACTCTTACCAACTTATTCCATGGTAAACCAAAAGCTCTATCCTTGGCAGTTTAATTGAATGATTTTTCTCTATCTCTGGCCTTGGTTGGAGATACTTCCCTTAGGGTTTTAATTACTATGTATATTCTGGAGAGAGAGAGACAGAGAGAGAGAGACAGAGAGAGAGAGAGAAAGAGAGAGATTATATTTCTGTTTACATTTATGTCTACAGCTCCAAACTTATATATCCAGCTGTCTACTGGACTTTTCCGCTTGCATGTTCTACAATTATCTCAAACTCAATTTATACAAAACGAAATGGCTCACTTACCATCTCCCAAACCTTGCTCCTTTGCCTTTGGCGTGTGCTTAGTAAATGGCACTGTTGTCCATTCAGGCGCTCAGTTGATACCAGGGAATTATTTTTGACACTTCCTTCTCCCTCACTTCCATATGCAACCCATTACCAAATCCTATTCATTCTACTGCTCAATGATGTGTCAGTTCTCTCCACTTCTATCTGTCCAAACTGCCTCAACCTTAGCTAAAACCACTGTCATTTTTCTCCTGGATTACTATAATAGCTACATAACTGGCCCCCCTACATCCATTTGCCCTCCTATAACCCATTCTGAATATGGCAATCAGAGTGATATTTTAGAAAGTCAAATATAATCATGCTGTTCCCTTGATCAAAACCCTTAAGAGAATTTCAGTTATCCAAGGATATAGCCTACAAGCTTCATTTTGTGTTGTTCTTGCTCAACTTTCTGGGATACTGGAGTTGTTTCACTTATTTACACATCCCCTAGGGTCTTTCTAATTCTCAGGCTGGAATCCTTTTCTCTCCTTCCCTTGGCCCTAATCCTCATGGCTTATATAATTTATATTTTATCCTTTAAGTCACAGATTAACTAACACAGAAGACTAATTCTTGACTCCCTAGATGAAGTTAAATTTCCTTGATACATTCATGTAATATTCTGTACTTCTTCTTTTATAATATTCAACAAATTATAATTTTACTGAGATCTTTTACTCATGCTTCTCCTGCAGGATCACCATGGTTCACTTTCTCACATCCTTTAGGTCATTACTTAAAAGCACCCTTCTTGGTGAGCCATTCCTATTTAAAATTTAAATTACTGCATGTGCCAAGCTAAATACATGAAGCAAAAACTATTAGAAATACATGGAGAACTTGAGAAAAATACTGTTATAGTGGGCAATTTCAAACCATCTCTTTCATTATTGGACATATCTCTCCCACTGACATGTCATGTCTCTTTCCCTGATGTTTTATCCTTAGCATTTATCAGTATCTGACATAGCATATACTTCATCTTTGTTGTTTACTGTCTCCATTAGAATGTAAATCACATGAAGGCAGGGATTTTTATCTTTTTTTCCTCACTGCTGTATGTTTAGCACCTAGTACAATGTCTGGCACATAACGAGGGCTTAATTAAAATTTATTCAATAAATAACTTAAAATCACTCCTCTTTTACCTAATAATTTGAGGTCCTGTTAGTTTGTAATGGGAGGGTACGCATATGTCATTACTGTATTGACATAAACTAGGTTTATGTTTTCATCTCATTTTGTCTCTTATTTTTAGATTATTTTGACTACATGATACATTACAACCATCATTATCTTCGCAAGCCCACGAACCTGTTGGAACCAGACAGCAAGGTGGAACGATTATAGCAAACAACCTAAATGGCTCACCTGCTAGCCTTGTAGGAAGTAAACATCTATTTTTAAATTAATATTTTAAATATATTTTAAAATGCATTTTAAGAAAAAGCATTTACACAAAAATAATGTAAAACTTGTGTTTGTTTTATGAAACAGATTTTAACTTTGAAGAAATCCCAGTCAACAGGTAAGTTTTTATTATTTAAGAAAAGACAGAGAGGGATGGCTGGGCAGGAAAGAAAAAAAAAAAGGACAACCAATAAATATATGCCAGAGGAAAGGGCTTGTAAGAGTAAGAACTAGAAAATAATTTTCAAATTAGATATCATAACTACTTGTTATGAAACTCTATAATGTGGACTTTTTAAACTTAAATAATTAAAGTGGAAAATTTATTTATTATGCACTATCCTAACTTTTGTAGGTAAAGTTCTTGGTTAAAGTATACTGTATTACAATTCTCCATGGTTAACCAATGTCAACTTCAATGAGTTAACTCCTAAAATTTCAGCCAAAAAAATAACAGGGAAATGGAAACCAAAGGAAGGCAGAAGTGATAATATTAACAACAAATAATATAGAATGTAAGGCTAAAAGCCAGGTAAAGAGGGTAAGGATAAGGATTTTTAGGCCTTATCTGACAAAAAGGGCATGATCTGATATTAATCAGCTGGGGGAAACAGCATGGCCTGTTTCTTCAGATTCTTCTCTGCGACCTTTTGCCTTCAGACATAAGGATGTTTCTTACCTGGAGTTTTAGGCCTACCTAAAACTTCCTCCTTTAAGGATGAGGAGGGATATCATATAATGATAAAAGGCACTATTTATTAAGACATAACAGTATTAATGCTGTAGCACTAAGCTAAATATAGAAAGCAAAAGTTATTAGAAATACATGGAGAACTTGAGAAAAATATAATTATAATGGCATTTTCAAATCACTTCTTTCATTATTAGACAGGTCTAGTAGATAAAACATAAGTAAAGACAAAGGAATTCAAATAAAACGTAACAAATAAATAACAGTAATAAACCAGAACACACACACACACACACAGAGAACGTTCATTTTCTTTAAAGCAGTAATATACTTGGCCATAAAGAAAACCGTAACAAAATTTTGAAGAATTTTACAGTCTATATTTTCTCGTAATTCAATAAAATTAGAACTAATTAATAAAAATTTGACCATGAAAATTTTAACTATTTAGAAATTTAAAAATATAGTTCTTTTGCCCAAGAGGAAATCAAAGGAAAATTGTTAACTATCTAAGGCAATGAAGAAGAAAACTTCATACCAATGCTAATAGGGCACTGTGAGAGCTAAAACTTAAATAAAAATGTGTGGCTTTAAATATCATTATTGTTTAAAAAAGATAAATTTTAAGAAAATTTCGTTTTTATCTTAAGAAAGTAGAAAATAAAATAATTAGGAAGATAAAATTTTTAAAGATAAAAACTTAAATTAATAACACTACCAACAAAAACAGATACAAAATTCCTTGTAAAGTCTAATAAAATAAGCTCCTCTGATTAAATAGAAAAGAGAATGCGGGCCGGGCGCGGTGGCTCAAGCCTGTAATCCCAGCACTTTGGGAGGCCGAGGCGGGCGGATCACAAGGTCAGGAGATCGAGACCACAGTGAAACTCCGTCTCTACTAAAAATACAAAAAATTAGCCGGGCGCGGTGGCGGGTGCCTGTAGTCCTAGCTACTCAGGAGGCTGAGGCAGGAGAATGGCGTGAACCCAGGAGGCGGAGCTTGCAGTGAGCCGAGATCGCGCCACTGCACTCCAGCCTGGGCAACAGCGTGAGACTCCATCTCAAAAAAAAAAAAAAAAAAAAAAAAAAAAAAAAGAAAAGAGAATGCAAAAGTTTACAACATTGGGAATAAAAGAGCTGACAGCTAGAAGGGAGATTAAAATAATTATGATTGTGCAACCATTTGGCAACAGCCTATTTGAAAATCTAGAGGAAATGGATGATTTCCAAGCAAAATATAAATTACTATATACCATCCAAGAAGAAGCAGAAAGATGCATAGACCAATTGCCACATAAGTCTTTGAAAATTAACAAAGAAAGGAAGCTGCTGACTGGTCTCATGTAGTCATTATATTTGGCAGAATCCTACAAAAAATATTAACAAATAAAATCCAAGAATATATTTTAAAAATTCACTACTTATACAGACTGCTTCTTTGATATTGGAGCCTACTGTATGAAACCCTGCCTGGGATGATACATTTATAGTTTTATAATCTTAAGTATCTAGTAAAGATAATATAAACTTGATTGACTAGTAAACCTGGGTATAAAAAATTGTATGCCTGTATTACATTTAATGCTGACAACTCTGAAGATATTCCAGTTTTTATTTTACCAATGACAACCTTTCTTTTAAAAATGTGTCTTGAACATTTATTTATTTTTAATTGACAAAATTTATATATTTATGTTGTACAACAGGTGTTTTAATATACATTGTGGAATGATTAAATGAATTAACATGTCAGTTCCCTCATATTTTTAATCTTTTTTTTTTTTTTTTTTTGAGACGGAGTCTCGCTCTTGTTGCCCAGGCTAGAGTGCAATGGCACAATCTCGGCTCACTGCAACCTCCGCCTGCCAGGTTCAAGTGATTCTCCTGCCTCAGCCTCCCAAGTAGCTGGGATTACAGACATGCGCCACCACACCTGGCTAATTTTTTTTTTTTTAATTTAGTAGAGATGGCGTTTCACCATGTTGGTCAGGTTGGTCTCGAACTCCTGACCTCAGGTGATCCACCCACCTCAGCCTCCCAAGGTGCTGGGATTACAGGCGTGGGCCACCACCCCCGGCCATTTTAAACCATTTTTTGTGGTGTGAACATGTAAAATCTACTTTCAGCAATTTTGAATATTCAATACACTCTTATTAACTACAATCAACGTGTTGTACAATAGATCTCCTGAACTTACTCCTCTGTCTAGCCAAAGCTTTGTATCCTTTGATCAACATCTCCCCAATCCCTTTTCTCCCCAAGCCTCACTGCCCCTGGTAACCACAATTTTACTCTCTGCTTCTATGAGTTCAACTTTTTTTAGATTCCACATATAAGTGATATCATACAGTATTTATCTTTCTGTGTCTGGCTTATTTCACTTAGCATAATGTCCTCCAGTTTCATCTAGGTTGTTGCAAATGTCCACTGTCACTATTCTAGACCAGGCCACTTGAGACCTCTTGCTTGGATGACTTGAAAAGACTTTCTAACTGACTTCTTCACTCTATCTTACTTGCCCACTGTTCATGTTCCATACTCCTCCCAGACTAATCTTTCAAAAATGTAAACATGATCATGTTATAGCTTCAGTTCCCCACTGAAGGGGAAGGATTTCTTTATTTTTATAATGAAATAGTATTTCATTATGTGTATACCACAGTTTCTTTATCAGTTCATCCACTGATGGACACTTAGGTTGATTCTGTATCTTGACTATTGTGAATAGCGACGCAATGAACATGGGAATGCAGAGATCTCCTCAATATACTAATTTCAAGTCTTTTGGATATATACCCAGAAGTAGGATTGCTGGATCATATGGCAGTTCTATTCTTAGCTTTTTGAGGAAAACCACAGTTTTCCATAATGGCTGTACTAATTTATATTCCCACCAACAGTGTACAAAGGTTTTCTTGTCTCCACATCCTTGCCAACACTTACCTTTCATCTTTTTGATAATAGCCATTCTGACAGATATGAGCTGATATCTTGTTGTGGTTTTAATTTGCACTTCCCTAATGATAAGTGATGTTGAGCATTTTTTCATATATCTGTTGGTCATTTGTATGTCTTTATTTGAAAAATGACTGTTCAGGTCCTTTGCCCATAATTGGGTTATCTCTTTTCTTGTTATTGAGTTGTCTGAGTTCCTTATGTATTTTGGATATTAACCCCTTTTCAGATGTATTGCTTTCAGATATTTTCTCCCAATCTATAGGTTTTGTCTTTACTCTGTTAATTGTTTCCTTTGCTATGCAGAAGCTTTTTAGTCTGATTTAATCCTATTTGTTTATTTTAGCTTTTGTTGCCTGTGCTTTTGGGGTCAAATCCAAAAAATTATTGCCCCAACTAATGTCATATAGTTTTTCCTCTGTGTTTTATTCCAGTAGTTTTACAATTTCAAGTCTTATGTTTAAGTCTTTAATGCATTTTGAGTTGATTTTTGTATATGGTGTGAGATAAGGGTTTGATTTCATTCTTCTGCATGTGAATATTATGTTTTCCCAGCACCGTTTATTGAAGAGAGTGTTCTTTTCCCATTACATCTGACATGAAGTGGTGTCAGCCTTCAGAGATGGAAATTAATGATGGAATAAACTGGCAGTTGAATACCTTCACCTGCACATCAACCATATGGAATTCCATTGCTGCTCCTCTTCCCTACATAGTAACATTTGTGCTGTATTATTACTCTAGTTTTTTGATATATGCATATAACATAGAAAATTGTATTAAGGATGTAAGTAGAGCAAGAAATGTTTTCTTTTTAATCATTTTTAATGTATTGCACTAATACTTATAAGTATATTAAACTATTTCATAAATTGAAATGTGAAAATTCACATTAGGACCTCTATAAGGCCTACAGTTCTCTTCTCATCACAGAATCTACACTTCCACTATTTTGCTCTACTTTTATTGTGCACCTATTAGGTACCATGCACTGTGCTAAGTGGTAAAGACACAGAATCAAATAGGAACTAGGTTCTACTCTCAAGGAGCTACTGTAAGGGTAGATGAAATAAAGACATTGAATATTTTAAGTGCTAAGATGGAACACTTCAGAGGGTATATTGATTAATTTTACAAGGAAACTGAACATGAGGTAAAAGGAGATGAGGTGAATCTATTGTATATTTCAAAATAGCTAGAAAATAATAATTTGAGTGGTTCTAAGATAAAGAAAAGACAAATATTTAAGGTGATGGATATCCCAATTGCCCTGATTTGATCTTTACAAATTACATGAATGTGTTATCACATGTATTCCCGAAATATGTACATTTGTTATGTATCAATAAAAATTTTTTTCAGAAAGGGGATGAGGTAAATTGATAGTCACCATGTAGCAGGATTGATAAGGAATTAGACAGACCAATGGGGTTGAGGAGGATATTTATTATTTAGGTGCACCAGCCCAGTTTGGATTAACATCCAAAGGACTGAGCCCTGAACAAAGAGTTAAGTTACCTTTTAAGCATTTTGTGGGGATGGAGAGAGATCTGGGCAGGGGGAAGCATATTACAGAGCAAGAAACAATGACAGTTATTCAATTAATTGAGACATGCTTTACATCATTTCTTATTTTTTAAGGAAAAAAATGTTTTACTACTCGAGTTTATCTTTTTAGTGACCTTGCAGCTGCACAGCTAGAGAAACAGGGTCTTTACAATGCCTGGGAAAGGAGGAGAGATAAGGCTCACTAGCCACAGAAAAACAGGCAGCAGTTAATTTTTAAAGGACTCCAGCTCTTTCTCTATCTTAAGGGGAATTGGGTTTTCTTACATACAACTGAGTTTCTGCTTACAAATTCTTTAATTTCTTTTTTTTTCTTTTCTTTTTTTTTTTTTTTTTTTGTTTTTGAGACAGAGTCTCACTCTGTCACCCAGGCTGGAATGCAGCGGCGCCATCTCGGCTCACTGCAACCTCTGCCTCTCCAGGTTTAAGCAGTTCTCTGCCTCAGCCTCTGGAGTAGCTGGGATTACAGGTGCGTGCCACCACGCCTGGCTAATTTTTTGTATTTTTAGTAGAGACGGGGTTTCACCATCTTGGCCAGGCTGGTCTTGAACTCCTGACCTCGTGATCCACCTGCCTCGGCCTCCCAAAGTGCTGGGATTACAGGCATGAGCCACTGCGCTTGGCCAATTTCTTTTAATTCCTTTTCCAACCAGTTGACAAATAGGGCAAGCGCATCACAAGCAGAGGGAGCAGAAAACCAAATGGGCTATTCAGAAAAGTGTAAATAGCTTAACATGGCTGTAGCATAATATATGACAGATGCAATAAGAGATAAAGGTAGAGAGGTTAATAGAGGCCAGAACTCGTAGGAACTTGTATAAAAGTTTATTTATTGGCAGTGGGGAGCCAAAGCTATAACATGATCATATTTACATTTTTGAAAGATTAGTCTGGGAAGAGTATGGAAGATGGATAGTAGGCAAGTAAGACAGAGCGAAGAAGTCAATTAGAAAGTCTTTTCAAGTTGTCCAAGCAGGAGGTCTCAAATGGCCCGGTTTAGAGTAGTGACAGTGGACATTGAAAGAAAGATTTCAGAGATACACAGATAGAATTAATGGGACTTGCTAGTAGATTGAAAGTTGAAAGATAGGTCTCCTATAAATTATGCAATTTTAAAATCCAAAAAGTTCTGGACAACAAGTTTAATTACTTAGTTAAGGTTTGTGATAAACTCTTTTGGCTGCAAAATGTTACCTGACCTGTAATGAGTCTATAGTCATTATTTATGATCTTGTTTGCATTTTGCTGCATAAATATTAATGCATTCGATTATAGGGTACTATCCCACCCCCCCTGAGGTGTTACATCATATGTTTTATATGTATTTTCCAAATTGTCTTTCTAATATACAGAACATTGTGAATTTCAAAACACTTTTGATCTCAAGGATTTAAAATATAGGATTGTGGACCTGTGCTATTTTTTTGTATGATTTTGCTTTAAAACTTCCTTGTTCCATAGATATAACAAACTGTACATTAACTATTGAGTAGATAGTGACTTTGTTTTTCTAATATCCAACTGAGATGTGTCTAGGAATGAAAATTTTGGTAGGGTTTGGGAAGAAGGAAGGAGTAACTTTGAAACATACTGAGGAAAGGTGTGGCTGTGCTACTGCAATAGATTTGAAAATAAGGTAAGGCAGTTTGAGGGAAATGGATGCTTAGAAAATAGAGGACACAGATGACTAAGAAATACTAGAAAAGCTATAGCAAAGAAATGTGTTTTCAGTAAAGAAGATGAAATATAGAAATAACATAAAAATTTGGTTTAAATTTATATGCATAGAACTGTTAATAGTATTCCCTTATTTTCCTTTTAATCAATGTCTATGTGATCTGTAGTGTTCTCTACTCTTTCATTTCTTGATATTAGTGATTTATGTCTTCTCTCTCTTTTTTTTCTTTGCCTTGCTTAGAGGATTGATATGGTGTGGCTGGGTCTCCACCTAAATCCCATCTTGAATTGTAGCTCCCATAATTGCCACGTGTTGTGGGAGGGACCTGGTGGGAGATAACTGAATCATGGAGATGGTTTCCCCCATGCTGTTCTCACAGTAGTGAATAAGTCTCATGAGATCTGATGATTTTATAAGAGGAAACTCCTGTTGCTTGGTTCAGATTCTCTCTTATCTGCCTCTATGTAAGACTTGCCATTTGCCTTCCACCATGATTGTGAGGCCTCCCCAGCCACGTGGAACTGTGAGTCCATTAAACCTCTTTTTCTTTGCAGATTACCCAGTTTCAGGTATGTCTTTATCAGCAGCACGAGAACAGACTAATACAAGGATTATACATTTTAGTTTCAGTGAATTTTCTCTATTGATTTTTTTGTTTTCAATTTTATTGATTTCTACTCTTTGTTGTTTCCTTTCTTCTGCTTGATTTGGGTTTGCTTTGCTCTTCTTTTTCTAGTTTCCTGGGGTGGAGATTTAGATTATCGGGTTGATGTTTTTCTAATACAAGTGTTTAACTCTATAAAATTCCCTCTAAGCCCTGCTTTAGGTATAAACCAAACATTTTATTATATTTTCATTTTCACTTAGTTCAAAATATTTTCTAATTTCTCTTTGACCCATTATTTAGACATGTGTTGTGTAATTTCTTTTTTTCTTTTTTCTTTTTCTTTTTTTTTTTTTTTGAGACAGAGTTTTGCTCTTGTCACCCAGGCTGGAGTGCAATGGCATGATCTCAGCTCACTGCAACCTCTGCCTCCCGGGCTCAAGCAATTCTCCTGCCTCAGCCTCCTGAGTAGCTGGGATTACAGGTGCCCACCACCATGCCCGGCTAGTTTTTGTATTTTTAGTAAAGATGGGGTTTCACCATGTTGGCCAGGCTGGTCTGGAACTCCTGACCTCAAGTGATCCACTTGCCTTGGCCTCCCAAAGTGCTGGGATTACAGGTGTGAGCCACAGCGCCTGGCTGTGTTGTGTAATTTCTAAGTGTTGGACAATTTTCTTATCTTTCTATTATTGATTTCTAGTTTAATTCATTTGTGGCCAGAGAGAATATTTTGTATGCTTTAAATTATTTTAAATTGGTAAGTTTTGATTTATGACACAGGAGATGGTCTGTTTTTGTGAACATTTCATGGGCACTTGAAAACAATTATATTCTGCTATTGTTGGGTGAAATGTTAGGTAAGCATCAATTAGATTCTGTAGGTTGATTGCATTGTTCTTTTTTTTGCTGATTTCTGCAGAGTCCTTCTATACATCAGAATAGAGTATTAAGTACCCAGTTATTGTGGATTTGTTCATTTCTCCTTTCAGTCTGGTCAGTTTTTGCTTCATATAATTTGAAGCTGTGTTATTTGGTGTATACACATTCAGGATTATTATGTATTCTTGGTGGATTGATCCTTTTACCAATAAGTAATGTTCCCCTTTATTCCTGGCAATTTTCTTTGCTCTGAAGTCTACTTTGATATTAATGTAACAGCTTTCTTTTGAATAGTGTTTGTGTGTTATATCTTCTCTCCATTCTTTTACTTTTAAGCTGCCTATATCATTGTATTTGAAGTGAGTCTTGTCTATAGTGCAGAGTTGGGTTATTTAAAAAATCCATTCTAACAACCTCTGTCTTTTATTTGGTGTATTTAGAGCAATTGCACTTAATTTCATTATTGATGTTTGTATTTAGGTCTACCATTTTATTATTTTCTGTTTATCCTCTCTATTTTTGTTGTTGTTCCTCTGTTTCCTTTTTCCTGCCTTCTGGTTCTTTGAACATTTGTTTTGTCCCACAGGACCTGTGGCTGGAGTCACCTCAAAAGCAGGAGCAGTTGTGTTGGATAACAACCTAGGTGCCTTTGGACTGATCACCCTGGCACTTAGTACTTCTTTCTTTGGAATCCCAAACAGCCCCATCTCAGGACAGTTTGGGACACTCCATTGTGGGAACTCCTCTGCTCCTGTTCAAGGCCCCAGTTTTTGTTCAGGCCTCCTGGCAAAAACCTGGAGTGGCCTGGGTCACAGAGTGATCAAGCCACTCTGTGATTTTCTGTCAAGACTCAGAAAGAAAGTTGCGGGGAACTGGGGAAGCCCACAATATTTTTCAGTATTTCATTTTAATTTATACATTGTGATTTAAATTATATCTTCATGTAGTTTCCTTTAGTGCTTACTCTGGCCATTACCAAACACATTTCACAGTGAGTTTAGAATCAATATTTGACCACTTCAGTTGGAATGTAGAAACATTAGCACCATATGGGTCCAGCTTACCTTTTTCCCTTTATGTTATAGCTGTCTATTGATTACATCTACATACATTGAAAAACCATGCAGACAATCTTACACTTTTTGTTATCAACCATCAAACATGTTTTATAGAACTCAAGAGTGGCCAGGCGCGATGGCTCACGTTTGTAATCCCAGCACTTTGGAAGTCCAAGGTGGGCGGATCACTTGAGGTCATAAGTTCAGACCAGCCTGGCCAACGTGGCAAAACCCCGTCTCTAACAAAAATACAAAAATTAGCTGGGCATGGTGGTGGGTGCCTGTAATCCCAGCTACTTGGGAGACTGAGGCAGGAGAATCACTTGAACCCGGGAGGCACAGGTTGCAGTGAGCCGAGATTGTGCCACTGCATTCCAGCCTGGGCGACACAGCAAGACTTCATCTCAAAAAAAAAAAAGAGTGGACAAATAGTCTGGTATAATTACCCAGGTAATTGACATTTCTGTTGCTCTTCCTTTTTCTTGATATTTCAAGTTTCCTTCTGGTATAATTTCCCTTGCTACCTAAAGAGCTTAGCAATGGAAGTTCTGGTATTAGCAATTCTAGCTATGACTTCTCTTATTTTTCTTTCACTTGAGGATGGCTTTACTTCACCTTTATTCCTAAAGCAAATTTTCACTGGATATAGAATTCTGGATTGATAATTCTTTTCTTTCAGCGCTTGAAAAATGTGCCACTTTATTCTGGCCTCTGTGGTTTCTGATGAAAAATTTACAATCATTTGAATCATTGTTCTTCTATAGCCTATATCATTTTTTTCTGGGGCTGATTTCAAGATATTTTTCTTTTTCTTTGTCTCTCATTTTCAGAAGTTTGGCGATGAGGTCTGGGCATGGGTTTTGGGGGGGCATATGCTGTTTGGAGTCTATTCAGCTTGAATCTTCATTTCTATGTCTTTTGCCACACTTGGGAATAACTGGGAAATTTTCTACTGTTATGTCTTCAAATACTTTTTCAGCACTGCGCTTATTCACTCCTTATTCTCAGACTCCAATAACACAAATACTAGACGTTTAAATGTTGTAACAGTGGTCCCTGAAGCTCTGTATGGTTCTTTCAAATCTTTTTTTCTGTCCTTCAGTATGAATGATTTCTACTGGTCTGTCTTTAAGTTCACTGAATCTTTGCTCTGCCATCTCCATTCTGTTATTGAGTCCTTCCATGGAATATTTTAATTGTGTTATTGTATTTCCAGTTCTAAACTTTCCATTTGGTTTTTCTCTATATCTTCCATTTATTTGATAATGCTTTCTTTCTTTCTTTCTTTCTTCTTTTTTTTTTTTTGAGATGGAGTTTCGCCTTGTTGCCCAGGGTGGAGTTCAATGGCGCGATCTCAGCTCACCACAACCTCCGCTTCCCAGGTTCAAGCGATTCTCCTGCCACAGCCTCCCGAGTAGCTAGGGTTACAGGCATACACAACCAAGCCAGGCTAATTTTGTAATTTTTTTTTAGTAGAGACGGGGTTTCTCCATGTTGGTCAGGCTGGTCTCGAACTCCTGACCTCAGGTGATCCACCCGCCTCAGCCTCCCAAAGTGCTGGGATTACAGGCGTGAGCCACCGCGTCTGGCCAATGCTTTCTATTTTAACTTTTGTTGCAAAAGTGTTCATGATTGCTCATTCAATTATTTTTATAACAACCACTTTAATGTCTTTGTCAGATAATTCCAATATTTGTGTCATCTCATCATTGGCATCTGTTGATTGTTTTTTTCTGTGCAAATTGAGATTTTTGTGGCTCTTCATGTGCCAAGTAATTTTGGATTGCATCTTGTACATATTGACATTATTTTGTAAGACTCTATCTTTTATTAAATTTTATGGAAAATATTGATATCTGTGTTTTAACAGGTGTTTCACCTGATTAGGTCTGAGCAGCAAGTTTTAGCTGCTTCTCTGGTCCCTGGTTCTAATGTCAGCTCAGTTTCCACAGCCTCTTGCTGTTCTTCAGGTCTGTCCTGTATGTGCACTACTCAGTGGTCAGCTGGGGACCTGCACATTGGTTTCTTCACTGGTTTAGTAATCAGAGTCTTTGCTATGCTCAAGATTAAATCCACCCATGCATGGGGGCAATGATAGTGAGCCAAGGAGTCGTAAAGTTTCCCTTTGGTATTTTTCAGTTTCCTGGTCAGAAACCACCTACTTCTGTGATAAAGACAAGTCAAGCTTTTGAGGGGTGTTAGGACAGAGATAGATTTATTAAGAGAAGTTTTCTGTCCCTGCCCTTATGGAGCCATAGCTCCACCTAATGGAAATGAATATTTCTCTCCCTCAGAACAGTGTTTGTCCTTTTGTTTCTTTTACTCAGCATTATATCTTCAAGGTTTATCCATGTTGTAGCATGTATTAGAATTTCATTTTTCAAAATTAATTAATTAAATTGACTATAATTGTATATATTTATGGAGTACGATGTGATGTTTTGATGTATGTACACATTGTGAAAAGATTCAATCAAGCTAATTAGCATATTCATCACTTCACCTCTTTAACTTTTTTTGCAGTGAGAACATTTGAAATATATCCTTTTAGCAATTTTGGAGTATATAATACATTATTAACTATGCTCACCATGCAGTGCAGTAGATCACTAAAACTTATTCCTCTTGTCTAACTCAAAATTTGTACCCTTTGACCGACATATCTCCTTTCCCTTCCCTCCCCACCCTTCATCTCTGGAAACCAGTGTTCTACTCTCTGTTTCTATGAGATTGACAAATTTTTAGATTCCACGTGTAAGTGAGATCATACAGTGTTTGTCTTTCTGTGCCTGGCTTATTTAGCTTAACCTAATGTCTTCCAGGTTCATCCAGGTTGTTGCAGTTGACAAGATTTTGAGATAATGGTCCAGTTTTATTCTTCTGCATGTGGATATCTAGTTTTCCCAGCACCATGTATTGAAAGCACTGTCCTTTCCCCATTGTATGTTTGTATTAGTCCATTCCCACAGTTCTGTAAAGAAATACCTGAGACTGGGTAATTTATAAAGATAAGAGACTTAATTGGCTCATAGTTCTGCAGGCTGTACAGGTAGCATGGCTGGGGAGGCCTCAGGAAACTTACGATCATGTTGGAAGGTGAAGGGGAAGCAGATACGTCTTACGTGGCCGGAGCCAGAGGAAGAGAGTGAGGGGGAGGTGCTACACACTTTTAAACAACCAGATCTCGTGAAAACTCACTCACTATCATGAGAACAGCAAGGGGGAGATCCATCTCCATGATCCAGTCACCTCCCACTAAGCCCTTCCTCCAACACTGGAGATTATAATTTGACATGAGATTTGAGTGGTAACACAAATCCAAACCACATCAATGTTCTTGGCACCTTTGTTGAAAATCAATTGACTGTAAATGCATGGGTTTATTTGTAGACTTTTTATCCTGTTCCATTGGTCAATGTGTCTACTTCTATGCCAGTACCATGCTGTTTTGATTATCATAGCTTTATAATATAGTTTGAAATCAGACAGGGTGATGATTCCAGCTTTGTTCTTTTTGCACAAGATTGCTTTGGATATTTGAGTTTTAAACAATGGTTCCATAATATTCTCTCTATATATAATATATAATATTATATATATAATATTCTATTATATAATATTCTATTGTATATAATATTCTTTATATATAATTGAATATTATATAATTGTGATATATATAATTGTGATACATATATATATATCTCACATTTGTTTATCCATTCATCTGCTGAAGAACATCTGGGTTGTTTCAACCTTTTGGCAATTGTGAATAATGCTGCTATGAATATTAGTGAGCAAATACCTGTTTGAATCTTTCAATTCTTTTGATTCTGTATCCTGAGGTGGAAATGCTGGATCATCTGGTAATTTCGTATTTAATTTTTTGAGGAACCACCATACCATTTATCACAGCAACTGTACCATTGTACATTTCCACCAGCAACATATGAAAGTTCAAACTTCTCCACATCCTCAATACTTGTTATATTCTGTGTTTTTTGGGAGTGGGTGTTTGTTTGATGACAGCTATCTTAGTCAGTTTGAGCTGGTATAATAAATTGCCGTAGACTAGGTGGCTTAAACAAGAAAAATTTATTTCTCACAGTTCTAGAGGCTAGAAAGTCCAATATTAAGGCACTAGTAGATTTGTTGTCTGGTGAAGGTCCTCTTCTTGGTTTCCAGACTTCTTGCTGTATCCATCACATGGCAGAAAGAGAGCAAGAGTGCTCTCTGGGGTCCTTTTATTCCACTCATGAGGGTCCCACCCTCATAACCTAATTACCTCCCAAAGGCCCCATCTCCTATTACCATCACATTAGGGGTTAGGATTTCAACATATGAATTTGGGGGAGTGGACAGGAATATTCAGTCCATAACAATAGTCATATTAATGGGTGTGAAGTGGTATCTTATTTTGGTTTTGATTTGTATTACCCTAAAGATTAATGATGAGCATCTTTGCATGTGCTTATTTGCCATTTGTATGTCTTCTTTGGAGAAAGTTTTATTCAAATCCTTTGGTCATTTTTTAATGTGGTTGCTTTGGTGTTGTCGACTTGTAGAAGTTCTTTGTGTATTTTGGATATTAACCCTATATCAGATATATAATCAGCAAATATTTTCTCCTATTTTATGAGTTACCTTTTTACTCTCTTAATAGTGTCCTTTGATGCACAAAGGTTTTAAATTTTGATATAAAGCCCAATTTATCTATTTTTCCTTTTGTTGCCTGTACTTTTGGTCTCAAATCCAAGAATTCATTGCCAAATCCAGTGTCATCAAAGTTTTCCCCTTTGTTTTCTTAGAAAATTTTTTGTAGTTTTAGTTCTTAAGTTTAGATCTTTGATTCCTTTTTAGTTAACTTTTGTCCCTGGTATGAGGTAAGGGCCCAACTTTATTCTTTTGTATGTCGATATTCAGTTGTCCCAGCACTATTTACTGAGAATACTGTCCTTTCCCTTATTGAATGGACTTGGTCAAAAATCAATTGACTGTACATGTGAGGGTTTATTTCTGGGCTCTCTGTTCTATTTCACTGGACTATATGTCTGTCCTTATGCCAGTACCACACTATTTTGATTATTGTTGCTTTGTAGTAACTTTTTTTTTTCTTTTGACAGTGTCTCATTCTGTTGCCCGGGCTGGGCATACTACAAGCATACACTGCTATACCTGGGTAGTTTTTTTCTTTTGTTTTGTTTTGTTTTTGTTTGTTTGTTTGTTTTTTTAGTGTTGCCTAGGCTGGTCTCAAACTCCTGGCCTGAAGTGATCCTCCCACCTCAGCTTCTCAAAGTGTTGGGATTACAGGTGTAAGCTACTGTGCCCAGCCTGTAGTAAATTTTGAAATCAGAAAGTGTGAGTTTTCCAATTTTGTTCATGTTTTTCAAGATTATTTTGACAAATTGGGGTTCCTTAATAGTCCACATGCATTTTAAGATGGTTTCTTCTATTTCTACAAAAAAACCACTTTAAGGATTTTGATAGAAATTGCATTGCATCTGTAGATCACTTTGGGTAGTAAAGGTATATTAACAATACTAAGTCTTATCATCCATGAACATAGGATGCCTTTCCATTGACTTAAGCCTTCCTTAATTTTCTCTAGCAGTGTTTTATAGTTTTCAGTATACAAGTCTTTCATCTTTTTGGTTAAATTTATTTCTAAGTATTTTATTATTTTTGGTGCTATTTTAAATGTGATTGTTTTCTTAATTTCTTCTTGGACTGTTCATCGGTAGTATATAGCAATGCAACTGATTTTTTTGTGTTAAATTTGTATCCTGCAACTTTGCCTAATTTCTTTATTAGCTCTAACAGGTTTTTGTGTGTGTGATTTTTAGGGTTTCTACATATAAGATCATGTCATCTGCAAACAGATAATTTTACTTCTTCCTTTCTGATTTGGATGCCTTTAATTTCTTTCTCTTGCCTAATTGTACTAGGTAGGACTTTCAATATTGTGTTCAATATAAGTTGTGAAAGTAGGCATCCTTGTCTTGTTCCTGATATTAGGAGGAAATGTTTCAGTTTTTAACCATTAACTATGATGTTAGCTGTGGTCTTTTCATATATGGCCTTTTTTATACTGAGGAAGTTCCCTTCTATTCTCAATTTATTGAGTGCTTTTATCATTAAAGGGCATTGAGTTTTGTCAAATGCTTTTTCTGCATTAATTGATATATCAAATGTTTTTCCCCTCATGCTATTAATGTCATGTATTGCATTGATTAAGTTTTGTATGTTGAGTCATCATTGCATTCCAGGAATAAATCCTACTTGGTCATGGTGTATAATCCTTTTAATAAGCTGCTGGATTCAGTTTGCTAGTGTTTTGTTGAGGATTTTTGCATTAATGTTCATAAAGAATATTGCTCTACAGTTTTCTTCTATTGTCTTTGGCTTTGGTATCAAAATATAGTAGTTTCATAGAATAAGTTAGGACATGTTTTCTACGCTTCAGTTTTTTGGAAGACTTTGAGAAGATTTGGTATTAATTTTTCTTTTGATGTTTGTTAGAATTCGACAAACATCAAATTCAAAATTCATCTGGTCCCAGGCTTTTCTCTTTGGGAAGTTTTTGTTTACAGATTCAACCTCTTTATTAATTATAGATCTATTCAGATTTTCTATTTCTTCATGAGTCAGTATCTTATTTTTTTGATCACCACAAATTAGACATAAATATCATTGTTTTATATAGTCAGTGTTTGTTTAGATTTAAACACATTATTTACCATTTTGTTTCTCATCATTCCTTCTTCTATCTTAGACCTTCTGGATGGGATCACCTGAAGTACATCCTTAAAATTTCCACTGAGAAGAGTGTATTGGTGGTCAACTCAATTTTCATTTATTTCTGTATACTCTTCTAGTTTGACAGTTATTTTCTATTAGTACTCTGAAGATATCATTCTACTATATTCTGGCTTCTACCACCACCATTGATAAGACAGCTTTCAGTCTAATTATATTAGCTTTGTAAGCAGAATAATGCCCCCCCTCCCGCCCCAGAAGTCAATGCCCTAATCCATGGAATCTGTGAATATGCTTGGTTACATGGCAAAGGGGTCTTGAGGTTGCAGGTGGAATTAAGTTTGCTAATCAAATGACCTTAAAATCAGGAGATTATCTTGGCCGGCCCAATATAATCACAAAAGTCCTTAAAAGTGAAAGAGGGGGACAAGAGGGACATAAAAACAGATGTGATAATGGAAGCAAGATTAATGCTGCAGTTGCTGACTTTGAAGATAGAGCAAGGGGGACACAAGCCAAGGGATATGGGTGACCTCCAGAAGCTGGAAGGAGCAAAGAAACTGATTCTCCCCTGGAGCTTCTAGAAGGAATGAAGCCCTGCCAATACTTTGGTTTTAGCCCAATGAGATCCATGTCAGACTTCTGAGCTCCAGAACTGTGAGATAATACATTTGTATCATTTAAGCCCATAAGTTTCAGGTAATTTGCTATGGCAGCAGTAGAAAACTAATGTAGTGATTCTGATTTTTTTTTTGCTGCTTTTAGCGTTTTGCCTTTTTAATAAGTAGGTTTATCTTGATATTTCTACAGGTAGATTGGTTTATTGATAGATTGATTGACTGATTTAACTTGCTTAAAATTTATTGGGGATTCTGGAATCTGAGAATTATGATTTTTCTCAGTTGTAAAAATTCTTAGCTGTTATACCTGTAAATATTGGCTTTCTTCCTTGTGCTCTAGTGCCTTCACTGGCAAGCCAATTAGACTTCTTTTATGTCTTTTCACTCTCCTTTTTATCTCTTAAGACTTCTCTCATGTATTCTATCTCTTTACTTCTATGTGCTTCATTTTGGATATTATCTCCAAATTTATATTCTGCTTTATGAATTCTGTCTCCATCTATGTCTAATTTGCAATTTAGCCCATCCATTGAAGGTTTGTGTTCTTGTAATTCAATCCTTCCATTAAAGTTTTAATTTCATTAGTTATGCTTTTAATTTCCAAGAATATATTCTTATGATCTGTTCTTTTTCGTAACATCCTGTTCAGTTTCATAATAACCTTATTTGTCTCTTTTTACAGTTTTTTACTTAAAGTCTGTTTTCTCTGATATAAGTGTAGCTACTCTTGCTCACTTTTGTTTTCCATTTGTGTGAAATATTTTTTTCCATCCCTTCACTTTCAGTCTGTATGTGTCTTTACAGATGAAGTCAGTTTCATCAAGATTATTATTGATAAATGAGGACTTACTCCTGTCATTTTGTTGTCTTCTGGTTGTTTTGTATATCCTTTGTTTCTTTCTTCCCTTCTTACTGCTTGTCATTCTGGTTTGGTGGTTTTCTATAGTAATAAGGTTGATTATTCTTTGTTTCTTTTTATATCTGCTCTACTAATGAGTTTTAATACTTCTGTGTGTTTTCATAATGCTGATTGTCTTTTCACTTCCAGATTCAGGACTTCCTTGAGCATTTCTTGTAAGGCCAGTCTGTTGGTGACAAATTCCCTCAGTTTTTGCTCATCTAGGAAAAACAAAACATCTGTTTGAGCATCTTTTCGTATATTTATTAACCACTAAGTTCGCTTTTTAATGAAATACCTACTTAAGTTTTCACCTGTTTTTTGTTGGGTTATTTGTCATTCTCTTATTGCTTTATGAGTTCTCTACAAATTCTGGATACTATTCCTTTGTCAGCTATTTCTATGTCCCATATTTTTTTCTCTTTGTGACATTTCTTTTTCAAGAAAGTATTAATTAGTGGTTTAGGAGCATTTTTGATTAATCATGTTTCCTGCTATGAGTTCTCAGAAATTTAAGAAATACACAAAGGAGCCAGGTGGGAGTTAAAATTCAGATCTAGCTTTATGACCTAAAATATAGAACTTTGCAGTAAAGCTAGATTAGAGAAGATAGCAAGGGCTTCTACCTACCACTTCAAATTGAACTGACTCCCCCAGTCACTCTTGTGAAAACTGTAGAACTGGATGATGGAGACTTCAAAGGAACAGGAAGTTCTGCAAAGATGAGCCAACCTCTTAAGAAGGAGGTAGTAACAATGCATGCTACTGGCTAGTAGGCTTTAGACTAGGAGGACTTTATGTAATACTGTAGCATAGTGGTTAAGAGTACAGGCTTTGGCACCAGACTGCCTGACTTGGAAACCAGGTAGAGCCTACTTAATATCTGTGCAACCTTGGACAAAGTACAGAACCTCTCCATGCCTCAGTTTTCTTACCTGTAAGATGGGGATTAATATGTCACCCATCTTATAGGTTGTTATGAGGATTAAATGAGGTAACACATGTAAAATGCTCAGAATAGTGTCTAGGTCACAGTTAGTGCTCAAAAAATTTTAGTGATATGATGATGATGATGATGATGATGATGATGATAATGATGATGGAGATTGTGTGGCACAGTCCTCCTGCCCACTAAAATATGAGACATAAACCATTAAATTAAATCCCCTCAGTCCTCAGGGAGGGATATGGAAATAAGAGGGCAAGGAGAATAACCATTTCCCCTAACAACAATTAAGAAGCTCTGTTGGTATTGAGAACACACTGGGTATAGTTCTCCCTTGACAGAATTTTCTAGAACCTTGCTATCCTTTATTATTCTCAAGCTTTAAAATTCATATGGTTCACCTAGAATTCTTAAAATGAAGCGGGTTTGGGATGGAGATTGAGATTCTGCATTTCTTTTTTTGAAAAAACTTTTAAATTTAGTTTTAAATGTTTATTTTATTTTAAGTTCTGGGATACGTGTGCAGGATGTGCAGGCTCATTACATAGGTAAACGTGTGCAATGGTGGTTTGCTGCACCTATCAACCCATCACCTAGGTATTAAGCCCCTCATGCACTAGCCATTTATCCTGATGCTCTCCCTCCCCTAACACCTCCTGCAGGCCCCAGTATGTGTTGTTCCCCTCTCTGTGTCCATGTGTCCTCATTGTTCAGCTCCCACTTATAAGTGAGAACATGTGGTGTTTGGTTTTCTGTTCCTGTATTAGTTTGCTGAGGATAATGGCTTCCAGCTCCATCCATGTCCCTGCAAAGGACATGATCTCATTCCTTTTTGTGGCCACATAATATTTTGTGGTGTATATACACCACATATTCTTTATCCAGTCTATTATTGATGGGCATTTGGGTTGATTCCATGTCTTTGCTATTGTGAATAGTGCTGCAGTGAACATACGTGTGCATGTATCTTTATAACATAATGATTTATATTCCTTTGAGTATATACCCAGTAATGGGATTGCTGGGTCAAATGGTATTTGTGGTTCTTGGTCTTTGAGGAATCACCACACTGTCTTCCACAATGGTTGAACTAATTTGCATTCTCAGAAACAGCGTGAAAGCATTCCTATCTCTCCACAGCCTTGCCAGCATCTGTTGTTTCTTGACTTTTTAATCTCCATTCTGACTGGGGTGAGATGGTATTTCATTGTGGTTTTGATTTGCATTTCTCTAACAATCAGTGATGGTGAGCTTTTTTTAATATGTTCTCCACATAAATGTCTTCTTTTGAGAAGTGTCTGTTCATGTCCTTTGCACAGTTTTTTATGGGGTTGTTTTTTTCTTGTAAATTTAAGTTCCTTGTAGATTCTGGATATTAGACCTTTGTCAAATGGATAGCTTGCAAAAATTTTCTCCCATTCTGTAGGTGGTCTGTTCATTCTGATGATAGTTTCTTTTGCTGTGCAGAAGCTCTTAAGTTTAATTAGACCCCATTTGTCAATTTTGGCTTTTGTTGCAATTGCTTTTGACATTTTTGTCATGAAATCTTTGCCCATGCCTATGTCCTGAATGGTATTGCCTAGATTTTCTTCTAGGGTTTTTATAGTTTTGGGTTTTATATTTAAGTATTTTATCCATTTTGAGTTAATTTTTGTATAAAGTATAAGAAAGGGTCCAGTTTCAATTTTCTGCATATGGCTCGCCAGTTTTCCCAGCACCATTTATTAAATAGGGAACCCTTTCCCCATTGCTTGTTTTTGTCAGGTTTGTCAAAGATCAGATGGTTGTGGATGTGCAGTTTTATTTCTGAGATCTCTATTCTGTTCCATTGGTCTATGTATCTGTTTTGGTACCAGTACCATGCTGTTTTGGTTACTGTAAACTTGTACTGTAGTTGGAAGTCAGGTAGTATGATGCCTCCAGCTTTGTATTTTTGCTTAGGATTGTCTTGGCTATATGGGCTCTTTTTAAAATCCATACGAATTTTAAAATAGTTTTTTCTAATTCTGTGAAGAATGTCAATGGTAGCATAATGGGAATAGCATCAAATCTATAAATCACTTTGGGCAGTATGGCCATTTTCACGATATTGATTCCTCCTATCCATAAGCATGGAATGTTTTTCCATCTGCTTGTGTCCTCTTTAACTTCCTTGAACAGTGGTTTGTAGTTCTCCTTGAAGAGGTCCTTCACTTCCCTTGTTAGCTGTATTCCTGGGTATTTTATTCTCTTTGTAGCAATTGCAAATGGGAATTTATTCACATGATTTGGCTCTCTGCTTGTCTGTTTTTGGTGTATAGGAATACTTGTGATTTTGGCATATTGATTTTGTATCCTGAGACTTTGCTGAAGTTGCTTATCAGCTTAATGAAGCTTTTAGGCCAAGATGATGGGGTTTTCTAGATATAGGATCATGTCATCTGCAAACAGAAACAGTTTGACTTCCTCTATTCCTACTTGAATAGGCTTTATTTCTTTCTCTTGCCTGATTGGCCTGGCCAGAACTTCTAATACTGTGTTGAATAGAAGTGCTGAGAGAGGGCATCCTTGTCTTGTGCTGGTTTTCAAGGGAAATGCTTCCAGCTTTTTGCCCATAAAGTATGATATTGGCTGTGGGTTTGTCATAAATGACTCTTATTATTTTGAGGTATGTTCCATCAATACCTAGTTTATTCAGCTTTTAACATGAAGGGATGTTGAATTTTATCAAAAGACTTTTCTGTGTCTATTGAGATAATCATGTGTTTTTTGTCTTTAGTTCTGTTTATGTGATGAATTACATTTATTGATTTGTATATGTTGAACCAGGCTTGTGTCCTGGGGATGAAGTGAACTTGATTGTGGTGGATATGCTTTTTGATGTGCTGCTGGATTCTGTTTGCCAGTATTTTACTGAGGATTTTTGCATTGATGTTCATCAGGGATGTTGGCCTGATGTTTTCTTTTTTGTTGTTGTATCTCTGCCAGGTTTCGGTATCAGGATGATGCTGGCCTCCTAAAATGAGTTAGGGAGAAGTCCCTCCTTTTCAATTATTTGCAATAGTTTCAGAAGAAATGGTACCAGCTCCTCTTTGTACCTCTGGTAGAGTTCAGCTGGTAGGCTATTTAATACTGCCTCAATTTCAGAACTTGTTGTTGATCTATTCATGAATTTAACTTCTTCCTGGTTCGGTCTTGGGAGGGTATATGTGTCTAGGAATTTATCCATTTCTTCTAGATTTTCTCATTTATTTGCATAGAGATGTCTATAAATAACAAATAATATGTCTATAAATAATACTGTAAGGTATTCTCTGATGGTTGTTTGTATTTCTGTGGGGCCAGTGGTGATATCCCCTTTGTCATTTTTTATTGTGTCTATTTGATTCTTCTCCCTTTTATCCTTTATTGGTTTAGCTAGTAGTCTATTTTATTAACTTTTGAAAAAACAGCTCCTGGATTTGTTGATTTTCTAAAGTTTTTTGGTATGTGTATCTATCTCCTTCAGTTCCAGCTCCTTGGTTATTTCTTGTTTTCTGCTAGCTTTGGGATTTGTTTGCTCTTGGTTCTCTAGTTCTTTTAGTTGTGATATTAGGGTGTCAATTTGAGATCTTTCTGGCTTTTTGATGTGGGCATTTAGTGCTATAAATTTCCCTCTTAACACTGCTTTAGCTGTGTCCCAGATATTCTGGCTCATTGTCTCTTTTTTCTCACTGGTTTCAAAGAACTTCTTGATTTCTACCTTAATTTCATGATTTGCCCAGGAGTCATTGAGGAGCACATTGTTCAGTTTCCATGTAGTTGCTGTGGTTTTGAGTGAGTTTCTTAATCTTGAGTTCTTATTTGATTGTGCTGTGATCTGAGGGACTGTTGGTTGTGATTTCAGTTCTTTTGCCTTTGCTGAGGACTGTTTTACTTCCAGTTATGTGATTGATTTTAGAGTAAGTGCCATGTGGCACTGAGAAGAATGTGTATTCTGTTGTTTATGGGTGGAGAGTTCTGTAGATATCTATCAGATTCACTTGATCCAGGGCTGAGTTCAAGTCCTAAATATCCTTGTTAATTTTCTGTCTCAATGATCTATCTAATATTGACAGTGGGTGATAAAGTCTCCCACTATTATTGTCTGGGAATCTAAATCTCTTTGTAGGTCTCTAAGAACTTGTTTTATGAATCTGGGTGCTCTGGTACTGGGTGCATATATATTTAGGATAGTTAGCTCTTCTTGTTGAATTGATCCTTTTACCATTATATAATGTCCTTCTTTGTATTTTTTGATGTTTGTTGGTTTAAAGTCTGTTTTGTTAAAAATTGCGGCCAGGCGCGGTGGCTCATGCATGTAATCCCAACACTTTGGGAGGCTGAGGCGGGCGGATCACGAGGTCAAGAGATTGAGACCATCCTGGCTAACATTGTGAAACCCCGTCTCTACTAAAAATACAAAAAATTAGCCAGGCATGGTGGTGGGTGCCTGCAGTTCCAACTACTCTGGAGGCTGAGGCAGGAGAATGGTGTGAACCTAGGAGGCAGAGCTTGCAGTGAGCCAAGATCACGCCACTGCACTCCAGCCTGGGCGACAGAGTGAGACTCCATATCAAAAAAATAAAATAAAATGCAACCCCTGCTTTTTACTGCTTTCCATTGCTTGGTAAGTTTTCTTCCATCCCTTTATTTTGAGCCTATATGTGCCTTTGCACATGAGATGGTTCTCTTGAATACAGCACACCACTGGCTCTTGACTGTTTATCCAGCTTGCCGTTCTGTGTCTTTTAATCGGGGCATTTAGCTCATTTACGTTTAAAGTTAATATTTTTAGGTGTGAATTTGATTCTGTCATCATGATGCTAGCTGGTTATTTCACAGACTTGTTTATGTCATTGCTTCATAGTGTCATTGGTCTTTGTACTTCAGTGTGTTTTTGTAGTGGCTGTTAACAGTTTTTCCTTTCCATATTTAGTGCTTCCTTCAGGAGCTCTTGCAAGGCAGGCCTGGTAGTGACAAATTCCTTCAGTATTTGCTTGTCAGAAAAGGATCTTATTTCTCCTTCACTTATGAAGTTTAGTTTGGCCAGATAGGAAATTCTGGGTTGCAAATGCTTTTCTTTTTTTTTTTCTTTTTTTTTTTTTTGAGATGGAGTCTCGCTCTGTCACCCAGGCTGGAGTGCAGTGGCCGGATCTCAGCTCACTGCAAGCTCCACCTCCCGGGTTTACGCCATTCTCCTGCCTCAGCCTCCCGAGTAGCTGGGACTACAGGCGCCTGCCACCTCGCCCGGCTAGTTTTTTTGGTATTTTTTTTTAGTAGAGACGGGGTTTCACGGTATTAGCCAGGATAGTCTTGATCTCCTGACCTCGTGATCCGCCCGTCTCAGCTTCCCAAAGTGCTGGGATTACAGGCTTGAGCCACCGCGCCCGGCCGCAAATGCTTTTCTTTAAGAATGTTGAATATTGGCCCCCAATCTCTTGTGGCTTGTAGGGTTTCTGCAAAGAGGTCTGCTGTTAGTCTGATGGGCTTCCCTTTGTAGGTGACCTGGCCTTTGTCTCTGGCTGCCCTTAACATTTTTTCCTTCATTTTGACCTTGGAGAATCAGATGGTTATGTGTCTTGGGGTTGATCTTTTCATGGAGTATTTTACTGGGGTTCTCTGGATTTCCTGAATTTGAATGTTGGGCCTATCTTGTTAGGCTGGGGTAGTTCTGTTGGATGATATCTTGAAGTATGTTTTTTCAACTTGGTTCCATTGTCCCCCTCTCTTTCAGGTATCACAGTTATTCATTAGTTTAGTCTTTTTACATAATCCCATAGTTCTTGGAGCTTTTGTTTGTTCCTTTCATTGTTTTTGCTCTAATCTTGTCTGTCTGTCTTATTTCAGCAAGATAGTCTTCAAGTTCTGAAATTCTTTCCTCTGCTTGGTCTATTTGGTTATTGGTACTTGTGGTTGCATTGTGAAGTTCTCATGTTGTGTTTTTCAACTCCATCAGTATGGGGGGAACCTGCCCCCAATATTTCAACGTAGATTCTTTCTATTTTCCATAAGTGTTGGTGAGCTGAGAAATAAAGAAAGACAGTACAAAGAGAGGAATTTTACAGCTGGGCCTGAGGGGGTGACATCACATATCAGTAGGACCGTGATGCCCACCTGAGTCTCAGACCAGCAAGTTTTTATTAAGGGTTTCAAAAGGGGAGGGGGTGTAAGAACAGGGAGTAGGTACAAAGATCACGTGCTTCAAAGGGCAAAAAGCAGAACTACTAATAAGGGTCTAACAAAGATCACAAGGCAAAGGGCAAAAGCAGAACTACTGATAAGAGTTCAACAAAGATCACAAGGCAAAGGGCAAAAGCAGAACCACTGATGAGGATCTATTTTCAGCAGTGCACATATTGTCTTGATAAACATCTTAAACAACAGAAAACAGAGTTCGAGAACAGAGAACCGGTCCGACCACAAATTTACCAGGGCAGTTTTCCCAATCCTAGTAAGCCTGAGGGTACTGCAGGAGACCAGGGCATATCTCAGTCCTTATCTCAACTGCACAAGACAGATATTCCCAGAGCGGCCATTTATAGACCTCCCCCTAGGAATGCATTCCTTTCCCAGGGTATTAATATTAATATTCCTTGCTAGGAAAAGAATTTAGCGATATCTCTCCTACTTGCATGTCCATTTATAGGCTGTCTACAAGAAGAAAAATATGGCTCTTTTTGCCTGACCCCACAGGCAGTCAGACCTTATGGTTGTCTTCCCTTGTTCCCCAAAAATCGCTGTTATTCTGTTCTTTTTCAAGGTGCACTGATTTCATATTGTTCAAACACACATGTTTTACAATCAATTTGTACAGTTAACACAATTATTACAGTGGTCCTGAGGTGATGTACATCCTCAGCTTACAAAGATAACAGGATTAGGAGATTAAATTAAAGACAGGCATAAGAAATTATAAAAGTATTATTTGGGAACTGATAAATGTCCATATTAAAATGAAATCTTCACAATTTATGTTCCTCTGCTGCGGGTCCAGCTGGTTCCTCCGTTCGGGGTCCCTGACTTCCCATAACACATCAGGTCGTTTATGTTCCTCTCTAACGTGGTTATTCTGGTAAACAGCTCCTGTAATGTTTTATCATGGTTCTTAGCTTCTTTGCATTGGGTTAGAACATGGTTCTTTAGCTCAGTGAAGTTCATCATTACCCACATTCTGAAGCCTACTTCTGTCAATTCATCCATCTTGGCCTCCGCCCAGTTCTGTGCCCTTGCTGAAGAAGTGTTGTGATCACTTGGAGGAGAAGAGGCACTCTGGCTTTTTGAGCTTTCAGCATTTTTTTGTTGATTCTTTCTCATCTTAATGAGTTTATCAACTTTGATCTTTGAGGCTGCTGACCTTTAGATGGGGTTTTTATGGGGACTTTTTTGTTGATGCTGTTGTTGCTGTTGCTTCCTGTTTGTTTTTCTTTTAACAGTCAGGGTACTCTTCCATAGGGCTGCTGCAGTTTGCTTGGGGTCCACTCCAGATCCTAGTCACCTGGGTCCCTCCTGCACATGGAGGTATCACCAATGGAGGCTGCAGAACAGCAAAGATGGCTGCCTGCCCCTTCCTCTGGGAGCTCTGTCCCAGAGGGGCACCAACCTGATGTCAGTGGGAACGCTCTCATATATTAGACTTTCAATAGCAATGTCTAATGGCAACTGCCCAGTATGCACAGGACACCAGCACCAAGAACAGAAATTATTCAGCTGGCTGCAGCGGCTCACACTTGCAATCCCAGCACTTTGGGAGGCTGAGGCGGGTGGATCACCTGAGGTCAGGAGTTCGAGACAAGCATGACCAACATGGCGAAACCCTGTCTCTACTAAAAATACAAAATTAGCTGGGTGTGATGCTGCACATTCAATTTTAGCTCACATGATATATATAAAGAATGAACGAATTTCTTATAGCAGAATTGGAAGCAAGGGTGTAAGAATACTTTGGGAAGGATCAGAAAGACTGATATTAAAAATGTATATCTGCCTCTTTATTCGAGTCCCTGTAGCTGATCACTAGCTCTCTGGAGTACTTCTAAAGTCAGAAGTCACTGTGTCTCATGTTGTATCACCTAGTAATGGACAAAGAAACTAAGACAGGGATTAAAGTTATGACTGGTATTACTCCGCTTTTCATCTGCTGTGTTGAAAGCCAACTTATCATTTTTCACATTATTGTATACATCTAAAACATGTTATAAACGAAGACTGGAAGTGAACACTGAAAAACTGAGAAAGTTTTAGTTGTTGCAGGTAATGCAATTATGGTTCAAATTTTTCTTTATTTTTGTCTATTGTTATTGTTTTGTTTATGCAGTACAGAAAAGAGTCACAACTCTTTCTTTCTTAGCTAAGTTCACATTACTCTCTGATGTGGAATGTTTTCCAAGCAAATTCCTGTTCCTCAGGAAATTTGAGCTATTGTGAACTCTGCTCTGCCTTCTAAAACAACATAGCAATAATTAGATGTCTTTAAACCTCTTAAGGAAGGATAATTGCTTAAGGAATGATCACTGTCTTGGCTATAGAAAGTTCACTATGAATTTGTTCTCAGTGTTAAACATACAGCAGAATATTTTCTGTATCTTTTAATATTGCTTATTAAATACTAGTAGAAAATTTACTATATGGTCACTGACACGTTTTGTCAAGGTTCTACCTCCAGTGACTCCCCAGCAAATGCCTATGTATAGGAAGAAAAAACGCTCTTTCTTTTTATATCATTCACATGAGTTTATTAGAAAATTTTGAATCAATTACACCCAATTGCAATTAAATTTCTCCAATTTATCATGCTATACCTTGCTTGAGTAGTCAAAGAGGACATAGTATACAAAATATATAACACAAGGATAGTTTGAGTAATATAGTGGAAAGACTATATCACAAGATTGGAAACACCCTGGGATCAAGATCAAATTCGAATGATTTGCAAAGCTATGGGACCTTGTGGTGTAACACCTGGATTATGCATTATGTTAGAAATGGTTTGTGAAGGAATTTGTCAATTTTGTAGCTTGTTTTATTTAGGCTCTGCACAGAGCATCTATACTGTATGATTATTCACTTTGTTTATCTTGTGCAGCTGTTTGCTAGAGAACCATAAGGAAGGGTTTTGAAAACAATTAATTTTTTTTTTGAGATGGAGTTTCACTCTGTTGCCCAGGCTGAAGTGAAGTGGCACAATCTCGGTTCACTGCAATCTCCGCCCCCCGAGTTCAAGTGAATCTCTTGCCTCAGCCTCCCAGGTAGCTGGGATTATAGGCGTTTGCCACCATGCCTGGCTAATTTTTGCATTTTTCATAGAGATGGGGTTTTGCCATGTTGGCCAGGCTGGTCTCGAACTCCTGACCTCAGGTGATCCGCCCGCCTCAGCCTCCCAAAGTGCTAGAATTACAGGTGTGAGCCACCGCACCTGGCCAGAAAAGCCTCTTTTAAGATATCAAGAGTTGGATATATGGTTACAACTACTAACAGAAAAAAAAATTATACAGTTATTTTTAAATGGAAAGTAATCCATCCACATTCTTTTCTTGCATTGGAAAAAATGGCAGCTGTCTGAGAAATAATAAGCACATGCCTTGTGAGATGGCTAACAGGAATAGAGAAAAGAACCCTGGAAATGGGGATAAAAAGAGATGTACAGAAGTGGAATAGTCAAGAGAAAGCTGTTTCAGAATTAATAGATAATCCAAAATAGGAATTACCAACATTCACATAATAGAGATTCAAGTATTAATATAATTTAGTTTAGGTTACATTCTTGGTTTATCCCAAGAGTTATGAACTACTGTTTGCTGCTGTTTTTTTTCCCCTTCTGCAAGGATTTTATTGTTGTTTCATTTTGTTTTGTTTTATTTGCTATTTTGCTGTTTGGGATCACTTCTAGTCTATATCAATCAGGTTTAAAAACTTGAACTGATTTTGCTGTTATCATATAAAACTTCTAATGGGAGAAATTGTTAATACAGATAGAATATCTGGAATTTTTCTGATTCTAACCTTCTTTTAACTCATTTTTAGTTTATTATTTATATTCTGCCTATTTGGCAATATTTTCATGGTTTAAAATTTTTCTTAGTTAAAATATTTTTGTAATCACTAGTTCTATTTATAGCTTCAGTGCACTGCATATATTTTATGCAATACAATACAGGTAATGGAAACTCTGAAGACATTTAGTTGCTCCAGCCATACACCAATTTGCTCATGTTGTTTTTACTGTTGGTCCATTCCAGAAAATGGTAAATATACAGGAACATGCAGAGGATAACAAATATCCATGTTTCTGACACATCTCAAATTGCACGTGTCCAAAACTGTACCCTTGATCTCCCCAAAGCTGTTCTACTTGCAGCCTTCCCAATCACAGCTGATGACATCTCCATCCTTCCAGTTGCTCAGGCCAAAAGCCTTGGAATCCTCCTTAATACATCTTTCTCTCACTCCACATACAATTCATGAGCAAATGCAATGGCCTTTATTTTCAGAATGCATCCTAACTTTTTCCTAATCCATTTTCTCTCACCTGGTTCACTGCAGTAGCCTTCTACCTCGGCTCCCTGCTTCTGCCCTTGCTCCCTACAGTTTTCTTCACACTGCAGCCAGAGTGATTGGCTTACAGTGTAAGTCAGATCAACCAACTTCATTGCAATTGCCCCCATTTCTCCCAGAGCAAAAGCCAAGATCCTCCATGCTGCCTCTCTGCTCCCATCTCCTGACACTCTTGCCTTGCTTAGTTCTTTCTAGGCATAGGGCTACTCAGTATATATTCTTGAAGTAAGGCAGGAACAACCCATGTTTGTATTAAAGGACATTGAGGTTGTCTCCCCAGTTCACTTTGCAACTCACTTTAATGTGACTTCTATCCTCACTGTTCCACTAAACTGCTAACATAAAGGTCTCTAATGACTTTCATGTGACCTAATCGAATAGCTACTTCTCTGTCCTTGTCTTACTCAGTCCTTCTCTCCTATCACTCAACTAGCACATATTCTGATTCTAGAAATATGGAAATAATTAAAAGAAAGAAAAACCTATGTCTCTGCGGGATGTACATTCTAGTGGGGGGAAGAAATAAATAAACAAGGTGACAAGTACTATGGAGAAAATTGCAGCAGGGAAGAAGAATTAAGGGTATTGGAGTAGGTTTCCATTTTAAATAGGCTGATCTGTGGGAACTCTATTGAAAAGGTGACTCAGTCTTGAGTAGATTTTTTTTTTTTTTTTTTTTTTTGAGACAGAGTGTTGCTCTGTCACCCAGGCTGGAGTGCAGTGGCGTGATCTCGGCTTACTGCAAGCTCCGCGTCTCGAGTTCACGCCATTCTCCTGCCTCAGCCTCCCGAGTAGCTGGGACTACAGGCACCTGCCACCATGCCCGGCTAATTTTTTTTATACTTTTAATAGAGACGGGGTTTCACCATGTTAGCCAGGATGGTCTCAATTTCCTGACCTTGTGATCCACCTGCCTCAGCCTCCCAAAGTGCAGGATTACAGGTGTGAGCCACCGCGCCCAGCCTTGAGTAGAAATTTTAAAGAGGAGAAGGAGCAAGTCAAGTGGAAGAGCATTCCAGGAGAGGGAATAATCAGTGCAAATGCCTTGAAGTAAGAATGTGCTGAGAGAAAGAATGGATGAGATCACCTAGGGGTGACTGGAGACTGAGCCCAAGGGTCATCTGTCATTGGGGCAGGGAAATGAGAAGGAACCTGCAAAAGAGGTAGAACAGGAGTGGCCAGTGAGAGAGGAGGAAACACTCTCCCTTCCTAGAGTTAGAAACACCATTTTCTCTTGGTTTTCCTCCTACCTCATATCTCTTTTGAGTCCTGTTTGTGGACTCCTCTACATCCTCTATAATAATATACTGTATGTGCCAGTTAATTTCCAGAAGAGGATTAGAGTATAATATGACACTAGGTGTGCATATATGCTAGAACTATGAGTGAACCCAAGCCCAGAAAAAATAGACTTAGTAGGAATTTAAGGTAGAAGGAGTAGAACTGAGAGACTCCACAGGTCAGGGTCCAAGTGCCAAAGGAGTGTGGTAGATTCCAGGTTAGGCATCAGTAACCAAAGTCTATTTATTAGTATAACAGGGCTTGAGGCAAAAAGTATGGGTTGCAGAGAAAACTATGAAGGGCTACGTAAAGAGCCAGGTTATTTCAGATTCTTTCCAAATAATGGTGAACAGAACAGGGCCCATTTCCCAGGGAGAGAAGCTGACAGGAATCAGGTATAAAGTAGACCCTAGCATTGACTTGACTACAGAATGAGACTCCCACTCCTCTGGCATGAATAACTGTGGACCCAGGTGAATTGAAGGAGGCATATTCACCTCGGTTTCCTAAAAGGACTAGGTGCTCGGTCTAGTCACCACATGGGGCTATTCCAGGGTGTACTATCTGATAACATCACAGAAGTGGACCAAGATCTTCATCCTCAGGCAAGAGCAATTTCAAGGATTTCTAGGCAGCACTGGTTTGTAAGGCAAGAGGTCTTGGTACCTTGCTCACTTAGGCCCTTTGTTTGATACTGCAGAAGTGGCATCCCTGCACACTGCAGATAGCTAGGAACTGCTTCCAAATTGCTGGGATGGGGCTAAGACAGGAGGAAGGACTGGAAAACTTAAATGTTACTATCAACTAAAATTCTTTTAACTTCATTTTCACTTCTCACCCATTCTATATATATATGTGGGTATTTTTTTAAGATCCAAGTGCAAGACTCTGTTAACCTTCATCTTATTCATTTGGGACCCTATCTCTAGTCTGTCAAGAAAATTAATGTTTCTGATTATATTTAATGTATTCATTATCCTTTCCAATGGGTACGTTATTCACGTGCTCAGTGAACATGTCCTCTACAACATTTCCATTGATAGATAAAGATGAACAAGAAGATTAAGAATATAACCCTGCAGCGTATCACCAGAAGCCTCCCAGCAGGTCAACACATTAATCCTTAGCCTTTGGTTATGAGTCATTCGAACAGTTTCTAATTTACCCAGTTGTTCTTAAGTAAGCCCATATTTCCTCAATAAGTGAGGGAGAAGTGAGGGAAAAGATCAAGATGAGAAAGAAGTAGGCTTGGTAAGCCATGCCAAGGAGTTTACACACTATGTATAGTCAATGAGGGTCCATTTAATGGTTTTAAACAGTGGAGGGAGATGGTCACAGTCTTATATTAATGGGTCTGTGCAACCTCCTTAGTTTGTTCTTCATTAATTGCCATTCTTTCATCTTTTGAATATAATTTAAAATGTGAGCTCATAAAGTAACTAGAAAAGTAAAACAAACTAAAGAGATGTCACATGCCTTTCTAGTTCCACCTACCTCCTTGACTTGATGTGCTTGCCCTTTCTTCACTACTTTCATCTGGCAAATTTCTATACATCCTTCACATTTAACCTGTAGATCGCCATATCAAGTCATATGTTCATACTAAAGTATTTCATGAAAGATACATACATACCAGTATATATTTAACACGTTCCATGTCCACCTACAAACTTCCTTTCTTTTTCCTATGAGTATTATTGGCCTTGAAATGTTGGAGTTCTGTCTTGTAAAGAGTCCTTTGTAGGCCTTACTTTGTGGCTAATTCATCCCTGCTTTTCAATAACTGTTCTTTAGGTTTTCCACACTCTTTGGTCTGTCATACTTTATCACTAGCAGCCCCTTCACAAATACATTTTCCTCTTTTTCTTTGCATCTGGCATTTCGCATTCCTTTCAGGTGATGCTTATTAAATATTAATATAATATTTACTTTAGGGGGCTACTTGTTCTCATGGTACTATTATGTTAGGAGAGCAATTAAATACTAATTAATTTTTAACTGTTTATTTTCTTTTAAAATTCATAGGTTCCAACTCCATTGGGAGCTTCTTCTCTAATGGCACCTCAACCCATTGTTCATACCCAGCAAGGCCTAAGGACCAGTAGTCCTTCCACTCCATCCCCAGAACATCAGGTACATTTGGGTTGTTGTTGCTAAGCGCCTTGGCAAAGATAGGCAATCAGTGGAGGCAGGATCAGTGTTATAATGGAGTTTTGCAACATAGCCATCTTTTGTGTACTGTTGGTCTCTCATAGAAGAAAGCCTAATTGTAACATTTTCATCATCATAGAAAGACACCGAACTGTGCAGACCTGGTACAGACCTTTATAAACTTGTGTTGTTAAGCCTCAACTGCTTCTTATATTTATTCAGCCATCCTTTTATTCATTCATTTGTTTATTCATTCGACAAACCCAACTGTAATTAGTATTGGAGAAATGGCTAACCCAGTCTGGAGATTTCAAGGATGACTTACCAGAGAACTGATACTTAAGTTTAATGATAATATTTAAAAATAGACAGAGTTGGCCGGGCGCGGTGGCTCACGCCTGTAATCCCAGCACTTTGGGAGGCCGAGGCGGGCGGATCACAAGGTCAGGAGATCGAGACCACGGTGAAACCCCGTCTCTACTAAAAATACAAAAAAAATTAGCCGGGCGCGGTTGTGGGCGCCTGTAGTCCCAGCTACTCGGGAGGCTGAGGCAGGAGAATGGCGTGAACCCGGGAGGCGGAGCTTGCAGTGAGCCGAGATCGCGCCACTGCACTCCAGCCTGGGCAACAGAGCGAGACTCCGTCTCAAAAAAAAAAAAAAAAAAAAAAAAAATAGACAGAGTTAACAGAGTGAGAAAGGATGCTCCAGATAAACATATACGCAGAGAGGGAAGTACAAAGCACCATGGGAACTCAAAGAAGAGAACGATTAATTTAGTAAAGGAAGCTTGCAAGTACTAAATGATAAAGAAAATTTCAAATAGTAGATGTATAGTGGATAGAAGAAGTTTGGCATTACAGGCAGGAAGAATAGGTTGAACAAAGAAGTGGAAGTAGGCAGTGGTAATGTGAGGGAGTATAGCTGAAGTGTATGGGAGAGTGTCATGATCCAGGTGTCCACTGTCTCAGAGTATTGTATTCTAGAAGACTTTACAAGGTTTCTTCTTTCAGTCTTCAACTGATGTGCTGAGCCCCCTGATACCTGAACATTTGTTTTAGGAGGACTGACGAAGCTTCAGGTGTTAGATAATGAGAAAAATGGAGTGACAATTTACTTCCTTCCTGTTCTCATAGCAAGGCTGGTGGCATCATTTTTTTTCATTTTAAGTTTATTTATTATTATTATTATTATTATTATACTTTAAGTTCTAGGGTACACGTGCACAACGTGCAGGTTTGTTACATATGTATACTTGTGCCATGTTGCTGTGCTGCACCCAGTAACTCGTCATTTACATTAGGTATGTCTCCTAATGCTATCCCCTCCCCCACTCCCCACAATAGGACCTGGTGTGTGATGACCCCTTCCTGTGTCCAAGTGATCTCATTATTCAATTCCCACCTATGAGTGAGAACATGCGGTGGTTTTCTGTTCTTGCGATAGTTTGCTGAGAATGATGGTTTCCAGCTGCATCCATGTCCCTACAAAGGACACAAACTCATCCTTTTTTATGGCTGCATAGTATTCCATGGTGTATATGTGCCACATTTTCTCAATCCAGTCTGTCACTGATGGACATTTGGGTTGATTCCAAGTCTTTGCTATTGTGAATAGTGCCGCAATGAACATACATGTGCATGTGTCTTTATAGCAGCATGATTTATAATCCTTTGGGTGGCATCATTTTGCCAAAATGGATTTCCTGAGCAGAGTCTCCAGACTCCCACCATGTAATTGCTGTAGCTGCTCTCTAGGCAACAGCAAGAGCAATGGTTGCCTATGATTTCTTGTCTTGGGCGGGGAGGGTGATCCCTGAGTAACATAAGCTCACCTTGGCATGGGAAATTTCATCAAATATTCTGGTCTCTGCTGGCTTGGCTTTCTTGAAACTATAATGTGCCCACACACCGTTATTTTTGAGCCATCATCTGTAAACAGAAACTACAATATGTGAAAGGTGATGAATTTTTTTAGAGATTAGCAATTCCAAAATCCTCTTTAGGAAGAGGAAATGGAGGCCCTAAGAGAGATGACTTCCAAGGTTTCTTGGCTTCAAATCCATAATTTTTTCCAATGTGTGGGCAAAAGCAGGCCTTCCATGCAAGGTGGATTCCCACTACACTTAGTGTCTCTGGCACTTAGCATTGACTGTCTTGCCCAGCTAGGTGGTTTTTCATGTGAGTGTCTTAGTTTCTTAACTAGATTTATTATCTCCAGTTATACACTGCATCGAATTCTTCTAGTGTAACTTATCTTCACTACCTCAATGTTGAGCACATTGTACATGCTCCACAAACATTTGTTGCTTGATTGATTCACACAGTCAATAAATAATGACAAAGCTGCTATGTATCAGGCTCAGTGTGAGGCCCAGAGAAACAAAGGCAAGAGAAACAAGTCCCTACCCCTAATAATTTATAGGCTGATAGAGGCACTCATCTCAGCTTCTCTTTTTCTTTGGTACTGACATCAGACATTTTAGAGTCAAGTTGAAAAGAGTTGGTCATATTTTTGGGCTTTCATATTTCAAGGCATTTCAACATATCCACAAATAGCAGGCCCAGTGAGCTGTGCAATATCATGGGGCTCCAATGTTTTAGGAGCTTTGGTCCTGAGCCAGACTGAATGCCCTCTCTTATCTATATATGTGAAGAATAGCCCTTCTTCCTCCCCAGGAGGCTGTGAGGGATTTAAAACAGATGTCTATCTGAGGGATCCTGCAGATCTCCCATGCTATCAGGAGGCTGTGTGATTTCTCCCCATCATGAGGCCTTTATCATGACATGTTATGGCTCATGTCTCAAACCCCTGAGTTTCTTATTCTGTGCCATATCCATGCCTTTCAATTATCAGGACAGTAGCTGAAATTTATTGAGGGCTTACTAGGTACTAGGCACAGTATCAAGTATGTTATATGTGTAATTCCATTCAATCTACTTAATAATATGTGCCCAAAGCCCCATTATTATGGTTATTTTACAATGGAGAAAACTGAGACACTGTTAAAGTAACTAACCTAATATCCCATAGCCAATAAATAATCAAGCTTGACTGCAAAGTACATGCTCTTAGCCTTAACCATTATGCTGAATGCACCATCTCTCCCAATTATTATCCAGGAAACCTTGTGACTGGGAATTTACCATGGCTTATACTGAAGGTCTTCGTGTAGCCTGAGGAGTCCGGCCCAAAGAAGATTCAGGAACATGAAAGCAGAGTTCAAACCTTTTTACATCCATGCTTTTTATTGGGTTTGGTGGGAAAGGAAGAGCTTGGGTGGACATAGGGGCAGAGGTATTTGGAGGGGTGTAATTACTCACCTTGGGGCCCAAGATCAGGTTTTCTAAATTGAGAACTGCATAGTTACGGAAGGAACCCGGAGGACCCAGTGGGATTTAGTGACAACCATGGGATGCAGAATTAATACTAGTGCCCTGATGACTCACCAGAGGTCGTAGTCAAAATGTATTAGCACTAGAAGTGAGTCTGGAGATCCTCTAGTCCAAAGCTCACATTTCACATGTGAGGACACTGAGCTAGATAGGTGAAGACACTTGTCTAATGAGGCACAGCCTGTTAATGACAGGGTTAAACTAGAACCCAGGTTCTAGGGCCTATTACGCAGTGGCAAGCCTAGGAATGGATTCTGGAAATAAAGCAGGGTAATGTCTGGGAGTCCCCAGGGCCATCATTCTGGCTGATGAGGTGGTGGGGTCAGGTTGCAGAAGGGTTAGTTGCCTGGAACAAAGGACCTCTCCACATCACCTTGGATAAATAACGTCAGTCCCAGGAAAAAGGAAATCACATTGCCACATTTTACCTTGTCTAGGAAAATCCTACCTTGTCCTCTCTTGTATAAACAGAACAAAAACACGGAAGATACAATAACAATACACAGTGAGAACACCACCAGCACATTCAGCAACCCAGGGTAGTGAGTATGGAGGCCCATTGGCATGTCTGGAAATAGAAGAAACATGTATTCTGACTTACTAGGAAATAGCCCCAAGAGGCTGGGACAGCTTAGCATGCAGGAGCACTATCACAATTGAGAGCCCTCCAGGGGAGTTCCAAAGCACCTAGGGGAAACTGCACTTTCTGCTCTCAGAAGTCAGGATTAGAAACTGAATCAGAAGGTCGAGCAGAGGCTGTCTCAGAACATCCTGAAATGCTTGGCATCTCTCTGAAGGCCTTGGGCTCTTTCCCAGTGGGCTTCCTGAGAGGAAATGACCCCAGTGACCAGGCTCAGGAAAAAGGAGACACATTCCCCCAGCCTCAGGATTTGCAGCTCTTCGGAGTAATTTCAGAGGCTTGTGGAGATTGGGACAGAACCTGTTACCTGCACAGAGCAAACATGGAGTGAGAGTTGTGGGTTCCCAGCTGTACAAATTTAAGTCAGCTCTTGGTCCTCTGAGTTATGGAAGTTGCTAAGGATATCACCCTCTTCTTCCAGGGAACTCCGATTGCATATCACATCATTTTCTTCCTTCTCTGCAGAGCACATTAGTGTGACATTTGCAGGTACTATTCGCTGAAGTCATTAAACTCTGGCTTCCCAAAATATGAGCCAGTGGTGCACTAGAGCTGGCTTGTATCAGCTTGTGAGAACCAATTGTTAAATTTCTAGAAATTCTGCAAGATGGTTGTTAAACACAGTCATCATTCAAAATTAAATTATAAAAATTTACAATTAAATTATTTTAAAAGCAAAGGTAATAAATATTCAAAATTTATCACCTTCTAATTATTTTTTGACATTTGAATGTTACCTGTGCTCTTGAGGTTATTTACGTCGATTTTATCTGTATGCTACTGGGCATGTCTTCCCAACTCGACATGGATTGAAATCAGCCATTGCGAGAGTATCTACGCAACAGAAATTGGTAGATGCTACAAACTACGGCTTGATCTATGTTTGTAACTCTAGACTTGAAAGCAATGGAGAAAATGTTACTAATGCAGATTCAGCTTAAAAGTGAGTTGTGTCTGTAGCCATTATTGTGAATAGCACCAAAAAATGAGGCAATATTTTTCTGGTATTTGAAAACCATTATCCAATTCAGCAAGTAAGTCACTCACATTGTTGACGAATGATCCAAGTACCAATATAAAAATAATTGTTGAATTACTTTTTTTATTACTTAACATAAATGAATATATCAACCAACATTTATGTCAGAACTACACTAGTTCATCAATTGCAACTATAGGTTGTCTAGGGAGATATGTATTTGGCAAAAATCAAAAGCATCCTGCCAGAATTGGTTATACGGAATTTATGATAAAGAGTATTGTATATTTTATTATCATTTATGAAATTGTGTGCTATACACCTTTTATATCAATACAATTTATAATAAATACCTACCCCCTTTCTAAAGAGAATTAGTTGAACATTTATCAGCACAACACTATGTGAAATGATTTTTTTAAAGTTGTTCTGTTTCCTGCTGTATGCATATTTTCTTTACATTTTGTTTTGTTTTGTTTCAAAAGTGTCCATGGTGAAAAACTACAACCTTTTAAAGTCTGTTTTAAAAAATGCTTTTACTAAAGCAATCTAAAGATAAGCTGTAAAAAGTGTGGCCTACTGAAGGGTTACTAAAGATCAATCATATTTAAGATCAGGTAATAGCTAGATTTGGATCTGGCAAAAGAAATTTCTTTTCTTTTCTTTCTTTCTTTCTTTTTTTTTTTGCCAAGAGATAAGAAAATGACCACCTATAGAGTTGATAAGCTTAGTGTACTCTTGGAAAAGCTGCTGTAGCCATGGCAGGAAGGAAATAGAGGAGTTAGAAAGAATTGGTATACAACTTTCTAATTAAGAGAAGACTAGAAAGGAAATACATTCAGCAGTATAAATAAGGGAATCTTCTGTTTGTACCTGTAAGGGAGTAAAACACGAGTGATAAGTTGATAAGGCTTTTGGCTCCAAAAGAAAAACCTGGCCCGAAGTGTCAAATCATATATCTCTTAGAGGGATTTATTCCAGATTAGAATTAGTGATAATTTGGAGAACTATTTCCTAAAGTTTGAAGTAAGTCCTTGATTAGTTTTAATAATGATTCATATAGATAGGGATCAGTGAAGTTGAACCAAATTTGCATGTGTGTCTGATATTTCAATGTTTTTCTGTAGAAACATTACCTACTTTTCCAAAACAAAAAAATTTTTTGGAAGGCATTGAGGTGGGGGAAAGTGGTGAAGAATAGAGTTCCCATATACTTTTCTCTCCAGGAACAGAGACATTATCTCACAAAGCTGCTGACCAGAAAAAGTCAGAGTCATGGTTAGCTAACATGTCTTCATCCTCCCAAGCCAAATCGCATAGAAGCCACTGGAGAACTAGTTTGGAATTCCGGCTTCACTACTATGTAGTTGTAGGATTTTGGAGAAGCTGTACAGGTTCACTGAGCTTTAGTTTCCTCATTCACAATATGACGATACCAATTTCTTCCTCATATTATATATAAGGACATATCTATGTCTATATGCTTGATCGTACATTATCTGTGTAGATAAACCGGTAACAGTGATTGCCTCTGAGAAGAGAGACTTACTTTCCGTTGCATAATTCTTAGGCTCATGGTAGAATTTGTGCAAGTGGATGAAGCACTGCCTCACTGGAAAACACTCCAGTGAAAGAAGAGAAAGGACAGAAAACAGCCCGAGGAATAATTACTTGGTTCTGTATGACACATGTGCTTTTAAAGGGTTGTAGTGTAGGATGACATTGGGTAAGTCCATGGTCCTAGAAGCCTAGGTGGAGTTCTTAGGATTTTGTATGTAGACTATGAAGTTTTGGAAACGTTTGAGCTGGAGAGAAGACATTCTGTTCAAAGGTGGCTTTCAGGAAAGGCTGGTGCGACAGGCAGGGTATTTATTAGAATGAGGCCAGTGACCACTCTGAAACAGACACAAAGTAAGTTCCCTTCAAGGGGCAGAAAGCTCCCTGGGATGGTGAGACCAGAAAGGCACAGAGGCTGAACCCTCGTGATGGAGCTAGGTCCCAGGTTCGCTAGCATCCGAGAGGGGGATTGGGTCGCTCCAGAGGCCATTGTGAAGGCTGCTGCCAGTTCTAGGGTCGGGGTGGGGTCAGGCTAGGTCCCTATTCCTAGGGCTTTAGCACCGCTCACTCACAAATCCCCTTTTCCCAGGAGGGCCTAAGGGTTTTTCCTGTCGCTCTAGCTTCTCTTCCGCGGCCCTTCCACGCTTGTCACTTACCTGAGGGCAGCCAATGAGCACCTACAGGTTGGGCTACTTTCGGCCATAGGAGAACGGGGGCTTATGGGGGACCCTCCCTGCGCACCAATGAATGTGCATGGAGAGGCGGGCCTGCAAGTGCTAACAAGCCAATCACGGAATCCCGGCGGCCGGCGGCCCGGGAGGCAGTCGCGCGCTCGCATCCCCAAGATGGCGGCCGCTAAGGACAGTTGTGGCAAAGGAGAAATGGCCACAGGGAATGGGCGGCGGCTCCACCTGGGGATTCCTGAGGCCGTCTTTGTGGTAAGAGGCACGCTGTTACCTGGCATCTTGGCTTGAGGCCGCGGACTGCCCCTTTCTTCCCGGCTCCCACCCAGGCCTCGATTGTTGGAAGGAGCTGAGCTAAATGTTCAGGGAGGGGGCGCTCGGTCTGCTCTCACTCTTCGCACCTGGATAGATTGAGCTCTGCTGGGGCCCGCCCGGAAGAAACGTAGCTCGAGAAGGCCCTAGAAGAGAACGGGGTTTGGGGCCGGAGCGAGGGGCGAGGGGCGGAGGGCGGCGGGTCAGGGCGGCCTGAGGGACCTCCGGGCTGCCGCCGGTTTTCGTCCCCCTGCTGGTTGGAAAAGGGGAGGTGGTGAGGAGCTCGACTCAGCATGGATGCTGGAGAGACAGTACAATGAATAGGCAGAACAGCCAATGCTAAGATGTGAAAACGGAATATCACCTTGTCTGTTGAAGGAATGCAGTGGTCTGTTGCCTCGGGGAAAATGGAAGAAGAGACCGATGGGAAAGTAGGATGATAGGGTGAGAGTGTAAAGTCCTTCTGTGTTTTGCTAAAGAATTGAGGTTTTTCCGGTAGGCAACGGGCTGTCATCAGAAGGCCTTTCGTTTTAGGTACATCATTCTGACAACTTAGTGGAGAATGAATTGTTGAGAGAGGAGACTGAACCCTCGTGATGGCGCTAGGTCCCAGGTTCGCTAGCGTCCGAGAGGGGATCGGGTCGCTCCAGAGGCCGTTCTGGAGGGCGCTGCCTGTTCTGGGTGGCTTTAAAAATTTTTCGTTTTGTTTATTTAATTTAGAAATAGTAGTTGAAAACTATCTGACTAATGAGAGAAAACGTCTGACTGGCCCTCCAGGCCAGGTCATCTGTCTGTCCCCACTTAGCTACTATAAAATCTTCATGGAAGTTTCTCAACCGTTTGTTTTGTACCTTACCTTACCTCTGCCTTTTTCACTAACCACGTCTTATATCCTAAAGACTCATTTATTTATACCACACTTGATATTGTATATTTGCATTTGCTGATTGAATTTCGTAATTGTTTGGTTATTGTTTTGTGTTTTTATGAGCTGTGTCATTTATTTCTCTACATTGACCTATTATCATAACAAAGAATAAAATTTGTTGAGTGCCGGGCACTTTCTTAATTTTACAAAACTCGAGGTGGTAGCTACTGTTATGCCCGTTTTTTAGATGATAAAACTGAGGTACGGGGCCCTTGGCCCTTGAGTAACTTGCCCAGGCCACACAGGATATAAGTGAGGAATCCAGGATTTGAACTTGGGCAATCTGTGGAGGTCCAGACCGGCGGCTTACCCTTCATGCTCTGCTACTGGGTAGTGTAAGTAGCAGAGAGTTCTCATGCATCGCCCCACTCCTCCTGGTCATAGCACAGTGCCTGACACATAGTATAAGTTCAAACTGGGTGTCTAATTGAATTTCCATAGTGCCTTAAATGTTACATTCATAGTGCTCAGCTAGAGATGGCCTCAGAAATCTAACTCGGGAGGAGACACTTTATCTGAGGGCTTTATAATGTCTTAAAATGCTTTTTCCCTACAATGTCATGGTTATTTTTTTCTAGACCTTAAAATTTCTACCTGCATAATGTAATAAGCAACTCAAATTTTATATAACTGTTTTTGTTTCTAAACTATTAATAATTGAAGTGACATGGTATTGTAGAAATATTATCGGCCCTGAGTTTCTTTAACTGAAATAGGGATGACAATACTTAGAGAGTTGTTATGGGAAACAGAGGACATGCTTGCAGTATTGCAGTGTAGTAGGTGTCAAATAGATATTAATGTTCATGGTGATAGGAGGCAATGTACCATAGTGGTTAGAAGTCAGACCTAGTCCATTCCCCAACCCCACTGAGGCAGTAATTTGTTTTCTTTCTCTGCTTGAATTGTTCTTTCACCCTTGTCCATTTCATGACCTCTTCATCTTTCCACATCTAGTTCAGCTATCATCCCCCTGTAGTTTTTGCTGACCTCTACCCCAAAACAAAATCCCTGGCACTTTGTGTTCCTGTGGCACATTATGCTATAGATAGGTGTCACGTACTCTTATAGGCATCTCACCTATGCTAATTTCTGGTGATGAAAAGGTACTTGTACAGATGATGAGGAGATTGAGGCAAAGAGAGGTTAATTAACTTCCCTAAGGTCAACTCATCTAGTGAGTGGTGAAGCCAGGATTCAAACCAGGCACCTCCTGTCTCTTAACCACAGCCTATGCTGCTATAGTTAATTCTTGCTGAACTCCAGCACCTAATAACATGTATCATGTGCTAGAAACTTACACTTCTTTCTCTTCCCTCCAGTGACCCTTCTAGGAAGATGGCATCTCTCTTTTACATACAGAACTCAGCCTCACCTTTTCAATTTCCTTTACTGTCTCTAGTTTGATGGCTTCGTAGTTCACTCCCTTGCTGTGTTTCTCTTCCTTTTTCTTCCTTATTTCAGCTAAGATATTCTCTGGTAGCTAATAAATATGGATAAGAATAATGATTTGAAGATCTTAAAAGCTATAAGATAATTGAAGTTACTTATAATAAAGAACTAGACTTCTGTAAAGTACTAGACAGCTCTTGTAGCATCTTTTTAAGTTTCCATATATTTTCATCTTGTTTCTGATTCTTATCTAATTAACTAGCCTTTCTTCAAGGATCAGCATGTGGTATAAAAATATTTTAACGTCAGTTTTACTGCTTTTCTTTTGATCAGTTATTTCTGTTACAAAAGATTATTCTGTTTGCCTTTTAGATTTACTTTGTTTCAGTTATTTGATACTGAAGGAAGCATTTGTGGATTGCCTTGGGAACCCAGTAACCATATTTAGTATGATTTCTATGGCAAAACTTGTTGAATTAAAAATAAGTAATAAAATTGATAATCTTGACATACAACCTGTAAAATCATTTTGTGAATAGGATGCATGAATAGGCAATGTATTTGATTGTTAGTATTTTCATATTTACTACTAGGGATGCATGGGAAATGCATAAATGGTGGGCAAAGTCATTCTTCTTTTCCTATTTATAAATAAAAAATGAAGAGGAAAGTGAAAGAATAAGTTAGCTATATAATATATATATACGGTCTGAAATTGTCTCTAACTTTTTATAACTACAAGTTGAGCATCCTAAATCTGAAAATCTGAAATCCAGAATGCTCTAAAATCCAAAACTTTTTGAACACCAATATAATGCTCAAAGGAAATGCTCATTGGAGCATGTTTGACTTTGGATGTTTGGCTTGGGGATGCTCAACTGGTATAATGTAAATATTCCAAAATCAAAAAAAAAAATCTAAAATCCAAAACAATTCTGGTCCCAGGCATTTTAGATAAGGATGCTTAACCTGTACTTTTAGTTAAAAACAAACCTTTGGAGGAAAAGCTGTTTTTCTTTTATGTTTTAAAAACAAAGCAGTCAAAAAATCTGATGAGTGGCATGAATTCTAAAATTTGTAAAGTATTATTTCTGATATTAAAGGAAGATGTAGATTCCTTCATGAAACAGCCTGGGAATGAGACTGCAGATACAGTATTAAAGAAGTTGGATGAACAGTACCAGAAGTATAAGTTTATGGAACTCAACCTTGCTCAAAAGAAAAGAAGGTAAGTGTAAAACTTTCTAAGTTTTGAAAATCGTATATGGCTTGAACTTTAAAAAAATTGAGATATAATTTACATATGATAAAATATTCAGATATCAAGTCCTCCAAGGTGGCTGTACCATATGAAATTCCCACCAGCAATGTACAAGAGTTCCAGTTCCATATCCTTGCCAACACTTGGTATTGCCAGTCTAAATGTGGTTTTGAAAACATAATAGAATGGTTATTAAAGACTGTATTCCAAAGCTTTCAAAATCATAACATCTTATATGTCTAGTTTATCCTTCTAATTTTGCCAACAAGATTAGAGACCCACAGGGTCTGGGGCACAAGACTTAATTAGTTATGAAATCCCAAGATTTCATAACTAATAGGCATAGGAAAAAAGGTATCCTTACTCTCAACTCTTTATTTCCCTACATAATTTTATATAGCTTATAAAGTCAATTCACTGTAATAAATATTTGTAGATCTCTGTTTTGTACATGTGCCAGCATTCTTCTGTGAGATAAATATTTATGGAATGCCAGCTAGATGCCACATACTGTTTTGGGTGAAATAACATCCAGTATCTGCTTTCAACAAGGACACAGGACTGGGCATGGTGGCTCAAACCTGTAATTCCAGCACTTTGGGAGGCTGAGGTGGGAGGATCTCTTGAGTCCAGGAGTTCAAGACTAGCCTGGGCAACTTAGGGAGACCCTGTCTCTACAAATAATTAAAAAATAATTAGGCTGGGCGCGGTGGCTTGTGCCTGTAATCCCAGCACTTTGGGAGGCTGAAGTGGGCGGATTGCCTGAGCTCAGGAGTTTGAAACCACCCTGGGCAACATGGTGAAACCCCCGTCTCTACTAAAATACAAAAAAATTAGCCGGGCATGGTGGCACGGGCTTGTAATCCCAGCTACTCGGGAGGCTGAGTTGGGAGAATCCCTTGAGCCCGGGAGGTGGAGGTTGCAGTGAGCCGAGATTGCGCCACTGCACTCCATCTTGGGCAACAGAGTGAGACACTGTCTCAAAAAAAATAATAATAATAATAATTAGCTGGGTATGGTGGCATGCACCTGTGGTCACAGCTACTCTGGAGGCTAAGGTGGGAGGATCACCTGAACCCAGGACGTTGAGGCTGCAGTGAGATGTGATCATGCCCCTGCACTCCAGCCTGGGCAACAGTGCGAGATCCAGTCTAAAAAGCAAACAAACCACACAAAAAACCAGGGACACAGGTTGGGGGGAAATTATAGGTATATAAATAAAATTAGCACACAAAGTAGAGCAGTGGAGGTACTTCGGTACAAAGTAATGAGTTACAGGGGATGGTAACTCATTACTTTGTACCAAAACACCTCATTAATCTGGAGGGGCCAAGGAGGTTCAGAGGAAGCTTCTAAGAGGAACAGATACCTGTGTAGAATTTCAAAGATTAGTTATGAGTTTGGAGGCAGACTAAAGTGAGGAAGGGTGGTCTGGGCATAAGGCACCATTTATGCAAAGGTACAGAAGTTTGTAGATGTATTTTCTCATTTGATTTTGGTGACAGTTGTAGAAATTTGAATATGTACTTTGTATTAGATGAGATGAAAAGTCATTGACATGGAAAGATGGAGGGTGTAAATGGACAGAAGCAAGATAGAAATCATTAAGAACAGTATACTCTTATTTTGGAAAAAAATGTATATATGCACAGGAGTATCTAGAGAAGTCCACACTAAAGGCATATTAACAGTGGTAATCTCTGGGTAGTTAGAATATGGCATTTTTCTTGTTTTTGCTTATCTGTATTCTTAATTTTTTACAATGTACATGTACTGCTTTTGTGATAGTAAAAGTTTATTTGAAAAAGAAAAAGCCATTGGATTTGAGATCATCTACAGGGAGGTTACAGATAGAGAAGAAAATGTGCCTTGGGGTGGGGTGCAGTGGTTCATGCCTGTAATCCCAGCACTTTGGGAGGCTGAGGTGGGCAGATCACTTGAGCCCAGGAGTTCAAGACCAGTGTGGACAACGTGGCAAAACCCTATATCTACAAAAATTAGCTAGGTGTGGTGGTGCATGCCTATAGTTCCAGCTACTAGGGAAGCTGAGGTGAGAGTATTGCTTAAGCCAGGGAGGTTGAGGCTGCAGTCAGCTGTGAGTGTGCCACTGCACTCCAGCCTGGGCAACAGAGTGATACCCTGTCTCAAGATAAAAAAAAAAAAAAAAAGGAAAAGAAAATGAGCCTTGGTACCGAGTCCTGGGAGAGAGGGAAATTTGTGTATCAAAGTTACATTGCTCTTCTAACTAGTAAATTAATGATAGACGAAAAAAAAAAAAAAGAAAAAAGTTATATTGCTAACTCTACAACTGTGGTATATAGCAGGATACTCACTCTAGCTTAACATATGGTCTAGGCCTAAATGTGGGGAGAAGGGGTAAAAATTCGAAGCACTGAGGAAGCATCAGTGAACATTGGTGTTCTGGATGAGAACAGTGTTTGTCTAGTGTTTTAAAAGAGAATGGTAGAGTTGGAGATAGTGAGTTAGGAAAACTTTCTTGAGTTTTACCTATTTTAATAGTGGGTTGGTTATTTTTTTGAGACAGGCTTTCTCTCTGTTGCCCAGGCCAGAGTGCAGTGGTATGATCACAGCTCACTGTAGCCTTGACCTCCTGAGTTCAAGCAGTTCTTCCACCTCAGCCTCCCAAGTAGTTGGAGGGCTATTTTTCTCTTTTTATTTTTCTGGAATTTCTCTCATCCCTATGATGTCAGCTGTGCAACAAAACTATTTTTGTGCCATGATCTAGTTGTTTTGCAGCAGATGGCTCTGTAGTTTAGATGCTAACCTTTTTATATATGTTTTAAATCTTTTCTTGCAGCCTGTCATGTAACTTTACCTTCAAGCTGTGTAAAAGTTCCTTAGTATTTCATGTGTTAATCTCTTTTTTGACACTTGAATCTGAGATCTTTTATCTTTCTTTAATTGGAAATTTTGTGATTATCACTTCTTTTTTTTATCATCTGTTAATTTTTTTTCCTCTTTCTGAGATACCTGTTTACAGATGTTGACACTTCTAATTCTGCCTTCCATTTCTTTATATTATTTCCCTTTTTTCTGTCTTTGTCATTTATCTTTTGGCAATTAGATGGATAGCCATGAGTTCTTTGTTTCAGCTGTTACAATTTTTATACCTAATAGTTCTGGTTGGTTCTTCTTCATATTACCAATATTCTTTCTTTTCTCCTTGTGGTATCTTTAAGTATTTAATGTATAATTTTATCTTTTGGTATTTGTTAATTTTGTTTCATATCGTAGAGTCTGTTGAATTTATTGTCTTTATTTATTATAATGATCAAATTCTAATTTATTTTCCCTGTCAGCTTAGATTCCCTCAGGGATATCAGCTACTTTGGCCAGTAATGTATGTGGAGGTGGGGGTAATTTAAGTCACTCCTGGTGGATAGGGGTGGGAGGAATGCTGCTGGTATCCCAGTCTAAGGGCATAGCCATCAGACAAATACTTCTCCCCAACCAGATAATTCCACCTCTGGGGGATTCTTTCCATTTCTGCTGTCTTCATTATCATCACAGGAGGGAAAGGGAGTCGGGAGAGGTGGGCTGCTGGGGACTAGTACTTGTAATTCTTAGCTTCCTAACTTGGCCTTCCCCCTGCCAGTAGCCAATTCTGCCATTTTTCTGCCGTGTAGCAGTGATGAGGTAGGTAATGTAGGACTCCCTGGGGGCAGTTCAGAGGGAGAAAAGGAACACAGCTAGAACATTTTCTTTTAGCTTTATTCCTCTTTTGAAGGCTTGATTCACTTTCCTTCTAAGCTACTGTCTCCCCTTTCACAGCTCTAGCCCCTCCTAGAACCTGGAGGTTTCCATTGTTGTTACAGTAACAATGACCTGGAGCTGGCAGAAGTGCCCTTTGACAGAAGAGTAGATAAAGAAGTTGTGTTTGTTATATTTGTAATGGAATAGTACACAGCAGTGAAAATGAATGAACAAATCTTAGGATCTTGATTGAGTTTAAAAAGCAAACCCCAGCCGGGCGCGGTGGCTCACACCTGTAATCCCAGCACTTTGGGAGGCAGAGGTGGGCAGATCACCTGAGGTCGGGAGTTCGAGACCAGCCTGATCAACATGGAGAGACCACCCCCCCCATCTCTACTAAAAACACAAAATCAGCCGGGCTTGGTGGTGCATGCTTGTAATCCCAGCTACTCGGGAAACTGAGGCAGGAGAATTGCTTGAACCCAGAAGGCGGAGGTTGCAGTGAGTGAGATCACGCCATTGCACTCTAGCCTGGGCAACAAGAGCGAAACTCCATCTCAAAAAAATAAAATAATAATAATATAAAAGCAAACCCCAGAAAAATGCATACAGCATGAGACCATTTGAATTAAGGTCAGAAGCCACCAATGTTAAAGAATATTTTGTTTAGGGATACACACGAATAGGGTGAAACTAATTGAAAAAGAAAAAACAGGACTGTAAACACACAGTTCAGGCAAGCTACTTTCTCTTTGGTTTTTATTTGTTTTTTATTTTTGAGATGGAGTGTCGCTCTGGCACTCCAAGCTGGAGTGCAATGGCACTATCTCGGATCACTGTAACCTCCACCTCCTGGGTTCAAGGGATCCTCACGCCTCAGCTTCCCAAGTAGCTGGGATTACAAGTATGCACCACCATGCCCAGCTAATTTTTTTGTATTTTTTTTAGTAGAGGCTGGTTTTCACCATGTTGGCCAGGCTGGTCTGGAACTCCTGGCCTCAGGTGATGCACCTGCTTAGGCCTCCTAAAGTGCCAGGATTACAGGCGTGAATCACTCTGCCCAGCCAAGCTACTTTCTCTTCAGGTGAAGCAGGGTAGGGAGGAGTGTATTGCTTGGGCACGTACAATGTCATTGGTTGTCTGGTTCCTAAGTTAGCTAGGGCTGCAGCTGCTTGGTTGATTAATGTGCTTTATAATGTATTACATATAATATTTATATATACAAAATGCATCTTAAAAGTCATTTACATGACCAAAAAATCTTGATCTGAACATACTCCTTATGTTGTATGTGTATCACATATTTTACAAATGTATAACATCTTTGTGGTGGTTACCTATATGAACATACCATACAAAAATAAGCAAACTTGAGCAATCTATGGCATCCAGATTGAATTGTAGTGAAAAAATGAATGCCAGGTGTTTCTAGGTTATTCACTGGACTGTATTATCAAATGATGACACTATTTTTTTTTTTAAGCAGCAGGCTCATTTAACACATTTCTTGCCAGGTCAGTAGCACAGGGTGTAGTAAATTTGCCCTGCCAACCTCCTGCACACATGGAGTGACTTCCTTTATGTGACGCAATAAGTTCATTTTCATTGTTGTGTTTAAATTTTGTTTACATTCTGGTCTCTAATAATATTTAGTAAATTTACCTCGAAAGAACCAGAGCTTTGTTATTATATCCTTAGTCTGTTTTGCTAGAAATTACATTGTGATTTGACAGAGACCCTATAACTGTTTTGCATATATCGCCATGCAAAACACATGCATCTAATCACCATAAAGAACTAAACCCCAGTGACAAAAAAGGTGTCATTGTTTTCTCTCTTTAATTGACTGAATGTTTTTAGCATACTATGTTTTTCTTTTATGTTCTTGTCAGTGAGGTTGATTGCATTTGGGAGTCACTTACTAGCCTTTTACTAGTAGCCATCATATAACTTATCCATTAAGTCGAATCAGTCGGATCATGTCCATCATTGTTTTTTTTAATTTATTATGTTTAAATCAGTGATCTATTTATAATTTTAAGAATGATTGTTACCTAATTTGAAAAGAAGAGCATTTAAGGAAGAAGTACCCAAAGCTTAAAAAGAATCACCAAATTATACTGTATCATAATGTGGTGTGTTTGGCATTCAGATGATGGTGTACATTTTTCACAGTGTGACAAGTGCACATACTGAGAAGGTGTCACTGTGCTTTGCCTGGCATTTAGCTGACTGTGATGTGCATGTGTGTATACCGAATGCACACACCAGGAGCAGCTATGTGCATCACTAGTTAGGGGATTGGTGTCTTCAATTTTAGAATATAACTTTTGAATCCATGTTATTTTTAAATTTAGTTTTTAAATTAATCTATTTAAAATGTCATTCTAATCAAATGCAGAACCTATGAATCACCTCTGTGGAATATAGTCTGCTCTAGAAATGTTAAATAACAATGGGGTATTTGACATAATAGAACAGAGCTTTGTCTTCATGGAATAGGCATTCTATAAACATTTGCTTGTATATCTTAAATATTTTTATTAAGTATTTATACTTTAAATATTTTATGAATATTTTACTAAATGTATTTTCTTTAAGTAAATATTTCATTAAATATTTTATTTTTATAAATATATCTTATTTTATCTCATATCTAAAAACATCTTAAGTATTTTATATCTGTACATAGTCCTCAAGAACACATTAGTAGAAAATGCAAAGTTAGTAAGACCATGCCCTGTTGTTTATTTTTGCCTGCAAAATACTAAGTTAGTCTTTTTCTTGTTCACAGGCTAAAAGGTCAGATTCCTGAAATTAAACAGACTTTGGAAATTCTAAAATACATGCAGAAGAAAAAAGTAAGTGCATTTTTATTTGTAAATATGAACAAACTAGGATATGTCAGCAGAAACTCGTCTTCTTTGACTCTTTGGTCACTGATATTTGATCTGTGCTGTGGAATCCAGTCTGCCTTCTTAAGCACATACACTAATGTTATGATGTGATTCTGTAGCAAATGTGGCTTTGCAGCCTTCCCCCAAAAGTCAGGTTTAATTCTAGGGCCCACACTTGGATTATTTTGCTTATCTTTAGTACTTGTGAAACTTAAATGCAATTTGAAATTGTTTTAGGTGTACAAAGAAAATGTCTTATTCTGTGCTAGCAGCATCTAGGGTTTTTTCTTTGTTGTTGTCTTTCTCCCTAAGAATAAGGAGTTAGTCCAAGATTTATAGAACTGGGAAAAATCTTAGAGATCATCTGTTTCAGGTTCTCATTTCATAGTTGAGGAAATGCTTACGGAGAGGTTATACTTGACCAGTGTCTATGTAGTTAGTTACTGGCAGAACTGAATTTGAGAGTCTTCTAAGTCTTAATCCAGTATTCATTAAATAAAAGCAGGTTGTAAAGATTAAATCTCATAAGCATATTGTATTTAAAAGATTGTGTGTGCGCTTACAATTTTGCTTGACTGTTAGAATAACTATTTCTAGTACATTTTAATATGTGGTGAACTTTGTAAGACTTCAGCAACTGATTGATTGGGCATGAAGCACCAGTGAAATAATAGAAGAATGGCTAAATCTTATAATAACGCTTTCTCTGTATGTCAGGCACTCGATGGGGTGTGTGTGTACGTGTTACTCAGTGCTTATCACTGACTTCATAGGTGTAGGGACTGTTATAATCCTAATTTTACAGATGAAGAACCTGAGACACAAAAGTTAAGTGAGGTGCCAGATTTGTACAGCTAGTGAGTAGCTGAGCCAGAGTCCATACCCAGCCACCTGGGTCTAGCATTCATTTCTTCTACCACTACACTTAACCTGCATGATGGTACTGTTTTAAATGTCCTAGGTTCAACTGTGTGATCTCTCTTTTATAACCTTGATATCAAACTGACCTGTTTATGGTAGTGTCATTTTTTTTTGTTTTGAAGGAGTCTACCAACTCAATGGAGACCAGATTCTTACTGGCAGATAACTTGTATTGCAAAGCTTCAGTTCCTCCTACTGATAAAGTGTGTCTGTGGTTGGGGGTAAGTAAATGTTATAGCCACAGCTGATATATTTGTAAACCAGTGTGTTTTCTCCAGCAAGCACACTGGTTTTGCTAGTATTTGCTAGTATTTTAATAGTATTGCTCGAGATGTGAAAGTGTTCATCTCCTTTTGATTGTGGAAGGGACACAGGGGCAGAGTTCAAGTGGTTCATATTAGAAACTGACTAGAATCAGGAGTGCGATGAAGATCGCAGCAAAAACATACTGAAGTCTCTCCCAATCAAGATAAAACTGATCAAACAAACCTTGCTTCTCTTCCAATTAATGCTTTATCTCTCTTAAATATAATGGAGGAAGAGCAAGAGAAGTAAAATAGAAGGTACTGCTGAACTTTGGATAAATGCTTCTTCCCATAAGAGTTTAATAATTCTAGAAAGGTCCCTCTGAATTTAAGGGGAAAAAGTATTACAAAAAGCTTGAGGTTAGAGTTTATTTTTTAAAACCATATATTTCAGTTTTCAATGATTTCATTGAGCTTATCTGTGATTTACCTGTCTTGCTCTTCTCAGTCCTCTGACTATCCAGCTACCTGTCCATGGATCTTGTTACCTCAGGCGAGTTCTCATACAAAGTAGCAAGCCGAGTGTACTTCTACCATCTGTCCTACTGGGAGGATTTCCCCTAGCTGCTGTCCTGTAGAATCACTCCGGAGAGGCACTCTAGATTAGCCCAAGGAGGTTTGCTCAAAGTTTGTACAACGTTTACATTTCACTCTACAATCATAATTTCTACACTTAGTTCTGTATTGAAAGGAAGGATTCAGTGTTTATCACTAAGGCTTTTTAAAAAATAACTTTGAAGCATAGCAACTATACCTGAGTGTCTAAGGGTTGAATGATTTTTCTGTATTCAGTTTTTTTGTAGAAATTGCATGACTTTTTGATTCACAAATTCAAGTGCTACTTTATTTCAGGAAAGATAATTTCTGTTGTGTACTTGAATGTGACTTTTGCCCCATTTCTTTTATTATCTTTTGGGAATAATAAATATGCATATGTTGGATCTCCTTTATCTATTTTCAGTACCTATCATGTTCTCTGTTTTCAGTTATTTGATCTGTTTCATTTTGTGTGATTTCCTCTGGCTGCTTCCCCATGACTTTGTGTTTTCCCTTTTAGTTATTCTATTTTGTTGCTTTTACTCTGTCTTTCGTAACTGTTCTTCTGTTTCTCTTTCTCTTCATTTTCTTTGCTGAGCTCTTCTTGCTCTTTTCATGTTTTTCTTCTTTTATTCCTCTTGAATGCTTAAATCCTTATTTTATCACTCATAGACTGGCACTTCCCACTTCCCGCAATCTTCCCCATCTCAGTAAATGGCAGAATCTTTTGCCTGGTTGCTCAGAACAAAAATCTTTGAGTCTTCTTTGACTCTTCTCTATTTTATATCTCTCAACCAGTTCTTCAGCAAACCCCACTGGTTCCTTCTTCTGAATAGATTGAGAAACCAACTATCTCTCACTTCCTTACCGCTATTACCATGGTCCAGGCCACCTTTGTCTCTTGCCAGGACTGTGGGAATAATGTCTGTATTAGTTTTCTAGGGATGCCATAATAAAAGTACCACAAACTGGGTGGCTTTAACAACTGAAATGGATTGTCTCACAGTTCTGGAGGCCAGAAGTCTGTGATCAGCCCCAGAATCAGGGTCAATTCCTTCTGAGGGCTGTGAGGGAAAATCTGTTCTAGCCTTCTCTCTTAGCTTCGGTGTTCGCGGACCGTCTTTGGCATGTTGATGTGTAGAAGCATCACTGTGATCTGTGCCTTCATCTTCCCATGTGTGCATGCATGTGTCCAAATTTCTCTTTTTGAAAGACCCTATTTCCAAATAAAGTCACATGCTGAGCTATTGGGGGTTAGGAGTCCAACTTACTTTTTGTTGGGGAGACAGAATTCAATCCATAATACCTTACTTCCACATAAGGTCACATTCACTAGTATAAGGGGTTGAAACTTAAATGTATCTTTTTTGGCGACACTCTTTAACCTGTAATAATACCCTAATTCACTGTCTTGCTTCTGCCCTTGCTGGAATTCCCAAAGCCTTTCCAGCACAGTGGTCAGATTAATCCTTTGAAATCTCAATCAGGTCATTCCATTATTCTGCCCAAAATCTTTGAATGGTTTCTTATCATGTTCCAAGGAAAAGTCCAAGTTCTTTGAGTGGCTGACAAGTTCCTGCACATCCTGGTACTCTCTGTTACTTCTCTCTCTGTTTTTTTTTTTTTTTTTTTTTTTTTTTTTGAGACAGAGTCTCACTCTGTGACCCAGGCTGGAGTGCAGTGGTGTGATCTCAGCTCACTGCAACCTCTGTCTCCTGGGCTCAAGCAATTCTTGTGCCTCAGCTTCCTGAGCAGCTGGGATCACAGGCATGTGCCACCACGCCCAGCTAAATTTTTTGGTAGAGACGAGGTTTCGCCATTTTGGCTAGATTGATCTCGAACTCCTGGCCTCAGGTGATCTGCCCACCTTGGCCTCCCAAAGTGCTGGGATTACAGGTATGAGCCACCGTGTCCAGTCTCTGTTCTTCTCTTACCTAATGCCCTACTTCCTTGCTTGACCACACTTGGACTTCTTGCCGGACTTAGAGCATGCTGGGAATGGCTCTGCTTCAGAACCTTTATTCTAGCTCTTTCCTCTGCTTAAGCTGCCAGAGTAATGCTTTTAAAACATGTCGGATCATTCCACTTTGCTCAAGACCCCAGTGGTTTCCCTGTCACCAAGGGTGGAATACAGAGGTATCCTTTCCACAGGACGGCCCTACTCCCTCTCAGCACTCATTTGTGCTCATTCTTTTGCTCATTCTGCTGTAGCCATGGTGGCCCCCTAACTGTTCCTGGAACCTGCCAGTGTGGCCCCACATTTCTACTTCTGTGCTCTTCACACTCAATCCTTTGAGTTCTCAGTTCCAATTGTTAGCTCCCCCAGGGACCTGCTATGGCTTGTCTGTCAGCATTCCTTGGTTTCACCCTGTTTATCTTGTACTGTTTTCCTTCAAAGTACTTAGCACTCCCTGATATGTTATTGATTGGTGTATTTACCAGTTCCCTGACACATAATAAGTGCTCAGTAAAAAGTTTTCTTGGGTGAATGACATTTTTGTTGGTTTTTTATCAGAGTTCATACATGCTAATGGTTAAAAGAGCAAATAGGACAAAAAGTTTTACAATAGAAAGCAGCAGGCTACTCCTCCATCCCCAGATGTACCCACTTTTAATCATGTCTGTACATCTGTACGTACATAAATATTGGGGATTTTGTTACTTGTTTTTACAAAAATGGGATATATATTGTTCAGCACCTGACTTTTCACTTAATAGCACAGATGTCTTTATTTGTGAGTAGACACAGAGTTTGCCTTCTTGGTTTTGTTGGCTTACTATTCTGTGGTATGGCTATGTGATAATATTCCCAAGTCAAGGGGTGTTTAGATTGTTTTAAAGTTCTTGTAGAGTGAGCAGTGCTGTAGTAAATAATTTTGCACATCTAGACTTGTACACAAAGGCATATTTTTGTATGCTGCTTTGAAATGGAATTGTTGCGTCTAAGAGTATGCACATTTAACATGTTGATGAATACCATCAAATTGCTCTCCAGAAAAGACTACCAATTTTCATTTTCTCCAACAGTATATAAAAATACCCTTTTATTAACAGTCTCACCCACATATGTAGATTTTTGCTAGTTTTATAGGTGAAAATATTATCATCTTACAGGTTTTTGTATGATAAAAATGCTCATTTGTATTTCCTCTTCTGTTTGCCTTCCTGATTGTGTTGTTGCTCCATTTTTCTGTTGGATTCTTTATAGATAGATAGATAGATAGATTTATAGATAGATAGATAGATTTATAGATAGATAGATAGATAGATAGATAGATAGATAGATAGACAGACAGACAGACATTTAGGTCTTCTTTACATATTATGTATTTTGGATGCAGAGTCTTCTCTTAATATTGCTGATACTTTTTCTCATCTGTCACTTGTCTTTTGTGGTACCTCTTGGAAGTTTTAAATTTTAATGTAATCAACTTTATCAGATATTTATAATTTTATCTTAACAATATACTCCTTTCACCAAATCTGCAAACATTTTATTTTTCCTAATATTTATATACTTAAATTTTTTAGAAAACTTTTTTGTTAAGGATAACATGGAAAAAGATAAGTAACTCTTCAGGATAATGGGTGAGTGACTTCCAAAAAGAGGGCCTCCCAATGGCCAGTAAACATATGAAAAGTTGTCCCACTTCATTAGTAAACAGGGAAATGCAAATTAAAAGCACAATGTGATCTCACTGTGTACCCACTAAGGTAGGGTGATACTAAGTGATGGTAGGACATGGAATAGTGAAAACACTGATTTACTGTTGGTGAAGGTGTAAATGGACACAGCTGCTGGGGAAACTGGCAGTGTCTGTTAAAGCAGAAGATATGCATTGCCTACGCCATAGCAGTTCCATGCCTGTCTCCATCTCTTTCTGCCTCTTGCTATATATAAGAAATGTATAAATATTAACTAAGGGAAAGGTGTAAGAATGTTCATATCAACTCTGTAGTAACCAAAACCTGGAAACAACCCAAATGTTCATCACAGTCAAATGGATGACTAAATCATGATGTGTTCAGACCATGGAATACTATACAGTACAGGCGAGGAATGAACTTCTGCTACACACCAGCACTGCAAGGGTGATTTTCACAAACAAGGTTGAGTGAAAGAAACTGCATAGCAAATTACCACAAACTTAGAGGCTTAAAACAATATCCATTATCTCCTAGCTGTATAGGTCAGAAATCCAGATGGGCTTGGCTGGGTCCTCTGTTCAGGGTCCCACAAAGCCAGAATTAAATTGTCAACAGGGCTGTACTCCTTACTAGCAGCTCTGGGGGACAATTAGATTTCAGCCTTATTCACGTTGTTGGCAAAATCCGGTTTTCTGTGATTGAGGTCCCTGTTTCCTTGCTGCCTGTTGTCCAGGAGTCAGTCTCAGCTTCTAGAGGCCACTTGCAATCCTTGGCTTGTGGTCCTTTCTATTTTCAAAGCAGTGATATGACTAGTCTTTCTTACACTTCAGATCTTTCAAACTTCTCATTCTGCTTCCAGCCAGAAAAAGTTCTCTGCTCTTAAGTGCTCATATAACTAAATTAGGCCTACCTAGGCAGTCTGTATATTAAGTTCAACTCTGACAAATGATGTAAATATCTCATCAGAGTCACAGATTCCAGAGATTAGAATGGGACAGCTGTTATGGGAGCCATAATTCTTGCCTACTATAGAAGTCAGTCACAAAAGAGCGCATATACTGTGTCATTCTGTTTATGTAAAGTTGTAATGCAGGCAAAACTATGCTCTAAGGATAATGGTTACCTTTGGGGTGGGGGTGCTGGTGGTAACTGGAAGCGTTCACAAGGAAGCTTTGGGGTGTTGGTGATAACCTGTCCTTGATCTCGATGCTGGTTCCATGAATGTGTTAAGTTTGTGAAAATACATCAAACTATATATTTATGATATGAATACTTTTCTATATGTATATAATGTTAAATATAAACAAAAAAATCAGAAAACTGCATAAAGCAAAGTGTAAGTGAACGAATCTGTTATCAGTCAGGGTTCAACCAGAGAAATAGAACCAGTAGGATATAGCTAGCCTGCATAAACTTGTGTACAAAGGTGCAGGTTACTATGTGTGTACCTCATGAAATCATACTGTTACCTCCAATTCAAATTCAGGACAATAGAGTTTTCACTTTAGTTGTTCCTCTGTTTTTTTTGTTTTTTTGTTTTTTGTTTTTTTTTTTTAAACGGAGTCTTGTTCTGTCGCCCAGGCTGGAGCGCAGTGACACGATCTCAGCCTGCCAAGTGCTGGGATTACAGGCATGAGCCACCGCGCCCGGGCCCCCTGTTTCTTCTATATCAAGAATCCTGGTTTTCAGAAATACCAAGGGTGATAGAATTGAACTAGACAACATTACTATTCACACACAAAGCATTCTTAGAATAACACCACCCAACACTGTTACCACTGACAGTTTTGCTTATGTTCTTCCTGTCCTTACCCATTCTTTATAAGGTTGTTCCCATATTGTTGGAGCACAGAGCCATTATATACCGTTTGCTCTCTCTCGTGTCTTTCATTTATCTTTGTTCTTCGTGTAAATATTGAATGCACATCATAGTCTTTATGTTGATGTCCCCCCAGTCATTTTGATTGTATGTTACTCATTCGTCTGATAAGTAGATTGCCTTAAGATTTATGGGAATGATATTCCCTGAGTTATCTCATGTTGCTGACAACTTGTCTGTGGCCTTTGTACTTGAGATTCAGTTTTGCTGGATATAATATCTTAAACTCACATTTTATTTCCTTCAGCATCTTATACAGTGCTCCATTTTCTTTTATTGTAAAGCATCACTGTCAAAAAGTGTAATGGCAAACTGATTTCTTTCCGAGTGATGTGTTCTTTTTGCCTGGATGCTCAAAGACTTTTGGGTCAATTTCCCCAAGGTATACAGTGTACCCTTTCATTTCATTTTGTGTGTCATTTCACCCAGTGTGTGTGTGCATGTGTGTGTGTGTGTGTAGTATGTGCATGTGTCACATTTCAGGAACATTTTATTGAAATGAAGGATTTAGAAATTTTTGTGTCCCCTGCTTTGGTTTTTTTCTTTGTGGATTCTTATTATATTTATGTTCAGTCTTTGCTTATGTTGAATATTTTTGTCCTATCTGAACTTTAATACAGTTTTCTAATTATGGATTGGATTATTCAGTCAATAAGTATTTATTTGGCATTTACTTTGTGCCATATACTTTCATGTTGTCCTGTTTAATCCTTACAACAATCCTTTGAGTAATTTTAAGATTGCATTTGTGAGATGAGGAAAGTGGTTTAGCAAATGCCCAGTGGTCAGTCAGGTGATGGGGGAGTTCAAAGCTGTAAAAGGTATGGCTTCCCAATTCCAGGGTACATGCATCCCTGAATATTGGCAGTAACACTAGATCTTCAGAATGACAGACACATTACCTTGCCTTAATCCCTAATATCTGTCGGAAGTAGTAGGAAGGGACAAGTAAAAGCTAGCTGTCTTTCTTACCTTGTCAAATATAGATGATAAAAAATGTCTTTGAAAAATTTTAAATTAATACCGTATCTGAAGCTCAGAATTTATTTAAATTGATACAAACTTAACACTATTTAGTGTCACGATGGAGGTAGTAGAAAGATAGAATTTTGTATCTAAACATACTGGTTTCTTATCCTGATTCTCCCATTTTCTCACTAGCTATGCCAGCCAAGGCAACCTGAGCTTTCATTTCTTTAACTGTGAAGAAGACAACTTTGGCCTCAGCAGGGTTGAGGATTAAATGATACAATGTATGTAAATATATTCTTTAACCAAGGGATCAGCAAACTTTCTGTAAAAGGTCAAATAGTAAATATTTTTGGTTTTGTAGATCACATGGTTTCTGTCTCAACCACTCAGTTTTGCCACTGTGGTATGAAAGCCTGAGTAGAGAATAGCTGGGCTCCAGTGAAACTTAACTTGCAACAAAAGGCAGCAGGCTAGATTTGACCTGAGGGCTGTAGTTTGCCCACACTTACTCTAACCTATAAAGCTCTGTGTAAATATTGAGTAATTGTCATGACTTTCTCTCTTCAGGCTAATGTAATGCTTGAATATGATATTGATGAAGCTCAGGCATTGTTGGAAAAGAATTTATCGACTGCCACAAAGAATCTTGATTCCCTTGAGGAAGACCTTGACTTTCTTCGAGATCAATTTACTACCACAGAAGTCAGTATCCTTTCTTAAAACAAAAAGCAAGGGAAAAAAAGGAGAAAGATTTTTTTAAAAAAACATTCTTTCGTGGGCAGAGGGAGAGCATTAGGAAAAATAGCTGATGCATGCTGGGCTTAATACCTAGGTGATGGGTTGATAGGTGCAGCAAACCACACAGCACACGTTTACCTTTGTAACAAACCTGCACATCCTGCACATGTACCCTAGAACTAAAAAAAATTAGAATGCAAAAAACCTCCCACATTCTTTCTTACATTGCTTTAGTGGGAAGAATTTCCTTATTAGGCTAACATAAGGTTATAGATTTTATAAGATAATAAATAAGATATTTGGAACTAGTACTTAAATAAGTTTGTAGATAGATTAGTGACTTTGAAATGTGATGTGGAAACAGCAAATTCACATAGGTGAATGAGTATTTTTCTTCCAAATATTTTCCCAAGACAACTTTGTAACTGGTTAAGTAGTTTAATTTTACAAGCATTTGTTGAGGGTCTCCTATGTTCCTGCAACTGTGTTAAGCCATATGGGGCATGAAAATCAATTTTAGAAAAGAGTGGCAGTGTCTTTCTCTGTTTGTTAGAATCGTACATGTAAAACAGCTGAATGATAATTCATAGCAAACTATAAGTAAGTTAACATATGCAACACCAAGGCAATTTAAACTTTGGGAAAGATAGATGTAGGCTGGAGTTAGTTCAAAGAAGGCTTTGTTGAGAAGATAAAAGTTAGGCTGCTTTTTTAAAGGCAGCGTAGGATTTAAAGATCAGCAGAGAGAAGAGATGGGAGTGGGGTATTCTGGTCAAGAGGGAAGGCAAGCTCTTTGCCTTTCTTCTCTGGCCTGTCTTTTCCTCCTACTTCCTGTCACAGTCACCCAAGACAAAATCACGGGAGTCACCTTTCACACTTCTCTCTTCTTCGCTACCAATAACAAATCGATCACCAGATTCACATCAAATTTCCCTCATAAATCTCTCTGACCATTACTGTTCTCGTTCTGGGACTCCAAAACCTGCACTCAGTAGCTTTTTAGGTTCCTTTCATTCCATCTGTCCTGCCCACTATCTCTAGTATGAATTTACTAAGTCACTCATTTTTATTCCTCTGGTTACAATATTTCAACAGTTCCTTGTTACTTACAAGATATACATATAGGCACTCTTGTGAAGTGACCCCAGCCTGTCTCACCTCATGCCACTGACCTCCTCTTGACTTTCCCCAGTGCATTCCAGGTTCCAGATAACTCCAATCAGTTATTGTACACACTCCCCAAATGTGCCACACCCTTTGTATTTCTACCCTTTGTTCCTCCTAACTGGAATGGCTTTCACATATTTACAGGAGGTGCTCTTTTTTTACCCTTTTACTCTAAATATCTCAGTTCAAGCATCAGAGCATTCCTGAACATTTTCTGATCCTCAGAGTGTTTCTTGTGTGCTTGCTTAACACATACTGCTTAGTTTTTCCTTGCCAAACCATGAGCTCTTCAAATGTAGGAGCTGCACTTTCTCTTCTTTTCCAGTGTGCAGCATGTGGCAGGTGTTCATGGTTGGCTGAGGGAAGGCAGGCCTGTTGGGGCCTAGTGCACTAATCATCATCATCTGACGGGTAGTGTGGAAACTTCATCCAGCTGTGAGATGATGAGGGTCTAGGACGGTGGTGCTTGTGGAAAGGAAAAGATATTAAACGTTAGAGAAAAAACAGGATCCAGTGACTTAGATGGGTACAGGAGCCAAAAGAGAGGAAATCCTCTCAGATGAGTCCTACAAGTTTAGTTAAATGCCATTTGTTATTGTTAGTACTGCAAAAGGTAGGAAAGGAAGGTGTACAGACAAGTGAGGGAGCTAGGGCGAACAGTCTCTGTCATATTGACTATTCTACTGGAGTCTAAGCTCCATGAGGGAAAGGACTTCACCTGTCTTATTCAGGGCTTTGTACAGCGCCTAGTCAGAAACACAGTAGATGCTTAACAAACTTATTAAGCCAAAGGGAGGGTAAGAGATAAAATTGTTGATAATTGTACTAATACAAATATTACATGGCAGGATATAGGTTGAGCAATCTTTGAAATTTCTTGGATGAGGGACTGTCTTTAAAACTATTGAGAGTGTCTAGTACATATTTGTTAAATATATCATAGTTGACAGTTGACTAATACCATAGTAAACAGTTGGTTAACAGTTGTTGATTTGAGTCCTTAGTTTTGGTAGAGTTTAATTACAGTATTTTCCTAGCAATTGACGTTATAGCAGGATGTCTTAACAATACTATTTGTTACCAGCATTTGTGTATGTGTGATTTCTGTTTCTTTGATTCATTGTGCAAGTGGAGTGAATAGTTAGTCATTGCATGCATTATCTTTAGAACTGCATTTGCATTTTCTTTGACAATTCTTGCAGATATGGCCAGGGTTTATAATTGGGATGTAAAAAGAAGAAACAAGGATGATTCTACCAAGAATAAAGCATAATGCTGGCAATTAAAAATGTGGTTCAGTTTTGCAAACATGTTATCTTAAATACCCCTTTATCCTTACAGGTTGACATAACTTTGAATGTTTTAACAGCAAGAATTTTAAGAAAAGATAAACACCATTTTATTTATTTATAAAAACAAAATTAGTTTCAAATATTTTTGACATTGTGGTTTTTTTTTTTTTTTTTTTTTCACATTTCTCAGCAAAGCTAATGGTATTTTAATCATTATTTTTGCCTGTTATAAGAAAACTCTTAGCTGAAATGGCCGAAAACTGTGAGACATGCTATGGAAGCTGAATGTCGGACACTAGCACAGTTTGCTATTTCCCTTTCTAATTGGCTTATGTTACTCTCACTTGATAGTTAAACCGTTTTAGATGTAGAGAAGACAGACAGTTTGAATATTTGTAAACTTGTTTTTCTTTGGTGTGTTTAGGACTTAGTGGTCCTCTGTTGCTGTTGTCTTCTGTAAGTGGGGTTTCATGACTCACTGCTTAACAAATAACTATCTACTCTGATATTCTGGACATTTCAGGAAATGGTAATTTGCCTTGTTACACAGTAAGGGGGCTATTAAGACAACATTTTTTCTAACCTCAGATAAGTGCAGTGTCTTTGCAATGCCAACATAAGGGAGATTTGGCCAACGTGAAATAAAATTACTCATTCAAAACTCTTCCTAAGGTGATTTTGTAGTTCTTAACAGTTCTCCAAAGCATCTTAAACAGGAATATTAAGATAAATGTAAATCTGCAATGGCTGAAAAGAGTTGTGAGCTTTTTTATTCATGATAAAACCTTATATGAATAGTAAAAAAAAAAAAAAATCCCTGTGGAAAGCTCCTAGTACATTGGTCAGTGCTGGGTGATATAGATTCTGATAAAAACATAAATGTATTAGTTCATCTCCGTGTAGTAAAAAGTATACTTATACAATGTTTTGTACTTGTATTTCATGATATTAAAACAGTGATGCTAAAACTATGGCAGAGCACTTTTTTCATGTTACTCTTTGTCTAACTATGTTTGGGCTGCTATAACAGAATACCACAGACTGGGGAGCTTATAAACAGCAGAAATTTATCTCTCCCAGTTCTGGAGGCTGGGTAGTCAAAGATCAAGGTGCTGGCAGATTTGGTATCTGGTAAGGGCTGTGTCCTGGTTCATAAATGGCACCTTTTCACTATGCCCTCACGTGGCAGAAGAGGCAAGGAGCTCCCTTGGGCCTCTTTAATATGGCACTAATCTCATCGTGATGAGACTCACCTCCCAAAGGCCCCAGCTCCTAATACCATCACCTAGGGGGTTAAGATTTTAACATAACAATTTTGGGGTGACACGGAGATTCAGACAATACACCTTTTTAAAGTTATCATGGGTCTTTTCACATTTTTGTAAAGTTTACTTGTACATATACTAGCATGTTCCAATAACTTCTTATATTTCTAGAAACAACATAAAATCCCTTTGGAAGGAGTACAGATCTGCAAACAATTGAGAAGTTCATTGAAAATATAACAAAAGTTCCTTGATTGAATTTTTCTTTCATAATTTTAAATTCTCGTATTTTAGAATTTGAGGTTTGTAAGCATCTTGAGATATTGTATGTGCTCATTTCCCCCAAACTTTATTATGGTAAGTATATATTGGTATGAAATGTTCCTGTTAATATTAGAACAGGAATGGTTTGCTCTGAAGATCTTCATTTTGTCTTTGAAAGTATGAATATAGATTTTTAGGTAATTACAAGGACTATGAAGAAACAAAACTCTTTTGAGATATGAATTACAGGCCAAAAATTAAGGTAATTATTTAACAGGTATTTAAAAACACCCATTATGTGTCAGGAACTGTGTTAGGCTCTGTTAATTAAATGAAAGATATTTAAATCTTACCTCTGCCAGATAATTTCTGTTAGAGTGGTTTACATTTTCAGAATAACATAACCATCCTGATTTGACATATTTTGAAGTTTAATATTAGCGTACTAGGAGAGGATATGGGCAAAAGATTGACTACAGAACTTGATGCTGAGAAATGTGTTGGAAATGCAACTTAAATTGAACTGTTTTTCATTATAAAATGGATGTTCATTTAAGAAAATTTAGAAAACTGGAAAAAAAGATGTTCTATTTGCAGTCCCCCCTTGACATTTCTATGTATTCTGTTTCTTTTTATGTGCATAGGTTTTTTGAAAACATAGCTGAAATGATTTTGTCTTTATTTAATCCTACTTTCTTAGCATGAAATTTGTGGGTTGTTTTTGAAACTTTTTCTCTATTGTAAGTAAAGAACTGAGCAGTTTATGTTTACATAAGACTTCTTCCTATATTTAAGGTTTTTCCTGAGACTAGATTACCAATGGACTTATGGAGTCAATGATCATAGCATTTCATTACCTGGGGTTAACTGAAAGTACTGTTTAGTTAGATAGAACTTGTTTGACATAGAGGCTGTGAGGCTGATGAGTTTTCGAACGGGTATGTTGAGAATTGAATGAAGCATTATTAACTAAGACCAACAGGCAAAAACTTAAGAAGTTGTTTTTGTTCTCACTTTAAAAGCCCAGAATCATAGGTGTTTGTTTGCAGGTTTTACAATTTAAAACACACAAGCCAAATTTGTGTTTTCTTTGTTCCAGCTGTTATTAATGTAACATTTTTCTAAATTCATGTTTTTCCCATACTTCAATTGTGCTTTCCTTCATCCCCTGCTCCCACTACCCATCCTCTTCCATATAAAGACACTGACATCTGTAGGGAGAAGCACCTTATTCAAGGCCATACAGCGGCTATGTGCACAGTCAGAATGAGAGCCACATTTCCTTGCTTCTGGGAAAATTTCCCCCTCTATACCATGATGCCTTGCTCCTTTACTTAGTGATAGCTAAGTTTGGGGAAAATGTTAAGTTCCATTTTTTAATGAATGAACAATCTGCCTTTCTCTGTATATTTGCTATTCTCAGCCTTAAACTTCAGTGATGTCTTTAAAGATCTTAAACCATTTTTTAAAGGTTTGCCTTCATTGGTTCTAATCCCATACTCTTGTGATAGTCATGGCTGCCCTAGCACTCAGGAGTGTCTTAAGAGGCAACCCCATCCCACATTAGCACCAAATTGTCATAGCCATGACATAGAGCTGGTGTTGGGTTCAACTACACAAACTCCCATGACATGGAAGGGCCTCCTCTGTTACCAGTTTGCTCTGAAGGACATTGGGCAGGCAAGACAGCATGCCAGAGGATGGCTTTAGGCAGAGTTCTATGGGAATTATCTTGGCAGTCCCCACAGACTGCACAAAAGGACATAGGAGTCACCTTGACTTTAGAAGCCATAAGGGACCACCCTCTTTTTAACAGTTCCCTGTGCATATAGCATCCTTGGGTTCTGGCTAGGGACAAGGCCCAGGAAGAAGTTGTACACTGCACTCTTGGAGCCCAAGCTGTGACTCCTAGCAGGTGTTTACATTCATTTGCAGCCTTCCTAGCTTGGACAGAGGATGCTTCGCTGAGCGTTTTACCAGAAGCAGTCTCTTGTCACACAGCTGGTGGTCTACCTTCATCAGGTTTCCAGGGGAACCAAGCTAGAAAGCTATCCAACGTCAGTGCCAAATCTCAGAGGAGAAAGGGATTTGAAACACCTCAGTCATAACCTGTTGAATCTTGCATAATCATGGCCCAGTTTTTGTCATTGGCCTGCTTCCCTTTTCAGTTCCTTTTGTAAGGCCTCTTAGCTAATAGCTGCGGAAAATGTAGTAATACTGTCTTTAGTAAATTTTAAGGGTCAGATGGAAACATTTCTGTCTGGGTTAGGTGAAAGACAGCCAGGCGGTCCAAGTAGTTAATCTCCAAAGTTCCTTAATAAATGGATCTGAAAACGTTTTTCTCAACTCAAAACCAAGTGATGTTATAAATTTAGTGAACCTATGAAGTTAATGCAGAGTGCAAGCTTTTAAGGCTTGTGGCCCAAACTAGGCAATAACTAAAATTTTCATTTTCACACTTTTTATTTTGAAATTTTGTAACTATGACCAGTGTCATCGTTAGGCCTGCTAATTAACCATATTTCCTATATATTAATACTCTTTTCTGTACTCAGGGAGAACTGCTTGTATGACCAGTTGTGAGAAGGTACCAGTTTGAGATTGGAAGTGTCCAAGGATGGAGAAATTGATTCACGTATTATGTGCACAGAGTTACTTTTCTTGTTTGGTTAGGAGAAGATGGCCCAGGATCTCATCTGCACATGAAAAATCATGGATTGTGTTCTGAAGTTTAACTAGAGGATATACTTGTATTTGTGTTCCTCTCTTGTCTGATGTCAGATTTAGGTGTAGCCATGTCAAAAAGGATAGACCTGGTGTGCATGGTATTTTTGAGCAGTTTCTTTATAAAGGATCATGCTTCTTGATTATGGTTTTCAAATAATTTTATGTGTTAGTTGATTGTGTGACAACTCTGTTTGCCTTCCGTGGATATTTGATATACAGGTAGGCAATGACCAAATAGGATTTTTTTTCCAGATTTTCCAAGTACACCCATCTTAGACTGAATCAGTTTATTTTCCCTAGACCAAAGCTGTGGATTCTAGAGTAAAAGTAAAAAATTTAAAAGTAAAAGGTCAGTGGATAACAATCTCTTGCATTTGTCTATTTTTGCTTGTATTATCTGTGCTTTTAGAGTCACATCCCCAAAAATTGTTGCCCAGATGAATGTTATCAAGGTTTTCCCCTATGTTTTCTTCCAGTAGTTTTTACAGGTTCAGGCCTTACGATTAAGTCTAATCCATTTTGAGTTGATTATCATATGTGGAATGAGATAGGAGTCTAGTATCATTCTTCTGTATGTGAATATCCAGTTCCCCGAGCATCATTAATTGAAGAACGTTCCCTTTCCCCATTTTGTGTTCTTGGCACCTTTGTTGAAAATGAGTTAGCTGTAATGTGTAGATTTACTTCCGGGCTCTCTATTCTGTTCCATTGGTCTACATGTCTGTTTTTATACCAGTACCATGCTGTTTTGATTACTATAGCTTTGTAGTTGATTTTGAAATCAGAGAGTGTGATTTTATGAGTTTTAGGATTGTTTTCTATTTCTGTGCAAAATGTCATTGGAATTTTGAGAGGGATTGTATTGATTCTATGGATTGCTTTGGGAAGTATGAACAGTTTGACAGTTTTAATTATTCAGTCCATGCACATGGGGTATCTATCCATTTATTTGTGTCTTCTTCAATTTCTTTCATTGGTATTTTACAGTTTTCAGTGTATAGACTTTTACCTTCTTGGTTCAATTTATTTCCAAGTACTTTTTGGCTATTGTAGATGTGATTGTTTTCTTGATATCTTTTTCACATAGTTCATTGTTAGCATATAGAAGTAGTACTGATTTTGTATGTTGATTTTGTATCCTGCAACTTTCCTGAGCTTATTTATTAGTTCTAACAGTTTTTGGTGGGATCTTTACAGTTTCAATATGTAAGATCATGTCATCTGTAAACAGAGACAGTTTAACTTCTTCCTTTCTGATTTGGATGCCTTTTATTTGTTTTACTTTACTAATTGCTTTATCTAGCACTTCTGCCACAATGTTGAATGGAAGTGGGGTGAATGGGCATCCTTGTCTTGTTCCTGATCTTAGAGGAAAAGCTTTCAGCTTTTCACTTGAACATAATGTTAGCTGTGGGCTTATTGAATATGGCCTCTATTGTGTTGAGATGCATTCCATCTTAATTTGTTGAGAATTTTAATGATGAAAGGATGTTGAATTTTGTCAGATGCCTTTTCCGCATTCATTGAGATGATCATAGGGTTTTGTCCTTCATTCTGTGAATGTGGTATATCATATTTGTTGATGTGCATATGTTAAACCATCCTTGTCATCCCAGAGATAACCTCACTTGATAATGGTGTCAGTTTGCTAGTATTTTCTTGAGAAGGGTAATGCTGGCCTCATACAGTGAGTGTGGAAATATACTCTTCAGTATTTTTGGAAGAGTTTGAGACGGATTGGTTTTAGTTCTTTAAATGTTTGGTAGAATTCAGCCCATGAAATCATAAGGTCTGGAGCTTTCCTTTGATGGGAGACTTTGTTTTTTTAACTTGATGTGATCCTATTTGTCCATTTTTGCTTTGGTTGCCTGTACTTTTGGGGTATTGCTCAAGAAATTTGACTGCATTGTAGGTGTGTGGGTTTGTTTCTGGGTTCTCTATTCTACTCCCAATTATTGGTGTATGTGTCTGTTTTTTTATGGCAGTGCCATGCTGTTTGGCTACTATAGCTCTGTAATATAATTTGAAGTCAGATAATGTTATTTTTCTAGGTTTGTTCTTTTTAGTTAGGATAGCTTTGGCTATTCTGGGTCTTTTGTGGTTCCATATAAATTTTAGGATTATTTTTTCTATTTCTATGAAGAATGTCATTGGTTTTTTTCTTTTTGATTTGAGTTCCTCATAGATTCTGGATATTAGTCTTGTTGGATGCATAATTCACTAATATTTTCTCTCATTCTGTAGGTTGTCTGTTTACTCTGTTGATTATTTCTTCTATGCAGATACTTTTTACTTAAGCTGCATTTGTCTATTTTTGTTTTTGCTGCATTTGATTTTGAAGTCTTAGTGATAAATTCTTTGCCTAGGCCAATGTCCAGAAGAGTTTTTCCTAGGTTTTCTTTGAGGATTTTTATAGTTTCAGGTCTTACATTTAAGTCTTTAATCTATCTTGAGTTAATTTTTGTTTATGGTAAGAGAGAGGGCTTCATTTTCATTCTTCTGCATATGGTTAGCCATTTTCCATAGCACTTGTTGAAGATCAACTGGTTGTAGGCATGTGGCTTTATTTCTGGGTTCTCTATTCTGTTTTACTGATCTATGTGTCTATTTTTGTACCAGTAGCATGCTCGTTTGGTTACTGTAGCCTTGTATAACTTGAAGTCAGGTAATGTGATGCCTCCAACTTTGTTCTTTTGCTTAGGATTGCTTTGGCTATTTAGGCTCTTTTTTGGTTGTATATGAATTTTAGGAGTCTTTCCTAATTCTGTGAAAAATGATGTTGGTAGTTTGATAAGAATTGCATTGAAACTGTGAATTGCTTTGGGCAGTATCGTCATTTTAATGATATTTATCCTGATCCATGAGCATGGGATGTTTTTTCATTTGTTTGTGTCTTCTCTGATTTCTTTCATCAGTGTTTTGTAGTTTCCTTGTAGAGATCGTTCACTTCCTTGCTTAAATGTATTCCTAGGTATTTAAATTTTCATTGGTGTTAGATTTTTAACCAATTTTCAACTTTACTGTAGCTATTGGTTGCAATACCAGAGTAAAATGGCTGTGCTGCCTTTTTTTTTATTTCGAGTCACACTGAGACACTGATACCAGTGATGCATTAAACAGTGTGGTGCACAGGCATCACCAGTATGCAATATATTTATGTAACAAACCTGCACGTGTACCCTCTGAACCTTTAAAAATAAAAATAAAAAGTGGACTGCAGTTGCCTTTTTCTTCTCCACTTGGTCCTCAGCCACCAGATCCCAAACTGATTCTGGGAGAAATCCAGGTAATTAGCAACTAGAGGGAAATCTGATTACTCATACTAATGACCAAGGAAAGGGTCATTACTCTGGTTATTTGAGAGATGACCATGGTCTAGGACTTTCTCTTTTAACTTTTCTGGCTAGAGTTTGTGCAGGTCAGATGTTGGGGGAAGAAGGTCCAGAGAAAATAAATTTTATCCTAGGGAAGGAGTGGGCAAGTCCCAAAACAAAGATGACTCTGGAAGACAAAAGGCAAGCAGAGATGGGAGTCTGGCCCTGAAAATAGGTAGAGGCAGGAAAGCTGGAAACTAAGGACTGAGCCCCTTCCCTTCTTCTCTGGTCCCTACCACACCCGCCTCCTTATATATCCAATGGCACATCTCTCTACCCCAGCCCCTAACCTCCACCTGTCCCATTTCTCCTTGGTGAAAAGTTAGTTACATCAGGAATTTTTGAAAGTAGATGGGGCCCAAATTAGTTCTGGGAGAAATCCAGTAACCGTAGGGAAAACGGATTACTGATACTAATGACCAAGGAAAGGATCATTTAAAAAGCTGATAATAAGAATACACCTTCAAAAGTTTTTTTTTTTTTTAAGGGGGAGGAATATGATCAGAGTACTGGGCAGCTCAAACTTTTCATGCATGACTACATATGTGATGAGACAAAATTATTCAGATTATTACTGAATAATGGCAAATAGATACCAGTATTTTAGTACTTAAAAGTGGCAGGCTGTACTGAATTACTGAACACTGCTTATGGCAGTTATCAACCATATTAAATATTATAAACATGATTTAATATGACTTTTGTTAACCTGCCCACTTCAGGGAAGTCTCCTTCCAACCCCAGAAAATAAATATTTCTACAGAATTACAATTAGTATATGTGAAGTATTTCAGAGCAATATACATTTTAAAAAATATTTTCAAAACTTCAGATGAGATGGCAATTGGATATTTTGGAAAATCAAGCAATCTTTGGGTCTTCTATTAAAGTGTAGAGCTTGCCAGCTTTCATTCTGTTGTGGGTTCCAAAGTGCCAGGTCACCTGAGAATTTGTGGTAGAAGTTCAAGTTGCTGTTTTCTTAAGGTAATTTTTCTTTTTCCTTTCATATATTTATTTGCATTGGTAAAGGCTACCGTTTATGACAAAGATGAAATCTTCGTGAACATGTATCTGGTGAATAACATTATGTGAAAATGTATAAAGTGTTAGAAATGCAAGGAAAATGGACAGAAATATTAATAGGAGTCCTAATATATTAATCGCAGTCATTTACAGGTTAATTAGGCAAGACTGCTAGTAATGCTAATTTAATAAATGTTGGCACCTACAAACCCAGTTCTCAAAAATCATTTACAAAAAGTGAGCACATATTAAGCTAATAAAAAAGGCCAAATTTCCAAAAGTGCAAATCATCTGGGCCACATTTTCTGACTATAATGCAGATAAAATTGGAATGAATAATAGTTTAAATGAGAAAAATATGAAACATTTCATTTGCTATACTGACTTAGCTGAGTCACTGTCTTGGTTCAGACCAACTGTGCCAATTCCCAGGCAGCTTAATGTAACTAAAAAAGGTCACCACTGCAAGTCGCAAGAGGGCAGTGATGCTGTGCAGTGATCCATTCATTCCCTTACTCTACAAGATAGTTTCATACCCTCTCTCCTGGTCTCAAACCCTGACACTCCCTCTCTGGTTGTTGCTCACAGCTGATGTTCCTGCTTTCTAGCTGGCCAAGAAGACTGAAGCAACCAGAGGACTCTTCATGCACTCCACCCCACATCTACCCACCATCTGCCCATATTCATAAACCTTTGCTTCATCCTCATCTCAGCCCCCAGTCTTGCCCTAACCAAAGCATTATAAACATTTCCAGGGCAATGTATGGTGTATTTTTAACATTGCCTGGCGCAGCCTCCAGTTAGAGGAGCTCTGGCTTGGTAGTGCACATGTTGTTTCCTAAGAACCAATGACTTTTTCTGTTGAGTGCTCTGGCCACAAAATTGTATTGATTTTAAGTGATACACCCCAAACCTATTTTTCCCTTAGGCCTTGTTACTGTTAGTATATTAGTTTGCTAGAGCTGCTGTTACGAAGTATGATAAACAATAAACAGAAATTTATCACCTCATAGTTCTGGAGAATTGAAGTTTGAGGTCAAGTGTTCGCAGAGCCCTGCTCCCTCTGAAGGCTCTATGGAAAGATTTGTTCCAAGCCTCTCTCCTAACTTCTGGTAGTTCTTGGCTTGTGGTAGCAGAACTCCAATTTTCACCTGGTGTTTTTCCTGTGCGCACATTTCCCCTTTTTATAAAGACACCAGTCATTGGATTGGGGCCCACCTTACTCCAGTATGACCTCATTTTAACTAATGACATCTACAATTTGACTGCCCCACACCCCCACAATAGGATCACATTTACAGGTACTGAGGGCAAGGACTTTGACATCTTTGGGGGACACAATTCAACTTATGCAGATAAAATTGGAATGAATAATAGTTTAAATGAGAAAAATTGAAGCATTTCAAAATTAAGCACTATGTTAAAGAACTTTTAGGTCAGAATAAAAGTATAATTACAAAATTATTTAGAATTTGTAATTCTAAATAATTGAATTCATTCTTTGTACATGTTGAATTTTTATAATTCAACATATAATTCAAGAATACAAATAAGGTAATTCAAAATTACTTAGCTGCTGTGCAATTTTGCAGAATTTTAAAGTTTTAGGAGCACATGCATTGCATTATAGTACACAGTGGAACACTCTGTACTTTACTTTTTGTTTGCATTAATAAAGTGTCCCTGCAATCTTAAAGAGAAGAAAGGTTCTCCCATGAACTTGTCTCTCCTGAATCCTCAGTCTTTCTCCACTGAATCTTTCTTATCTTAAAAACAAAAAACAAACAACAACAACAAAACTCTCTTGGCCTGACATCCCCTCAAGCTGTCATCCTTACTTGTCTTCTTCACAGAAAATTCCTTGGAAGTATTCTGTACTCACTTTCCTTTTTTTCCTTCCTGTTCTAACCAGGGTTTTCTATGCTATACTCCACAGAAACTGCTCTTGTCAGGGTCTCCAGACATGCACATTGTGAGATCCAATGGTCAGTCTTCATCTTCATCTTATTAGATCTATCAGCAGCATTTGACACAGTTGATTGTTCTCTCCTTTTAACTCTGCCTCCTTGGTTTCTAGTATATTGCCTGGTTTTCCTCCCACCTCCCCGCCTGCTCCTTCTCAGTTTCATGTAGGAGTTCTATCTTCTATGACCTCTAAATTTTAGTGTTCCCAAAGGTTTACTCCTCAGACCTCTTTTCTGTGTATTTGAGGAACTCATCCGATCTCATGTAAATGATTGTCCTCCCTGCACTGATAATGCCCAGATTTTTATCTCCAGCTTGGACCTCTAAACCTCAGAATTTTAGACTCTCATTTCCTACTGCTTACTTGACATCTCCATATGTGAAACTTAATAGGCATCTCAAACTGAATGTGTTGAAAACTAAACTGATTCTTCCTCCTTCCTCCCCTCACCTCAAATCCCACCCATGCTCTTATACGTCATATTCAGTTCATCAGCAATTCCTGACTAAATTCATGGTGTATCCAAAATTTGACCACCTCTCATCACCTCTTCAGCTACCATCCTGGTCCAAGTCACCAACATCTCTCATGTGGATCACTGCAACAGCCTCCTGATTTGGCCTGCTTCCACAGTCGCTCCTCTTCAGTCTCTACAAGAAGCCAGAGGAATTCTGATATTGTAAGTCAGATCAAGTGTATCTTTGCTTAAAACCTTTCAGTGACTTCTGTCTTACTCAGAGCAAAGCCAGAGTCCTTACAATGATGTACAAGCCCTACCTGATCTGGGTCCCACACCCCCTCTCTAAATTAATCTACATGACTCAGCCCCCTGCCCCCACTCTCTCTCTCTCTTCATTTACCCCCCTTTCATTCTTCCCTGGCTCATTCTGCTCTAGCACACCAGTTCCTTTGCTGTTTTTGAAACATACTTGTTTTGCTCCTGCCACAGGACTTTTCTACTTGTTACTCTCTTTTCCTGGAATGTACAGATATCTACACGGTTTACGCCTTAACACTTTCAGGTCTTCACTGAAATATAACTTCAAATATGAGCTTCATTACTACCCCCCTCCCTCACACAAATGCATATCATTATCCTTCTTCCTTGCTTTGTTTTCCCTTTAGTGCTTAACTCTAGGGTAATTGTATGCCATGGGACAGTCTGGTTTATTTGTGTTGTTCACAACTATTAATTATTTTTAGCTCCTCTTTGTACTTTCAGTAGAAGCCCAGCTTGGATGATAAACTATGTGGTTAGTCTCCTCATCACTATTTTACATGGTATATATTTATATTACTCATTGTCTGTGTCCCTACCCTAGAACTTGAAGTTGTATAAGGGCAGAAATTTTTGTTCTAATCTTCACCTATCCCTAGTATCTACAGCAGTGCTTTGCATACAGTGAGGATTCATATATTGCATGCATCTTATTAGTATGCTTATTACTAATAAAGCATACTAATTTGAAACATTGTTTAAAAATCTGTTCTTTTTTTTTTCTTTGGAGACAGAGTCTTCCTCTGTCACCTAGGCTGGTGCAATTTTGGCCCACTGCAACCTCCATCTCCTGGGTTTAAGTGATCCTCCTGCCTCAGCCTACCAAGTAGCTGGGACCATAGGCACATGCCACCATGCCCAGCTAATTTTTGTATGTTTTGTGGAGATAGGGGTTTCATCATATTGCTCAGGCTGGTCTTGAACTCCTGAGCTCAAGCAATCTGTCCACCTCAGCCTTGTAAAGTGCTAGGATTATAGGTGTGAACCACCACCCCCAGCAAAATCTGTTCCTTCATGATAAAATATGCTCAGATGTTTAAAAATAAGTCTGACCTCTTTAAGAAGAGTTTATGAGGACAGATGTCTTCGAAAGTGCTATTGGTGTGAAAAAAACATATTTGTGAAATTGCTGTTGGAAACTAGTGGAGATTTAAAGTGCAGAAGTTCAATAATTGGTCTGAGATGTGATGCTTCATTGATACTACATTATGTCCCAAGGAAAAGGTGAGACTTCTTAAAAATCAAAATTAATTATTTCCATTGTGGTTTGTCAGTGCCTCTTTGAAATCAGATGTATTTTCAGGTTTCAGCTCTATTACTTCCCCAATTGAGAGTAAGATTCTACCTTCAAGGAACTTGTGTTTTTGTAAGAAAATCAGATGTATAGTAGATGCGATTGTAAAAAAATGTGATATTTGCTTTAACAGAGAAATATGTGTTTATATCTCCACAAAGCAGAGACCTTTTAATGTTACTTAAATCAGGTGGATAAATTTTCTAAGAAGGTGGTGCTTGAATTGAGTATTATAGTTTGAATAGCAATTTGCTTAAAATGTTAGAAAGGGAAAAGCATTTGATGGCATAGGGAGTGCTATATATATATTAATATAGCTGTGAAAGAAAATTGCATTTTTAGTGAATGGCAAGAAGTATACCTGTCTCTTCTATGGCCTTCCTATTAATACTCATCATGTACTGTGATTGGGTTGTTTATCTTTGTATTATTGAGTTTTGAGAGTTCTTCAGATAATCTAGACATATAAGTCTTTTATCAGATATTGCAGATTCTTCCTCCAGGTCAGTGACTTGACTTTTCATTTTCTTAACTGTCATTTGAAAAGCAAAACGTTTCCAATTTTGATGAAATCATATTATCAGTTTTAAAAACTTTTAAAGTTTTCATCCTAAATTTCTAGAAGTTTAGTTTTAGTACTGCATGTTGTCATTCATAAGTGGGAGTTGAACAATGAGAATACATGGATACAGGGAGGGGAACAACACACACCAGGGCCTGTGGGTGGGGGCAGGGGAGGGAGAGCAGGGCAAATAGCTAATGCATGCAGGCCTTAAAACCCAGGTGATAGGTGCAGCAAACCACCATGGCACAAGTATACCTATGTAAAAAACCTGCACGTTCTGCACATATATTTACTGCTGTTTGCTTATCTTGTTTATCATTATAACTAACCCTATGAGGCATACACAATAAGGCAGTCCAATTTTTTTATTAGTATGCTTATTACTTTATTAAAGTAAAATAAAAATTAAAAAAAGTTTTAGCCCCCATATTTAGGTGTGTGATTTACTTTTAGTTTATTTTTGTGTATGGTGTGAAGTAAGGGTTCAGATTCATTTATTTGCATATGTATGTCCAATTCTTTCAACACTATTTGTTAAAAATATTATCCTTTCCCCATTAAATTAATAAATACCTTGGCACCTTTGTAAAAATGCATTGAGTAAAATTTGACTTGTGGATAGGATAGAGGGAGCACACTTCACTGCAGAATGCATGGAACAGCTATTTAAAGACAAGGAAAATAAAATACTAGTAGGCTATCAGGAAAGAACAACTGAATTTGGAGTACCAATGAACCCACAGTGAGTTAACCGGTAAGTTTTTCCTTTAGTTTTCCTGCCGCATGGCCCCTGACACAGCATAGCAGAGCAGGATAGCTAAAGCCCAAGATTTCTGCCTAGAGCACCCAAAAGGGGATTTTCAGGGAAGTGGAAAGTGCTGGAGATGGAGGACAAGGAGAGGGAGGAGCTCTGAAAAGCAACCCCATAGCTGCACAAGCTTGGATGTGTTCCTAATTAGTATATTGAAGACTAAGAAGTGAACAAAAGGATAGACCACTGCAGGTTGGAACGTATGACTTGAATTTACTCAGGTCGATTGCCTGCTAAAGCAAAAAATCAAAATCCTACATAGGACTTAAACAAGACCCAGAATCTCATAATATTCAAAATGTTCAGAGTACAGTAAAAAATTAGTTGGCATATGAAGAACCAGGGAAATATTCATTCACACAGAAAAGGACAAAGTATGACTTTATGTAGATAACATTAAAAATCAATAAATTAGAATGCAGAGAAAGTAAAATTGATAAAACTAAGTGCTGGTTATTTGAAAATACCGATCAAAATAAGCAATAGAAAGAGAAAACACACAAGACTACAAATGATAGAGAGGTTTCTATCCACCATTACAGAAATTTTTAAATTATACTAAGTACAACTGTATGTCAATGCATTCGAAAATCTACATGAAATAGATAATTTTCAAGGAAAACATAAATTACCAAAATTTACTCATGAGGATGTATGCGGTGTTTTTGTTTTTGTTTTTGTAGAGACAGGGTTTCACTATGTTGCCCAGGCTGGTCTCGAACTCCTGGCCTCAAACCATCCTCCTGCCTTGGCCTCCCAAAGTGCTGAGATTACAGGTTCGAGCCACCACACCCAGCCAGATGTGGGTGTTAATCTAGATAGGCTATGACATGCTGTGGTAGTCATTGCCAGTCCTGGTGGCTACATGTCTATTATAGGTCAAGGATTGCTCTGCTCCATGTTGACTTTACTCCTGAATCCAAACTAGTAGAAAAACCTCTAGCTGAGACATTGCCAGTCACATGGCCAAACCTACATCATTAGAGGGAAATATAATCCTGTTTCAGGGAAGGGCAATGAACATATATGAAAACAGTCAATATTATGGTTGAAAACGGAATCTAGCCATAACCATGAAATAAATGGAAAGGATTGTCAAAGATCTATATCCCTTTCCACACACACACAAAAAAGGAATGCTGGAGCAAAAAGCTCTTATGAGTGAATTCTATCAAACCTTCAAGAAACAGACCACTCCACGTTATTTAAAATATTCTAGGGTATAGAAGAAGACAGATTTCTAATCATTTCATCATTTCATGAGGCCAGCATAACCATGATACCAAAACCTGACAGAAAGCACAAAAGATCAACATTTGCCAATGTGTTTTTCACTGAAATGTCTGTTAAGATACTTCAGAAAGTGAGTTATTTTGTCATATAAGTTGAGGAGATGCTGTATAAAATTACCTCCCAATGGAGAGTCCCAATATACCATAGTATTCAGTAGTCCTACAGAATACTATTTTTCTTTGTTTAATCCACAATTTTCTGAATTTGACTGTAGGTGCCCCAACACACACCTAGATTCTTTGTAATCCCCATGGAATACATTTCTGGAAATGGTATTATGAACCAGTCTGAAACATGAATTTAAATGCAAAGATCCTAAATAAAATGTTAGTAAATTAAATTAAGCAGTATTTAAAAAATACACTATGAACAAGTAGAGTTTATTCCAAGAATGTAAATAAATATGGTTTAACATAAACAGATTTACTAATATAATTAATTACATTAACAGGTTAAGGGAAGAAAACCATTTGATTTCCTCAATGGGTACCAGAAAGACATTTGAAAAAGTCAATATGCATTCTTTCTAAAAGCACCTAGTAAAATAATAATGCAGTGAAAAGTTCCATAGCCTATTAAAGATAATTTAAGGTCAAAATGCCAGAAACATATAACAGCAGGAAAAAGACAAAGATTGAATGACATACTCTTGGGCAAATATTGTAAAGACACTTGTTCCTGCCATATATCAGTGTCAGATGGTGGAGGGACAAATAGCTAGTCATTTGGGAAAATAGTTCTTATCCCTATCTCTACTTCCTATACCTAAGTCAATTCCAAATTCATTATAAGAAATCATAGGAAAACCATTTTCTAATTTTGAGTGGGGAAGGCCTATCTCAACCTAACACTATTGCCAAAAAACATTAAGACAACATACTATACAAGAAAGAGAACATAAGTTACATGGCACAAAAATCAAAAGATACAAATGTCATCCAATGGAAATTAAGTCTTCCTCACAGCTTGTCTTCCAGGCATCAGTTCCCCAATTCTGAGACAAAGACTGTTTCCAGTTTATTGTAGACAACAGATTTAATCACCTATTTATGAGAGACTTCTGTATTAACAACCACCAGAAAGTTTAAGAAATCAGAAAAACCTAAAAAAATTTGCAACATATGTGATGAATAAAAAACTAATTTACATATATAAGGAGATCATACTAATAAATAGGACTGCTTCAGCTGCAAGCCACAGAAAACCAGTAACCAAGATATGCACATTTAAAAATACTGATCTAATCAATATATCAAAATTTTAAATGTATATTTTCTTTGATTCATAAATTCTACTTCTAGGATTTTGACTTGAGGACATAATTAGAATTGCTTTATAACAGCAAAATTTGCACATAACCTGAGGATTGATTAAATAACTTGTATATCCATACAGTGGAATACTTTCGTTTCAGGAGACTTTCAGCTATAGGTGGAAAAAAAATTGCACAAACTAAAATGGGATTATTTCTCATGTAACAAGGAATGTTAATATAGGGTGACTCGAGGGTAGTTAAATCTGTAGCTCAATGACATTATCAAGGACCCAGTTTTCGTCTGTCTTTGCTCTGTCATCTTTAGTATGTCAACTAACTTGATCACATTCAGCAAATGTGTACAGGTACTGATAAACTGTAAAGATATAATGGTTAGCAAAAACAGACATAGCTTCTGTCCTTGTGTATTTGAAGAGAATATACAATATGTGAAAAAGGTAATGGCATAGTATGTGTTACATGATACCCTCTATGAAAAAGATTCATTTAGGTGCAAACATATTATAGTACGTAACCTTTTCTGAGTAAGATTGTTATGTGATGTTCACCAAATGCCAGAGCCTGTGATAAGTACTTTATATGGATTATCTCATTTCATCCTCACAACAACTCTATGAATTAAATACTGTTATTATCCAATTTGATATATGTGTAAACTGGGACTCAGAGAGATTGAATCACACATAACTGGCAGCCAGAAATTGAACTCAATGTCTGTTTTATTCCAAAATCCATACTCTTAACCACTATGTTAAACAACCTTTTGAAAATTGAAATAAAAATATATAGAAAGAAATAGACCAAGCTTTAAGCAGTCATTTTCTTTAGGAACTTATGGTTGAATGCTATTGGCTACAAGAGCCAGGAAAACGGGGGAGGAAAACAAAATCAAGGGGTACGTTAATAGACTGGCAATGGGGACTGGTTGATTGCCTAAAACGTCCTAAAGACATTTAAAGGCAGGGCTCATAGGAGACAGTGAGCAACCAGAACTTATAATCAGAACTCTAGAGGCTGTATAAAATTTGGTAATGCTTCAAGATAGGGACATGTGTGTATTTTACTGATGTGAAGTAAGACTCAAGGTCATTGGATTAAAGTAGAGCAAGAAAACAATCATTCATTCAAGTATGTATAGATTATTCAAGCACCTAACTTGCAACAAGTTGGAGAAATACTGGTGAACAAGATGAGTAAGATTCCTGCTTTTGTAGACCTCAGAGTTGGAGAGGTAGACCCAGGCCAGATCATGCAGGGCCTTATAGCCATGTTAAGAAATGTAGGGTTTATTTGGATTTTGTTCTAAATGTGACAATAAACCACCAGTGAGTTTTAAGCAGAGGAATTACTTGATCTGACTTATGTTGTAAAAAGATCACTCTGGCTGTTATGTTGAGAATGTATCATGGGAATGGGAACAAGGAGTAGGGAGACTAGTTAGGAAGATAATGAAGTAGTTCAGGTAAGAGTTGATAGTGGCCTGGACAAACGTGGTATCAGTGGAGATGGAGAAAAAATGGCAGACATATATATACACATATATATATGCACAGATTATATATATATATGCACAGATTATATATATATATATATTTGAGACAGGGTCTTGCTCTGTCACCCAGGCTGGAGTCCAGTGGTGTGATCAGAGCTCACTGAAGTGATCCTCCCACCTCACCCTCCCTTGTAGCTGGGACTACAGGCATGTGCTACCATGCTGGGCTAATTTTTTTTTTTTAGTAGAGATGGAGTCTCACTATGTTGCCCAGGGTCAGACACATATTTTGAAGTTAGAGTTGACAGTGCTAGATGATGGATTTGATATGAGAAGTGAGGGGGAGTGAGGACTTAAGAATAACTCCCAATTTCTGTGAACGGTGGTGTCAGGTGGTGTCATTTATAGAGCTGAGGAAGACTGGGGTGGTTGGAGCACATTTTGATAGACAATGATTTTAGTATTGGATATGTTGAGTTTGAGAAATTTGTGGCTGTGTTTAGTAGGCAAGTTGGCTGTATTGGTATAACGTGCAGAAAAGTGAGCTAGAGTTCCTGATTTTGGAATCAGCAATGCAAAGATGGTAACTGAAGTCACAAGAGTAGGTAAGATTGTCTAGGGAGAGGAGAGGATAGAGAGAAGAAAGAGAGAAGAGAATTGGTCCTCTGACAGAACTGAGAACACCAAGTTCCTGAGAGGCTTGATATAGGCAGCAATCATCCCACCAATACTGTACTGGCAAAGGCCACTCATGACTTCCTGTTCTCTCAAATCCTGGGGATTCATTTTAGTTTTTATCTTTCTGAATCCGCTGCTGCATTTTGATACTACTGTTCATGCCATCCTGTAAAACTATACTCTCCAGGATTTCATTGTCTCCTTGTACGTTTCCTTTCCCTTTTCTGTGTGCCCTACACTTTATTGTTACCCAGGGAAGACTAAAGAGTAAGACTCTAGGTTGAGCTGTCAGCAATGACTTTTGGAGCCACGTCTTCCCTAGGATGAGGAAACTGCTTCCAACTCTTGGAAGCTGCTGGCTCCAGAACTTGATGAAGCTTTAAACTTGATGGGCTTTAAAACAAGTGAATAATTGCACAACTAAAAAGACATTAGAACTGTGAGAGCAATCCATGCAGATATCTCAGGAAAAAGAATTCTAGACAGAGGGAAAAGGAAATACAAAGTCCCTGAGGTGGGAATGTGCTTAGTGTGTTTGAAGAACAGGAAAGGAACCCATGCAACTGGAGTAAAATAAAGAGGGTTACAGAGGTGATGAGATGGAGATAGATAGAATTTATTTCCAAGGGTTCTTCTGCAGGCCATTGGAAGGACTTTGGGTTTTAAGCTGAGTAAAATGTGTAACCACTGGAGAATTATGAGGAGATGATTGCTTATAACTAATGTTTTATCAGGCTCCTTCTAGCTGCTATGTAGAGAATAGACTGCAAGCATGGCAGGGGTGGGGAAGGGGAGATGACAAGAGTGGCAGCAGGGAGACCAGCTATCACAATAATTCAGAAAAATGATAGTGGACAGCACCAGTGCGTTAGCATTGAGAATGGTGAAAAGCTGTCATATTCTGGTTATACTTTTAAGGTAGAGCCAGCATAATTTCCCGATAGATCAGATGTGGACTATGAAAGAAAGGAGTCAAGGGTGATACCAAGATTTTTGGCAAAGGTAGATGAAAGGACAAAGTTGCCATTTACTGAGGAGGGGAAGACTATGAGAGGGACATATTTGGGGAGGAAGATTAGGAGCCTGATTTGGGACATGTTAAATTTGTGATGCCTGATAGACATTCAAGTGGGGATGTCAGGCAAGCAGTTGGTTATAAGGGTCTGGAGTCCATGGGAAATAGACAAGTTGAAGATAAAAATCCAGGACTCATTGGCTTATAGATTTAATTTATAGCCATGGGACTGAATGAAGCCACCAAGAGAATTAATATAAATGAAGAAAAAATGATCAAGCCCTGGGGAGCATTTTAAGACGGGGATATTACATTGTTGTTTTTTCCTTTCTTCTTTCCTTGTTCTCCCCTTCCCTCCCTTCCATTCCCTCTTAACTATAAAAGTGATAAAGCTGTACAGAACTTAGCCTACCTATCTATATGCCCAGACTCAGAATCTATTATCTTTCCTTTTTTTCTTACCCTCCCCCCACCCACATGTGTACTATCAGTCCACCAGGGAAATGTGCTAAACTATTGTGTTCTTATGTTGGTGCCACACTGTAAGTGATCCTGGCATAAAAAGTATGCCGTAGTAGGATTTGAAAAAGCTGAGGTAACTTAGCCTGGAAAAAAGACGACTTTCCAGGGAATATAATAGTTGTAATCAACTACCTGGCAACAGAATTAAGACTCTTGATTTAAAATCACCACGATGAAGATTTAGGCTTGACGGAACCAACTTTTCTCAAAGTTGCCTAGGCTCACCAGGAAGTACTGAGGTCCCAGTGACTTTTGATATAATGATCAGATAACTTTCAAAAATCATTCTCTTTCTGACTTTAAGATAATGGTGAATACGATTGTGTATGGTATATGTTACATCTTATTGATATCCTTGGTAGTAGAGTTGCTACACTGTAGTAACAGATTCTGGAAATAGCTATAACACACACTTGGAATCTCACAGTCACATAATCAATCATTTTACTAAATACAAGCATATTTTCATTCACATACAGCTAAATAAAGCATTGTTCACATTTCATTACAGTGCACAACAAAGTGAGGAAAAGTATACAGTACATTTTATTCTGAAATATGAGACAATCTAATCCAACATGCAGTTGTGGTCTTTGTTACAAGTTAGTTTATCTTTTCTTTACCTATGTAGTAAAATAGCTTCTAAAGCTTTATCCTTAGTATTATATTAACACCTGATTTTTTTCACACTTATTTTCTAAAACCCACTTATTGCAGTGACAACGGTACTGAATTCTACTAAAATGATTTTTAAATTTTCTAGAACTTATTTAAGCAATTAAGCTCAGCCACCTCTGCTGGATTTATGCTGAATATTTTTAAACCTGCCAAAAAATGCCAGGAGTGGGAATAGTGTACATACAATAAATTTTAGTCAAGAAAATTGTAGAGAAGTTTTGTTTCTTTCCTTTTTTGAACTGACAGAATCCACTCAACTCTCATTTACCCACTGGATAATCTTGCTTTCAGAATCTTCTAAACATACTTAAGTATAGCAGTTGATGAAATTTTGTGTTAATCAAATTTGCCATGTTTTATTTGTCTTTTACAACCATAAAGGTGGCAATTTAATTACCCCACCTAAGCCAGCTCTTGTGAAATGAATATAGAGAAGGTGATCAGTTCACTTGTAATTAATGCTGTGAATTGATCCAAAGTGGTTTGCTCATCCAACTTGGGGCACAGGTGGCAGAACAGTCTTCCATAATTTTCATGATTTGGCTTCTTTATTCTGGCTGAAGCAAATTCCCAAACTTTCAGATTCAGTCACATTCATACAGAAGTTCAATATTATATCTCAAAGCGATTTGCCATTCTTAGGCCTTCCTATCACAATGGATATGAGAAACCTGACTCTAATCAGAATAGTTTTTTTTAATTGTGAAAAGTATGGCTTTTGCCTAGCTGAACTGGCTACAATCCAAAAAGTAATTTAAAGCATCACCTCTCTTCAAGAAAATAATGGAAACTTCAAGCCAGCCATTCCAATTTGCTGATGCAGTTAGCTGTTTGTTCACCTGAGAATTAAGGGCTGACTCTGTTGGGTAGACAGGAGCTCAGTGTACGTATACGGCAGACAGGTGGCCAAGGTCATTTTGGGGTGAGTATTTTATCCCTATCCCACTCCCCATTGCCATTGCTGTATGTGGTTCCTTTCAATAAAAATCCAGTGTCTCGGTGATAAGAGCACTTATAGCCCACACAGTTCTAATGTCTTTTTAGTTGTGCAATTATTCACTTGTTTTAAAGCCCTCTTGTCAATAATACCTGAATGGGCTTTACCTTTGTCCCTTTCCTAGTTATAGGGTAATTTGCACGGGACAATTTGTTTCATACAGCTGGTAATTTTACCACAAGAGTGTTCAAATGTGCTAATAACTGTGTAGATAGCCTTTCTTTCATATTCACATCATTTTTACTTGAACACCAGACCTTTTGGTCTATGTTCCTCATTTTACAGATGAGCTGTTAAAAGCTAATTGGTACCTTTTAACCAAACCCAGCAAACACCTTTGGTGCAGGGTATTCTCATGGAATAAGTAGAGCTCATAATCTTTGTCCCCAATGTGATACTTTTTTCCCCTTTATGTGTTTCTTTATGTTCATGGCCTATAAGTGAGCTCAAATACCAAGTAATAGTTGTCCTGTCTGTAGGTATGCTTTCCTGGGACTTAGCTTCCTAAACCCCAGGCCCTTAACATGTGGTCCACAAAGGGCTCATGGAGCAGCCACTGCCTAGCATGGGCCACAGTTCAGTCCCTTGGTCACAGCACTCAGGCACCCCCATCCACCCGCACATGAGTCTGTCAGAGTCCCCCTGAGAAGGAGGCTCACTTGGTATCCAAATGGAGGTTGAGTTCTCGTCAGTTACACAAAGATTCTATTTATTTCTCTTACTTTTCAGTTCAAGTAGGAGAGCATGTTTTGGAAATAAAAGAGCTGACTAGCACAAACATCTCCTCTCTGATTTGACAACCTCTTCTGAAGAGTGAACCACATTTGGTACAAATCCACTCTTCACCCCTTCCCAGCCCTCCTGGATTGTAATCTCCCCCCTTTTAACCAGCTCATATATGTCTCTTGTCAGGTCTGTGAAGGCTTTCTCCACATTAATGGCATCTCGGGCTGACGTTTCAATGTACTTCATGCCGTATGCAGCAGCCAGTTTCTCGGCCTCGTGGCGAGTCACTTGCCTCTGTGTATCCAGGTCACACTTGTGACCCACCAGAACAAATACAATTTGGTAGGGCTGAACGTGTACTTTGGTCTCTTCTAACCACTCATGGACATTCTGGAAGGACCTGCGGTTGGTAATGTCAAATAAGAGAAGACCACCTACTGAGTTCCTGTAGTAGGCGCGAGTGATGGATCTAAAACACAAGAAAGAAGTAAAGAATAAAGGCCGTGCCCAAACTTCTGCATGTCAATGAACTCAGTACATTCAAGTGTTCCTGGTTATTGACACAGTCCTTTGATAAAAGTGATTTTCTTTTTTTTTTAAACAAGGGAATACAAATGGCACTCAATAGTAATACTAATATGTGAGTTTCCAATTGGGCAAAACTTTGAGATGGGTATCTTCTAGAAATGAATGCTCATGAACTTTTAGGCATTTTCCATGGATTCAGCACTGGAGAGTGACCCTGGGACATAATTTAGTTCTATTTCTTGCCTTCAGGTAAAACTACAACTAACTCTCCCACCCCCCAAATCTGAATAACTGACAGAGACTTCCTTTTCTGCAAAATAGGATACCTAAGTCACAGTGTCACCATGAGGCAAAATGAAACAATGGATATTAAAGTGTTCTGTGACGTGGAGAGTTCATTACAAATGCTAGTAGTTGAAACAGGATTTTTAAAACATAGAAATGAATTTATGATAGTTAACAAAATATTTAAAGTAGGTATCTTGCTATATACTCCATTTTTTCCATTTATCATTACCATGTTTTTCTCTTTCCATTATTATTATTATTAATTATTATTATTATTAGCTAACAGGGATCCTCAATCTCTTCTGTGAGGAGAAACACAATTTTATTTTTTATTTTCCAGGCCTGTGGGAATGGAAAAAGAAAGATGGTGAAGGGTTCAGGCAAAGTGCCTCCCAGCCCTATTTCCTGACACATTTCAGAGAGGCCAACTCAGGAGCCATCAGATGAAACTTCACATGTTTTAACTTCTTGACTTGAGGAGCCTCATTATAAATATACATTATGGCACTTTGCTTACAGTGTATTAAAGCTTATTACAGGGTATAGACCTATTTGTCTCTGCAATCACTTGCTTTAGACTACTGTGATTTTTAAAATCTATGTCTATTTTTAGGTTTTCTGTCTCCTCAGATAAAGAAGATAGACAATGAAGGACTCAATAGCTTAGGGAAAATGGCCCAGTGTTAACAGAACAAGCATTGTCCAGGGACCTACAGTCCAAGCTAGATGATGGTAAAAGTAAAACTTACAAATGAGTTTAAGTCTCCAGAATCAGGCAAATCAGCCCTGGGGACTGAAAGCATTTCTTGTCTCTTAGGTTTGAATATTCATGGAGAATGGTAGATTTACCAGAAAATTAGACATGAACAAACAAAGGTTTTGATTTGTGAAAAGCTTGATTCAAGAAATCAATTGTTTGTGAGTACTTAGCAAAGAAAGTGACAAAGGCCTTCTAAGCATGGACATAAGGCTACATAAACCTTAAATTCCTCCCTACATTAAAAAATCTTAAATAATGTGAAAAGACAAATGATAAACTAGGAATATATGTTACAACATACATGACAGGAAAGCGTTAATATTCTTAATCTATAAAGTACTCTTACAAGTCCATACTGCCCAATAAATAATAAGCAGTGGATGTGAACAGGCTGTTCATATAGAAAGAAATTCCAACAAACGCATAAAAGATACCTTTCTTTGCTTAGGAGAAATGTAATCACAAGTTCAAAGTGAACCTGTACAAGGATATTTTCCACAGTGTTGTTTGTGGAAGTGAGGAGCTGGAGGCAACTTAAGTTTGTAATTATTTCTCCTTACCACTCTTCAATTATCCAACCCGTATCTTCTATGGTTAGTTAGTTTTCAATAGATAAATGAGCAAATGATCATAAACTTGGGCTATTGAGTTTTCTTGATCTGGTTCCTGCTGCTCTACTTTAGTTCAAATTGTTCCCTGCAAAGTTTTCTGTGTACACTCTGTTCCCTCTCACTTCTGTCTTTATTCATCCTGTTTCCTATCCCTGGGCGTTTCCTGTCTTTGCTTGGGCAGTCATACTCATCCGGTCTCATCTTCTCCAGTTAACCTTTCCTCCTCTGTGTTCATACATATAATTACAAATAATACATGCTACAAAAGAAAAGCAAAGGGTTTTGAGTGAAAGTAAACATATTCATTGATTATTCAATGAATTCATTGAAATTAAGCATATTCATTATGTGCCAAGTGTTACAGTAAGGAGTGGGCATACAAATATGAGCAAGACGCATTTTTGTAATTGCTGATTATCTATTATTTCCCTCAACTATGTTAGCACAGAAGTTCCAAGAGTGAAGGGGCTTTGTCTGTTTTGATTACATGGCATCCCCTTGTATGAGTTTCCTCACACTGTTTTCCCAGAAACAAGCCCGGAGTCTGGCACATAGTAGATGATCACTGAATGTGTGCTGGTTGCAAGAAGGAATCAATCTTATGTATTTCCTTTATGTTAGAACATATGTTAGCATATATATGTGCACACACAGATATGGAAATAAAACATAATACACATGTATTTATGTATCTAAATCTCTGTCAGTTATGTTAGGATGACCTGGGAACATTTTTGAAAGTAGGTAACATAGGGACTGAGATTGATGAATTACAGATACAGAAATCAATTCCAGCTAGTTTATTAGCCACCAAGGGGCAGGTTGGTGGAGTTGTGGTGCAAGCAATATGTGTTATTGACCGGCCTTCCCTGCCAGGGCGCTTCTTTCCTTGCACTGCTCCGGGTTAGCCAAAGGTGGGCTTCGGTAGACTCCCCAAGACCCTTAGTGTTGCCCTCCTGGACCGCGACTAGGACCAGGAAGTTCTCTCTCCCCAGAGGCTGTGCAAACCCCGAAGACCCTCCCACTGCTTGCGGGCCCGGACTGCGCTCCCACCTGAACCTCTCTTGACCCGCGGTATCCCAGATCTGGAGCTTGATGCGTTTTCCCGGCTCGATCTCCACCAAGCGGGAGAAAAAATCCACCCCCACGGTGGGGTCAGAAACCTGGGCAAAGCGACCCTCGGTGAAGCGGCGGATCAGGCAGGACTTGCCCACTGTGGAATCCCCGATGACAATGAGCCGGAACTGGTACAGCCAGATGGCCTCCATGGCCGCGGCTCTGCAGGTCTCCTTGGCTCGGACCCGGGACGGCGGGAGGGGGCGCCCCGCCGACGCCTCAGAGAGCGCGGCTCGGCAGGATCTAGCTCAGCCGCGAGCGCATCGCTGACCTGGGAACCCGAAGCTGGGTAGGCCCAGGCGCCCGGATAGCGGAGGGATGGATGCTGCGCTTGCAAAGGTGATGAAATGGCAGCAGCATCAGCACCACGCACTCTGACTCATCACTGACAACCGGGTTACTGTAATCCCCAGCGTAGACGCGACGCCTGGGCCGCCGCACTGTCTGTAAGAGGAGCGCACACAAAATGGCTGCAAAATTAGCGCGTTCCCTCCCTTTCTAATTACCCCACCCACCCTCTGTTAATTAAAAATGTTTTCTGTCGTTCAAACTGCAAATGTCATACCTTTTCATTGAAACTAGCAAAGCAATACAAAACTACTCAAGAAAGGGAAGGTACATAATTATATATTAGTCTACAAGTGTTTCCATGCTCACGTAAACACACAAATATTATATGTGTTTGTATTCCCATATACATTTATTGCTGTTTGTTTTTACAAAAATTAAACTGAGGTCTTACTTTCAATTAATAATTGCTTTCTGCAGTTAATAAAGCATCATAAATATCTTTCCATTTCCACCTAATTTCCCTTTTGTCATAACAATGCTGCAGTAAAGATTCTTTAAAGTGTAGTCACACGTATTTTATTTCTATGAGCTAGAGTCTTAAAAGAGAGGCCATGAATTCAAAGAGTATGAGTACTTTAAATTTAATGGACATGGCCATTCTACCTTTCAAAACTAGCAGTTTAAACTCTACCCAACAATGTGTGAAAAGGTCATTGCTCTGCATTATTTCAAGCATCATATGTATGTTTTATTCTTTCTTAATTCTTGTCAATAGAATGTAGTTAAATAAAAATATGTCTCATTGCTTTATTTTACATTTCTCTGACTACTGGTGAGCTCAATAACAAGTCTTGTGTATTGACCACTTCATTTCCTCTTCTGGGAATTGTCTCTTCATATCCTTTGTATTTTTTGTGTGTAATCTTTTATCGTTGCCTTACTCTTTAAAAAACTCAGCCTTATTAACATGGAAATTCACATACTGTACAATTCACCCATTTAAAGTGAAAAATTCTTAGCATAGATTTTTAATATACTCACAGATATGTACAACTATCACCACGGTTAATTTTAGAACATTTTTATCACTTCAAAAAATAACCCAGAACTTTTTAGCTATCGTCTCTCTATCCCATGTTCCTCCAGCCTTTGGCAACCATTAATGTACTTTCTGTCTCTATAAATTTCCCTATTCTGAACATTTCATATACGTGGAATCACATAATATGTGCATTTTTGTGACTGGCTGCTTTCACTTAGCATAATGTTTTCAAGGTTCATTCACACTATAGCTAGTATCAGTACTTCATTCCTTTTTGTGGCTGAATACTATTCCATTGTATGGATAGACCACATCTTGTTTATCCATTCATTCATTGAGGGACATTTGGGTTGTTCCCACCTTTTGGCTATTCTAAATAATCCTACCGTTGAACATTCATGTACAAGCTTTTTAAAAAATATCTGTTTTCAGTTTTTTGGGATTTATACCTAAGAGTGGAATTCCTCAGTCCTGTGGCAACTCTATGTCTAACCCTTTGATGAAATGCCTGACTTTTTCACAGTGGCTGTACCATATTACATCCCACTGGCAGCGTATGTGGTTCCAATTTCTCCACATAACACGGATGTGAAGTGGTACCTTATTCTAGTTTGATTTGCATTTCCCTAATGACTGGTGACTTCAAGCATATTTTTACATTCTTATTGGCCATTTGTGTATTTTCCTTGGAAAAATATTCTTAGATCTTTTGCCCATTTTAAAACTGGATTACTAGTCTTTGTATTATTGAGTTGTAAGAGTTCTTTATATATGCTAGATACAAGTCCTTTATCAGATATATGATTTGTAAATATTTTCTCCAATTCGGTGTGTTCTTTTTTTTTCACTTTCTTGAGGGTGTCCAAACAAAGTTTTAGATTTTTAAGAAGTACAATTTATCGAGTTTCCATTTTGTTGCTCATGCTTCTGGTGTCATGTCTAAGAATACTTTGCCAAATCCAAGGTCATGAAGATTTACTCATGCTTTCTTCTAAGAGTTTTATAGTTTTTGTTCATTCATTTAGGTTTATGATCTATTTTGTGTTTATTTTTATGCATGGTGTGAGGAAGGGGTTCAAATTCATTCCTTTGCATGTGGATATCCAGCTATCCCAGCACTCTATTGAGGATACTATTCTTTCTCTATGGAATGATTTTGACACTCTGGAAAATCAATTGACCATGGACGTATGGATGTATTTTTGGACTTTCTATTTCTATGTTAATAAAGCTGATTTTTTAAAAAAACAGTAAGGCAGTGATAAAAGATTACACATAAAAAATACAAAGTATGTAAAGAGACAATTCCCAGAAGAGGAAATGAAATGGCCAATACACATTGGTCTATATGTCTCCCTTATGCCAGTATGACACTGTCTTGACTGTTGTAGCTTTGTAGAAAGTTCTGAAATCAGAAAGTGTGAGTCCTCCTACTGTGGAGGATCCAATCTTTTCAAAGATTGTTTTGGTTATTTGGAGCCCTCTGCAATTTCATATGAATTTTAAGAACAGCTTATCAGTTTCTGCAAATAAAGCAGTTGGAATGTTGGTAGGTATTGATTTGACTCTGTAGATCAATTTGGAGAGTATTGCTGTCTTAACAAAATTAAGTGTTTCCATCCATGAGCACAAGATGGATATCATTCCATTTATTTAGGTTTTTAAAAATTGTTTTAACAATGCTTCATAGTGTTCAGTGTATAAGTTTTGTACTTCAAGTGTTTTGTTATTTATGATGCTATTGTGAATGGAATTGTTTTCTTATTTTCATTTTTAGATTGCTCCTTGCAAGTTTATAAAATGCAATTAATTTTTGTATATTGATTTTATATCCTCCAACCTTGCCGAACTTGCTTATTAGTCCTAATAGTTTTTATTTATTTATTTTAAATAGTAAGTTCTGGGATACATGTGCAGAACGTGCAGGTTTGTTGCATAGGTATACACATGCCATGGTGATTTGCTGCACCCATCAACCTGTTATCTACATTAGGTATTTTTTCTAATGCTATCCCTCCCCTACACCCCCACTCCCCAACAGGCCCTGGTGTATGATGTTCCTCTCCCTGTGTCCATGTATTCTCATTGTTCAATTCCACTTATGAATGAGAACATGCGGTGTTTGGTTTTCTGTTCCTGTGTTAGTTTGCTGAGAATGATGGTTTCCAGCTTCATTCATGTCCCTGCAAAGGACATGCACTCAACCTTCTTTATGGCTGCATAGTATTCCATGGTGTATATGTGCCACATTTTCTTTATCCAGTCTATCATTGATGGGCATTTGGGTTGGTTCCAAGTCTTTGTTATTGTGAACAGTGTTGCAATAAACATATGTGTGTATGTGTCTTTATAGTAGAATGATTTATGATTCTTTGGGTATATACCCAGGAATAGGATTGCTGGGTCAAATGGTATTTCTGATTCAAGATCTTTGAGGAATCACCACACTGTCTTCCACAATGGATGAACTAATTTACACACCCACCAACAGTGTAAAAGTGTTCCTATTTCTCCACATCCTCTCTAGTATCTGTTGTTTCCTTTTTTTTTTTTTGAGACAGAGTCTTGCTCCATGGGCCAGGCTGAAGTGCAGTGGCATGATCTCAGCTCACTGCAACCTCCATCTCCTGGGCTCAAGCAGTTATCCTGCCTCAGCCTCCCAAGTAGCTGGGATTACAGGCACGTGCCACTGTTTCCTGACTTTTTAATGATTGCCATTCTAACTGGCATGAGAAGGTATCTCATTGTGGTTTTGATTTGCATTTCTCTAATGACCAGTCAGGCTACCATTGATTTTCTTCACAGAATTAGAAAAAACTACCTTAAATTTCACATGGAACCAAAAAAGAGGTTTGACAGTTTTGTTGTTCTTTTCAAAGAACCAACTTTTGGTTTCATTGATTCTATTGTTAATCTATTCCCTTTGTTTCATTTATCTCTGCCCTAATATTTATTATTTCCTTCCTTTTGCTTGATTTTCTTTTAGTTAGCTCATCTTTTTCCAGTTTCTTAAGTTGTAAGGTTGAGTTATTGATTTGAGATTTTTTTTCTTAATACAGGCACTTACAGCTATACATTTCCCTCTGAGCACTGCTTTATCTGAACCCCATAAGTTTTGGTATCTTTCTTGTGTCATTTTCATTTATCTGAAACTATTTTCTGATTTTCCTTTTGATCTCTTCTTTGACCCATTTGTTATTTATGAGTGTTTTGTTTGATTCTCACATATTTGTGAGTTTCTAATATCTTTTCCCTACTATTGATTTCTAGTTTCATTCCATGTGGTCAGAAAACATACTTTGTATTATTTCTATCCTTTAAAATTTCTTGAGATTTGTTTTTTTGGCATAGTGTATCATCTATTCTGGTAATGCTCCATGTGCACTTGAAAAGAATATATCTTCTGCTGTTTTATATATATATAATATTATATATTAATATATGTTATAATATATATAACATATATATTTAATATATTATATATATAACATATATTATATATATATGTTATGTCTAGTTGGTTTATAAAGACTTAGACGTAAGTCTGCTGTTTCCTTGTTGATCTTCAGTATGGTTGTTCTACATATTATTGGAAATGGAGAATGAAGCCTCCAACTATTCTTGTAGAATGATTTTTCACTTTAGCTGTCAGTTATTGCTTCATATATTTTGGAGCTCTATTGTTAGATGCATATGTTTGTAATTGTTGTATCTTTCTGATAGATTGACCCTTTTATCATTATGAAATGTCCTTTTTTAGTAGCTGTTTTTGTTTTGAGGTCTATTTTTTCTGATATTAGTGTAGTCACTTCAGCTTTCTTGTGGTTGGTGATTGCATGATATATATTTTTCCATCATTTTACTTTCAATCACTTTGTATCTTTGAATATAAAGTGTCTGCTGTAGACAGCATATAGTTGTATCATTCGAAACATCTAGCCATATAATCTTTGTCTTTCTTTAAACCGATTGTTTAATCTGTTCACATTTAATGTTATTTATTGATATAGTGGGATTTATGTCAGCCATTTATTTGTTTTTCTGTATGTCTTAATATTTTTGTTCCTCTAGTCTTCTCTTATTGCTTTCTTTTGCACTAAGCAAATATTTTTTGATGTACCATTTGAGTTTCTTTTTTTTTAATTTATTTTTTATTATTATTATACTTTAAGTTCTAGGGTACATGTGCATAACGTGCAGGTTTGTTACATATGTATACCTGTGCCATGTTGCTGTGCTGCACCCATCAACTTGTCAGCACCCATCAACTCGTCATTTACATCAGGTATAACTCCCAATGCAATCCCTCCCCTCTCCCCCCTCCCCATGATAGGCCCCTGTGTGTGATGTTCCCCTTCCTGAGTCCAAGTGATCTCATTGTTTAGTTCCCACCTATGAGTGAGAACATGCGGTGTTTGGTTTTCTGTTCTTGTGATAGTTTGCTAAGAATGATGGTTTCCAGCTGCATCCATGTCCCTACAAAGGACACAAACTCACCCTTTTTTATGGCTGCATAGTATTCCATGGTGTATATGTGCCACATTTTCTTAATCCAGTCTGTCACTGATGGACATTTGGGTTGATTCCAAGTCTTTGCTATTGTGAATAGTGCCGCGATAAACATATGTGTGCATGTGTCTTTATAGCAGCATGATTTATAATCCTTTGAGTATATACCCAGTAATGGGATGGCTGGGTCATATGGTACATCTAGTTCTAGATCCTTGAGGAATTGCCATACTGTTTTTCATAATGGTTGAACTAGTTTACAATCCCACCAACAGTGTAAAAGTGTTCCTATTTCTCCACATCCTCTCCAGCACCTGTCGTTTCCTGACTTTTTAATGATCGCCATTCTAACTGGTGTGAGATGGTATCTCATTGTGGTTTTGATTTGCATTTCTCTGATGACCAGTGATGATGAGCATTTTTTCATGTGTCTGTTGGCTGTATGAATGTCTTCTTTTGAGAAATGTCTGTTCATATCCTTTGCCCACTTTTTGATGGGGTTGTTTTTTTCTTGTAAATTTGTTTGAGTTCTTTGTAGGTTCTGGATATTAGCCCTTTGTCAGACGAGTAGATTGCAAAAATTTTCTCCCATTCTGTATGATTGTATATTTAGAAAATCCCATTGTCTCAGCCCAAAATCTCCTTAAGCTGATAAGCAACTTCAGCAAAGTCTCAGGATACAAAATTAATGTGCAAAAATCACAAGCATTCATATACACCAGTAACAGACAAACAGAGAGCCAAATCATGAATGAACTTCCATTCACAATTGCTTCAAAGAGAATAAAATACCTAGGAATCCAACTTACAAGGGATGTAAAGGACCTCTTCAAGGAGAACTACAAACCACTGCTCAGTGAAATAAAAGAGGACACAAACAAATGGAAGAACATACCATGCTCATGGATAGGAAGAATCAATATCGTGAAAATGGCCATACTGCCCAAGGTTATTTATAGATTCAGTGCCATTCCCATCAAGCTACCAACGAGTTTCTTCACAGAATTGGAAAAAACTGCTTTAAAGTTCATATGGAACCAAAAAAGAGCCCGCATCTCCAAGACAATCCTAAGTCAAAAGAACAAAGCTGGAGGCATCACGCTACCTGACTTCAAACTATACTACAAGGCTACAATAACCAAAACAGCATGGTACTGGTACCAAAACAGAGATATAGACCAATGGAACAGAACCGAGTCCTCAGAAATAATACCACACATCTACAGCCATCTGATCTTTGACAAACCTGAGAGAAACAAGAAATGGGGAAAGGATTCCCTATTTAATAAATGGTGCTGGGAAAATTGGCTAGCCATAAGTAGAAAGCTGAAACTGGATCCTTTCCTTACTCCTTATACGAAAATTAATTCAAGATGGATTAGAGACTTAAATGTTAGACCTAATACCATAAAAACCCTAGAGGAAAACCTAGTTAGTACCATTCAGGACATAGGCATGGGCAAAGACTTCATGTCTAAAACACCAAAAGCAACGGCAGCAAAAGCCAAAATTGACAAATGGGATCTAATTAAACTAAAGAGCTTCTGCACAGCAAAAGAAACTACCATCAGAGTGAACAGGCAACCATTTGAGTTTCTTAATTCTTGATTAAAATTTTTTCACTATATTTTGAAGTATTTTTTAGTGGTTGCTTTAGAGCTTACCATATATATCCTGACTTATCAGAATCACCTTCAGATTTACACTAGCTTTATTGTAGTGACATATAGAAACATTATTCCTATATAGTTCTTTTATTTATTTATTTATTTTGAGATGGAGTCTAGCTTTGTCACCCACGCTGGAGTGCAGTGGTGCAATCTTAGCTTACTGCAACCTCCAGATCCCAGGTTCAAGCAATTCTCCTGCCTCAGTCTCCCAAGTAGCTGGGACTACTGGCGTGCGCCACCACACCTGGCCAATTTTTGTAGTTTTAGTAGAGACAGGGCTTTACCATGTTGGCCAGGCTACTCCTGACCTCAAATGATCCACTTGCCTGGGCCTACCAAAGTGCTGGGATTACAGGCATGAGCCACCATGCCCGGACTCCTATATAGTTTGATTGTCTTTTCTGTCTTTTTATGGTACTATTATTATGCATATTATGTCTATTAATGTTACAAACCTATCAATACATTGTTATAATTATTGCTTTATCATCTATATTTCCTTATCCCAATATAGCTTTGCTCTCAGCCACCTCTTTTGTGTTGCTTTTGGCAAATATACTGCATTCTATGTTATGGACTGAATAATACATTATATACATATGTTATGGAATTGCTTTGTTAATCAATTAATGGAAAAATATACGTTTATGCAGTCTTTTATAATTACATAATTACTGGTGTTCTGGTTTTTTATTTGTTTCTGTGGATTTGAATGATCATCTGAGATCACTTGCTTTCAGTCTGAATAACTTCCTTCAGTATTTCTTGTAAGGTGGATATGCCAGCAACAAATTCTTCAGTTTTTGTTTGTTTATCTGGGAATGTCTTTACTTGTTTTCTTTTTCTGAATGATAGCTTTGTTGGATATAAAATTCTTGGGTGACTTTTTTTCTTTGATCACTTTGAATATGTTACCTCATTGTTTTTGGCCTCCATCGTTTCTGCTGAGAAGTCATTTGTTAATCTTATTAGGGTTCCCTTGTAAGTGATAAATCATTTTTTCCCAATTTTCATTTTTTATTTTTAAGTATTATGGGTACAAAATAGTTGTATATATTTATGGGTTACATGTGGTGTTTTGATACAGGCATCCAATGTGTAATGATTGAATCAGGGTAATTGGGGTATCCAACACCTCAAGCCCTTATCATTTCTTTGTGATAGGAACATTAGAATTCTACTATTTTAGTTATTTTGAAATACATAATAAATTAGTGTTAACTGTAGTCACCCTATTGTGCTACTGAAGAATAGATGTTATTCATTCTATCTAACCATCCCCACTTTATTCTTTTCCCACTACCCTTCCCACCCTCTGGAAAACATCATTCCACTCTCTATCTCCATTAGTTCAATTTTGTTTTAGTGCTCACATATGAGTGAGAACATGAGATTTTTGTCTTTCTGTGCCTGGCTTATTTCACTTAATGTAATATACTCCAGTTCTATTCATGTTGTTGCAAATGACAAGATTTCATTCTTTCTTATAACCAAATAATATTTCATTGTGTACCTGTCAGATATTTTAAAAATTCATTCATCTGTTGATGAACACTTAGGTTGCTTCTGTATCTTGGCTATTGTGAATAGTGTTGCAATAAACATGGGAGTGCAGATATTTCCTCAATATATTGATTTTCTTTCTTTTGGATATATACCTAACAGTGAGACTGCTGGATCATATGGTAGTTCTATTTTTATTTTTTTAGGAACCACCATACTGTTCTCCATAGTGGTTGTATTAATTTATATTCCTATCAACAGTGTAGAAGGCTCCCCCTTTTTCACCATCTTCACCAGCATTTGTTATTGCCCATCTTTTGCATAAAAGCCATTTTAACTGGCGTTAGATGATATCTCATTGTAGTTTTGATTTGCATTTCTCTGATGATTAGTGATGTTGAGCACTTTTTTTCATATACCTGTTTGCCATTTATATGTCTTCTTTTGAGAAACATTTATTCAGATCTTTTACCCATTTTTAAATTGGACTATTTGTTTTTTTCCTATTGAATTGTTTGAGCTCCTTATATATTCTGGTTGTTAATCTCTTGTCAAATGAGTATTCTTAAATACTTTCTCCCATTCTATGTCACTTTGCTGATTGTTTCCTTTGCTGTGCAGAAGCTCGTTAGTTCGATGTGATCCCATTTGTCCATTTTTGCTTTGCTTGCCTGTGCTTTTGAGGTCTTAACTCAAGAAATCTTTGCCCAGACCAATGCCCTGGTATGTTTCCCCAATGTCTTCTTGTAGTAGTTTCATAATTTCAGGTCTCAGATTTAATTATTTAACCTATTTTGATTTGATTCTTGTATATGGAGTAGTTTCATTTTTCTGCAAATGGATATCCAGTTTTCCCAACACCATTTATTGAAGAGACTGTCCTTTTCCCAATGTATGTTATTGGCACTTTTATCAAAAATGAGTTGACTGTAAATGCATGGATTTATTTCTGGATTTTCTTTTCTGTTCTGTTGGTCAGTGTGTCTGCTTTTATGACAGTACCTTGCTATTTTGGTTACTATAGCTCTGCAGTATAATTTGAAGTCAGGTACTGTGATTCCTCCAGTTTTGTTCTTTTTCCCAGGATGGCTTTTGTTATTCTGGGTCTTTTATGGTTTAACATAAATTTTAGAATTATTTTTTCTATTTCTGTGAAGATGTTACTGGAATTTTGATAGTGATTGCATTGAATCTGTAGATTGCTTTGGGTAGTATGGATATCTTAACAATATTTATTCTTCCAAACCATGAATATGCAATATCCTTTCTTTTTTTCTTTCTTTCATCAATGTTTTGTCAATGTTTTACAGTTTTCATAGTAGATATTTTTCACTTCTTTGGTCAAGTTTATTCCTTTGGTCAAGTTTATTATTTTATTTTTAGCTATTATAAATGGGATTACTGTTTTGGTTTCTTTTTCAGGTAGTTTGCTCTTGGCATATGCTACTGACTTTTGTATGTATTATTTTGTATTCTGCAACTTTACTGAATTTGCTTATTAGTTCTAACAGTTTTTGTGGACTCATTAGGTTTTTGTAAATATAAGATTATATCATCTGCAAACAAGGATAATTTGACTTCTTCTTTCCCAATTTGAATATCTTTTATTGCCTTCTCTTGTCTAATTTCTTTGGCTAGGATTTTTAGCACTGTGTTGAATAACAGTGGTGAAAGTGGGTATCCTTGTCTTGTTCCCAATCTTAGGAAGAAAGGCTTTTAGTTTTCCCCTGTTCAATATACTAGCTATGAGTTTGTTGTATAAGGCATTATCATATTGAGGTATGTTCCTTGTACACCCAGTTTTTGAGAGTTTTTATTATAAAGTGATGTTAAATTTTATTGAATGTGTTTTCAGCATCAATTGAAATGATCAGATGGTTTTTGATCTTTCATTCTGTTGATATGATGTATCACATTTATTTATTTTCATATGTTGAATCATCCTTGCATTCCTCGTCTTTTGTATTTGCATATTCAGCTATCACCTTCAACTTACTATGTCCAAAACTGGTCTCTATATTCTATCCCTCTCTGCCACCAACAAAACTAGCCAGAAGTCAATCTGCTTTCCCAATATCTGTTATTGTTCAAGTTATCCCTCTGGTTCAGCAAAATAAGTAAGTACAATTACAGGGTATATTGAGGAATGGATGAGTAATGCTATGTGAGGATACAGGTACATTTATAACAGGGCAACTTCTGATCTGAGTTTTGAAGAATAAGAGGGGTGGCACAGCAAAAATATCATAGACTAGTGATCAAAAGCATAGACTGTGGAGTCAGATGGCCTAGATTCAAATATCAGCTATACTGATATCACTTACTAACTGAATGACCTTGAATCGTTTGTTAACCTCTCTTTGCCTCAATTTTATCATCTACAAATAGCTTTTCTCTTGTCTCAGCACCATTTCTTAAAAGGCCCATATTTGCTCCAGAGATTGAAGATGCTGTCTATCCTAAACTAAATTTTCATACCAAATGACCTACTTAGGAACTTTCTATTTATTTCACGAGTCTATTTGTCTATTTGTACACTAGCACTACACTGTTTTACTTAAAGACACTTTATTGTATATTTTAATGTCTGGTAGGGCTAATTCCTCCTCATGATTTTTCTTTTTTAGTGTTTTCCTGGCTATTCTTTCATGTTTCTTTTTTCATATGAACTTAGTTTTGGCATATATAAGTCCATAAAGAAGCTTGTTGGTATTTTTGTTGTGTTTGCAATACATTTATAAGTTAACTTATGGAGAACTGATGTATTATGTAGTTGAGTCATCCTGTCCAAGAACCAAAGGAGGCCTTTCCATATGCTTAAGTTTTAATGTGTGCCTTTCAGGAGTGTTTAAGCTTCTTTTTGTATAGGTTTTATATATTTCCTGTTGTTTATTTTTAAATATTTTATCTTCTTTGCTGTTATTGTAAGTGGTGTTTTCTCTACTATACATCCTCTAACTGGTTACATATATATAGTACCATTAGTCTATGTGTCTGTTTTTGTATCAGTACCATGCTGTTTTCGTTGCTGTTGCCTTATAGTATAGTTTGAAGTCTCCGTGATCTTTTAAAAACCCAGACCCCAGTCTAATCCTAACCACTCTAAACATGAGAAAAAATCAGAATAATCCGAATTGAGAGATATTCTACAAAATCATTGACCAGTACTTCTGAAAATAGTCAAGATCATTAAAAATATGGAACATTTGAGAAAGTGTCACAAACCAGAGAAGGCTAAGGAAACACGATGACTAAAAATAATGTGGTACCTAGATGGTGTCCCAGAACAAAGAATTAGGGAAAAAGTAGTTAAATTTGATTAAAGTAGAGACTTTAGTTAATAGTAATGTACCAATGTTGTTTCCTTAGTTTTTACAAATGTGCCAAGATTATATAAGATGTTAACAATAAAAGAAACTGGGTGAGGGGGATACAGAACTCTCTGTACTATCTTTGCAACTTTTTGTAAATGTAAAAATATTACAAAATAAAGTTTATTTTAATAAAAATGATGTGTTTGTGGATTTATGTCAGTATTTGACAGTACCCATTCATTAAGGAATATATTTTGAAAAATGAAATCTGTGAAATCTCATTATAGATCAGCATTAACAGATAAACATTTGAATTGATTTTGAAGATAGGAAACACTAACTTAATGTTTTCCCAAGAAAGAATTGTAGCTTTCTCATTAGTAGACCCATATTATAAAAGATTGTGTTTGATTGTTATTATATTTTGAATTTCATCAATAAGAATTTTGTGGAATTTTAAAACTTTCTTATGATATAGGCATCTACATAATATTCTTAATTTTGTCTCTTGACCCATCAAGTTAAAAATATTATTCTTTATTTCTCTGTAGAAGATTGCCAACTCCTGCAGAGTTGCCAATCCCTAAAGAATGATAAACGTCTCTCAAAAAATAACAAATATATATATATATATGCTGGCATGGATGCAGTGAAAAGGGAGGACTTAATACACTATTGGTGGGAATGTAAACTAGTACAATCACTACAGAAGACCGTATGGAGATTTCTCAGAGAACTAAAAGTAGATCTGCCAGTGAGTCCAGTAATCCTGCTACTGGGTATCTACCCAAAGGAAAAGAAGTCACTATATAAAAAGATACCTGCATTTTTATGTTTATCACAGCATAATTTACAATTAAAAAGATGTGGAATCAACCTAAGTTCCTAAGTGTCTATCAGCTGATGAGTAGATAAGGAAAATAGTATATATATATATTATATGTGATATATATATGTGAGATTCTATCTATCTATCTATCTATCTATCTATCTATCTATCTATCTATCTATCATCTATCTATCACCATGGAATACTACTCAGCCATAAAAAAAATGAAATAATGTGTTTTGCAACAACTTGGATTAAACTGGAGGCCATTATCCTAAGTGAAGTAACTCAGGAATGGAAAATCAAATACTACATGTTCTCACTTGCAAGTGTGGGCTAAGTGATGGGTATGTAAAGGTTTACACAATGGTATAACGGACATTGGAGTCTCAGAAGTGAGGGAGGGCTGGAGGGAGGTGAAGGATAAAAAATACCAGCTGTTGGGTACAATGCACACTACTCAAGTGACAGATACACTTAAAGCCCAGACTTCACTGCTATACAATTCACCCATGTAACCAAAAACCATTTGTATCCCTAAAGCTATTGAAATATAAATAAATTAATGAGAGATTAAACAGATGACCTACAGAATTGAAGAAAATATTTTCAAACTATCTCATAATGGTCTCATATCTGTAATCTATAAGGAACTTACATAATTCAACAAGCAAAAACCAAATAACCAAATTAAAAAGTGGGCAAACGATATGAACAGACACTTCTCAAAAGAAGACATACGGTTGGGCGCAGTGGCTCATGCCTGTAATCCCAGCACTTTGTGAGGCTAAGGCAAGTAGATCGCGAGGTCAGGAATTTGAGACCAGCCTGGCCAATATGGTGAAACCCCATCTCTCCTAAAAATACAAAAGTTAGCCGGGCATGGTGGCATGCTCCTATAGTCCCAGCTACTTGGGAGGCTGAGGCAGAAGAATCGCTTGAACCCAGGAAGTGGAGGTTGCAGTGAGCTGAGATTGCACCATTGCACTCCAGCCTGGGTAATAGAGCAAGACTCTGTCTCAAAAAAAAAAAAAAAAAAAAAAAAAAAAAAAAAAAAAGGATACATATGGCCAACAATCATATGAAAAAAAGCTCAACATCACTGATCATTAGAGAAAAATCAAAACCACAATGAGATACCATCTCACACCAGTCAGAATGGCTATTACTAAAAAGTCAAATAACAGATGCTGGCAAGGCTGTGGAAAAAAGGGAATGTTTATACACTGCTGATGGGAATGTAAATTAGTTCAGCCACAGTGGAAAGCAGCTTAAAGATTTATCAAAGAACTAAAACAAGCTACCATTCGACCCAGCAAACCCATTACTGGGTATCTACCCAAAGGAAAATTAATCATTTTACCAAAAAGATACTGCACTTGTATATTCACGATAGTACTATCTACAATAGTAAAGACATGAAATCAACCTAAGTATCCATCAACAGAGGATTGGATAAATAAAATGTGGTACGTATATACCTACATCAAATACTATGCTGCCACAAAAAAGAATGAAATCATGTCCTTTGCAGCAACATGGATGCAGCTGGAGACTGTTATCGTACGTGAATTAACGCAGAAACAGAAAACAAAATACCACATGTTCTCACTTATAAGTGGGAGCTAAATAGTGGGTACACATGGACACAATGAAGGGAACAATAGACACTGGGACCCACTGGAGTGGGCAGGAAGGAAGGGAGGCAAGGGTTGAAAAACTACCTATTGGCTACTATGCTCACTACCTGGTGATGGGATCATTCATACTTAAAAACAGAGCATCATGCATATACCCATGTAACAAACATGCACATGTAACCACTGAATTGAAAATAAAAGTTGAAATTATAAAAAATGGAACCTGAGGCTTAGATTGGTCAAGTCACTTGCCCAATGTTACCACGATTTTAAGCAGATGTTTTGACACCTTCTCTACTAGTGTTTCATCATGTCAAAAGGACAAGAACAAAGTCTCAACATTTTCTGGTTTCCTTCACAACATTACATCACATCTCATTCATAATATGTGTTCGATTAATTTTGCCAGTTAATTAAAAAGTATATGACACTTGAACATTGGGTAATTTTAGAAGTATTCTAGATCAGAATTTGAACATTTCAACAGTAAGGAGAAAGGAATAAACTCACGATGAACACGAATCTTAGTTTCTACTTCTTTTTTTTTTTTCTTTGCCAGCCTTCTGATATTGATTAGAAAGTTTTAATTAGCAGGAACATGGCCACAAAACAAACAATATGATGGTAACAGTGAAGAATAATTCATTGGAGGTACTGTGCTGTAAATAACTGAGAATTGACTACAAAGAAGAAAGTATTTCTTTAAAACCTGTCCTTTGGGATAAGAATTCTCAAATCACTTTGTTTTTCTCGTAAAGATCAGAGGTAAACTGCTATTTTCATCACATATATCAAGGATACAAACTATCAATGTGGCTTGTCTGTTGATATTGACTTTGATCATGTGTTTTGAGGTAGTGTTTGCCAGGTTTCTCTACTGCAAAGTTACTCATCCCCATACAAACTGTCATACTCTACTCTTTAGAAGCAAGTCATTAAGTACAGCTCATACTCTAAGCTTAAGAACTGAAGCTCCACCAGCTTGAGTGGGAAAGATCTACATACACTATTTGGAAGTCCTCTGTAATGGGAGATTTACCTCTTTTCCTCCATTTATTTATTTAGTCATTTGTTTCCCTATGGACTTATCTATTTTATACTTTGTGTTATAATCTAATACTGCAATACAGACAAACCTCAGCTTATGACCATTTGGCTTACTTACAAATTTTCAAGTTTATGGTGGGTTTATTGGGATGTAATTGCATGGTAAGCTGAGGAGCATCTGGACTTATGGTTTGACTTACGATTTTTTGACTTTATGATGGGTTTGTTGGGGTATTAAATGCCTTTTCAACTTATAATATTTCTAACTTATGATGGGTTTATCAAGTCATAGCCCCATCAGAAGGTGAGGAGTATCTATATCTTATTGCTGAAATTTTTCCAAATTTGGCAATCTTTCAGGATGACTCCTCTATCCCTTTGCCATGCCCTCATCTTTTTTTTTTTTTTTAAATTCCTTACTTTCTGGTACTATGAGATTCTCCAGGTCCATCTCATATTTCCCCTGTCCTGGTCGTAGAATCAGTTATTTCTCCAAGGAGCTCTAGTTCCTTTTATTGGAGAATGATATTAGAATCCAAGGTCTTAGCACTGGGTGTGCTAGTTGCTACTAGGGTACTATTGCTTCCAGGCCCTCTCAGGACACAGGGCTAGGAAATATACATATGTATACTGCCTCATGTACATACACATGTGTAATTATTTTTGTATCTATTCACTTCTGTCAATATTAAGTTAAACGTGAGTACATACTGATGTCTCTGAATTGAATCCAGTACCACATAGTTCATCCTAGCCTTCTTTTCTTGATTATTTGTACTTCCCACCTATAGATCATTTACTTATTTTTTCAATCTTAGTATACATGTATGGCTGTTTCAGAATTGTCTACACCTATCTCCTTGAGAAACAACTTTGCCAATTAGAGTGTAATGTTTATGTATAGTTTCTTTATATTTTGTTTTATATTTTCCAGAAGAAACACTGTTTCACAAAGTTACTTTGAGACTATATGGTCTTTTAAAGTTTGGTAGAATTTCCCTGTGAAACTCTCTTCTTTGATACTTTTTAAAAAATGTTCTCTGTTTCTTCTATGAAGATTGATCTCTTTAATTTTTATATCTCTAATAAAGTTGTTTGTGGTAATCATTACTTTCCTAGGAAATTATCTCTATTATCTAGATTTTCAAATTTATTTGCATAGAGGTGTGCAAAGTAGTCTCTTATAAAGTCTTAAATTTCTTCTAATAGTTATTTCCCCATTCTTTATTTGCATATTTTTGCTTTCTCTGTTTTATTTTGATTAATGTAGCTAGTGGTTTGTCTATATTATCAATCTTTTAAAAAATAAGGATTTTGATTCATTAACTAGGTGTATGCTATTTCGATTCTCTTTTGTTAATTCTTACTTTTTTTGTTAATTTCTTGTGTTCTTTTACTTAATTTGTTGTACTTATTATAAGTTTCTTTTTGTTTTTTGCTGGTGCTCTACCAACATCCCTTTGGACATTTTTTTAAAGTTGTGTTAAAAACACATAGCTTAAAACTCATCATCTTAACTATTTTGAAGCAGAGAGTTGAGAAGTGTTAAGTATATTCACATTGTTGTGCACATTTTAAATATTTTTGTTAGCTCAATATTTAATCAATTTATTTTCAATCTTTTATTTTTACTAATAGCAGTGTTTAGTGTTATAAAATTTCCTCTGATCACTGCTTTATATTTATCCCATGGATTCTGATATGAAGTGTTTACATCATCATTATTTGTTTTAGAGGTACTGTAGTTTTGGTTTATATTTTTCCTTTAAACCAAGAGTTGTTTAATTGAAGGTTTCTAAAATTTATTTTAAAATGTATAATGGGCACATAATTGTACATATATATGGGATACAATGTGGTGTTTCAATGCATGTATACACAGTATCATGAACAAATAGGTGTGATGACCATATCCATCATAATAAACATTTGTTATTTCTTTGTGGTGACAACACTTAAAATCTGCTTTTCTAGCTATCTTGAAATATATGCTACATTATTATTTGCTATAGTCACCCAACTGTGGTGAATACCAAAATTTATTCTTCCTAAGTGTAACTTTATACCCATTGACCAACATCTTTCAGTGCCTCTGCCTTCTTTCTCTGCCCAGCCCCTGGTAACCACGATTCTACCCTCTACTTGTGTGACATCAACTTTTTAAAATTCCACATATGAGTGAGATCATGTGGTGTTTGTCTTTCTGTGCCTGGCTTATTTCATTTAACATTTCAAATGTATTCTATCAATTGTAACTTGCTAGTATATTGCATGTATTCTGAAATATGCTGATGAGAGGATGTATCTCAAAGGTTATCAACATGATTGCATTTCTCTGCCACCTAACCATACACTATACATTTATCTTGACTCTGTGGTTTTCAAGGACAGTACTTTGAACTTGCTCATTGCCTTACTTTTCTTTGAACCTATTAAAACGCTACTTCATTTAAATTTTATCTAAACTCCACCTTTCCACCAAAACCTAAAATAACCCCATATTTTCCTTTTTAGATGCTGCACTTATGCTTGTGTTTCTCCTTTGAGGGAGCAGTAGTTTAGTTCAGCTTTTGTTTCCAGATTTGAATGATTTAAGAGTACTTTAACAAGTGAATCTGAATATGTATAGTAATGTAACATTTTAACTTTTGCAGAAAGTTTTATAATTATCTAACGACTGTTTACCTTATCCTTTTATGGACAACAACAAGACCTTTTGGTCAGTCACATTTCTTATTTTCCTTTTCATTTGTATGAATAAAAGATTCAGTTGACTTTGTTTCTGGTTTTTTAAAATTATGTTTTATTTAATGAGTGCTTCTTCATTTAAAAATAATATAATCTGGTCACAAAGGCTACATTCTCATCTCTGGCCATGAGATGGTCATAGTTCTAGGCGTCAAATGCTGTTCTACGACCAATTGATCTTGATCTCTTCCTAGAGCTGATTTTAAAAATCATTCTTTTAGAATCTGCCTCTCTGATATGCTCACTCTGAATTTGTTATTTGTATCAGAAATAAACTCATGTATATATTAAACTAGCAAAAATGTGGAATTATTTTAGCAATTTGTATGGAAATGTTTCTAAGGAGCAGGGTGAGATTGTACCTCTACTTATGACATTTATAACTGCAGACATCTATTTAGCTTATATGTATGCATTCCAGGAATTCAAGCAAAGGGCAAAAGATCGTGATGCTTTCCATGTCATTCAGGATTGCAGTGGTTTGCCATACAAATAAAGAAAATTAAGTAAAAGTGGGAAGACCTGTAAAATACAGTGGACAGATTGTTTATGGCTAACAGAAAATACAGAGTTCCTTTTCATAAGAGAGTTGGACAGAAGAAACAGTATTTTTCATATTCTTATTTGCAAAAACTTTTCTAATATGTCATTAAGTAAAATCTGATCACAAATACAGCCTTTTCTCCTGTAAGAGCTGTCCTAACTCTTCTGTTTAGCTACACTTGCATAAGTATTTTCAATTTCTTTGTCTTCAGGACACGTGTAGGTAAATTCTTCACGGGCATAGGCATTGTGGAGATAACGCCAGACTCCTGAGAATTCTGCTGGAATGTCAAAGTCACGATATTTCTTGGCAGCAACCTAGAATTTTGCAAAAAAAAAGAGGAAAAAGAAAGGCATCAGTAATATGTCTACTATGTAGAAATATATCTCAGAAGTCAAGATTATCAAAGGCATCTTATCGACACAAAAAGCACTATAAAATAAACTATGAAGTAGACTCGAATCTTGGACTATTTTGATGTTTTGTCTACAAATGTTGACAAAACCATATGCTTACAATCATGTTTATATTGATTCCATATTTAATTATGACTATATTTAGTGAAAGGAAGCACAGAAAATGAGCACATATCCACCACCACTAGACTAAGAGTTTATTTAGAGTCTTGTCTTATTTCTTTACGTATTCTCTGTGTTTGGCATAGGACTCAGAGAGTATATTCTGCATAAGTCTGTGCAATAAATATTTGTTAAATTTATGATTAATTCATCATAATATGAATAGCCCAAATTGGTTATTCCCTATTATGATCTAGGCACTGTTCTAAGCATTTTAAATGCTTTAATTTATTTAATTCTCTTAACAATTCTGTAAAATAGGTAATATTATTATCCTTTATAAAATAAAGACAAGACAGTGGAAAATACCTTCTGATTTAGAAAGAAAGAAACAAGTTTTGGCCGGGCGCGGTGGCTCATGCCTGTAATTCTAGCACTTTGGGAGGTCAAGGCAGGCGGATCACTTGAGCCCAGGAGTTCAAGACCAGCCTGCGCAACATGGTGAAACCCTGTCTCTACAAAAAGTACAAAAAATTAGCCAGGTGTAGTGGCATGCACCTGTAGTCTCAGCTACTCAAGAGGCTGGGGTGGGAAGACTGCTTGAGCCTTGGAGGTGGGGGTTGCAATAAGCCTTGATCATGCCACTGCACTCCAACCTGGGTGACAGAGCAAGATCCTATCTCAAAAAAGAAAAAGAAAAAAAGAAACAAGTTTTAATACTTCCCAGAAGAGATCATTATGGATTTTCTGTCTAAAGAGAAAAAAGAGATGTAGATACTACACATGATGATGATGATGATAATGACAAAGCTATAATATAATAATACTGCACTGGAAGGTCACTGTGCTTTGTGCTGGCAACTGGCAAACCCCTCCCACCCATTCAGCCTGCCCTATAAAGACTTACTTTAATAATGTTCAGCTTGGGTAACAAGCTACAATCAGCCAGTGTTAGCTGATCCCCATCCAAGAATAGTCTTCTGGAAACTGTGGGTTCCTCAGCACTGTCTGGATCAATTTCATCCAGAAGTGGGGTGTTTAAGTAGTCATCCAGACGCTTGAATTCTTTGAGCAGAGATTTTTCAAAATCTGAGGCAATGAAGGACTTGTAAATGTATTGTCTTTTGACTAAATACAGTCTAAATATGCTTTCCTCACATTTAGACACCTCTATCTATACATACTGCTTACACTGGCTCTTCAACATCTAGTTAACTATTTAGAATGCTCAACTACTCACTGATACGACAAAGTAAGATCAAATAGTGAGTGTAAATCTTTTGGGCTTTTCTTAGGGAGGTGCATTGTCAGGAGAGTAAAAGAAAGAAAAGTGATACATGTTATCCAACTCAGAAGAGTTAGAAAGTGAAAGAAAAAACACAGTTCTTGTGACTCAGAGGACAATAAACCTATTTAAGAATGTTCATGGGAAATGGTAGGTGCTACAGTTTAAGAAACCTTAAAGGTACACCGTCTTGCAGTTAGTTCACATCTGGTAATTGCTATATTGAATCTTGAGTTCTAAATCTAATAAAACTTCATGCAAGGGAATTTCAGAGGAGAGAACAGACAATGAGGGGAAGACTAGGCTAGTCCCCCAAATATACTATATATTCAGGAAAATTCTATTTTTGCTGAGTGAGAGTATGAAAAGTGAAGAAAAATGGAGATTTAAAGAAAGGTATCTTACTCTTATTTGCCTCCTTTTGTGTATTCTTAATGTATGCAGAAAACTTGGCAAAGAGGTTACAGCCCACATCAAAAGACTCCTTGTACTTGGGACTCAGGTGAGGGTACCTTAAAAAGAAACACGAGTCAACTATCATTTGCACATAACATGACAGAGACCAGGTGCCCTAGCTTGCACTATACTGAAAATGGAAGTTCTGGAAAATTGCGCTGGAAACTAAACACCCTTAGAAGTCTCTCAGTAGAAGTTTATATTTTTTTCCAATCTCAGAACACTTTAGTTTCTAAAGTTCACAGGGAAATCAGTTGTCTGGAATCCAAAGCTCATTTATCTATTTCGGCTGGGCGCAGTGGCTCACGCCTGTAATCCCAGCACTTTGGGAGGCTGAGGTGGCTGGATCACCTGAGGTCAGGAGTTTGAGACCAGTCTGGCTAACATGGTGAAACCCCGCCTCTACTAAAAACACAAACATTAGCTGGGCGTGGTAGTGGGCGCCTGTAGTCCTAGCTACTCAGGGGGCTGAGGTAGGAGAACTGCTTGAAGTTGGCAGGTGGAGGTTGCAGTGAGCTGAGATCGTGCCATTGCACTCCAGCCTGGGGGACAAAAGTGAAACTCAGTCTCAATAAAAAAGAAAAGAAAAAGAAAACTATGATTTCAAATATTGCAACTTATAAAACAAATGATGGAATAAATTGGATGGAGAAAATGGGAAAAAAGTAGCCAAGATATCCTCTCTTAGTAATACAAAGCTCAGTTAGCATAATTAAATAAAATAATGTAATAATATAATTCGCCACACTAACAAATGCAATAAGAAAACCTATATGATAATGACTAGATGTGGAAAAGTATTCAAGAAAAAATCAGCACCTCATGGAGATATCTGTGCTCCCATGTTCACTGCAGCGTTACTCACAAAAGTCAACATATAGAAACAACCTAAGTTCCCATCAATACATGAATGGATATAGAAATTGTGATATATATATGTATACTAGAATATGAATCAGCCTTAAAAATAATGAAATCCTGTCATTTGCAACAACATGGATGAACCTGGATGACATTGTGGTAAGTGAAATAAGCCAGGCACAGAAAGACAAATACTCTATGATCTCACTTACGTGTGGCTTCTTTAAAAGGTCAAATATATAGAAAAAAGAATAGAGCAGTGATTACCACGGACAGTGGGGGGAGGAAATAGGGAGATGTAGGTCGAAGGGTACAAAGTTACAGTTATGTAGAATGAGTAAGTCTAGAGATGTAATGTATAATATGAAGACTAATAATATTGCATACTGAAAATTTGCAAAGGATAGATTTTCGGTGCTCTTACCATATAAAAAGGGTAACTATATGAAGCGATGGATATGTTAATTTGCTTGACTGTAGTAATCATTGCACTATGTATATGTATATCAAGACATCATGTGATATACCTTAAATATATACAATACAAACAAAGGCTAAAACACTCAATTCCTTTTCATAACACAAAAAACTCACTGCAAGCTAGAAGTGGTCAGGTCAAAAACTTAGGTATCTAACCTGATTCCTCTCTTTCCCTCTAACTTGACATTTGATCTATCAGCAACTCTGGTCAGCTTACCTTTCAAAATGTATCCAGAATCTGTCCACCTCCCCTGCCCCTGCCCAGTTCAAAGCCTATATTACTGTAACATCCTCCTGACTATTATCCCTACTCCCATACTTGTCCCTCATACACCTGGAATATTCTCCACCCATAGACAGAGCAATCATGTTAAAATGTAAGTCATATCATGCCTTTCCCCTACTCATTATCCTGCAATGTCCTCATCTCAGAGTTAGAGCCCAAGTACTCATAGTGGTCTACAAGAACCCACATGATATGAGCCACCTTCTTTCCCACCCAATTAACCACCCAGAAGCCAGAGTGATGGCTTTCCCCTACTCAGTACTCTGCAATTGTCTTATCTTATTGAGTCACAGCCTAATTCATTACAGTAGCCTATAAGGACCCACATGATATGATCCCACCTTACCTCTCTTCTCTCATATCCCTCACTCGCTCAATTATGACACAGACTTTCTTGCTATCATTCAAATAGGCCTGGAAAGCTCCTGCCCCAGAGCCTTTTAACTTGGTCTGCCCTTAGATGAGGGAGACATATGCATTTTCTCTCACATATGTGCATGCCTTGCTCCCACTTTTCCTTCAGGTCTTTTTCATGGGTATCTCTTTCTAGTGAAGCCTTTCTCTGGACGCTCAATGTAACACTGCAACGTCACTCCTTTCCATAATATCACTACTTCTCTCTTTTGCTTTATTTTTCTCTTTAGCAGGACAGTTTTAAATTACCTGTGTTATGCCTTCCCCAACCCCAGGCAACACAGTATGGAGAGAGATGCCCTTTCTTTGGGAGAAGAAGAAGTAAGTGAACACCAGACTTTGCCTTAGACCCAAACACTGAGCCCAAAAAGTCTAGCCCTGGACAGGCCATGATTACCCCAGACTTTAGGCTGGTCCCCACAGACTTGGGCACTAGGCCAGCCCTTGTAGCCCCAATGTCCAGGCCATCCCTGCAGATGTAGTCTCCCATCCTTGGGCCAGTAGCCCCAGACTCCAGACTTCCTTCAGCAGCAGGTCATACCTCCAGGCTTGCACCCCTCCAAGACAGCCCCTTCACTTCAGGACAGCCACTGTACCCCCAGATTCAGCTTTCAGGCCCTCTCCATCACAAGACTAGCATGTTTGGACCCCAGTTTAAGGCAAATACCCACAGACCCAGTATCCAGACCAACTCAGCTCCAGGCTGGCCTTCACACTCCCAGGCTTTGAGTCTGTCCCAGTGCCACATTGACACCCATGGACCTCAGCTCCAGGCTGGCCCCCATGGCCTCAGGTACCAGGTCAGCACCCAAAGATTCAGCCTCCAATATAGCCCTTATGGGTACAGACTCCAGGCCATCCCTGGTGGCCCCAGATTTCAGGCTGGCCCATTCAAGCTCAGGCTTCAGGCCCAGACCAGGCTCCAACCCAGCCCAAAAAAGGCTGGCCCACACAGCCCTAGGCTTCAGGTCCAACCCAGTACTAAGCTGGCCTCTTCAACCCCAGACTTTGAGCAACAGTAGCAGAATACACATTATTTTCAAGTGCATACAGAATATTCACCAGGATAGATCATATGTTAGGCCACAAAACAATTCTTAACCACTTAAGAAGATTGAAATTATATCAATTATTTTTTCCAACCACAATGAACATCCTTGTCTTGTTTCTGATCTTAAGGGGAAAAACTTCAGTCCTTCACTATTGAGTACAATGTCAGCTGTGGGTTTTTCTTTTTTTGTTGTTGTTTTATTGGGTATTTTATTATGTCAGGAAATGTGCTAAGTGCTATAAATGCATGATCATATTTCATCTGTGCAATGTATTTTTTTCATTTCTTTTTTTATTATACTTTAAGTTCTAGGGTACATGTGCACAACGTGCAGGTTTGTTACATATGTACACATGTGCCATGTTGGTGTGCTGCACCCATTAACTCATCATTTACATTAGGTATATCTCCTAATGCTATCCCTCCCCCTTCACCCCACCCCACAACAGGCCCCCGTGTGTGGTGTTCCCCTTCCTGTGTCCCAGTGTTCTCATTGTTCAATTCCTACCTATGAGTGAGAACATGCAGTGTTTGGTTTTTTGTCCTTGTGATAGTTTGCTGAGAATGATGGTTTCCAGCTGCATTCATGTCCCTACAAAGGACATGAACTCATCCTTTTTTATGGCTGCATAGTATTCCATGGTGTATATGTGCCACATTTTCTTAATCTAGTCTATCATTGATGGACATTTGGGTTGGTTCCAAGTCTTTGCTATTGTGAAGAGTGCCGCCATAAACATACGTGTGCATGTTTCTTTATAGGAGCATGATTTATAATCCTTTGTGTATATACCCAGTAATGGGATGGCTGGGTCAAATGGTATTTCTAGTTCTAGATCCTTGAGGAATCACCACACTGTCTTCCACAATGGTTGAACTAGTTTACAGTCCCACGAAGAGTGTAAAAGTGTTCCTATTTCTGAACAACCTCTCCAGCACCTGTTGTTTCCTGACTTTTTAATGATTGCCATTCTAACTGGTATGAGATGGTATCTCATTGTAGTTTTGATTTGCATTTCTCTGATGGTGAGTGATGATGAGCATTTTTTCATGTGTCTGTTGGCTGCATAAATGTCTTCTTTTGAGAAGTGTCTGTTCATATCCTTTGCCCACTTTTTGATGGGGTTGTTTGATTTTTTCTTGTAAATTTGTTTGAGTTCTTTGTAGATTCTGGATATTAGCCCTTTGTCAGATGGGTAGATTGTAAAAATTTTCTCCGATTCTGTAGGTTGCCTCTTCACTCTGATGGTAGTTTCTTTTGCTGTGCAGAAGCTCTTTAGTTTAATTAGATCTGGTTTGTCAATTTTGGCTTTTGTTGACATTGCTTTTGGTGTTTTAGTCATGAAGTTCTTGCCCATGCCTATGTTCTGAATGGTATTGCCTAGGCTTTCTTCTAGGGCTTTTATGGTTTTAGGTCTAATATTTAAGTCTTTAATCATCTTGAATTAATTTTTGTATTAATTAATTAATTAGGTGTAAGGAAGGGATCCAGTTTCAGCTTTCTACATATGGCTATCCAGTTTTCCTAGCACCATTTATTAAATAGGGAATCCTTTCCCCAAATCTTGTTTTTGTCAGGTTTGTCAAAGATCAGATGGTTGTAGATGTGTGGTATTATTTCTGAGGGCTCTGTTCTGTTCCATTGGTCTATATCTCTGTTTTGGTACCAGTACCATGCTGTTTTGGTTACTGTAGCCTTGTAGTATAGTTTGAAGTGAGGTAGCATGATGCTTCCGGCTTTGTTCTTTTGACTTAGGATTGTCTTGGCAATGCAGGCTTTTCATATATGGCCTTTATCAGATTGTAGAAGCTATTTTCTATTCCTACTTTTATCATGAAACGGTGTTAGAGTTTGTCAAATGCTTTTTTATGCATCAATTGAGATAATCATGTACTTTTTGTCTTTTACTGGTATTATTTATTTCTTCATATGGCTTCACATTTCTGTCTGGTGTCCTCTCATTTCTGTCTAGAGGACTCTCTATAGCATCTTGTAGGGCAGGTCTACTAGCAATAAATTTCCTCAATTTTTGTTCATGTAGAGTGTCTTAATTTCTCCTTTATTTTTGAAGGATCATTTTTGCCAAATAGAGAATTATTGGTTGACAAGTTTTTTTTTCTTTTAGCACTTTAAATATGTCTTCTCTCTGCTTCTGGCCACCATGGTTTCTGATGAGAAATCTTCTGTTAATCTCATTGAAGATCCCTTCTATGTGATGAATTACCTCTTCCTTGATGCTTTTAAAATCCTTTCTTTGGCTTTGGCTTTATATAATTTGATTATAGTGCATCTTGTTGTGGATCAGTTTGAGTTTATTCTACTTGGAGTTCATTGAGTTTCTTGGATGTGTAGAGCAAGTTCCTTCATCAAATTGTCAGCCATTATTTTTTTCAAATATTCTTTCTACCTCTTTCTCCTCATCCCTTCCCTCTGGGACTCTCATTATGTACAGCTTGGTAAATTTGGTGGTGTTCCACAGGTTTCAAGTTCTATTCTTTATCTTCCCTTTCTGCAGACTAAATAATTTCAACTGACCTATGTTTCATTTTGCTGATTTTTTTTTCTCTGTTCAAGTTTGTTGTAGAAAACCTCTAGTAATCTCTGATTTCTTTGAGCAGTGGTTTGCAGTTCTCCTTGTAGAGATCTTTCACCTCCTAGTTAGCTGTATTCTTGGGTATTTTATTCTTTTTGTGGCAATTGTGAATGGTTTTTTTTTTTTTCCTGATTTGGCTCTTGGCTTGACTGTTTTTGGTTTATGGGAATGCTAGTGATTTTTGCATATTGATTTTGTATCCCGAGACTTTAGTGAAGATGTTTATCAGCTTAATAAGCTTTTGTGCTGAGACCGCAGCGTTTTCTACATATAGGATCATGTGACCTGCAAACAGGGATACTTTCATTTCCTCTCTTCCTATTTGAATGCTCTTTATTTCTTTCTTTTGCCTGATTGCCCTGGGCAGGCCTTCCAATACTACGTTGAATAGGAGTGGTGGGAAAGGGCATACTTGTCTTGTGCTCATCTTTAAGGGGAATGCTTCCAGCTTTTGCCCATTCAGTATAATGTTGGGTGTAGGATTTTCATATATGGCTCTTATTATTTTGAGGTATGTTTCTTCAATACCTAGTTTATTGAGAGTTTTTTTAAATGAATGGATGTTGAACTTTAACAAAAGCCTTTTCTGCATGTATTGAGGTAGTCATGAGGTTTTTGTCTTTAGTTCTGTTTATGTGACGAATCACATATATTGATTTTTGTATGTTGAACCAACCATGCATTCCAGGGATAAAGTCTACTTGGCACAAACAAATGGAAAAACATTCCATGCTCATGGATAAGAAGAATCAATGTTGTTAAAATGGCCATACTACCCAAAGCAATTTATAGATCCAATACTATTCCTATTAAGCTCCCATTGAGATTCTTCACAGAACTAGAAAAAACTATTTTAAAATTCATATGGAACCAAAAAAGAGCCCAAATAGCCAAAGCAATTGTAAGCAAAAAGCACAAAGCTGGAGACATCACACTACCTGACTTCAAACTATACTACAGGGTTATAGTAACCAAAATAGCATGGCACTGGTACAAAAACAGGCACAGAGACCAATGAAACAGAAGAGAACCCAGAAATAACACCACATACATAAAACTATCTTATCTTTGACAAACCTGACAGCAACCAACAAGCAATGGGGAAAGGATTCCCTGTTCAATAAATGGTACTGGGATAACAGGCTAGCCATATGCAGATGATTGAAACTGGACCCCTTCCTCACATCATATACAAAAATTAACACAAGATGGATTAAAAACTTAAGTGTACAACCCAAAACTATGAAAACCCTAGAAGACAACATAGGCAATACCATTCAGGACATAGGAATAGGCAAAGATTTCATGACAAAGATGCCAAAAGCAATTGCCCAACTAAAGCAAAAATTGACAAATGGGTTTTAATTAAACAAAAGAGCTTCTACACAGCAAAAGAAACTCAACAGAGTAAACAGACAACCTACAGAATGGGAGAAAGTTTTTCCAAACTACGCATCTGACAAAGGTCTAACATCCAGCATCTATAAGGAACTTAAACAAATTTACAAGAAAAAAATCACATTAAAAAGTGGGCAAAGGATATGCACAGACACTTTTCAAAAGAAGACATACATGCGACAAATAAGCATGTGAAAAAAATGCATTACTGATCATTGGAGAAATGCAAATCAAAACCACAATGAGATGCCATCTGACACCAGTTAGAATGGCTGTCACTAAAAAGTCAAGAAATAACAGATGCTTGCAAGGTTGTGGAGAAAAGCAAACACTTATACACTGTCGGTGGGAGTGTAAATTAGTTCAACCATTGTGGAAGACAGTATGATGGTTCATCAAAGATCTAAAAACAAATACAGTTTGACCCAGCAATCCCATAACTGGGTATATACTCAAAGGAATATAAATCATTCTATTATAATGACAGAGGCACATGTATGTTCATTGTAGCACTGTTCACAATAGCAAAGACATGGATTCAGCCGAAATGCTCAACAATGATAGACTGGATAAAAGAAAAGGTGGTACATATACACTAGGAAATACTATGCAGCCATAAAACAGAACAAGATCATGTCCTTTGCAGGGACATGGATGGAGCTGGAAGCTGTTATCCTTAGCAAACTAATGCAGAAAGATAAATCCAAATAATAATGCATATTCTCACTTATAAATGGGAGTTAAATGATGAGAAAACACGGACACATAGAGGGGAACTACACATACTGGGGCCTATCAGAGGGTGGAGAGTGGGAGAAGGGAGAGAATTAGGAAAAATAACTAATGAGTACTAGGCTTAATACCAAAGTGATGAAATAATCTGTGCAACAAACCCTTATGATACAAGTTTACCTATGTAACAAACCTGTACAAATACCCCTGAACTTAAAATAAAATTAAAAAAAAGAAAACTTCTAGTGAACTTTTTGAACATTATTATACTTTTCAGCTTCAGAATTTCTATTTGGCTTATTTTTATAATTTCTATATTTTTATTGATATTCTTTATTTGTTGAGACTTTTTTTCTGGCTTTCTATAGCTTTTAAAACATAGTCAAGACAGTTGATTGACGAGTTGATGGGTGCAGCACACCAACATGGCACAAGTATACATATGTAACAAACCTGCACGTTATGCACATGTACCCTACAACTTAAAGTATAATAATAAAAAAAAAAAGTCGTTGTCTATTAATTCACATGTCCGTGTCTCCTCAGGGACAATTTCTATTAATTTATTTTTCCCCTTGAGAATGGGCCATACTTTCTTGTTTCCTCACATGCCTCAGTTTTTTTTCTTGAAAACCAGATGTTTTGAATGTTTTAATGTAGAAACTCTGGAAATCTGATTGATTCTCCCACTCCCCTGGTCTTGTTGTTGCTGCTTATTGTGGTTGTTGTTGGTTTAGTGCATTTTCTTAACTAATTTTGTAAAGCCTATATATTTTTTTGGTATGCGTGGCCTCTGAAATCTTTATTCCATCAGCTTTAGTCAGCTATCGATTTTACAGAGATTTTATTAAACTCCTGGAAGCAAAACAAAGAAACAAACTATGAAAAGAAAAAGCTTTCTTAGTTTTTTTAAAAATTATTATTATACTTTAAGTTCTAGGGTACAAGTGCATAACTTGCAGGTTTGTTACATATGTATACTTGTGCCATGTTGGCGTGCTGCACCCATCAACTCGTCAGCACCCATCAACTCGTCATTTACCTCAGGTATAACTCCCAATGCAATCCCTCCCCCCCACCCCCATGATAGGCCCCGGTGTATGATGTTCCCCTTCCCGAGTCCAAGTGATCTCATTGTTCAGTTCCCACCTATGAGTGAGAACATGCGGTGTTTGGTTTTCTGTCCTTACGATAGTTTGCTGAGAATGATGGTTTCCAGCTGCATCCATGTCTCTACAAAGGACACAAACTCATCCTTTTTTATGTTTTTGAGGGTTGGTTCTGTGTTGGGGCTCTCCTTCATTGCTTAGCTACACAGTTTAAAGTTCTGCCTTAGCCTTCATTTTCTGCTTGTGCGGTACCTGAAGTTTAGCCAGAATCAAGAGCCTAGGATCTTGTCAGTTCTTTTGTGAGCACACATCTAGAAATGGGTCCATGCATAGTCTTCTATAGTCCTCAGAATACATAAAACGTTTTGAAGCCATTATTTCCCTAAGCATCCCCCAAGTATCCCAGCCTCTTTCTTCCTGGGATTTTTTTTTTTTTTTAATTGAGATGGAGTTTTGCTTTTGTTGTCCATGCCCAGGCTGGAGTGCAATGGCGCGATCTCGGCTCACCACAACCTCGGCCTCCTGCGTTCAAGTGATTCTCCTTTCTCAGCCTCCCGAGTAGCTGGGATTACAGGCATGCACCACCATGCCCAGCTAATTTTGTGTTTTTCGTAGAGACGGGATTTCTCTATGTTGGTCAGGCAGGTGGTGAACTCCTGACCTCAGGTGACCTGCCTGCCTCGGCCTGCCAACGTGCTAGGATTACAGGCATGAGCCACTGCGCCTGGCCCTTCCTGGGATTTTTCAATTTGCCTATTGCTTTTCCCAAATGTTATTCCTTGTCCTGTGTAGCTGTGACTAATATATTTGCTTTAAAATGCTTTCCACAAACACCACCAGGGAAGGTGACTCAGCCCTGGGGAAGCTCTAGTGCAGGTGACAAAAAGGTAAACCATTGAAGTAATCCTTCAGGGAACCACCAGATAGGTCAAACCACACAATCACAGTTCATTGAAAGTAAGGTCAATATCACTTCCTCTGGTACCAGTAACCTGCACCCGCAATATAAGCTGCCATTTTTAAGGCTATTGATGGACTGAGGGTTGGAGGATGGTATCAAGGTAACCAAAAATGCCACAGAACTCTCACTGAAATTTAGATTTTTTTATTCATTAAGTGTTCTCCTGGCTGCTGTAATTTTTGCTTAGATTTCAGAGTGCTGAAAAAGTTGTTTCTGACCGTTTTTGCCAGCCTATTCATTGCTTTTATGAAAGAATGGAGTTCTGGAGTTCCCTACTCCACCATTTCCATTAATGTGGGTGTTTACAAGGTTTTAAAAAGTAGATAAAACAAAGTTCATATGGAAGGGTTCCCATATCCAGCAATATGGAAGACCAACCGCTGTGGAGGGCCTTGTAAATAGACAATTCCTTTTAGCAGTGTTTGTAACAATAAAACTGAGAAACAATATTTAGTCCTTTTTGACTTAGAAACAATATTTTAGTCCTTTTTCAAGTCATGGTAACTATTATGAAGTATTATGAACCAGTGGTTGTTGTGTGTTATCGAATCTTCACTTTTAAAAATGGGTGTGTCAAAGAGTGTGTGGAGATAATTTTTAATATATTTGACTGCTTGACCATTAGTATCTAATGGAGATATCGCACATCATCCAAAGGTCCTGGACTTTGAGCTGACTGTAGTAACTGTGTGTTCCATATATGAGAAGAAGGATACATACGTTTATTTAGGTGGTCAGAGGGGCAAACTATGGCAGATAACACACTTATATACCACTCCTTAGATATGACCACATGAATTACCTCTGGACAATGAGATGTAAATGGAAATTTTTGGGTGTGGCTTCTGTGAAAAATCCTTAGAGCTGGCTTGTATATTAGATCTGTTGCCTGGAGTTCCAGCAGACATATTGTCACCATGAGTTAACTTTGAGACTGGAAGCCTCACTTAAAGGATGGCAGAGAAGAAAGATTAGGAGTTGAAATCCCTAATGAAATTACGGAGCTATCATCCCAGGTTCATTCTGAGTTTCTTATGTGAGAAAAACAAAAACCATATTTCTTTCTCTCTTTTCTTCTTTGTTTTTTTTTGGTTTTAAGGAGCTGAGAATTTAATAGGCAAGAAGGAAGGGAGAAGACAGAAGGAAGAAGCTCCCCCGTACAGAGACAGAGGGAGGAGGGCTCCAAAGCCGAAAGAGGAGGCCCCTCAAAATTCATTAAAAAAATTTATTTTAGGTTTCGGATACATGTGAAGGTTTGTTACATAGGTGAACTCATGTCATGGGAATTTGTTGTACAGATTATTTCATCACCAAGGTACTAAGTTCAGTACCCAATTGTTATCTCTTCTGCTCCTTTCCCTCCTCCAACCCTCCACCCTCAAGTAGACCCCAGTGTGTATTGTTCCCTTCTTTGTGTTCATGAGTTCTCATCATTTAGCTCCCACTTATATGTGCAAACATGCAGTATTTGGATTTCTGTTCCTGTGTTAGTTTGCTAAAAATAATAGCCTGTAGCTCCATACATGTTCCTGCAAAAGACACGATCTCATTCTTTTTATGGCTGCATACTATTCCATGGTATATATGTACCACCTTTTCTTTATTCAGTCTGTCATTGATGGGCATTTGGGTTGATTCCATGTTTTTGTTATTGTGAATAGTGCTGCAATGAACATTCTCATGCATGTGTCTTTATGGTAGAATGATTTATATTCCTCTGGGCATATATCCAGTAATGAGATTGCTGGATTAAATGGTAGTTCTGCTGTTAGCTCTATGAAGAATCACTACACTATCTTCAACAATGGTTGAACTAGTTTACACTCCCACCAACAGTGTATAAGTGTTTGCTTTTCTCCACAACCTTGCCAGCATCTGTTATTTCTTGACTCTTTATTTTTAGCCATTCTGACTCATGTGAGATGGTATCTCATTGTGGTTTTGATTTGCATTTCTCCAATGATCAGTAATGAGCTTTTTTTTCATATGCTTGTTTGCCCCATGTGTGTCTGTTCATCTGTTCACGTCCTTTGCCCACTTTTGAATGCGATTTTTTTCTTGTAAGTTTGTTTAAGCTCCTTATAGATGCTGGATATTAGACCTTTGTTAGACGCATAGTTTGTAAAAATCTTCTTCCATTCTGTAGGTTGTCTGTTTACTCTGTTGATTGTTTCTTTTGCTGTGTAGAAGCTCTTTTGTTTAATTAAAACTCATTTGTCAATTTTTGCTTTTGTTGGGCAAATGCTTTTGACATCTTTGTCATGAAATCTTTGCCTGTTCCTATGTCCAGGATGGCATTGCCTAGGTTGTCTTCTAGGTTTTTGTAGTTTTGGATTTTACACTTAAGTCTTTAATCCATCTTGATTTTTGTATATGGTATAAGGAACAGGTCCAGCTTCAATCGTCTGCATAGGGCTAGCCAGCCTAGCATCATTTATTGACTAGGGAGTGCTTTCCCCATTGCTTGTTTTTGTCAACTTTGTCAAAAATCACACGGTTGTAGGTGTGCGGCCTTATTACTGGGCTCTCTACTATGTCCCATTGGTCTATGTGCCTGTTTTTTCCTTTTCTTTTCTTTTTTTGAGATGGAGTTTCACTCTGTTTCCCAGGCTGGAGTGCAATGACATGATCTTGGCTCACTGCAACCTCCATCTCTCAGGTTCAAGCAATTCTCCTGCCTTAGTCTCCCAAGTAGGTGGGATTACAGGCATGTGCCACCAAGCCTGGCCAACTTTTGTATTTTTAGTAAAGATGGGGTTTCACCATGTTGGCCAGGCTGTTCTGGAATGGCTGACCTCAGGTGATCCACCTGCCTCGGCCTCCAAAGTGCAGGGATTACAGGTGTTGTATCAGTACCATTCTGTGTTTTGCTTACGGTAGCCCTGCAGTAAAGTTAAAAGTTGGCTAATGCGATACCTCTAGCTTTGTTCTTTCTGCTTAGAATTGCCTTGGCTATTCGGGCTATTTTTTGGTTTCATATGAATTTTAAAATAGTTTTTTCTAGTTCTGTGAAGAATGTCATTGTTAGTTTTTAGAAATAACATTAAATCTTTAGATTGCTTTGGGCAGTGTGGTCATTTTGTTGATATTGATTCTTCCTATTCATGAGCATGGGACATTTTTCCATTTGTTTGTGTCTTCTTTTATTTCTTTGACCTGTGTTTTGTAATTCTCATTGTAGATATCCTTCACCTCCTGGGTTAGCTGTATTCTCAGGTTTTAAATTTTTTTGTGTGGCAATTTTGAATGGGATTGCCTTCCCAATTGGGCTCTCAGCTTGGCTGTTGTTGATGTATAGAAATGCTAGTGATTTTTGTACATTGATTTTGCATCCTGAAACTTTGCCAAAGTTGTTTTATCAGCTGAAGGACCTGTTGGGTTGGGAGTATGGGGTTTTCTTTGAGAAAAAATTTTTATTGTGATGTAAAATGCACTTATAAAATGTCCACCAGAAGGCATGTAATTCTTCACTGCTATATAAATCTATTGGGAATATGTTATTCACTGTCTAGGTATGATAATGCCACCTAAAACATATTGTAAATGATGAGTTATTCTCTATAACAAATGTATCACTGATTTTCAGCAATCATAGGTTTAATAATAATTAGTTTAAGACTATAATCACATCTATATTCTGGAATGTCCATTTACTTTAATGTAGTGTAGTGGAATTTAGAGTATAATTGCACATAGATGGTACAGAAAAACATTCACTTCTAAATTATTTTATACCTTCATGACAGGTAGTCTTTCTGACTGAAAATAACTACTTCAGCTATGGTCTGCAACACAGCTCCAGGATTCTTAATGCAATAATTTGGGTGTATGTGTGTCTGTCTCTGTGTGTACCCATGGAACAACTTATACCTTTAATAAACAAGTGCAACATTATTGTCAATTATTTTGCATGTTTAAATACTATAGTCTGATTATTTGTAAACAAACAAAACCTCACAAAAATACTCTAAATTCTATATAAAAAGTCTGTTAACCCATAATTATTCTAATATGCTTTACTTACTTGAACACAAATTTCTGAAGGGTACATATATTACCTTAGATAATAAGGTTTAGAAATGAGTGCTTTGGCCAGGCGCAGTGGCTCATGCCTGTAATCCCAGCACTTTGGGAGGCAGAGGCAGGCGCATCACCTGAGGTCAGGAGTTCGAGACCAGCCCGACCAACATGGAGAAACCCCATCTCTACTAAAAATACAAAATTAGCCGGGCATGTGGCACATGCCTGTAAATCCCAGCTACTTGGGAGGCTGAGGCATGAGAATCACTTGAACCCAGGAGGCAGAGGTTGCAGTGAGCTGAGATTGTGCCATTGCTTTCCAGCCTGGGCAACAAGAGCAAAACTCCATCTCAAAAAAAAAAAAAAAAAAAAGTGTGCTTCACCCTTTGAAATATGCATTTCTGATAACTGATTTACATAGCATAAAGTTTAGATCAATAAATTACAAATCCTGGATCCCCACAGTTCATTTAGAAAATGCCTCAAAGTTATGGTTCTTGTAGCAGGTTTAACAGAGTAAACACTAACTGTTCTAGCTTCCTCTATTTCAAGCGTCAAAGAAATATGAGGCTCAAAATCTCTCTAGGTTGTAACTGAAAATGCAAAGCATTAGAAGACAGTTAAATGTGGTTTGAAATACAGTATTAATTGAAAGGAGATTATTAAGGTATTTATCTGTGTTAGCCTGTTAAGCACTAGGACTTTAATTTTAAATCTGAATATTTATTCAGAAGTGACAAAGAACACAATTTGCCTATAAAAGTATGGTTTTGGAGAAAAAAGTCATGATTTTTAAAACTCTTTCAACATTTTTTGTTTCCTTTTGGATGATATTATTTTAAATTTCAATCTGAACATAAATGTTTGGCTTCACAGAGCCTTAGATAATTTACTAAGGCTGTTAAAGTTGCTCTTGTTGCTGCATACAACCTTTTTTGACGAACATGAGAATGATCTGGAAACCATGCAATGAATATTCATTCATGTCCCTGGGCATTCTGAGAATCTTACCTGAATAATATATAGCACGGTTGTTTGTCCTCCAACAGGGGTAAAACAAAGGAATCATAATCCTTATCCCAGGAATCTGAAGCCTGACTATATGACCCAATCACAAGTTACTCATTTTCAATAGATATTTTCAGAAGTCTGTACTTTCCATTTCTGGCTCTGGCAAGATCTCTTTAACATCTTTACTTGCTTGGATGCGGGTCTGGTGGGACATGGCGGCGGCCACTAGCTCCTGGCTCCGATGCTGAGTGCAGCCGAGTATGCGGTTTTCTAGATATAGAATCATGTCGTCTGCAAACAGGGATAGTTTGACTTCCTATGTTCGTATTTGGATGCCCTTTCTTTCTTTCTCTTGCTTGATTGCTCTGGCTAGAACTTCCAATACCGTTTTAAATAAGAGTGGTAAGAAGGGCATCCTTGTCTTGTGCCTCTTTTAAAGGGGAATGCTGGCTAACACGGTGAAACCCCGTCTCTACTAAAAATACAAAAAATGAGCCAGGTGTGGCGGCGGCGCCTGTGGTCTCAGCTACTCGGGAGGCTGAGGCAGGAGAATGGCGGGAACCCGGGGGGCGGAGCTTGCAGTGAGCCGAGATCGCGCCACTGCACTCCAGCCTGGGCCACAGAGCGAGACTCTGTCTCAATAAATAAATAAATAAATAAGAAAGAAATCTGCCAAAAAAAAAAAAAAAAAAAAAAAAAAAAAGCAGCAACTTAAACCAGGAACGCATGGAAGAAAGAAGAGCTTATTTTGACTTGCATACACGTTATCCAGTTGCCTCAAGGGAAGTAGGAAATTTTGCCAACAGGGCGAACAAACGTCAGTTCTTACCCAGCGGCTCTCATCCCCGGACAGTTCCAGGAATATTTTAAAAGGTACTCGCCAGATGCGCTGCGGTATCTGCCATTAAACACAGCCCTGCACGAGGCCACTCTGGATCCCAAGCTCCCTGCTCTAGACAGTGACGGTGATTCAGATGATGGCGAAGATGGTTGAGGTGATGAGAAACAGAAAAATAAAGGCACTTCGGACAGCTCCTCTGGCAATGAATCTGAAGGGGAAAGCTCTCCTGACAGCCAGGAGGACTCTTTCCAGGGAAGGCAGAAATCAAAAGACACAGCTGCCACTCCAAGAAAAGATGGTCCCAAACATTCTGTACTGCCCAAGTCAGTTCCTGGGTACAAGCCAAAGGTCATTCCAAATGCTATATGTAGAATTTCTCTGAAGGGTAAGGAGTCCAATAAGAAAGGAAAGGCTGAATCACTTACACACTGCTCCCAATGTGAGAATAGTGGCCATCCTTCTTGCCTGGATATAAAGAAAATAAAGGACTCAAATGTTACCAGTACACAAAACCACCAAACTGTAATGATAAATGATAAGAGAGAAAGAAAAAAAAAAAGAATATACAAAGCAATCAGAAAAAAATGACAAAATGACAGAAATAAGTCTTCACATATAAACATAAACAGATTAAATATTCCACTTAAAAGACATACACTGGATGACTAAACTTAAAAAACATAATCCAACTGCATATTACTTACAAGAGACTCACCTCACTAGTAAAGACACATACAGACTGAAAGGGGTTGATAAAGATATTTCACACAAATGGAAACCAAAAGTGAGCAGGATTAGCTATAATCATATAAGGTAAAACAGACATTAAATCAAAAAAAGTGGAAACAAGGACTAAGACTATCATTATATAATGACAAAGAGATCAACCCAGCAAAAAAGATATAACAATCCTAAATATATATGCACCCAATACTGGAGCATCCAGATTCATAAAGCAAGCATTACTAGATCTAAAGGTAGAGACAGACTGCACTGCAATAATAGGCAGAAACTTTAACATCCCACTGTCACCATTAGATAGATAATCTAGACAGAAAATCAGCTAATAAACATTAGACTTAAACTGGACTTTAGACCAAATGAATGAAAAAGACATTTACAGAACACTCTATCCAACAACTAAAGAATATACATTCATCAGCACATGGAATATTCTCCAGGATGGACCACATGTTAGTCCACAAAATGTCTCAATAAATTTAACAAAATCAAAATCATAGCAAGGATATTCTAGGGCCACAATGAAATCAACTATAAATAAACACCAAGAGGAACTTTAGAAACTGCATAAATACATAAAAATTAACCAACATGCTCCTGAACAACCAGTGACCAATAAAGAATTTAAGAAGAAAAAAAATTCTTGAAACAAACAAAAATTGAAACACAACATACGTAAACCTGTGGGATACAGCAAAAGCAGCATTAAGAGGGAAGTTTATAGCAATAAATGCCTACATCAAAAAAGTAGGAAATGACAAATTAATCTAATAATATATGTGAAGCTGCTAGAAAAGCAAGAACAAACCAAACACCAAATTAGCAGAAAAAAGAAGTAATAAAGAACAGAACTAAATGAAATACGGACTAAAAACTACAAAGCATCACGAATCAAAAAGTTGGTTTTTGTTAAATTGATAAACTGCCAGCTAGACTAACCAAAAAAGTAGAAGACCCAAACAAACAAATTAGAAATGAAAAATGACACATTAAGTCATACATGTAAGAAACACAAAAGATCACCAGAGACCATTATGAACAACTGTATGCTGACAAACTGATAAACCTAGAGGAAATGGATAAATTCCAGGAAATGTACAATGTATTGAGACTGAATTGAGAAGAAATGGAAAACATGAACAGAACAATAATGAGTAGCAAGATTGAGTCAGTAATAAAGTCTCTCAAATGAAGAAAAGCACAGGACTGGATGAATTCACTGACAAATTCTACCAGAAGAACTAATACCAATTCTCCTGAAACTATTCTAAAAAATGGAAGAGGAGCGAACTCTCCTTAACTCATTCTATGAAGCCAGCACCATCCTGATACAAAAACCAGACAAGAACACACACATAGAAGAAAACTACAGGCCAATATTTCTGATGAACATAGATACAAAAACTCTCGACAAAATACTAGCAAACTGAATCCAATAGCATATCAGAAAGATAATACACCACGATCAAGTGGGATTTATACCAGTGATACAAGAATGGTTCAACATGTGCAAATCAATAACCTCAATATATGACATCAATAGACTAAAGAACAAAAGACATATCATCATCTCAATAGATACAGAAAAAGCATTTGATCAAATTCAATACCCCTTCATAATAAAACCTCTCAACAAATGGGGCATAGAAGGAAAATATGTCAAAATAATAAAGGCTATATATGATAAACCCACAGCTGATATCATGCTGAATAGGGAAAAGTTGAAAGCCTTTCCTCCAAGAAATGGAAAAAAACAAGGATGCCCACTTTCACCACTCCTATTCAACATAGTATTGGAAGTCCTAGGTATTGCAATCAGCCAAGAGAAAGAAATAAAAGGCATCCAAATTGGAAAAAAGGAAGTAAAACTGTTTCTTTTTACTGGTGCCATTATCTTGTATCTGGTAAAACCTAAAAACTCCATCAAAAAATTCTTACATTTGATAAGTAAATTCAGTAAAGTTCCAGGTTAAAAACATCAACACTAAAAAACATGTAGCATCTATACACCAATAATGATCTACCCACAAAAGAAATGAAGATGGCAATTCCATTTACAATAGCTAAAAATTAAAATATCTGGGAATAATTTTAATCAAGGAGGTAGAAGATCTTTACAATGAAAACTACAAAATGCTAATGAAAGAAATTGAAAATGGAAAAATATATGGAAAAACATCTCATGCTCATGGTTCAGAAAAATTAATATTGTTAACATTGTAATTTTCCCAAAGTAACCTGCAGATTCAATGCAATCCCTGTCAAAATACCAATGTCATTTTTCACAGAATTAGAAAAAAAGAATACTAAAATTCACATGTAACCAAAAAAGATTCCATATAGCCAAAGCAATTCTAAGCCAAAAGAACAAAGCTGGAGGCATCACAGTACCTGACTTTGAAATATATTACAAGGCTATAGTAACCAAAATAGCATGTTATTGGTATAAAAACAGACACATAGACCAATGGTCAGAATAGAGAACCTAGCAATAAATTCACATATTTAATGCCAGCTTATCTTTGACAAATTTCACAAGAACATTGGGGAACGGACACCTTTTTCAATAAATGGTACTGGGAAAATTGGATAGCCATATGCAGAAGAATGAAACTTGATCCTTATCTCTCACTATATACAAAAATCAACTCAAAATGGACTGAAGACTTAAACATAATACTCAAAACTATAAAAATAAAAAGAGAAAACCTAGGGAAAACTCTTCTGGACATTGGTCTAGACAAATAATTTATGATTGTCAAAAGCACATGCAATAGAAACAAAAATAGACAAATAGGACTCAATTAAACTAAAAAGCTTCTGCCCGGCAAAAGAAATGAGTGAAGAGACAACCTTTTGAATGAGCGGAAATGTTTGCAAACTATTCAACAGGGGACTAATATCCAGAATATACAAGGAAATCAAACAACTCAACAATAAAACAAATCTCATAAAATATGGGCAAAGGGCATGGCCAAAATGTACACAAAGAAATGCTCAACTTTACTAATCAACAGAGAAATGCAAACCAAAACCAAAATGAGATATCATCTCACCTCAGTCAGAATCGCTATTATTAAAAAGACGAAAAAATTAACAGACGTTGGCAAGGATGTGGAGAAAAAGGAACTCTTATACACTGTTTTTGGGAATATAAATATAGCCACTATGGAAAACAGCATGGAGATTTCTGAAAAAACCAAAAGTAGCACTACCCTAAGATCCAAAAATCTCACTAATTAGCATTTACCCAAAGCATGAGAAATCAGTATGTCAAAGGGATACCTGCACTCTCATGTTTATTGTTGCATTATTCACAATAGACAAGGTATGGAATCAACCTAAGTGTCCATCAACAGATAAATGGATAAAGAAAGTGTGGCACACATACACAATGAAATAGCATTCAGCCATAAAAGAGAATGAAATCTTGTCATTTGGAACAACATGGATGGAACTGGAATTGTTATGTCAACTGAAATAAGCCAGGCACAAAAAGAAAAAAATAGCATGTTCTCACCTATATGTCGGAGTTAAAAAAGTTGATCACATGAAGATAGAGAATGGAGAGATAGATAACAGAGGCTGGAGAAGGTGATTGGGAGGAGAAGGGAAGATGAAGAGAAGTGTGTTAAAAAGTACACACATAAATAAGATAGAAGGAATGAATTCAATGTTTGATAGAAGAGTAGGGTGACTATAGTTACAAAAATGTATTGTACTTGCGTCATGGACACCATAGATACCCTGACTTTATCACTATGCATTACATACACATAATAGAATTTCATATGTGTCCCATAATTTGTGCTGATAAAAACATTTTAAAAGAAGGTGAACCATCAGAGAGACATTCTCCCGTGGGTTTTAGAGGAAGAGAACAATCAGCTATGTTGTGAAATGCCTATACAGAGGGGTAGCCTCTAGTAACTGAATGCCAACCCCAACAAACAGCTACCCAATAACCTAAGACTTCAGTCATATAGCTTCAAGGAACTGAATTCGGCCAAAAACTTGAATGAAGATGGAAGAGTCACCTGGGCCCCAAATGATAACTGTGTTCCTGACCAACACTTTGAATGCAGCTTTTTGATACCCTGAGCAGAGGACCTCAGCAGGTCATACCCAGACAACTGACCAATGGAAGCTGTGAGATAATAAATAGATGTTATTTTAAGATACTAAGTTTGTGGTAATTTGTTACACAGCAATAGAAAATTAATACAGCATGCTTCTTGTTTCTAGACCTATCCTGGGTAGACAGAGATGTGCGGTTGTCATTCAAGTGTAGGCAGTACAGTTCTGGCCTCTGGTTAACTGCTTGAAGTCTATTTCCTGGCCACTAACCCTTGTGTTGGTTATGTTCTTTCATTTCATCAGTGGTGTTAAGGACCAGTCATGACCAATCCTTATGCATAACATAGTGTTAGTACCCCACTCCCTACTCCTATCTTACTATATGTTCCTACTCTATTTCTAGACCACCGAGAACTTACCTTCTTGTGTTATGTATGTTATGCAGCTTTTAAACATTATTTGAAATATTATACATATCATCCTTTTGTATTTGAAGTTGGAGGGGGATGTTTATGCATGTGTGTCATTTGACATGTAGGCCCAGAAATCCAAAAGTACTTAAATTGGTAAGAATACTCAATCTGCAATAAACAAGCCAGTAAAATAGATTATCTTCAGCAAAATAGTATCCTGTAAGTGCTGTACCTTGGAGGAGCCAGGGTCTGTTCTAGAAACTCCTCAATTTTAATGAAGTCTGTTTTCAACTCCTTGTTATACACCAGGAATGGAGGATTGGTACCTGGGGCTAAGTCCTTCAGTTCTTCAGGCTTTCTATGATTATTAAAAATAAGCAGAGTTAGGTCTCTAGATAAAGTACACATTAAATAAACACCAATATTTTATTGGTATGTACCAATCTCAATTCCTAGAATTTAACATGTCCTGATTTCTCTTACCTGGTCATGTCAACCGTTGTCACATTAAATTTAACTCCTTTAAGCCAGAGGATCATGAAAAGGCGTTGGCAAAAGGGACAGTTTCCAATACTCTCTCCATCACTTCCAGCCTATTAAGATAAAGAGAGACCACAGTTTATTTGTTTGTTCAATAAGTATGTATTGAGTGCCTACTAGGAAATGAGCTCGTTGCTAGAGACAAACATGGACATTCTCAATCTCAAGAACTCCATCATCTATGGACAGAGAGATATACAGAAGCAAATAATTTCATTATATGTAAAGTTACAACTGTGATGGGTACATAATAGTAATAAATTTTATATATTATCAGAATTTATATAATTTTCCTATTGATAGACATTTAAGATATTCCAAAATTTTTACTAATCTAAGTACTTCAGAAACAAACATTTCTGGGCATATAGCTTCTTCCACTTCTGAGATTATATCTTTAAGGTTAATCTTTAAAATGAAAATGGTGAGTAAAATGTATGCACATTTCCCATTTTGATAGCTCTTACCAAATTTCCTTTCTGAAAGGTATCTTTCCATATGGCCATTGACCGTTTCCTTATTTTGCTAATTGTTTGTTCATGACAGTTTTTAATTTTTTTATGAAGGTAATGACTTTTTCTTATTGTTTGGAAAAATTATTTGTATATTAAAGACATTAACTCTTTGTGATACATGTTACATGTAATTTTAAAAACATGGATTATATAAAATTTAAATTTACATGAGATCTACCATTCTTTCCCAAAAACTCCTTAAGCTGATAAGCAACTTCAGCAAAGTCTCAGGACACAAAATCAATGTGCAAAAAGCATTTCTATACACCAGTAATAGACAGTCAAATCATGAGTGAACTCCTGTTCACAATTGCTACAAAGAGAATAAAATACCTAGGAATACAACTTACAAGGGACGTGAAGGACTTCTTTGAGGAGAACTACAAACTACTGCTCAAGGAAATAAGAGAGGACACAACAAATGGAAAAACATTCCATGCTCATGGATAGGAAGAATCAATATCGTGAAAATGGCCATACTGCCCAAAGTAATTTATAGATTCAATGCTATTCCCATCAAGCTACCATTGCCTTTCTTCACAGAATTCGAAAAAATCTACTTTAAATTTCATATGGAACCAATAAAGAGCTTGTATAGCCAAGACAATCTGAAGCAAAAACAAAAACAAACAAAAAACCCAAGCTGGAGACATCACGCTACCTGACTTCAAACTATACTACAAGGCTACAGTAACCAAAGCAGCATGGTACTGGTACCAAAACACATATATAGACCAATGGAACAGAACAGAGGCCTCAGATATAACACCACACATCTACAACCATCTGACCTTTGACAAACCTGACAAAAACAAGAAATGGGGAAAGAGTCCCTATTTAATAAATGGTGGTGGGAAAAGTGGCTAGCCATATGCAGAAAACGGAATCTGGACCCCTTCCTTACACCTTATACAAAACTTAACTAAGATGGATTAAAAACTTAAACGTAAGACCTAAAACCATAAAAACCCTAGAAGAAAACCTAGGCAATACCATTCAGGACATAGGCATGGGCAAAGACTTCATGACTAAAACACCAAAAGCAATGGCAACAAAAGCCAAAATTGACAAATGGGATCTAATTAAACTAAAGAGCTTCTGCACAGCAAAAGAAACTGTCATCAGAGTGAGCAGGCAACCTACAGAATGGGAGAAAAATTTTGCAGTCTATCCATCTGACAAAGTGCTAATATCCAGAATCTACAAGGAACTTAAACAAATTTACAAGAAAAAAACAACCCCATCAAAAAGTGGGCAAAGAATATGAACTTCTCAAAAGAAGACATTTATGCGGCCAACAACCATAGGAATAAAAGCTCATCATCACTGGTCATTAGAGAAATGCAAATCAAAACCACAATGAGACAACATCTCACACCAGTTAAAATGGCAATCATTAAAAAGTCAGGAAACAACAGATGCTGTAGAGGATGTGGAGAAATAGGAACGCTTTTACACTATTGGTGGGAAGGTAAATTAGTTCAATCATTGTGGAAGACAGTGTGACAATTCCCCAAGGATCTAGAATCAGAAATACCATTTGACCCAGCAATCCCATTACTGGGTATATACCCAAGGGATTATAAATCATTCTACTATAAAGGCACATGCACACATATGTTTACTGCAGCACTATTTACAATAGCAAAGAGTTGGAACCAACCCAAATGGCATCAGTGATAGAGTGCACAAAGAAAATGTGGCACATATACACTATGGAATACTTTGTAGCCATAAAAGAGAATGAGTTCATGTCCTTTGCAGAGACATGGATGAAGATGGAAACCATCATTCTCAGCAAACTAACAGAAAACCAAACATCACAAGTTCTCACTCATAAGTGGGAGTTGAACAATGAGAACACATGGACACAGGGAGGGGAACATCACACAATGGAGCCTTTTGTGGAGTCGGGGGAAATGAGAGGGAGAGCATTACCTAACGCATGTGGAGCCCAAAACCTAGATGACGGGTTGATGCGTGCAGCAAACCACCATGGGACATGTATACCTAGGTAACAAACCTGCATGTTCTGCACATGCATCCAAGAACTGAAAGCATAATAAAAAAAGAAAATGTGATATATATACACACACACACACACCATGGAATACTACTCAGCCATAAAAAGGAACTAAATAATGGCATTTGCAGCAATCTGGAAGGAATTGGAGACTATTATTCTAAGTGAAGTAACTCAGGAATGGAAAACCAAACATGGTATGTTCTCACTCATAATTGGGAGCTAAGCTATGAGGACGCAAAGGCATAAGAATGATACGATGGACTTTGAAGACTCAGAGAAAGGGGTGGGGGAGTGAGGGATAAAAGACTACACATTGGGTACAGTGTACACTGCTTGGGTGATGGGTGCACCAATATCTCTTAAGTCACTACTATATATCTTATTCACGTAACCAAACATCACCTATTCCCCAAAAACCCATTGAAAAATAAATAATTTTTTTTTAAAAAAGAAACAAAATCATTGTGTTGTATACACTGAATATATACAATTTTTATTTGCCAATTAAATACTCTAAAATAAAAAAGGAAAAAAGAAAATGAGCAAATGACATGAACAGACATTGCACATACAGATGACAAATAAGCACATAAAATGTTCAATTTTATTAGCCTTTAGGGAAATGCAAATTTAAACAATAAAATGTCACTACACACCTTTCAAAATAGTTAAGATAAAAATAGTGACAACACAAAACGCTGGTGAGAATGCACAGAAATATTGCTGGGTTTAATGTAAAATAGTATGACCACACTGGAAAGCACTTTGGCAATTTCTTACAAATCTAAACATGCAGCTGCTACGCAACCAAACAACTAGACCCTTTGGCATTTATCTCAGAGAAATGAAAACTTATGTCCATAAAGAAACCCGTAAAAGAGGATTTATACAGCCTTGTTTGTAATAACCCCAAACTGGTGACAACCAAAATGTCCTTCAACAGCTGAATAATTAAGCCAATTGTGGCCTATCAGTATCATGGAGCAGTACTCAGCAATTAAAAGGATCGAACTGTTGATACACACAACAACTTGGATGAAGTTCCAGGGAATTATGCTGAGTGGGGAAAAAAAGACAACCCCAAAAGGTGATATACTGTATTATTCCATCCACATAGCATTCTTGACATGATAAAATTATCAAAGCGGAAGAGATTAATGGTTGAGGGATTGGGTGAGACACAAGTGGATGTGGCTTTAAAAGGGCAACACGGATCTGTGTAGTGATGAAAATCTTCTGTATCTGACTGCATCAATGTCAATAATGTCCTGGTTTTCTTATCGTACTATAGTTTTACAAGATGTTATCATTAAGGGAAACTTGGTAAGGGGCACACAGAATCTCTCTGTATTATTTATTAAAATGGCAGGTGAATCTTCAACCATCTCAACATAACACCTTAATTTTAAAAAATTTTAGTCATAAGAAACAAGACACACATACACACAGAGAATATATTTAATGTCATAGAAATAAATTCATAATACATTGTTAAATAAAAATAGCTTACAAAACAATATATTAAAAGCAATGGCAAAAAGCGCAATTAATTTTGTACCAACCTAATATATGAAATAACCTCTTTTTGATGAATATATTTATCTATATGAGTGAAGAAATAGAGCATAAAAAGCTATACACATAAATGTTAAAGTGGGTGGTATCATGGATGATTTTTATTGATTTTATTTTCACTTAGCGATATTTTGTAATTTATGTAACTAAAATAAAATAAAGTCACTTAAAAAAAAAAGAATGAGATCATGTCCTTTATAGGAACATGAATGGAGCTAGAAGACATTATCCCTAGCAAATTAATGCAGCAACAGAAAACCAAATACCACACATTCTCACTTAAGTGGCAGCTAAAAGAAGAGAATACATGGACTCATAAAAGGAAACAGCAGACACTAGGGCCTATTGGAGGGCGGAGGGTGGAGGGTGGGAGGAAGGAACAGATCAGAAAAAAAATAAAACCTAATGGGTACTAGGCTTAATACCTGGGTGATGAAATAATTTGTACAACAAACCCCCATGACACAAGTTAACCTATATATCAAATCTGCACATGTACCCCTGTCCTTAAAAGTGGAAACAAAACCAAAATGGAAGACCATTTATCATGACCAAGTGCAATTTATTCCAGTGATGCAAGAATGGTTCAACATACACACATCAATTAATGAGACACATCAACAGAATGAAGAACAAAAACCTTATGATCATTTTAATTGTGCTGAAAAAGCATTTGATAATATTAAACATCCCTTTATGACAAAAAACCCTCAAAAACACGGGTATAGAAGGAACATACCTCAACAGAATAAAAGCCATATATGACAAACCCATAGCTAGTATTATACTGAATGGAGAAAAACTGAAAGCCTGTCCTCTAAGATCAGGAACATAACAAGGATGCCCACTTTCACCACTATTATTCAACATAGTACTGGAAGTCCTAGCCAGAACAAACAGACAAGATAAAGAAATAAAAAGGCATCCAAATTGGAAAGGAGGAAGTCAAATTATCTTGTTTGCAGATGATATGACCTTATATTTGGAGAAACCTAAACACTCCAATGAAAACTCTTAAAGTTGATAAATTCAGTAAAGTTGCAGGTTACAAAATCAATGTACAAAAATCAGTGACATTTCTATATGCCAACAGTGAACAATCTGAAAAAAATCAAGAAAGTAATTCCATTTACAATAGCTACAAATGAAATAAAGTACCTAGTAATTAACAAAAGTACTAAAAGATTGCTACATGAAAACTATAAAACATTGATACAAGAAATTGAAAAAGACACACAAAAATGGAAAGATATTCTATATGAATTGGAAGAATAAATATAGTTGAAATGTCCATAGTACCCAAAGCAATCTATAGATTCAATGCAATCCCTATCAAAATGACAAAGACATTATTCACAGAAATTTTAAAAAATCCTAATATTTATATGGAACCAGGAAAGACCCAGAATAGCCAAAGCTATCTCCTAAGGAATACCTGACTTCAAATTGTACTACAGAGCTATAGTAACCAAAATGGCATGGTCCTGGCATAAAAAAGACACATAGATCAGTGGAAAAGAATAGAGAACCCGGAGATAAGTCCATACATTTACAGTGAACTCATTTTCAGGAAAGGTGCCAAGAACATATACTAGGGAAAGGACAATCTCTTCAATAAATGGTGCTGGGAAAACTGGATATCCATATGCAAAAGAATGAAACTAGACCCCTATCTCTCACTATATACAAAAAATCAAATTCAAATGGATTAAAGACTTAAATCTAAAACTTGAAACTGTGAAACTACTAAAAGAAAACATTAGGGAAACTCTTCAAGACATCAGAGTGGGCAGAGATTTCTTGAATAATATGCCATAAATACAGGCAAGCAAAGCAAAAATGGACAAATGGCATCACATCAAGTTAACAAGCTTCTGCACAGCAAAGGAATCAACAATATGAAAAGACGACCCACAGAATGGGAGAAAGTATTTGCAAACCACCTATCTGACAAGAGATTAAATAACCAGAATATATAACGAGCTCAAATAACTCTATAGGAAAAAATCTAATACTGTGTTTGACAAATGGGCAAAAGATGTGAATAGACATTCCTCAAAAGAAGATATACAAATGGTGAAGAGCCATATGAAAAGGTGCTCAATGTCATTGATAATCAGAGAAATTCGAATCAAAACTACAATGAGATATCAACTCAGCTCAGTTATTAGGTTGGTAAAAAAGTAATTGCAGTTTTGCCATCACTTTCAGTTGCAAAAACCGCAATTACTTTTGCACCAACCTAATAAAATGGCCTTTATCCAAAAGACAGGAAATAACAAATGCTGGTGAGGATATGGAGAAAAGGAAATCCTCATACACTGTTGGTGGGAATGTAAATTAGTACAACCACTATGGAGAACAGTTTGGAGGTTCCTCAAAAAAATAAAAATAGAGCTACCTTATGATCCAGCAATCCCACCTCTAGGTATCTACCTAAAAGAAAGGAAATCAGCATATCGTGGAGATCTCTGCACTCCCACATTCATTGCAGTACTATTCACAATAGCCAAGATTTGGAAGCAACCTAAATATCCCATCAACAGATGAATGGAGCCGGGCGCGGTGGCTCAAGCCTGTAATCCCAGCACTTTGGGAGGCTGAGACGGGCGGATCACGAGGTCAGGAGATCCAGACCATCCTGGCTAACATGGTGAAACCCCGTCTCTACTAAAAAATACAAAAAACTAGCCGGGCGTGGTGGCGGCGCCTGTAGTCCCAGCTACTCGGGAGGCTGAGGCAGGAGAATGGCGTGAACCCGGGAGGCGGAGCTTGCAGTGAGCTGAGATCCGGCCACTGCACTCCAGCCTGGGCGACAGAGCCAGACTCCGTCTCAAAAAAAAAAAAAAAAAAAAAAAAAAAAACAGATGAATGGATAAAGAAAATGTGGTGCATATACACAACAGAGTACTATTCGACCACAAAAAAGAATGAGATTTAGTCATTTGCGATAACATGGAAGGAACTGGACATCATATGTTACAGAAAATAAGCTAGGCACAGAAAGACACTCTTCACATGTTCTCACTTATTTGTGAGAGCTAAAAATGAAAACAATATAACTCAGAGAGAGAGAGAGTAGAAGGATGGCTACTAGAGGCTGGGAAGGGTAGTGAGGGGGTGTGTGTGGGGAAGTGAAGAGTGTTAATGGGTACAAAAAATAGCTAGGAAGGATGAATAACACCTAGTATTTACTAGCACAATAAGGTGACTGCAGTGAAAAATAATTTAATTGTACATTTAAAAATAACTAACACAGTTTAATTGAATTGTTTGTAAACCAAAAGATAAATGCTTGAGGGGATGGATACCCCATTTACCTGATGTGATTATTACATGTTGTATGCCTGTATCAAAATATTCTGTGTAATCCATAAATATATATCATAAATATATATACCTACTGTGTACTCACAAAAATTAAAAATTAAAGTTAAAAACCAATTAAAATGGGGAAGAGATTTGAGCACGTTAAAAAGGAAGATATACAGATGATAAATAAGGACATGAAAAGATGCCCAATATCATTAGACATGTGGGAAAGGCAAATTAAAACCACAACGAGCTAACATGATAAACACATTAGAATAACTGAAATGAAAAAGAATGACCATACCAAGTGTGGACAGGAAAGTGGAGCAAGTGGAACTCTCACATAATGAAGTGAAGTGTAAAATGGTACAACTGCTTTTTAAAATATTTTGTCAAAGTTAAATATGTACCTATTATATGACCCAGCAATTCCAATCTTAGGTCTTTACCCAAGAGAAATGAAAGCATATGGCCATAGAAATATGTAAGTGAATACTTATAACAATATTCACAATAGCCCCAAACTGGAAACAACCCAAATGTCTTTCAATGGGTGAATGAATAAACACATTATGGTATATCCATACAATGGAATGCTTCAGTAATAAAAAGGAATGAGATATTGAAACACACAACAACATGGGTGCATCTTAAAATAATTATGCTGAGTGAAAGAGAGCAGGCACAAAAGCATACATACCATATAATTTTATCTACAGAAAATTCTAGAAAATGTAAGGCTAACAGAAAGCAGATCAATGGTTGGCTGTGGCGGAGAGAGGTAAAGGGTAGGGTAGGGAAGACTGACTGCAAAGAGACACAAGGGAACTTTCTGAGGTGATGGACGTATTCTACATTTTGATTGGAATGGTGGTTATATGTGCATATACATTTGTCAAGTTATTGAACTGTACACTTAATGCATGCATTTTATTTTATGTAAATTTTACCTTGATAAAATATATGAATATAGAGAAATTCAAAAAGAAGAACAAAAAACACCCCCAAATAAATGATATTATGCAGAGGTTGCAGACATTGCAATGACAAAGGTAAGGATATGACTATGGGAAGAAGCACCTGAGAGATGATAAGGACTAAGATCCCTGGAGGAGGGAAAGTCAGGGATCTGAGGGGCTAGAGTGTTGGAAAAATCATCTGTGTAGATATTAAAATCACCAAGAATTATGATAAGAAAGACTAGAGAGAGTAGCCTATACAAGGAAATAAAAGGTACTTAATCTTACGGCTGCTCTGATCTATTATGCGTAGCATTATTAAGGTCCAGAAACACTGGACAAAATTTCAATTTTTTGACAAAATTTTCTTTCCGTGATAGTGGATGTGACAAAGAAAATGATATTGTTGATCTTTGTGATGGCGGGGTGTGAAGAGGTATGGGAAGAGACAACCAACCTTAGCAGCTGCATTTGTTTTGTAATGGAAGTCAGACTAAGGATCCAATCAAAACTAGGTTTAGTGAGGGGAAACATGATTAAGGGTGGGAGGCAGGAAGAAGAATGGAGTCTGATAATAGACACAGCAGGAAGGGTGGATTGCCTTTGGCAAAAGGAGAATAAAACACTGAGGTGTGGGGGAAATGCAGTAAAGTTTTACAGGAAAACAGAAGATTGTTTTTTTTTTTTTTTCTGTTATGTTATGCTGATTTAAAGTGCCATCACATAAAATTTTAGGATATAAATTCACTAGCCTGATTGATGAATTACCGACCTCTTAATTATCTTCAGCTGGCAAAGACAGGCTGTGGCCATTCACCAAAACAATTTTTTTTCTCTTTGTGTTTGTGATCTAAGTTTTTAAACATGAAAAATAATAATGGCAATGATAGTTAACATTTATATAGTATTTACTACATTGCCAACTACTGTGCTTTATATACTTGTTTTATTTAATGCTTACAAATAGGATGATGCTATGAGGTAGGCTCTGTTATTACTCTTGTTTTACAGGTGAGGAAACTGAGGCTCAGAGAGGCTAATTTCCTCAAGTACAGTCGGCTAATCAAGAGTTGATGACATACATCCTCTTCTCACTTAGCAAATTCAGGACTAGGACTATATCCTCCATACACCATACTCTTAAACACTGCCTTCTCTCATTTAATAGTTTCGTCGAATTTTTATATTAATCAGTCTTTATGAGTATTTATAATAGCTATAAGATACTTTGAAATGGTCTGAACACTCAGAGAAGAGTATCATCTCTTCCCTCTTTCTCCCACACATTAAAAAAGTTTTTGACAAAATTATTACATTCAGAATTTTGGTCCAAATATTAGATTCCATAATTTTATGTACAAATATACTAAAACTTAATTTTAGAGTCTTTGGTGCAGAATGCAAACATTCCATATAACAACAAACAACAAACCATTAAGATTATTTCATCCCTGCACTTAGAGAAAATAAAATGTGTGTTATCAAATCCTTTGTTCTTAGTTATTAGATAGAAACCTTGCTCAAATCATTCAGAGCTAAAAGACAATGTTTTTATTGACTACACAGAACACATAGATATTGTGGTATAAATTCTTAATTGTGACAGGAGAATGCTTAATCTCTTGTAGTAATGCCTTTTAAAAATTACTCATTAGCACTTTTAGTCCTTCTCAACCCCTATTTCCCCTCCCAATATCTTCCATGAAACTTCTAGAGACCTGTGGAACACAGCTTAAAATAAAACAAAAACCTGGACCAGATGATATTTGAGGTTCTTCCAGAAAATCTGTAGTTTGTATCAATGTCATCAGATAAGCTTACATCTATCTAGAGCACTCCACCTGATAAAATTCTGGAATAGTTTACTAAAAAGTTCACACAACTGAAAACAATTGAATAATATTAGACATAGTTATTTTAAAGTATTGGAATTCTAACTCTGCTACTAACTAGCTATGTGACCTTGGGCAAAGTTACTTAGCTGCTCTTTGCTTTAATTTCTGTATTCATAAAAGAGGGTTAATAATAAACCACTTAGCACAGTGCCTACCATATAGTAAGTACTCAATAAATTATTGGTTACTTTGAAAGTTATTATTTAATTCAACATTTTCTCATCCATGTGTGACTTGCTAAAGTTTCCTGTCCAGATTACCACCCAAATATAAAAAGTCTATGAAGATAAACACATACATCAAAGCCAACAATTGATTTAAGGAGTCTAATTGAGTTGAATTAACAGTTCGTACAAAGGGAACACTTTAGTTACCCAGTGAAGAGACATTACTTCTGATTTGGAATTGGTAAATGTAAAAAGCTAGCTAGGAAATTACAGCTCATTTATATCCTATCTGAGCAGTTATATGTTTTGCTACAACCCAGAGATAGGAGAAGTCGCTCTTATGCCCGATAGTTTAGCAAACACTTAATCGCGTTACCTAGCACTGCAGGAATTCAAGGGTCTTTCTCTCACAATTTTGAAAGGACAGGTTGGTGATGTCCTTAGTGTATATATGTGACAAACTGTTAAATAATCTAAATGGCTGTAAACACATACTTTTGCCAATAGGTATTTAACTTAACATTTGGTGAGTATATCTCATTTTATGTCTTTGTAAGCCATCAGGAAGTTGTATAGTTTTAGAGGCAAGTTACTTAAACTTTATTGCCTTAGTTTACCTATCTAGAAATGATGAGAACAACATTATAATATTGTAATAACTAAAAGTTGTAATGAAGTAGTAATAACTACTACTATCACTACTACTACTGATGATGCTAGTAATATATAAGCACCGTTAATAACAACCTCTCTCCTAAGGTGTTAGGACTAAATTAGGTAACATATGTAAAGTGTTTAGAAAAGAGCCAGGCACAATATGAGTTTGTTATTGTTCTTATTATCCTGAATACTTCCAATAGTCAATGAAAATAAAGGGAAAAGCTAAACAGTTAATGCAAGCAAGGATTTAGTAACTAATTTTTACTGGGAATAACCCATATAAGTTTTTCTTCCTTGATGAGCTAATTTGGAAACACATGTTCCTTTCTCTTGATTTAGGGGTTTTCCAAAGTGCTTTTCTGAAAAGTTAAGACATGTTAAAAAAAAAACCAAAAAACTCCATGGCAGACCAAAAAGAAGCAGCAGAGCATTCTAAAATGTCCCCCTCCTCACATAACAAGCACATAGACTCCTGGTTTTTTTCTCCCACAGTGTCCATGTGACCCTGCTGTGATGTTTGTCCATTGTAGAAGTTTAGAAAGTTCTGTCTGGGCTATGTGTGGGAATGGAGTTCTCAGGTCATTCTCCACCCTCCCCTCCACCCAGTCAGGCCTTTCAAAACCTATCTCATAAAACACAGATTCCGAGACTTGGAAAGCCCTTAAGGATCATCTTGTCATGCTCCTTCATTGTATAGATGGAGAAACAAAGGTCTGGAGAGAGGGAGGGATTTTTCTAAGGTTATATAGGAAGCCATTGCGAATATAAGTTAGTTGCTCACTACAAACCAGTCTAGTGCTTTTCCACCATATCACCTTGCCTTTTTCAGAAGAGTTCTCTTTTCCTGTTGTCATCTAAGAACAGTCACATACCCGGGCATTTTTCTAGAACTCAGAGTAGGAAAATAATCACAACATTTTTTCCTATCTCTAGCCCAAATGTGGAGAATTTTTAAAAACATTGGACTTCAGTGTCAAAAACTAATATATTCTACATGCAGTTATTATAGCTGGAAAACTTACCTTTACAAAAAGCTCAATCTCAGGGTCCACTTGAGTGCTGGGCCTCAGGCCTGACATCTTTGTCTTTACTGCCAGTTGTCAGCCTCCTGCCTCCTGTAGAGTCCACAATACTTGTAGACTCTTTTCTCAATTTTATCCAAAGACTCAAGTAATGTTGGTGCTTTAAGAAGAGAGTCTAGTTTGTAGTGGACTGAGTCAGACCTGGAGCCAGTCTCTTCTCTCAAGAGGTGTGACGCAGAAAATTCTAGATGCTTAAGTGCAGCTCTTGAATTCGTTTTCCTTCTTCCTCCTGACCTAACATTTAAATCAAGGAGGAGCCAAAGGGCTGTGTATAAACTGGCTGGCTAGAAGGGTGGGGGTGTTTCCAGAGAGGCTTCAATGCCATGAGTCAGCATAGGAGAAACACATGCACACAAACACACACATGCAGTGCTAGCTTCTATATATCAAGCAGACCAGATGTTCTCTAGAGCCTCCCTTTGAGTCCTGGGCTCCATGCCCAGAAAAGGGCCTCTTATTGGTGTTCCTGTAACTTGAAAGCATTTCCAGGAAAAGGGCCAGAAATGACTTGGATTTTTATTATTGAAAAGGATGTTTATCCAATGATACTGTCTAAAAGAGGGTTAAAAAATTGTACTTTATTAAATGTTTCCACCTCCAATTCTACTGCTCACACAGCCAGATTTCTGTTCTGGGTTGCAAATTTCACTTCTCTCTACAACCAGGGAATGTTCACTGGGGTGGTTGAGTCTGGGGGCTTGTTTAGCGTGCCCCACCTAGTTCTTTATTTCTTGGAAGCTTGGACTGGAACAGATCACTTCCTTGTTTTGGCGTCTGTTTCAGGAACCACCATTTGTTCTGTATTTCTGCTTGTCAACCCTGGGAACAGCAGCAAAACTAGTCAAATGGATCACTCTGTGTCTGCAATGTTTCTGACAGCTGTATCTGATGCCTCCAGGGTCTGGGAGTAGGACCCCGGGATCAACAAACCTCTTTGTTGGGAAGAGTCTCTTCCTGCTTGGAGCAAAACAGAACGCAGATCCATCAGTTGGGCACCACTGTGGTCCCCTTTCTATAACACTAAGCATCCCCCATGCTCATATGGGCTGTACATGCACCTGCCATTGCCCTGTGTAAAGATTTACAGGATAAGAAACCCTTGAAAGAACTCAGCCTGCTCCATACCTGTAGGTTCTAGGGAAGGAGTGACTGATATGTAGGTGAGCGTTCTTCTGGACGAGAGAAAGACCTCATGATTCCCCAAATGGTTTGAAAAGTGAGAAGAAAATTGTGCTGGACATCTACTGAGCCAACCTTAAGGGTGAGTTTTCTACTGGCTATTTGGCAGGACCTGATGTCTGCCTCGTTTAGCCATATTTTTACTCTATTCATCATACTCTGTTCGTTCACTCCAAAGGCAATCAATGAATGTCAACTCTGTGCCAGGATGCTGATCCATTCACTGAGATTGGCAGCACGGGAGGACAGCCAGTTCGGGAGGACAACAGGAATTCAACTTTAAGCATACTCAGTCTGAGGCCTCCTCACCTTTCCCCACTCCCTATATCTAACCACTACAAAATCTTGTCACTTCTACATCTTGAATATTTAAAAAATCCATCCACTTCTCTTTGCCCCTATGGCCACTCCAGATTTCAAGCCAGCAACATTCTTTTTTAATTGATTTTAAAATTTTTATTTTAAAAGACCAAATGGTTGCTTGACCTTCGACTCTCATGAGAAAACCACAACCCTTACTGTCACCACCACCACCACCACCACAGCAACAACAACAAACAGCCTAATGACCTCTGTGTGATCCCTAATAAATTGGCAAAGTAAAGAGATGAATGTTCTCTTTTGTTTTCTTGATGCTGAATGTGTTTAAAAACATGTTTAGGATAATTAGCGTGCCCTAAAATTCATGTATTTAAAGTGATTTTATAAATTTATTGGGTGGTGCAACCATCACTACAATCTAATTTTAGAACACTTGCATCACGTCAGTGACATCTTCCTTGACCATTTGCAGTCAGTCTTCATTACCACTCCCAGCATCAGACAACCAGTAATCTACATTCTGTGCCTACGGATTTGCCTATTCTAGATATTTCATATAAATGTTGTGTTAGTCCATTTTTGCTTTGTTATAAAGAAATACTTGAGGCTGAGTAATTTATAGAGAAAAGAGGTTTAATTGGCTCATGATTCCGCAGGCTGTACAGAAAGCATGGTGCCAGCATCTGCTTCAGGTTAGAGCCTCAGGATGCTTCCAGTCATGGCAGAAGGTAGAGTGGGAGCATGCATCTCACATGATGAAAGTGGGAGGAAGAGAGAAAGTGGTAGGGGGACATGCCACAGTCTTTTAAACAACCAGCTCTTGCATGAATTCAGAGGGAGAACTCACTCATTACTATGAGAGCGGCACCAAACCACCCATGAGGGACCTGCCCCAATGATAAAAACACCTCCCACCAGGGCCCTACGAAAACTTGCTTGCTCTTTGCTTTGTTTGCTTATAATAGTCATTCCAGCGGCTATGAAGTGGTATCCTACGGCGATTTTTTTTCCATTTTAAAAATGGATTTAGAGGGTACAAGTGCAGATTTCTTACATGCATATATTGCATCGTAGTGGAGTCTGGGCTTTTAGTGTACCATTCACCTGAATAGTGAACATTGCACCCAACAGGTAATTTTTCAACCCTTGTCAGCTTCCCACCCTCCACCTTTTGTAGTCTCCAATGTCTATTATTCTATATGTCCATGTGTACCCATGGTTAAGCTCTCACTTACAAGTGAGAATACGTGATATTTGACTTTCTGTTTCTGAATTACTTTACTTAAGATAATGTACTCCAGTTCCACTCATGTTGCTGTGGAACACATGACTTCATTATTTTTTATGGCTGCATAGTATTCCATGTATATGTAAAATGTAGATGGGTAGATGCCCAGTAGTGAGATTGCTGGATCAAATGGTAGTTCTATTTTTAGTTCTTTGCGAAATCTCCATACTTTTTTCCATAAATGTTGTGATAATTTACATTCCCACTAACAGTGCATAAGCATTACTTTTTTCTCCACATCCTCACCAACATCTGTTGCTTTTTGATTTTTAAATAATAGCTATTCTGACTGGTGTAAGATAGTATTGTGTGGTTTTAATTTGCATTTCTCTGATAATTAGTGATATTGAGCATCTTTTACATGTTTGTTGGCCACTTGTATGTCTTTCAAAAAACACCCATTCATGGCCCTTTGCCTACTTTTTAATGGCGTTACTTGTTTTTTTGTTTTTTCTTTTTTTTCTTGTTGAGTTGTTGGAGTTTCTTGCAGATTCTGGATATTAGCCTTTGTTAGATACATAATTTGGAAATATTTTTTCTCATTAGGTAGGTTTACTCTGTTGATTGTTTCTTTTGCTGTGTGGAAGGTTTTTAGCTTAACTGAGTCCCATCTGTTTATTTTTGTTTGTGTTGCATTTGCTTTGGAGGACCTGGTCATAAATTCTTTGCCTAAGCCAGGCCAATGTCCAGAAGAATTTTTCCTACAGGAAAGATTTCTTACAGGATTTTACAGTTTCATGTCTAAAATATAAATCTTTAATCCATCTCGAGTTAATTCATGTATATGGTGAGAGATAGGGGTCCAGTTTCATTCTTCTGCATATGGCTAGCCCGTTTTCCTAGCACCATATATTGAATAGGGTATTCTTTCCCTATTGTTTAATTTCGTCGATGTTACAGAAGATCAGTTGTTAATAGGTACTTTATTTCTGGGTTCACTATTCTGTTCCATTGGTCTATATGTCTATTTTTATACCAATATCATGATGTTTTGGTTGCTATAGCCTTGTAGTATAATTCAAAGTCAGAATGTAATACTTCAAGCTTTGTTCTTTTTGCTTAGGATTGGTTTGGCTATTCAGTCTCTTCTTTGGGTTTCATATGAATTTTACGTTTTTTTAATTATGTGAAAAAATGTGTTGGTAATTTGATAGAGATTGCATTAAATCTGTAAATTGCTGTGAGCGGTGTGGTCATTTTAATAATATTGATTCTTTTGATCCATGAGCATGGGATGCTTTTTCATTTATTTGTGTCATACACAATCTTTTCATCAGTGTTTTGTAGTTCCTCTTGTAGAGATCTTTCACCTCCTCGATTAAACGTATTCCCAGGTGTTTTATTTTTTGTGGCTGTTGTAAATGGGTTCTTCATTTGGTTCTTAGCTTGAATGATATTGGTGTAGAGAAATGCTACTGTGCTTTGTACATTGATTTTGTGTCCTGAAACTTTACTGAAGTTCTTTATCAAGTCTAGGAGTCTTCTGGAAGGGTCTTTAGGAGTTTTATTGTACATTATTTGGGGTTTTCAACATAATGGGGTATTTTTTCTCCCTTATAATATGTATGCCTTTCACTTCTCTCTCTCTCTGCTTGCGTGTGTGTGTGTGTGTGTGTGTGTGTGCACGTGTTATTGCACTAGCTGGGACTTCCAGGACTAACAGTGAATAGTAGTGGCGAGAAAGGACATCCTTGACTTATTTTTGATTTTAGGGGAAAATTACTCAGTGGTTCACTGTAGGTTTTCCATGGATACCCTTTTTTAGAATAAGGAAATTTCCTTCTATTCCTAACATGTTGGGAATTTTATCATTAATTAATATTGAATTTTGTTGAATGCTTTTTCTGCACTTATTCATACGATCATCTGATGTTTCTTATTTAGTATGACAATATAATAAAATACATTGATTGATTTTTGAATGTTGAACCAACTTTGAATACCTGGGATAAACTCCACTTGATCTTGATGTATTATTATCTTTTTGATACATTGCTAGAGGTGATTGGCTAATATCTTAGTAAGAATATTTGTACCTATGTTTATGTGAGATATTGCTATTTAGTTTTTTTCTTGTAATATCTTTGTCTGAGTTTGGTATTAGGATGATGCTATCCTCATAATATGAGTGGGGTCATTTTCTCTCCTTAATTTTCTGAAAGAGACTGTAAAATTTGTATTACATCTTACTTAAATGTTGGATAGAATTCATGAGTGAAATTGTCTGGCCTGGAGTTCTCTTTTTTGAAAAGTTTTAAATTACAGATTCAGTTTCTTTAATAGATGTCAGGCTATTCAGATTATCTACTTTTCTTTGAATTAGTTTTTTTTATCATGTGTGTTTAAGAAATTGGTTCATATAAGTTATCAAATATATAGGCATAGATTGATTGTAGTATGCCCCCTCTTATTCTTTTAGTGAGAACATTCAAAATCATCTCTTCTAGCTATTTTGAACTATACAGCATATTATTGTTGACTATTGTCACCCTCCTCCTATCTAATTATAACTGTAACTTTGTACCCAATGACCAACCTCTTCCCATCTCTCCTTCCCTCCTCCCCTCCCCTGCCTCTGGTAACCACTGTTCTAATTTCTACCTCTATAACATCAGCTTTTAAATTTATATTTATTTTATTTTTTTATTTTTGTGGTTACATAATAGGTGTATATATTTATGGGTTACACGAGATGTTCTAATATAGGTATGCAGTATGTAATAATCACATCAGGGTAAATGGGGTATCCATCACCTCAAGCATTTATCTTTGTATTACAAACAACCAAATTATGCTCTTTTGGTTATTTTAGAAGTACGATTAAATTATTTTTTTACTGTAGTCTCCCTGTTGTGCTAGCAAATACTAGGCCTTATTCATTCTTTCTGTTTTTTGTACCCATTAACCTTCCCCATTTCCTCCCCACATTCCCACTAACCTTCCCAGCCTCCCTTCTACTCTCTATCTTCATTTCAATTACTTAATTTTTAGCTCACACAAATAAGTGAGAACATGCAAAGTTTGTCTTTCTGTGCCTGGCTTATTTCCCCTAATGTAATGTCCTACAGGCTTATCCATGTTGTCACACATGACAGGATCTCATTATTTTTTATGGCTGAATAGTACTCCATTGTGCATATGCACCACATTTTCTTTATCCATTCATCTGTTGATGGACACTTAGGTTGATTCCATATCTTGGCTATTGTGAACAGTGCTGCAATAAACATGGGTGTGTTAGTCAAGGTTCTCCAGAGAGACAGAACCGATAGGATGTATGAGAGAGGATTTATGAGGTGTAATTGGTTCAGCTGATTATAGAGGTGGAGAAGTCCCACAATAGGCAATCTGCAAGCTGGAGAACCGAAGAAGCTGGTAGCATGATTCACTCCAAGTCTGGAAGCCTCAGAACTAGGGAAGCTGACAGTACAGACCCCAGTCTGAGGCCAAAGGCCTAAGAGCCCACAGGAGGCTGTTGATGTAAGTCCCAGAGTGCAAAAGTGGAAGAAACTGCAGTCTGATGCCCAAGGGCAGGAGGAGGAAAGGCATCTGGCTCCAGAAGGGAGATAGAATGAGCAGACACAGAGAGTTCTTCCTCTTCTGCCTATTTGTCCCAACCAGGCTCCCAGCTAATAGGACAGTGCCTGCCCACATTGAAAGTGGATCTTAAGTGTTGCAGTCTACTGTCTCACACACCAAGCTCCCCTGGAAGCACCCTCACAGACACACCCAGGGAACAATGCTTCAACAGCCATGTTGGCATCCCTCAGTCCAGTCAAGCTGACCCGTAAACTGAACCATCACAATGAGAGTGCAGGTATCTCTCCAACATACTGATTTCATTTCCTTTTAATATACCCAGTAGTGAGTGCTTTGGATCATATGCTAGTTCTATTTTTAGTTTTTTGAGGAACCTCAGTACTGTTGTCCATATTGCCTATACTAGTTTACTTTCCCATCAACAATGTATAAGGTTTCCCCTTCTACACATCTTCACCAGCATTTGTTGTTTCTTTAACATAAAGAGTATAAAATCACTTTATTGGAAAGTTTAATCGGTCACAAATGAACAGCATTTTTGAGCACTAAACAGAGGATTAAAATTATTTCCAAACACTAGAGAAAATTATTGAAAATTCTAATGTTTTAGGCTTAAAGTATCATTACCTTCATGAAAGCAAAAATCCTATAGATGATATTTTCTAATATATATATATATATATTCTAAGTACTATGAAATTATAATAGAAATCATCAATTAAAGTGTAACAAATAAGTAATATCTAACCACGGGCAAATTTATTTTAAGATCACTTTATTATATTTTATTTTATTGAATTTTAATTTAAAAATTTTTAATTATTATGGGTAAATAATAGTTGCATATATTTATGGAGTGCATGTGATGTTTTGATACAGGCATACAATATGTAATGATCAAATCAGGATAATTGGGGTATCTATCATTTCAAGCCTTTATTATTTCTTTGTGTTGGGAACACTCCAATTCTACTCTCTTAGTTATTTTTAAATATACAATAAGTTATTGTTAACTATAGTTGCCCTATTGTGCTGCCAAATACTAGATCTTATTCATTCTCTCTGTGTTTGTACATATTAGCCATCCTGACTTTCAGCCTATTTTTTGTCTTTTTAATGATAGCCTTTGTAACTGGGGTGAGGTGATATTGTGGTTTTGATTTGCATTTCCCTAACGATTAGTGATACGGAGCGTTTAAAAATATACCCATTTGCCATTTGTCTGCCTTCTTTTGAGAAATGTCTATTCAGAACTTTTGTCCATTTTTAAGGGATTATGTCTTTTTTGGTTATTGAGTTTGAGCTCCTTATATATTCTGGGCATTAATCTCTTGTAGATGCATAGTTTGCAAACATTTTCTCACATTCTGCGAGTTACCTCTTCACTCCATTGATTGATTGTTTCTTAGAAATTTTCAAATTACAATACACTGTTATTAACTATAGTCACCATGTTGAAAAATAGATCACTTGAACTTATTCCTCTGATCTAAAATTATGTATCCTTTGAGCAGCATATCCCCAACCACTACTCCACAACCCACCAGCCTCTGGTACCCACCATTCTGCTCTCTATTTCTATGATATCAACTTTTTTTTTCATTACACATATGAGTGAGATCATGCAGTACTGATATTTCTGTGCCTGGCTTATTTTCACTTAATGTTCTCCAGGTTCATCCATGTTGTCACAAATGACAGGACTTTCTTCTTTTTCAAGGATGAATAGTATTCCACTTTTTATACATACCACATTTTCTGTATATACTCTCCCATGTATTCTGCCTAGATTGATTTTATATCTTGGCTACTGTGAATATTTCTGCAAAGAACGTGGAAGATATCTCTCAGACATACTGAGTTCATTTCCTTTGGGTATACACCCAGTGGTGAGATTGCCGGATGATGTAGTAGTTCTGCTTTTAGTTTTTTTTTTTAGAAACCTCCATATTGTTTTCCATAATGGCTGTACTAATTCACATTCCCACCAACAGTGTGCAAGGGTTCACTTATCTCCACATCCTCATCAACATTGTTATCTTTTGTCCTTTTAATAATAGCCATCCTAAGGAGTATGAGGTGATATCTCGTGGTGGTTTTAATTTGAATTTATCTGATTATTAGTGATGTTGAGCACTTTTTCATATACCTGTTGGCCATTTGTATGTCTTCTTTTGAGAAATGTCGATCCAGATCCTTTTCCCATTTTTAAATCACGTTATTTGTTTTCTTACTATTGAGTTGTTTGAGTTCCTCAAATATTTTAGATATTAACCCCTTATCAGACGTATAGTTTGCAAATACTTTCTCCCATTCTGCAGGTTGTCTCTTCATTCTTTTGTTTCCTTTGCTGTGCCAGAAGCTTTTCAGTTTGATGTAATTTCATTTACCTATTTTTTCTTCCGTTGCTTATACTTTTGGATCATATCCAAAAAGTAATTGTATAGACGAATATCATAGAGTTATACCATATGTTTTCTTCTAGTAGATTTATGGTGTCAGGTCTTACATGTAAGTGTTTAATCCAGTTTTAGTTGATTTTTGTATATGTTGTAATAAAAGGGTCTAATTTCATTCTTCTGCATGCGGACATCCAGTTTTCCCAGCACTGTTTATTGAATGTATAAGAGTTCTTTTCTCTCCACATACTTGCCAACATCTGTTATTTTTGGTCTTTGTAATAACAGCCATTCTACAATGGCCATATTCCCATACTGTGGGTTGTTTCTTCACTCTGTTGAGTGTTTCCCTTGCCTCACAGAAACTCTTTAGTTTAATCTAGTCTCATTTATCTATTTTTGGGTTTTGTTTCCTGTGCTTTTGGGGTCTTAGCAATAAAATCTTTTCCCAGAGCATTATCCTGGAGACTCATCCCGAGGTTTTCTTCCAGCATTTTTATAATTTCTATAGCTCCTCCAAGATCACACGTCTGAACTGAGATTGTAATGGTGATCTATCTGAAAGCCCATTTATCTACCTATCTGAAAGCCCATCAGCTGTCACTTACACCACAATACACAAATCCATCAAATGCATTGTCCACTCAATTATGGAGCTGTCTTGGGAAATACTTGTCTGTCAGCTAAGAAGAAGGATAACCTTGTTAAATCTTCCTAGCTTTTCTTGTCAGATAAATGCCTGCTTTATTTGCTTGCCCCTGCTCCCAGGTCTCTCTTGCTTCATATCAAAGCAGGAAAGAAAGGAAAAACTGCACAATAATATGATGGCATCACTTTGTGCCAAAGTCCAGAAATAGTCTTATTCTAATCCAGAGAATACTGCACAACCATTTTGCTTATGTGTAATAGACTTTTCCTGATACTTTCTCTGTTGGCTTTAGAAAACACCGCCATCTAATATAAACAGTGAATAACAAATTCCATGTAAACTTGGACAAATCACAGGGCCTTATCATTATTTTCCTTATCTATAAAGTAAGATAATAACAGCTGTACTACTTACCACACGGGGTTATCATACAGAGGGTCAATGAGATACTGTATATGGAAACATTTCTAAACTGTAAATCTCAATTTGAAGTCAAAAGATTACAAGTGTTATCTGTAAAAATGTTGCTCTCATGAACAAGCGTACACAGGAATTACGATCATTTTTCTGTTCTCTGGCATAAATAATGAGTTAAAGAATTAAGGAGACCAGATTTCAAAACCTCTCTGCTACTTATAAACTTTGTGGCAGGTGTCTAAGTTTCAGTTGCCTTAAATGTAAAAGGTGGTTAATAACACTTTTCCTTCTGGGATGATGAAATAAGTAAATTTAAAAATATTTTTGCAAATGCCTAACCCAGCACTAGAAGTTTCTGGAAATGACAATGGGTGGTGAAGACTGTGCGTCCTCACTTCATTCTCCCTCCAGGCATGGCTCCTTGAAGCCTGGGAGGATGGACTATTATATTCTTTTTCTTTTTCTTTCTTTCTTTTTTTTTTTTTTTCCTTTGAGACAGAGTCTCGTTCTGTTGCCCAGGCTGGAGTGCAGTGGCACAATCTTGGCTCACTGCAGCCTCTGCCGCCCGGGTTCAAGTGATTCTCCTGCCTCAGTCTCCCAAGTAGCTGGGACTACAGACTACAGGCGTGTGCCACCGCGCCTGGCTAATATTTTGTTGTTGTTGTTGTTGTTGTTGTTGTTTTGTTTTTTGTTTTTTTTTTGGTATTTTTAGTAGCGATGGGGTTTCGCCATGTTGGCCAGGCTGGTCTTGAACTCCTGACCTCAGGTGATCTGCCCACTTCGGCCTCCCAAAGTACTGGGATTACAGGCGTGAGCCATCACACCTGGCCTATTTTTTCATTTGATTCTTGCAGTAGCCCTGTGAGATCAGCTAGGCAGATGTTATTATGCTCATTTTATATGCAACAAAACTAAGAATATTGGCTCTGATTGTGCCATGTACTATATAACACTAAGGAATATTGCCTGAGATGTCCAAAAATGACACCATTGGATGTTAATTTATCTTTGGAAAGAATATATTTGGCAGTATCTAGTAAATCTGAGCACACACATACCTTATGATCCATAAGTTCCATTCTTAAGTTTATTTCAAACAGGAGTGAATATATTTGTTCACCAAAGACATGTAATAGAATGTTCATAACAGCACTGTTTGTAGTAGTTCCAAACTGGAAATTACTCATATGTCCATCAACGGTAGAATGGATAAATAAATTGTGGTGTGATCACGCAATCAACTTCTGTATAGCACCAATAAACTATTGCTAAACAATGATGAAACTCCTAAACATAATATTAAATGAAAAAGCAGCCAGACACAAATGAATACATATTGTGATTGCATTTATATAAAGTTTTATATAAACAGGCAAAACTAATCTTTGGTGATAGAAGTCAGGATGGTAGTTACCCTTGGGTTGGGGGAGTGGCGTTACTGGAAAGGAGCATGAGGAAGGGTTCTGGGGTTCTGGTAATGATCTGTTTATTGACCTGGGTGCTAGTGATATGGATGCGATTACATCATGAAAATTCATCAAGCTTACGATTTGTGTACTTTCCCGTAATGTATAGTATACTTCAGTAAAAAGTTAATTTGCCTTAGGCAAAACAGAAACCCATTATCTTAGGCAAGGTTTTTCAGTGGCTTCCCATGGTACTCAGAATAAAATCCAAAGTCCTTACCATGGCCTGCATGGCAATATATACATGATCTAGCCCCTGGCTACCTCCTCCACATGTAGCCGGTGCGCCTATAAATGTTAGGGTTGAATGAATGATTGAAGATCCCTGGGTGAATGGTCCACTAGGCTATAGCTGGGATTCCTCCCACAAAGGGAGACACCTGAGAAGTTGTAAGTCATCCTGTTAAAAGGAAAGCTTTGTTAGTATAACCTCTCTTGTCCACCCCACCTCAGTTTGGTGAGGAGAAAGCTCAGAGCTTTCCCCAGTGCTTCCATGAACTTTGGCCAGTAAAGACTTAAAATATCATATCATAAGATGAGAGAAACCAGTTGGAACTTAACTTCTATCCCGTATCCTTCGATTATTCAAAGAAAAACAAAATACGGTCAACAGGCAGTGGAACTCCTCACTCCAATGTGATATTCCTGAGAGAATATTGACTTATTGTCACTTCGTCTCTGGGACAAGTATTGAACATAGGGGAAGCCTTATATAAAATTGTTCAATAAACAAAAGATGTCTTTAACATGTGTTTGAGATCTTTCTTCTCATGATTCCATGTTAGGTACAACAACTATGACCGGGCTGTCATCAATACCGTTCCTTATGATGTCGTCCATCGCTGGTATACAGCACACCGGACTCTAACGATAGAGTTGAGGAGACCTGAGAATGAGTTTTGGGTTAAACTAAAGCCTGGCAGGGTGGGTCCTAATCTCTAAAGATGTCAAGCAAGCTTGTGATAATGAAGCAGTGAAGAACGGGTACTTACTTAATATGTGAGTCACAATGTTGCAAAGGAAAAAGAGAAAAGAGTCCTTGGTGTTGGTCATGGTCCTGCGGCTCACTCACTGAATGCCCTGGAAGCAAGCCTCATCCCATCTCTAAGGCATCAGTAACTCTATTTGTATGGTGAGGGGGTTTAACTGGATGACCCCCAAGGGTCCTTCCAGCTTCATGATTCCATAGTTTTTATTTTGGTATTTCCTCTGGATGAAAAATACCTTCAGCTTAGCAAAAAATGTCATGAGATAATTTAACCCTTTGAGAAAGGGTAGAATAAGAATTAAAGAAAAAGAAAGAAACCAATTATCTGATTTGCTTTGATAAGAGAACAATTACTTGAGAAACAGAAGCTCTTCCACTGCAGGGCCTATTACCTACTGTTGCCTCTGTAACTTCCATTTAGCCTACTACAGGGCTATACACATCTTAGTTTCCAAACGTTTGTTTAATTTCAAAAGAAAAATACCTCATTTAATGTAACCAGAGAACAACCTAAAGCTTGTCTTTTAAATGATCTCTTCTGACTTAGGGTTCCTTTGGTCTGTCCTTCTTCTGATAGTGTTTTCTCTTTTTTTTTTTTTTTTTTTTGCCCATTCACAGGTCCTATTTATAGACAACTGGCGTGTCCTACATGGCAGGGAATGCTTCACTGGCTACCGCCAACTCTGTGGCTGCTATTTAACAAGGGATGACGTATTAAACACTGCTCGCCTCTTGGGGCTTCAGGCTTAAAATTGACAGCATTGGGATTATGAATACACCTGGCACCCCGGCTACCAGAATTTCATATGCGCAGAATAATATTTAATATTGTGTCAAACTCTACTTCAGATTGTCTCCTTATCCCATCCCACAAAACAGAAGCTGTCCCTTTCTCTAGCAGGGGAGACTTGTTAGAGAGGGGGGACTCTGAGCTATCTAATGTCAGACTTCTAGTGGGGCAGCTCTCTTCCTCATGTTATAACATGGATCCACTTGTTTTATTTAAACCTTTTAATATAATTTTGGTCAATCTCCTTCAGAAATATAATCTCCATATTGATAGGAAAGCAATAATTGCCATGAGGTAGTGATTTTTTTTTCCCCCAAGTAGATCAGTTAGAAAGAAATGCATTCTAGAAATAACAAAAATCCTGATAAAGCAACAATTTGCAAAATTTTTGGTCTTAGGACACCTTAACACTCTTAAAAGTTATTGAAGGCCCCAAGGAGTTCTTGGGTGTGGGTTCTATCTATTGATACTAATTGTTTTAGGTATTAAGACTGGGAAATATTTAAAACTCAAGAACGCAGAAGCACACATCCCTCAGCTATCAGAGAGATGACATAACCATATGTCATGTAGCCTCTGGAAAAGTCCTCTGTCTCCTCACGAGATAATGAGAGGGGGAGAAAAAGCTACTATTGTCTTTGTAACTTCCACTTAGCCTACTACAGGGCTATGCACATCTGGGTTTCCAAAAGTCTGCTTAATTTCAAAAGAAAAATGCTTAATTGAATGTAACTCATCTTGGTGTTATTATACAAAATAATTTTTAATCTGCAGACCCACTAAAAAGGCCTCAGGGACTCCTCCAGGGGTCTTCAGACCATATTTTGAGAACCCATGGGCTAGCGACTACCTTGAGACAGTCCTTTACATAGGCCTGGGGATTAAAGGGTTTAGCTGAAACCCTAGATTTTTCTCTATAGCCTAATAGAACTCCAAACATTATAAGAATTGCTGGTAGCATAAGCTCAGGGATAAGGTGGGAATTGAGTTCAAATATAGTGTTTTATCTTCGATACAAATCATCTCTATAGGAGTTAAATTAGGAAGTCACAACAGCTCCTGTTGAACAAACTCATCAGTGTGGTAATCCTATGAGGGATAATTGCAGAAAGGTTTTAGAGACTTGTGAGGTTCCATATGATAATTCTTTACACACACACACACACACCACCACCACCACCACCAAGAGAAGTACACAGGGCTATCCTGTAATATTATTCAGGGAAATCAGCATGATAGATGCCGTGCCTCCAGAGAGTTCTCTGGAGATTACTACCCAAATGTGTATTTTGGCAATTTGGTGGTATTTAGGATGTAATATGTTTTCCTCCATTTCTGCTAATTTTTTTCTTTCTCTCTCTGTCTCTCTCATAAAATACTATACATGTTAATTACCAAGATTTGAATGAGTCAAATTTAGTAGCTTGCTGCTTTTATTTTTTAAATAGCTTCTTTTATGTATGGGGGGAGGGCAGGTTATGAAGCTTCTTTTCCCTCAGCTTTCATTGAAAGTGAAGCTGTACAATAACCACATTGACCACTGTAGAATGATGAAAGAGAATATAGGCTAGGATGCACACAAGAGGGGGGAAAAGGCATTATTAGTGAAGACAGGAGTTACAAAGCAAAGCAAAGTCAGTATTCAGATAGAGAATAGAGCCTAATCTGATGTTTGCAGGGAGTTCCTAGATCACATTTGGCAATTTACACATTATTTTATTGATACATCCAGTGCTCCAAAATGTGTTCCCAAAATATTTTGGCATTTTATTTGTACTATATAGGAATCTTTAGGGGAGTCCATGAAATTTGTTTTCCTCATAGGTCAAAGGACTGATAATTAACTTTGGTTCTTAAGGAGTATGCCCTTTAGCAAGAAGAACAGCAATAACATTTTACCCTGAAGTTTTTCCTCTATACCTACTATTATGCACTCCTAAAATATGTCATCATTAGTCTTCATGAGGATGTTTACCATTTTTGAAGTTTTGCGTAAATTAGCCTTGAAGATTACACTATAACTGAGGTCAGCATTGGTTTACGGCCAGCAAAGGACATGATCATGGCCCTGGAGAGATGAGGACACAAAACAAATCAATTTCCCCACTTACTGAAGGACTCCCCTTACCTTCTGTCTCTCCTGACACCTTGACTCGTTAATTATTTTACCCTCCTTTTTGGAAATTTGCAACCAATCCTTCTCAACAATGTACTCCCTTTGGTACATTGAAGAAAAAGAGAAGGGAATTATTTGAGTCCTGATCCTGATGCATTGAAAACTTCCTATGTGAGATGTTTCTTTTTTTTACAGCTCTTCCAGGTGTCCCTGAGTATATAAGCATGGGTCTATGTCTACCAAGCTCACTGTAGAGTCACTTTTACCTTTTGCTATGGTGGAATGGGATCTACGTAGGGTCAGGAACACAGCACCTAACACAGTGCCTTATGGACAGTAGTATTATAATACAGATGTATTGAAAGAATAAATGAATGAGTCCTTTTCAAACAAATTCACCAGAAGTTACCACATTCTCTGTATGTATGTCCTTTTTTGTTTGGCATTTAGCTGACACTGACTTTTGTTCACTTTCATCTAGAGTGACCAACCATCCTCTTGTGCCCAGAACTACAGGATTTTCCATTTTAAAACTAGGAGAGTCCCACACGAACCAGGACTGTTGGTCAGTCACCGTACCTTCTTGCTGCTAGCTATGTAGTTTTCTTTGGTTTTCATCACTGGTTCCCATTTCTTTGAAAGTGTTTGTAGGTCACAGACTGTGTAGTCCATGATGAAAAGAACAAAAGATGTACGAATTATGGTGTGTTGTGGTGATTCCCAAAGTAGGGTCCCCAGACCACCAGCAGCAGCATCATTTGAGAACTTCTTAGAAATGCACATTTTCAAGGCCCACCCCATGCCTACTAAGTAAGAAACTCTGGGCAGGGGTACCAGCAGTTTGTTTTAGCAAGTCCTCTGCAGGATTCTAACACATGACAAAGTTTGAGAACTACTGACAGGAAGAGTCCTGCTGCTGAGTTCTAGGCCCAGTTCTGGCACTGGCTCACTAAATGACTTGAGGCATGTACCTCTCCTATTTTGAACTTCAATTTTCTCTTCTGCGAAATGAAAGCCTTGGACTAGGCAGCATCTAAAGGCTCTGTCACTCTGTAATTGTGCGACTTTGGTAACTTTGTTTGACTTCTCATTGCTTAAGTGTTCTCATATGGGTATGGTAAGGAAAATATCTACCTCACAGGATTTTCGTATTTTATTCTTTTTTTTTTTTTGAGACGGAGTCTCACGCTGTTGCCCAGGCTGGAGTGCAGTGGCGCGATCTCGGCTCACTGCAAGCTCCGCCTCCCGGGTTCCCGCCATTCTCCTGCCTCAGCCTCCTGAGTAGCTGGGACTACAGGCGCCCGCCACCGCGCCCGGCTAATTTTTTTTTTGTATTTTTAGTAGAGACGGGGTTTCACTGTGGTCTCGATCTCCTGACCTTGTGATCCGCCCGCCTCGGCCTCCCAAAGTGCTGGGATTACAGGCTTGAGCCACCGCGCCCGGCCCTTCACAGGATTTTCTAACAATTTTGTGATTATTAAGTAAGATGACTGATGACTAATAATGACAGCCAACTCCTACACAGTGCTTTGTATATCCTGGACTGTTCTAAGTGCTTTTAATCCCTGCGACAATCCCATCTCCATTTTACAAATGAAAAATAGAGGTCACACAACTAATACATGTCAGAGTTTGGATTAAAACCCAGAAAAATCTGTCCCCAGAGACAACAATGATTTTAACTAGCATGCCCTTTTGCTCAATAAATGTTAATTCCCTCACCCTTTCCAAACACACACAGTCTAGCTGACCATTCATAGACAATAATCCCACTTTCACAGTCCATCCAACAAGATCTTAAAAGAACCATGAGAATCTCTAGGTTTCTTTTGCAAACAGTTTTCAAGCATTTTTTTAAAAAAAGGAGGGGGGGTGGGGAGGGAGTGGCCAAGATGGCTGACTAGAAGCAGCCAGGGTGAGTGGTTCTCACGGAGAGGAAGGAAAGGGGCAAGTAAATACAGCACCTTCAACTGAAACATCCAGGTACCTGCATTGGGTCTAATCAAGGAAACAACTCGATCCACAGAGAATGAAGAAAAGCAAGGCAGGATGACAGCCCACCCAGGAGCAACATGGAGACAGAGGAACCTCCCCCACCCAGGGAAGTAGTGAGTGAATGTACGATCCTGGGAAACCACGCTCCTCCCATGGATCCTTGCAACCGTTGGGTCAGGAGATCCCCTCGTGAACCCACTCCACCAGGGCCTTCAGTCTGACAGACAGAGATACCTGGAGTCTCAGCAGAGCAGCCGCTTCAGCACGTGCAGAGACCCAGGAGCTTTACATACTCCAGCTCTGGGTTTCCCAGCAAAAGTAACTGCAACTCCTGCAAAGCGGGAGATTAGACCCCTGTACATACCCCTAGGAAAGAGGCTGAATCCAGGGGGCCAAGCAGCAACAATCTGCGGGCCCCACTTCCACTGCACCTCACAGGATAAGACCCACTGGTTTGGAGTTCCAGCCAGCCACCAGCAGCAGTGTTGCACCTACCTGGGACAGAGGTCCCAGGGGGAGGGGCAGGCTGCTCTCTGGGACAGAGCTCACAGAAGTGGTACCCCAGAACAGCACAGCACAGCTGCTCTTCAGAAGCATGGCCAGACTGCTTCTTTAAGCAGGTGCCCAATCTGTTCCTCCTCACTGGGTGGGACTTTTCAACCAAGGCCTCCAGCAACCCCTACTGGTGTTCTCTGGCTGACAGAGATTTGAATTCTCCCTGCGACAGAGCTCTGGGAGGGAGGGAGGGAGGGAGGGAGGGGCCACCGTCTTTGCTGTTTGGGCGACTTAGCTGTTCCAGCCTCCAGGCTTTGGAGAGCCCACACCAACCAGGGGTGGAAGCAGTGCCCCAGCACAGCACAGCTGATCTGCGAAAGCATGGCCAGACTGCTTCTTTAAGCAGTTCCCTGATCCCATTCCTCCTGATTGGGTGAGACCTCCCAACCAGGGTCTCCAGCCTCATCCTACAGGTGCGTTTGGGCTGGCAACAGGTCTGTACCTCCCTGGGTCGGAGCTCCCAGAGGAAGAGGCAGGCTGACATCTTTGCTGTTTCACAGCCTTCACTGGTGATAGCTCCAGGTACTGGAAAATCCAAGGCAACTAGGAACTGGGGAAGAAGCCCAGCAAACTACAGCAGCCCTACAGAAACATGGCCAGACTGTTAAAAGAAAAAAAAAAAAAAATCAAAAGGTCAGCAACCTCAAAGATTGAAGGTAGATAAGCCCACAAAGATGAGAAAGAATCAGTGCAAGAACGCTGAAAACTCAAGAAGCCAGAGTGCCCTGTTTCCTCCAAATGACTTCATCACCTCTCTAGCAAGGGTTTGGAATTGGGCTGAGGCTGAGATGGCTGAAATGACATAAGTACAATTCACAATATGGATAGGAATGAACTTCACTGAGTTAAAAGAGTACATTGTAACCCATTGCAAGCAAGCTAAAAGTCATGATAAAACACTGCAGGAGCCGACAGACAAAATAGCCCATATAGAGAAGAATGTAACCAACCTGATGGAACTGAAAAAACACACTACAAGAATTTGATAATGCAATCACAAGTACTAATAGCAGAATAGACAAAGCAGAGGAAAGAATTTCAGAGCTTGAAGACTGGCTTTCTGAAATAAGACTGGCAGACAAGAATAGAGAAAAAAGAATGAAAAGCAATGAACAAAACCTCCGAGAAATATGGGCTCATGTAAAGAGAGCAAATCTAAGACTGATTGGTGCCCCTGAAAGAGATGGGGGAAATGGAACCAATTTGGAAAACGTATTTCAGGATATCATCTACGAGAAATTCCCTAACCTAGCTAGAGAGGCCAACATTCAAATTCAGGAAATCCAGAGAACTCCAGGAAGATACTCCACGAGAGGAACATCCCCAAGACAGATAATCATCAGATTCTCCAAGGTTGAAATGAAAGAAAAAATGTTAAAGGCAGCTAGAGAGAAAGGCCAGGTCACCTACAAAGGGAAGCCCTTCAGACTAACAGCGGATGTCTCAGTGGAAAACCTACAAGCCAGAAGAGACTGGGGGTCAATATTCAACATTCTTAAAGAAACTCCAACCCAGAATTTCATATCAGGCCAAAGTAAGCTTCATAAGTGAAGAAGAAATAAGATCATTTTCAGACAAGCAAATGTCGAGGGAATTTGTTACCACCAGACCTGCCCTACAAGAGCTCCTGAAGGAAGCACTAAATGTGGAAAGGAAAGATGGTTACCAGCCACTCCAAAAACACACTGAAGCACTCAGACCAGTGACACTATAGAGCAAACATGTAAGCAAGTCTGCAAAATAACCAGCTAGCATCATGATGAAAGGATCAAATCCAAACATACCAACAGTAACCTTAAATGTAAATGGGCTAAATGCCCCAATTAAAAGACACAGAGTAGCAAGCTGGATAAGGAACTGAGATCCAATGGTATGCTGTCTTCAAGAGAACCATCGCACATGCAATGACACACATAGGCTCAAAATAAAAAGATGGAGGAAAATCTACCAAGCAAATGGAAAACATAAAAAAGCAGCAGTTGCAATCCTAGTTACTGACAAAACAGACTTTAAATCAACAAAGATTAAAACACACACACACACACACACACACACACACACACACACACACACACAAAGAAGGGCATTACATAATGGTAAACGGTTCAATTCAACAAGAAAATCTAACTATCCTAAATACATATGGACCCAACACAGGAGCACCCAGATTTATAAAGCAAGTTCTTAGAGGCCTTCACACAGACTTAGACTGCCACGCAATGATAGTGGGAGACTTTTTAACACCCCACTGACAATATTAGACAGCTCATTGAGAGAGACAATTAACAAAGATATTCAGGACCTGAACTCAGCACTGGATCAAATGGACCTGGTGGATATCTACAGAACTCTCCACCCCAAAACAACAGAATATACATTCTTCTGATCACCACATGGCACTTACTCTAAAATCGACCACATAATCAGAAGTAAAACACTCCTCAAAAAATGCAAAAGAACTGAAATCATGACAAACAGTCTCTTGGGCCACAGAAGAATCAAATTTGAAATCAAGACTAAGAAATTCACTAAAAACCATGCAATTACATGGAAACTGAATAACCTGCTCCTGAATGACTTTTGGGTAAATAATGAAATTTAGGCAGAAATCAAGAAGTTCTGTGAAACTAATGAGAACAAAATACAAAGTACCAGAATCTCTGGGACACAGCGAAGGCAGTGTTAAAAAGGAAATTTACAGCACTAAATGCGCACATCAAAAAGTTAGAAAGATCTCAAGTTAATAACCTAACATCACTACTAAAAGAACTAGAGAAGCAAGAGCAAACAAATCCCAAAACCAGCAGAAGACAAGAAATAACAAAAATCAGAGCTGAACTGAAGGAGATAGAGACATGAAAAACTCTTCAAAAAATGAAAGAATCCAGAAGCTGTTTTTCTTCTTTGAAAAAAAGTAATAAAATAGACAGACCACTAGCTAGACTAATAAAGAAGGAAAGACAGAAGATTCAGATAAACACAATCAGAAATGATAAGGGGAATATTTACCACTGACCCCACAGAAATACCAACAACCATCAGAGGATATTGTGAACACCTCTGTGCACATAAACTAGGAAGTCTAGAAGAAATGGACAAATCCCTGGACACACACACCTCCCCAAGGCTGAATCAGGAAGAAACTGAATCCCTGAACAGACCAGTAATGAGTTCAGAAATTGAGGCAGTAATAAATAGCCTACCAACCAAAAAAAATCCCAGGACCAGATGGATTCACAGCTGAATTCTACCAGATGTACAAAGAGGAACTGGTAGCATTCCTACTGAAACTATTTCAAAAAATTGAGAAGGAGGGACTCCTCCCTAACTCATTCTATGAGGCCAGGCCAGCATCATCCTGAAACCAAAACCTGGCAGAGATTCAACAACAGAAGAAAACTTCAGGCCAGTATCCTTCATGAACATCCATGCAAAAATCCTCAACAAAATGCTGGCAAACTGAATCCAGCAGCACATCAAAAAGCTTATCCACCACGATCAAGTTGGCTTCATCCCCGGGATGCAAGGTTGGTTCAACTTATGTGGATCAATAAATGTGACTCATCACATAAACAGAACTAAAGACAAAACCCACGTGATTATCTCAATAGATGCAGAAAACGCTTTTGATAAAATTCAACATCCCTTCATGTTAAAAACTCCCAATAAACTAGGTATTGAAGGACCATGCCTCAAAATAATAAGAGCCATCTGTGACAAAGGCACAGCCAACATCATACTGAATGGACAACAGCTGGAAGCATTCCCCTTGAAAACCAGCACAAGACAAGGATGCCCTCTCTCACCACTCCTATTCAACGTAATATTGGAAGTTCTGGCCAGGGCAATCAGGCAAGAGAAAGAAATAAACGGCATCCAAATTGGAAGAGAGGAAGTCAACCTATCCCTGCTTGCAGATGACATGATCCTATATCTAGAAAACCCCATTGTCTCAGCCCAAAGGCTTCTTAAGCTGATAAACAACTTCAGCAAAATCTCAGGGTACAGAATCAATGTGCAAAAATCACTAGCATTCCTATACACCAGCAACAGTAAAGCCGAGAGCCAAATCAGGAATGAACTCCCATTCACAATTCCTACAAAAAGAATAAAATACCCAGGAATACAGCTAACTAGGGAGGTGAAAGATCTCTACAAGGAGAACTAAAACCACTGCTCAAAGAAATCAGAGATGACACACACAAAAAATGGAAAAACATTTCATGCTCATGGATAGGAAGAATCAGTATTAAAATGGGCATACTGCCCAAAGCAATTTATAGAGTCAATGCTATTCCCATTAAACTACCACTGACAGTCTTCACAGAACGAGAAAAAAAAAATCTATTTTAAAATTCATATAGAACAACAACAACAAAAAAGCCTGAATAGCGAAGGCAATCCTAAGCAAAAAGGACAAAGCTGGAGGCATCACGCTACCTGACTTCAAACTATACTACAAGGCTACAGTAACCCAAACAGCATGGTACTGGTACAAGAACAGACACATAGACAAATGGAACAGAATAGAGAACCCAGAAATGAGACCGCACACCTACAACTATCTGATCTTCGACAAACCTGACAAAAACAAGCAATGGGGAAAGGATTCCCGGTTCAATAAATGGTGCTGGGATAGCTGGCTAGTCATATGCAGAAGATTAAAACCGGCTCCCTTGCTTACACTAGACACAAAGATTAACTCAAGATGGATTAAAGACTGAAATGTAAAACCCCAAACTATGAAAACTCTAATACCATTCAGGGCATAGGCATGGGCAAAGACTTCATGATGAAGACGCCAAAAGCAATTGCAACAAAAGCAAAAAATTGACAGATGGGGTCTAATAAAACTAAAGAGCTGCACACAGTGAAAGAAACTATCAACAGAGTAAACAGACAACCTACAGAATGGGAGAAAAATATTTGCAAACTACGCATCTGACAAAGGTCTAACATCCAGCATCTATAAGGAACTTAAACAAATTTACAGGAAAACAAACAACCCCATACAAAAGTGGGAAAAGCACATGAACAGACACTTTTCAAAAGGAGACATACATGCGGCCAACAGTCATATGAAGAAAAAAAGGTCAACATCACTGATCATTAGAGAAATGCAAATCAAAACTACAATGAGATACCAACTAATATTAGCCAAAATGGCCATTATTAAAAAGTCAAAAAATAACAGATGCTGGCAAGGCTGTGGAGAAAAAGGAATGCTTATACACTGTGGGATTGTAAACAAGTTCAGCCACTGTGGAAGACAGTGTGGTGATTCCTCAAAGACCTAAAGTCAGAAATACCATTCAACCCAGTAATCCCATTACTGGGTCTACACCCAAAGGACTAAAAATCATTCTATTACAAAGACACATGCACGTGTATGTTCATTGCAGCACTATTCACAATAGCAAAGACATGGAATCAGCCAAAATCCCCATCAGTGACGGACTGGAGAAAGATAATGTGGTACATATACACCATGGAATACTATGCAGCCATAAAAAAGGAATGAGATAATGTTCTTTGCAGGGACATGGAGGGAGCTGGAGGCCATTATCCTTAGCAGACTAACACAGGAACAGAAAACCAAATACTGCATGTTCTCACTTATAAGTGAGAGCTAAATGATGAGAACACATGGACACATAGAGGGGGACAACACACACTGGGGCCTTTTGGAGGACAGAGGGTGGGAGGAGGGAGAGGATCAAGAAAAACAACTAATGGGTACTAAGCTTAATGCCTGGGTGATGAAATCATCTATGCAACAAATCCCCTATGACACAAGTTTACCTATGTAACAAACCTGCACTTGTACCCCTGAACTTAAAAGTTAAAAAAAAAAAAAAAGAGAGATATTTAGTGGTTAATAAACTCTAAATGAAGCATTTCAAACTTAAAAACAAAATCTGGCCAGGTGCCAGGGCTCACGCCTGTAATCCCAGCACTTTTGGAGGCCAAGGCAGGAGGATCGCTTGAGGTCAGGAGTTTGAAACCAGCCTGGGCAGCAAAGTGAGACCCCGTTTCTACAAAAAGTAGAATTAAAAGAAAAATTAGTTAGGTGGAGTCACGAGTGCCTGCCGTCCCAACTACTCGGGAAGCTGAGGTGGGAGGCTCTCTTGAGCCCAGAAGTTCGAGGCTACTGTGAGCTCTGATCACGCCACTGCACTCCAGCCTGGGTAACAGAGCAAGACCATGTCTCGAAAACAAAAACAAAACAAAACAAAACAAAAAAATCATCATTTCTCATTTTGCCTCTTCCAAGAATGGAAGGAAATTAACCTATTCAGTACTTTTTTTTTCTCTTGCAAAATACCAGTCAGTTGATAGGCTCAAAACCCTTTGATAGAACATATCCATATCACTGGCCCCAGGGTGCTCTTGGGAATATTGGAAATCCACTCACTTAGCTCAGCTGTGGATTAGCTCAACTCTTAGTTACGAGGCCAGAACATGTCTGCATCCTCACCTCCCTAAGCCTGCAGCTCATCAGAACCAAAGACCCTGGCAGAGTTTGGCGGTGGTTCTTTTTTGTCAGACTTACAGTCAGGGGTTGGTGGGTTTGTGGGTAGTTCCATTCTAGTCCTTGGCTTTAATCCGTGAGCCTGGCTTTTGTCTTCCATCTTGCTCAGGGTACTTTGGAAATGCTATACATTGCAGGAGCTTAGCTTCTGGCTACCATGGTTTGCTTCCAGAGCAACAAGTGTAGTACTTCAACATGGAGACAATTATCTTTTGTTTTTGTTTTGTTTTGTTTGTTTTGTCTTGGCTATGCCTTTTTGAGTTTACCTTTTTATATTTTGTCCATCATTGCCATGTGTTTGGAGCAGTGAGCGTTCCATAACATGAACTCACTGTACCATCATGAATGGGAAGTCAGGGGAAACCTTTTCCATGTGGATTTTACTCTTCCCTGATTCCCTCAGTTGGGTTGGCAAAATACGACTGTGCACTTTCTTGATGATTCGGGCTTATCTTTATGACTGTCTGTTTCTGTGTCAGACTGTAAAGCAGTATAAAAAAGTCTTTAGCTTGATTAACGCAATCCACACTTCCTTTCTGGAAAAAATGGGGGGGGGGGCATTTTTTACAGTTGCAATAAATCATCTTAAGCCATGTTGGTGTATATCATATAGATTAGTGGTGGTGTTCTAGCTTACTTTCTGTGTGGGCAGACAGGCATGGTGATTCGTGCCCTGCACAACTGAAGATCACAAGGGCTAATGCTGTGTAAACCTGTGAACTCAGTGAAGGGTTTTCTCTGTTAGCCTCATCTTTCTCCATCGTCTACCCACTGATGGTGGCCACTCCCTCCAATTCAGGTACTCAGTATCCTCTCACCATCTGCTTTCTAGCTTCCTCTCTGATGCCTTGACTGAGGCAGTGTCATGTCATAGGAAGGGCACAAATTTGGAATGATCTGGGCTTGAATTCTGTCTCTGACTTTGGGAAGCTGCTTTCCTTCCTTGAGCCTGTGTTTCTACCTATGCAAAGTGGGGCTAATAAATGCCAGCTACCTGAAAAATCTATGATGAAGAATGAATCTATACATGTGTATAAAGTGTGAGCAGCACATAAAAAACCCTCAGTACATAGTAGTTGTTTATCATTGTTGACAATATCAGTATTTGAGAGAAGAGGAGGAATCAGGGCTGTGTGATTCCTATGTGTTTGACAGGAATCAACATTCTACTTAGAGGGAAGCAGCAAATTTATGACAGTCAGAATTGGAAAAGTATGTGAAAATGGTAGGGGTCAGAGAGAGTAGGTAAGTTGTGGAGCACAGATATATTGGCAAGACAGCTGAACTTCTAGGCCTGAGGGTTCCTGGATAGGAAGTTAGTTTGGGGTTTTGGCAGTCCAAAGGCTGACAGCTGAAAGAACAGAATGGTCAGAGAGCAGGTCAGAGAGCCAGATGAGAAAAGCTGAGTCTGGAGAGTTTTAGGGAGAGTGGTGTGGTAACAAAGGCATGTAGAATCAATGAGACAGGCAGGCAGACACCCATGCAGGGGATGATGCATAGTTAAGGTGGAGCACATACTTCCACATCTAACTTCACCATCTCCCAATACCCCCACTGGAACTGCTGCAAATATGATTTTTGAAAGGATCAGAAGGATAGGATTGAAGATGAAATAAAAAGGGTTGAAGAACAGGAAAGGAGGCAACAACTAAATTTTGGATGCTGAAGAACAGACGATGAGTGGCAACTGACTTAGCAGATCCAAGAAGGCCACAAACTAGGAATTCTGAGACCTTAGTGGGAAAAGCAAAAAGCCAACTCGATTTACTCCCCACCTCCAGAAATCCTCAAAGGCTGTAACAAGGTAACTCTGGAAGTGGAGTTCCCTCTGGAAGTGAAGGGGGATGGGAATCAAAATAATGAAGGCTGTTTGAAAACTCCTTTAAGAAGTAGATTCATTGCCAAATCCCCTCCTGCTGTCAATGCCAGTGAGGGGCTGGCCCTCCCGTGCTCTGACAGAAGTCTGGTGTGTTATTCCCTAGAGAGGGTAAAGCAGAGGGTCTCTGGATGGGGAGTTCCCAGACTTAGTTGAGGGCTGGGGTTCTGTACTGAAAACAGGGGTGTTGAGTGGAAGCATGTGTCCTGAAAGCTGTCAACCCCCAGTCTTCTTCCCTGCCCCTGCCTCTAAAATTCTCGCAGCTGGAAGAGTCTTCTGTGAGCCATCTGACCAACCTGAGAGAAAAAGATCTAAGGAGACTGACACTGAAGGCTCCCCAGTAAAGGGCTCACTCAGCTGGGTTACTCCCCAATGAGGTACATAGTTTGATACTGTGAGGAAGAAGACACCCATTCAGTTGAGGGTACTTATTTTTGGAGTAGGAGGAGAGACCTGAGCATTTTAGTTACTGCAAGGAAAGGAGCCAGGCACAGAAGACGGAGAGATTAGAGATTCTTGAGAGAAGAGGTAATTGATGGAGTGAGGCACCTGGGGAGGCAGGATAGGATGGAACCCAGAGCGGGAGTGGAAGTGACAGCCTGAGTCAGAATAAAGAACCTTCATCTCGCACTGAGATAGGATGAAAAGAAATGAGATCTGGTTATAGACTCAATTCAATCCATTATTATTTTGCAGCTACTCTATCCAAGGCGTTGTGTGGGGTAGTGTTCATTCATCCATCCGCTCATTCATCCAACATTTTTTGGAGCAACTACTGTGTTCCAGGCCCTGTGCTGGGTGCTGGAGATACCGAGATGAATCAGACAAGGTTCCAGTCCTCAAGGAGCTCACAGTCACAGGGCGAAAGCAGGCTCACAACATACGGCAATATGTGCCGTGAAAACTGAGCACAGAGGGCTGTGAGAACACAGAGCAAGGGACACTGTAGAGAAGGGAATGAAGCAGATATGGAAATGGATATAGAACAAGACATGGACTGCTCTGTGTGTTCAAGGGCAGAGAGATCTCATCCAGCAGGGCCCATCTGCAGAGGTTTCATGAAGTTAGGTGGTCTTTGAGTTGAAACCAAGAGGATGCCTAGGATTTCTTTCAACCTGCAGTGACATGGGGGTGGGGAGGGGGTGCCCACCAAGAGGTGAAAACAGATGCAAAGATCCAGTGGCAGGAAATTGCAAGAAGACATGTTCAGGGTAGAGGGAGAGGCCCTGGTTGAGCACCTGAGAAGCCCCGATTGAGAGTATGCTGAGGCAAGTAGTAGGGGGTGCAGTTGCGAAGCAGGAATAGGATGAGATGCAAAAAATATCACTGAAGCTACATTACAAAATGCAACCAGGCTGAACAAATGGATTGCGTAAAGAACACCAGACTGTGAAATGAGAAACCCGATTCTGTTTTAGGCCCAGCTCTGAAACAAACTTGCTCTTGATATGGTATGTAGTGACTCAATTAACGTCTCTGAACATTGGTTTCTTCATCCATCAAGTGGTAGCAGGAACACCTTTCCTGCCTATGTCATGGGGTTCTTGTGAGGAGCATATGAGTCAGTGTACACGAAAACACCTTAAAAAACAAAACAAAACAAAACAAAACACAAAACAAACAAACAAAAAACCTCTTTAAAGTACTGGTGCACACACGTAAAGGCTTATTACTGAGGAGACGCTTGTGCTGGGAACACAACCCTAACCCTAACCCTAACCCTAACCAGGGGAGCAAATGTACTGAAATATCCTCCTAAAGGGATCTAACAACTTTCCAAAAGTAGTTGTTAGGTAACATGGGGAGCGAATCAACTCCTGTTAATTTGGAATATCTATATGTCAAATTTACATACAATAAAAATAGATTTGTACTATCCTGGTAGCCTACTGATGATAGTAAAACAGGAATTATACACACAAAAACACGCAAATGTCCAATTGTTCTTCCTTCACTCAACCAACATTCATTGACCGCTCTGCTGTGTACTGAGGGCAGGCACAGTGGAGGCCAGACAAATAGAATTTCTGCCCTCAAGATCTCCTTGTACCATGGGAGACAATACAGTATTAACAGCCAATGTTAACACCAGGTAAGCACAAGGAGTCTGTGAGAGCTCAGAACAAGGGTGCCTAAACCAGTCTTTTGCAGCTGCAGTTGTATTGATATGAAGTAGTACCATTGCCCCGATTTTACAGATGAGGAAACTGAGAGTTAGAGAGCAAGTGACAGAGCCAGGACTCTAACCCAGCTGTTTTAATTCTGAATCCCGGGATTTTTCTGCCTTGCCACAGCTGCCTCTCTTGCTTTGTAAATACTTTAGGCCTAATGCATATGGCAAAAGATAAGTTGTCTTGTGTGTCCCTGCCCATCCTAGACTGCCTGCTCCTTTCCAGAGACAAACAGGAATTTGGGGGTTAGAGCACCTCCATGTGTCTAAAATGTTATATTTCAGATATAAGTAATAATAATAATTAATACATAATAATAAAAGTCCTCACCCTATCTATAAGTTCCTTTTGAAAGTTTCTCAAGAGTCCAGGAGTGTGTGTGCACACACGCATGTACGTGTGGGTGTATATGTGTGTACGTGTACGTGCACGCATGCAAGTGGGTGCGTGTGCATAGGCGTTTGGAGTAGGGAAGGTTGGGAAGCACTCGCTCCTGCATTTTCAACAAACCTAGATAGACAGAAAAATGGAAAATGAGCCCAAACAAAAAGGAACCTGCAGAAGAAGGCAGGTGAAAATAACCAATGGGAGAAAAGAGTTCTCAGGAGACACCAGGAAAGTGGCGTCTTCTGGCCACATCTACTGCTTCACTGGCAGTTCCATTAAAATATGTATATATAGGGAAAGTGGTTTCCTCCATCATGTTCTTCTTCTGGGAATTTTGTGGAAATTTCCTGATGTTGTGTGAGTCATAAAAGGAAAAAGAAATAATTTCCATTCCTGGAAATATTGCAGGTTACATAACCCGAAATCCCTCCTTGCTACACAACACCTAAAAAAGCTGGGCAACTAGTGGTCTGTGGTTGCCAAAAATGACATCCTGTGAACATCCAGGAGCCTCAAGCAATCCCAATACTACGGCAACTGAAAAAAACGAAGGGATTGCACTAAGTAGCTCGTAAGATCCCTTTCATCCATTTCTTTGCACCATATCATTCTTTAGTTCTTGTATTCACTCATTCACTGGAACATTTACTGAGCACTGATTCTATATCAGGTATTGGCTGTGTTGTGTTTTGATGAACACAAGTTGAAAGGCACGGTCCCTGTATTCAAATAGCTCACCACGTTGTGCAGTGGCTCTTGACCGGAGCTGCACATCAGAATCACTTGAGAAGGTTTGCAACAATGCATATGCCTGCCTTCCTTGCTGCCCTCAAGACTCTAACTTCATCCTGGAGGGAAACAAATAGCCTGGATTCTTTCTGTGTTGATTTCTGAAACCCAGAGCCTGAAGGGAATTCAAAGTGTTAGACAGCATTCTATAGAAATACGGAAGGGAAAGGATTTCCTCTGGACAGGATAGTTCCTCAAGCTCGGGGGAAGGTGCAGAAGAGGCGAGACCTCTGTCATTTCCAAGAGGAGTGGGAACCTGGGCCCTGCTGCCCAACAGCAATGCCAAGGAGAGACGTGGATTGATTTGAGAGGCATTTTGAAGGTAGAGTCCACTGAACTTGGTGTCCGATTAATTGCGAGAGAGGGGTTGAGGGAGAGGAAGGTGACAAGATGACTCCCAGGTTACTGGTTTGGTCAACTGGGCACACCTTATTCACACAGGGCATATATTAGAAGAGGAGAGAGCTTGGAGAGAAGATGTTTTCAGTCTTGGATATATTTGAGTTTGAGGTACAAGTGGAACAGAACATCCAGGCAGGGAAGTCCAAGAGGCAACTGGATACTCTTATCTGAAGTTTAGCAGAGTGTTCAATCTTATGTATCATTTTAAAGTGACTGCATCACTCCCAACCCTCTTAAAAATGTTCTGAGTAAAGCATAATACCAACTTTATACATTTCCTTTCAAAGAGTACACAAAAATCAGTTCTTTGTGCCTCAGGGAAGAGCCACACCCAGTTACCTATATAATCATATTTTGAGTACCACCTTGTGACTCTTCCACAGCCTTCAGTACCTGCTTTTAAATGGTCACATATAATAAATGCACTAAAAGCAGCCATGTCTCACCACCATTTGCTTAGGGAAGGATTCCCATCAGCAATGGATCTTCATATTTTTCCACTTCTGAGCCTAGGGAAGAAAAATCCATGAAGGTAACCAGCTCATAAAGTGGCTCTTCTTCCCCAAATTTCTTGTGACATGTGGCTTTGAGCGATTAGGGCTCTTTCAACTCCTAGGCCCTTCCTCACTTGTCTTAAGCTGTCATTGAGTGTCTAGCACCCCAAAGCACCAATCTTTCTTTGAGGCTACATACTCATGAAAAGTCTTCCCCACCATCACATTCCTCTTCCAGAAAATTTGTGGGAGCTTCTTAGTGCTCTGGGAGTTTTAAAGGGGAAATTAATTTCCATTTCTGAAAACAGGGCACACTAGATAACCTGAAAACCCTCCTGTTACAAAGCACCTTTTAAAAGGCAGGATAAAATTTAATAAATATTCCTTTGAATGCACATATGATGAACTTACGGTGGAAATTGACCCTCAGGTGTCAAAAAACAAAGAGGAACCTAAAGAGCAGCTCAACAGGCATTTGAATTTATGTTAGGCTGGTAGGGGAATGGATTCGATAACCACCAGGGAGAGGAGAAAAGCCTTGGTGCCTCACAAGGGCTACGCAGTCAATGAAAGGATGGACTAGGAAAAAAAAGTCTTCCCACCACCATGGTGAGATGACAAGAGAGTTTGTTTCTTCATGGGTTCTGGTGGGAGAAAATAAAATGCTTCCCCTGGTCATTTGTAACTCTAAGGCTATTGTCATGTAGGGCTAGGGTTGGAATTAATACCTCTTATTTAGGTCTTGAAAACTCCAAGCTTACCTCACTGAAGTCACAGAGATGAAGTCATCTGAACAAATCCCTGAACTCACGAACAAAATTATAAAACACCTGAGGGAAAAAAAAGTTGCCTGTGATTGAGTATCAGCAAACACAATGATGAGCAGGATTAGACTACCAAAAACTTCAGAAAATAGAGCCAACCGAGAGTATAAAATAAGCTTGTGTAAGATACTTAGAAATAATAAGTAATCCAAACATATGAGAAAGATCAAGATTCTATGGAAAAAGAAGAGGCCGGTTTCTTTCTTTAAAGAACCAAGTAGAACTTCCAAAAATGAAATACATTATTTCCAGTGACAGCAAAAGCTCAGAGGATGGGTTTAAAAGCAGATTCATCTGCTTTAGTGAACTGGAAGATAGAAGCAAGGAAATTATTCAGAAGGCAGCAAGAAAAGATAGCAAATGTATAAACGGTTAAGAGATACAGAGAAATGATGCAAAGGTCCAAAAAACCTCTAATAGGAATGACAGAATCAGAGAATAAAGAGAATAGGGGTAAACTGATAATCAAAAGGATACTGGCTGGAAATTTTCAGATTTGAAAACAGACATAGTTCCTCATATTCTAAAAGCACGAGCCACAGCAAGAAACAATAAAACTGAATCACAGGGAAACCGTGCAGGTCAACAAAGAAAAGGGGAAAGATCTTAAAATCAACTAGAAAGAAAAGTGACAGTGCTATCAAAGGGATAGTAAACTGACAGCAGACTTTTCACCAGCTGCAATAAAAATGGAATCATATCACTAATGCATTCGGGGAATGGGGGGAAATGTCATACCCAACTAAACTACAGTTCAAGAATGAGTGAAGTAAAGATATTCTTTTTGATATATTTTTAAATATTTATTTATTTATTTATTTATTGAGACAAGGTCTCACTCTGTCGACCAGGTTGGGGTACAGTAGTGCGATCTCCTGGGCTCAAGGGATCCTCCCGCCTCAGCCTCCCTAGTAGCTAGGACTACAGGTGTGCACTTCCATGCCTGGCTAATTTTTTTTCCCCCCCCGAGTAGCTGGGACTACAGGTGAGCACCACCACTCCCAGCTATTATTTATTTATTTATTTATTTATTTATTTATTTATTATTTATTTATTATTTTGTAGAGACAAAGTCTCAGTATGTTGCCCAGGCTGGTCTCGAACTCCTGAGCTCACGTGATCTTCCCGCCTCGGTCTCCCAAAATGCTGGGATTATAGGTGTGAGCCACCGCACCCAGCCAGTAAAGGTATTCTTCAACAAAGGTTGAGAGGGCTGACCACTCACAAACCCTCACTGAAAGAATGACTTAAAGATGTTCTTCCATTAAAAGGAAATTGAACGAAAAGAACAAAGCAAGATGCAACAGAGGAACGGTAAACAAAGAAACTAGTAACCATGGCTATGAGTCAAAAAAAAAAAATAGACTGCATGAAAACCATATAACTGACCAAATTATAACTAAATACTGGACAGCATTGACTTGTAAGACAAGGTCCTTGTATTGTCTGTGGTGAAATTGGAGACGATTAAGATTTGATAAAATGAAGTGTTTGCGATTAAAAATAAAAAGACCTTGAAAATTTCATATCCCTTAGTGTGGATTCAGATCCATTAGAAAGCTTACATTTATCTAAAACTAACTCCAAGTCAGCCAGAATGTATCCCAGGAATAAAAAAATAACCCTCCAAAACCAGAGATTTTGTAACTGAATTCCGGTCCAGGCCATTCATCACCTGAAGGCCAAAAACTCAAAGAGAGGAGCTTTGATGAAAGGAAAGTTAGCTTTATTTGAGAAGTCAGCAACCCGGAGGAGTCAGTGAACTAGAGTTCAGTGATCACCTCTCTGAGTTGTGCCTCTGGATTAGGGGTTTTTCAGGGAAAGTAGGGGAAATAATGATCAAAACATTCTTCTAAAACATATTCAGTCTCAGGTGGGCAGTTAATCACTGCTTTCTTGGTCAATGTTTTGTGACCTTCTACAGGCACCGTCAGCCTATTCTTACCAGGCTGGTCAGCCCCTTCCCAGAGTTGCTGGTTGGCGTGTTTTCTTTTATCTCTGTTGAAGGTCCTGTTTTCCTGAGGCTATTTTTAGTGAATAATCTACAAACTCAAGCAAAGCAATAATCATATTCAAGCACGCAAGCTTTTATCTAACTTGGAGTCAGTACTGTTACAATTTATTTGTAAAAGATGGTAGAGTGAAGAAAGATAAAAGAATCTCCCTTCCCCTCTCGTACTAAATAAAAAATAAATAAATAATGGTAAAAAGCAGAATGAGAAGAAGAGAAGAATAAGGAGGAGAAGCAGGAGAAGGAAGGAGAGAGGGAGGAAAGTGGCTTCCCAGGAATGTGTGTGTGTGTGTATACACACACACACACACACACACACACACACACACACACACTAGTGGGGAGGATGGCTGGTTTAGCACACTTCTGATTCTGTCCCCACCCCCTGGAAGCAATACTGAGGAAAAACAATGTGAGCCAGTTAGATCCTGAGAATGGGATGTAAGGCTCTCTGACTTGAGGAGAAATGGACTGAGAGAATAAGCAGAAAAAAAATTAAGTAAATACCTTTGTGAATAGAAGCCCTCAATTGCCACTCCTAGATTTCACCAGCGGTAGGAAGGCTCCCAATTCTTTCCATTTTCCAAGACACTGTGCTGAGTTGGGCAAACAAAACAAAACCCTCAGAGTAAGACACACCCTTGCATGGATGGAGTGGAGCATGATAGACGATATTTAGCAAGATCTTAGAAAAAAAGGTAGATTGAAATCAACATCCCGCCTGCCCTCAAATTATCACCCTCAGAATGTTAGAGCAAATAGAAAGTCTGACAGTTTTCCATAATTGAAATAAAAATAGATGGTTTAGCAATGATGCTAACAATCTACAGGGATAGAGAGGGAGAGGGAAAAGGAGAGAGAGAGGGAGGGAGGGAGGAAGGAAGGAAAAAAGAAGGAAGAAAGGAGGGAAAAAGAGAAGAGGGGAGGAGGGAAGGAAGAAAAAGAAGAAAAGAAATAAGGAAAGAGAGAATGAGAGAGAGAGAAAGAAAGAAAGAAGAAAGAAAGAAAGAAAGAAAGAAAGAAAGAAAGAAAGAAAGAAAGAAAGAGAAAGAAAGAAAGAAGAGTAGGAAAGAAATCATCATAGTATACAAAAGACAGATAACCATCACAGACTGGAAGAATGCATAAAACAAGGAACAGATGCAACTAACCCTAGACTTCTCTAAGCCATGTAAAATACGATTTCAACTTAACAAAGTTTCAAAGACCAGATGATTGGTAACCAAATTTGATTTTTTTTTAAAAAAAGGAGATTACTGAGCTCAGAAAAGAAACCGAGAACCCAAAGAACCACATGGTGGATCAAAGAAGTAAATTAGGAAGAGCAAGATGCAGAAGAGATATGCATACAAATCAAAACAAGCGCATGGAGGAAGAACTTTAGGTGGTCACGCTAATGCTTATCCAACATTACGATAACTTACATGCCTTAAGTAAAGAGCCTAATAAATGGAATAGAAAAATATCCACAGATGCCGTATGTGAAAAGTTTCCAGAAATAAAGGAAGAATTGAACCTGCTCCTCAAAAGGACAAAGTCTCTACCAGGAAAAATTGATGCAGGACAATCAATATTGAGATATATTCTAGTTGTGTTATGGTACTTCAAAATCAAAGAATTTTTTTCTGCACCTAAGCGCGCGCGCGCGCGCGCACACACACACACACACACACACACACACAAAATCAGTTACTTACAAGGGAACAAATTTGTTCCACTTAAATATAAAAGTAAAATGTAACATCTCCAGAATGTTTCTGCTCCTGGGCGAGATGAAGCATGCACACTCTACTGAATGCAGCTATAAAATGTGGACACAGTGCATGGGCCAGCTATTTGAAGACTCTGAAAAGTATATGGAAGGAGGCAGACTGGGGAAAGACTACATACAACTTGAAGCACCACTGAAAGAGCAGTGAATTTGACATTTTCCCCCTTTAGTATCCTTGGCTCAATGTAGCCTGCAAGTTAGAAGTAGACAGTGGTGTGAACAGAGAGAGCTCTGGTTCTGACTTGAGAAGAGGGAAAAGGGAATACCAACCCTCAGCGATAGTTAAGGGGATCCCCGGTTTTTCTTTCTTCTTTTCTTCGTACTTTCATGTTCTAGCCCACAGGCAATCCTGTGGCAGCAGTGGTGGTGTCAGAGGTAGAGACAGTGACAGTGGCAGCCGCCAGGGCCTTCAGGTGATTAAAACTCTGAAGGAAAGTAACCTTCCTCCCTGATTGTAGGTCCCAAGAGGGTGCCCATGCCTTCTTTTTTCTCTCTTTGGTCTTCCTGCTGAATGACACCAGAGGAAGGCAAAGGCACAGGAAGTGTGTGGCAGAGAAGAGTACCTAAAGCAATAGCAACAGCTTTCTGGCTAGAAGGTTAAAAAGGGGAAGCTGAGGGAACCAGAAAGTGCTGGGGAGATTGCAGGGAGGGAGGAAGTGCTTGGGAAAGTAAACCCATGAAGCTGTGTATGAACTTCTGGGCTTACCCCCAAGCTGTGTATGTACAGATGTGATCCTATACAACATACAAAGGACTTCGAGAACTGTACTGAGTAAGGGATATAGACTTCGCCAGCTCCAAGACTGCTGATCATGCTTAACAGAACCAAATACCATTGGAAAGGCTTTGAAGTGGAACTAACATTAAAACCCCCAGTCAGAACATGTGGCCTGAGCCTAAGTGACTGGGGGAAAAAATGAGTGGAAACTTGGGGATCTGTGGGAATATGACAAAAGAGCTAACTTTTGTGTCATCGTAGTAGTGCCAGAAGGAAAGGAGGAAGGGGGTGGGACTGAAAAAGTATTCAAATAAATAATGGCTGGAAGATTCTAAATATGGCAAAAGACACACACCTATACATTTAAGAAGCTGAGTGAACCCCAAACAGAATAATCTTAAAGGAACTTACACTAAGAAGCATCCCAGTCAAACTTCTGAAAACTAAAGACCTAGGAAAAATGTCTCAAAAGCAGAGAGAGAGAGAGAGAAAGGAAACCTCACCTATATGGCAAAAGCAAGTAGAATGGCAATATATTTCTCATTAGAAATCATGGAGGCCAGAGGAAGCGGCATAACACTTCTCAGTGGCGAAACAAAAGAACTGCAACCCTGTCTACAAAGTGAAATTACCTTCAGGAATGCAGGGGAAATCAAGACATTCGCAGACGAAGGAAAAGTAAGTGAGATTGTTGCCATCAGACCTACCCTTACCTCTACGCTTGGAGAAGGTTTCTACGCAAGATTCCATTAGGCATGTAAAATGCCTTGGCTGAGCATGGCCTGCTCACCAGTTCTCTCTAATGTGGACATTTATCATGCTGCCCAGTATTGGGAAGATATGTCTTGGAATTTCTCACGAGCTCCTAGTACAAGTCTGGTCTAGTTTCTGCCTCCAACCCCTCCATTGAAATTGCTCTTGCCAAGGCCCCCAGCAACACTTGCATTGCTTAATTCAGTGAACAGGTTTTAATGCTTATCATTTTGGAACTCAGCAAGTGTTTCTGAGTTTGTCACTTCTTGTTCAGTTCCTCTGGCTTCCTTCTGAACCTTTGCTCTCATCTCTTTCTGGCTTGATTATCTTTCAGCATGCCCCCCCCTCCACCCGCCCCACACCAACTTTATCTGTGGAGACACTCCTCTAGTCTTCTTCCAATGATGTTCCTCTTTTGCTTGCCCCTTAAAAGAAGTTGTCCTTGGTCCCCTTATATATTCTATGTGCTCTCTCTGAATGGTCTCAACTACATTCATGGCTTCAAGAACTACCCTGATGAGTCGCAAATCTATATTTTCAGTATTAACTTCACTCCTGAACTCCTAAGCCAAATATCCTTCATCTCCATATGGATATCCCACAAGCATTTGAAATTTCACATGCTCGAGACTGAACTCATCTTCCTACCCATACGCAGACCTCCTCCTTCATCCCATTTGTCCAGGAATGACTCCAAAGTCTGTAGTCAGCTCACTCTACCCCTGTGGAGTCATACTAGAGCTTTTTCACTTCCCCATCGCCATGCCCCTTCCCTGCCAACCAATGCCCCACTTTTCCAATTGGCTAACTTGTACTCATTCTTCAAGCTTCATATTGGACACCATTTCTCCAGGAACATTTCCCCAATCCCAAAAGTCTGTGTAAATTACTCCTCTTATGTGTTCCTACAGCAATTTCTTAGTCCATCAGTGTTGCTATAAAGGAATACCTGAGGGGCTGGGTAATTTATAAAGAAAAGAGGTTTATCTGGCTCATGATTCTTCAGGCTGTATAGGAAACATGGTGCTGGCATCTGCTTGGTTTCTGGTGAGGGTCTCAGGCTGCTTCCACTCGTGGCAGAAGGTGAAGGGGAGCCGACAAGTGCAGAGATCACATGGTGAGAGAGGAATCAAGGTTGCGGGGGGAGGGGGAGGTGCTACACTCTTTTTAACAACCAGCTCTTGTGGGAATGAATCAAGTGAGAACTCACTCATTACTGTGAGGCTGGCACCAAGCCATTCATGAAGGATCCACCCCGTGACCCAAACACCTTCCATTAGACCGCACCTTCCAACACTGGTTTCAAATTTCCACATGAGATTTGGAGGGGTCAAACAAACCAAACTATAACCAGCACCTTGAACTTCCCCTCTCATAGCACTTATCACAGTATAGTGTTATAATTATACACTGGTTCCTTGTCTGTATGTTCCACCAGACTGCATGCAGGGATCTGATCTATATTTCTCGTTGGTGTTGTCTCAATGCTTAACACAGTATGCCTGGCGCTACCCTTCAATATTTTTTGAAGAATGAGACAATGAATTATCATGTCTCCAGCTAGGTTCGCCAGTATGAGTAATATGTAGTGAGTGCCTACTGTGTGCCATTTTACTACCTAAACTTTGCATGGACTCTGTCCCCTAATCTTATCTACCAATGCCATTGTCTTAGTTGAGATATCTGTCATTTCTTGACTGGTATAATACAGCAGCTTTCTAATTCCAATCTCAGTCCTCTCTGTTCTATTCTCCACACACAATCCTCTCTGTTCAATTCTCCATGCAGCTTCCAGAGTGATCCTTCTAGAGGCAAATCAGACCATGTCACTCCCAAGCTGAAAGACCACAGTGGGTTCAGTGTAGCCTACAGGGTATTCTAAACCCTGAGCATGGTATAATAGAGCCTCCATGTCTTGGCTCCTGCCTACCTCTTTCCCAGCCACATCAACCACTACTACTCCACTGGCATCCTACTCTCCAGCCTTAATGAATTGGTTGCAACTCCCCTCCTCCCACCAGTGCCTTGGCTTCTCATCATGCTACAGATTCTTTAACACACGCACTGTCCTCCAAGAAGCTTTCCAGATCCACTCCTATTCTTTCAACGAAATGTTTATCGACCACTCTTTATACACTATGACCAAACAGGATTTATCCCACAAATGTAAGGTTGGTTCAACATGTGAAAATCGGTTTATATAATACACCATATTAATGGTTGGTTCAACATGTGAAAATCAACTTATATAATACACCGTATTAACAGAATGCATGGTGGAGCGGCAGGGGGCGCGGGGGCGGGGGAGACTCATGGTCATCTTAATCATGTACAAAAAGGATCATCTGACAAAACGCAATACCCTTTCATGAAAGTACATTCAACAAACCAGGAATAGAAAGAAACTTCTTCAACCTGGTAGAGGGCATCCATGAAAAACCCAGAGATAATATCATACTTAATGGTGAAAGACTGGTTGACTTCCCCCTAAGATCAGGAATGAGAAAAGGATGTCTTCTCTTGCCACTTCTAATTCAACATCGTACTCAAAGTTCTAGTCTGGGCAATTAGTCGAGAAAAAGAAATAAAAGGCATCCAGATTGCAAAGGAACAAGTAAAACCATTTCTATTCATACGTGCATAGATGGCATGTTCTTATATAGAGGACACTAAAGAGTCCATCAAAAGGAAAAAAAAGAAAAACCCGAGATGGTTTGGCTCTGCGTCCCCACCCAAATCTCATGTCGAATTGTAATCCCCACCTGTTGAAGGAGGGGCCTGGTGGGAGGTGACAGAATCACGGGGGCGGACTTCCCCCTTGCCATTCTTGTGATAGAGTTCTCACAAGATCTGATCGTTTGAAAATGTGCAGCCCTTCCCCCTTCGCGCACGTTCTCTCTCTCTTTCTCCTGCTCCAATATGTGAAGAAGGTGCTTGCTTCCCCTTCGCCTTCCGCCATGATTGCACGTTTCCTGAGGCCTGCCCAGAAGCAGAGCCTGTACAGCCTGCAGAACCATGAGGCAATTCAACCTCTTTTCTTTATGAATTACTCATTCTCAGGCAGTTCTTTATAGCAGTGTAGAAACGGACTAATACGCCAACCCTATCTGAGTATGCTCAGCAAAGCTGCAGTACCCAAGATCAATCTGCAACAATCAGTGGTATTTCCATACTCTAGCAGTGAATAACATGGATGAACCCTGATGAAACCATTATGCTAAGTGAAAGCAGCCAGACACACAAGGCCTCACATTTGGTCGTACGATTCCATCTATAGGAAATCTCCAAAACAGGCTAACCTCTACCGACAGAAAGCAGATTGACAAGTGGTTGCCAGGGACTATCGGGAACGTGCGTATGGGCGGGGGGAGAGGGCTGTGTGTGGCGGGGTGTGGGGGTTGGTAGTGGCGGTGTGGAAGGAGGCGTGTGGCAAGTGACTGCTTATAGGTGCAGGGGTTTCAGTTTCTTTTGAGGGTGTTGAAAATGTTTTGGAACTAGGTGGTTGTGACGGATGTGCAACATTGTGAAGGCGTGGTACCCACTCTCCCCTCGCCCACCCCTCTGTCTTTCCCACAATGTTCCCATCCAGTAGAAAGGGAGAGTCCCCACTGGCAGAGAGAGGGTCACGAGCGGGATTCCCCTCCCCCCACCATGGCCCTCCAGTCACTTCTAGGCCCAGGCCTGCTCCCTCGAGGCCAATGGGAAAGCGCTGAGGTCACCTGATGGACGTGTCCCTTGTGAGGCCGTCACCGCGTGCGTGCCCCTCACCGCGTGCGTGCCCCTCACCGGACGTGCGTGCCCCTCACCGGACGTGCGTGCCCCTCACCGGACGTGCGTGCCCCTCACCGGACGTGCGTGCCCCTCACCGGACGTGCGTGCCCATTGGTTTCGGCTCCCCAGCCAATGAGGGGCTGGGCCCTGGTCGCTAGGATACACAGTACTGGACGCGGTAACTGTCATCTTGAGAGCCATCTTGTCTAGCTAGGGCAAGCCGAGATAGCACACTCAACGCCCAGCATGTCGGAGAGGAGGAGCCATCGCCGGTCCTCCAGGGCTGGTGGCCGGGGGCGGACCCGCTCTCGCACCGTCCGAGCGGAGCTTTCGTTTTCGGTGAGCCAGGTGGAGCGCGGTCTACGGGAGGGCCACTACGCTCAGCGCCTGAGTCCCACGGCGCCGGTCTACCTCGCTGCGGTTATCGAGTACCTGACGGCCAAGGTCCTGGAGCTGGCGGGCAACGAGGCCCAGAACAACGGAGAGAGGAACATCACTCCACTGCTGCTGGACATGGCGGTTCACAACAACAGGCTGCTGAGCACCCTTTTTGACACAACCACCATCTCTCAAGTGGCCCCCGGCGGGGACTAGCTTCTGACGCCCGGCCCCTGGGACCTGGCAGGTCCACTCGTCCACCCACCCAGCCCCAAACTCCCCGGCCTCAAATCCCCCGGCCCGAACCCCCGGCCTTAAATCAACCCCCACCACCCGGGCCCCAAAGTCTTGGGTCTTCATTAATTCTGTCAATAAAATGTTTAAAGGAACCCACCTGCCTGCTTCAGTCACTTTGCCTTGGGGTGGGGGGGGCGTGGGCGGTGAGATGGGTGGGGGTGGGTGGGTGGTGACATGGGGTGGGGGGCTGGGCGGTGACATGGGGTGTGTTGGGGGCGTGGGCGGTGAGTGGGGTGGGGGGTTGTGAGACCTCCACAGCTGGAGGGATGGAGAGGTGGTGGGGGTCTGGGGTTGGGTGGGAGTCAGGGATGGCACAGAGGAGCGGTCCCTCCCGGTGACAGTGCAGGGGACTGGCCCTGGGTGGGAAGGGGACACCCCCGCTGGTTCTGAGCAAGTCAGGGCCTGCCCGGGAAAGTCCTCAGCATGATGGCGTTCGTTGGGGCGGGTGGGCCTCAAGACCATGACTGCAGCGTTGCGACAGGATGGACTCCTAAAGGCAACCGGGCTGGGGACGGAGAGGTGGACCCGGCGCTTGGCAAGGGGCCCTGGACAGGAAGATGGAGGAGTGAGCGGTGGGGGGAAAACAGTCGAGAAATGCACGGACACGGAATTAGGGTCACGAGTTTAGTTTGGGTCATGTTCAGATGGAGAGGCTGTGGGAGGCCTTCAGCAAGCGAGACCATCTGCATTGCAGCCGAGCTAGCAGCAGCTGGCGCCCGGCCAGGCCCCGCGTACCTTCCCAGGGTCTTGGCTCCGCATCCCCGAGACCCTGGATTTGCATGCGCCGCTCACAGCCCGGCCAGGCCCCGCCTCCGATCCCGCTCTTTGCACATCACCAGGGCAAGGGGCACGCTCGGGCTGGGGAGCGGGCGCCGGCACGCCGGCAGCCCGCCAAGGGGGACGCAGGGCACGTCGCCCCGCCTCGCCCCGCCCCGTCCCGCCCGTCCGCCAGCTGCGGCAGCGCGTCCGGAAGTGCCTGGGGCGGCGAGGATGGCGGCGGCGGCGGCCGGCCTGGGCGGCGGCGCCGGCTCGGGACCCGAGGCCGGGGACTTCCTGGCCCGCTACCGGCTGGTATCGAACAAGTTGAAGAAGCGGTTCCTGCGGAAGCCGAACGTGGCGGAGGCCGGCGAGCAGTTCGGACAGCTGGGCCGGGAGCTGCGCGCCCAGGAGTGTCTGCCGTACGCGGCCTGGTGCCAGCTGGCGGTGGCGCGCTGCCAGCAGGCGCTCTTCCACGGGCCCGGGGAGGCGCTGGCCCTCACCGAGGCCGCCCGCCTCTTCCTGCGGCAGGAGCGCGACGCGCGCCAGCGCCTGGTCTGCCCCGCCGCCTACGGGGAGCCGCTGCAGGCCGCCGCCAGCGCCCTGGGCGCCGCGGTGCGTCTGCACCTCGAGCTGGGCCAGCCGGCCGCCGCCGCCGCCCTCTGCCTCGAGCTGGCCGCCGCCCTGCGCGACCTGGGCCAGCCGGCCGCCGCCGCCGGTCACTTCCAGCGCGCCGCCCAGCTCCAGCTGCCCCAGCTGCCCCTGGCCGCGCTGCAGGCGCTGGGCGAGGCCGCCTCCTGCCAGCTGCTGGCGCGCGACTACACCGGCGCCCTGGCGGTCTTCACGCGCATGCAGCGCCTGGCGCGGGAGCACGGCAGCCACCCGGTGCAGTCACTGCCGCCGCCCCCGCCGCCGGGGCCCCAGCCCGGGCCCGGGCCCGGGGCGACCCCCGCCCTACCGGCCGCGCTGCTTCCTCCAAACTCCGGCTCGGCGGCGCCCTCTCCCGCCGCCCTGGGCGCCTTCTCGGACGTGCTGGTCCGCTGCGAGGTGTCCCGCGTGCTGCTGCTGCTCCTCCTACAACCACCGCCGGCCAAGCTGCTGCCGGAGCACGCCCAGACCCTGGAGAAGTACTCCTGGGAGGCTTTTGACAGCCACGGGCAGGAGAGCAGCGGCCAGCTTCCCGAGGAGCTCTTTCTGCTGCTCCAGTCTTTGGTCATGGCTGCCCACGAAAAGGACACGGAAGCCATCAAGTCGCTGCAGGTGGAGATGTGGCCACTGTTGACTGCTGAGCAGAACCACCTCCTTCACCTCGTTCTGCAAGAAACCGTCTCCCCCTCAGGACAGGGAGTCTGATCCATCCCATTCACCCAGTGACTTTTTGCCCAGACCGCAGGGGATTCCCATCAGTCACGTGAACCAGATGACTTTGCCTGTTACCAAACCTCACACATCCACGTTTGCATCTGGGGAGGAATAAAAAAGACATCGTTCCCGCTTCTGCGTTTTGTTATTCCTGTTGCCGCCATAGGAATTATTTCGTTGGCTGAACGTTACCTGCATCCCAAGAACACACTTTGATAGAATCAGAGTAGAGGACACCGCCGTCTTCTAAAAAGCCACGACATGAAAATGACAGTCCCTTTCGTCTCCTTCCTCTGCTTCTTCCACCCAACGCAGCCTCCTGCCTCCGCCTTTGTTTCATAGTGAGGATTTTATTTTGCACGGCACTCTCCCTCTAAATACCTACCCTAGATGATTTCATCCTGCCCCTCATTTCTGAACGTATTTCTGTGTCTTTGTAATGGCCACATTTCTCCTTCCACTCGTCCGCACAGTACGTCTTCGTGGCAGGGGAGTCATTTTACTCCTTACAGCTTCCTTGTAACCACAGCCCTAAATCCATGATAAAGCTACTCTTGCACTCCTCATGTGTGGTTTTGGTGTCCCTCGTCTATAAAATGTGACTCTCTTCCCTACTTGTCAGGAGGCCAGAAGCAGAACCAGATAGCTCTTTGGGCTCCAGGATGTGTTCGTTCCTTTGAAATTTGCACTATGCCTGCCTCCTATGTGGGCAACGAACCTGCAGAGATCATCTGTGATGTGCTCCGTACTGGGGTGACTGCAATGCAAACGTGTCCAATGCAGTGGGTCCGGTGCCGATGCATCAATTTGCATTGGAATTCACGGTTCCGGTTCTTTTCCCAGAGGTATATGCAGTGTGGATCACAACAGCTTTTATTTGTAATAGGGATTCCCCCCGCCCCCCATCCCCGAGATGGAGTCTCACTCTGTCACCCAGGCTGGAGCACAGTGGCGTGATCTCGGCTCACTGCAACCTCCGCCTCCTGGGTTCAAGCCATTCTCCTACCTCGGCCTCCAGAGTACCTGGGATTACAGGCGCGCACCACCATGCTAGGCTAATTTTTGTATTTTTAATAGAGACGGGGTCTCACCATGTTGGCCAAGCTGGTCTCCAACTCCTGACCTCAAATGAGCCACCCTCCTCGGGGTCCCAAAGTGCTGGGATTACAGGCATGAGCCACCACGCCTGGCCTGTAATAGGGATTTTGCTGCAACTTTTAGTTAAGTGGGTGAAATCAGAGTGCGTGGCCCTTTGGTGGTGTGCGATCATGTGACTGCAAGGCAGCCTCCGTGTTCCCCAAAAGCAGGATGGCGTTCCATTTGAAAACACTTAAGTTTCCAAGGCTTACTGGCTCAAATGGAGCATGCAACCCAACTAAGCTGTTTTCTTATTTATTGCGTCTTTTTGATCCTTTTGATGGTGACAACAAGAACCCTTCGGAATATAGCCTCTTTCTCAGACTTTCAACCCTGGGGAAATGCATCCTTTGGGCCGAAGTGGCACACAATACTGATCTTCAGGGCTGAGATATAAGGACACAGTTTGGAGTAGGTGTTTTTGTTATGCGTCTTTTTGCGGGGGAGAGGTGTGGAGGGTTGTCACTGTGAGTTGAGTGCCTCAAAATGGGTGGGACTTGTAGGGTGTTCTTTTCTGCTTCTACTTCTATTTCAACAGTGTGGAAGTAACGGGAAGCACCGTCATTCCTCTTTCTCTCACTCTCACTTGGCTGCCAGGAAGGGTCCTACGGAGCCCTGAACGCCTAGCCCAAATTATTGTAAAAGCGGTTGAAGGGCTCATGGTCCTTTGCTCTTTGGCTGTTTCCTGGTATGCTCCTCTTAACCCGGGCTGCAGACCTGGCCGGCTGGCTTATTGTCAGGTTTAGGAGTTACGGAGCATGACTGGTGACCAGTTTGGGATTTGGGCTTCAGGAGAAGCCCCCTTAGGCCTCTGGTCCAAACTCCTTGCATCAGGGAGGTGAAGGGAAGGATAACCAGACAGTCAGGTACTGGGTAGCTGAGCATAATTCTAGGAAACACTGAAACTCCTCATTTTCCATTTGCCGTGGGCTCATTCATGTATCTCCCTCAGCAACTTAAGAGCAGTGATAACTGGGCCGGGGCCAGATTTCAGCATTTTTGAGAATTCCCTCCTAATGTACCACATCAGTATCAAAAGTCAACACTGATTTATAGCATGCCAAAAGCAAATATTTTCAGAGGACATGATTCCTTTGCTTTTTAACTTGAAAACAATTCCAGATCCACATTTAAAACAGTGTAAACCGTCGGAAATGGTGGCAGCGAAGCAGTGAACCCTTAAAGGGTGTTGGGGTTCCCCTTCTCCCCATTATGAGGTACTCCTAAAAGGAGAAGTGTTGCTTATGAAAGAATATTTTATACGCGAATAGCACAAAGACAAAGACGTTTGAGAACCGCTACGCCGGAGGAAGGTGATCGAGACTGAAATTAGTGTATTAGGCAAGATCTGGTTCCTAGGTGCTGAGGATTCTGGTGCCAAGGATTAATGTTAACCGTGTAGGCATCTCTACCACCGTTAGAGGAGACCAGCAGCCCACAGACTCTTTCTGTCAAGGGCCAGATAGAAATGTGTTAGTCTTTACAGACCGCAGATGATCTCTGTTGCACAGTCTTCTTTGTTTCTTTGTATGTTTGTCTTTGCAATCCTTTAAACGTGTAAAAACTATTCTTAACTCTCAGTCCGTACAAAAGCAGGCTGTGGGCCAAATTCTGGGGCTATAGTTTGCCCACCCCTGAATTAGAACCCAGAACATAGTAGTTGCTCAATAACTGTTTAATTTTTTTTTTTTTTAATTTCAATAACTTTTGTCTTACAAGTGGTTTTTGGTTAAATGGATGAATTCTATAGTGGTAAATTCTGAGATTTTAGTGCACTCATCACCCGAGTAGTGTACATTGTACCCAATATGTAGTTTTTTTAATCCCATACCCTCACACTCTCCCCCTTCTGTGTTTCCAGAGTCCGTTATTTCACTCTCTATGTCTTTGCATTCTCATAGCTTAGCTCCCACTTACGGGTGAGAACATAGGGTAATTTGGTCTTCCATTCCTGAGTTCCTCCGCTTAGAATAATGGCCTCCAGCTCCATCCGAGTTGCTGCAAATGACATTATTCTGTTCCTCTTTATGGCTGAGTAGTTCTCCACGGTGTATACATACCACATTTTCTGTATCTACTCATTGGTTGATTGGTGCTTAGGTTCGTTCCATATCTTTGCATTTGTGAATTGTGCTGAAATAAACACATGTGTGCATGTGTCTTTTTCATATAATGACTTTTTTTCCTTTGGGCAGATACCCGGTAGTGGGATTGCTGGATCACGTGGTAGATCTACTTTTAGTTCTTTAAGGAATCTCCATACTATTTCCCATAGAGGTTATACATTCCCACCTAGCAGTGTATGCACCATCCCTTTTCACCACATCCACGCCAACGTCTACTGCTTTTTGACTTTTTAATAATGGCCATTCTTGCAGGAGTAAGGTGGTATCTCATTGTGGTTTTAATGCGCATTTCCCTGATGATTAGTGATGTTGAGTATTTTTTCATATGTTTTGTGGCCATTTGTGTATCTTCTTTTGATGAATGTTTATTCACGTTATTTGCTTACTCTTTGATGGGATTATTTTCATTTTTTCTTGCTGATTTGTTGCGTTCATTATAGATTCTATATACTAGTCCTTTGTTGGCTGCATAATTTGCAAATATTTCCTCCCATTCTGTGGGTTATCTGTTTACTCTGATGATTATTTCTTTTGCTGTGCATAGTGTTTTAGTTTAATTAGGTCCCATTTATTTTTGTTTCTGTTGCATTTGCTTTTGGGGTTTTAGTCGTGAATTCTTTCTCTAGGCCAATATCCAGAGACCTTTTTTAAGGTTATCTTTTATAATTTGTATGGTTACAGGTCTTAAATTTAAGTCTTTGTTCCATCTTGAATTGATTTTTGTATAAGGTGAAAAATACAGATCCAGTTTCATCCTTCTACATGTGGCTAGCCAGTTTTCCTAGCACCATGTATTAAATTGAGTGTCCTTTCCCCAATTTATGTTTTTGTATGCTTTTTTGAGGATTAGCTCGTTGTAAATATTTGGCTTTATTTCTGGGTTCTCTGTTCTGTCCCATTGTTCTATGTGCCTACTTTTATACCAGTTCCATACTGTTTTAGTAACTATAGCCTTGTATTATAAATTGAAGTCCAGGAATGTCATGCCTCCATATTTTTATTTTTAATTATGATTGCTCTGGCTATTTGGGCTCTTTTTTGGTTCCATATGAATTTTAGGATTGTTTTTTTCTAAATCTTTGAAAAGCAATGTTAGCATTTTGATGGGAATTGCACTGAATCTCTAGATTCCTTCGGGCAGTATGGTCATTTTCACAATATTGATTCTTCAAATCCATGAGCATAGGATGTGTTTCCATTTGTTTGTGTCATCTGTGATTTCTTTCACCAGTGTTTTGTAATTCTCCTGGTAGAGATTTTTCACCTCTTTGGTTAAGTATATTCCTAGGTATTAAATGGTTAAGTATATTCCTAGGTATTAAATGTTTTGCAGCTGTTGTAAAAGAGATTGAGTTTTTTATTTGATTTTCAGCTTGGTAATTGTTGGTGTATAGTAGTGCTACCAATTTTTGTACATTGATTTTGTAACCTGAGACTTTACTGAACTTGTTTATCAAATCTAGGTGTCTTTTGGAGGAGTCTTCTAGGTATATGGCCGTATCATTAAGAAACAGTGATAATTTGACTTTTTCTTTTTAAATTTGGATGACCTTTATTTGTCTCTCTTGCTTGATTGCTCTGACTAGGACTTCCAGTACTATGTTGAATAGAAGTGGTGAAAGTGGGCATGTTCCACTTCTCAGGGGGCACGCTTTCACCTTTTCCTATTTAGTTTGATATTGGCTATGGGTTTGTCATATATAGCTGTTTTTTGTTTTGTTTTGTTTTGTTTTGTTTTTTAAACAAATCCCTTCTATGCCTATTTTGCTGGGGGGGGTTTTATCATAAAGGGATGCTGGATTTCATCAAATGCTTTTTGTGCCTCTATTGAGATGATCATATGGTTTTTGTTTTTAATTCTGTTTATGTTGTGTATCACATTTATTGACTTGTGTATGTTAAACCTTCCCTGCATCCTTGGGAAACCCAGTTGATCATGGTGTATTGTGTTTTTGATGTGCTGTTGGATTTGTTTAGCTGGTATTTTGTTGAGGATTTTTCCATCTGTGTTCATCAGGGATATTGGTCTGTAATTTTATTTTTTTGTTATGTTCTTTGCTGGTTTTGGTATTAGAATGATACGGACATCACAGAATAATTTAGGGAGGATCCCCTTTTCTCTATCTTTTGCAATAGTTTCAGTGGGATTGGTACCAATTCTTCTTTGAATGTCTGGTAAAATTCAGCTGTGAATCTATCTGGACCTGGGCGTTTTTGGTTGGCAATATACTTTTTATTACTGATTCAGTCTTTCTGCTTGTGATTGGTCTGTTCAGGGTTTCTATGTATTCCTTATTTTGAGACAGAGTTTCACTCTTGTTGCCCAGGCTGGAGTGCAATGGCACGATCTCAGCTCACTGCGACCTCCGTCTCCCAGCTTCAATCAATTCTCCTGCCACAGCCTCCCAAGTAGCTGGGATTACAGGCACCTGCCACCATGCCTGGTTAATTTTTTTGTATTTTTAGTAGAGATGGAGTTTCACCATGTTGGCCAGGCTGGTCTTGATCTCCTGACCTCAGGTGATCTGCCCGCCTCGGCCTCCCAAAGTGCTGGGATTACAGGCATGAGCCACCGCTCCCATCCAGCTTCCAGTTTAATGGAATCGTTGTTGTGTCTCCTGGTGGCAGCATTCCTCCCTCTGGGACTAAGACTTCTAGGCCAGCAGAATGTGATGTTGTGGGAACAGGAAGCAAAAATTTTGCTTCACTTGGGGTGATGGTGAGTGGTGCCACTTCTACTTCCACCCCTTGATTCCTGGACCCGTGAATCCTGGCTATGGGAGAAACAGTGCCATATATTGGATGCTGATTCAGAGCATACATGGCCTTCTGGAGAACTTTGCCCCAGCCCTGCAAGGTATTGTCACCTAGTTGATGTTGTATTTTTATTTTCATTTGTTTCAATGATTTTTAATTCCCATCTTAATTTCTTGATTGACCCAATGATCTCTCTGAAGCATGTTGTTTAATTTCCATGTATCATATGGTTTCCAAAGTTGTTTTCTATTGATTTCTAATTTTTTTTCCACTGTGATCTGACAAGAAGCTTGATATGACTTAATTATTTTAAAGTTTAAGACTTGTTTTTTGTCATAACATATTGCCTATTCTATAGAATGTTTCATGTGCTTTTGAGAAGAATGTGTATTCTACAACTATTGGATGACATATTTTGCAAATGTCCGTTAGATCCATTTGGTTTAAAGCCTGATTTAAATTCGGTGTTTCAGCCAGGCATGGTGGCTCGCACCTGTAATCCCAGAACTTTGGGAGGCCAAGGCAGGTGGATCACATGAGCCCAGGAGCTCAGTGCTAGCCTGGGCAAATGGTAAAACCCTGTCTCTATCAAAAATACAAAAATTTACCAGTCTTATAACCTGGCCTCAAAATAAATAAATATATAAATCCAGTGTTTTAGATGATCTGTCTACTAAGAGTACGGTGTTGAAATCCCTCACTATTATTACATTGACCCATGCTCTTTAGATCTAGTAATATTTGCTTCATGAATCTGAGTTCTCTAATATTGGCTGCATGTATATTTATAATTGTTACATCCTCTCCATGGATTGATCTCTTTTTCATGATACAATAATATTGGGGTTTGTTTTCTGTTTGTTTGTTTTTCTTTTAATGGTCTAGCCAGTCTTCTGTAGGGCTGCTGCCATTTGCTGGGGGTTCACTCCAGACCCTACTTGCCTCAGTTATTCCCATACCTGGAGGTATCACCAGTGAAGACTGTGAAACAGCAAAGATGGCATCCTGCCCCTTTCTCTGGAAGCTCCATCCCAGAGGACTACTGATTTATTGCTGGTTCCAACAGGCCTGTAGGAGGTGGCTGGAGACTCCAGTTGGAAGTTCTCACCCAGTCAGGAGGAACATGATCAGGGACCCAGTTAAAGAAGCAGTCTGGCTGCTTTGTGGTAGAGCAGCTGTGCTGTGTTGGGGATCCTTTCAGCCCCCATCTTGTTTGGGCTTTCCAAGACCCAGAAGCTGGACTGGCTGAGAAGCCTGAATGGCTCAAGTGGTAACCTGCCTTGCCCCTCAGGCACTCTGTCTCAGGGAGAATTTAGAGCTCTGTTGGCCCCATAGAACATGGGTGGGGGTGGCCAGAGGCTCTGACTTGAAGGACCCTGCTGGGAGGATCTGCCCCACGAGGAGGAGTGGATTGGAGTCCCACTTAAAGAAGCAATCTGACCACACCTCAACAGAACAGCTGTGTCATGGTGGGGAACCACCTCTGTCCCCGTTGGCTTGGACTCTCCAAAGCTTGCAGGCTGGAACGGCTGAATCATCCTAACCTAGGTGGCAGCCCTCCCCTCCTCAGGGCACTCCATCCTAGAGAGAGTTCAGAGCTCTGTTCATAATATGTGCAAGCAGGCATGGCCAGAAGTCCCAGCTGGGAGGTCCTGCCCAGTGAGGAGGAATGGATTGGGCCCACTTAAAGAAGCAGTTTGGCCACAGCATGGCAATGGAGGGACCCTTCCTGTCTGGACCATTTGGACTCTCCAAAGCCCAGAGGCTGGAACAGCTGAGTTGACCAAACAGCAGAGATGGTGCCCACCCCTCCCCCTGCCCACAGGGGGCTCTGTCCAGCCTCAGGCAGGCTTCACCCACCTTGTTGCTGGTAGCTGGCTGGAATTCCAAGCCAGTGGGTCTTATCTTGTGAGGTGCCATGAAAGTGTGGCCCACAGAACAATGCTGTTCAGCTCCCTGGGTTCCACCCCCTTCCTAGGGGTATGTGCAGCTCTCTTGCCCTGCATGAGTTGCAGACACGTATGTTGGGGATCCTGAGGCTGGAGTATGTAAAGCTACTGGGTCTCTTTGTGTGCCTGAGCATCTGCTCTGCCAAGACTCCACACAACTCTGTGTGTCAGCCCGAAGGCCCTGATGGGCTCACAAGGGGGTCTCCTGATCAGCAGATTGCAAAGATACATGGGAAGAGCGTGGTTTCCAGGGGTTGCACAATCACTCACTGCTTCCATTGGCTGGGGGTGAGGGTTCCCTTGGCTCAGTGTCACTCCTGAGTGAGCCATTTCCCCACCCTGCTTATCTTCGTGCTCCATGGGTCGAGTTGTCCTAATCAGTCCCACTGCAAGAACCTGGATATTTCAGTTGAAGGTGCTGTATTCACTTGCCTCTTTCATTCCTCTCTCTGAGCGCTGCAGACCACAGCTGCTTCTAATTAGCCTTCTTGGCCCCTTTGACAAAGGACTCTTAGTAAGAGGACCTCAGGGCAGGGGTTAAAAACATGTTGAACTCATCCTTTTTGATGGCTGCATAGTATTCCATGGTGTATATGTGCCACATTTTCTTAATCCAATCTGTCACTGATGGACCTTTGGGTTGATTCCAAGTCTTTGCTATTGTGAATAGTGCTGCAATAAACATGGATGCAGCTGGAAACCATCATTCTTAGCAAACTATCACAAGAACAGAAAACCAAACACCGCATGTTCTCACTCATAGGTGGGAACTGAACAATGAGATCACTTGGACTCAGGAAGGGGAACATCACACACAGGGGCCTATCATGGGGAGGGGGGAGGGGGGAGGGATTGCATTGGGAGTTATACCTGATGTAAATGATGAGTTGATGGGTGCAGCACACCAACATGGCACAAGTATACATATGTAACAAACCTGCACGTTATGCACATGTACCCTACAACTTAAAGTATAATAATAAATAAATAAATAAATAAAAACATGTTGAACTATGTTTAAATAGTAGCTTTACTACTTACTCTCTAGTATCTTCACCTTTCTGATACTCATTGCTTTTCTTTTGAAAAATGTGGATAATAATTTTACTGAGCTCATAGGGTATTTTTGAGGATTAAATAAGATAAGTTTGGCAATAAGCTTAGAATAGTAGGCTGCCTATATACTTCCTCAGTCAGAATTGGGTGAGAAATTTGGGTAGAATGGATTTTGCTAGTAGAAGTTCAGGAAGAGAGAGGAATATTAATAGATTCACTTGGAGGGAAGACGAGAGGCAGAAGCAAAAGATAAGGATTTATAGTAACTTTTGCGATATCATAGCATGCGAAAGGTAGATATCTGTGTCACATGGCTGTCCCTAGCTTAAAAAGAGCCTGAAAAAGCAAGCGTCTCAACTGGGGTTGAGTACATTATTACCACAAACAAAATTAAGGCTCCTATTAGTAAAGAAAGGTAGAAATAAATACTGGGTAGTCAATAAAGTGTCTGACACAGTCTCATAAGATAGGCAATAATAGTATAGTGTGCTTGTTTTCAAAGTAGAAGTAAAAGGTGACTTCCAGAAATCACATTGTTCTCTATTTCATTCAGACTCTACTTGGTGTTGTTTCTAATACTTTAAGAAATTTATTGTCAAGCTAGACATGGTTCACATGAGATTTTAAAGTATGGTGAGAAGTTTGGAAATTACTTAGGAAGTTTCTCAATTTAGGTTGAGAAAATTTGTAGTGCAAGAAAGTCACTGTCCTTAAATATCTCATAGATTATTATGAAAAAGAGGACTCAGACTTGGTTTTTTTATAACTCCTAGTGATAGAAGTAGAATTAATAGGCAGAAGTTACAACAGGGAGACCAGGAATTCATTCAACATGAGGAAACACATTTAATCAATATAACTATTCAACAGCCACATAACAAATACCCTATTATTAAAAGTGTTTAGGAAGATTCTAGATGACTGATTACTGGGAATCTATAAAAGATATTTAGGCACTGTATGGGGATTTAGCAGAGTTGAAATTTGAGGTCCTTTATAAGAACCTAGAAGTACTTTGGGAGTTATACAGTATTTTTCTCCATTATCTACCTCCAACATTCCCCGAGCCTAACTAAAGAAGGTCCTGAAGAAAGATATAGCTCATGCATGCTATGGAGAGCAACTGGGGATCATCTACCCACAAAAGGCATCTATCATTATCCCTTCTGGTTTTTATGGTCGTAAAGTCTCCAAGGAAAACTTTTGCCCAACTCGAATTGGTAGGACCAGTGAAAATGCCAACTGTGTGTCAGTCACAACCAGACAGGTAAGATGCAACTTCTCAGAGAGTAAGAGTCTAGATAACTCTACATTCAAAAGTAAAATACCCTGATTTTATTTGAGAAAGGAACTGATTGGATCTGTAACTACCAGGACAAGGTAAATAAAATAAAAAAGAAAGAAATTAGTCCTAGATGGTTTTCTTACAACATTTGGATTAGAATTTTGATCTTAGTTACATGATCTTAATTTGGCCAATTTCTTTCCTCTCTTATAATAATGGCTGACATTTATTGAATAGCTAATATGTGCCAGGTATGTTGCTTGGCACAGCATAAGCATTCTAGCCATTAATCTACATAATAACTCTATGAAGTAGGTACTATTTTTTAAACCATTTTAAGGATGAGGAAACAGAATCAGGTGGATGAACTGATTCTCCTATAGCTCCACAGCTAGTAAGTGACAGAGGTCATTAGTGACCTAGATGGGAGCTGGACTAAGGGATCTACCAGTTGGAAAGCTTTCTGACTGACCTATTATTTTGTCTTATTCTGTTTAAAAAAACACACTCTCCATCTTTACTTTCTCAATAGAAATTCACTCAGTCTTATTTCTGATACCACCAGCTTCACTGAGGTCATTAATGATCTCCATGTTGTTAAATCTGATGGACACTTTGATGTCATTATCTGACCTAACTCCTTAGGTTTATTTGACACAGCCTACCAGTCTACCTTTTTTTAAACACTCAATTCCCTTGGCTTCCATGTTACCATGCTCTCTTGATTTTCTTCTTGCCATTCAGTGTGCCCTCTCCCATTTTAATCAGCCACAAATATTATTGAGCTATGTGGTATTCCTAATCATTTCCAGAGCCAGAGTACTCAGCTTGTCCATATAGAAAAATCTTTAATTTCTGTAGTAATTGGATTTGAACATTGTTTTTTACTTAACTTGTGCTGGGAATTACTATCTCCATGAAATACAAAGAAATAAAATTTTATGGATATAATTTGTTAATAGTCATAGAGCAAGTAAATGACAGAGCTATAATTCACAGTTTTAATTTTCATGTCTGATCTATCTAGCTATCATCTATTTGTCTATATCTTTTCAGTGTTCATTGAATAGAACTTCTAGATGTCAGAGTAAAAAGAAACATGTTATTGAAAAGTAATTGTAAAATTCAGTGGTGGAAATGATAACATTATTGTGCACATCACAGTTTTATTTCATAATTTCTCTTCTCTTCGTAAGAAACTCATGGATGAGTGCCAGGAGCAACGCTGGTATCTGATATCTGTGAATAGTTGAGTATTTGGACCAGATCCATGTCCTGAGACATATAAGTAGCTTCTTGTGTCTTATAAGTGTAGACCAGGCAAGTTTCACAGAGGTATTTAAAATTAAGAGGGGATTTATCAAAAAAGACTGTAGTCCTGCATAGTTTGTGGACTCATTTCTAAGTGCTATGTCTGTGTTTTAATGTTTAGTAATTTTTAAATCAATGCATAATACCTTAAGCTATATAACCCACAGACACAAAATACTTCTTGGTTACAGAGATATTTTATATTTTATAATTAGAGAAAGATCTGAAATCTATCCAAAAGTAACAGCCACTTTCACTGTAATATCTCATTTTGTAATGTTTGGATTGTAATCCTTCTGAAAATTGATTTCTGCAAGTTCAACTGACTCTATATTTATCCTCATTTTAAGGAAATGTAAACTGTCAATGCTTCCAGACAGCTTAAAAATATACATGTTAGAATATAGAGTTGAATTTGAAAGGGAAGCTAAAGTATCAGCCTTGTTTCCTAGAGAACTACCAAATAAAGACAATGTGTGAGAATGGCACGCTGAGGCTTCAGTACAGAAATACATCTGTCCTGGCAATTTTCTCTGCAAGTTATGGCAAATTCTTAGGGGAAAACAAAAATGTGATATAATGAATAAAAATGGACCAGTCACAGGTATGTTGGAAATGGGAGACATGCAAAACCTGCAATAAAGTTTTTCAAATTATTTGTTTAATGTTAGTGGTTTACTGAGCTTTAAATAAGGGACTAATATTGTCCAGATCACCATGATACTCAATATATGGGCAATGTAATGGGACTAGCATTGTTTTGGTGTATAATGATATATACATTCTTAACTAGTTAAAATTATATTCTGAGTAAGAATGTAATCTTGATCAGCTAGTTCATGGCCAAATAAATGTTGTTTTTGAAAGCTACACCTGATACGTATTTCTGGGCTGTTTCCCAGGACAGTGTGGGTAGAAAATACTGCTTGGTTCTTAAGCGTGCAAACTCAGTAGCTTCTTCCCAGTCCAGCTTATCCTAAAGTGTGTTCCACAGAAAAAAATTAACATTCTTAAGAATTCCATTGGAAAACCCAGTTATATTGACTTATTTTCAATTAATAATGCAACACTATATCACAGCATTATTGCGTAGTGTGCTTCAGCATTAGCTATCATATACAGGGTCTGTATGGAATTCTCAGTGATGTAATTTCTGTCTGTGGCCTAAATCCTTCTCATTTTTGGCAATGCTGCCCTGTAATTGTTATTGCATTGTATTAGTTCCTGCTTGTGGTATATTAATGATCTGTAGGATACAAATCTCTTGAATGCTTAGGCCACAAAGTTTTGAATAACCCTTATTGATTTGCCTCAACCTCAGTATAAAGAGGAAATCTTCATAAATATTTTTCATAATGCACAGGATTTTGTAGCTTTACCTCTAGTCCAGTAGTTCTCAACCAGCAGTGATTTATACACCCTCCCCAAGTCGTTGGCTATGTCTGAAGATATATGTGATTGTCACAACTGAGGGGTAGGGAATGCTATAGGCATCTAGTAGGTAGAGTCCAGAAATGACTCTAAACATCCTACAATGCACAGAACAACACCCTGTAACTAAGAGTTATTTGGCCCCAAATGGCCCCTGAGGTTGAGAAATTCTGTCCCAGTGATAAGAGCATAGCAGATACCTCCAATCTAGCTCCTTCTCCTACATTTCAATTACTTCTTCCATAACCAACAGAAGGAATTAAGCACTAAAATTCAAAATATTTCTTTTTTATTTTAGTCATCGTATTTTTCAAAGTCGCTTGGTAGCACTAATATCTTTAATTGCTAAATTTGTATGGTTACCGAAAATCTAAAACAACGCATTTTAAACTCTATATTTAGAGCAGTAAAAAACTGAGCTATTGGAACTTGGAGAAAATTGGCAATTTTTAAAACATTCATAAATAAAAATTGTACTGTACTTTTTCAAGTACAAAAAACTGCGAGAACTTGTTTTACTCATTTCAGAAGACAAAAACCCAATACTCATCATTATTTGATATTTGCCAATAACCTTGGAGGTGCTGTGGCATTGCTTTCTAAGGAAGATAAATTATGATGCCAGTCTCTCTGCACCAAAAAACAATTCTGAACCTGGCATAGCACTAAAGCCTGGCAGTATGACATGGTAGAAAAAAACAAGATTACTCTTTCCATTTCACAATCATGTGCATTTGTTGTTGCTGTCAGCATGTGTTTTTCTGTCATCCCCACACCCTCAATTTCTTTGTAGAGAATTATCTCCTTTGGATATGGTCTAAAGGAACCAGGCCCTCTCCTAGCCAAAGAGCAGGTGTGCTAGCCAAGTCAGGCCAATCCAGTACATATTTCTTCCATGATATTTGCATCTCAAGCAAAGTGACAAAAATGTTAACAATATCCTGATTCATTTGCTTCAGTGGTGGCAACCTGAATAGACTGTTTTTACTGCAAGATCCTCTTTTTAGTTCTATTTCCTTGAGACCTCAAAGTGTTTTGCATCAGTTTCTTTTTTATGTCTCTCGAGCCTGCATTACAGAAATATCAGTTATCGTTCTGCTATCTATTTTACCTCCCTTTCAAGTTCCTAACCCTCAAATTATTTTGTTTGTTCAAATCATTACCAACAGAGTGCTTCGTTCCTGGTGCTCTACAAGGACTATTGAGGCCACGTCAAAAGAAATAAAACCCTCCATTGTTTGCAGATACAGCTATTTTGGGGAAACCTTGTTTCCCAGGAGTAAAGAAACAGTTACAAGCCTCCCACACATGTGGTAAGAAAAACAAGGTACCACTACCATTTAATAAATTACTGTAGAATAAACTATAATAGTATAAATTATATTTTACAATACTGTATTACATTATTCAGTTTACAAGTTTTGACACCTAAGTTTCTCACTTGACCATTACAATAATCCTGTGAGGTAGGTATTAATATAATTCTCATTTTATACAAGAGCAAAGGTTCAGAAAGAAGTAATCTGCTCAAGGTTACACAGCTAGTAAGTGGTTTGGCTCCATAACTGTGAGATATCAGGTGTAGAGCCAAACCACTGTGAGATATCCTATATGGAACCTGTGAGATATGTGAGATATGATATCTTACTTATATCTCAGAGTGAGGGCAGGGCCAGAGGTAAATATTAGGAGCTGTATCAATTGGGGTTGTTAGGTGCAAGCAGTAGAGGCCAATCCTAGCTGACTGAACAGAAAGGGAGTTTATTAAAAGGACAGTAGAGATCTCATAGAAGTTGTTTAAGGGAATGTAGAACCTGGCTCAGCTATACCTAAGAAAAATGCCTCAAATCACACCTTAGAATTCTCTGATTAGATACAAAAATTAGCTGGGCATGGTGGCGCATACCTGTACTACCAGCTACTCAGGAGGCTGAGGCAGGAGAATCACTTGAACCAGGTGGAGCTTGCAGTGAGCCGAGATCGTGCCACTGCACTCCAGCCTGGCAACAGAGCGAGACTCTGTCTCAAAAAAAAAAAAAAAAAAAGTCTGATTAGAAAAATGATTACACCACTGCCACCAGAAAGAGAAATCTTCTTATATCTTTAGTTTCCAAGTCAATCTGGCACAGACACATCTGATTGAGGGAGCTTAGGTTATGTGGCCACTGCCTAGCTGTAATGCAGATTAGGCAAGTTAGCATCTAGAATTTTCATCCCTTGTAGTAGGAGGTACATTTTGCTTCCCACCAAAACCCATGAGGTGGGGTAATTTTGCATTCATAGAAAGGGATTAATATTTTGGGCAGCCAAAACAGTTGGCAATATCCAAAATAATCTAAGCTGTGATGTCTCAATTTCAAAATACACCCTTCACTGACTTAAAATGTTAAAGTCCCACCTAACCCAACATAGCTATCCCTTACATTTTTTTCCAGCATTATTGAGGTATAATTGACAAATCAAATCATATATATCCAAGGTATACAGATTTGATATATGTATACTTTGTGCAATAATTACCACAATCAAATTTATTAACATATCTGTCATCATCATAGTTACCATGTTGTGTGTGCATGTGCTAAGTGCATTTAAGTGTGTAAGGACACTTATAATCTGTTCTCTTACCAAATTTCAAATATTAACTGCAGCCACCATGCTGTACATTAGATCATCAGAACTTATTCATCCTGTAACTGAAAGAGAAATACCATATGATCTCATGTGTGGCATCTCACCATTTCCCCCACTCTCCAGTCCCTGGCAAACACTATTCTATTCTCTGCTTCTATAAGTTCATCCTTTCTAGATTCCACATGTGAGATCATATGGTATTTCTCTTTCTGTGCCTGAATTACTCATTTAGCCTAGTGCCCTCTAGGTTCATCCATGTTGTCACAAAGAGCCATAAACTTGTGTCAACATTAAGGTGGTTTCCTTATTTTGGCTGTTGTGAAAAATGGAGCAAGGAACATGGGAATATAGATATCTCCTTGAGATTCTGGTTTTATTTTCTTTGGATGTATACCCAGCAGTGGGATTGCTGGATCATATGGTAGTTCTGTTTTTAATATTTTGAGGAAACCCCTTACTGTTTTCTACAGAGACTATATCAATTTATGTTTCTATCATTTGTACAAGGACTCCCTTTTCTCTGCATCCTCACCAACACTTGTCTTTTGATAATAGTCATTGTAATGCGTATGATCTCATTGTGGTTTTAATTTGAGTTTTTCTGATGATTACTGATTTTGTGCATTTTTCATATACCTGTTGGCTATTTTACATCTTATTTGGAAAAATGTCTATGAAGTCTTTTGCCCATTGTTTAATTGGGTTATTAGTTTTTTGTGGGGTTTCTGTTATTGAGTTATGTGAGTACCTTACATATTTTGGATATTAACCCCTTATCAGATACATAGTTCACAAATATTTTCTCCCATTCTGTAGGTTGCCTTTTAATTTTATTGATTTTTTTCCTTTGCTGTGCAGAAGCATTTTAGATAAAGTCTCATTTGTTCATTTTTGCTTTTGTTACCTGTGCTTTTGATGTCAAATCTACCTTTAATATATCTTAAAATATGCTAACATTTGCCCTAAAAAGTAGATTATATTTATCCCACTAATATTCATAGAATAGGGGAAATCCCCAAACAATAGGTTGATATAGGATGGTGATAACTGTTGTGTATAGTTGGAAAAGAAGAGGGAATAGGACAAAATCCTAAGGAATATTATCACTGAAGGGACTTGCAGAGAAAAAGAAACTTTCAAAGGGGACTAAGGAGAGATAAGTGAAGCAGGAAGAAAATGAGAAGAATGTGGTGTGATAGCATAGAGAAAGAAGACAATTACGTATTTAAATTATGGAGTTAATATAATAGCAGAGAGTCTAGGGTAATTCACTTAACCTTCATTAATCTTCTTTACTCAATCTCAAACAGCAAACTTTCTCCAACAATTTTTTATTGTATTTCATTTTTATATATTTTGGAGATATAATTTTTGTACCCTAAAACATCAATTTTAAAATAAAAATTCCAGGGAGCGGTTCCAAGATGGCCAAATAGGAACAGCTCCAGGCTACAGCTCCCAGCATGAGTGACAGAAGATGAGCAATTTCTGCATTTCCAACTGAGGTACCGGGTTCATCTCACTGGGGCATGTCGGACAGTGGGTGCAGGACAGTGGGGGCAGCCCAGCAAGCCAGAGCTGAAGCAGTGTGAGGCATTGCCTCACCCAGGAAGTGCAAGGGGTAAGGGAATTCCCTTTCCTAGGCAAGGGAAACCATGACACACAGCACCTGGAAAATCAGGTCACTCCCATCCTAATACTGCGCTTTTCCAAGGGTCTTAGCAAATGACACACCAGGAGATTATATCCCGCGCCTGGCTCAGAGGGTCCCACGCCCATGGGGCCTCCCTCATTGCTAGCACAGCAGTCTGAGATCTAACTGCAAGGTGGAAGTGAGACTGGGGGAGGGGCGCCCACCATTACTGAGGCTTGAGTAAGTAAACAAAGCAGCAGGGAAGCTCGAACTGGGTGGAGCCCACCACACCTCAAGGAGGCCTGCCTGCCTCTGTAGACTCCACCTCTGGGGACAGGGCATAGCCAAACAAAAGGCAGCAGAAACCTCTGCAGATTTAAATGTCCCTGTCTGACAGCTTTGAAGAGAGTAGTGGTTCTCTGAGCATGGAGTTTGAGATCTGAGAACGGAAAGACTGCCTCCTCAAGTGGGTCCCTGACCCCCGAGTAGCCTAACTGGGAGGCACCCCCCAGTAGGGTCAGACTGACACCTCACACAGTCGGGTACCCTTCTGAGACAAAGCTTCCAGAGGAACGATCGGGCAGCAACATTTGCTCTTCAGCAATATTCACTCTTCTGCAGCCTCCACTGCTGATACCCAGGCAAACAGGGTCTGGAGTGGACCTGCAGTAAACTCCAACACACCTGCAGCTGAGAGTCCTCACTGTAAGAAGGAAAACTAACAAACAGAAAGGACATCCACACCAAAACCCCATCTGTACATCACCATCATCAAAGACCAAAGGTAGATAAAACCACAGAGATGGGGAAAAAATAGAGCAGAAAAGCTCAAAATTCTAAAAATCAGAGTGCCTCTCCCCCTCCAAAGGAATGCAGCTCCTCGCCAGCAATGGAACAAAGCTGGATGGAGAATGATTTTGACGAGTTGAGAGAAGGCTTCAGATGACCAAACTTCTCTGAGCTAAAGGAGGAAGTTCAAACCCATCGCAAAGAAGCTAAAAACCTTGAAAAAAGATTAGACGAATGGCTAACTAGAATAACCAATGCAGAGAAGTCCTTAAATGACCTGATAGAGCTGAAAACCATGGTATGAGAACTATGTGACAAATGCACAAGCTTCAGTAAACGATTTGATCAACTGGAAGAAAGAATATAAGTGATTGAAGATCAAATGAATGAAATGAAGTGAGAAGAGAAGTTCAGAGAAAAGAGAGTAAAAAGAAATGAACAAAACCTCCAAGAAATATGGGATTATGTGAAAAGACCAAATCTATGTCTGATTGGTGTACCTGAAAGTGATGAGGAGAACAGAACCAAGTTGGAAAACACTCTGCAGGATATTATCCAGGAGAACTTCCCCAACCTAGCAAGGCAGGCCAACATTCAAACTCAGGAAATACAGACAATGCCACAAAGATACTCCTCGAAAAGAGCAACTCCAAGACACATAATTGTCAGATTCACCAAAGTTGAAATGAAGGAAAAAATGTTAAAGGCAGCCAGAGAGAAAGGTCGGGTTATCCACAAAGGGAAGCCCATCAGACTAACAGCAGATCTCTTCACAGAAACTCTACAAGCCAGAAGAGAGTGGGGGCCAATATTCAACATTCTTAAAGAAAAGAATTTTAAACCCAGAATTTCATATCCAGCCAAACTAAGTTTCATAAGTGAAGGAGAAATAAAATCCTTTACAGACAAGCAAATACTGAAAGATTTTGTCACCACCAGGCCTGCCCTACAAGAGCTCCTGAAGGAAGCACTAAACATGGAAAGGAACAATCAGCACCAGCCACTGCAAAAACATGCCAAATTGTAAAGACCATCAATGCTAGGAAGAAACTGCATCAACTGACGAGCAAAATAACCAGCTAACATCATAATGACAGGATCAAATTCACACATAACAATAATAACCTTAAAAGTAAATGGGCTAAATGATCCAATTAAAAGACACAGACTGGCAAATTGGATAAAGAGTCAAGACCCACCAATGTGCTGTATTCAGGAGACCCATCTCACATGCAGAGACACACATAGGTTCAAAATAAAGGGATGGAGGAAGATCTACCAAGCAAATGGAAAACAAAAAAAGGCAGGGGTTGCAATCCTAGTCTCTGATAAAACAGACTTTAAACTAACAAAGATCAAAAGAGACAGAGAAGGCCATTACATAATGGTAAAGGAATCAACAAGAAGAGCTAACTATCTTAAATATATATGTACCCAATACAGGAGCACCCAGATTCATAAAGGAACTCCTTAGAGACCTGCAAAGAGACTTAGACTCCCACACAATAATAGTGGGAGACTTTAACACCCCACTGTCAACATTAGACAGATCAACGAGACAGAAAGTTAACAAGGATATCCAGGAATTGAACTCAGCTCTGTACCAAGCAGACTTAATAGACATCTACAGAACTCTCCACCCCAAATCAACAGAATATACATTCTTCTCAGCACCACATCGCACTTATTCCAAAATTGACCACATAGTTGGAAGTAAAGCACTCCTCAGCAAATGTAAAAGAAAAGAACAGAAATTATAACAAACTGTCTCTCAGACCACAGTGCAATCAAACTAGAACTCAGGATTAAGAAACTCACTCAAAACCGCTCAACTACATGGAAACTGAACAACCTGCTCCTAAATGACTACTGGGTACATAACAAAATGAAGGCAGAAATAAAGATGTTCTTTGAAACCAATGAGAACAAAGATACAACATACCAGAATCTCTGGGACACATTTAAAGCAGTGTGTAGAGGGAAATTTATAGCACTAAATGCCCACAAGAGAAAGCAGGAAAGATCTAAAATTGACACCCTAACATCACAATTAAAAGAACTAGAGAAGCAAGAGTAAACACATTCAAAAGTTAGCAGAAGGCAAGTAATAACTAAGATCAGAGCAGAACTGAAGGAGATAGAGACACAAAAACCCTTCAAAAAATCAATGAATCCAGGAGCTGGTTTTTTGAAAAGATCAACAAAATTGACAGACTGCTAGCAAGACTAATAAAGAAGAAAAGAGAGAAGAATCAAATAGACGCAATAAAAAATGATAAAGGGGATATCACCACCGACCCCACAGAAATACAAACTACCTTCAGAGAACACTATAAACACTTCTATGCAAATAAACTAGAAAACCTAGAAGAAATGGATAAATTCCTGGACATGTACACTCTCCCAAGACTAAACCAGGAAGAAGTTGAATCCCTGAATAGACCAGTAAGAGGCCCTGAAATTGAGGTAATAATCAATAGCCTACCAACCAAAGAAAGTCCAGGACCAGATGGATTCACAGCCGAATTCTACCAGAGGTACAAGAAGGAGCTGGTACCATTCCTTCTGAAACTATTCCAATCAATAGAAAAAGAGGGTATCCTCCCTAAGTCATTTTATGAGGCCAACGTCATCCTGATACCAAATCCTGGCAGAGACACACACAAAAAAAGAGAATTTTAGACCAATATCCCTGATGAACATCGATGCAAAAATCCTCAATAAAATACTGGCAAACTGAATCCAGTAGCACATCAAAAAGTGTATCCACCATGATCAAGTGGGCTTCATCTCTGGGATGCAAGGTTGGTTCAACATACACAAATCAATAAACATAATCCAGCCTATAAAAAGAACTAAAGACAAAAACCACATGATTATCTCAATAGTGCAGAAAAGGCCTTCAACAAAATTCAACAGCCCTTCATGCTAAAAACTCTCAATAAATTCGGTATTGATGGAACGTATCTCAAAACAATAGCTATTTATGACAAACCCACAGCCAATATCATACCGAATGGGTAAAAACTGGAAAAATTCCCTTTGAAAACTGGCACAAGACAGGAATGCCCTCTCTCACCACTCCTATTCAACATAGTGTTGGAAGTTCTGGCCAGGGTAATCAGGCACGAGAGAGAAATAAAGGGTATACATTTAAGTCTTTAATTCATCTTGAGTTATTTTTTGTGTATGGTGTAAGGAAGGGGTTCAGTTTCAATCTTTTGCATGTGGTTAGCCAGTTATCTTAACACCATTTATTGAATAGGAAATCCTTTCCCTGTTGCTTGTTTTTGTCAGGTTTGTCAAAGATCAGATGATTGTAGGTGTGTGACCTTATTTCTGGGCTCTCTATTTTGTTCCATTTGTCTATGTGTCTGTTTTTGTATGAGTACCATGCTGTTTTGGTTACTGTAGCTCTATAGTATAGTTTGAAGTCAGGTAACGTGATGCCTCTAGCTTTGTTCTTTTTGCTTAGGATTGCCTTGGCTATTTGGGCTCCTTTTTTATTCCACTTGAATTTTAAAACAGTATTTTCTAGTTCTTTGGAGAATGTCACTGGTAGTTTGATAAGAATAGCATTGGATTTATAAATTGCTTTGAGCAGTATGGCCATTTTAACTATATTAATTCTTCCTATCTATGAGTATGGAATGTTTTTCAATGTTTTGTTTGTGTCATCTCTGATTTATTTGAGCAGTGTTTTGTAATTCTCATTGTAGAACTCTTTTCACCTCCCTAGTTAGCTGTATCCCTAGGTATTTTATTATTTTTGTGGCAACTGTGAATGGATTTGTATTCCTGATTTGGCTCTTGGCTTGGCTGCTGTTAGTATATAGGAATGCTATTGATTTTTGTACATTGATTTTGTATCCTGATACTTTGCCAAAGTTATCACCTGAAGGAGCTTTGGGGCTGAGACTATGAGGTTTTCTAGATATAGAATCATGTCGTCTACCAACAGGGATAGTTTGACTTCCTCTCTTCCAATTTTCTTTATTTCTTTCTCCTGCCTGATTGCTCTGGCCAGGACTTCCAATACTATGTGAATAAGAGTGGTGAGAGAGGGCATACTTGTCTTGTGCCAGTTTCTCAAGGGGAATGTTTTCAGCTTTTGCCCATTCAGTATAATGTTGGCTGTGGGTTTGTCATAGATAGATATTATTTTGAGATATTTTCCTTCAATACCTAGTTTATTGATAGTTTTTTTTTTAACATAAAGGGTGTTGAATGTTATCAAAAGCCTTTTCTGCATCTATTGAGATAATCATGTGGTTTTTGTCTTTAGTTTGGTTTATGTGATGAATCACATTTGTTGATTTATATATGTTGAATTAACCTTGCATCCCAAGGATAAAGCCTGCTTGATGGATTAACTTCTTTGATGTGTTGCTGGATTTGGTTTGAAGTATTTTGTTGAGGATTTTTGCATCGATGTTCATCAAAGATATTGACCTGAAGTGATTAGTGACTCAATTTCTTAATTCATTATTGGTACGTTCAGATTTCCAACTTCTTCATGATTCAATCTTGGTTGGTTATATGTTTCTAAGAATTTATCCATTTTTTCTAGATTATCCAATTTGTTGAAATATAGTTGTTTCTTGTAGTCTCTTATGATCCTTTGAATTTCTGTGTGATTACTTGTAATATCTCCTTTTTCATTTCTGATTTCATTTATTTGAGTCTTCTCTCATTTTTTAGTTAGCCTATGTGATGGTTAATACTGATTGTCTACTTGATTGGATTGAAAGATGCCAAGTATTGATCCTGGGTGTGTCTGTGTGGGTATTGCCAAAGGAGACTAACATTTGAGTCAGTGGACTGGGAAAGACAGACCCACCCTTAATCTGGGTGGGCACCATCTAATCAGTTGCCAGCGTGGCTAGAAAATAAAGCAGGCAGAAAAACGTGAAAAAAAAAAAAAAAAGAGAATGGCCTAGCCCCCCAGTCTACAGCTTTCTCCCATGCTGGATGCTTCCTGCCCTTGAACATTGGACTCCAAGTTCTTCAGTTTCAGGACTGAGACTGGCTCTCCTTTCTCTTCAGCTTGCAGACAGCCTATTGTGGGACCTTGTGATTGTGTGAGTTAATACCTAATAAACTTATACACACACACACACACACACACACACACACACACACACACACACACACACTATTAGTTCTGTCCCTCTAGAGAACCCTGAGAGATTTTGGTACCAGGAGTGGTTCCAGAGGAAGAGAATATTAAGGATGGAGTTCTTTCGTTGGTTTTGGGGTTTCTGGAGTTGGCTGCTTAATATGATTAGACTCAAAAATGCTAAGGACTCTACTTCTAATAGTATGGAGAACACTGATAGTCCTTGTCATAGACTGTTTAGAGAGTTATGCAAAATAAATGCATTTAACACTCCTGATTCACCGCTTGTGAGAGGCAAGGAATTTAGTGACTCTATACATCATACCTTTGGTCTTATATGGGGAACCAAGGAATATAATGAAGCCGGGTGGTTGCTCCTAAGTTCAGCGGACAATGTGATGAAAGAAAATGATGAACTCGGGGATTTTATCTCCTGGCTTCAAAAACAGATACTGAGCCTCAAATCTGCTAAGACTGCCCTGAGTGAGAGTCTTATCTCTTGTAGAGAAAGAGCTGAAATTGTGGAAAAACAGACACAGGCTCTTATCACGTGAGTGGCTGACCTGCAACCAAAGGTGCATGCACAGCCTTACCAGGCATCTACTGTTAAACTGAGGGCATTAATTGGAAAAGAATGGGACCCTATGATTTAGAATGGGGATGTGTGGGAGGACACTGATGAAGCTGGGGACACTGAGTATGTAAACTCTGATGAACCTTTTTTGCCAGAAGAAACAGCTTCCCCATCCCCAGTAGTGGCAACATCCCCTCCCTAACCCATGCTGCCATCAGCCTTTCCACCTTTGCCTGAAGAGATAAACCCTGCGCTGCCTGAGGCAACAGTGATGGCCTCCCCTGAGGCAGTTGCCAGGCAAGATACTGTTGATTCTCCTCAGCAGCCAATCCCAATACCCCTATTTGCTTCTAGACCTATAACTAGACTAAAGTTGCAGTGGGCCTCTAGAGGTGAGGTTGAGAGTGTGACCTATGAGGAGGTGCACTATACTCAAAAAGAACTGCTTGACTTTTCTAACGTATATAAACAGAAATCTGGAGAACAGGCATGGGAATGGATATTAAGGGTGTGGGATAATGGTGGAAGGAACATAGAGTTGGATCAGGCTGGATTTATTGATTTGAGCCCACTAACTAGGGACTCTGCAGTTAATGTTGCAGCTCGGGTAGTTAAAAAAGGTTCTAATAGTTTATTTGCTTGGTTAACTGAAATATGGATTAAAAGATAGCCCACTGTGAGTGAGCTGAAATGCCTGATCTCCCTTGGTTTAATGTAGAGGAAGAGATCCGAAGGCTTAGGGAGATTGGGATAGTGGAGTGAATTAGTTAATTTAGACCTACTCATCCCACCTTGGAGGGTCCAGAAGATATACCCTTGACCAATGCCTTGAGAAATAGATTTGTGAGGGCAGCACCTGTATCTTTGAAGCGCCCTGTAATTGCCCTTCTCTGTATGTCAGATCTAACAGTGGACCTATTTGGATTTTGGAGGCAATACATTCCTCATTCAGGTGTGTTACTCTGACCCATTTGTCGAGTGACCCAAAAGGCTACCAGTTTTGAGTGGGGTCCAGAACAGGAAAAGGCTCTGCAACAGGTCCAGGCTGCTGTGCAAGATGCTCTGTCACTTGGGCCATGTGACCCAGAAGATCCAGTGGTGCTTGAGGTGTCAGTGGCAGATAAGGTTGCTGTCTGAAGCCTTTGGCAGGCCCCCATAGGTGAATCACAGCAGAGGTCTCTGGTATTTTGGAGCAAGGCCCTGTCATCTTCTGAAGATAACTACTCTCCTTTTGAGACAGCTCCTGGCCTGTTACTGGGCTTTGGTGGAAACTGAACGTTTGACTATGGGTCACCAAGTCACCATACCGCCTCAACTGCCTGTCATGAACTGGGTGCTTTCTGACCCATCTAGCCATAAAGTGGGTCATGCACAGCAGCATTCCATCATCAAATGGAAGCGGTATATATGCGATCGGGCTCAAGCAAGTCTTGAAGGCACAAGTAAGTTACATAAGGAAATGGCTCAAATGTCCATGGTCTCTACTCCTGCCACCCTGCCTTCTCTCCCCCAACCTTGCACCTGTGGCCTCATGGGGAGTTCCCTATGAGCAGTTGATAGAGGAAGAGAAGACTAGGGCTTGGTTCACAGATGGTTCTGCACAATATGCAGGCACCACCCAAAAGTGAACAGCTACAGCACTACAGCCCCTTTCTAGGACATCCCTGAAGGACAGTGGTGAAGGGAAATCTTCCCAGTGGACATAACTTTGAGCAGTGCACCTGGTCGTGCACTTTTCATGGAAGGAGAAGGGGCCTGAAGTGTGATTATATACTGATTCATGGACTGTAGCCAATGGTTTGGCTGGATGGTCAGGGTCTTTGAAGAAGCATGATTGGAAAATTGGTGACAAAGAAATTTGGGGAAGTGGTATGTGGATGGACCTTTCTGAATAATCAAAAACTATGAAGATATTTGCACCCAATGTGAGTGCTCACCAATGGGTAAACTCAGCAGAGGAGGATTTCAATAATCAAGTGGATAGGATGACCCGTTCTGTGGACACCACTCAGCCTCTTTCCCCAGCCACCCCTGTCATAGCCCAATGGGCCCATGAACAAAGTGGCCATGGTGCCAGGGATGGAGATTACACATGGGTTCAGCAACATGGACTTCCACTTATCAAGGCTGACCTGGCCACGGCCACTGCTGAGTGCCCAATTTTCCAGCAGCAGAGACCAACACTGAGCCCTCAATATGGTACCATTCTTTGGGATGATCAGCCAGCTACCTGGTGACAGGTTGATTATATTGGACCTCTTCCATCATGGAAGGGGCAGACGTTTGTCCTCACCGGAATAGACATTTACTCCGGATATGGGTTTGCCTATCGGCACTCAATGCGTCTGCCAAGACTACCATCTGTGGACTCACGGAATGCCTTATCCATCATCATGGTATTCCACACAACATTGCCTCTGACCAAGGCATTCACTTTACAGCTAAAGAAGTGTAGCAGTAGGCTCATGTTCATGGAATTCACTGGTCTTACCATGTCCCCCATCATCCTGAAGCAGCTGGATTGATAGAATGGTGGAATGGCCTTTTGAAGTCACAGTTACAACATCAACTAGGTGACAATACCTTGCAGGGCTGGGGCAAAGTTCTCCAGAAGGCCATGTATGCTCTGAATCAGCATCCAATATATGGCACTGTTTCTCCCATAGCCAGGATTCACGGGTCCAGGAATCAAGGGGTGGAAGTAGAAGTGGCACCACTCACCATCACCCCAAGTGAAGCAAAATTTTTGCTTCCTGTTCCCACAACATCACATTCTGCTGGCCTAGAAGTCTTAGTCCCAGAGGGAGGAATGCTGCCACCAGGAGACACAACAACGATTCCATTAAACTGGAAGCTGGATGGGAGCGGTGGCTCATGCCTGTAATCCCAGCACTTTGGGAGGCCGAGGCGGGCAGATCACCTGAGGTCAGGAGATCAAGACCAGCCTGGCCAACATGGTGAAACTCCATCTCTACTAAAAATACAAAAAAATTAACCAGGCATGGTGGCAGGTGCCTGTAATCCCAGCTACTTGGGAGGCTGTGGCAGGAGAATTGATTGAAGCTGGGAGACGGAGGTCGCAGTGAGCTGAGATCGTGCCATTGCACTCCAGCCTGGGCAACAAGAGTGAAACTCTGTCTCAAAATAAGGAATACATAGAAACCCTGAACAGACCAATCACAAGCAGAAAGACTGAATCAGTAATAAAAAGTATATTGCCAACCAAAAACGCCCAGGTCCAGATAGATTCACAGCTGAATTTTACCAGACATTCAAAGAAGAATTGGTACCAATCCCACTGAAACTATTGCAAAAGATAGAGAAAAGGGGATCCTCCCTAAATTATTCTGTGATGTCCGTATCATTCTAATACCAAAACCAGCAAAGAACATAACAAAAAAATAAAATTACAGACCAATATCCCTGATGAACACAGATGGAAAAATCCTCAACAAAATACCAGCTAAACAAATCCAACAGCACATCAAAAACACAATACACCATGATCAACTGGGTTTCCCAAGGATGCAGGGAAGGTTTAACATACACAAGTCAATAAATGTGATACACAACATAAACAGAATTAAAAACAAAAACCATATGATCATCTCAATAGAGGCACAAAAAGCATTTGATGAAATCCAGCATCCCTTTATGATAAAACCCCCCCCAGCAAAATAGGCATAGAAGGGATTTGTTTAAAAAACAAAACAAAACAAAACAAAACAAAAAACAGCTATATATGACAAACCCATAGCCAATATCAAACTAAATAGGAAAAGGTGAAAGCGTGCCCCCTGAGAAGTGGAACATGCCCACTTTCACCACTTCTATTCAACATAGTACTGGAAGTCCTAGTCAGAGCAATCAAGCAAGAGAGACAAATAAAGGTCATCCAAATTTAAAAAGAAAAAGTCAAATTATCACTGTTTCTTAATGATACGGCCATATACCTAGAAGACTCCTCCAAAAGACACCTAGATTTGATAAACAAGTTCAGTAAAGTCTCAGGTTACAAAATCAATGTACAAAAATTGGTAGCACTACTATACACCAACAATTACCAAGCTGAAAATCAAATAAAAAACTCAATCTCTTTTACAACAGCTGCAAAACATTTAATACCTAGGAATATACTTAACCATTTAATACCTAGGAATATACTTAACCAAAGAGGTGAAAAATCTCTACCAGGAGAATTACAAAACACTGGTGAAAGAAATCACAGATGACACAAACAAATGGAAACACATCCTATGCTCATGGATTTGAAGAATCAATATTGTGAAAATGACCATACTGCCCGAAGGAATCTAGAGATTCAGTGCAATTCCCATCAAAATGCTAACATTGCTTTTCAAAGATTTAGAAAAAAACAATCCTAAAATTCATATGGAACCAAAAAAGAGCCCAAATAGCCAGAGCAATCATAATTAAAAATAAAAATATGGAGGCATGACATTCCTGGACTTCAATTTATAATACAAGGCTATAGTTACTAAAACAGTATGGAACTGGTATAAAAGTAGGCACATAGAACAATGGGACAGAACAGAGAACCCAGAAATAAAGCCAAATATTTACAACGAGCTAATCCTCAAAAAAGCATACAAAAACATAAATTGGGGAAAGGACACTCAATTTAATACATGGTGCTAGGAAAACTGGCTAGCCACATGTAGAAGGATGAAACTGGATCTGTATTTTTCACCTTATACAAAAATCAATTCAAGATGGAACAAAGACTTAAATTTAAGACCTGTAACCATACAAATTATAAAAGATAACCTTAAAAAAGGTCTCTGGATATTGGCCTAGAGAAAGAATTCACGACTAAAACCCCAAAAGCAAATGCAACAGAAACAAAAATAAATGGGACCTAATTAAACTAAAACACTATGCACAGCAAAAGAAATAATCATCAGAGTAAACAGATAACCCACAGAATGGGAGGAAATATTTGCAAATTATGCAGCCAACAAAGGACTAGTATATAGAATCTATAATGAACGCAACAAATCAGCAAGAAAAAATGAAAATAATCCCATCAAAGAGTAAGCAAATAACGTGAATAAACATTCATCAAAAGAAGATACACAAATGGCCACAAAACATATGAAAAAATACTCAACATCACTAATCATCAGGGAAATGCGCATTAAAACCACAATGAGATACCACCTTACTCCTGCAAGAATGGCCATTATTAAAAAGTCAAAAAGCAGTAGACGTTGGCGTGGATGTGGTGAAAAGGGATGGTGCATACACTGCTAGGTGGGAATGTATAACCTCTATGGGAAATAGTATGGAGATTCCTTAAAGAACTAAAAGTAGATCTACCACGTGATCCAGCAATCCCACTACCGGGTATCTGCCCAAAGGAAAAAAAGTCATTATATGAAAAAGACACATGCACACATGTGTTTATTTCAGCACAATTCACAAATGCAAAGATATGGAACGAACCTAAGCACCAATCAACCAATGAGTAGATACAGAAAATGTGGTATGTATACACCGTGGAGAACTACTCAGCCATAAAGAGGAACAGAATAATGTCATTTGCAGCAACTCGGATGGAGCTGGAGGCCATTATTCTAAGCGGAGGAACTCAGGAATGGAAGACCAAATTACCCTATGTTCTCACCCGTAAGTGGGAGCTAAGCTATGAGAATGCAAAGACATAGAGAGTGAAATAACGGACTCTGGAAACACAGAAGGGGGAGAGTGTGAGGGTATGGGATTAAAAAAACTACATATTGGGTACAATGTACACTACTCGGGTGATGAGTGCACTAAAATCTCAGAATTTACCACTATAGAATTCATCCATTTAACCAAAAACCACTTGTAAGACAAAAGTTATTGAAATTAAAAAAAAAAAAAATTAAACAGTTATTGAGCAACTACTATGTTCTGGGTTCTAATTCAGGGGTGGGCAAACTATAGCCCCAGAATTTGGCCCACAGCCTGCTTTTGTACGGACTGAGAGTTAAGAATAGTTTTTACACGTTTAAAGGATTGCAAAGACAAACATACAAAGAAACAAAGAAGACTGTGCAACAGAGATCATCTGCGGTCTGTAAAGACTAACACATTTCTATCTGGCCCTTGACAGAAAGAGTCTGTGGGCTGCTGGTCTCCTCTAACGGTGGTAGAGATGCCTACACGGTTAACATTAATCCTTGGCACCAGAATCCTCAGCACCTAGGAACCAGATCTTGCCTAATACACTAATTTCAGTCTCGATCACCTTCCTCCGGCGTAGCGGTTCTCAAACGTCTTTGTCTTTGTGCTATTCGCGTATAAAATATTCTTTCATAAGCAACACTTCTCCTTTTAGGAGTACCTCATAATGGGGAGAAGGGGAACCCCAACACCCTTTAAGGGTTCACTGCTTCGCTGCCACCATTTCCGACGGTTTACACTGTTTTAAATGTGGATCTGGAATTGTTTTCAAGTTAAAAAGCAAAGGAATCATGTCCTCTGAAAATATTTGCTTTTGGCATGCTATAAATCAGTGTTGACTTTTGATACTGATGTGGTACATTAGGAGGGAATTCTCAAAAATGCTGAAATCTGGCCCCGGCCCAGTTATCACTGCTCTTAAGTTGCTGAGGGAGATACATGAATGAGCCCACGGCAAATGGAAAATGAGGAGTTTCAGTGTTTCCTAGAATTATGCTCAGCTACCCAGTACCTGACTGTCTGGTTATCCTTCCCTTCACCTCCCTGATGCAAGGAGTTTGGACCAGAGGCCTAAGGGGGCTTCTCCTGAAGCCCAAATCCCAAACTGGTCACCAGTCATGCTCCGTAACTCCTAAACCTGACAATAAGCCAGCCGGCCAGGTCTGCAGCCCGGGTTAAGAGGAGCATACCAGGAAACAGCCAAAGAGCAAAGGACCATGAGCCCTTCAACCGCTTTTACAATAATTTGGGCTAGGCGTTCAGGGCTCCGTAGGACCCTTCCTGGCAGCCAAGTGAGAGTGAGAGAAAGAGGAATGACGGTGCTTCCCGTTACTTCCACACTGTTGAAATAGAAGTAGAAGCAGAAAAGAACACCCTACAAGTCCCACCCATTTTGAGGCACTCAACTCACAGTGACAACCCTCCACACCTCTCCCCCGCAAAAAGACGCATAACAAAAACACCTACTCCAAACTGTGTCCTTATATCTCAGCCCTGAAGATCAGTATTGTGTGCCACTTCGGCCCAAAGGATGCATTTCCCCAGGGTTGAAAGTCTGAGAAAGAGGCTATATTCCGAAGGGTTCTTGTTGTCACCATCAAAAGGATCAAAAAGACGCAATAAATAAGAAAACAGCTTAGTTGGGTTGCATGCTCCATTTGAGCCAGTAAGCCTTGGAAACTTAAGTGTTTTCAAATGGAACGCCATCCTGCTTTTGGGGAACACGGAGGCTGCCTTGCAGTCACATGATCGCACACCACCAAAGGGCCACGCACTCTGATTTCACCCACTTAACTAAAAGTTGCAGCAAAATCCCTATTACAGGCCAGGCGTGGTGGCTCATGCCTGTAATCCCAGCACTTTGGGACCCCGAGGAGGGTGGCTCATTTGAGGTCAGGAGTTGGAGACCAGCTTGGCCAACATGGTGAGACCCCGTCTCTATTAAAAATACAAAAATTAGCCTAGCATGGTGGTGCGCGCCTGTAATCCCAGGTACTCTGGAGGCCGAGGTAGGAGAATGGCTTGAACCCAGGAGGCGGAGGTTGCAGTGAGCCGAGATCACGCCACTGTGCTCCAGCCTGGGTGACAGAGTGAGACTCCATCTCGGGGATGGGGGGCGGGGGGAATCCCTATTACAAATAAAAGCTGTTGTGATCCACACTGCATATACCTCTGGGAAAAGAACCGGAACCGTGAATTCCAATGCAAATTGATGCATCGGCACCGGACCCACTGCATTGGACACGTTTGCATTGCAGTCACCCCAGTACGGAGCACATCACAGATGATCTCTGCAGGTTCGTTGCCCACATAGGAGGCAGGCATAGTGCAAATTTCAAAGGAACGAACACATCCTGGAGCCCAAAGAGCTATCTGGTTCTGCTTCTGGCCTCCTGACAAGTAGGGAAGAGAGTCACATTTTATAGACGAGGGACACCAAAACCACACATGAGGAGTGCAAGAGTAGCTTTATCATGGATTTAGGGCTGTGGTTACAAGGAAGCTGTAAGGAGTAAAATGACTCCCCTGCCACGAAGACGTACTGTGCGGACGAGTGGAAGGAGAAATGTGGCCATTACAAAGACACAGAAATACGTTCAGAAATGAGGGGCAGGATGAAATCATCTAGGGTAGGTATTTAGAGGGAGAGTGCCGTGCAAAATAAAATCCTCACTATGAAACAAAGGCGGAGGCAGGAGGCTGCGTTGGGTGGAAGAAGCAGAGGAAGGAGACGAAAGGGACTGTCATTTTCATGTCGTGGCTTTTTAGAAGACGGCGGTGTCCTCTACTCTGATTCTATCAAAGTGTGTTCTTGGGATGCAGGTAACGTTCAGCCAACGAAATAATTCCTATGGCGGCAACAGGAATAACAAAACGCAGAAGCGGGAACGATGTCTTTTTTATTCCTCCCCAGATGCAAACGTGGATGTGTGAGGTTTGGTAACAGGCAAAGTCATCTGGTTCACGTGACTGATGGGAATCCCCTGCGGTCTGGGCAAAAAGTCACTGGGTGAATGGGATGGATCAGACTCCCTGTCCTGAGGGGGAGACGGTTTCTTGCAGAACGAGGTGAAGGAGGTGGTTCTGCTCAGCAGTCAACAGTGGCCACATCTCCACCTGCAGCGACTTGATGGCTTCCGTGTCCTTTTCGTGGGCAGCCATGACCAAAGACTGGAGCAGCAGAAAGAGCTCCTCGGGAAGCTGGCCGCTGCTCTCCTGCCCGTGGCTGTCAAAAGCCTCCCAGGAGTACTTCTCCAGGGTCTGGGCGTGCTCCGGCAGCAGCTTGGCCGGCGGTGGTTGTAGGAGGAGCAGCAGCAGCACGCGGGACACCTCGCAGCGGACCAGCACGTCCGAGAAGGCGCCCAGGGCGGCGGGAGAGGGCGCCGCCGAGCCGGAGTTTGGAGGAAGCAGCGCGGCCGGTAGGGCGGGGGTCGCCCCGGGCCCGGGCCCGGGCTGGGGCCCCGGCGGCGGGGGCGGCGGCAGTGACTGCACCGGGTGGCTGCCGTGCTCCCGCGCCAGGCGCTGCATGCGCGTGAAGACCGCCAGGGCGCCGGTGTAGTCGCGCGCCAGCAGCTGGCAGGAGGCGGCCTCGCCCAGCGCCTGCAGCGCGGCCAGGGGCAGCTGGGGCAGCTGGAGCTGGGCGGCGCGCTGGAAGTGACCGGCGGCGGCGGCCGGCTGGCCCAGGTCGCGCAGGGCGGCGGCCAGCTCGAGGCAGAGGGCGGCGGCGGCGGCCGGCTGGCCCAGCTCGAGGTGCAGACGCACCGCGGCGCCCAGGGCGCTGGCGGCGGCCTGCAGCGGCTCCCCGTAGGCGGCGGGGCAGACCAGGCGCTGGCGCGCGTCGCGCTCCTGCCGCAGGAAGAGGCGGGCGGCCTCGGTGAGGGCCAGCGCCTCCCCGGGCCCGTGGAAGAGCGCCTGCTGGCAGCGCGCCACCGCCAGCTGGCACCAGGCCGCGTACGGCAGACACTCCTGGGCGCGCAGCTCCCGGCCCAGCTGTCCGAACTGCTCGCCGGCCTCCGCCACGTTCGGCTTCCGCAGGAACCGCTTCTTCAACTTGTTCGATACCAGCCGGTAGCGGGCCAGGAAGTCCCCGGCCTCGGGTCCCGAGCCGGCGCCGCCGCCCAGGCCGGCCGCCGCCGCCGCCATCCTCGCCGCCCCAGGCACTTCCGGACGCGCTGCCGCAGCTGGCGGACGGGCGGGACGGGGCGGGGCGAGGCGGGGCGACGTGCCCTGCGTCCCCCTTGGCGGGCTGCCGGCGTGCCGGCGCCCGCTCCCCAGCCCGAGCGTGCCCCTTGCCCTGGTGATGTGCAAAGAGCGGGATCGGAGGCGGGGCCTGGCCGGGCTGTGAGCGGCGCATGCAAATCCAGGGTCTCGGGGATGCGGAGCCAAGACCCTGGGAAGGTACGCGGGGCCTGGCCGGGCGCCAGCTGCTGCTAGCTCGGCTGCAATGCAGATGGTCTCGCTTGCTGAAGGCCTCCCACAGCCTCTCCATCTGAACATGACCCAAACTAAACTCGTGACCCTAATTCCGTGTCCGTGCATTTCTCGACTGTTTTCCCCCCACCGCTCACTCCTCCATCTTCCTGTCCAGGGCCCCTTGCCAAGCGCCGGGTCCACCTCTCCGTCCCCAGCCCGGTTGCCTTTAGGAGTCCATCCTGTCGCAACGCTGCAGTCATGGTCTTGAGGCCCACCCGCCCCAACGAACGCCATCATGCTGAGGACTTTCCCGGGCAGGCCCTGACTTGCTCAGAACCAGCGGGGGTGTCCCCTTCCCACCCAGGGCCAGTCCCCTGCACTGTCACCGGGAGGGACCGCTCCTCTGTGCCATCCCTGACTCCCACCCAACCCCAGACCCCCACCACCTCTCCATCCCTCCAGCTGTGGAGGTCTCACAACCCCCCACCCCACTCACCGCCCACGCCCCCAACACACCCCATGTCACCGCCCAGCCCCCCACCCCATGTCACCACCCACCCACCCCCACCCATCTCACCGCCCACGCCCCCCCCACCCCAAGGCAAAGTGACTGAAGCAGGCAGGTGGGTTCCTTTAAACATTTTATTGACAGAATTAATGAAGACCCAAGACTTTGGGGCCCGGGTGGTGGGGGTTGATTTAAGGCCGGGGGTTCGGGCCGGGGGATTTGAGGCCGGGGAGTTTGGGGCTGGGTGGGTGGACGAGTGGACCTGCCAGGTCCCAGGGGCCGGGCGTCAGAAGCTAGTCCCCGCCGGGGGCCACTTGAGAGATGGTGGTTGTGTCAAAAAGGGTGCTCAGCAGCCTGTTGTTGTGAACCGCCATGTCCAGCAGCAGTGGAGTGATGTTCCTCTCTCCGTTGTTCTGGGCCTCGTTGCCCGCCAGCTCCAGGACCTTGGCCGTCAGGTACTCGATAACCGCAGCGAGGTAGACCGGCGCCGTGGGACTCAGGCGCTGAGCGTAGTGGCCCTCCCGTAGACCGCGCTCCACCTGGCTCACCGAAAACGAAAGCTCCGCTCGGACGGTGCGAGAGCGGGTCCGCCCCCGGCCACCAGCCCTGGAGGACCGGCGATGGCTCCTCCTCTCCGACATGCTGGGCGTTGAGTGTGCTATCTCGGCTTGCCCTAGCTAGACAAGATGGCTCTCAAGATGACAGTTACCGCGTCCAGTACTGTGTATCCTAGCGACCAGGGCCCAGCCCCTCATTGGCTGGGGAGCCGAAACCAATGGGCACGCACGTCCGGTGAGGGGCACGCACGTCCGGTGAGGGGCACGCACGTCCGGTGAGGGGCACGCACGCGGTGAGGGGCACGCACGCGGTGACGGCCTCACAAGGGACACGTCCATCAGGTGACCTCAGCGCTTTCCCATTGGCCTCGAGGGAGCAGGCCTGGGCCTAGAAGTGACTGGAGGGCCATGGTGGGGGGAGGGGAATCCCGCTCGTGACCCTCTCTCTGCCAGTGGGGACTCTCCCTTTCTACTGGATGGGAACATTGTGGGAAAGACAGAGGGGTGGGCGAGGGGAGAGTGGGTACCACGCCTTCACAATGTTGCACATCCGTCACAACCACCTAGTTCCAAAACATTTTCAACACCCTCAAAAGAAACTGAAACCCCTGCACCTATAAGCAGTCACTTGCCACACGCCTCCTTCCACACCGCCACTACCAACCCCCACACCCCGCCACACACAGCCCTCTCCCCCCGCCCATACGCACGTTCCCGATAGTCCCTGGCAACCACTTGTCAATCTGCTTTCTGTCGGTAGAGGTTAGCCTGTTTTGGAGATTTCCTATAGATGGAATCGTACGACCAAATGTGAGGCCTTGTGTGTCTGGCTGCTTTCACTTAGCATAATGGTTTCATCAGGGTTCATCCATGTTATTCACTGCTAGAGTATGGAAATACCACTGATTGTTGCAGATTGATCTTGGGTACTGCAGCTTTGCTGAGCATACTCAGATAGGGTTGGCGTATTAGTCCGTTTCTACACTGCTATAAAGAACTGCCTGAGAATGAGTAATTCATAAAGAAAAGAGGTTGAATTGCCTCATGGTTCTGCAGGCTGTACAGGCTCTGCTTCTGGGCAGGCCTCAGGAAACGTGCAATCATGGCGGAAGGCGAAGGGGAAGCAAGCACCTTCTTCACATATTGGAGCAGGAGAAAGAGAGAGAGAACGTGCGCGAAGGGGGAAGGGCTGCACATTTTCAAACGATCAGATCTTGTGAGAACTCTATCACAAGAATGGCAAGGGGGAAGTCCGCCCCCGTGATTCTGTCACCTCCCACCAGGCCCCTCCTTCAACAGGTGGGGATTACAATTCGACATGAGATTTGGGTGGGGACGCAGAGCCAAACCATCTCGGGTTTTTCTTTTTTTTCCTTTTGATGGACTCTTTAGTGTCCTCTATATAAGAACATGCCATCTATGCACGTATGAATAGAAATGGTTTTACTTGTTCCTTTGCAATCTGGATGCCTTTTATTTCTTTTTCTCGACTAATTGCCCAGACTAGAACTTTGAGTACGATGTTGAATTAGAAGTGGCAAGAGAAGACATCCTTTTCTCATTCCTGATCTTAGGGGGAAGTCAACCAGTCTTTCACCATTAAGTATGATATTATCTCTGGGTTTTTCATGGATGCCCTCTACCAGGTTGAAGAAGTTTCTTTCTATTCCTGGTTTGTTGAATGTACTTTCATGAAAGGGTATTGCGTTTTGTCAGATGATCCTTTTTGTACATGATTAAGATGACCATGAGTCTCCCCCGCCCCCGCGCCCCCTGCCGCTCCACCATGCATTCTGTTAATACGGTGTATTATATAAGTTGATTTTCACATGTTGAACCAACCATTAATATGGTGTATTATATAAACCGATTTTCACATGTTGAACCAACCTTACATTTGTGGGATAAATCCTGTTTGGTCATAGTGTATAAAGAGTGGTCGATAAACATTTCGTTGAAAGAATAGGAGTGGATCTGGAAAGCTTCTTGGAGGACAGTGCGTGTGTTAAAGAATCTGTAGCATGATGAGAAGCCAAGGCACTGGTGGGAGGAGGGGAGTTGCAACCAATTCATTAAGGCTGGAGAGTAGGATGCCAGTGGAGTAGTAGTGGTTGATGTGGCTGGGAAAGAGGTAGGCAGGAGCCAAGACATGGAGGCTCTATTATACCATGCTCAGGGTTTAGAATACCCTGTAGGCTACACTGAACCCACTGTGGTCTTTCAGCTTGGGAGTGACATGGTCTGATTTGCCTCTAGAAGGATCACTCTGGAAGCTGCATGGAGAATTGAACAGAGAGGATTGTGTGTGGAGAATAGAACAGAGAGGACTGAGATTGGAATTAGAAAGCTGCTGTATTATACCAGTCAAGAAATGACAGATATCTCAACTAAGACAATGGCATTGGTAGATAAGATTAGGGGACAGAGTCCATGCAAAGTTTAGGTAGTAAAATGGCACACAGTAGGCACTCACTACATATTACTCATACTGGCGAACCTAGCTGGAGACATGATAATTCATTGTCTCATTCTTCAAAAAATATTGAAGGGTAGCGCCAGGCATACTGTGTTAAGCATTGAGACAACACCAACGAGAAATATAGATCAGATCCCTGCATGCAGTCTGGTGGAACATACAGACAAGGAACCAGTGTATAATTATAACACTATACTGTGATAAGTGCTATGAGAGGGGAAGTTCAAGGTGCTGGTTATAGTTTGGTTTGTTTGACCCCTCCAAATCTCATGTGGAAATTTGAAACCAGTGTTGGAAGGTGCGGTCTAATGGAAGGTGTTTGGGTCACGGGGTGGATCCTTCATGAATGGCTTGGTGCCAGCCTCACAGTAATGAGTGAGTTCTCACTTGATTCATTCCCACAAGAGCTGGTTGTTAAAAAGAGTGTAGCACCTCCCCCTCCCCCCGCAACCTTGATTCCTCTCTCACCATGTGATCTCTGCACTTGTCGGCTCCCCTTCACCTTCTGCCACGAGTGGAAGCAGCCTGAGACCCTCACCAGAAACCAAGCAGATGCCAGCACCATGTTTCCTATACAGCCTGAAGAATCATGAGCCAGATAAACCTCTTTTCTTTATAAATTACCCAGCCCCTCAGGTATTCCTTTATAGCAACACTGATGGACTAAGAAATTGCTGTAGGAACACATAAGAGGAGTAATTTACACAGACTTTTGGGATTGGGGAAATGTTCCTGGAGAAATGGTGTCCAATATGAAGCTTGAAGAATGAGTACAAGTTAGCCAATTGGAAAAGTGGGGCATTGGTTGGCAGGGAAGGGGCATGGCGATGGGGAAGTGAAAAAGCTCTAGTATGACTCCACAGGGGTAGAGTGAGCTGACTACAGACTTTGGAGTCATTCCTGGACAAATGGGATGAAGGAGGAGGTCTGCGTATGGGTAGGAAGATGAGTTCAGTCTCGAGCATGTGAAATTTCAAATGCTTGTGGGATATCCATATGGAGATGAAGGATATTTGGCTTAGGAGTTCAGGAGTGAAGTTAATACTGAAAATATAGATTTGCGACTCATCAGGGTAGTTCTTGAAGCCATGAATGTAGTTGAGACCATTCAGAGAGAGCACATAGAATATATAAGGGGACCAAGGACAACTTCTTTTAAGGGGCAAGCAAAAGAGGAACATCATTGGAAGAAGACTAGAGGAGTGTCTCCACAGATAAAGTTGGTGTGGGGCGGGTGGAGGGGGGGGCATGCTGAAAGATAATCAAGCCAGAAAGAGATGAGAGCAAAGGTTCAGAAGGAAGCCAGAGGAACTGAACAAGAAGTGACAAACTCAGAAACACTTGCTGAGTTCCAAAATGATAAGCATTAAAACCTGTTCACTGAATTAAGCAATGCAAGTGTTGCTGGGGGCCTTGGCAAGAGCAATTTCAATGGAGGGGTTGGAGGCAGAAACTAGACCAGACTTGTACTAGGAGCTCGTGAGAAATTCCAAGACATATCTTCCCAATACTGGGCAGCATGATAAATGTCCACATTAGAGAGAACTGGTGAGCAGGCCATGCTCAGCCAAGGCATTTTACATGCCTAATGGAATCTTGCGTAGAAACCTTCTCCAAGCGTAGAGGTAAGGGTAGGTCTGATGGCAACAATCTCACTTACTTTTCCTTCGTCTGCGAATGTCTTGATTTCCCCTGCATTCCTGAAGGTAATTTCACTTTGTAGACAGGGTTGCAGTTCTTTTGTTTCGCCACTGAGAAGTGTTATGCCGCTTCCTCTGGCCTCCATGATTTCTAATGAGAAATATATTGCCATTCTACTTGCTTTTGCCATATAGGTGAGGTTTCCTTTCTCTCTCTCTCTCTCTGCTTTTGAGACATTTTTCCTAGGTCTTTAGTTTTCAGAAGTTTGACTGGGATGCTTCTTAGTGTAAGTTCCTTTAAGATTATTCTGTTTGGGGTTCACTCAGCTTCTTAAATGTATAGGTGTGTGTCTTTTGCCATATTTAGAATCTTCCAGCCATTATTTATTTGAATACTTTTTCAGTCCCACCCCCTTCCTCCTTTCCTTCTGGCACTACTACGATGACACAAAAGTTAGCTCTTTTGTCATATTCCCACAGATCCCCAAGTTTCCACTCATTTTTTCCCCCAGTCACTTAGGCTCAGGCCACATGTTCTGACTGGGGGTTTTAATGTTAGTTCCACTTCAAAGCCTTTCCAATGGTATTTGGTTCTGTTAAGCATGATCAGCAGTCTTGGAGCTGGCGAAGTCTATATCCCTTACTCAGTACAGTTCTCGAAGTCCTTTGTATGTTGTATAGGATCACATCTGTACATACACAGCTTGGGGGTAAGCCCAGAAGTTCATACACAGCTTCATGGGTTTACTTTCCCAAGCACTTCCTCCCTCCCTGCAATCTCCCCAGCACTTTCTGGTTCCCTCAGCTTCCCCTTTTTAACCTTCTAGCCAGAAAGCTGTTGCTATTGCTTTAGGTACTCTTCTCTGCCACACACTTCCTGTGCCTTTGCCTTCCTCTGGTGTCATTCAGCAGGAAGACCAAAGAGAGAAAAAAGAAGGCATGGGCACCCTCTTGGGACCTACAATCAGGGAGGAAGGTTACTTTCCTTCAGAGTTTTAATCACCTGAAGGCCCTGGCGGCTGCCACTGTCACTGTCTCTACCTCTGACACCACCACTGCTGCCACAGGATTGCCTGTGGGCTAGAACATGAAAGTACGAAGAAAAGAAGAAAGAAAAACCGGGGATCCCCTTAACTATCGCTGAGGGTTGGTATTCCCTTTTCCCTCTTCTCAAGTCAGAACCAGAGCTCTCTCTGTTCACACCACTGTCTACTTCTAACTTGCAGGCTACATTGAGCCAAGGATACTAAAGGGGGAAAATGTCAAATTCACTGCTCTTTCAGTGGTGCTTCAAGTTGTATGTAGTCTTTCCCCAGTCTGCCTCCTTCCATATACTTTTCAGAGTCTTCAAATAGCTGGCCCATGCACTGTGTCCACATTTTATAGCTGCATTCAGTAGAGTGTGCATGCTTCATCTCGCCCAGGAGCAGAAACATTCTGGAGATGTTACATTTTACTTTTATATTTAAGTGGAACAAATTTGTTCCCTTGTAAGTAACTGATTTTGTGTGTGTGTGTGTGTGTGTGTGTGTGCGCGCGCACGCGCGCGCTTAGGTGCAGAAAAAAATTCTTTGATTTTGAAGTACCATAACACAACTAGAATATATCTCAATATTGATTGTCCTGCATCAATTTTTCCTGGTAGAGACTTTGTCCTTTTGAGGAGCAGGTTCAATTCTTCCTTTATTTCTGGAAACTTTTCACATACGGCATCTGTGGATATTTTTCTATTCCATTTATTAGGCTCTTTACTTAAGGCATGTAAGTTATCGTAATGTTGGATAAGCATTAGCGTGACCACCTAAAGTTCTTCCTCCATGCGCTTGTTTTGATTTGTATGCATATCTCTTCTGCATCTTGCTCTTCCTAATTTACTTCTTTGATCCACCATGTGGTTCTTTGGGTTCTCGGTTTCTTTTCTGAGCTCAGTAATCTCCTTTTTTAAAAAAAAAATCAAATTTGGTTACCAATCATCTGGTCTTTGAAACTTTGTTAAGTTGAAATCGTATTTTACATGGCTTAGAGAAGTCTAGGGTTAGTTGCATCTGTTCCTTGTTTTATGCATTCTTCCAGTCTGTGATGGTTATCTGTCTTTTGTATACTATGATGATTTCTTTCCTACTCTTCTTTCTTTCTTTCTCTTTCTTTCTTTCTTTCTTTCTTTCTTTCTTTCTTTCTTTCTTTCTTCTTTCTTTCTTTCTCTCTCTCTCATTCTCTCTTTCCTTATTTCTTTTCTTCTTTTTCTTCCTTCCCTCCTCCCCTCTTCTCTTTTTCCCTCCTTTCTTCCTTCTTTTTTCCTTCCTTCCTCCCTCCCTCCCTCTCTCTCTCCTTTTCCCTCTCCCTCTCTATCCCTGTAGATTGTTAGCATCATTGCTAAACCATCTATTTTTATTTCAATTATGGAAAACTGTCAGACTTTCTATTTGCTCTAACATTCTGAGGGTGATAATTTGAGGGCAGGCGGGATGTTGATTTCAATCTACCTTTTTTTCTAAGATCTTGCTAAATATCGTCTATCATGCTCCACTCCATCCATGCAAGGGTGTGTCTTACTCTGAGGGTTTTGTTTTGTTTGCCCAACTCAGCACAGTGTCTTGGAAAATGGAAAGAATTGGGAGCCTTCCTACCGCTGGTGAAATCTAGGAGTGGCAATTGAGGGCTTCTATTCACAAAGGTATTTACTTAATTTTTTTTCTGCTTATTCTCTCAGTCCATTTCTCCTCAAGTCAGAGAGCCTTACATCCCATTCTCAGGATCTAACTGGCTCACATTGTTTTTCCTCAGTATTGCTTCCAGGGGGTGGGGACAGAATCAGAAGTGTGCTAAACCAGCCATCCTCCCCACTAGTGTGTGTGTGTGTGTGTGTGTGTGTGTGTGTGTGTGTGTATACACACACACACACATTCCTGGGAAGCCACTTTCCTCCCTCTCTCCTTCCTTCTCCTGCTTCTCCTCCTTATTCTTCTCTTCTTCTCATTCTGCTTTTTACCATTATTTATTTATTTTTTATTTAGTACGAGAGGGGAAGGGAGATTCTTTTATCTTTCTTCACTCTACCATCTTTTACAAATAAATTGTAACAGTACTGACTCCAAGTTAGATAAAAGCTTGCGTGCTTGAATATGATTATTGCTTTGCTTGAGTTTGTAGATTATTCACTAAAAATAGCCTCAGGAAAACAGGACCTTCAACAGAGATAAAAGAAAACACGCCAACCAGCAACTCTGGGAAGGGGCTGACCAGCCTGGTAAGAATAGGCTGACGGTGCCTGTAGAAGGTCACAAAACATTGACCAAGAAAGCAGTGATTAACTGCCCACCTGAGACTGAATATGTTTTAGAAGAATGTTTTGATCATTATTTCCCCTACTTTCCCTGAAAAACCCCTAATCCAGAGGCACAACTCAGAGAGGTGATCACTGAACTCTAGTTCACTGACTCCTCCGGGTTGCTGACTTCTCAAATAAAGCTAACTTTCCTTTCATCAAAGCTCCTCTCTTTGAGTTTTTGGCCTTCAGGTGATGAATGGCCTGGACCGGAATTCAGTTACAAAATCTCTGGTTTTGGAGGGTTATTTTTTTATTCCTGGGATACATTCTGGCTGACTTGGAGTTAGTTTTAGATAAATGTAAGCTTTCTAATGGATCTGAATCCACACTAAGGGATATGAAATTTTCAAGGTCTTTTTATTTTTAATCGCAAACACTTCATTTTATCAAATCTTAATCGTCTCCAATTTCACCACAGACAATACAAGGACCTTGTCTTACAAGTCAATGCTGTCCAGTATTTAGTTATAATTTGGTCAGTTATATGGTTTTCATGCAGTCTATTTTTTTTTTTTGACTCATAGCCATGGTTACTAGTTTCTTTGTTTACCGTTCCTCTGTTGCATCTTGCTTTGTTCTTTTCGTTCAATTTCCTTTTAATGGAAGAACATCTTTAAGTCATTCTTTCAGTGAGGGTTTGTGAGTGGTCAGCCCTCTCAACCTTTGTTGAAGAATACCTTTACTGGCTGGGTGCGGTGGCTCACACCTATAATCCCAGCATTTTGGGAGACCGAGGCGGGAAGATCACGTGAGCTCAGGAGTTCGAGACCAGCCTGGGCAACATACTGAGACTTTGTCTCTACAAAATAATAAATAAATAATAAATAAATAAATAAATAAATAAATAAATAAATAATAGCTGGGAGTGGTGGTGCTCACCTGTAGTCCCAGCTACTCGGGGGGGGAAAAAAAATTAGCCAGGCATGGAAGTGCACACCTGTAGTCCTAGCTACTAGGGAGGCTGAGGCGGGAGGATCCCTTGAGCCCAGGAGATCGCACTACTGTACCCCAACCTGGTCGACAGAGTGAGACCTTGTCTCAATAAATAAATAAATAAATAAATATTTAAAAATATATCAAAAAGAATATCTTTACTTCACTCATTCTTGAACTGTAGTTTAGTTGGGTATGACATTTCCCCCCATTCCCCGAATGCATTAGTGATATGATTCCATTTTTATTGCAGCTGGTGAAAAGTCTGCTGTCAGTTTACTATCCCTTTGATAGCACTGTCACTTTTCTTTCTAGTTGATTTTAAGATCTTTCCCCTTTTCTTTGTTGACCTGCACGGTTTCCCTGTGATTCAGTTTTATTGTTTCTTGCTGTGGCTCGTGCTTTTAGAATATGAGGAACTATGTCTGTTTTCAAATCTGAAAATTTCCAGCCAGTATCCTTTTGATTATCAGTTTACCCCTATTCTCTTTATTCTCTGATTCTGTCATTCCTATTAGAGGTTTTTTGGACCTTTGCATCATTTCTCTGTATCTCTTAACCGTTTATACATTTGCTATCTTTTCTTGCTGCCTTCTGAATAATTTCCTTGCTTCTATCTTCCAGTTCACTAAAGCAGATGAATCTGCTTTTAAACCCATCCTCTGAGCTTTTGCTGTCACTGGAAATAATGTATTTCATTTTTGGAAGTTCTACTTGGTTCTTTAAAGAAAGAAACCGGCCTCTTCTTTTTCCATAGAATCTTGATCTTTCTCATATGTTTGGATTACTTATTATTTCTAAGTATCTTACACAAGCTTATTTTATACTCTCGGTTGGCTCTATTTTCTGAAGTTTTTGGTAGTCTAATCCTGCTCATCATTGTGTTTGCTGATACTCAATCACAGGCAACTTTTTTTTCCCTCAGGTGTTTTATAATTTTGTTCGTGAGTTCAGGGATTTGTTCAGATGACTTCATCTCTGTGACTTCAGTGAGGTAAGCTTGGAGTTTTCAAGACCTAAATAAGAGGTATTAATTCCAACCCTAGCCCTACATGACAATAGCCTTAGAGTTACAAATGACCAGGGGAAGCATTTTATTTTCTCCCACCAGAACCCATGAAGAAACAAACTCTCTTGTCATCTCACCATGGTGGTGGGAAGACTTTTTTTTCCTAGTCCATCCTTTCATTGACTGCGTAGCCCTTGTGAGGCACCAAGGCTTTTCTCCTCTCCCTGGTGGTTATCGAATCCATTCCCCTACCAGCCTAACATAAATTCAAATGCCTGTTGAGCTGCTCTTTAGGTTCCTCTTTGTTTTTTGACACCTGAGGGTCAATTTCCACCGTAAGTTCATCATATGTGCATTCAAAGGAATATTTATTAAATTTTATCCTGCCTTTTAAAAGGTGCTTTGTAACAGGAGGGTTTTCAGGTTATCTAGTGTGCCCTGTTTTCAGAAATGGAAATTAATTTCCCCTTTAAAACTCCCAGAGCACTAAGAAGCTCCCACAAATTTTCTGGAAGAGGAATGTGATGGTGGGGAAGACTTTTCATGAGTATGTAGCCTCAAAGAAAGATTGGTGCTTTGGGGTGCTAGACACTCAATGACAGCTTAAGACAAGTGAGGAAGGGCCTAGGAGTTGAAAGAGCCCTAATCGCTCAAAGCCACATGTCACAAGAAATTTGGGGAAGAAGAGCCACTTTATGAGCTGGTTACCTTCATGGATTTTTCTTCCCTAGGCTCAGAAGTGGAAAAATATGAAGATCCATTGCTGATGGGAATCCTTCCCTAAGCAAATGGTGGTGAGACATGGCTGCTTTTAGTGCATTTATTATATGTGACCATTTAAAAGCAGGTACTGAAGGCTGTGGAAGAGTCACAAGGTGGTACTCAAAATATGATTATATAGGTAACTGGGTGTGGCTCTTCCCTGAGGCACAAAGAACTGATTTTTGTGTACTCTTTGAAAGGAAATGTATAAAGTTGGTATTATGCTTTACTCAGAACATTTTTAAGAGGGTTGGGAGTGATGCAGTCACTTTAAAATGATACATAAGATTGAACACTCTGCTAAACTTCAGATAAGAGTATCCAGTTGCCTCTTGGACTTCCCTGCCTGGATGTTCTGTTCCACTTGTACCTCAAACTCAAATATATCCAAGACTGAAAACATCTTCTCTCCAAGCTCTCTCCTCTTCTAATATATGCCCTGTGTGAATAAGGTGTGCCCAGTTGACCAAACCAGTAACCTGGGAGTCATCTTGTCACCTTCCTCTCCCTCAACCCCTCTCTCGCAATTAATCGGACACCAAGTTCAGTGGACTCTACCTTCAAAATGCCTCTCAAATCAATCCACGTCTCTCCTTGGCATTGCTGTTGGGCAGCAGGGCCCAGGTTCCCACTCCTCTTGGAAATGACAGAGGTCTCGCCTCTTCTGCACCTTCCCCCGAGCTTGAGGAACTATCCTGTCCAGAGGAAATCCTTTCCCTTCCGTATTTCTATAGAATGCTGTCTAACACTTTGAATTCCCTTCAGGCTCTGGGTTTCAGAAATCAACACAGAAAGAATCCAGGCTATTTGTTTCCCTCCAGGATGAAGTTAGAGTCTTGAGGGCAGCAAGGAAGGCAGGCATATGCATTGTTGCAAACCTTCTCAAGTGATTCTGATGTGCAGCTCCGGTCAAGAGCCACTGCACAACGTGGTGAGCTATTTGAATACAGGGACCGTGCCTTTCAACTTGTGTTCATCAAAACACAACACAGCCAATACCTGATATAGAATCAGTGCTCAGTAAATGTTCCAGTGAATGAGTGAATACAAGAACTAAAGAATGATATGGTGCAAAGAAATGGATGAAAGGGATCTTACGAGCTACTTAGTGCAATCCCTTCGTTTTTTTCAGTTGCCGTAGTATTGGGATTGCTTGAGGCTCCTGGATGTTCACAGGATGTCATTTTTGGCAACCACAGACCACTAGTTGCCCAGCTTTTTTAGGTGTTGTGTAGCAAGGAGGGATTTCGGGTTATGTAACCTGCAATATTTCCAGGAATGGAAATTATTTCTTTTTCCTTTTATGACTCACACAACATCAGGAAATTTCCACAAAATTCCCAGAAGAAGAACATGATGGAGGAAACCACTTTCCCTATATATACATATTTTAATGGAACTGCCAGTGAAGCAGTAGATGTGGCCAGAAGACGCCACTTTCCTGGTGTCTCCTGAGAACTCTTTTCTCCCATTGGTTATTTTCACCTGCCTTCTTCTGCAGGTTCCTTTTTGTTTGGGCTCATTTTCCATTTTTCTGTCTATCTAGGTTTGTTGAAAATGCAGGAGCGAGTGCTTCCCAACCTTCCCTACTCCAAACGCCTATGCACACGCACCCACTTGCATGCGTGCACGTACACGTACACACATATACACCCACACGTACATGCGTGTGTGCACACACACTCCTGGACTCTTGAGAAACTTTCAAAAGGAACTTATAGATAGGGTGAGGACTTTTATTATTATGTATTAATTATTATTATTACTTATATCTGAAATATAACATTTTAGACACATGGAGGTGCTCTAACCCCCAAATTCCTGTTTGTCTCTGGAAAGGAGCAGGCAGTCTAGGATGGGCAGGGACACACAAGACAACTTATCTTTTGCCATATGCATTAGGCCTAAAGTATTTACAAAGCAAGAGAGGCAGCTGTGGCAAGGCAGAAAAATCCCGGGATTCAGAATTAAAACAGCTGGGTTAGAGTCCTGGCTCTGTCACTTGCTCTCTAACTCTCAGTTTCCTCATCTGTAAAATCGGGGCAATGGTACTACTTCATATCAATACAACTGCAGCTGCAAAAGACTGGTTTAGGCACCCTTGTTCTGAGCTCTCACAGACTCCTTGTGCTTACCTGGTGTTAACATTGGCTGTTAATACTGTATTGTCTCCCATGGTACAAGGAGATCTTGAGGGCAGAAATTCTATTTGTCTGGCCTCCACTGTGCCTGCCCTCAGTACACAGCAGAGCGGTCAATGAATGTTGGTTGAGTGAAGGAAGAACAATTGGACATTTGCGTGTTTTTGTGTGTATAATTCCTGTTTTACTATCATCAGTAGGCTACCAGGATAGTACAAATCTATTTTTATTGTATGTAAATTTGACATATAGATATTCCAAATTAACAGGAGTTGATTCGCTCCCCATGTTACCTAACAACTACTTTTGGAAAGTTGTTAGATCCCTTTAGGAGGATATTTCAGTACATTTGCTCCCCTGGTTAGGGTTAGGGTTAGGGTTAGGGTTGTGTTCCCAGCACAAGCGTCTCCTCAGTAATAAGCCTTTACGTGTGTGCACCAGTACTTTAAAGAGGTTTTTTGTTTGTTTGTTTTGTGTTTTGTTTTGTTTTGTTTTTTAAGGTGTTTTCGTGTACACTGACTCATATGCTCCTCACAAGAACCCCATGACATAGGCAGGAAAGGTGTTCCTGCTACCACTTGATGGATGAAGAAACCAATGTTCAGAGACGTTAATTGAGTCACTACATACCATATCAAGAGCAAGTTTGTTTCAGAGCTGGGCCTAAAACAGAATCGGGTTTCTCATTTCACAGTCTGGTGTTCTTTACGCAATCCATTTGTTCAGCCTGGTTGCATTTTGTAATGTAGCTTCAGTGATATTTTTTGCATCTCATCCTATTCCTGCTTCGCAACTGCACCCCCTACTACTTGCCTCAGCATACTCTCAATCGGGGCTTCTCAGGTGCTCAACCAGGGCCTCTCCCTCTACCCTGAACATGTCTTCTTGCAATTTCCTGCCACTGGATCTTTGCATCTGTTTTCACCTCTTGGTGGGCACCCCCTCCCCACCCCCATGTCACTGCAGGTTGAAAGAAATCCTAGGCATCCTCTTGGTTTCAACTCAAAGACCACCTAACTTCATGAAACCTCTGCAGATGGGCCCTGCTGGATGAGATCTCTCTGCCCTTGAACACACAGAGCAGTCCATGTCTTGTTCTATATCCATTTCCATATCTGCTTCATTCCCTTCTCTACAGTGTCCCTTGCTCTGTGTTCTCACAGCCCTCTGTGCTCAGTTTTCACGGCACATATTGCCGTATGTTGTGAGCCTGCTTTCGCCCTGTGACTGTGAGCTCCTTGAGGACTGGAACCTTGTCTGATTCATCTCGGTATCTCCAGCACCCAGCACAGGGCCTGGAACACAGTAGTTGCTCCAAAAAATGTTGGATGAATGAGCGGATGGATGAATGAACACTACCCCACACAACGCCTTGGATAGAGTAGCTGCAAAATAATAATGGATTGAATTGAGTCTATAACCAGATCTCATTTCTTTTCATCCTATCTCAGTGCGAGATGAAGGTTCTTTATTCTGACTCAGGCTGTCACTTCCACTCCCGCTCTGGGTTCCATCCTATCCTGCCTCCCCAGGTGCCTCACTCCATCAATTACCTCTTCTCTCAAGAATCTCTAATCTCTCCGTCTTCTGTGCCTGGCTCCTTTCCTTGCAGTAACTAAAATGCTCAGGTCTCTCCTCCTACTCCAAAAATAAGTACCCTCAACTGAATGGGTGTCTTCTTCCTCACAGTATCAAACTATGTACCTCATTGGGGAGTAACCCAGCTGAGTGAGCCCTTTACTGGGGAGCCTTCAGTGTCAGTCTCCTTAGATCTTTTTCTCTCAGGTTGGTCAGATGGCTCACAGAAGACTCTTCCAGCTGCGAGAATTTTAGAGGCAGGGGCAGGGAAGAAGACTGGGGGTTGACAGCTTTCAGGACACATGCTTCCACTCAACACCCCTGTTTTCAGTACAGAACCCCAGCCCTCAACTAAGTCTGGGAACTCCCCATCCAGAGACCCTCTGCTTTACCCTCTCTAGGGAATAACACACCAGACTTCTGTCAGAGCACGGGAGGGCCAGCCCCTCACTGGCATTGACAGCAGGAGGGGATTTGGCAATGAATCTACTTCTTAAAGGAGTTTTCAAACAGCCTTCATTATTTTGATTCCCATCCCCCTTCACTTCCAGAGGGAACTCCACTTCCAGAGTTACCTTGTTACAGCCTTTGAGGATTTCTGGAGGTGGGGAGTAAATCGAGTTGGCTTTTTGCTTTTCCCACTAAGGTCTCAGAATTCCTAGTTTGTGGCCTTCTTGGATCTGCTAAGTCAGTTGCCACTCATCGTCTGTTCTTCAGCATCCAAAATTTAGTTGTTGCCTCCTTTCCTGTTCTTCAACCCTTTTTATTTCATCTTCAATCCTATCCTTCTGATCCTTTCAAAAATCATATTTGCAGCAGTTCCAGTGGGGGTATTGGGAGATGGTGAAGTTAGATGTGGAAGTATGTGCTCCACCTTAACTATGCATCATCCCCTGCATGGGTGTCTGCCTGCCTGTCTCATTGATTCTACATGCCTTTGTTACCACACCACTCTCCCTAAAACTCTCCAGACTCAGCTTTTCTCATCTGGCTCTCTGACCTGCTCTCTGACCATTCTGTTCTTTCAGCTGTCAGCCTTTGGACTGCCAAAACCCCAAACTAACTTCCTATCCAGGAACCCTCAGGCCTAGAAGTTCAGCTGTCTTGCCAATATATCTGTGCTCCACAACTTACCTACTCTCTCTGACCCCTACCATTTTCACATACTTTTCCAATTCTGACTGTCATAAATTTGCTGCTTCCCTCTAAGTAGAATGTTGATTCCTGTCAAACACATAGGAATCACACAGCCCTGATTCCTCCTCTTCTCTCAAATACTGATATTGTCAACAATGATAAACAACTACTATGTACTGAGGGTTTTTTATGTGCTGCTCACACTTTATACACATGTATAGATTCATTCTTCATCATAGATTTTTCAGGTAGCTGGCATTTATTAGCCCCACTTTGCATAGGTAGAAACACAGGCTCAAGGAAGGAAAGCAGCTTCCCAAAGTCAGAGACAGAATTCAAGCCCAGATCATTCCAAGTTTGTGCCCTTCCTATGACATGACACTGCCTCAGTCAAGGCATCAGAGAGGAAGCTAGAAAGCAGATGGTGAGAGGATACTGAGTACCTGAATTGGAGGGAGTGGCCACCATCAGTGGGTAGACGATGGAGAAAGATGAGGCTAACAGAGAAAACCCTTCACTGAGTTCACAGGTTTACACAGCATTAGCCCTTGTGATCTTCAGTTGTGCAGGGCACGAATCACCATGCCTGTCTGCCCACACAGAAAGTAAGCTAGAACACCACCACTAATCTATATGATATACACCAACATGGCTTAAGATGATTTATTGCAACTGTAAAAAATGCCCCCCCCCCCATTTTTTCCAGAAAGGAAGTGTGGATTGCGTTAATCAAGCTAAAGACTTTTTTATACTGCTTTACAGTCTGACACAGAAACAGACAGTCATAAAGATAAGCCCGAATCATCAAGAAAGTGCACAGTCGTATTTTGCCAACCCAACTGAGGGAATCAGGGAAGAGTAAAATCCACATGGAAAAGGTTTCCCCTGACTTCCCATTCATGATGGTACAGTGAGTTCATGTTATGGAACGCTCACTGCTCCAAACACATGGCAATGATGGACAAAATATAAAAAGGTAAACTCAAAAAGGCATAGCCAAGACAAAACAAACAAAACAAAACAAAAACAAAAGATAATTGTCTCCATGTTGAAGTACTACACTTGTTGCTCTGGAAGCAAACCATGGTAGCCAGAAGCTAAGCTCCTGCAATGTATAGCATTTCCAAAGTACCCTGAGCAAGATGGAAGACAAAAGCCAGGCTCACGGATTAAAGCCAAGGACTAGAATGGAACTACCCACAAACCCACCAACCCCTGACTGTAAGTCTGACAAAAAAGAACCACCGCCAAACTCTGCCAGGGTCTTTGGTTCTGATGAGCTGCAGGCTTAGGGAGGTGAGGATGCAGACATGTTCTGGCCTCGTAACTAAGAGTTGAGCTAATCCACAGCTGAGCTAAGTGAGTGGATTTCCAATATTCCCAAGAGCACCCTGGGGCCAGTGATATGGATATGTTCTATCAAAGGGTTTTGAGCCTATCAACTGACTGGTATTTTGCAAGAGAAAAAAAAAGTACTGAATAGGTTAATTTCCTTCCATTCTTGGAAGAGGCAAAATGAGAAATGATGATTTTTTTGTTTTGTTTTGTTTTGTTTTTGTTTTCGAGACATGGTCTTGCTCTGTTACCCAGGCTGGAGTGCAGTGGCGTGATCAGAGCTCACAGTAGCCTCGAACTTCTGGGCTCAAGAGAGCCTCCCACCTCAGCTTCCCGAGTAGTTGGGACGGCAGGCACTCGTGACTCCACCTAACTAATTTTTCTTTTAATTCTACTTTTTGTAGAAACGGGGTCTCACTTTGCTGCCCAGGCTGGTTTCAAACTCCTGACCTCAAGCGATCCTCCTGCCTTGGCCTCCAAAAGTGCTGGGATTACAGGCGTGAGCCCTGGCACCTGGCCAGATTTTGTTTTTAAGTTTGAAATGCTTCATTTAGAGTTTATTAACCACTAAATATCTCTCTTTTTTTTTTTTTTTAACTTTTAAGTTCAGGGGTACAAGTGCAGGTTTGTTACATAGGTAAACTTGTGTCATAGGGGATTTGTTGCATAGATGATTTCATCACCCAGGCATTAAGCTTAGTACCCATTAGTTGTTTTTCTTGATCCTCTCCCTCCTCCCACCCTCTGTCCTCCAAAAGGCCCCAGTGTGTGTTGTCCCCCTCTATGTGTCCATGTGTTCTCATCATTTAGCTCTCACTTATAAGTGAGAACATGCAGTATTTGGTTTTCTGTTCCTGTGTTAGTCTGCTAAGGATAATGGCCTCCAGCTCCCTCCATGTCCCTGCAAAGAACATTATCTCATTCCTTTTTTATGGCTGCATAGTATTCCATGGTGTATATGTACCACATTATCTTTCTCCAGTCCGTCACTGATGGGGATTTTGGCTGATTCCATGTCTTTGCTATTGTGAATAGTGCTGCAATGAACATACACGTGCATGTGTCTTTGTAATAGAATGATTTTTAGTCCTTTGGGTGTAGACCCAGTAATGGGATTACTGGGTTGAATGGTATTTCTGACTTTAGGTCTTTGAGGAATCACCACACTGTCTTCCACAGTGGCTGAACTTGTTTACAATCCCACAGTGTATAAGCATTCCTTTTTCTCCACAGCCTTGCCAGCATCTGTTATTTTTTGACTTTTTAATAATGGCCATTTTGGCTAATATTAGTTGGTATCTCATTGTAGTTTTGATTTGCATTTCTCTAATGATCAGTGATGTTGACCTTTTTTTCTTCATATGACTGTTGGCCGCATGTATGTCTCCTTTTGAAAAGTGTCTGTTCATGTGCTTTTCCCACTTTTGTATGGGGTTGTTTGTTTTCCTGTAAATTTGTTTAAGTTCCTTATAGATGCTGGATGTTAGACCTTTGTCAGATGCGTAGTTTGCAAATATTTTTCTCCCATTCTGTAGGTTGTCTGTTTACTCTGTTGATAGTTTCTTTCACTGTGTGCAGCTCTTTAGTTTTATTAGACCCCATCTGTCAATTTTTTGCTTTTGTTGCAATTGCTTTTGGCGTCTTCATCATGAAGTCTTTGCCCATGCCTATGCCCTGAATGGTATTAGAGTTTTCATAGTTTGGGGTTTTACATTTCAGTCTTTAATCCATCTTGAGTTAATCTTTGTGTCTAGTGTAAGCAAGGGAGCCGGTTTTAATCTTCTGCATATGACTAGCCAGCTATCCCAGCACCATTTATTGAACCGGGAATCCTTTCCCCATTGCTTGTTTTTGTCAGGTTTGTCGAAGATCAGATAGTTGTAGGTGTGCGGTCTCATTTCTGGGTTCTCTATTCTGTTCCATTTGTCTATGTGTCTGTTCTTGTACCAGTACCATGCTGTTTGGGTTACTGTAGCCTTGTAGTATAGTTTGAAGTCAGGTAGCGTGATGCCTCCAGCTTTGTCCTTTTTGCTTAGGATTGCCTTCGCTATTCAGGCTTTTTTGTTGTTGTTGTTCTATATGAATTTTAAAATAGATTTTTTTTTTTCTCGTTCTGTGAAGACTGTCAGTGGTAGTTTAATGGGAATAGCATTGACTCTATAAATTGCTTTGGGCAGTATGCCCATTTTAATACTGATTCTTCCTATCCATGAGCATGAAATGTTTTTCCATTTTTTGTGTGTGTCATCTCTGATTTCTTTGAGCAGTGGTTTTAGTTCTCCTTGTAGAGATCTTTCACCTCCCTAGTTAGCTGTATTCCTGGGTATTTTATTCTTTTTGTAGGAATTGTGAATGGGAGTTCATTCCTGATTTGGCTCTCGGCTTTACTGTTGCTGGTGTATAGGAATGCTAGTGATTTTTGCACATTGATTCTGTACCCTGAGATTTTGCTGAAGTTGTTTATCAGCTTAAGAAGCCTTTGGGCTGAGACAATGGGGTTTTCTAGATATAGGATCATGTCATCTGCAAGCAGGGATAGGTTGACTTCCTCTCTTCCAATTTGGATGCCGTTTATTTCTTTCTCTTGCCTGATTGCCCTGGCCAGAACTTCCAATATTACGTTGAATAGGAGTGGTGAGAGAGGGCATCCTTGTCTTGTGCTGGTTTTCAAGGGGAATGCTTCCAGCTGTTGTCCATTCAGTATGATGTTGGCTGTGCCTTTGTCACAGATGGCTCTTATTATTTTGAGGCATGGTCCTTCAATACCTAGTTTATTGGGAGTTTTTAACATGAAGGGATGTTGAATTTTATCAAAAGCGTTTTCTGCATCTATTGAGATAATCACGTGGGTTTTGTCTTTAGTTCTGTTTATGTGATGAGTCACATTTATTGATCCACATAAGTTGAACCAACCTTGCATCCCGGGGATGAAGCCAACTTGATCGTGGTGGATAAGCTTTTTGATGTGCTGCTGGATTCAGTTTGCCAGCATTTTGTTGAGGATTTTTGCATGGATGTTCATGAAGGATACTGGCCTGAAGTTTTCTTCTGTTGTTGAATCTCTGCCAGGTTTTGGTTTCAGGATGATGCTGGCCTGGCCTCATAGAATGAGTTAGGGAGGAGTCCCTCCTTCTCAATTTTTTGAAATAGTTTCAGTAGGAATGCTACCAGTTCCTCTTTGTACATCTGGTAGAATTCAGCTGTGAATCCATCTGGTCCTGGGATTTTTTTTGGTTGGTAGGCTATTTATTACTGCCTCAATTTCTGAACTCATTACTGGTCTGTTCAGGGATTCAGTTTCTTCCTGATTCAGCCTTGGGGAGGTGTGTGTGTCCAGGGATTTGTCCATTTCTTCTAGACTTCCTAGTTTATGTGCACAGAGGTGTTCACAATATCCTCTGATGGTTGTTGGTATTTCTGTGGGGTCAGTGGTAAATATTCCCCTTATCATTTCTGATTGTGTTTATCTGAATCTTCTGTCTTTCCTTCTTTATTAGTCTAGCTAGTGGTCTGTCTATTTTATTACTTTTTTTCAAAGAAGAAAAACAGCTTCTGGATTCTTTCATTTTTTGAAGAGTTTTTCATGTCTCTATCTCCTTCAGTTCAGCTCTGATTTTTGTTATTTCTTGTCTTCTGCTGGTTTTGGGATTTGTTTGCTCTTGCTTCTCTAGTTCTTTTAGTAGTGATGTTAGGTTATTAACTTGAGATCTTTCTAACTTTTTGATGTGCGCATTTAGTGCTGTAAATTTCCTTTTTAACACTGCCTTCGCTGTGTCCCAGAGATTCTGGTACTTTGTATTTTGTTCTCATTAGTTTCACAGAACTTCTTGATTTCTGCCTAAATTTCATTATTTACCCAAAAGTCATTCAGGAGCAGGTTATTCAGTTTCCATGTAATTGCATGGTTTTTAGTGAATTTCTTAGTCTTGATTTCAAATTTGATTCTTCTGTGGCCCAAGAGACTGTTTGTCATGATTTCAGTTCTTTTGCATTTTTTGAGGAGTGTTTTACTTCTGATTATGTGGTCGATTTTAGAGTAAGTGCCATGTGGTGATCAGAAGAATGTATATTCTGTTGTTTTGGGGTGGAGAGTTCTGTAGATATCCACCAGGTCCATTTGATCCAGTGCTGAGTTCAGGTCCTGAATATCTTTGTTAATTGTCTCTCTCAATGAGCTGTCTAATATTGTCAGTGGGGTGTTAAAAAGTCTCCCACTATCATTGCGTGGCAGTCTAAGTCTGTGTGAAGGCCTCTAAGAACTTGCTTTATAAATCTGGGTGCTCCTGTGTTGGGTCCATATGTATTTAGGATAGTTAGATTTTCTTGTTGAATTGAACCGTTTACCATTATGTAATGCCCTTCTTTGTGTGTGTGTGTGTGTGTGTGTGTGTGTGTGTGTGTGTTTTAATCTTTGTTGATTTAAAGTCTGTTTTGTCAGTAACTAGGATTGCAACTGCTGCTTTTTTATGTTTTCCATTTGCTTGGTAGATTTTCCTCCATCTTTTTATTTTGAGCCTATGTGTGTCATTGCATGTGCGATGGTTCTCTTGAAGACAGCATACCATTGGATCTCAGTTCCTTATCCAGCTTGCTACTCTGTGTCTTTTAATTGGGGCATTTAGCCCATTTACATTTAAGGTTACTGTTGGTATGTTTGGATTTGATCCTTTCATCATGATGCTAGCTGGTTATTTTGCAGACTTGCTTACATGTTTGCTCTATAGTGTCACTGGTCTGAGTGCTTCAGTGTGTTTTTGGAGTGGCTGGTAACCATCTTTCCTTTCCACATTTAGTGCTTCCTTCAGGAGCTCTTGTAGGGCAGGTCTGGTGGTAACAAATTCCCTCGACATTTGCTTGTCTGAAAATGATCTTATTTCTTCTTCACTTATGAAGCTTACTTTGGCCTGATATGAAATTCTGGGTTGGAGTTTCTTTAAGAATGTTGAATATTGACCCCCAGTCTCTTCTGGCTTGTAGGTTTTCCACTGAGACATCCGCTGTTAGTCTGAAGGGCTTCCCTTTGTAGGTGACCTGGCCTTTCTCTCTAGCTGCCTTTAACATTTTTTCTTTCATTTCAACCTTGGAGAATCTGATGATTATCTGTCTTGGGGATGTTCCTCTCGTGGAGTATCTTCCTGGAGTTCTCTGGATTTCCTGAATTTGAATGTTGGCCTCTCTAGCTAGGTTAGGGAATTTCTCGTAGATGATATCCTGAAATACGTTTTCCAAATTGGTTCCATTTCCCCCATCTCTTTCAGGGGCACCAATCAGTCTTAGATTTGCTCTCTTTACATGAGCCCATATTTCTCGGAGGTTTTGTTCATTGCTTTTCATTCTTTTTTCTCTATTCTTGTCTGCCAGTCTTATTTCAGAAAGCCAGTCTTCAAGCTCTGAAATTCTTTCCTCTGCTTTGTCTATTCTGCTATTAGTACTTGTGATTGCATTATCAAATTCTTGTAGTGTGTTTTTTCAGTTCCATCAGGTTGGTTACATTCTTCTCTATATGGGCTATTTTGTCTGTCGGCTCCTGCAGTGTTTTATCATGACTTTTAGCTTGCTTGCAATGGGTTACAATGTACTCTTTTAACTCAGTGAAGTTCATTCCTATCCATATTGTGAATTGTACTTATGTCATTTCAGCCATCTCAGCCTCAGCCCAATTCCAAACCCTTGCTAGAGAGGTGATGAAGTCATTTGGAGGAAACAGGGCACTCTGGCTTCTTGAGTTTTCAGCGTTCTTGCACTGATTCTTTCTCATCTTTGTGGGCTTATCTACCTTCAATCTTTGAGGTTGCTGACCTTTTGATTTTTTTTTTTTTTTCTTTTAACAGTCTGGCCATGTTTCTGTAGGGCTGCTGTAGTTTGCTGGGCTTCTTCCCCAGTTCCTAGTTGCCTTGGATTTTCCAGTACCTGGAGCTATCACCAGTGAAGGCTGTGAAACAGCAAAGATGTCAGCCTGCCTCTTCCTCTGGGAGCTCCGACCCAGGGAGGTACAGACCTGTTGCCAGCCCAAACGCACCTGTAGGATGAGGCTGGAGACCCTGGTTGGGAGGTCTCACCCAATCAGGAGGAATGGGATCAGGGAACTGCTTAAAGAAGCAGTCTGGCCATGCTTTCGCAGATCAGCTGTGCTGTGCTGGGGCACTGCTTCCACCCCTGGTTGGTGTGGGCTCTCCAAAGCCTGGAGGCTGGAACAGCTAAGTCGCCCAAACAGCAAAGACGGTGGCCCCTCCCTCCCTCCCTCCCTCCCTCCCAGAGCTCTGTCGCAGGGAGAATTCAAATCTCTGTCAGCCAGAGAACACCAGTAGGGGTTGCTGGAGGCCTTGGTTGAAAAGTCCCACCCAGTGAGGAGGAACAGATTGGGCACCTGCTTAAAGAAGCAGTCTGGCCATGCTTCTGAAGAGCAGCTGTGCTGTGCTGTTCTGGGGTACCACTTCTGTGAGCTCTGTCCCAGAGAGCAGCCTGCCCCTCCCCCTGGGACCTCTGTCCCAGGTAGGTGCAACACTGCTGCTGGTGGCTGGCTGGAACTCCAAACCAGTGGGTCTTATCCTGTGAGGTGCAGTGGAAGTGGGGCCCGCAGATTGTTGCTGCTTGGCCCCCTGGATTCAGCCTCTTTCCTAGGGGTATGTACAGGGGTCTAATCTCCCGCTTTGCAGGAGTTGCAGTTACTTTTGCTGGGAAACCCAGAGCTGGAGTATGTAAAGCTCCTGGGTCTCTGCACGTGCTGAAGCGGCTGCTCTGCTGAGACTCCAGGTATCTCTGTCTGTCAGACTGAAGGCCCTGGTGGAGTGGGTTCACGAGGGGATCTCCTGACCCAACGGTTGCAAGGATCCATGGGAGGAGCGTGGTTTCCCAGGATCGTACATTCACTCACTACTTCCCTGGGTGGGGGAGGTTCCTCTGTCTCCATGTTGCTCCTGGGTGGGCTGTCATCCTGCCTTGCTTTTCTTCATTCTCTGTGGATCGAGTTGTTTCCTTGATTAGACCCAATGCAGGTACCTGGATGTTTCAGTTGAAGGTGCTGTATTTACTTGCCCCTTTCCTTCCTCTCCGTGAGAACCACTCACCCTGGCTGCTTCTAGTCAGCCATCTTGGCCACTCCCTCCCCACCCCCCCTCCTTTTTTTAAAAAAATGCTTGAAAACTGTTTGCAAAAGAAACCTAGAGATTCTCATGGTTCTTTTAAGATCTTGTTGGATGGACTGTGAAAGTGGGATTATTGTCTATGAATGGTCAGCTAGACTGTGTGTGTTTGGAAAGGGTGAGGGAATTAACATTTATTGAGCAAAAGGGCATGCTAGTTAAAATCATTGTTGTCTCTGGGGACAGATTTTTCTGGGTTTTAATCCAAACTCTGACATGTATTAGTTGTGTGACCTCTATTTTTCATTTGTAAAATGGAGATGGGATTGTCGCAGGGATTAAAAGCACTTAGAACAGTCCAGGATATACAAAGCACTGTGTAGGAGTTGGCTGTCATTATTAGTCATCAGTCATCTTACTTAATAATCACAAAATTGTTAGAAAATCCTGTGAAGGGCCGGGCGCGGTGGCTCAAGCCTGTAATCCCAGCACTTTGGGAGGCCGAGGCGGGCGGATCACAAGGTCAGGAGATCGAGACCACAGTGAAACCCCGTCTCTACTAAAAATACAAAAAAAAAAATTAGCCGGGCGCGGTGGCGGGCGCCTGTAGTCCCAGCTACTCAGGAGGCTGAGGCAGGAGAATGGCGGGAACCCGGGAGGCGGAGCTTGCAGTGAGCCGAGATCGCGCCACTGCACTCCAGCCTGGGCAACAGCGTGAGACTCCGTCTCAAAAAAAAAAAAAGAATAAAATACGAAAATCCTGTGAGGTAGATATTTTCCTTACCATACCCATATGAGAACACTTAAGCAATGAGAAGTCAAACAAAGTTACCAAAGTCGCACAATTACAGAGTGACAGAGCCTTTAGATGCTGCCTAGTCCAAGGCTTTCATTTCGCAGAAGAGAAAATTGAAGTTCAAAATAGGAGAGGTACATGCCTCAAGTCATTTAGTGAGCCAGTGCCAGAACTGGGCCTAGAACTCAGCAGCAGGACTCTTCCTGTCAGTAGTTCTCAAACTTTGTCATGTGTTAGAATCCTGCAGAGGACTTGCTAAAACAAACTGCTGGTACCCCTGCCCAGAGTTTCTTACTTAGTAGGCATGGGGTGGGCCTTGAAAATGTGCATTTCTAAGAAGTTCTCAAATGATGCTGCTGCTGGTGGTCTGGGGACCCTACTTTGGGAATCACCACAACACACCATAATTCGTACATCTTTTGTTCTTTTCATCATGGACTACACAGTCTGTGACCTACAAACACTTTCAAAGAAATGGGAACCAGTGATGAAAACCAAAGAAAACTACATAGCTAGCAGCAAGAAGGTACGGTGACTGACCAACAGTCCTGGTTCGTGTGGGACTCTCCTAGTTTTAAAATGGAAAATCCTGTAGTTCTGGGCACAAGAGGATGGTTGGTCACTCTAGATGAAAGTGAACAAAAGTCAGTGTCAGCTAAATGCCAAACAAAAAAGGACATACATACAGAGAATGTGGTAACTTCTGGTGAATTTGTTTGAAAAGGACTCATTCATTTATTCTTTCAATACATCTGTATTATAATACTACTGTCCATAAGGCACTGTGTTAGGTGCTGTGTTCCTGACCCTACGTAGATCCCATTCCACCATAGCAAAAGGTAAAAGTGACTCTACAGTGAGCTTGGTAGACATAGACCCATGCTTATATACTCAGGGACACCTGGAAGAGCTGTAAAAAAAAGAAACATCTCACATAGGAAGTTTTCAATGCATCAGGATCAGGACTCAAATAATTCCCTTCTCTTTTTCTTCAATGTACCAAAGGGAGTACATTGTTGAGAAGGATTGGTTGCAAATTTCCAAAAAGGAGGGTAAAATAATTAACGAGTCAAGGTGTCAGGAGAGACAGAAGGTAAGGGGAGTCCTTCAGTAAGTGGGGAAATTGATTTGTTTTGTGTCCTCATCTCTCCAGGGCCATGATCATGTCCTTTGCTGGCCGTAAACCAATGCTGACCTCAGTTATAGTGTAATCTTCAAGGCTAATTTACGCAAAACTTCAAAAATGGTAAACATCCTCATGAAGACTAATGATGACATATTTTAGGAGTGCATAATAGTAGGTATAGAGGAAAAACTTCAGGGTAAAATGTTATTGCTGTTCTTCTTGCTAAAGGGCATACTCCTTAAGAACCAAAGTTAATTATCAGTCCTTTGACCTATGAGGAAAACAAATTTCATGGACTCCCCTAAAGATTCCTATATAGTACAAATAAAATGCCAAAATATTTTGGGAACACATTTTGGAGCACTGGATGTATCAATAAAATAATGTGTAAATTGCCAAATGTGATCTAGGAACTCCCTGCAAACATCAGATTAGGCTCTATTCTCTATCTGAATACTGACTTTGCTTTGCTTTGTAACTCCTGTCTTCACTAATAATGCCTTTTCCCCCCTCTTGTGTGCATCCTAGCCTATATTCTCTTTCATCATTCTACAGTGGTCAATGTGGTTATTGTACAGCTTCACTTTCAATGAAAGCTGAGGGAAAAGAAGCTTCATAACCTGCCCTCCCCCCATACATAAAAGAAGCTATTTAAAAAATAAAAGCAGCAAGCTACTAAATTTGACTCATTCAAATCTTGGTAATTAACATGTATAGTATTTTATGAGAGAGACAGAGAGAGAAAGAAAAAAATTAGCAGAAATGGAGGAAAACATATTACATCCTAAATACCACCAAATTGCCAAAATACACATTTGGGTAGTAATCTCCAGAGAACTCTCTGGAGGCACGGCATCTATCATGCTGATTTCCCTGAATAATATTACAGGATAGCCCTGTGTACTTCTCTTGGTGGTGGTGGTGGTGGTGTGTGTGTGTGTGTGTAAAGAATTATCATATGGAACCTCACAAGTCTCTAAAACCTTTCTGCAATTATCCCTCATAGGATTACCACACTGATGAGTTTGTTCAACAGGAGCTGTTGTGACTTCCTAATTTAACTCCTATAGAGATGATTTGTATCGAAGATAAAACACTATATTTGAACTCAATTCCCACCTTATCCCTGAGCTTATGCTACCAGCAATTCTTATAATGTTTGGAGTTCTATTAGGCTATAGAGAAAAATCTAGGGTTTCAGCTAAACCCTTTAATCCCCAGGCCTATGTAAAGGACTGTCTCAAGGTAGTCGCTAGCCCATGGGTTCTCAAAATATGGTCTGAAGACCCCTGGAGGAGTCCCTGAGGCCTTTTTAGTGGGTCTGCAGATTAAAAATTATTTTGTATAATAACACCAAGATGAGTTACATTCAATTAAGCATTTTTCTTTTGAAATTAAGCAGACTTTTGGAAACCCAGATGTGCATAGCCCTGTAGTAGGCTAAGTGGAAGTTACAAAGACAATAGTAGCTTTTTCTCCCCCTCTCATTATCTCGTGAGGAGACAGAGGACTTTTCCAGAGGCTACATGACATATGGTTATGTCATCTCTCTGATAGCTGAGGGATGTGTGCTTCTGCGTTCTTGAGTTTTAAATATTTCCCAGTCTTAATACCTAAAACAATTAGTATCAATAGATAGAACCCACACCCAAGAACTCCTTGGGGCCTTCAATAACTTTTAAGAGTGTTAAGGTGTCCTAAGACCAAAAATTTTGCAAATTGTTGCTTTATCAGGATTTTTGTTATTTCTAGAATGCATTTCTTTCTAACTGATCTACTTGGGGGAAAAAAAAATCACTACCTCATGGCAATTATTGCTTTCCTATCAATATGGAGATTATATTTCTGAAGGAGATTGACCAAAATTATATTAAAAGGTTTAAATAAAACAAGTGGATCCATGTTATAACATGAGGAAGAGAGCTGCCCCACTAGAAGTCTGACATTAGATAGCTCAGAGTCCCCCCTCTCTAACAAGTCTCCCCTGCTAGAGAAAGGGACAGCTTCTGTTTTGTGGGATGGGATAAGGAGACAATCTGAAGTAGAGTTTGACACAATATTAAATATTATTCTGCGCATATGAAATTCTGGTAGCCGGGGTGCCAGGTGTATTCATAATCCCAATGCTGTCAATTTTAAGCCTGAAGCCCCAAGAGGCGAGCAGTGTTTAATACGTCATCCCTTGTTAAATAGCAGCCACAGAGTTGGCGGTAGCCAGTGAAGCATTCCCTGCCATGTAGGACACGCCAGTTGTCTATAAATAGGACCTGTGAATGGGCAAAAAAAAAAAAAAAAAAAAGAGAAAACACTATCAGAAGAAGGACAGACCAAAGGAACCCTAAGTCAGAAGAGATCATTTAAAAGACAAGCTTTAGGTTGTTCTCTGGTTACATTAAATGAGGTATTTTTCTTTTGAAATTAAACAAACGTTTGGAAACTAAGATGTGTATAGCCCTGTAGTAGGCTAAATGGAAGTTACAGAGGCAACAGTAGGTAATAGGCCCTGCAGTGGAAGAGCTTCTGTTTCTCAAGTAATTGTTCTCTTATCAAAGCAAATCAGATAATTGGTTTCTTTCTTTTTCTTTAATTCTTATTCTACCCTTTCTCAAAGGGTTAAATTATCTCATGACATTTTTTGCTAAGCTGAAGGTATTTTTCATCCAGAGGAAATACCAAAATAAAAACTATGGAATCATGAAGCTGGAAGGACCCTTGGGGGTCATCCAGTTAAACCCCCTCACCATACAAATAGAGTTACTGATGCCTTAGAGATGGGATGAGGCTTGCTTCCAGGGCATTCAGTGAGTGAGCCGCAGGACCATGACCAACACCAAGGACTCTTTTCTCTTTTTCCTTTGCAACATTGTGACTCACATATTAAGTAAGTACCCGTTCTTCACTGCTTCATTATCACAAGCTTGCTTGACATCTTTAGAGATTAGGACCCACCCTGCCAGGCTTTAGTTTAACCCAAAACTCATTCTCAGGTCTCCTCAACTCTATCGTTAGAGTCCGGTGTGCTGTATACCAGCGATGGACGACATCATAAGGAACGGTATTGATGACAGCCCGGTCATAGTTGTTGTACCTAACATGGAATCATGAGAAGAAAGATCTCAAACACATGTTAAAGACATCTTTTGTTTATTGAACAATTTTATATAAGGCTTCCCCTATGTTCAATACTTGTCCCAGAGACGAAGTGACAATAAGTCAATATTCTCTCAGGAATATCACATTGGAGTGAGGAGTTCCACTGCCTGTTGACCGTATTTTGTTTTTCTTTGAATAATCGAAGGATACGGGATAGAAGTTAAGTTCCAACTGGTTTCTCTCATCTTATGATATGATATTTTAAGTCTTTACTGGCCAAAGTTCATGGAAGCACTGGGGAAAGCTCTGAGCTTTCTCCTCACCAAACTGAGGTGGGGTGGACAAGAGAGGTTATACTAACAAAGCTTTCCTTTTAACAGGATGACTTACAACTTCTCAGGTGTCTCCCTTTGTGGGAGGAATCCCAGCTATAGCCTAGTGGACCATTCACCCAGGGATCTTCAATCATTCATTCAACCCTAACATTTATAGGCGCACCGGCTACATGTGGAGGAGGTAGCCAGGGGCTAGATCATGTATATATTGCCATGCAGGCCATGGTAAGGACTTTGGATTTTATTCTGAGTACCATGGGAAGCCACTGAAAAACCTTGCCTAAGATAATGGGTTTCTGTTTTGCCTAAGGCAAATTAACTTTTTACTGAAGTATACTATACATTACGGGAAAGTACACAAATCGTAAGCTTGATGAATTTTCATGATGTAATCGCATCCATATCACTAGCACCCAGGTCAATAAACAGATCATTACCAGAACCCCAGAACCCTTCCTCATGCTCCTTTCCAGTAACGCCACTCCCCCAACCCAAGGGTAACTACCATCCTGACTTCTATCACCAAAGATTAGTTTTGCCTGTTTATATAAAACTTTATATAAATGCAATCACAATATGTATTCATTTGTGTCTGGCTGCTTTTTCATTTAATATTATGTTTAGGAGTTTCATCATTGTTTAGCAATAGTTTATTGGTGCTATACAGAAGTTGATTGCGTGATCACACCACAATTTATTTATCCATTCTACCGTTGATGGACATATGAGTAATTTCCAGTTTGGAACTACTACAAACAGTGCTGTTATGAACATTCTATTACATGTCTTTGGTGAACAAATATATTCACTCCTGTTTGAAATAAACTTAAGAATGGAACTTATGGATCATAAGGTATGTGTGTGCTCAGATTTACTAGATACTGCCAAATATATTCTTTCCAAAGATAAATTAACATCCAATGGTGTCATTTTTGGACATCTCAGGCAATATTCCTTAGTGTTATATAGTACATGGCACAATCAGAGCCAATATTCTTAGTTTTGTTGCATATAAAATGAGCATAATAACATCTGCCTAGCTGATCTCACAGGGCTACTGCAAGAATCAAATGAAAAAATAGGCCAGGTGTGATGGCTCACGCCTGTAATCCCAGTACTTTGGGAGGCCGAAGTGGGCAGATCACCTGAGGTCAGGAGTTCAAGACCAGCCTGGCCAACATGGCGAAACCCCATCGCTACTAAAAATACCAAAAAAAAAACAAAAAACAAAACAACAACAACAACAACAACAACAACAAAATATTAGCCAGGCGCGGTGGCACACGCCTGTAGTCTGTAGTCCCAGCTACTTGGGAGACTGAGGCAGGAGAATCACTTGAACCCGGGCGGCAGAGGCTGCAGTGAGCCAAGATTGTGCCACTGCACTCCAGCCTGGGCAACAGAACGAGACTCTGTCTCAAAGGAAAAAAAAAAAAAAAGAAAGAAAGAAAAAGAAAAAGAATATAATAGTCCATCCTCCCAGGCTTCAAGGAGCCATGCCTGGAGGGAGAATGAAGTGAGGACGCACAGTCTTCACCACCCATTGTCATTTCCAGAAACTTCTAGTGCTGGGTTAGGCATTTGCAAAAATATTTTTAAATTTACTTATTTCATCATCCCAGAAGGAAAAGTGTTATTAACCACCTTTTACATTTAAGGCAACTGAAACTTAGACACCTGCCACAAAGTTTATAAGTAGCAGAGAGGTTTTGAAATCTGGTCTCCTTAATTCTTTAACTCATTATTTATGCCAGAGAACAGAAAAATGATCGTAATTCCTGTGTACGCTTGTTCATGAGAGCAACATTTTTACAGATAACACTTGTAATCTTTTGACTTCAAATTGAGATTTACAGTTTAGAAATGTTTCCATATACAGTATCTCATTGACCCTCTGTATGATAACCCCGTGTGGTAAGTAGTACAGCTGTTATTATCTTACTTTATAGATAAGGAAAATAATGATAAGGCCCTGTGATTTGTCCAAGTTTACATGGAATTTGTTATTCACTGTTTATATTAGATGGCGGTGTTTTCTAAAGCCAACAGAGAAAGTATCAGGAAAAGTCTATTACACATAAGCAAAATGGTTGTGCAATATTCTCTGGATTAGAATAAGACTATTTCTGGACTTTGGCACAAAGTGATGCCATCATATTATTGTGCAGTTTTTCCTTTCTTTCCTGCTTTGATATGAAGCAAGAGAGACCTGGGAGCAGGGGCAAGCAAATAAAGCAGGCATTTATCTGACAAGAAAAGCTAGGAAGATTTAACAAGGTTATCCTTCTTCTTAGCTGACAGACAAGTATTTCCCAAGACAGCTCCATAATTGAGTGGACAATGCATTTGATGGATTTGTGTATTGTGGTGTAAGTGACAGCTGATGGGCTTTCAGATAGGTAGATAAATGGGCTTTCAGATAGATCACCATTACAATCTCAGTTCAGACGTGTGATCTTGGAGGAGCTATAGAAATTATAAAAATGCTGGAAGAAAACCTCGGGATGAGTCTCCAGGATAATGCTCTGGGAAAAGATTTTATTGCTAAGACCCCAAAAGCACAGGAAACAAAACCCAAAAATAGATAAATGAGACTAGATTAAACTAAAGAGTTTCTGTGAGGCAAGGGAAACACTCAACAGAGTGAAGAAACAACCCACAGTATGGGAATATGGCCATTGTAGAATGGCTGTTATTACAAAGACCAAAAATAACAGATGTTGGCAAGTATGTGGAGAGAAAAGAACTCTTATACATTCAATAAACAGTGCTGGGAAAACTGGATGTCCGCATGCAGAAGAATGAAATTAGACCCTTTTATTACAACATATACAAAAATCAACTAAAACTGGATTAAACACTTACATGTAAGACCTGACACCATAAATCTACTAGAAGAAAACATATGGTATAACTCTATGATATTCGTCTATACAATTACTTTTTGGATATGATCCAAAAGTATAAGCAACGGAAGAAAAAATAGGTAAATGAAATTACATCAAACTGAAAAGCTTCTGGCACAGCAAAGGAAACAAAAGAATGAAGAGACAACCTGCAGAATGGGAGAAAGTATTTGCAAACTATACGTCTGATAAGGGGTTAATATCTAAAATATTTGAGGAACTCAAACAACTCAATAGTAAGAAAACAAATAACGTGATTTAAAAATGGGAAAAGGATCTGGATCGACATTTCTCAAAAGAAGACATACAAATGGCCAACAGGTATATGAAAAAGTGCTCAACATCACTAATAATCAGATAAATTCAAATTAAAACCACCACGAGATATCACCTCATACTCCTTAGGATGGCTATTATTAAAAGGACAAAAGATAACAATGTTGATGAGGATGTGGAGATAAGTGAACCCTTGCACACTGTTGGTGGGAATGTGAATTAGTACAGCCATTATGGAAAACAATATGGAGGTTTCTAAAAAAAAAAACTAAAAGCAGAACTACTACATCATCCGGCAATCTCACCACTGGGTGTATACCCAAAGGAAATGAACTCAGTATGTCTGAGAGATATCTTCCACGTTCTTTGCAGAAATATTCACAGTAGCCAAGATATAAAATCAATCTAGGCAGAATACATGGGAGAGTATATACAGAAAATGTGGTATGTATAAAAAGTGGAATACTATTCATCCTTGAAAAAGAAGAAAGTCCTGTCATTTGTGACAACATGGATGAACCTGGAGAACATTAAGTGAAAATAAGCCAGGCACAGAAATATCAGTACTGCATGATCTCACTCATATGTGTAATGAAAAAAAAAGTTGATATCATAGAAATAGAGAGCAGAATGGTGGGTACCAGAGGCTGGTGGGTTGTGGAGTAGTGGTTGGGGATATGCTGCTCAAAGGATACATAATTTTAGATCAGAGGAATAAGTTCAAGTGATCTATTTTTCAACATGGTGACTATAGTTAATAACAGTGTATTGTAATTTGAAAATTTCTAAGAAACAATCAATCAATGGAGTGAAGAGGTAACTCGCAGAATGTGAGAAAATGTTTGCAAACTATGCATCTACAAGAGATTAATGCCCAGAATATATAAGGAGCTCAAACTCAATAACCAAAAAAGACATAATCCCTTAAAAATGGACAAAAGTTCTGAATAGACATTTCTCAAAAGAAGGCAGACAAATGGCAAATGGGTATATTTTTAAACGCTCCGTATCACTAATCGTTAGGGAAATGCAAATCAAAACCACAATATCACCTCACCCCAGTTACAAAGGCTATCATTAAAAAGACAAAAAATAGGCTGAAAGTCAGGATGGCTAATATGTACAAACACAGAGAGAATGAATAAGATCTAGTATTTGGCAGCACAATAGGGCAACTATAGTTAACAATAACTTATTGTATATTTAAAAATAACTAAGAGAGTAGAATTGGAGTGTTCCCAACACAAAGAAATAATAAAGGCTTGAAATGATAGATACCCCAATTATCCTGATTTGATCATTACATATTGTATGCCTGTATCAAAACATCACATGCACTCCATAAATATATGCAACTATTATTTACCCATAATAATTAAAAATTTTTAAATTAAAATTCAATAAAATAAAATATAATAAAGTGATCTTAAAATAAATTTGCCCGTGGTTAGATATTACTTATTTGTTACACTTTAATTGATGATTTCTATTATAATTTCATAGTACTTAGAATATATATATATATATATTAGAAAATATCATCTATAGGATTTTTGCTTTCATGAAGGTAATGATACTTTAAGCCTAAAACATTAGAATTTTCAATAATTTTCTCTAGTGTTTGGAAATAATTTTAATCCTCTGTTTAGTGCTCAAAAATGCTGTTCATTTGTGACCGATTAAACTTTCCAATAAAGTGATTTTATACTCTTTATGTTAAAGAAACAACAAATGCTGGTGAAGATGTGTAGAAGGGGAAACCTTATACATTGTTGATGGGAAAGTAAACTAGTATAGGCAATATGGACAACAGTACTGAGGTTCCTCAAAAAACTAAAAATAGAACTAGCATATGATCCAAAGCACTCACTACTGGGTATATTAAAAGGAAATGAAATCAGTATGTTGGAGAGATACCTGCACTCTCATTGTGATGGTTCAGTTTACGGGTCAGCTTGACTGGACTGAGGGATGCCAACATGGCTGTTGAAGCATTGTTCCCTGGGTGTGTCTGTGAGGGTGCTTCCAGGGGAGCTTGGTGTGTGAGACAGTAGACTGCAACACTTAAGATCCACTTTCAATGTGGGCAGGCACTGTCCTATTAGCTGGGAGCCTGGTTGGGACAAATAGGCAGAAGAGGAAGAACTCTCTGTGTCTGCTCATTCTATCTCCCTTCTGGAGCCAGATGCCTTTCCTCCTCCTGCCCTTGGGCATCAGACTGCAGTTTCTTCCACTTTTGCACTCTGGGACTTACATCAACAGCCTCCTGTGGGCTCTTAGGCCTTTGGCCTCAGACTGGGGTCTGTACTGTCAGCTTCCCTAGTTCTGAGGCTTCCAGACTTGGAGTGAATCATGCTACCAGCTTCTTCGGTTCTCCAGCTTGCAGATTGCCTATTGTGGGACTTCTCCACCTCTATAATCAGCTGAACCAATTACACCTCATAAATCCTCTCTCATACATCCTATCGGTTCTGTCTCTCTGGAGAACCTTGACTAACACACCCATGTTTATTGCAGCACTGTTCACAATAGCCAAGATATGGAATCAACCTAAGTGTCCATCAACAGATGAATGGATAAAGAAAATGTGGTGCATATGCACAATGGAGTACTATTCAGCCATAAAAAATAATGAGATCCTGTCATGTGTGACAACATGGATAAGCCTGTAGGACATTACATTAGGGGAAATAAGCCAGGCACAGAAAGACAAACTTTGCATGTTCTCACTTATTTGTGTGAGCTAAAAATTAAGTAATTGAAATGAAGATAGAGAGTAGAAGGGAGGCTGGGAAGGTTAGTGGGAATGTGGGGAGGAAATGGGGAAGGTTAATGGGTACAAAAAACAGAAAGAATGAATAAGGCCTAGTATTTGCTAGCACAACAGGGAGACTACAGTAAAAAAATAATTTAATCGTACTTCTAAAATAACCAAAAGAGCATAATTTGGTTGTTTGTAATACAAAGATAAATGCTTGAGGTGATGGATACCCCATTTACCCTGATGTGATTATTACATACTGCATACCTATATTAGAACATCTCGTGTAACCCATAAATATATACACCTATTATGTAACCACAAAAATAAAAAAATAAAATAAATATAAATTTAAAAGCTGATGTTATAGAGGTAGAAATTAGAACAGTGGTTACCAGAGGCAGGGGAGGGGAGGAGGGAAGGAGAGATGGGAAGAGGTTGGTCATTGGGTACAAAGTTACAGTTATAATTAGATAGGAGGAGGGTGACAATAGTCAACAATAATATGCTGTATAGTTCAAAATAGCTAGAAGAGATGATTTTGAATGTTCTCACTAAAAGAATAAGAGGGGGCATACTACAATCAATCTATGCCTATATATTTGATAACTTATATGAACCAATTTCTTAAACACACATGATAAAAAAAACTAATTCAAAGAAAAGTAGATAATCTGAATAGCCTGACATCTATTAAAGAAACTGAATCTGTAATTTAAAACTTTTCAAAAAAGAGAACTCCAGGCCAGACAATTTCACTCATGAATTCTATCCAACATTTAAGTAAGATGTAATACAAATTTTACAGTCTCTTTCAGAAAATTAAGGAGAGAAAATGACCCCACTCATATTATGAGGATAGCATCATCCTAATACCAAACTCAGACAAAGATATTACAAGAAAAAAACTAAATAGCAATATCTCACATAAACATAGGTACAAATATTCTTACTAAGATATTAGCCAATCACCTCTAGCAATGTATCAAAAAGATAATAATACATCAAGATCAAGTGGAGTTTATCCCAGGTATTCAAAGTTGGTTCAACATTCAAAAATCAATCAATGTATTTTATTATATTGTCATACTAAATAAGAAACATCAGATGATCGTATGAATAAGTGCAGAAAAAGCATTCAACAAAATTCAATATTAATTAATGATAAAATTCCCAACATGTTAGGAATAGAAGGAAATTTCCTTATTCTAAAAAAGGGTATCCATGGAAAACCTACAGTGAACCACTGAGTAATTTTCCCCTAAAATCAAAAATAAGTCAAGGATGTCCTTTCTCGCCACTACTATTCACTGTTAGTCCTGGAAGTCCCAGCTAGTGCAATAACACGTGCACACACACACACACACACACACGCAAGCAGAGAGAGAGAGAAGTGAAAGGCATACATATTATAAGGGAGAAAAAATACCCCATTATGTTGAAAACCCCAAATAATGTACAATAAAACTCCTAAAGACCCTTCCAGAAGACTCCTAGACTTGATAAAGAACTTCAGTAAAGTTTCAGGACACAAAATCAATGTACAAAGCACAGTAGCATTTCTCTACACCAATATCATTCAAGCTAAGAACCAAATGAAGAACCCATTTACAACAGCCACAAAAAATAAAACACCTGGGAATACGTTTAATCGAGGAGGTGAAAGATCTCTACAAGAGGAACTACAAAACACTGATGAAAAGATTGTGTATGACACAAATAAATGAAAAAGCATCCCATGCTCATGGATCAAAAGAATCAATATTATTAAAATGACCACACCGCTCACAGCAATTTACAGATTTAATGCAATCTCTATCAAATTACCAACACATTTTTTCACATAATTAAAAAAACGTAAAATTCATATGAAACCCAAAGAAGAGACTGAATAGCCAAACCAATCCTAAGCAAAAAGAACAAAGCTTGAAGTATTACATTCTGACTTTGAATTATACTACAAGGCTATAGCAACCAAAACATCATGATATTGGTATAAAAATAGACATATAGACCAATGGAACAGAATAGTGAACCCAGAAATAAAGTACCTATTAACAACTGATCTTCTGTAACATCGACGAAATTAAACAATAGGGAAAGAATACCCTATTCAATATATGGTGCTAGGAAAACGGGCTAGCCATATGCAGAAGAATGAAACTGGACCCCTATCTCTCACCATATACATGAATTAACTCGAGATGGATTAAAGATTTATATTTTAGACATGAAACTGTAAAATCCTGTAAGAAATCTTTCCTGTAGGAAAAATTCTTCTGGACATTGGCCTGGCTTAGGCAAAGAATTTATGACCAGGTCCTCCAAAGCAAATGCAACACAAACAAAAATAAACAGATGGGACTCAGTTAAGCTAAAAACCTTCCACACAGCAAAAGAAACAATCAACAGAGTAAACCTACCTAATGAGAAAAAATATTTCCAAATTATGTATCTAACAAAGGCTAATATCCAGAATCTGCAAGAAACTCCAACAACTCAACAAGAAAAAAAAGAAAAAACAAAAAAACAAGTAACGCCATTAAAAAGTAGGCAAAGGGCCATGAATGGGTGTTTTTTGAAAGACATACAAGTGGCCAACAAACATGTAAAAGATGCTCAATATCACTAATTATCAGAGAAATGCAAATTAAAACCACACAATACTATCTTACACCAGTCAGAATAGCTATTATTTAAAAATCAAAAAGCAACAGATGTTGGTGAGGATGTGGAGAAAAAAGTAATGCTTATGCACTGTTAGTGGGAATGTAAATTATCACAACATTTATGGAAAAAAGTATGGAGATTTCGCAAAGAACTAAAAATAGAACTACCATTTGATCCAGCAATCTCACTACTGGGCATCTACCCATCTACATTTTACATATACATGGAATACTATGCAGCCATAAAAAATAATGAAGTCATGTGTTCCACAGCAACATGAGTGGAACTGGAGTACATTATCTTAAGTAAAGTAATTCAGAAACAGAAAGTCAAATATCACGTATTCTCACTTGTAAGTGAGAGCTTAACCATGGGTACACATGGACATATAGAATAATAGACATTGGAGACTACAAAAGGTGGAGGGTGGGAAGCTGACAAGGGTTGAAAAATTACCTGTTGGGTGCAATGTTCACTATTCAGGTGAATGGTACACTAAAAGCCCAGACTCCACTACGATGCAATATATGCATGTAAGAAATCTGCACTTGTACCCTCTAAATCCATTTTTAAAATGGAAAAAAAATCGCCGTAGGATACCACTTCATAGCCGCTGGAATGACTATTATAAGCAAACAAAGCAAAGAGCAAGCAAGTTTTCGTAGGGCCCTGGTGGGAGGTGTTTTTATCATTGGGGCAGGTCCCTCATGGGTGGTTTGGTGCCGCTCTCATAGTAATGAGTGAGTTCTCCCTCTGAATTCATGCAAGAGCTGGTTGTTTAAAAGACTGTGGCATGTCCTTTGAGCAGCTACAATTCATACATTGTTGATGACGGTGTAAAATAGTACAACTACTTTGGTAAAACTTGTTGCAGTTGTTTATGAAACTAAGCACTCACCTACTCTATGACCCAGCAGTTCCACTCCTAGGTATCTACCTTAGTGAAATGAAAATGAAAACATACCAAAAAAACACTTTTACATGAATGTTCATAGGAACTTTATTCATAATTACCTGAAACTGGAAAGAGTCCAGGTGTCTATTCATAAAAGAAGAAATAAACAGAACAGGCAAAAAATCTAATCTATAGTGGTAAAAAAATAATTCAAACTATGGGTTCCTCTGAGATGTATGTGCAGGAGTATAAGAGTACTTTCTGTAGTGATAGTAATATTTTATATCTTGATAAGGGTTTGGGTTACATAGGTATATGTATTTGTCAAAACTCAGTGAGTGTATATTTAATATTTTAAACATCAGTACATATATATTGTAACTTTAAAAAAGCTGTAAGCAAATATTGTACGCTACTTAATGATACAAATGTTGAAGTATTTTAGGGAGATATGTACTGATATCTGCAATGTATTATACTTTAAAATTCACTGAAAATAAGATTAACTGATGAATGGATAGATGGGAAGATTGGTGATAAAGCAAGTATAGAAATATCTTAATGGTAGAATCTAGATGTAAGTCTATGGGTTTTCTATGTTAAATGTTTTCAACTTTTCTATATGTTTAGAAATATTCATAATAAAATGTTGGGAAAATAATGAGTTACTACTCATTGTTTTAGGCACTTAGATATATGAGAGGTAACAGAGCGAGAGTTTCCCAGAGGAACTTATCCGAGGGAAGTAAATTAATATTTACACAGTTCCTACTACAAGCCAGGGGTAAAGGTAAGGATAACAATTTATTTTTATCTTCACAACAAGTGGGCACAGAAGGTATTATTATTGTAACTGGAAACTCATGACTAGCAGGTTAAGTGACTTGTCCAAGGCCAAAATCAATAAGTGGCAGTCAGGATTTCACACTGAACTCCTTCTGATTACAAAGCCTGTACTCTTTGTAGTATGTCAAGTTTTGCTGCTATCTTCACCCTGCCTCTTCACCCCGTATCTCTTTCCCTGCTCTTTTGTTTTTCCCTAGTACTTATCACCATTTGATATATTACATATTTGCTTATTTATTTTTAATTACTCTCTCTTGTCACTATAATGAGAATTCCAAGAGGGCCAAGAATTTTTGTCTGTTGTGCTTACAGTTTCATCTCCAGTGTCAAGAACAGAGCATCACTCTTGGTAGATGCTCATGGAATATTTGCTGAGTAAACTGAATTAATGCACAGTAACAGTTTGCTTGGAATAAGCAGAAGCAGGAGGGGTAATCCATCTGCAAAAAAAAAGCATAGTAAAAAGCTTGGCTGCAAGATGCAAAATAATTGGCTCCAGAAACCCAAAGTAGTTTGGTATAGCTAGGGCAGAATGTATGGAAAACATGAATCATATGCTAGAAGAGGAAGAAGGGATCAGATCATACAGAACCTTAAAAGCCATAAGGAAGGACTCTAGTCTTTCTCTGAAAGACACTGGGGAGGTTTAGAAGGATCTTAAAATGGGAGCAAAAGATAAGACTTGTATTTCAGAAAGGATGTTCTAGCTACAGCATGAGAAATTAATAGAAGAGGGCTCATGGTGGAAGCAAGGACATCAGTTATAACTTTAGCCATGGGACAGAAGAGTAGTCTCACTGCAAGAAGAGGCATTGTAGATAGAAAGCAGGGGATAGTTGGAGAAAAATATAGGAGGTTGAGTTGATAAGACTGGTTATGTAATATAAGGGAGAGGGAAAAATTAAATATGATGTTTATGGCTTGGGAAACTTAGTGGACGGTGGTGCCATTCAATGAAAATGGGAAAACAAGTGGAGAAGTAGGTTTAAAATGAGTAGAAGTGATGAATTCAGGTTTGAATATGATATGTTTTATATTCTACAAAATATGCAAGTTGTGATATCAGTAGTCAATTGAATACACTGGTGAAGAGCTTTGCATAAATCTGGGCTAGAGACATAAATGTTGTTGGGAAACCTAGCTGTTTGGTCACTGAGGATAATTTAATAACTGTTTTTCATTTTAATAATGTTTCATTTAAAAAATACTACCTCTAATATTTGACCCCACCTCCAAAATAAATCTAGTATTCTTTGGTTGATGGCTATTTATTATTCCATGGGAATTATAAGAAGAATACAAACTGTTTGATAATAAAAAGCTATGGAAAAGCAAGATTAAAATGTAGCAGATATAAGAATCTTAGGGATTTTTGTTACATTAGAAGGCTAACCTTTGGCAAACATATTACAATTGGGGATAGTTCTTTGATACTTACCTGATCAAATACAGCTCTTTATTCCATGGGTAGATATTTAACACTGGACCAACCCCAATCATGTGGTTGTGACATTCTCCAACATCTTCAATATATTCATGCTTCAATGGCACTTTACTGAGGAGTTCAAATTCCTCAGGTGCCTTTTGAAGTACCTGTTCTGCTGCATAGAATCCATCTACTAGCAGTGTCCTGCCACCAGTTCCTTCATGTTTAAGACAATGAAACACTTGAATGCTAAAGAGAGAAAAGAAAATTCTTCTGTTCAGTGGAAGAGAGAACATATCAAAATTCTAGAAATTATATATAAAATGATTACTGAACCTACTTGTCCTTTTCTTTTCATTTCCTAATTGGAAATCTCATTTCCTAATTGTTTTCCCCTCATAGGCAGTTGTACTTTTTTGTGTTTTGAAATATTAATGCCACTAGAGGTTTCTTCTAAACATATCTAACATATATTGAAGCTTATATGTGCTGGGCCCTGGGAATACAGGCATGAATAATATATAACCTATATTTTCAAGAAGCTCATAGTCTAGTAAGAAGAGATAAAGTAAATAAATACCAAATAAAATATGATAGGTACTATAATAAAGTTGCATACAAGATATAGTGGGGTCATAAACAAAGGAGCGATCTGTTCTAGTGGGGTGTTGTATAAAGAAATGTTTTGGAGAATGGAAATTGTTTTGACTAATCTTAAAGAATGAGCAAAAATTGGAGAAGAAGGAGATTTGAGATGAGGAGAAGGCATTCCAGGCAGAGAGAAAGTATGACCAAAGATACCAACGTAAAACAAGGTATATTTAAGGAAGAGAGTAAGAAGTTCCTATTGGCATAGCACAGAGTACCACAAAATGATTTTAAACTGTGAAACTCTACGACCATATCAATATTTTAAAGAGTCCATTATGTTGATAGTGTGGAACATGGACTGGTGAGAAGCAGTGTGACAAAAAAACTTGGAAGACAACTTGAATAACTGAAATAGTAAAGAAAAATATTGAGAGCTTGAACTCAGAAAGGGGCATTATAGAGAAGAAGACACGCCTGAGAGATACTGAGGTAGAAGTAGCAGAATTTGATAACTGAAGGACAGGCAAGAATCTAGAATAACTCCAGGTTTCTTGCTTGGGCACCTGAAAAATGATAATGTTGTTCACTAAGACTGAGATTACAGGCAAATATGCTATTGAATGATAATGAGGAAGTATGAGAGGTTGAGGAAGGAGTCCAGTTTAGAGGCATGTTAGAACAGCTAATCATATATGTCTGAATATGTTAACAGGGAAAGGTAAGGTGACTATTAATTGACCGGAAAACTAAGGTAGAATTTTCAAATTAATGAGGGGAAATAAAATTAATAGTAATTTAGTCAAATAAGCAAAACTAAGAAAAAGTAAACAGCAAATTAAAATAAGAAATAAACAAAAAGATAGAGTAAAATCAAGGACAATCTAATGTAATATAAATACAATTAAAAAGAGAAAGGTAAGCCTGGCTATATTGAAATTTCTGTGAAACTTCTAGGTCAGGGTTTTTTAGTTACCAGTTAAGATGTTTAAGGAAGAGAGGTGGATTTTGTTACAAGTGATAGCTAAAGCCAAGAGCATGGAAGAGGTCATTTGGGGAGATCATTTCAGGTAAGAAAAGAGGGATAAGGAGAAAACCTTGAGGAAGGATAATATTTAGGAAATAGACAAAAGAAGTCAGCAAAGGAGGCTAAGGAAAAATGGTCAGATATATAGGAGGGAAACTAGGAAAGAAGGAATATTTAAGAAACTTAGTAGTGGTTAACAGTATGTCTCAGGAGTCAAGTAAGATGACAGTACACACTGGATATCACAATTAGTTAGTTGCTGCTGATGTTAGAGAGAGTAACTTTAATTGCGGTGAGGGGTGGGTTGGGAAAACTAGATGCCTATGGGTTTGAGGAGTAAATGGGAAGTGAGAATGAAAATATATTGAATGTAGCTATTATTCTTTTAATAATCTTAGCCATGAAGTGGAAGAGAAAAACATGGCTGTAGCTAGACAGAGGTAGAGTCCAAGGAAGTACAAAAATAGAGAATTAAGATATGGGAGGCTGATAGGAAGGAGTCAATAGGTATGGAAAGGCTGAAGATAGAGGAGAGAGAAATCCCCAGGAAGCTGGAAAGGATGAGATCCAGAGCAAAGGTAGCTTTAGAGAGAGCAAAGCATATAACAATGAAGATGGTGATTAAAATGAATAAAATGATGAAAATTATACCTAATATTTATTGAACACTTAGTTTGTGTCAGGCAGTATGATCATATAATTTAATTCCTTAGCAATGCTAATGGATAGGTTTTATTACTAGTCCCATTTTACAGATGAGGAAACTGAAGCACAGAGAAATTAAGTTACTTGTCCAAGATCACAAATTTAATACATGTTCAGGCTGGGATGCAAATCTGGGTCTGGTTAATGACATAGCCTGAACTCTTAACTGCTATTACCACACTGCTAATCTACTTGGTCCTTGCCATTGATTACAAACAATTAAATTGAAGCCACCAACAGTTGTTTATCTCTGGTGTTGGTCATAAAGGGAAGAGCTAGTCAGTATTTGAACCTCAACCCCTGTACAGCTGCTTCTTATCCCATTTCCTCTTTTTTCCTTCTGTATCCACTAGAATGAGGATGCAGGGCTGTTGATCTCTCCATATATTGGTAACATTGAGCAGGATATCTAAAAGCTGCTTTGTTCTTCCTTCCCTGAATCAAACATTCTTAAGTTACAAACCCTTAAAGGAAATCAGGGTAACCATGAGCAATTGCATATTATCATCCTCATATAGTCTCCATAAATCTATGTGCACTCATTTTACTCATATCTTTGTGTCTCAAGCTTCTCATCTATATGCAGAAGCGAGATGAACAACAACAGAATAACCACAGAGGTGCCTCTACTGAGGAGCAAATGGTAGGAAAATTGAGTATAGTATGTATCATCTTTGGCTCAAAAGCATCTTATTCCATGTGAAAAAGTTATTCTTCCATCATTCCTCCTCTCCAACTTCTTGTAAATCAGATTCAAATTCTTCTTAATGCCATACTCAAAGCAGCTGTGTTTGCATGACGACACTTTTCCAATATGTTAATAACTAAATGCAAGAAATCTGTACAAATTTCAAAACTAATGGTTAGGCAATACTTTTTTGGGGGATAATTTATAATTACTTTGAAAAATGTAAAATTACATTTTAATAATTAACAAAATTAGGACTCCATTTATATAGTAAGATGAATTTTCCATCACTTAAAAATATTTTATTCCTAGGAGTCTGATATAGTTTGAATATTTATCCCCACCAAAATCTCATGTTGAATTGTAATCTCCAATGCTGGAAGTAAGGCCTGGTGGGAAGTGTTTGGGTCATAGAGGTGGATCCCTCATGGCTTGATGCTGTCTTCAGATAGTGAGTGAGTTCCTGTGACAGCTGGCTGTTTAAAAGTGTGTGGCACCTCCTCCATGACTCTCTCTCACTTGCTCCTGTTTTTGCCATGTGAACTGTTTGCTCCCCACTCACCTTCCACCATGATTGGAAGTTCCCTGAGGCCTCCCCAGAAGCAGATGCTGTTATGCTTTCTGTATAGCTTGCAGAACCATGAGACAATTAAATCTCTTTTTTTAATAAATTACCCAGTCTCAGGTATTTATTTATAGCAATGCAAGAATGGCCTAATACAGAATCTAAAATCTGAGTTAAGGTATTTCAAAATGATCATGTTTCTAGGGGAAGAGAAAGAAAGTCATACAAATCCCCAGCAGCAGATACGATCTTGGTTCAAATAGAATGGAAAATAATTAAGAAACCACTCAAGACTATCACATATAAAGACCTTACACTGTAAAAATCGAATCCACCTACCCACAGGGCTCTTGAAAATAGGTAGTGTCAGTGTGCCGATCCAGAGCTAGCTTGGTGTATGCAGTGTCACCTCTGGAGAAGTCTGAAGTGAAATACCACATCCTCCCATAAATGGTTTCTCTGTTAGAGGAAATAAAGAAAGACCTGTTAGCTATCTGAAATGTTCATTCTTGTCTTTCAAAACTCTTTCCAATACCTTCTTTAGTTACTCACAAATAACAATAGATTTTTTTGGTTCCAGAATTTCATCCATAAGGTGAAATTCAACTGTTTCATAAGGTGAAACAGTTGAACACGCTAGTCTTGACAATTCTGTCATTTATTAACATTCTAGAAAATTGGGGAGAAAACTGTGGAAGTATCATATTGTATTATGAAAGCTTAGAGAATTATCTCACTCTGATTATGTGCCCAGTTTTCATAGCCTTCATGAATTCAAGGTTCTTTTCTATGCTCACCATTCTTTCACAGAAAAAGATGATGTAGCTGCTTCTAGAAGTGATTTTTTTAACTTTATTTACTATTTTTATAGCTGTTGTCTTTCATTAGTACCATTTTTTCAATAATGGTGGTCATTTCCTAGTATTTGGTATAATCCAATTTGCAAGGATGACTGAAGAGTTCTCATATTCTTTATAAGACACAGAAGTGATTAATGTAGATCCTCACTCATCTTTTGGACATGGAGGAATAAGGAAAAGAGAACAGGATAGTTTCTGTTAGCAAGTATTTGGTGAGACTTGCTGTACCATTGTTGTTGTGCCTCTCCTTGAAGTATACATCATATATTTTGATTTTGTAATTATTTTCCTGGTGGGCTCAAATCTGACTAAAGGTCACTTTAATTCTTTAGCTTTCAAAGTTCATCTTATTTTCTGAACCCTTGAAATTCAAATAGGAAATGCTCTTCCTTTTGAACTATCATCCCTAAAGCTCTCTCAATTTATTGCTTACCAGCACAGTTTCTTTCACTTGAAAATTCTCGAACTGTGATTCAAACTGAGGGCTCACAGATGCTGTTAATTATGCTCTACCAGCATAGGGCAGAAGACCCAGCATACTATCTACTACAAAATGAGCTATATCTGGATCTTATTAAGTAAAAGGAAAGTACCAATTATAATAAAGTAGGTTGACATCACACTTAATACTATAGAAGATTAATCTATATACCACCCAGAAGTGTGGAATGGTAATGAAAAGAACAATGTATTTAAGATTAGGAAACCTGGGCTATTTGAATTCAAGTTCTATTGTTTACTAGTAGAGTGCTCCTGGGCAAGACACTTGGTATATTTGAGTGTCAGTGCCTCATCAGCAAAACGGGGACAAAACACACTGATCAGGATTACTAATAATGCATGGGAATGTGCTGGCTGAATGCTATATAGCCTTCTAAGGCAGTGTTATTAACAGTCAGTCTCTGAATCAAGCCATAGGAATCCCAGAAGGTCAAATTGAACAGATGGGAAAATAGAGGACAGCGGGGGTCGAGTGTGTGTGTGTAATGGATATGCCTATGGTCACACAACTACTTGATGGTAGAACTCAGACTACTATCCAGTTCTCCTTACAGTCAGTGTTTTTTTCCAGTGTACAATAATACCTGTCACTTGGGATCACTGGATTAGAAACATATTACCAACGACTCTGTAGTCATCATTATATTTTACATGTAAGTGTATTTAGAGATTAGAAATCCAGACTTCAAATAAAGCACTGCAAGTGGGAGTCCCCTTATTCATGCTACAAAATATTCTGGATTGAAAACAAGGGTGACCATACCTGTTATATTTATTTATTGGTGCTCATGCTCTGGAAATTAATTATAGTACTGTGGATTTTTGGAAAGAAATGAATTACCTGATTAAGCTGATCCTTTCTGCCAACTTCTCTGTGTGCTCTTGAGTGGGAGGGACATTTTCTACAAATGCAATTCCATAGAGCAGAAAGTTTTGCAGAAACTTCTTCAGTCCCTCGTTGGTTTCTAAGAAGCTCTGGCAATCTACAGATGGAACTTGGGCTTGCTGGTAGATTTCAGCATTCCATAGTATTCTAGGCTGGATGACTTTTTGTTTCTGCCCTTCATAGCTGTTTTTCACCAGCCAATTCAAATCATATTTAGTCACATGACCATCTGGCCCTTTTAAGGGGAAAAATAAAAGGCACTGAAATAATAATTACAAATAATGTCAATATTTGTAATTGGTTACAAATTATAATTGGTTACAACTAGTTAAGAATCTTTTTCTTAGCAATCAGTTATCCAGTACTATATTGTTTATGAAACCAAATTAAAATGAGTGCCTAGAATGTTTCTGAGACAGAAATATGTGTGGTTTGAGTGGTATGCATGAATAAATGAATGAACAAATAAATCTTCCCAGAGGCTAAATAAATTTACAGAATTATAGTTACATAGTAAAAGACCTTCTGGAAAATTCATCAAGTCATCAAAGAATGATAATCCAAGTAGGCTTTTACAAATCTACTTGGCACTCTCTCCCCTTGCCCCAATCCCTGTCTTCCATCTATATAGGAACTGAGAATGTTTGAGGTAGAAGGGGCTAATCTTTATTTTAAAGATGGAGAAAAAGTCAGTGACTCACTCAGGATCACACAACTAAGTACTATAGGTGGTACTAGAACCTCAACTTCTTGCTGCTAGAAGTTCAATACTGCCTTCCTCTTCTACATGATATAGGACATTGCTGTCTAATTATATGACATCAACACAATACAGTAAAATGACTTTGTAAGTGGCTTCACCTGCTGTGCACCCCCCACCCCAAAAAAGTTGAAAACCAACCCCAAAATGCTTTAGAAAATCTTCAGGATAAGCAAAGGAAGCAGCAGAAGGAGTGAAAGGCTATGTTGACAACTTGTCTCTCCTTTTTACTTCTCTCTCTCTTTTCCTCCCTCCCCTTGATAAAAAAAAGTATCACACTTTGGATAATTTGGAAAGCATAAAAAAGTATGAGGAAATTAAAAGTCACCATGTTTATCATTCTATCACCCAGATGAAACTATGATTGACATCCTGGCATCATTCCTTCCAGTTTTTCTATATATTCTCCTATTTTATGTAATTTATATATATATAAATATAGTTTATGTAATTTACATATATATAAAATTTGGGACTCTGCCATTGTCGCTTAACATTTTAACAATTTTTAAAATTAAATTTTATCATTTTAAAAATTCAACCTTCATTAAAATTAATTTTTAAAGCTTACAAAATGTACACTACCAAGATTTACCTAACCAATCTATTCTTCTGCGTATGTACATTTATTTTTAAAATTTTCCTATTATTTATTAGTGATCATCTTTAACCATATTTCTAATAATTTAGAAATAGAACGTGTATTACATTTCTTCAAAGTTTGTATCTTTGTATTTAGAAATTTCAAAGATATAAACTTTTAAGAGTTCTGATACACATAATCAAATTACTTTCTAGCAAGTCTACTTACCTTCATTCCCTCCAACAGCACATATTGTGTCCATCAAAATGGAGTATTCTTATACTTAAAATATATTTTTTTCTAATTGGGTAACTAAAGTAGAACTGCTATCTTGTAATAATTTTAACTTATTTGCTTACTAATAAGGCTAATAAGAATACTTTTTATATTTGTTAGACATCTATGTTTCTTTAATGCAGGGGCTACCAAACTATGGTTTATGAGTCAAATCTGGTGCTTGGTTTTGTAATGCCTGTTTCAGAACACATCTGTCCATTTTGTTACATATTGTTTATAGCTCCATTCACTCACATAGCCCACAAAGTTTAAAAATATTTACCATCTGGCTCTTTACAGAAAATGTTTGCTGACTCCTGCTTTAATGATTTGTCCGTTCAGTCCTTTCTCACATTTTTCTATTGGAATACTTGTACTTTTCTTACAATTTAGCAATAGCACCTTACATATTAAGGATTTTTAGTCTTTGGCATACATTTTGCTAATATTTTGCCTGTTTTTAAATAAACCTTTCTATGGCATTTTTTTCTATCGTACATAAATTAGTAGTCAATGCATGCATTGTAAGCATGTTTTTCCTCCAATGCTTTTTCTTTTAACTTTTTTATTTGGAGATAATAGATTCATAGGATGTTGAAAAGAAATGTGTAGGAAAGTCCCATGAGCTCTTCCCCAAGACTTCCTTGATGTTAACATGTTATACAGCCACACTACAATACCCAAACCAAGAAAGTGGTATTGGTACAATCCATTGGGCTTATTCAGATTTAACCAGTTAAACATATGTTCATTTGTGTGCATAGCTCTTTGCAGTGTAATTACATGTGTAACTTTGTGTAACCACTACCACAATCAAGATACTCAACCATGACTCCTTCGTGTTACCCTTTTATAGCTACATCTGCCACCTCCTACCCCTGCATCTCTAACTTCTGGCAACCAATAATCTGTTCTCTATAATTATGTTATTTCATGACTGTTACATAAATGAAATAATGCAGATTGGCTTTTTCACTTCAGCATAATTTAACTGAGGTTCTTCCAAGTTATGTGTCATTAGTTCGTTCCTTTTCATTGCTGTAGCATTTTATTATATGGATGGTTTATTTAACCATTCAACCATTGGGTAGTTTCCAGTTCTTGGTTGTTACAAATAATGCTGATGTGAACATTAATGTACAGGGTTTTATGTGAACATAAGTTTTCATTTATTTGGGATAAATGCCCAGAAGTGTGATTTCTGGGTTGCATGTCTGGTTTTTTTGTAAGAAATTACCAAACTGTTTTCTAGAGTGTACCATTTTACATTCCTATAAGCAATGTATGAGTGATAGAATTTCTCTGCATCTTCTCTAGTATTTGGTGTAGTTGCTGTTTTTTAATTTAGTCATTCTGATAGGTATGTAGTGCAATCTCATTGTGATATTAACTTTCATTTCTCTAACAGCTAATAATGTTGAACATCTTTTCATACGTTTATTTGCCATCTGTATATCCTATTCAGGAAAATGTCTGAGCATATCTTTTATCCATTTTAAAATTGCATTGCTTGTTTTCTATGCTGAGTTTTAAGAGTTTAGTCCTAGTGCAAGTCAGGACCTTAAGATGTTCTCATATGTTCTTTTCTTGAAGTTTTATAGGTTTATGTTTTACATTTACGTCCACAATCTACTATGAGTTGGTTTTTATATAAGGTGTGAGACTTGGGTTGAGGTTCTTTTATTTTTTGATTATGGACATCCAATTGCTCCGGCACCAATTATTGAAAAGACTATCCTTCCTCCATTGAATGGCTTTTGCACTTTTGCCAAAGATAAGTTGACTATATTTCTGTGGATCTATTTCTGGGTTCTCTATTCTGTTCCATTGATCTATGTATCTGTCCCTCCACCAATACCACATTGTCTTGATTACTGCAGTCTTAACATCAGGAAGTGATTTCTTCCCACTTAATTCTTCATTTTAAAAATTGTGTTGGCTTTCCTAGGGCCTGTATATTTCCATTTAAATTTTAGAGGAAGCTTGTTTATAATTATTAAAAAATCTTGCTTATGTTTTGACAGGAATTACATTAAAACTATACATCAATTTGGAGAAAACTGACATTTATTATGTTGAGTCTTCCAATCCATGAACATGATTTGCTTCTCCATGTATTTATGTCTTCTTTGATTTCTTTCATCAGCATTTAATAATTTTTTATAATATAGATCCTATACATATTTTGTTAGATGATACCTAAATATTTAAATTTATTTGAAGCTACTGAAATGGTCATTTTTCATTTCAGTTTCTGCATGTTTAAGTATATAGAAATATGATTGATTTTTGTGTGTTGATCTTGTGTCCTGTGACCTTACTGAACTTATTTATTAGTTTTCATAGTTTTATTACAGATTACTTGAGGAAGTCTATGTTAGGCTATCATGTATCTGCAAATAAAGAGTTTTGTGTACAAATTTTATTAATTTTTCTTGACTTACTGTAATATAATTTTCAGTACTATGATAAATAAGAGTGGTGAGAGCGGATGTTAAATAATAGTGGTAAGAGTGGGCATCCTTGCCATGTTCCCTGTCTTAGAGGGAAAGCATTCAGTCTCACCATTAAGTATAATGTTAGCTGTGGATTGTAACAATTTTATATGAAGAGAAAAATGTTTCAAAAAATCCTTCCAAAACAAGAAAAAAAGAAAAATAACTATTAACCTATTTTTGAAAGGAACAAACCATTTTCCACAAAATAACTGTCCTTCAGAAGAGTACCCCCAAAGAAGATCAAGTCTCCTGTCCACTCACAAGTAAAGAAGAGTGTGGTCTCGTCCAGACGAATGTTCTTTGGCTTGATACATAAATCCACACTGGCAGTATCCAGGCTGCGCTGGTGAGTCTTAGAGTTGTAGCACGATGCTGAGCGGCAGTGGTCTCGAAGCCAGACATAATCAAAGCGCATCACGGTATTAGCATATTTCAGCTCTAGGGAAAAGATCATGTTCATCAGAAATCAGCATCCAGAAAACTTCCTTCTAAAAGTCTTCTACCAAGAAATAAGCAAGAGCAATAAGGGTTGAGGGGAGGGACTTGCCCCTTACCAGATATTAAAATATACTGTAGAACTTCTATAATTAAAATGGTGTAATGTTGTATTTAAATAGATAAAATGATGGAAGAGTATAAAAAGCCCAGAAATATACCCAAATGCATATGGAAATCTGATATGTAATAAAGTGACAGCAAAAGTCATTGAGGAAAAGATGAATTTTTAAATAAATGGTGTTGGGACAACTAGATAGAACTTGGGAAAAGATAAATTTGTGTCTATATGTCATGTTGTCAGAAGGTCATCAAGATAAACTCAAAATATATAAGTACTAAATTTAGAATATGAAACCATTCAAGTATCACAAGAAGGAAGCATAGGTGTGTAGAGGATATATAGGAGGTGATATGGTTTGGCTCTGTGTCCCCACCCAAATCTTATGTTGAATTATAATCCCCAATGTTAGGGGAGGGACCTAGTGGGAGGTGATCGGATCATGGGGGTGAATTCCCCTTTGCTGTTCTCCTGAAAGTGACTGAGCTCTCACAAGATCTGGTTGTTTAAAAGTGTGTGGCACTTTCGCCTTCACTTTCTCCTGCTTTGCCATGGTAAGATGTGCTTGCTTCCCCTCACTTTCCACCATGATTATAAGTTTCCTGAGGCCTCCCAGCCATGCTTCCTGTACAGCCTGCAGAACTGTGAGTCAATTGAACCTCTTTTCTTCATAAAGTACCCAGTTTCAGGTAGTTCTTTATAGCCAAGTGAGAACAAACAAACACAGAAAATTGTTGCCAGGGAAGTGGGGCATTGCTATAAAGATACATGAAAATGTGGAAGCAACTTTGGAACTGGGTAACAGGCAGAGATTGGAACAGTTTGGAGGGCTCAGAAGAAGACAGAAAGGTGAGGGAAAGTTAGGAACTTCCTAGAGACTTCTTGAATAGTTTTGACCAAAATGCTGATAGCGATGTGAACAGTGAAGTCCATACTGAGGTGGTCTCAGATGGAGATGAGGAACTTATTGGGAACTGGAGTAATGGTCACTCTCGCTATGCTTTATCAGAGACTGGCAGCATTGTGGCCCTGCTCTAGGGATTTGTGGAACTTTCAACTTGAGAGAGATGATTTAGGGTATCTGGCAGAAGAAATGTCTAATCAGCAAAGTGTTCAAGATGTGGCCTGGCTGCTTCTAACAGTGTACACTCATATGCATTTGCAAAGAGATGGTCTGAAATTGGAACTTATAGTTAAAAGGGAAACAGTATAAAAGGTTGGAAAATTTGCAGTGAGACCATGTGGTGGGAAACAAACCATTTTCTGGAAGGAATTCAAGGCTGCAGAAATTTCCATAAGCAAAGAGAAGCCAAATGTTAATATCCAAGACAATGGGGGGAAATGTCTCCAGGGCATGTCAGAGACCTTTGCAGCAGCCCCTCCCATTACAGGCCCTGAGGCCAAGAGGGAAAAAAGAGTTTTGTGGGCCATGCCTAGGGCCCTATTGCTCTATGTAGCCTTGGGACATGGCCCCCATGTCCCTTGGCTCTATGTCTCAGCTGCTTCAGCTCTAGCCATGGCTAAAAGGGACCAAGGAACAGCTTGGGCCATTGCTTCAGAGGATGCAAGCCCCAACCCTTGGTGGCTTCCATGTATTATTGGGCCTATGGGTGCCCAGAAGACAAGAGTTGAGGCTTGGGAGCCTCTGCATAGATTTCAGAGGATGGATGGAAATGCCTGGATATCCAGGCAGAAGTCTACTGCAGGGGCAGAGCCCTCATGAAGAACCTCTCCTAGGGCAGTGTGGAGGAGAAATGTGGGGTTGGAGGCCCCACACAGAGTCCCCACTAGGGCACTGCCTAGTGGAACTATGAGAAGAGGGCCACCGTCCTCCAGACCCCAGAATGGTAGATCCACCAATAACTTGCACTATGCACCTGGAAAAGCCACAGCCACTCAATGCCAGCCTGTGAAAGCACTCCCAGACGCTGTACCCTGCAAAGCCAGAGGGGCATAGCTGCCCAAGGCCATGGGAACCCACCCCTTGAATCAGCATGACCTGGATGTGAGACATGGTATCAAAGGAGATTATTTTGGAGCTTTAAGATTTAATGACTGCCCTATTGGGTTTTGAACTTTCATGGGGCCTGTAGCCCCTTGGCTTTGGCCAATTTCTCCCATTTGGAATGGGAGCATTTACCCAATGCCTGTACCCCCATTGTATCTTGGAAGTAACAAACTTGTTTTTGATTTTACAAGCTCATAGGTGGAAGAGACTAGCCTTGTCTCAGATGAGACTTTGAACTTGAACTTCTGAGTTAGTGCTGGAGTGAGTTAAGACTTTAGGAGACTGTTGGAAGGTGTGATTGGTTTTGAAATGTGAAAAGACATAAGATTTGGGAGGGGCTAGGAGTGAAATGGTGGAATGATATGGTTTGTCTCTTTGTCCTCACCCAAATCTCATGTTGAATTGTAATCCCCAATGTTGGGGGAGGGACCTGGTGGGAGGTGATTGGATCATGGGGGCAAATTCCCCCCTTGCTGCTCTCATGATAGTGAGTTCTCATGAGATCTGGTTGTTTAAAAGTGTGTAGCACTTCCCCCTTTGCTGTCTCTCTCCCCTGCTCCACCATGCTTGCTTCCCCTTTACCATCTACCAAGATTTTAAGTTTCCTGAGGCCTCCTAGCCATGCTTCCTGTACAGCCTATGGAACTGTGAGTTAATTAAATTTCTTTTCTTCATAAATTAACCATTCTCTGGGAGTTCTTTATGGCAGTGTGAGAACAGACTAATACAGGAGGTCCTTGTACTATTTTAGCAACTAACCTTCTGTTAATTTGAAGTTATAGCAAAATTAAAAAATTACAAAAAAACAAAGACTTTCTATACATTAGGTTACTCATTTAGAAAAGGTAAATAAAGTGTGTGACCCAATTTACAAAAGAAAAGAAAAAATAAGTTATGTCTTCAAATAATTCAAAAAAATAAATTTCTGATGGATTAAAGTACAAAAAATTAAAACTGTGAAACATTAAATATTGACAACCTTGAGGTAAGAAAGGTTGTTTTAATATGACACAAAAGGCATAGAGATAAATTTGTCTATATTAAAATAAATACCTTCTGTTCTGCAAACAATATAAAAGCAAAGTTAAAAGACAAGTAACAGGAAAAAATATTTGTAACATAAAAGGATTTTTTTTTTTTTTTTTTTTTTTTGAGACGGAGTCTTGCTCTGTCGCCCAGGCTGGAGTGTAGTGGCCGGATCTCAGCTCACTGCAAGCTCCGCCTCCCAGGTTCGGGCCATTCTCCTGTCTCAGCCTCCTGAGTAGCTGGGACTACAGGCGCCTGCCACCTCGCCCGGCTAGTTTTTTGTATTTTTTAGTAGAGACGGGGTTTCACCGTGTTAGCCAGGATGGTCTCGATCTCCTGACCTAGTGATCCACCCGTCTCGGCCTCCCAAAGTGCTGGGATTACAGGCTTGAGCCACCGCGCCCGGCCTCATAAAAGGATTAATATCCAGCATATAGAATAAACCTCTGAGATCATTAAAGATAAAAACCCAACAGAAAAATAGGTAAAGGATATCACTAAGGAAAGTCACCAGAAGTGACCGGTATACATATGAACTGCCCCCAGCCTTGTTAATAATCAAAGAAATGGGTATTTAAACCAAAATGTGATACCATTTTATACCAATCAGAGCAACAAAAATTTTAAAGGCTGATTAAAATGTGTTTTAAAGGATGTGGGGAAAAATGCATACTTGCAAACATTGGTAGTAGGAGTAAATATTGTTAAAGTTATACTATATGGCATCAGCAAGTTTCTATGAAAATAATTTAAAATGTGCATATTTGACCTAGAAATTCACCTCTCAGTATTTATCTTTTTTACTCTTGTACTTTATTTATTTATTTTATCTTTTAATATATATTTTTTTATTTCATAGCTTCTGGGGCTCAAGTGGTTTTTGGTTACATGGATGAATTGTATATTACCAAGTCAGAGATTTCAGTGCACCCATCACCTGAGTAGTAGTGTACACTGAAACTGATATGTAGTTTTTTATTCCTTATCCCCCTCCTTCCCTCTCCCCTTCTGAGTCTCCAATGTCCATTATACCACTCTGTATGCCTTTGCATAACATAGCTTAGCTCCCACTTATAAGTAAGAACATACTGTATTTGGTTTTTTATTCCTGAGTTACTTCACTTAGAATAATGGTCTCAAGCTCCATCCAAGTTGCTGCAAAATACATTGTTTCATTCTTTATTATGGCTGAGTAGTATTCCAAGGTGTATATATACATTTTCTTTATCTACTTATTGGTTGATGGGTACTGAGGTTGGTTCCATATCTTTGCCATTGTAAATTGTGCTGTGATGAACATACACATACAGGTGTCTTTTTGATATAATGACTTATTTTCCTTTGGGCAAATAGTAGTTCACCTCTCAGTATTTATCTTATAGAAAGTGTCACACATGTGGAGCAGCATATAAGGATATTCATAATAGTGATGGTTATAATAGTAAAAATAATTAGAAAAAAGACTAAATGTCTATCAGTGGGGAAGTGGAAGAATCGCTGAATAAACTGTGGTTTATCCACATTTTAAGATATTAAGCAATAGTTTTTAAAAACTGCTATACCTGTACCTCTCACATTCACTTTCATTGGTATTATCATTCTCATTTTAAGGACAACTAATTAAAGCTCAGAGATGCTAAGTAACTTTGTAAGAATATAATCATTAGGTGGTAGAGCTAGGACATGAACCCAAGTCGTGCAACCCCACAGCCTAGTACACTAATGTGTCTCAAAGTACAGCCTTGGGAGTCTGGAGGTGAGACTTCTTTTAGAAAAACACAATGAGGACCTTGGCAAATTCTCTCCCCCAAAAGTATTGATAAAACTGGCCAAAATTTAAAAAGAACCATTTTAAGACTCTGGAAATTGTCCAAAGGTATACAGCAAATTGAGAAGTATTTATTCTATTTTTAATTTCTTTAGTAATAATACTGTTTCCTATAATTGCTATACCAATCTACATTCCCACCAACAGTGTACAAAAGTTCCTTTTTCTCCACACCCTTTCCAACACCTGTTATCTCTTGTCTTTTTGACAATAGGTATTCTAATGGGTGTCAGGTGGTATATCAGAGTAGTTTTGATTTGTATTTCTCTTATAATTAGTGATGTTGAGCATCTTATCATATAGGTGTTGGTCATTTGTATGTCTTCTTTGGGGAAATGTCTATTCAGATTCATTGACCATTTTTTAATTGGGTTATGTGTTCTGTTGCTATTGAGTTGTATGAATTCTTTATAAATTTTTGGATATTAATCCCTTATCACAAATACAGTTTGCAAATATTTTTTCCTAATCCCCAGGATATCTTTTCATTTTGTTGATTGTTTTCCTTTGCTGTGCATAAGCTGGTTAGTTTGATGCTGTCTCATTTATTTATTTTGGTTTCTGTAGCCTAAGCAGTTGGTGTGAGATCCAAAAAAATAATTGCTAAGGCCAATGTCAAGGAGCTTTACAACATGTTTTCTTCTAGGAGTTTTATGGTTTCAGGTCTTATCCTTGTTTAAGTCTTTATCCATTTTGAGCTGATTTGTGTGTAGGATGATAAAGGTCCAATTTCATTCTTTTGCCTTCTGAGTATATGCCCAAAGGAAATGAAAGTACTACCTCATAAAGATACCTGCACTTCCATGTTAATTGCAGCATTATTCATGAAAGCCAAGGTATGGAAACAACCTAAATGTCTGTTGATGGATGAATGTAAAAAAAACTGTGGTATATATAGACAATGGAATATTATTCAGCTTTTTAAAAAGGAGATCTTGCCATTTGTCATAATATGGATGAACCTGGAGGACATTATGCTAAGTGAAATAAACCAGATACAGAAAAAAAATTTGCATGATCTCATTTGTATCTGGAATCTTAAAAAAAAGTCAATTAAATATATAGAGAGAATAAAACAGTGGTTACCAGGGCCAAGGGTAGGGGCATGGGTGAGGAAATGGGAGATGTATGGCTAAGGACACAAAGTAGCAGATATGTAGAATGAACAGATCTAGATATCTGTTACACAACAACATGAAGACTATAGTTTATAATAGTGCAATGTGTTTTGGATTTTTTCTAAATGAGTTAATTGTAGCTGTTCTTGCCACAAAAAATGGGTAACTATGTGAGATGATTGATATGTTAATTGCTTCATTATAGTAACAATTTTACTATCTATATGTATCTCATAATATCATGTCATGTATTTTAAACATACACAATGCAATTTCTTTTAAAAAGCAAGTATTTATTTACAAAAAACTACTGAACCTTGGGTAAAAATAGTGGGAATCTGTGGTGTATTTTAGCATGGGGTGCTCCCACTCCTATTCCTCCACCCCTAGCTCCAATCAGCAGTAGTTCCACGAAGGTGGGCTAAACCAAGAAAACCGGCAGCTTTGCTGTCAAAGATGACTAACGTGATTTGGAGCAGAGCATTCATAAAACCCCTATGCACCTGGGTGTTATCAAAAACAATTACGGAAGCCATACTGGTTGGAGCAAACAACAGACCCGAAGAACAGCCAGAAATCTAACCAGGCTATATAGGGAGTGAGAAAGCTATAATGGGCCTTGAAAAGCTCCCACACATCCCTAGTATTTGGAAGGTTGCATATGCATGCACTGCTGTGTGCACACTGAAGAGAGACTGGAAATGGCCCTAGTTATTTACATGTCTCTGGGTGAAAATGAGGGTTTTTGTAGGAAACATGAGAATGACAGAAAGTAAAAACCAGGACAAACTTCTTGGGTTAGTCTGTTTGCATCATTATAGAGAAGTATCTGGGGCTAGGTAACTCGTAAAGAAAAGAGGTTTATTTGGCTCATGGTTCTGCAGGCTGTACAGAAAGCATAGTGCTGGCATCTGCTTCTGGTGAGGGCCTCAGGAAGCTCATAATCATGGCAGAAGGTGAAGGGGAGCTAGCACGACACATAGTGAGAGAGGGAGCGAGAGAGAGGGAAGAAGTGCCAGGCTCTTTTAAACAATTGGATCTTGTCTGAACTCATTACTGAGGGGCAGGCACCAAGCCATTCATGAGGGATTTGCCCTCATGACCCAAATAACTCCCATCAGGCCCCATTTCTAACACTGGAGATCACATTTCAACATGAGATTTGGAGGAGACAAACATCCAAACCATATTACTTGTAAACAGCTCAAACTTTGAGTGTATGCCTCAAACAACACACAGATCCTCTGGCAAAGGGTGGAAGCCTTATTAGATTAAGTTTTTTAAGCATAACCTCTGATCAATAGTTGGCTGGCCTCTAAACTATATCAGGAATTCTCAACCTGATGCTTCAAGTAGGCCTATGGACATCTGGGCCAGATAGTCTTTTTGTCACCAGGTGTCAGCAGCGTCTTCCTCTCCAGTTGTGACAACAAAAAATGTCTCCAGACAATGCCAAAGGTCCCCTGGGGGGCAAAATAGACCCCAATTGAGAGCCACTGGGCTATGGTGATCCCAGTGCAATGCTTAGGAAACCACAGTTAAAAATAAAAATAAGAAGTAAAAATAAAACCTGAGCAGAGACATCAGTGGCTACACACTGCAGGGGACAAAGACTCCACAGAATTACCACAGACAACAAAAAATACACAAAACAAACAAATACACAAAATACAAACAAATACACAAAAATATGCAACAATTACTCTGGGGACGTCAGAACTCAGTTTCCACAAAATGTTATCTAAAATGTTCCAGATTTTCAACAACAAGAAAAGATCATGAGATATGTGTAGAAACAGAAGGGTTACCTACACACAGAAAAAAACCCTCTGAGAATATTACAGAAAATCCTATTGCCTAAGTCAAATATGCAGATAGAAGGCAACTTATCTTCTGCAGAAAATGTCTTTCCCTTCTAATAGTCTTGAGCTTTACAGGAGAGAAGCAGAATGGACTATTGGGGCATCACCTCCATGTACCTATATTATTTCCTCATTATAAGCCAACACTTGTCTGTGATGGCAGGTATGCCTTATACAAGTGCTTTCAAGGTATACCCCAACTGGATGCTTGAAAATCCATAGCTACTGCACTTAATTGAAAGACTGTCTGATACAACTGATACTCTGAAATAGGGCTATTCATTTGGTGGTGCCCTACAGTTGGAGTTCTTGTCCTAGGGTGTGTGGAATAATATGCAAAATTTGTGTGTGTGTGTGTGTGTGTGTGTAGAATTCTATAGGGTCTATAACCTAAAAACATTGAGAACCCTTTCCTTACAGTGACAAAAGTGAGTACCACTAACCCTTATTCAGTTTGGTCATTGCAGTGAGATGATGCACAGTTCAACAAACTATAGCTTATGGGTCAAATATAGTGTGTGACCTATTTTGTTTGGCTTGCAAGATAAAAAATGGATTTTACACTTTAAAAGTGTAATAAAACAAAAACAAAACAAAGAAAATCACTGTAATGGTTAACTCTACGTGTCAATTTGACTGTACCATGGGGTGCCCAGATACGGGGCTAAACATTAATTCTGGGTGTATCTGTGAGAGTGTTTCTGGAAGAAATTAGCATTTAAATCAATAAACTGAGTAGAGTACATTGCCTTCTGCAATGCGGGGATAATTCTGTCTGCCTGCTTGAGCTGGGATATTGGTCTTTTCCTGTACTTGGACTGAAACTTACATCATCAACCTTCCATTTTAGGCCTTTGAACTTCGACTAGAACTTAGATTGATTCTCCTGGTTCTTTTTTTAAAAATGTTTTTATTATACTTTAAGTTCTAGGGTACATGTGCACAACGTGCAGATTTGTTACATCTGTATACATGTGCCATGTTGTTTCTCTGGAGAATACTGACTAATATAGATATTGGTACTGAGAAGTAGGGTACTGCTCTAACAAATACCTAAAACTGTGGAAGCAGCTTTGGAAATGAGTAATGGGGGAGACGCTGTAAGAGTTTTGAGGTACATGCTAGAAAAAAGCCTAGATTACTGTGAAGGGATTGCTAATGGTATTTCTGGTAAGAGGTCAGAAAAAAAAGAGGACAGCTGGAGAGAAAGCCTCCATGTTCCTAGAGAATATAAATAATTGTAAACAGAATGCTGGTAGAAATATGAATGGTAAAGGCCATTCTGATGAGGTCTCAGATGGAAAAGAGGAACATGCTACTGGACAATGGAAAAAAAAAGTGACACTTTTTATAAAGTGGCAAAAAACTTAGCTGCAAAGTGATGAGAGAGCAGTTGGTTCCTTCTGACTGCTTATAGTAAAATGTGAGAAGAGATAAATGAATTGAAGAAGGAACTGTTAAACAAAAAGGAACCAGGACTTAAGAGATTTAGAAAACTCTCAGTTTATCCATATTGCAAAGAATGAGAGAGTATGTTTGAAAGGGAATACTAAGGGTGCGGCTGATCCACATTTGATAAGGAGATAAGTGTGTGCATGAACCATGGTCCTACTCAGCCATCTCAACAGAAGCCATAAACAGAGATGGGATTATACCAGCAGAAAAACTGCCAGCTGGGACCAAAAAGAACAGAGAAAATGGGACAAAATTGAGAGAGTTGTGCATATGCTATTTATTCCTCAAGAAAAGGGAAGAGTGAGGCTAAAGGCAATTTAGAGATCATCAGGGCACCATTCCCACCACAGGCCCAAGGGGCAGGGCTAGTTCTCCCTCAGTTTCAAAAGGCGTAGTCACCTCAAAGAGTCTCAAGGGCAGGGCTGCTGCTAAATTTTGGGCTTAGCTGGGACCCATCACTTTTTCCTTCTCATTTCTCCCCCGTCCCTGCCCGTTTTTTTTGTTTGTTTGTTTTTTTGAGACAGAGTCTCACTCTGTCGCCTAGGCTAGAGTGCAGTGGTATGATCTCAGCTTACTGCAGCCTCCACCTCCTGGGTTCAAGTGATTCTCCTGCCTCCACCTCCCTGGTAGCTAGGACTACAGGTGCCCACCACCACGCCCAGCTAATTTTTGTATTTTTAGTAGAAACGAGGTTTTGCTGTGTTGGTCAGGCTGGTCTTGAACTCCTGACCTCAAGTGATCTGCCTGCCTCAGCCTTCCAAAGTGCTGGTATTACAGGCATGAGCCACCTGGCACCCGGCCTTATTTCTCTCTGTTTGGAATGGGAATGTCTCTATTGTGCCTGTTCCACCATCCTATTTTGGAAGCACATACTTATCTGGTTTCACAGGAGAAGAAATTTTGCCTCAGGATAAATTGTACCTCAAGTCTCACCCATATCTAATTTAGATGAGATTTAGTTGAGACTTTGGAATTTTCATCTTTAGAGTGGATGCTGGAATGAGTTAAGACTTGGGGTTGTTTGGATGGAATGTATATATTTTATGTGAGAAGAATATGAATTTGGGGAATCTAGGGGTGGAATGTAATAGACTGAATTGAGTCTCCCCTAAGTCCATATGTTAAAGTTCTAATCCCCAATGTGATGGTATCTGGAGATGAAGACTTTAGGAGATAATTAGGCCATGAGGGTAGATTCCTAATGATGGTATTAGTGCTCTTATAACAAGGGATGAGATGGAGCCCTTTATCTCTCCACCATGTGAAGATACAGCAAGAAGGCAGAAGGCAGCCATCTGCAAGCCAGGAAGAGAGTCCTCACCAGAACTTGACTATGCTGGTGCCCTGATGTTGGATTTCATAGCCTCCAGAACTGTGAGAAATAAATGTCTGTTGTTTAAGCCACCTAGGCTATGGTATTTTATTAAAACAGCCTGAGCCTACTAAGACAACCATGGGACAGAGATTGTACATGGCCCCAGAAAAGCCTAAAATATTTACTATCTGGCTGTGTTAGTCAGTTCAGGCTGCTATAACAAAATTACAATAGACTGGGTAGCTTAAACAACAGATATTTATTTCTCACTGTCTGGAAGCTGGGAAGTCTAAGATGAGGGTCCCAGGCCATTTGGTTCCTGGTGAGGGCCCTCTTCTCGGTTTGCAGATGGCTACCTTGTTGCTATATCCTCAAATGATAGAGAGAGAATGTGCTCTCTCTTATAATGGCACTAATTCCATCATGAGGACTCCACCCTAATAACCTAATTAGCTCCCAAAGGTTCCATCTTCAAGTACCATCACATTGGGAGTTAGGGCTTCAACATATAAATTTGTAGAAAACACATTCAGTCCATAGCACTGGTCCTTTACAGATAAAAGTCTGCTGACCTCTGAGATAATCTGTAGCAGAAACTCTTTTGTTCATCCTCTCCTCCACTTCTAGTGAGCTGGCAAGAGTAGCTAATACTACCACCTTAATAGCATTTGAAACCTAACTAACACCTGTCTCCATTTAAGCGCCATATATCAGTCAAAATACTCTTTCCAATGAAATTTAGCTTAGAATCTCTTAAGTAGTTCCCCATTACAATAGGGTAAAGACCAATCTCCTCAAGATTGCCTACAAGGGTCTGCACAATGTGGCCCTGGCTAACCTCTGTAGCCTCTTTTATCAACCCTTCCTTGCACTTGACATAGCAGTCCATGTAGGCCAATATGACATATTCTCTGTAGCCCAACTCTTATACATATAGTTCCCTCTAACTGAAACATTCTTATTCACTGCCTCATCCCTCTTCCCCTGCCTAGTTCATATTCAATACTCATGACTTAGCTTACTAGTTGTGCCCTGCAGGCAGTCATTCATAACTCTCCAGGTTGGATTAAGTACCTTTCCTCTTTGTTCTTACAGCACCCTATGCATTGCCTAAAAGAATTTCTCATGTTGTCTTATGCTTGTTTATCATTGCCACAAGACTGTGAGTATCTTGAGGATAGGGAATGTGTCTTCATCTCAGCATGCTTTGCACTTAGGACAATGTCTGAATCCTGGTAGGTATACATTAAATGTTTGTTGAATAAATCAATGGTAAATCAAGCAGTGGTGCAGCTGCCTTACTGGTAACTCCAATACAGGTCACATATCTACAAATGATCTTCTCTTGCTCTACTAGATACCTAGTAATCCTGACTATATGCTATATTCCATTTTCATGTTAAGAGTTGCTAGTTATCTAAGCAGTATAGTAGTGGAATAAACTACTGTGTGGCTAGACTTGCCTTTTAGTAGGCTTCAATATATCCCTTCATTTTAGTTAAGTTGGTATGCTTACTGTCCTTTTGCTGACTGGAGTCCATTCTTGCCTTTTCACTTGTAATTTTTCTCCTTGAAATCACAGGAGAAATTAATTAAAGGACCATCTGATTAAATGACTACCTTCTCCTTCAAAATATAGCTAAAAATTCATTTATTCAAGGCAGCTTCTTTGAATAATCTATTTCCTCTTTGAAATTAAATATTTGGTAGGTATCAACTCAATTTACATTTGTGTCTGGCATAAGCTAATTATGCTTCTCATATTTATTTACTTATTTTATTCATTTCAGGGACTCTACATCTTACACTAAGAAAAGGAATCTTCCATCTTTGGTTCTCTAACAGTTCTCAGCTCAGTTAATAAAATTAACACTCAGCAAATGCTTATTAATTAGATCTTATCAAAATTTTAATACAGAAAAGAAACTTGAAACTCACCTCGATTCATCTTTTATAACTCACATTTAATCAATCACCAAGGTCTGTTGATTCCACTTCCTAAATCTTTCTGAAATACATATAACCTCTCCATTTACACTCCTTTCTCCTGACACATTCAGGTATTCATCATCTATAGACAGTGGGACTCTATAAAACGATTTTAAAAATCAAGGTAGTAAAATCAGATTGTAGTTTAGAAAGAGCACTCTAGTTTCAGGATGGATAATGGATCATCAGGAGAGCAAGACAAGGCTGCAGTAATCCTGTTAAGATAGTTACCTCCTTGCTTCTCAATGTTGTTTTTGGACCACTTTTTCTACCTCCTTCCTCTAAAACCCAAGCTTCTTTGAAGATCATGCTTTCTTAATTATTCTAATCAAATACCTCTTGAGTCACTCTCCATTTTTAATGAAGTCCAGTTTACTGTTGTCCACTTTACCCTTTCCCTGTCATCCTTGGCAACTTCATCATCATTAATTACAGTACTCCCAACATTTTCATTTAAAACATTCCATACTCTAGCCACCTCTTATTACCATTCCAGTTCAATTATTCTGGCACTCCTCACTACAATAATCCTTCCACCCCATAAAGAGCTCCAATCCATTGACCCTAAGCTCCTTTTCACTCTCTGTCATCTTGTTTCCTTTAATGTCCTCACTTCCCTCCTCACAGAGCCCATATTCCATGGTCCATCATTTTAATCAATTCCTTGCAAACAGTCTTAACTTCCTTGTCCCCTCTCTCTGTGCCATACTTCCCTGACAAAGCCCCAACCATGGTAAACTCAAATTCCTACTTCCTGTGCAGCCAAGCAGCTGAACATTGCTGGATAAAAAATTTTCTTTTATGTTTTATTTTTTTAATTGACAAAAAATGTGTGTTGTTATCTTGTAAACATGATGTTTTAAAGTATATATACATTTTGGAATGGCTAAATCTAACCAATTAATAAATGGAACACTTCACATAGTTATTATTTTTGTGGTGCTAATATGTAACATCAACTCTGTTTTTCTTTTTTTTTTTTAATTATACTTTAAGTTCTAGGGTACATGTGCACAACGTGCAGGTTTGTTACATATGTATACTTGTGCCATGTTGGTGTGCTGCACCCAAGAATATAGTATCATCATTAACTATAGTCATTTTGCTATGTGATAGATCTCTTGAAATTTATTTCTCCTATCTAACTCTAATTATGTATCCTCTGACCAACATGTCTCTATCTTCCCTCCCCGCAATCACCCTAGCCTCTGATAACCACCATTCTACTCACTTCTATGAGATCAAATTTTTTAGATTCCACGTATGAGTGAGATAATGCAGTATTTGTCTTCCTGTGCCTGGCTTATTTCCTTTAACATAAATTCCTCCAGGCTCATTCATGTTGCTGTAAATGACAGGATTTTATTCTTTTTATGGCTGAGTAGTGTTACATTGTGTATGTATACTTCACTTTCTTCATCCATTCATCCATTGATGGACACTTACGATAGAGAAAATTTTAAAAACTGCACTACCTAGTATCATTTTAAACTCATCATGAAAAATCTCAAATTAGTACTCAATACAGCCAAACAATTCTTGCATAATTTCCTAGTAAAATCACTCACTCTCTAAGAAGACTGTGTCATACCATCTCCCCTATCCTCAAACTGCCAACACCTCCTCACCCTTCACACTTTCAACTGACGACCTTGCTTCTTCCTTCAAAGAAAATGTAGAAGCAGTAAGAGAATCTTCACAAACTGATGCCCCATATCCAATCACTTACCTGCATCTGTGCCCACATATCCCACCTTTCTTTCTGTTATAATCGTTGAAATAATTTGTGTAAATATTCAAGGTCAATACTACCATTTATGAACTAGATTCTATCTCTTCTTTCCTACTTAGGGACTATGCTCCTGAAGCAGTTCTATTCTTCTCTTTTGCATCACCAAATTTTCCTTCCCTATTGGATCATCCTCATTTAGCAAACATGTAATATCTCCCATATTAAAATAATATTCCAGGAGTGCCATCGGCAAGATAGCGAATAGAAAACAAAAGACCCTCCTTCCCCCATGGATTGAATAACAATTTATGGAACAATTGCCTTTATGACAAATTCAGAAATGAGTTAAAAGGTTGCTGCACTCCAAGCAAGGGCAAAGTCAACCTCACCAAAACCCAGTAGGAAAATTCATGGCATTTCTTCACCAGAGACACTTCTCCCAGCTTGGTACATTGTAACTGAGAGGAAACCCCTACCTCTTGACTTACCCTAGTGGGGAAAAGAAGCTGAATGTCCAACATTCTAACTTTTCAGGGTGTTATCTAAAAGACTGGTTTCTGTCTTGCCTGAATCTAAGAACTGACAGCAATGGGATGCCAGGTTGGGGGCTTGCTGAGAACAAAAGTGATCTATGTGGCTTGGCTTGGCACCAGAGTCTGTAGACTATAGACAGACATTATGTGGAGCTCCAATACCCTAGTTTACTACAGAAACAGAGAGATGGCAGTATCAAGGGGAACTCCTGAATGGAAACTGATAAATCTCTTCAATTAGATGTTTATATGCACAATCCCAGAAGAGTATGCATTCCCAGGAAAGGATTAGGAGGTCTCTAGAGTCTTTAACTGGGCTAACTGGAGAATGTCCTCCTTGTATGCAACCAGACCACAAAGACTGAGAAAGGTAGCTGAGCTTTCAAATGTTAGTCTCAACAAGATATAATAAGACATATGAAGAAACAAAGAAATATGGACTATTCAAAGGAATAATTTAAACCTCCAGAAAGCACCCCTAAAGACATATATAAATTACCGACAAAAACTCAAAATAAGCATCACCAGAATAATTGAAGAATTTAAAAAGAACACAGGCAACTAAACAAAATTAGGAAACCAACATATAAACAAAATGAGAATATCAACAAATAAATAAAACTATAAAAATGAATCAAACAGAAATTCTGGAACTGAAGTATCTAATAATTGAATTGGAGAAATTCACTGGAGGGATTCAATAGCAGAATTGACCAGGCAGAAAAAAGAATTAGTAAACTCAATGATAGGACTTTGAAATTATTGAGAAAGAGAAGAAAAAAAAAAAAAAACAAAGTGAAGAAAAATGAGGATAACCTAAGGGATTTATGGGGCACCAACAAGCAGAACAACATATGCATGATGGAAATCACAAAAGGAGAAAAGAGAAATGAGTAGAGAGCTTATTTGAAGAAATGATGGCTGAAAACTCTCCAAATTTGATGAGAGAAAAGGACACACAAATTCAATAAACAACTCCAGTTGGAATAAATCTAAAGAGACCTACACTGAGACCCATCAAAATCAAACTGTCAAAAGTCACACAGACAGAATCTTGAAAGTGGCAGGAAAAAATGACTCATCACATACAAGGGAGCTTCTATTAAACTATCAGCTGGTTTCTTAGCAAAACCTTGCAGGCTAGAAAGGAGTGAAATAATATATTCAATTACTGAAGAACAAAACCTGCCCACGAAGAACATTATATTTTATAAAACTGTCCTTCTAAAATGAAGGAGAGATTAAGACTTCCCAGATAAACAAAAGGAGAGGAAGTTGATCGCCACTCAATCTGCCCCACAAGAAATGCTGAAGGGATCCTTCAACTTGAAGAAAAAGGATGATAAATAGCAACACAAAATCATATGAAAATATAAACCTTCTGGTAAAGGTTTATTGTGTAGTATTGTAATATAAGTGTGTAAATCACTTTTAAATATGGTATAAATTTTAAACACAAAAGTAACAAATAATTATAGATCTATGTTAATGGATGCACACTATAAGGAAAGGATGCCCACCCTCAATATTACTATTGTTGAAGTACTGGGATTCCTAGCTAGAAAAATTAGACAAGAAAGAGAAGTAACAGAAATCTAAACTGGAAAAGATGAAGTAAAATTGTTTCTATTCACAGATGACATGATCTTATATGTAGAAAACCCTAAAGATTCCATATGCAATAAAAAGTATTATAACTAATAAATGATGTCAGAAAATTTGCAGGATTTCCAAAAGCAATACATAAAATCCATTGCATTTCTACATATTAATGGTGACCAATCTAAGAAGAAAATTTAAGAAAAAAATTCCATTTATTTATTTTATTTTATTTTTTATTATACTTTAAGTTCTGGGATACATGTATAGAATATGCAGGTTTGTTACATAGGTATACATGTGCCATGGTGGTTTGCTGCACCCATCAACCTGTCATCTACATTAGGTATTTCTCCTAATGCTATCCCTCCCCTAGACTCCACTCCCCGACAGGCCCTGGTGTGTGATATTCCCCTCCTTGTGTTCATGTGTCCTCATTGTTCAACTCCCACTTATAAGTGAGAACATGCGGTGTTTGGTTTTCTATTCTTGTGTTAGTTTGCTGAGAATGATGGTCTCCAGCATCATCCATGTCCCTGCAAAGGACATGAACTCATCCTTTTTTATGGCTGCATAGTATTCCATGGTGTATATGTGCCACATTTTCTTTATCCAGTCTATTATTGATTGGCATTTGGGTTGTTTCCAAGTCTTTGCAATTGTGAACAGTGCTGCAATAAACATAAGTGTGCATGTGTCTTTATCATAGAATGATTTATAATCCTCTGGGTATATACCCAGTAATGGGATTGCTGGGTCAAATGGTATTTCTAGTTTTAGATCCTTGAGGAATCGCCACACTGTCTTCCATAATGGTTGAACTAATTTACACTCCCACCAACAGTGTAAAAGCGTTACTATTTCTCCACATCCTCTCCAGCATCTGTTGTTTCCTGACTTCTTAATGATTGACATTCTAATTGGTATGAGATGATTTTGATTTGCGTTTCTCTGATGACCAGTGACGATGAGCTTTTTTCATATGTTTGTTGCCTGCATAAATGTCTTTGAGAAGTGTCTGTTCATATCCTTTGCCCACTTTTTGATGGGGTTGTTTTGTTTTCATGTAAATTTAAGTTCTTTGTAGATTCTGAATATTAGCCCTTTGTCAGATGGATAGATTGCAAAACTTTTCTCCCATTCTGTAGGTTGCCTATTCACTCTGATGGTAGTTTCTTTTGCTGTGGAGAAGCTATTTCGTTTAATCAGATCCCGTTTCTCTATTTTGGCTTTTGTTGCCATTGCTTTTGGTGTTTTAGTCATGAAGTGTTTGCCCATGCCTATGTCCTGAATGGTATTGCCTAGGTTTTCTTCTAGGGTTTTTATGGTTTTAGGTCTTATGTTTAAGTCTTTAATCTATCTTGAGTTAATTTTTGTATAAGGTGTAAGGAAGGGATCCAGTTTCAGCTTTCTGCATATGGCATCAAAAAGGATGAAATACTTAGGAATAAACTTAACCAAGTTAGAGAAACACTTTTACAGTGAAAACTACAAAATGTTGCTAAGAGAAATCAAAGAAAGGTACAAATAAATGGAAAGGCATCTCATGCTCATGGATTGGAAGGCTTAGTGTTGTTAAAATGCCCATACTACCCAATGTGATCTACAGATTAAATGCAATACCTATCAAAACTCCAATGGAATTTGTTGTAGAAACAGAAAAAAACCTTCCTAAAAGTCATAGGGAATCTCAAGGGACCCCGAATAGTCAAAATAATCTTGAAAAATGAGAACAAAATTGGAGGTCTTACAAAGCGACAGTAATCAAAATAGTATTGATGTATGAAAAAATCTTTATCTTTCACTTTTGAAGGATCATTTTGCTGGATATATAATTCTACATTGGTAGTTTTCCCCCCTTTATCACTTAAGTTTGTCATTCCATTGTGTTCTGGCTTGCACAGTTCCTGATGAGAAGTCCACTGCAATTCTTATCTTTGTTTCTCTGTAGGTAAGGTGTTTTTCTCCCCACTAGGCTGCCTCCAAGAATGTCTCTTTGTCTTTGGTTTTCTGCAGTTTTAATATAATATGCCTACGTGTGAGGTCTTGCTTGTTTATTTTAATATGTGTATGTGTGTTTATTTATAATGAATTTGTTAATGTGTCTATTTTTATGCCAGTACTATATTGTTTTGATTACTATTGCTTTGTAATATATTTTGAAATCACGTAGTATGATGCCTCCAGCTTTGTTCTTTTTGCTTAAGATTGCTTTAGCCATTCGGTGTCTTAAGTTGAAAACTTTTCCTTTCAGATCAGGAACAAGACAATGATGCTTACTCTTCCCACTCTTACTCTACATAGTACTGAAAGTCATAGCCAGAGTAATTAGGCAAGGAAAAGAAATAAAAGACATGCTAATAGGAAAGAAAGAGATGAATTTGTCTCCGTTCACTGATGAAATAATCTTATATATAGAAAACCCTAAAGAGACCACCAAAAAACTGTTAGACTTAATGAATTCAGTAAAACCAACATACAAAAATCAGTAATGCTTCTATACCCTAACAATGAACTAACTGAAAAAGAAATCAAGAAAACAATCCTATTTATAATAGTTGCAAAAAATACTTAGGAAGAAATTTAACCAAGGAGATTAATAATCTCTACACTCAAAACTATAAAATATTGATTAAATAAATTGGAGAACACACAAATAAATGAAAAAATATTCTATCTTCATGGATTGGAAGAATTAATATTGTCAAAATATCTATACTATTCAAAGTGATCTACAGATTCAATGCAGCTCCTGTCAAAATTTCAATTACATTTTTCACAGAAATACAAAAAAGTCCTAAAATTCTGACTGATAATTTCAACACCTGTGTCATATGTAAGTCTAGTTCTGATATTGCTTTGCCTCTTCAAATTGTGTTATTTCTTGCCTTAGCAAGTTTTGTAATTCTGTTATTGTTAAAAGCCAGACATCGTGTATAGAGCAATAGCTACTGAGGTAAATAGGATTTTACCATGAATATCTATATTAATCTGGCCCAGAGTTAGGTTGTGTTTGATGTTTGTTGTCTCTGTGGGTACCAGAAGCATTAAATTTCTCTAGTGATTTTGCTTTTGTCTTCTCTCTTGGCCTTGGCTCTTCCCTTTGTGCTGTACCTCAGAGACAGGTTGTCTCTTGCAGCTCTTCCAGCTGTAATCCATTGTCATTTTAACTGGAGGCTTATTAGCTTGTTGTAGGGTGTGGGGGGATGAGGGCATTCTACAATCTTCAGATTCTCAGTCTCTGGAGTGCATAGTGGGCCTGTGTCTTGGAAGTGTGACTTTCACAATTGTTTTTGTTTCTCTTCCAGGGTGTGGTAGATTGAACTGTAACCCCCAAAAAGATATGTTGAAGTCCGAATCCCTGGTACCTGTGAACGTGACCTTATTTAGAAAGCGTCTTTGCAGATGTAATCAAGTTAAAATGAGGTCACATTGGATTAGGGTGGGCTCTAAATCCAATGACTGCTATCTTTATAAAGAGAGAAATATTTGAAGACAGAGATTAGGCATTGTGAAGAAGGCCCTGTGAATATGAAAGCAGAGATTGGAGTAATGCTGGCACAAGCAAAGTAATACCAAGGATTGCCAGTAACCATAAGAAACTAGAAAAGGCAAGGAAAAACTCTCTCCCAAAGCCTTTGGAGGGAGCATGGCCTTACCAACCCTCCAAGACTATGAGAAAATAAACTGTTGTTTTAAACCACCTAGTTTGTGTAATTTGTTGTGGCAGCCTTAGGAGACTCATACACATAGGTAAAGTATTCCCTCCTGTCAACTAATACTTTCTGTGGTTGTAACATTCCTAGTCTATGTCTTTGAAACCCGCTCCCTTGTATATTAAGGCTTTCTTTTCTTTCTTTTTTTTTTTCCGTTAGGTAAGACAGGGAGATGGAGTGGGGCTGGAACAGGCTGAGTTGCCTTCCCCTAGTTGAGAAGGGATTTTGCTATTGCCTTCTGTTATTTTTGTCTTTCTCCCAACTTGTAGGCTAATCTTAAAAATAAATGGCTAGAGGTCCTGTCAACTCCACAAAAAGTATTTTCAGACCACACAGAAGGTATTTATCATTGCATAACAATGTGAATTGTACACTTAAAATGGTTAAGAGAATAAATTTTATACTGTGTGTTTTCTTACCACAATTTTATCATTCCAATTTTTGATATATGTGCTGCCAAAGCAAATATTTCTTACCACAAGTTTTAAAAAGTATCTGTCTTCACACATCTCTTACCAAAATGATCTTCATGTTGCTGCCAAGCACAAGTCAGAGACTTGGAGACTGTATGGTGCCAATGGACAGCTAAAGGAAGTAAGCTTTTGAAGTTGGGCTGTGAAAGGGCTGGATATATGACTCCTCCCTTCAGCAAGTCCTGAAGCCTGCTTTGTAGGTGGGACAATCTGTGGTACCACATCCTAGAAGATTGGATAATAACAAGTTAGTAGTAATATAAAACAACTTTTATGAGGCTGTAGGAATAACACTACAGATATAATTATGTAAAATGATAGATTTAATGATCTCAATACAGAGGATTAAACAAAGGAGAAATTGTGAAAAGCTAAGCATAAGTGATCTATAACCATTACTTACATTTTCTCATTAGCCACTCTTATTGTATGTCATACAGTATTCAGTACAGTCACATGCTATGCAGGTTTGTAGCCTAGGAGCAACAGGCTATATATATAGATATATATACATCTGGGTTTGTTTACACTCTAAGATGTTCATACAACCATGAAATTGCTGAATGAGGCATTTCTCAGAATGTATCCATCATCATCCTGTCAACTGACCCATAATTGTAAAAGGATTATTTTTCATGTCTCATCCTTCTGGGTCTCTCTGCTTGTGATACTATTAATCACCCCTATTCTGACTATGTGAAAGTTTCTTCTCCGCTGTGGGCAAGTTGCTTAAACCCTCAGTGACTCTATTTCTTCCTTTGTAAAATGAAGTTGATAATAGTATTTATCTCATGGCTTTCCTGTGAGGACTAAAATACTTAGAATTATATGTTCCATACTAAGCCCTACATATGTATTGCTGCTATTATTATCATTATTATGGCTGTTAGGAATAAACTGTATCTGTTCAGAAAATGCCTGGATAAACCTGCTTGGAGGTGGTGATGCTGAGTAGCATAGTTTTAGAAAAATTAATAAAACAACACCATTTGCATAAGGTCTTAAGAGGAATTAATTTGTCCTGTGGTGGAAGACTGAGAGAGCTATGTGATTACAGATAGGCTGTGTGGTTCTCAATGTGAACCTTCTCAATTACACCCTCAAATATGCAGTAATGTAACTAAATCCACAAAATGCTTCTCTTGAGTGAACTAGTGAGTCCCTGTGTGTGTGTGTGTGTGTGCACATGCATATGTGTGGGTATGTGAGTTGTAAGCTGATGAAAGGACTGAACTTCATGTTGATATGGGATGAAAGCAATCATATACACTAAAGCCACAGCTAGAGATATAGTAGAATTTACTAATCACTAGGGAGCAGTCTGTAATTACAGGATAGAGAATGGAAGGCTAAAGTCAACTTTATTGAGATTTTGTGGCTGAGGGCAAGGAGGAGAGCACAGAAAGTCCTCTGCTGATATCTGGGTTACATTTATTTCTTCACTGTCTCTTGTTTCCAACCTCCTACCTATAGGTACTGTCTAAAACAGGGGTTGGCAATCTGTGACCCACAAACTGAAATTGATTTTGTATTTTTTAAGGAGTTGTAAAGAAAAACAAAGATGAGTACAAGACCAAGACTCCAGACGAAAACCAGACTAGAATTTCTCATTTGTAGTCTATGAAGTCTACAACACATGCTATCTGGATCTTGAAAGAAAAAAAATTTCCAACTCCTAGTCAAATATTCAATTCTTAATCAAATAGTCTTCTCCCACTACATCGAATAATCTCCCCAAAATCTGCTCTTAATCAAATATATTCACTCACTTCATGATTTCACAAAATAAATATTACTAAGCAGGTTTATAATAGGTACTTTATTTTTTATTTTTTTATTTTTTTGAGACGGAGTCTGGCTCTGTCGCCCAGGCTGGAGTGCAGTGGCCGGATCTCAGCTCACTGCAAGCTCCGCCTCCCGGGTTCACGCCATTCTCCTGCCTCAGCCTCCCGAGTAGCTGGGACTACAGGCGCCGCCACCACGCCCGGCTAGTTTTTTGTATTTTTTAGTAGAGACGGGGTTTCACCGGGTTAGCCAGGATGGTCTCGATCTCCTGACCTCGTGATCCGCCCGTCTCGGCCTCCCAAAGTGCTGGGATTACAGGCTTGAGCCACCGCGCCCGGCCCTAACAAGGGATTATTAATCAAGCAATTTGCAAACTGGCAGCAGGTATCTGAAATTCATACAACTGACAAAGTATTAATATCAAGAATATTTAAAGACATCCTACAGGCTGGGCATGGTGGCTCACGCCTGAAATCCCAGCACTTTGGGAGGCCGAGGCGGGTGGATCATATTGTCAGGAGTTCGAGACCAGCCTGACCAACATGGTGAAACCCCATCTCTACTAAAAAATACAAAAATTAGCTGGGTGTGGTGGCAGGCACCTGTAATCCCAGCTACTCAGGAGGCTGAGGCAAGAGAATCACTTGAACCCAGGAGGTGAAGTTTGCAGTGAGCTGAGATTGTGCCACTGCACTCCAGTCTGGTGACAGAGTGAGACTCTGTCTCAGAAAAAAAAAAAAAAAAAAGGACATCCTACAAATCAATGGGAAAAGCAAACAATATGTGAGCAAATAGTATGAACAGACATTTCTAAGAGAAAACACATATGGTCAATATGGTCAATAAATTCATGAAGAGATGTTCAACATCATTAATGATTAGGGAATTGTAATCTAGCCACAGTAAGATATGATATAACCATTTGATCGGCAAAAATGAAGATGTCTGACAATAACAAGTATAGAGGTCTTGCACATCTTTCATTGAATTCATTCCTAAGTGATTTATTGTGCTATTACAAGCAGCATTTTAAAATTTCAATTTGCAATTGCTAACAGTATACACAATGCAACTGATCTTTATATTCTGACCTGGAATGCTATAATCTTATTAAAAACAATTATTACTTCCAGTAAGTGTTTTGGAAATTTCTCAGGATTTTTTTGCTGCATTGCACTCACTAGTTAGGAGGAGTGAGCATGGACAACCTTGCTTTGTTCCTGATCTTAGGAGAAAACATTCTAGTTTCATGATTAAGTATGTTGTTAGCCATGTTTTTTGATTTTTTTTGTTACTGTTATTAATGGCCTTTTTCTGGTTGGGGAGGTTTCCTTCAATTCCTAGTTTTCTGAGAGTATTTATCAGGAATATGAGTTGAATTTTAGTAAATGTACTTTCTACATCTATTGAGATTATTTTATGGCTTGTTGCTTTATTCTAGTAAAGTGGTTAATAATTCTGATTGACTTCCTATGTCAAAACAACCTTGCATTTCTGAACTAAACCCCATTTGATTATGTGATATATTATCCTTTTTATACATTGTTGGATTCAATATGCTGAAATTTTGTTACAGTATTTTGCATCTAGATACATGAGAAATACATGGTCTGGTGTGTGTAGGTGTGTGTGTGACATCTTTATCAGGTATTTTATCTGATTTATGCTGGGTTTTTTAAATTGTATTTTAAGTTCTGGGATACATGTGCAGAACGTGCAGGTTTGTTACATAGGTACACACGTGCCATGGTGGTGTGCTGCACCCATCAACCTGTCACCTACATTAGGTATTTCTCCTAATGCTATCTCTCACCTAGCCCCCACCCCCCAACAGGCCCCAGTGGGTGATGTTCCCCTCCCTGTGCCCATGTGTTCTCATTGTTCAACCCCCACTTACGAGTGAGAACACGCGGTGTTTGGTTTTCTGTTCCTGTGTTAGTTTGCTGAGAATGATGGTTTCCAGCTTCATCCACGCCCCTACAAAGGACATGAACTCATCCTTTTTATGGTTACATAGTATTCCATGGTGTATATGTGCCACATTTTCTTTATCCAGTCTCACACTGATGGGCATTTGGGTTGTTTCCAAGTCTTTGCTATTGTGAATAGTGCCGCAATAAACATAAGTGCTCATGTGTCTTTATCATAGAATGATTTATAATCTTTTGGTTATATACCCAGTAATGGGATTGCTGGGTCAAATGGTATTTCTAGTTCTGGATCCTTGAGGAATCGCCAAACTGTCTTCCACAATGGTTGAACTAATTTACACTCCCACCAACAGTGTAAAAGTGTTCCTATTTCTCCACATCCTCTCCAGCATCTGTTGTTTCTTGACTTTTTAATGATCACAAAATAAGTTAGGAAATGTTACCTCCACTTTACTCTTCAGTTCTAGTATTTCCACTTGGTCCTTATTTAGAAATTCTGTTTATCCTCTAAAGTTTTCCATCTGTTCCTTCATTTCACTCATTTGCTCCTGTAAGTTCTCTAATATATTTACAGTAACAGTTTTAATGTCCTGGTCAGAAAACACCAATATCTGGGTTATCTGTGAGTCTGCCTTTATTGACTATTGTCCTCCCTCCTTACTATGACTATTTACCCATTTTGTTATATATGTAGTATTTTTTTGAATGTTGGATATTGTGGGTGGCATGTTGTAGATGGTTTTGTAAATAACCTTTATCAGAAGTTACTTTTTATTCCTAGTTTGCTAAAATATTTTTTTCTCTCATAAATGGATGTTGAATTTTAGGGTTTTTTTTTTTTTTGCATTTATTGATTTGACTATATGATTTTTCTCCTTTGTTTCTGTGGTGAGTTACCTTGATTCACTTTCAAAATGTAAACCAACTTTGCAACGTTGGCATAAACCAAACTACAATAGGGTATATTATCCTTTTAATACACCACTGGTTACAATTTTCTAATAGTTTGTTAGAAATTTTGCATCTATATTAATGTCTAAAATTAGCCCCAAATTTTCCTTTCTCATATGTTCCTTATAATATTTTAGTTACAGGGTTATTCTAACTTTATAAAAAGAGTTGTAAAGACCTCCACTTTCTTCTGTTCTCTGGAAAATGTCATGCGAGATTGGTATTATTTCTTTCTTAAATTTTGATAGAATTACTCAGTGAAGGCATCTGAGTCTTGGCTTTACTTTGTGAGATGGGTTTGAGTTACTTAATAGTTATAGATCAGTGCAGAAATTTGTCTTCTTGTGTTCTTTTTGGTAAGTTATGTTTCCTAGGAATCTATGTATTTTATTTAAATTTTTAGTACACTGACTTAAAATTATTTACCATATCCAACTGTAACTGTTCTGTTTTATGATATACAATGATAGCTCGTCTCATTCCTAATATTGGTTATTTATGCTTTCTCTCTCTCCTTTTGTTTCTTTATCCATATTTCTAGTGGTATTATCAATTTTATTAGTCTTTTCATAAAAGAAACTTTCGGTTTCGATAATGCTGTCTATCAAATATGTCTTTTTTACAGGAAATTCTGTTCTTTGCTTTCTTCTACATTCTTTAGGATTAATTTTCTATTGTTTTTCCAATTTCCTGAGATGGATCCATATGTCATTGATTTTTAGCTTTTCCTCTTTTGTGGAATATACATTTTAAGGCCACAAATTTCCCTTACAGTAAGGGTTTAACAGTATCCCTTTGAATTTTGATATGCTATATTTCCATTTCTCAGTCAGCTCAACATACTTTCTATTTTCCATTACAATTTTTAAAAATTTGGCCCACAGGTTATTTTAAAGTATACTACTAATTTTAGGGAGATTTTCTAATTTGTTTCTTGTTTTCTAACTTAATGTCAGTGTGGCCAAAAGATACTATAATTGTTTAAAGTTTTTGAGATTTGCTTTATGAGTCAACACATCACGTATTATTCTGTGTGCAGAAAAGAATATGTATTCTGCAATTGTTGCATGTGGTTGTCTATATATGTCAATTAGGTCAAGTTTGTTAATATTACTGTCCAACTCTTCTATATAGTTACTGATTTTCTCTTTTTTGTCTGATATTCTATCAGTTACTGAGGGATATATTTTAAGATCTCTGATTGTGATTATGAATTTATTTATTGGGCATCAGAAAATTTTTGCTTTGCCTATTTTGAGTGTTAAGTATATACAAATCAGAATAATTGTATCTTCTTGGTGGATTGCCCCTGTTATCATTATAAAATAGCTCTATATTTAGTAAATATTTCTACCTTAAAGTCACCTTTGTCTGGTATTAATATAGCTATATCAGTTTTCTTTTGGGTAGTATCTGCATCTATACTTCTTCCATCCTCTTACTTTCAACCTTCCTATATCTTTACATTTTATATATGTCTCATAAACAAGATGTAGATTTTGTATTTTTTAACCATTCTAATAATCTTTGTCATTTAACTGAGGTATTCAGTCCATTTACATTTACTATAATTACTGATATATTTAACTCCACTATATCACTATTTACTTTCTGTTTGTCTTGCCTATTCTGTTATCTTTTCTCTTCTTGCTTTGTTTTGTACTAATATGGTAATTTGTATTATTCAATTTACTCCTTGTCTAATTGTTACACATTCTTTTACTGTTTTTAGTGATTATTCTATGAATAATAACATATATATTTGACTTACTAAAGTATAACACAAATTAGAGGGTTTATGTTAACTCCATTTATCTTCCTCCCTCAATTGCTATTATTATGTATTTTAATTGCATACACACACACGCCACATGACATTGCTATTTTTATTTATTTATTCATTCATTCATTCATTTATAGATTCAAGCCTCACTCTGTCACCCAGGCTGCAGTGCAGTGGCATGATCATGGCACACTGCAGCCTCAAACTCCTGGGCTCAAGATCCTCACCTCAGCCTCTCGAGTAGCTGGGACGACAGGTATACACTACCTTGCTTTGCCAATACATTACTATTTTTAAAAATATGATCAATGGACATTCAGATCCACCCACATATTTAACCTCCCCCCTGCACTTCATTCATTATATATTTCCAAGATTTCATTTAGGATCAGTTTATTTCTGCCTGAAGATCCTTAATATTTCCTTTGATTTTTGGTGACAGGTTCCCTAAGTTATGGACCATCTAAAAACATCTATTTTACTTCCATTTTAAAAGGCTGGATATAGAATTCACCAGATACAATTTTAGGTTGACAGCTACTTTTGTCAGCATTTTAAAAATGTAATTCTATTATCTTCATGTTGTTTTTGTTGAAAACTCAAAGCCAATCTAATTGCTATTCCTTGTAAGGTAATACTTTTTTTTTTTCTCCAAATGCTTTTAAGACTTTTTTTTCTTTATTTTTTTTTTTGGCAGTTCTTACTAAAATACACCTAGATGAGGGTTTTTTATTTATTTATTCTGCTTTGGGTTATGGTACTTTTTGAATCCACGAACTGATGCTTGTGACAGGCAGATTTCTAAGATGACCTCTAGTTGTCCTTGCTGTTGTAAAATCCTTTCCCCTGGAGTGTGAGAGGGATTATGAATATGATAAGGTTTCACTTGCATTATTAGGTAATGTATATGGGACAGCTGACTTTAAGAAAGGGGAATAGCCCTTCGTTGGGATGACCTAATCCAGCAATCCTTTAAAAGAGGCTGGTCTCTCTTTTTTTTTTTTTTTTAATTATACTTTAAGTTCTGGGGTACATGTGCACAACGTGCAGGTTTGATACATATGTATACATGTGCCATGTTGGTTTGCTGCACCCATCAACTCATCATTTACATTAGGTATTTCTCTTAATGCTATCCCTCCCCCAGCCTCCCACCCCACGACAGGCCCCAGTGTGTGATGTTCCCCTTCTTGTGTACAAGTATTCTCATTGTTCAATTCCCACCTATGAGTGAGAACGTGCGGTGTTGATTTTCTGTCCTTTTGATAGTTTGCTGAGAATGATGGTTTCCAGCTTCATCCATGTCCCTACAAAGGACATGAACTCATCCTTTTTTATGGCTGCATAGTATTCCATGGTGCATATGTGCCACATTTTCTTAATCCAGTCTGTCATTGATGGACATTTGGGTTGGTTCCAAGTCTTTGCTATTGTGAATAGTTCCACAATAAACACGTATACATGTGTCTTTATAGCAGCATGACTTATAATCCTCTGGGTATATACCCAGTAATGAGATTGCTGGGTCAAATGGTAATTCTAGTTCTAGATCCTTGAGCAATCGCCACACTGTCTTTCACAATGGTTGAACTAATTTACACTCCCACCAACAGTGTAAAAGCATTCCTATCTCTCCACATCCTCTCCAGCATCTGTTGCTTCCTGACTTTTTAATGATTGCCATTCTAACTGGCATGAGATGGTATCTCATTGTGGTTTTGATTTGCATTTCTCTGATGGCGAGTGATGATGAGCATTTTTTCACGTGTCTGTTGGCTGCATAAATGTCTTCTTTTGAGAAGTGTCTGTTCATATCCTTTGCCCACTTTTTGATGGGGTTGTTTTATTTTGCTGTAAATTTGTTTAAGTTATTTGTAGATTCTGGATATTAGCCCTTTGTCAGATGAGTAGATTGCAAAAATTTTCTCCCATTCTGTAGGTTGCCTGTTTACTCTGATGGTAGTTTCTTTTGCTGTGCAGAAGCTCTTTAGTTTAATTAGATCCCATTTGTCAATTTTGGCTTTTGTTGCCATTGCTTTTGGTGTTTTAGTCATGAAGTCCTTGCCCATACCTATGTCCTGAATGGTACTGCCTAGGTTTTCTTCTAGGGTTTTTATGGTTTTAGGTCTAACATTTAAGTCTTTAATCCATCTTGAATTGGTCTCTTCTTAGTGAAAGAGACTTGAAGCAAGTAACGGAGTTGATGCCAGGAAGATTTTTCATTGGCTTTGAAGATGGAGATAACTACGTGGCAAGTAAGACAGGCAGTCTCTAGAAGATGAGAGTGAGTCACAGCTGACATGTGGCAATGAAACAGGGACTTCAGTCCTATGGCTACAAGGAACTGAATTCAGCCAACCTCAATGAGGCTACATGTGGATTGTTAGCCATAGCTTCCAGAAAGGAATGTAGCCTGGCCAACATTGGGATTTCAGCCTTTAATACCATGACCAGAGAACTCTGTCATGCCACACCTGGACTTCTGATCTATAGAACTGTTAGCTAATAAATGGATGTTGTTTTAAACCACTAAGTTTGTGGTAATTTGATATGCAGCTATAGAAAAATAATGCAAAGCTTTTATTACTTTTCAAAAATTCCTCATCATCATATCTTTAAATATTGCTTCTGTACCATTCTCTCTCCTTTTGTTCTAGGACTCCTATTGCAAATATATCAGACCTTTATACATACTAGGTGCCAGACACTGTTAAAGGTGCTGAAAATATATCAGCAATCAAAAATATTCCTATCCTTATGAAGCACCTTTTAATGACATCCTGATCTCCCCTACACCTAAACTGTCTCCTCCCACAGAGTTCCTCCTCACAGTAAATTCTAGTCTCATTCAACCAGTTGAGTAACTCAAAAATCAGTGCCTCAAACTCGATACCTCGTTAAAAAAAGTTTTCCCCCCTAGCTAATTATCAAGTCATGATAAATTTTATCCCCTAAATGATTCTCAAACTTCACCCACCGTAGTGTCTCTCTACTTGCCAACATGCCTGTCCAGGCCCATCATTATTTCTCACTTAAAGACTGCAAGAGCCTTCTAATTGACCTATCTACTCTTGCCCTCCCTTCAAACTTTTTGCACATGGTAGGAAGAGTTAACTAAAATGTGTCAGTTTGTCACTCCATTTGAATGTCTCCCTAGGCTTTTCAATGTAAAATCCAATGTCCTTAATGTAATGCCTTCTACTACCTGGTTCTGAGCTACCTCTCAGCCTAACTTCCTGCTACTTGCTTCCTTGTACATTACTGACTGGGTCAATCCAAAGGTAGAGTATACAGCAGATCATCAAAAAATTCATCCTTTGCCTATGATCTGTTAATCAGCACTCTTTGAATATGGTGATTTAATTAATTAATACATAATTATATTAATTTTATAACCCATATTATCTTGTCCAGAAGGTTATCATAAATGACTTGTTAGTCTTGCTGAAATTTCATTCATTCATTTAAGATATGTAATTATGTCTGCCATATTTCCATAAACGACCTCTAATAGCCTTGTCAGAAATAAGAACCAGGTTTCTGTTGAATGGCTTTGTTGACAACTGTAATTTTTTAAGTACTCACTTATTTGAAAATTTGTTTTAGAAGCTAACTTAAGAGACATTTAGCTCACTGATTAGAAGATTGAAGAGACCCCCTTTTTCTTTGTTAGACTCAGTAATATATTCATATAAATCCAATCTTAAAGCACCTTTCCTATTTTCCTTAATGCCTTTGATTACTGAGAGTAGTTTAGTAATATCAAGTGAGTTATAATTTACCCATTCCAGGACACATGTACTTTTTCTTTCTGAGAGTATAGTTAAAATATTGTTCTTGATGTCTTTACAAATATGCATTTCTACAAGCCTGAGGTAATTTTGGACCTTATCCTTCCAATACTAACCCTTTAGGCAGGTGTCACCAGTTATATTTATCCTTGCGTATGTGCCCTTTTTCCTATTTCTTATATATTATCTTTTTAAAAAAAGAAAGTATGAGCTCATTGTAAAACTTCCTACATGGCCTGATGGTTTTCCTCTTTTCTCCTTTAATAGAATAATTTGCTGTTTCATAGTCAAAATTATGTTTTTGAGAGCTTCCCAACCTTTAGAGTCTAAAGCCATCTTAATGTAAATTAAGGTCCAACAAGTATCAATCATAATAACAGAAACTTTTGGAGAACAGCCATAGCTAGAAATTCTAGTCAGAGTAGGCAATTACATAATAGGTCAATCTGAATCTTTTCATGGTTATTACTAAGGAAGAAGCATTACCTCCTGAAAGGCTTAAAGCCAAGAGTGCATTTAGCTCCTGTCAATTTTTCCTTCCAAATGTCTTTCAGATTTGTCCTTCTCTTTCCATTCCTATAGATTCCTTCATCACCTCATACCTGGCCTATTGCCATAGACTAGATGGTTTCCTTGCCTTCAGTCCATCCATATTCCAATCCATTGTCCATACTATTGCCAGATTAATCTTCTTAAAACACTTTCATCATGCCACTCTCCTGCCTGAGACTTAGCTCAAATGTCACCTTCTTTGTAAAATATTCCCAGCTCCCTTAGGAAGAGTTAGTAACTGCCTACTCAGTGTTTTCACAGGTCTCTGTGCATAACCTTATTAGTGCACTTAAAACATGTATGACAATCATTTCTTTAATTATTTTTCTTACCTCACTTGCTATGAGCTCCTTGAGGGGAGGCAAAGGTTTGAGCAGTCTCTTTACAATTGTACTCAGAGCGTTACATAATCTATCTTGCCCCACCCACGTCAGGACCATCACATATATTGCCTTCTGTGCTTACCATGCTCTCCCCTTTGTTCTTCCTGCTTATTCCTTGGGTCTCAGATTAAATATCAATTCATTGAGAAACCTTCACTCACACTCTTATTAACTAATTAATTAGTTAATCATTTGAACAAATATTTGTCGGGTATCTACTTTGTGCTAGACATTGTTTTAGGCACTAGGTATATACCAGTGAACAAAGAAGACAAAAAGTCTTGCTTTCAAGTTTATCTTCTAGTGGGAGAAGGTAGATAACTAAACATAATAAGTTATATATAGTAAGCTATAAAAAATAGCAGGATAAAGCAGTGTGCTGGAAGTTGGACTTTGAAACATGGTGGTCAGGGTAGGCCTCATTAAGAAAGATGACATTTGATCAAAGTAGAAGTTATTCATAAGGATATCTGGGGTAAAGTAGGCTAGGCAGAGGGGATAGCCAATGTAAAGGCTCTAAGTTGTGATTATATCTGTTGTGGCCAAAAGAAAAAAAAGCAGCAAAAAAAGAAAAAAAAAGAAAAAAAAACATTGTAGCTGGAGTTCACTAAGCAAGAAGTAAAATAATAGGAGATGAAGTGAGAAAGGTAGGAATAAATAGATCAGGTCAAATCATGTAGGGCCTTATAAGCTAATATATAAAAACTTTAGTTTTTAGTCTGATAGAAATGATGAACCATTGTAGGGTTTTAAAACTAACAGGTAACATGATGACACATTTTAAATGAACTGTTCTGGCTTCTGTATTGAGAATAAACTGTAAATGGGCCAAGGAAAGGAGGGATACCTGTTAGTAGGCTATTACAGTACTGGATTTATTGAAGTAATCCAGGCAAGAAATGATCGTGACTTAGACTAAGGAAGTAGCAGTGAAGGTAGTGAAAAAGGGTCAGAGTCTGTTTTTTTGAAGGCACAAACAACAGATTTGCTGATGAATTGAATATGGGGTGTGAGATAAAGAGGAATGTATTAGTCCATTTTCACACTGCTATAAAGGACTACCTGAAACTGGGTAATTTATAAAGAAAAGACATTTAATTGACTCACAGTTCTACATGGTTGGAGAGGCCTCAGGAATGTTATAATCATAGCAGAAGGTGAAGGGAAAGCAAGGCATGTCTTACATGATGGCAGGAGTCAGGGGGAACTGCCACACTTTTAAACCATGAGATCTCATGAGAACTCACTCACAATAATGAGAACAGCAAGGGGGAAATCCACCACTATGATTCAATCACTTCCCACCAGGCCCCTCCTCCAACATTGGGGATTACAATTAAACATGAGATTTGGGTGGGGACACAGAGCCAAACCATATTATTCCATCCCTGGTCCCTCACAAATCTCATGTCCTTTTCACATTTCAAATCCAATCATGCCTTCCCAACAGCCCCCAAAGTCTTAACTCATTTCAGCACTAACTAAAAATTCCAAGTCCAAAGTCTTATCTGACACAAGGCAAGTTCCTTCTGCTGTGATCTCATAAAATCAAAAACAAGTTAGTCACTTCCAAGATACAACGGGGGTAAAGGCATTGGATAAATGCTCCCATTCCAAATGGGAGAAATTGGCCAAAATGAAGGGGCTACAGGCCCCACACACGTTCAAAATCCAACAGGGGAGCCTTTAAATCTTAAAGCTCCAAAATAATCTCCTTTGACTCCATTTCTCATATCCACAGCATGCTGATGCAAGGGATGGGCTCCCACAGCTTTGAGCAGTTCTGCCCCTGTGGCTCAGCAGGGTACAGCCACTGAGGCTGCGTTTATAAGCTGGCATTGAGTGCCTGTGGCTTTTCCAGGTGCACAGTGCAAGCTGTTAGTGGATCTACCATTCTGGGGTCTGGAGGATGGTGACCCTCTTCTCACGGCTCCACTAGGCAGTACTCCAGTGTGGACTCTGTGTGGGGCCTTTAATACCACATTTCCCCTCTGCACTGCCCTAGTACAGGTTCTCCATGAGGGTTCTGCCCCTGCAACAGACTTCTGCCTGGACATCCAGGTGTTTCCATACATCCTCTGAAATCTAGGCAGAGATTCCCAAACCTCAATTCTTGCCTTCTGTGCACCCACAGGCCCAACACCACATGGAAGCTACCAAGGCTTGGGGCTCACATCCTCTGAAGCAATGTACCATGGCCCCTTTAAGTCACAGTTGGAGCTGGAGTGGCTGGGATGCAGGGCACCATTTCCCAAGGCTGCACAGAGCAGGGAGGCCCTGAGCTTGGCCCATGAAACCTTTTTTTTTCTCCTAGGCCTCTGGGCCTGTGGTGGGAGGGGCTGCCGCAAAGGTCTCAGACATGCACTAGAGACATTTTCTCCATTGTTTTGACTATTAACATTTGGCTTCTCTTTACTTATGCAAATTTCTGCAGCAGGCTTAAATTTCTCCCCAGAAAATGGGTTTTTTGGTTTTTTCTTTTCTATCACATATTCAGGCTGCAAATTTGCCAAACTTCTATGCTCTGCTTCCCTTTTACATATAAGTTCCAATTTCAGACCATTTCTTTGTGAATGCACATGACAGTATGCTGTTAGGAACAGTCAGATTACTTCTTGAACACTTTGCTGCTTAGAAATTTCTTCCACAAGATACCCTAAATCATCTCCCTCAAGTTCAAAGTTCCACAGACCTCTAGGGCAGGAGCACAATGCTGCCAGTCTCTTTGCTAAAGCATAGCAAGAGTGGCCTTTACTCCAGTTCCCATTAAGTTCCTCAGTTTCATCTGAGATCATCTCAGCCTGGATTTCATTGTCCAAATCACTATCAGCATTTTGGTCAAAACCCTTCAACAAGTCTCTAGGAAGTTCCAAACTTTCCCACATCTTCCTGTCTGTTTCTGAACCCTCTAAACTGTTCCAACCTCTGCCCATTAGCCAGTTTCAAAGTCACTTCCACATTTTCAGTTATCTTTATAGCAATGCCCCACTCAACTGGTACCAATTTCCTGTATTAGTCCATTTTCACACTGCTATAAAGAACTACCTGAGACTGGGTGATTTGTAAAACAAAGAGGTTTAATTGACTCACAGTTCTGCATGGCTGCAAGGCCTCATGAAACTTAAAATTATGGCAGAAGGTAAAGGGGAAGCAATGCACACCTTACATGGTAGCAGGAGACAGAGCAAAAGGGGAAGTTCCACACTTTTAGGCCATCAGATCTCCTGAGAATTCACTCACAATCATGAGAACAGCAAGGAGGAAGTCCACCCCCATGATTCAATCACTTTCCATCAGGCCCCTCCACTGACACGTGGGGATTACAATTCAAGATGAGATTGCAGGAGGGGGGAACAGAGCCAAACTATATCAAGGAATGAATGATAACCCAAGGTATTTGAACTGAAAAACTGAAAGGATGCGGAAGACTGCTGGAGGATGTTTGGAAAAACAGATTAGAACTTTAGTTTTGGATCTGTTAAATTTGAAATGTCTATTAGATTTTTAGGTGGAAGTATCAGAGAGGCAGCTGGATACATGAGTCTTGAGTTCAGGGGAGAGATATGAGCTGGAGATACAAATTTGGTAGTTGTTCCAAAGTTCGTATTTAAAGTCAGGAGACTGGATGAGACTACCAAAGGAACTGGTGTAGGCACGGAAAAGAAGATTAACATTTGTTAGTTTCTCATAGATCCTTTTATTCTTCAGTGCACTTATTACAACTTGTAATTATTGTTTATTTGTTTTTATTTCTGTGATTGTTTAGCCAATGTCTGGTTGCCTTATTACAAGAAAAAGTTCCAATGAGAGAAAGGTCTATACCATTTTCTCCATCACAATCAGCAAAATAATATGTTGGACTGCATGAATTAAAAGAATGTTTCTTTTTTTCAAGGACTCAAAATTGAATGCTCACAAGGGCTAGGCAAGTAACATAAATAAGTCGAGCATAAGAGACAATGTGTTGTAGAGATAGGGGTGAACTGAAGTGTCCAAAAATCACAGCCACTACTTAGTTCCAGCTGATTATGGACAGATAGGCCTAGTGTTGTAATCTTCAGAATTTTTGAAATGAGCCAGATATACAGATTATATATGAAATCTCCCAAATTGTAATACCAACAACTGTATCAATTCAGGTCTTCTAAAAAAGCAGATGCCATGATAAAAATAGATGTGCAAGTAATTTACTGGGGAAAATACATGTGAGGGGAAGTGGGAAGAGTGTCTAAACTTGGAGGGTCATCAGACCATGGTACAGGTCCTATTCCTGTGGAAGACAGAAGGAAGGAAGCGCAGTCTCAGACTGCAATGCAGATCTAAGAAAATTTCAGGAAGGCTACTGGGGAATACTCAAGCCAAAGGTGGCCATTAAAGGAGTCTGGGTCTCCAAGGAATGGGCTTTCATCAGTATTCTTGCCATGGTCATTCAGTAGTTTGGAACAGTGTATGGGAAGTGTAGCCTTGGCAGAAAGAAACAATGATGGATGATAGAACACAGCAGCTGGGCCCTCAGTAGGTGATACGAGTGGCACATTGTAGTGGGCATCACAATGACTAAATTCAACAATGCCTCAACAGTATGAGCCAAAAACACATCTTCAAGCCATATTCATCCCCAGTGTGGACAGCTGTCAACCTCTGCTCTAGTCGCTAACATATACTTCACCGTCAATGGGCTACTTATGTATAGATCCTAACACAGGCCAAAATGGATTGCCAATAGCATCTAGGTAGTACAGTTTAAGGTACCAGGTGAGAACATGAAAAGCATTAGCCAAGGTGGGTTTAAAATGTGCTGCCAGAATAGAGGTAGTTTCAGAGTATGGAGGAGCAAAAACTACAATCCAAAAGGAAAAGGTATGAGTTAAAGCAAAGTGTCTACAAGCATTATAGGAACATAAACAGTGAAGAAAAAAGGCAGAAATAGTTTATAATAATTGACCAAGCAGAGCATTTCAGACCTTTTGTATGTGAAAGGAGAATAAGCACTGTTATATGTATTTAGTGTCAACAGTATGCTGTGAGAGGAAAGGAAAGACCTTAAAGAATTTGGAGTCTGAAAGGCAGTGACAACTGTGGCCTTTGGTGAGAGACAGTAATATCAGGCAGAGCATACCAACACCTGTGCTCAGCAGAGCGTGGTGGACATTCAGAAAAACCTTACTTAGCACCTGGCAAAGAAATGTATAGGAAAAATTGTTTTTATTCAGAAATTTCTGATTATTCTGCAACCAATTACATCAGTGTATCTACCATAATGGGTATGGCTTGTGGTACTGAAAAGCAGGGCAGGACAAGGTTGAGATAAAGTTTATGACAAACAAGGGTGGTCTAGGGTCAAGAGTAGGTGAAACTATCCCTTGGGTTTCCTGGTACATCCTTCGTTCCAGTGCATGGACTTCATGTTTCCATTTACCACAAGACATTATATCAGATGCACTGCCATGAAAGGTCTTAAAAGGACTTCTAGGGGCCGCAGAGGCATGGGGTGGCATTATAATATGGGCAGAAAACTACGGCTTGGACTTAGCCCATCAAGACTTACAAATGGCAGTGAAAGTTCAGTTCCTCCAATCCATAGTCACACACACACCTCATTCACACATGCTGTTGCTTCTGAATGAAATCTATTGATTCTACTGCTAGGTGGAAGAGGTACCTCGATACTCTGGAGATACTGACTTGAGAATGGGGACCACCAACTTGCCCTTTGTGGGTAGCCTTTGGCTGCTGTGAGTTTGTAGTGAAAGTATGGGCAGGGCACCCCATCATCCCTGTGGGGGTCTCCTGCATTGCTCTGTTGGAAAAGTCCTATACTTTTTGTGCAGTACAAGAATCAATCTAAGAACTTGAAATCCCAAATGTCTATTTCTCTCAAATTACAAAATAAAACAAAACAAGCTATCCAATTGGAAAATATAAATCACCCATAATAGATGCCTAAAATAAATACAGGGGACACAGGAATAGCTGAGTGAGGAGTTCAGTAAAGTTATTTAAAATGCAAAAATAAACTGGACAAAGTTGTCAAAAACAACCACATCATGACTCTGGAAACCGACAAAAATCATACAACAAATTGAGAAGTATTAATTCAAGAAAAACTATTGAATCTTGAGTACGAATGGTAGAAATCTATGGCATTTTAACCCGGGGTCATTCCCATTCCTTCCACCAGTTCTGTGGCATTGTCACTTTAAATATGCTCTGGAAGCCCTAAGAACTGAAAGCTCCACTGATGGAGGGTGCTGCCATCATTTGTAGAAAATCACAATAAAACCCATATCCAGTGGCATTGATGAAAACAATAGCAAAATCAGTGGCAAGCAATCAAGGAAGGCCAATATCACAGCTAGCCTAAAGCCTCCATAATGGTTGTAGAGAGACACAGGCCAGAAGGCTGGCCAGCAAGCAATTTAACAGGGATATCCACGTAATGAGACAGCCAAAGTAGGCCTTGAAAAGTTCTCACATATCACTGGGGGTTTGGTAGACTATGTATATTTACAAACTGCACACTTGCTTACGAAAGGTCAAAGGGGATCCTAGATATGTGCTTGTGCCTGGGAGAACATGAGTCCTTGTCCACACAAAAAGTAAGAGTGAGACAGGCTTGTAAACAGCCTGAACTTTGAATTTGTTTCCCATCCCACATGCAGATCCGCTTTTCAAAGGGTAGAAACTTAGCCTTACTGGTTAAAGATTTTAACTGCAATCTCTGACCAACCATTAACTGACCACTAAGCTATGCTGATACAGAGGTAATATTATCTAAAATGTCTAATTTTCCTTAAAAAAATTAGACATGAGAATAGAAAAGAATGTGTAATCCATACATGGGGTGAAAATAGCAGTCAACAAAAACCATTTCTAGGGGCTCAGATGTTGCACACAGCAGACAAGGACAAAAAAATATGCTCAAAGAACAAAAGAACAAAATAAACAATTTTTAATGAATTAAAGGAAATTAGGAGAACAATTACTTAGCACACAGAACATCAACGAAGAGACAGAAATTATATTTAAAAAAAGAATCAAGTGGAAACTCTGGAATTGAAAGGTATAATAACTAAAATGAAAAATTCACTAGGGAGACCACACAGCTTGATCTGACAGAAGACGGAATCAACAAGCTTCAAGATAGATTAATAGAGATGACTTGATCTGTAGAACAGAAAGAAAAAAACTAAGAAAAATTAACAGAGCTACAGAGACCTGGGGGATAGCACCGAACACAACAACCTGTATACAAACTGGGTGGATTAACCATCAGAAACATATAATCTCATAGTTCTGGAGGCCAGAAGTCTGAGACCATGCGTTGGTAATGTTGGTTCCTTCTAAGGGCTATGAGGGAAAGATATGTTCCAGACCTCTTTCCTTGGCTTGTGGATAGCCATCTTCTCCCTGTGTCTTCACATCATTTCCCCTCTACATGTATCTGTCTCCAAATTTTCCCTTTTTATAAGAATATAAGTTAAATAATCTCATTTTAATTTGATTACCTCTGTAAAGACCTTATCTTCAAATAAGGTTACATTCTCAGATATAGAGGGTTATGACTTCAACATATGAATTTTAGAGGGACAAAATTCAATGCATATCATAACATATGAGTCATTGGAGTCCAAGAAAAAGCAGAGAGACAAAAAGGGACAGACAAAATATTTGAAAATATGATTATCAGAAATTTCCCAAACTTGATGAAAAATATTAACCTACACATCCAAGGATCTCAAAGAACCCTAAGTATGATAAACACAAAGAAATCTACGTACTGAAAAATCACAATAGGCTGTTGAAAGCCAAAGAAAATAAGCAAGTTTCAAAGAAACAAAAGAAAAAATGAGCAAACCAAATCCAGCAGCACAATAAAAAGCTAATCCACTGCAATCAAATAGACTTTAACCCTGGGATGCAAGTTTGGTTCAACATATGCAAATCAATAAATGTGATTCATCACATAAACAGAACTAAAAACAAAAACTACATGATCATTTCAATAGAAGCAGAAAAGGCTTTTGATAAAATTCACCATCTGTTCATGTTAAAACAAACTAGGCACTGGAGGAACATGCCTCAAAATAGTTAACAGCCATCTATGACAAACCCACAGCCAACATCATACTGAATGAGCAAAAGCTGGAAGCATTCCCCTTAAGAACCAGAACAAGACAAGGATGTCCAGTCTCACCACTCCTATTCAACATAGTACTGGGAGTCTTGGTCAGAGCAGTGAGGCAAGAGTAAGAGATAAAAGGCATCCAAATAGGAAGAGAGGAAGTCAAACTATCTCTGTTTGCAGATTATATAATTCTATACCTAGAAAACCCCATTGTCTCTGCCAAAACCTCCTAGATCTGATTTTAAAATATCAGCACTTCAGCAAAGTTTCAGGATACAAAACTCAATGCACAAAATACAGTAGCATTTCTATACACCAACAACATCTAAGCTGAGAGCCAAATCAAGAGTGCAGTCCCACTCACAATAGCCATAAGAAGAATAAAATACCTGGGAATACAGCTAGCCAGGAAGGTAAAAAATATCTACAATGAGAATTACAAAACGCTGCTCAAAGAAATCATAGATGACACCAACAAATGGGAAAACATTCCATGTTCATGGATAAGAAGAGTCAATATTGTTAAAATGGCCATACGACCCAAAGCATTTTACAGATTCAATGCTATTCCTATCAAAATACCAATGACATTCCTCACATAATTAGAAAAAAAATCTAAAATGCATATGAAACCAAAAAGTAGCCTGACTAGCCAAAACAATCATAAGGAAAAAGATCAAAGCTGGAGGAATCACATTAATTGACTTTATACTTCAAGGCTACTGTAAGCAAAGGAGCATGGTACTGGTACGAAAACAGAGATATAGACCAATGGAACAGAATGGAGAGCTCAGAAATAAAGTTGTGCACCTACAACCATCTGATCTTCAATGAAGTTGACAAAAACAAGCAATGGAGAAAGGATTCCCTATTCAATAAATGGTGCTGGGATAACTGCTAGCCATATACAGAAGATTAAAACTGGACCCCTTCCTCATACCATATACAAAAATCAACTCAAGATGGTTTCAAGACTCATAAATATAAAGCCTAAAACTACAAAACCCCTGGAAGATAACCTAAGAAACACCATTCTGGACACAAGCCCAGTGAAAAATTTCATAACGAAGACATCAAAAGCAATTGCAATGACAACAAAATTTGACAAATGGGACCTAATTAAACTAAAGAGCTTTTGCACAGCAAAAGAAACTATCAACAGAGTAAACAGACAACACACAGAATGGGAGCAAATATTTGCAAGCTATGCATCTGACAAAGGTCTAATATCCAGAAGCTATAAGGCACTTAAATTAACAAGCAAAAACCAAACAACCCCATTAAAGAGTGGGCAAAAGACATGAACAGACAGTTTTCAAAAGAAGACATACACGTGGCCAACAAGCACATTAAAAAATGCTAAAGATCACCAAATCATTAGAAAAATGTAAATTAAGGCCGGGCGCAGTGGCTCACATCTATAATCCTAGCACTTATGGAAGAACGAGGCGGGTGGATTGCCTGAGCTCAGGAGTTTGAGACCAGGCTGGGCAATATGGTGAAACCCCATCTCTACTAAAAATAAAAAAAATTAGTTGGCCATGGTGGTGTGCACCTGTAGTCCTAGATACTCAGGGAGGCTGAGGCACAAGAGTTGCTTAAACCAAGGAGGCAGAGACTGCAGTGAGCTGAGATCGCACCACGGTGCTCCAACCTGGGCAACAAAGTGAGACTCTGTCTCAAAAAAGAAAAATGACTCAACATATATTAAAAAACTACAATAAGATTAAAATTTTACTTCTCATCAGAAACAATGGAGGCCAGAGGCAGTGGAATACTATAACCAAAATGCTGAAATAAAAATAAACTGTCAAGTTGAGTGCTGGCTGCTGAGAACTGGGTTCATAATGGCTTAGATGTAGCTAGTATATGCCCCTTAAATGGAGAGGAACCAAAACAGCAAGTAGATATTCACACTGTTACTAGATTGTCTAAGAGAGAACATTGGGATTCAACCAAGAAGTGATGGGAAGCACCAAAAGCAATTAACAAGATGGAAGCAAGGCAACCTGCTTGGCCAGGATCAGCTGGGAGCCAGGAGAAGCTCCCAGACATGAGGGAAAGGTAAGTGAGAGACCCCAAGAGACCCACCATAGACTTTTAAAATCCTAGCCACAGGAGAACTCTCTGACCCTTGCAAGCCTTGAGACTAACATAGGGAGCTGCCTAAAGACTGTGCAGAGTCATTGCTTCAGAGAGGGCGCACATGCTGTGACTCATAGGCTCCTGAGCCATGAACAGCTACAGCATGGTATAATACTGACAGCCCAGCTCTCAAAGAATTATCAGGTTGGTGCAAAAGTAATTGCAGTTTTTGCCTTAACACATCCAGCCCTGGTGCCACTGCCACTGATGCCACCACTGGCCAAGGAGGGAAAGAAGAGATCAGGCACTTTCACACACCCCGAGGACGAATCCCATTCCTGCTGCTGCTGCAGGCTGCTGTGAAATGAAAGCGAAAGAAAACCAGGTACCACACAGGTGCCTGCCTATGTTGCTCCCACTGATAGTGGTCCCACCCTATAAGGTGACAGGACTACAGCTAGCACCATTGAGAGTCCAGCCCCCAAAGAACTGCACCCTGCCCTGGGGCTAATGCTGCCACTGCCACCATCAGGCCCACAAGAGAGATGGGGGAAGCCTGGCACTTTTACATGCCCCCAAGGAAAAGTTATACTGCTGCTGCTGTAGACCTCTTCCCAGGGTCTGAAGTTGGGCTGACCCAACATAACAATACCACCACTGCTGGCAAACACCAATACACATCACCTGTGTGCCAGGGGATTGGCCCACCCAACCCATTGCTGCCACGGCAAAGACGAGCTTCAACCAATTAGTTGTAGGAGGATGCCCCATCAATGCTATTGCCATTGCCCACATCATGCCCACTGCACAGGGGCCTGAGAACCTGCCTATAAACCCGGCCCAACATTGTCACTGCTGACTTCTGAACAAGCCACCCAGAGGCCCAAGAATTCGCCTGCCTTCACCTGTTAACACCAGAGCCAGAATACATGGCTCTGGGGTTCAAGGACAGGCAAGCTCAGCCCACTGCTGCCACCACTGGGGCCCCAAAATGGGCATACTTCACATCCCAGCCCTAGAAAAACTTCACCCTAGAAAACCCTAAAGACTTTCTCCAAAAAACTTGTAGATTTGATTTCAGTAAACTTTCAGGAAACAAAATCAATATAAATAAATTAGTAGCATTTCTATGTGCCAATAATGATCCAGCTGAGAAACAAATTAAGAAGGAAATCCCATTTACAATAGCTACAAAAAATAAAATACTAAGGAATATATTTAACCAAGAATCTCTACAAGGAAAACTACAAAACACTGGTGAAAGAAATTGTAGATGACACAAATGGAAAAACATCCCATACTCATGGGTCAAAAGAATCAATATTTTTTAAATGACCATACTGCTCAAAGCAACCTACAGATTAATTGCAATCCCTATCAAGATACCCATATCATTTCTCACAGAATTAGAAAAAAAATTATAAAATTCATATGTAAACAAAAAAGAGCCTGAATAGCCAAAGGAATCCTAAGCAAAAAGAACAAAGATGGAGGTATTTCATTACCTGACTTCAAATTATACTACAAAGCTGTAGGAACCAAACAGCATGATACTGGTATAAAAACAGGCACACAAATCAATGGAACAGAATAGAGAACCCAGAAATAAAACCACATATCTACAACTAACTGGTCCTTGACAAAGGTGACCAAAAAACACAATGGGGAAAAGACACCCTTTTTTTTTTCTTTTTCAACTTTTGTTTTAGAATCAGGGGTTACCCATGCAGGCTTGTTACAAAGGTACATTACATAATGCTGAAGTTTGGGGTATGACTAAATCTGTCACTCTGGTAGTGAATATAGTACCCAATAGGTAGTTTTTCAGCGTTTAGCCCCCTCTTTCTCTCCCACCTCTAGCAGTCCCCAGTGTCTATTGTTCCCATCTTTATAGGATATCATTTTCAATAAATGGTCTTGGGAAAATTGGATTGTCACATGCAGAAGAATGAAACTGGACTCCTATCTCTCACACATAAAAAAATCAACTTAAGATGGAGTAAATACTTCAATGTAAAACCAGAAACTATACAAATACTAGCAGAAAACCTAGGGAAACTCCTGGATATTGGTCTAGGCAAAGAATTTATAACTAAGATCTCACAATCACAAGCAAAAATACAAAAATAGAAAAATGGGACTTCATTAAAAAGCTATTATACAGCAAAATAATTAATCAACCCAGTGAACAGACAAACTGCAGAATGGGGGAAAATATTTGCAAACTATGCATTCAACATGAACCTAGTTCTCAGCAGCCAGCACTCAAATTCACAAGGAACATGAACAACTCAACAACAACAAAGAAAACAAATAACTCCATTAAAAAATGGGTAAAGAACATAAATAGACATTTTTCAAAAAAGACATACAAATAACCAACAGACATATGGAAAAATGCTCAGCATCACTAATCACTGGAGAAATGCAAATTAAAACCACAATGAGATATCATCTTACACCAGTCAGAATGGCTATTATTAAAAAGTAAAAAAATAAGAGACGTTGGTGAGGACGCTAAAAGGGAATGCTTATACACTGTTGATGGGAATGTAAATTAATATAACCTCTATGGAAAATAGTATGGCGATTTCTCAAGTAAGAAAAAATAGAACTACCATTTGATCCAGCAATCCCACTAATGGTTATCTACCCAAAAGTAAAAAAGCCATTATATAAAAAGTATACATGTACTTGTATGTTTATTACAGCACTATATTAGTCCATTTTCACACTGCTGATAAAGACATACCTGAGACTGGACAATTTACAAAAGAAATAGGTTTAATGGACTCACAGTTCCACATGGCTGGGGAAGCCTCACAATGATAGCAGAAGGTGAAAGGCACATCTCACGGGACAGCAGACAAGAGAAGAGGGCTGGTGCAGGGAAACCACTCTCTATAAAACCATCAGCTCTCCTGGTACAACTCCTTCTGAAACTATTCCAAACAATAGAAAAAGAGGGAATCCTCCCTAACTCATTTTATGAGGCCAGCATCATCCTGATACCAAAGCCTGGCAGAGACACAACAAAAAAAGAGAATTCTAGATCAATATCCCTGATGAACATCGATGCAAAAATCCTCAATAAAATACTGGCAAACCAAATCCAGCAGCACATCAAAAAGCTTATCCACCACAATCAAGTGGGCTTCACCCCTGGGATGAAAGGCTGGTTCAACATATGCAAATCAATAAACATAATCAATCATATAAACAGAACCGAAGACAAAAACCACATGATTATCTCAATAGATGCAGAAAAGGCCTTTGACAAAATTCAACAGCCCTTCATGCTAAAAACTCTCAATAAACTAGGTATTGATGGGATGTATCTCAAAATAATAAGAGCTATTTCTGACAAACCCACAGCCAATATCATACTGAATGGGCAAAAACTGGAAGCATTCCCTTTGAAAACTGGCACAAGACAGGGATGCCCTCTCTCACCACTCCTATTCAACATAGTGTTGGACATTCTGGCTAGGGCAATCAGGCAAGACAAAGAAATCAAGGGTATTCAGTTAGGAAAAGAAGAAGTCAAATTGTCCCTGTTTGCAGATGACATGATTGTATATTTAGAAAACCCCATCATCTCAGCCCAAAATCCCCTTAAGCTGATAAGCGACTTCAGCAAAGTCTCAGGATACAAAATCAATGTGCAAAAATCACAAGCATTCTTATACACCAATAACAAACAGAGAGCCAAATCATGAGTGAACTGCCATTCACAATTGCTTCAAACAGAATAAAATACCTAGGAATCCGACTTACAAGGGATATGAAGGACCTCTTCAAGGAGAACTACAAACCACTGCTCAATGAAATAAAAAAGGAAACAAACAAATGGAAGAACATTCCATGCCCATGGAATCAATATCGTGAAAATGGCCATATTGCCCAAGGTAATTTATAGATTCAATGCCATCCCCATCAAGCTACCAATGACTTTCTTCACAGAATTGGAAAAAACTACTTTAAAGTCCATACAGAAGCAAAACAGACCCCACATTGCCAAGACAATCCTAAGCCAAAAGAACAAAGCTGGAGGCATTACGCTACCTGACTTCAAAATATGCTACAAGACTACAGTAACCAAAATAGCATGGTAACTGGTACCAAAACAGAGATATAGACCAATGGAACAGAACTGAGTCCTCAGAAATAATACCACACATCTACAGCCATCTGATCTTTGACAAACCTGACAAAAACAAGAAATGGGGAAAGGATTCCCTATTTAATAAGTGGTGCTGGGAAAACTGGCTAGCCATACGTAGAAAGCTGAAACTGGATCGCTTCCTTACACCTTATACAAAAATTAATTCAAGATGGACTAAAGACTTAAATGTTAGACCTAAAACCATAAAAACCCTAGAAGAAAACCTGGGCAATACCATTCAGGACACAGGCATGGGCAAGAACTTCATGACTAAAACACCAAAAGCAATGGCAACAAAAGCCAAAATTGACAAATGGGATCTAATTAAACTAAAGAGCTTCTGCACAGCAAAAGAAACTACCATCAGAGTAAACAGGCAACCTACAGAATGGGAGAAAATTTTTGCAATCTACTCATCTGACAAAGGGCTAATATCCAGAATCTACAAATAACTTAAACAAATTTACAGCAAAACAAAACAACCCCATCAAAAAGTGGGCAAAGGATATGAACAGACACTTCTCAAAAGAAGACATTTATGCAGCCAACAGACACGTGAAAAAATGCTCATCATCACTCGCCATCAGAGAAATGCAAATCAAAACCACAATGAGATACCATCTCATGCCAGTTAGAATGGCAATCATTAAAAAGTCAGGAAACAACAGATGCTGGAGAGGATGTGGAGAAATAGGAATGCTTTTACACTGTTGGTGTGAGTGTAAATTATTTCAGCCATTGTGGAAGACAGTGTGACGATTCCTCAAGGATCTAGAACTAGAAATACCATTTGAACCAGTCATCCCATTACTGGGTATATACCCAAAGGATTATAAATCATGCTGCTATAAAGACACATGCACACGTATGTTTATTGTGGAACTATTCACAATAGCAAAGACTTGGAACCAACCCAATTGTCCATCAATGACAGACTGGATTAAGAAAATATGGCACATATACACCATGGAATACTATGCAGCCATAAAAAAGGATGAGTTCATATCCTTTGTGGGGACATGGATGCAGCTGGAAACCATCATTCTAAGCAAACTATCGCAAGGACAGAAAACCAAACACCGCATGTTCTCACTCACAGATGGGAATTGAACAATGAGAACACTTGGCCACAGGGTGGGGAACATCACACACTGGGGCCTGTCGTGGGGTTGGGGGAGGGGCAGGATAGCATTAGGAGATATACCTACAGTAAATGATGAGTTACTGGGTGCAGCACACCAACATGGCACATGTATACATATGTAACAAACCTGCATGTTGTACACATGTACCCTAGAACTTAAAGCACAATAAAAAAAGAATGTTTGCCAGGCTCACGCCTGTAATCCCAGCACTTTGGGAGGCCAAGGTGGGCGGATTACGAGGTCAAGAGATCAAGGCTATCCTGGCTAACAAGGTGAAATCCCGTCTCTACTAAAAATACAAAACATTAGCCGGGCATGGTGGCACACGCCTGTACTCCCAGCTACTTGGGAGGCTGAGGCAGGAGAATGGTGTGAACCCAGGAGGTGGAGGTTGCAGTGAGCCGAGATTGGGTGCCACTGCACTCCAGCCTGCGTGACAGAGTATGAGATTCTGTCTAAAGAAAAAAAAAAAAAAGAAAGAAAATAAAAGAAGAAAGACCATCAAAAAAATAAATAAATAAAACCATCAGCTCTCGTCAGACTTCTTCACTATCATGACAACAGCATGGGAAAGACCCACTCCCATGATTCAATTACCTCCCACAAGGTTCCTCCCACCCTCCCACAACATGTAGGAATTCAAGATGAGATTTGGATGGGGACACAGCCAAACCATATCAAGCACTATTCACAAAGGCAAAGATATGGAATGTCCATTAAAGGATGACTAAAGAAAATGTAGTACATATGCAAAATGGAATACTATTCAGCCATAAAAAATAATAAAATTGTCTTTTGCAGCAACATGGATGTAGCTGAATGCCATTATCTTAAGTGAAACAACACAGAAACGGAAAAGAAAATGCCACATGTTCTCACTTATAAGTGGGAACTAAGTAATGGACACAGAGTGAGGAATGATAAATATTAGAGACTTGGAAGGGTAGGAGGGGAGTGAGGGATGAGAAATTATTTAATGAGTACAACACACATTATTCAGGTGATGGTTACCCTAAAATCCCAGACTTCATTACTAGGCAATATATCCACGTAACAAAACTACACTTGTACCCCATAAATTTATACAAATAAAAAGAGGGAAAGAAAAAAATTTACAATGACTTCCCAGCAACAGATCCCAATCAAAAAGATATTCACAAAATCCCAGATAACAAATTGAAAATACAAATTTTAAAGAAGCTTGGCAAGATAAATGAGAAATCTGAAAAACAAAAATAAATCAGAAAAACAATTCAAGATATGAATTAGAAAGTTTCCAAATAGATAATTTTTTAATAAAAGAACCAAACAAAAATTCTGAAACTGAAGAATTCATTGAATAAAATATAAAATACATTTGAAAGCTACAACAATAGATTAGGTCAAGCAGAAGAAAGAATTTCAGAACTTGAAGACAGGTCTTTTGAAATAATCCAGTCAGAAAAAATAAATAAATAAAAACTAATTAAAAAGAATGAGCAAAGCCTTCATGACATTTGGGACACCATAAAGTGATGAAATCTTTGAATTATTAGTGTTCTCAAGACTGAAGAGAGAACAAAATGATAGAAACCTGTTTAATGAAATAATAGGTGAAAACTTCCCAAGTCTGGCAAGAGACTTAGACATCCATATGTCTATATGGGGCTCAAACATCCTCAGAAATACAATGCATAAAGGTTTTCTCCCCACCACATTATAGTCAGTCTCTCTAAAGTCAAAGATAAAAAAAACAGGATTCTAAATATAACAAGAGAAAAACGTCTTGCCACCAATAAAGAACTCTCATCAGACTAACAGCAGATTTCTTAGCAGAAATCTTACAGGACAGGAAAGAATGAGATGATGAATTCAATGTCCGGAAAGAAAAAAACCTGCCAGCCAAGGATACTATCCCCAGCAACGTTTTCCTTCATAAATGAAGGGAAATTTATGATTTCCCTCATAAATGAAGTATTTTTCAGAGAAGCAAATGCTGAGAGAATTTTCGCCACTAGATGAGTCCTACAAGAAATGCTCGAGTCTTAAACCTGAAAGCAAAATGACAGTATTTACCATCATGAAAACAAACAAAAGTATAAAACTCACTAGTAAACCCTACACACAAAAGAGGAAGAGAACAGATTCAAATGATACCACTACAGAAAATCACCACACCAAAATAACAAACGATAAGAGAAAACAAAAGGAACAAAAAATATACAAAACAACCAGAAAACAATTAACAATATGATAAGAACAAAACCTCACATATCAGTGATAACCTTAAATGCAAATGGACTCAATTCTCCTCTTAAACATACAGACTGGCTGAATGGATTTTAAAAACATGGTCCAACTGTATGCTGCCTCCAAGAAGAGCACTTTACCCGCAAGGATACATGTAGACAAAGTAAAGGGGGATAATAAAGACATTATATGCAAATGGAAACTAAAAGTAAACAGGAGTAGCTATACTTAGATAAAACAGACTTTAGGTGAAAAACAGTAAAAAGACAAGGTATTACATAAGGGTAAATTAATCAGTCTAGCAAGAGGATGTAAATTATACACACACACACACACACATATATATATATGCTTTATGAATCTGTGTGTTCCATGAAAATAAACAAAATTTTTTGTATGTTTGGAGTGCATATATGCACTCAATCCTGGAGCACAGATTTGTAAAGCAAGTATCACTAGACATAAAGGGAGAGAAAGATTCCAACACAATAATAATGGGGAACTTTAACACCCCACTCTCAGCATTAGACAGATCATCTAGACAGAAATTCAACACAGAAACATTGAATTTAAACTGTTAAACTGGTCCTTAGACCAAATGGACCTAACAGATATTAAAGAATATTTCATCCAACAATTACAGAATGCACATTCTTCCCACAGGCACATGAGACACTCTTCAGGATAGACCATATGCTGGCTAAAAAACAAGTCTCAACAACTTTTAAAAAACTGAAGTCATATCAAGTATCATTTCAGACCAAAATGGAAAAAAACTAGAAATCAATAGCAAGAAAAACTTTAGAAACTGTAAAATTCCATCGTTATTGGGCCAGGCACAGTGGCACACACCTGTAATCCCAGCACTTTGGGAAGTTGAGGTGGGCGGTTCACCTAAGGTTGCGAGTTCAAGACCAGCCTGACCAACATGGAGAAACCCCGTCTCTACTAAAAATACAAAACAATTAGCCGAGCATGGTGGTGCATGCCTGTAATCCCAGCTACTCGGGAGGCTGAGGCAGAAGAATCGCTTGAACCTGGGAGGCGGAGGTTGCAGTGAGTGAGATTATGCCATTGCACTCCAGCCTGGGCAACAAGAATGAAACTTCGTCTCAAAAAAAAAAAAAAAATCCATGGTTATTAAACAGAAAGCTCCTAGATGGCATTGAGTCAACAAATAAATTACGGAGAGCAAAAAATTTCTTGAAACAAGTGAAAATGAAAACAACACATACGCAAAACTATAGGATACAGCAAAAGCAGTGCTAAGAGGAAAGTTTATAGCAATAAATGGCTACATGAAGAAAGTATATAGTGTTGTCTAAGTCTTTTACAGAATATAATTCCCCATAAATTTAAAACACTGAAATCATAAAGCATGTTCTCTAATCACAATGGAATTAAATTAGAATCAATAGTAGAAAGAAATTTGGGAAATCCGCAAATATTTAAAAATTAAGCAAAACATATAAATAATCCATGAGCTAGAAAAGAAACCAAGGGGAAATTTTTTTAACTGAATGAAAATAAAACTAATATATCAAAATTTATGGAATACTTCACACCTGTTAGAATGGCTATTATCAAAAAGACTAAAGATAACAAGTACGGTAAGGATGTGGAGAAAAGGGAACCCTTGTACACTTTTGGTGGGAATGTCAATTAGGATAGCCATTATGGAAAACAGCATGATCGTTCCTAAAAAAAATTAAAAATGGAATTACCATTTGATCCAGCAATCTCACGTACTGGTATAGCCAAAGCATATAAAATCAGTCTATTGAAGAGATATCTGCACCCCCATGCTCACTGCAACATTATTCATAATAACCAAGATATGAAATCAACCTAAGTATCCATCAATAGGTGAAAGTGTAAAGAAAATGTGGTATGTATACACAATGGGATACTATTCAGCGTTAAGAAAGAGGAAAATCTTGTCATTTGCAACAACATAGATGAACCTGGAGGATGTTATGTTAAGGGAACTAAGCCAGGTACAAAATGACAAATACCACCTTATCTGACTTATATGTGTAATCTAAATAACTTGAACTCATACAAGCAGAGAATAAACTGGTGCTTCTGAGGGGTTGGGTGCAGGGGAGGGGACTGGGGAGATGTTGGTCAAATGATATACAATTTCAGTTTGACAGTAGAAAGGAGTTCAAGACACATGGCGACTATATTTGATAACAATGTACTGTTATCAGCAAGATGCCAAAATAGGAGATTCCAGGCTTTACTTTTCCCCACAGAAAGTGCAACTAGCAACTATCAACAGACCAAAACATCTTTGCGAAAACCCCAAAACTTGGGAAAAGCCTGAGACACCCATGTGGACCACAGAACTAAATAAAAACCCATTAAAAAGATAAGAAGAATGATCCCACTTTGACTTCATGGCGTCTCCTACTCCCCTAAGTTGGTACAGTGCCATACAGAGACAGTTCTCCTGGGTTTACAGTTTCTACAGTGGGAAAAGAGAACCAGAGGCAGACAACTAGATTTCTAGCATTCCAAGATACTCCCCAGGAAGCCCACTCTAGTCTCACCTCATGGGGAACAGAAAGGATAATGACACAGCTAGATTGCCTGGGGTCAGGTAGAAACAAAGAAAGGAGGCAGAGCTCATAACCACCAGTGTGTGAATCTTGGTGATAGCTCTGTGCTCCTGCTAGCAGTGGTGCCCTCAGACATACCAGCCAATGGCATAGCCCACCCACAAAGTAGAGCTGATTGCTCCCAAAGGCACAGTGGGAAGTTCAATCTGGCTTAAGTCTCTAGGATGGCCAGCCTCCATGCCCAGCCTCAGCCTCCCCAAGGCCCCTTCCAGGGAGAGAGTTGCCCATCACAGCACATTTTGGCAAAGCACAGAGGCTAGACCTGCCCCCATCGGAAGAACAAACAGCAGCTTGGCTCAGCCACAAACCCCATCCGAAAACTCCACCCAGAAAGGGAGGCAAACCTCAACTATGCATTTCTACTGAGCATAGAAGATACTCCCAACCATCCCAAGCAGCAAACTGCCTAATCTTGGAGACCAGCCTGCACCCCTGGCCCAATCACAGAAATCAAATGGTGGTAAAGGCCAGCCAGGGAATACACCCTGTGTTCCAGCCTCATCAGAGGTGATTGCAAAGCCCAGCCAACAACTGGGCCTGATTTCAGAGCTCAGTCAGTGATGCCACAAGATATTGAAGCCCAGCCAGCAGCCTCATATGACCTCAGAGCAAAGGCAGCAGTCCACCAAGCTAGAAAATACAATAGCAAGCTCTGACTTCCCAGGCTTGTTCTCAGATGGCCCCGTCCAGTATCACATGCTAGACAATAGTGAAGGTCCATCCCTGCCAAAGAACACCTGTAAAGGTTTGAAGAGGTGGTTGCCTCCTCAAATGTAAAGACACCAACATAAAGAAAAAAGAATTAAGAAGAATCAAGGAATCATTACATCTCCAAAAGAAACTAATAAACTCCAACAATAGGCCCTACAGAAATGGAGATCTATGTAATGACTGACAAAGAATTCAGAATAATCCTCTTTTAAAAGTTCAGTGAACTACAATAATATATGGATAAAAAATTAAATGAAATTTGGAAAACAATACATGAACAAAATAAGAAGCCTGACAAAGAAATAGAAACAATTTTTTAAAAATAAAAATCTTAGAGATGAAGAACTCAGTGAATGAACTGAAAAATTCAATAGAATATATCAGTAGCAGGCTCTACAAACTGAAAAAAAAAAGAATCAGTGAGCTCAAAGACAGAGCATCTGAAATAATGCAGTCAGAGAGCAAAAAGAAAAAAGAATGCAGAAAGCATATGAGAATTATGGAATACCATCAAGAGACTTAACATTTGTGTAATAATAATACATGAAGAAGAACAGAGAGAAAGGCTATTTAAGGAAATAATGGCTAAAACCTTTCTAAATCTGGGGAAAGATGCCAAAAGCCTGGCAAAGGAAGCATACAGACCTGCAATCAAATTAAACCCAAAGAGGAGCTCACCAAGAACTTTCAAAAGTTCTGAAAGCATCAAGATATAAGAAACACATCACATACAAGGGAATATCAATATGGCTATCAGCATATCAGATGTTTTAGCAGAAACTCTGCAGGTCAGGAGAAAATGGGATGATAAATTCAACGTGCCAAAGTGGGGAGGGGGAAACCCAGCAACCAAGATTACTTTAACTGGCAAAGCTGTCCTTCAAAAATGAGGAAGAAATTTTTAAAAAAAAGAAAATAATGAGGGAGAAGGAAAAGCTTTCTCAAACAAAAGCTAAGAGAGTTCATCACCATTAGGCCTGCCCTACAGGAATTACTAAAGGGAGTTATTCAAGCTAAAACAAAAGGCTACTAATTAATAACATAAAACATATGAAAATGCAAAACTTAATGGTATAAGTAATACAGTTACATATAGAATACTTTAGGAGTATAATGATGGTGTGTAAAGCAATTTACCTCAAGTACAATGGCTAAAAGTCAAAACTATGAAAAATAACCATAATTAAAATAAATTATCAAGGGATATAAATTACAAAATGCTGTAAATTTTGACACCAAAACCAAAATGTGTGTGTTCAGGGGAATAAAAGTGTAGAGTTGTATGCGATAAAAATTAAGTTGTTATCAGCTTAAATTAACCTATTATAAGATGTTTTATGTAAGCCTTATGATAACAACAAAGTGAAAAATCTATAGTACAGTTGACTGTTGAGCAACATGGCTTGAAATGCATGGGTCCACTTATACACAGAAATTTTTCAACATATTTGAAAACTTTTTTGAAATTTGCAGCAATCTGCAAAAACTTACAAACCATGTGGCCTAAAAATATAAAACATTTAAGAAAAGGGTATGTCACGAATGCATAAAGTATATTTAGATGATAGTCCATTTTATGATTTACTACTATAAAATATGTACAAATATATTATAAAAAGTTAAAATTTGTCAAAATTTACACACACAGACTGTACATGATGCCATTCATGGTCAAGATAAATGTAAACAAATATAAAGATGCAGTATTAAATCATAACTGCATAAAATTTACTATAGTTATACTACTGTAATAATTTCATAGATACCTCTCATTGCCACTGTGGGTGGACTCAGGTATTATGAGTATCCACTTAGAAAACTGTGTGATGCTAATCATCTCCACAAGAGCAGTTCATGTCTGCAGTAAATTGTATATCATAGTAAGAAGTGATCTCTCATGATTCTCACATATTTTGCATTGTATTTAGTGCAATGCCATAAACCGTAAACACCATGGGATCCATACAAAGTGCCACTAGTGATGTTGGAAGTGCTCCCAAGAAGCAGAGAAAAGTCATGATATTATAAGGAAATGTTTAATTACTTCATATATACTGTAGATTGAGGTCTGCAACTGTGGTTGTCCACCATTTCAAGATAAATAAACCCAGTTAAGGACCATTGTAAATAAAGAAAATTCATGAAACTGTGGCTGCAGCTATGCCAGCAAGCACAAAAACCTTGTAGTACCTTTTGTGAAATACCTTTTTATCTCATATTGAAAATACAGTTTTTATATGGGTACAGGATTTCTATAAGAAAGGCATACCTATAGAATCTAATATGATTTGAGGAAAATTGAAGTGATTATATGACAAGAAATAGCAAACGAAAGGTGAAGGATCTAAACCTGGAAAATTTAATGCCAGCAAAGGATGGTTTGACAATTTCAGAAAGGTTTGGCATTAAAAATGTTAAGAGAAGCAGCTTCTACTGACTAAGAGGCAGCAGATGATTTCTGAGATACCATTAAGAAAATCACTGAGGAGAAAGGCTATCTACAGGAGGAGGGTTTTAATGTAAATAAATGTGCCCTATACTGGAAAAAAAAATATCACAAAGGACATTTATTAGTAAGGAAGATACTTAAGTGAGTATCAAGATTTAAGGCAGGAATGGATAGGCTAACTCTACTGGCTTGTGCAAATGCAGTCAGGTTTATGATCAGGATTTTCCTTATCTATAAAGCTGCTAATCTCCGAGCTTTGAAGGGAAAAGATAAACACCAGTTGTGAGTATTTTGACTGTACAACAAAGCCTGGACAACAAGAAACCTTTTTCTGGATTGGTGCCATTGATGCTTTCTCCTTGCAGTCAGAAAGTACCTTGTCAGTAAGATACTGACTTTTACAGTTCTTTTGATATTGGACAACGTTCCTGGACACCCAGAACCCCATGAGTTCAACACCAAAGGTGTTTAAGGGGTCTACTTGCCTCCAAATACAATGTCTGTAATTCAGTCCCTAGATCAGAGGGTCATAAGGGCCTTTAAGGCTCATTACACCCAGTACTCTATAGAAAGAATTGTCAATGCTATGAAAGAGAACCCCAATAAAGAGAACATCATGAAAGTCTGGAAGGATTACACCATTAAAGAATTCCCCCATTTGTATCAAAAGAAAGAAATGAGGCTATTTTGACATGACTTATTCTTAGGAACCTCAGTCAGTTGCCCAATACACTGTCCCCTAAATGCTAACATTATCTAATACTTTCAAGGGTTGTCCAACTTCTCAGAATTTACTCTTCAAAATATGTTTGTCAATCCCCCAATCTTTTGGTGCGTCTTATGTTTTCTGTAGTTTCCCTAATTCCTGACAGTGACTATAATCAGGAATACATTGATTCTACGTATATGAACTCATTGAAATAGGCTGTGTTTCTTGTTTTTTTAAATATATATTTTAATGTCTAGGGTACATGTGCACAACGTGCAGGTTTGTTACATATGTGTACATGTGCCATGTTGGTGTGCTGCACCCATTAACTTGTCATTTAAATTAGGTATATCTCCTAATGCTATCCCACCCCCCTCCTCCCTCCCCACAATAGGCCCCGATGTGTGATGTTCCCCATCCTGTGTCCAAGTGATCTCATTGTTCAGTTCCCACCTATGAGTGAGGACATACGGTGTTTGGTTTCCTGTTCTTCTGATAGTTTGCTAAGAATGATGGTTTCCAGCTGCATCCATGTCTCTACAAAGGACACAAACTCATCCTTTTTTATGGCTGCATAGTATTCCATGGTGTATATGTGCCACATTTTCTTAATCCAGTCTGTCACTGATGGACATTTGGGTTGATTCCAAGTCTTTGCTATTGTGAATAGTGCTGCAATAAATATATGTGTGCATGTGTCTTTATAGCAGCATGATTTATAATCCTTTGGGTATATACCCAGTAATGGGATGGCTGAGTCAAATGATATTTCTGGTTCTAGATCCTTGAGGAATTGCCACACTGTTTTCCACAATGGTTGAACTAGTTTACAGTCCCACCAACAGTGTAAAAGTGTTCCTATTTCTCCACATCCTCACCAGCACCTGCTGTTTCCTGACTTTTTAATGATTGCCATTCTAACTGGTGTGAGATGGTATCTCATTGTGGTTTTGATTTGCATTTCTCTGATGGCCAGTGATGATGAGCATTTTTTCATGTGTCTGTTGGCTGTATGAATGTCTTCTTTTGAGAAATGTCTGTTCATAACCTTTGCCCACATTTTGATGGGGTTGTTTCTTTCTTGTAAATTTGCTTGAGTTCTTTGTAGGTTCTGGATATTAGCCCTTTGTCAGACGAGTAGATTGCAAAAATTTTCTCCCATTCTGTAGGTTGCCTGTTCACTCTGATGGCAGTTTATTTTGCTGTGCAGAAGCTCTTTAGTTTAATTAGATCCGATTTGCCAATTTTGGCTTCTGTTGCCATTGCTTTTGGTGTTTTAGACACGAAGTCCTTGCCCATGCCTATGTCCTGAATGGTATTACCTAGGTTTTCTTGTAGGGCTTTTATGGTTTTAGGTCTAACATTTAAGTCTCTAATCCATCTTGAATTGATTTTCATATAAGGAGTAAGGAAAGGATCCAGTTTCAGCTTTCTACTCATGGCTAGCCAATTTTCCCAGCACCATATATTAAATAGGGAATCCTTTCCCCATTTCTTGTTTTTGTCAGGTTTGTCAAAGGTCAGATGGCTGTACATGTGTGGTATTATTTCAGAGGGCTCTGTTCTGTTCCATTGGTCTATATCTCTGTTTTGGTACCAGTACCATGCTGTTTTGGTTACTGTAGCCTTGTACTGTAGTTTGAAGTCAGGTAGCGTGATGCCTCCAGCTTTGTTCTTTTGGCTTAGGATTGTCTTGGCAATGAGGGCTCTTTTTTGGCTCCATATGAACTTTAGAGCAGTTTTTTCCAATTCTGTGAAGAAAGTCATTGGTAGCTTAATGGGGATGGCACTGAATCTATAAATTACCTTGGGTAGTATGGCCATTTTCACAATATTGATTCTTCCTATCCATGAGCATGGTATGTTCTTCCATTTATTTGTTTCCTCTTATATTTCACTGAGCAGTGGTTTGTAGTTCTCCTTGAAGAGGTCCTTCATATCCCTTGTAAGTTGGATTCCTAGGTATTTTATTCCATGTGAAGCAATTGCAAATGGGAGTTCACTCATGATTTGGCTCTCTCTTTGTCTGCTATTGGTGTATAAGAATGCTTGTGATTTTTGCACATTGATTTTGTATCCTGAGACTTTGCTGAAGTTGCTTATCAGCTTAAGGAGATTTTGGGCTGAGACAATGAGGTTTTCTAAATATGCAATCACGTCATCTGCAAACAGGGACAATTTGACTTCTTCTTTTCCTAATTGGATACCCTTGATTTCTTTCTCTTGCCTGATTGCCCTAGCCAGAACTTCCAACACTATGTTGAATAGGAGTGGTGAGAGAGGGCATCCCTGTCTTGTGCCAGTTTTCAAAGGGAATGCTTCCAGTCTTTGTCCATTCAGTATGATATTGGCTGTGGGTTTGTCATAAATAGCTCTCAGTATTTTGAGATATGTTCCATCAATACCGAATTTATTGTGAGTTTTTAGCATGAAGGGCTGCTGAATTTTGTCAAAGGCCTTTTCTGCATCTATTGAGATAATCATGTGGTTTTTGTCTTTGGTTCTGCTTATATGCTGGATTACATTTATTGATTTGCGTATGTTGAACCAGCCTTGCATCCCAGGGGTGAAGCCCACTTGGTCGTGATGGATAAGCTTTTTGATGTGCTGCTGGATTCAGTTTGCCAGTATTTTACTGAGGATTTTTGCATCGATGTTCATTAGGGATATTGGTCTAGAATTCTCTTTTTCTGTTGTTGTCTCTCTGCCAGGCTTTGGTATCAGGATGATGTTGGCCTCATAAAATGAGTTAGGGAGGACTCCTTCTTTTTCTATTGATTGGAATAGTTTCAGAAGGAATGGTACCAGCTCCTCCTTGTACCTTTGGTAGAATCTGGCTATGAATCCATCTGGTCCTAGAGTTTTTTTTGTTGGTAGGCTATTAATTATTGCCTCAATTTCAGCGCCTGCTATTGGTCTATTCAGAGATTCAACTTCTTCCTGGTTTAGTCTTGGGAGAGTGTAAGTGTCCAGGAAATTATCCCTTTCTTCTAGGTTTTCTAGTTTATTTGCGTAGAGGTGTTTATAGTATTCTCTGATGGTAGTTTGTATTTCTGTGGGGTCAGTGGTGATATCGCCTTTATCATTTTTTATTGTGTCTATTTGATTCTTCTCTCTTTTCTTCTTTATTAATCTTGCTAGCAGTCTATCAATTTTGTTGATCTTTTCAAAAAACCAGCTCCTGGATTTGTTGATTTTTTGGAGGGATTTTTGTGTCTCTATCTCCTTCAGTTCTGCTCTGATCTTAGTTATTTTTTGCCTTCTGCTAGCTTTTGATGTGTTTGATCTTGCTTCTCTAGTTCTTTTAATTGTGATGTTAGGGTGTCGATTTTAGATCTTTCCTGCTTTCACTTGTGGGCATTTAGTGCTATAAGTTTCCCTCTACACACTGCTTTAAATGTGTCCCAGAGATTCTGGTATGTTGTATCTTTGTTCTCCTTGGTTTCAAAGAACATCTTTATTTCTGCCTTCATTTCGTTATGTACCCAGTAGTCATTCAGGAACAGGTTGTTCAGTTTCCATGTAGTTGAGCGTTTTTGAATGAGTTTTTTAGTTCTGACTTCTAGTTTGATTGCACTGTGGTCTGAGAGACAGGTTGTTATAATTTCTGTTCTTTTACATTTGCTGAGGAGTGCTTTACTTCCAACTATGTGGTCAATTTTGGAATAAGTGCGATGTGGTGTTGATTTGGGGTGGAGAGTTCTATAGATGTCTATTAGGTTTGCTTGGTGCAGAGTTGAGTTCAGTTCCTGGATATCTTTGTTAACTTTCTGTCTCGTTGATGTGTCTAATGTTATTGTTGTTATTTCTTTCTCTTGCTTCATTGCCCTAGCCAGAACTACCAACACTATGTTGAATAGGAGTGATGAGAGAGGGCATCCCTGTCTTGTTCCAGTTTTCAAAGGGAATGCTTCCAGTTTTTGCCCATTAAGTATGATATTGGCTGTGGGTTTGTCATAAACAGTGGGGTGTTAAAGTCTCCCATTATTATTGTATGGGAGTCCAAGTCTCTTTGTAAGTCTCTAAGGACTTGGTTTATGAATCTGGGTGCTCCTGTATTGGCTGCATATATATTTAGGATAGTTATGTCCTCCTGTTGAATTGATCCCTTTACCATTATGTAATGGCCTCATTTGTCTCTTTTGATCTTTGTTAGTTTAAAGTCTGTTTTATCAGAGACTAGGATTGCAACCCCTGCCTTTTTCTGTTTTCCATTTGCTTGGTAGATCTTCCTCCATCCCTTTATTTTGAGCCTATGTTTGTCTCTGTATGTGAGATGGATCTCCCGAATATAGCAAACTGATGGGTCTTGACTCTTTATCCAATTTGCCAGTCTGTGTCTTTTAATTGGAGCATTTAGTCCATTTACAATTAAGGTTAATATTGTTATGTGTGAACTTGATCCTCTCATTGTGATATTAGCTGGTTATTTTCCTCGTTAGTTGATGCAGTTTCTTCCTAGTATTGATGGTCTTTACATTTTGGCATGTTTTTGCAATGGCTGCTACTGGTTGTTCCTTTCCAGGTATAGGGTTTCCTTCAAGATCTATTGTAGGGCAGGCCTGGTGGTGACAAAATCTCTAAGCATTTGCTTGTCTGTAAAGGATTTTATTTCTCCTTCACTTATGAAACTTAGTTTGGCTGGATATGAAATTCTGGGTTTAAAATTCTTTTCTTTAAGAATGTTGAATATTGGCCCCCACTCTCTTCTGGCTTGGAGAGTTTCTGCCAAGAGATCTGCTGTTAGTCTGATGGGCTTCCCTTTTTGGGTAACCCAACCTTTCTCTCTGGCTGCCCTTAAGTTTTTTTCCTTCATTTCAACTTTGGTGAATCTGACAATTATGTGTCTTAGAGTTGCTCTTCTCGAGGAGTATCTTTGTGGCGTTCTCTGTATTTCCTGAATTTGCATGTTGGCCTGCCTTACTAGGTTGGGGAAGTTCTCCTGGATAAATATCCTGTAGAGTGTTTTCCAACTTGGTTCCATTCTCCCTGTCACTTTCAGGCACACGAATCAGATGCAGATTTAGTCTTTTCACATAATCCCATATTTCTTGGAGGCTTTGTTCATTTCCTTTTACTCTTCTTTCTCTAGACTTCTCTTCTTGCTTCATTTCATTCATTTGATCTTCAATTACTGATAATCTTTTTTCCAGTTGATTTGAGTCGGTTACTGAAGCCTGTGCATTTGTAACATAGTTCTCGTGTCATGGTTTTCATCTCTATCCATTCGTTTATGGACTTCTCTGCATTGCTTATTCTAGTTATCCATTCTTCCATTCTTTTTTCAAGGTTTTTAGTTTCTTTGCACTGGGTACGTAGTTCCTCCTTTAGCTCTGAGAAATTTGATTGACTGAAGCCTTCTTCTCTCAACTCGTCAAAGTCATTCTCCGTCCAGCTTTGTTCTGTTGCTGGCGATGAGCTGCATTCCTTTGGAGGGGGAGATGTGCTCTGTTTTTTTGAATTTCCAGCTTTTCTGCACTGCTTTTCCCCCATCTTTGTGGTTTTATCTGCCTTTGGTCTTTGATGATGGTGAGGTACTGATGGGATTTTGGTGTGGGTGTCCTTTCTGTTTGTTAGTTTTCCTTCTAACATTCAGGACCCTCAGCTGCAGGTCTGTTGGAGTTTGCTTGAGGTCCACTCCAGACCCTGTTTCCCTGGGTATCAGCAGCGGAGGTTGCAGAAGATAGAATATTGCTGAACAGCAAGTGTTGCTGTATGATTCTTGCTCTGGAAGCTTTGTCTCAGAGGTGTACCCAGCCGTGCGAGGTGCGAGGTGTCAGTCTGCACCTAGTGGGGGATGTCTCCCAGTTAGGCTACTCAGGGGTCAGGGACCCACTTGAGCAGGCAGTCTGTCCGTTCTCAGATCTCAACCTCTGTGCTGGGAGAACCACTGCTCTCTTCAAAGCTGTCAGACAGGGACATTTACATCTGCAGAGGTTTCTGCTGCTTTTTGTTTAGCTATGCCCTGTCCCCAAAGGTGGAGTCTACAGAGGCAGGCCGGCCTCCTTGAGCTGTGGTAGGCTCCACTCAGTTCGAGCTTCTGGGTGGCTTTGTTTACCTACTTAAGCCTCTGCAATGGTGCATGCCCCTCCCACAGCCTCACTTCCGCCTTGCAGTTAGATCTCAGATTGCTGTGCTAGCAATGAGGGAGCTCAGTGGGCGTGGGACCCTCCAGACCAGGAGTGGGATATAATCTCCTGGTGGGCCGTTTGCTAAGACCCTTGGTAAAGTGCAGTATTAGGGTGGCAGTTACCCGATTTTCCAGGTGTTGTGTGTTTCAGTTTCCCTTGGCTAGGAAAAGGAATTCCCTTCCCCTTGCACTTCCCAGGTGAGGAGATGCCTCACACTGCTTCAGCTCTCGCTGGTTAGGCTGTACCCACTGACCAGCACCGACTATCTGACACACCCCAGTGAGATGAACTCGGTACCTCAGTTGAAAATACAGAAATCACCCATCTTCTGTGTCACTCATGCTGGGACCTGGAGGCTGGAGCTGTTCCTATTTGGCCATCTTGGGCACCCCCGGCTCAGTGTTTCTTAAGCATTTTTAACCTAAGCTAATACAAGTTGAGTATCCCAAATTCAAAAATCCAAAATCTGAAACTTTTTGAGCACTGACAGATGCTCAAAGGACATACTCACTGTAGAATTTTAGATTTTGGATTTTGGGATTAAAGATGCTCAACTGGTAAGTATATAATGCAAATATTCCAAAAAAAACTATCTGAAACACTTCTGGTGCCAAGCATTTCAGATAAGGAATACTCAACCTGTACATTCTTCAAAATAAAATCCTTTTCAAAAAAAAAAAAAGATGCCATCATTGTTATAGAAAAAGGCATGAAAGCCATAAAGCCCCAAACAATAAACTTCTGTTGCAGAAAACTGTGTCCAGATGTTGTACATGACTTCATAGACTTATGACAGAGCCAATCAAGTTAATCATGAAATAGATTGCACATATGGCAAAAACAGGTGGAAGAGTCAAGAGTTTCAAGACAGGAATATTGGAAAAGTCCAAGAACTAATAGATACCATGCCACAGGAATTTGAAAATTTTTAAATGACGACTTGATGGAGATGAGTGCTTCCGAAACAGTGCCAGATGATGAGGAAGATGTAGATGAAGCAGTGCCAGACAAGAAATTGACACTAGACAATACGGAAGAAGGGTTCTGAGTATTCAAGACTGCTTTTTTATTTTTTACAAGATGGACTTTTCTATGATATGGGCACTGAAACTAAAGCAAATGGTAGAAGAATTGGTACCATACAAGAAAATTTTTAGAGAAATGATAAACAAAAAAGACAGACAGAAATTATGATGTTTTTCTGTAGTTACAATGAGTGTTCCTGTCTCTCCTGCCTTCCATTCCACCTCCTCCACCCCTCCCACCTCTGCCACTCCTGAGACAGTGAGGTCAACTCCTCTAGTCCTCCTTCTCAGCCTTCTCATCTTCACATAAGAATACAGTATATAATACATATAACATAAAAGCATGTGTTAATTGACTGTTTATGTTATCAGTGAGGCTTCCAGTCAATATTAGGCTATTAGTAGTTAAGTTTGGGGGAATAAAAAATTACACATGGATTTTCGACTGTGCAAGAGTCAGAAGCCCTAACCCCCACACTGTTCAAGAGTTAACTGTACTTCCATATTATACAAACTCTTCCTGAGAACAAATAAAGAGAAAACACACCCATACTCATGTTTAAGGCAAGTATAATGTTTAAATCAAAATCAAACCAAGACAACACAATTACAGACCAATCTCACTCACAAACATGCTTGTCAGGAACACAAACAAAATATATTAGCAGAGCAAATCCAAGAAAAAAATTAAAGACATGAATCATCATGTTCAAGGTTGCTTAAATTTTAGAAAATATATTATAGAATTCAACAAATTAATAGGTGATACAGGCAAAATACACTAACTTCAATATGTACAGAAAAAAAATAGATAATATATTCATTCACAATATTTTTAAAAAGTCTCTTAGTAAATTAGGCATAGAATGGAACTTCCTTAGCCTGTTAAGGGGTATGGAAACATAACAAACATACTTAAAAATAAGATATAAAAGTATTTCCATTTATATATTGACAGTGAGACAAAAATTGATACAACCATGTTGAAAATGAGTTTGATGTTTTTTTATCTAGTAGAGTTGAGGATATGCATACACTTTATCCTAAAGTAGTGGTTTTCAACAGGCATCTTGCCACCATCAACAGGCATCTTGCCATGTCTAGGGAGTGTGTTGGAAATGTGTATGGGGCAGGTTGGTTATCACAATGATTGAAGGGGAATTATTGACATTGACATTTAGTGGCATCAGAGATATTAGGCATCCTGAAGTGTTCAGGACAGTCCCAGGCAATAGAGAATCCTGCCTAAACTTTTTAATATTAACCTTGACATGCCTACAAATGAAAAACCTGTTTATAATTACCAGAGGCCAGAACCTACCTCCTTTTGTTACATATAAACATGGTATTTTTGCATGAATTTACTATATACTGAATTTTCTAGGAGTAAATCTACCAAGTAGATTGAGAGAATAGTATATTTTCTTTTGTTCAGAAATTTATCCAAGATTATTGTTTTAGAAAATCATGTCACCAATGATAATTACACTTTGTGGTATTATATTTGTAGCTGTCACATTCATGGCAATCAGTGTATAGATGTAAATATTTGGCCTCTTCAGGTAGTCATGTTTCAGCATTTACACATTTAAATACATCATTATAAATCACTTGCATTTAATTTTTCCTTTAAATTCCAGTTAGGACATTGTGCTCATATTTTAAATATGTGTATAGGTAGGTTATGTTATCTATGAATTTCACTTCTTCACTTCTGGTTAATAAAGAAATTGGTACAAAATATTTGTTACAAAAAGGGAACTGGTAGAGTTTTTCAAGATGACTGACTAGAGGCACAAGACACTTGACTCCACCACAAAGAACTAATCAACTGGGAACGACCAACATCACAGCTGACAAAAGTTGCAATACTGGTTGAAGCAAACGAGAGACCAGCCTAAAATTTAACAGAGTAATCTACTGCATGAGACAGCTATACTGGGCTTTAAATAAGGTCCTACATATCCCTGGGGGTCTCCAAGTCTGTGCACATGCTCAGGAGAAACTGAAGAGTGCCTCACTTATCTACTAGACTTTGCCTAAATGTGAGGTGTTATACAGCAGGAAGTAATAGCGAAGGTAATTTCTAAACTGTGTAAATCTGGAATGCATGCCCCAGCCCACACATAGATACTTTTAGCAAACTGTGGAACCCTCCTCATTGGCAGAAGGTGTTTAAGCATAACATATGAACAATCATTGGATGACCACTAAAATATGGCCCAGCAGTTACCCCCTGGAAGCTAGCATAATAACAACAACAATCAAAAAAACTGAGTAAAAGCATCAGAGGCCACACCCTGTGGGGGAGGCCAGAAGGCAGTGGAATAGCAAAATGCTGAAAGAAAAAAACCCCAAATTTTCAACTAAGAATTCTATATCCAGCAAAATTATCCTTCAAAAGTGAATGTGAAATAAAGAAATTCCACAATACACAAAGAGAGAGAATTCATTGCTAACAAACCTACCCTACAAAAAATACTAAAGTAAGTTCTTCAGCTAAAAGGAAATGACACCAGATGGTAACCTGAATCCATAGGAGGAAATAAAGAGGATTAGTAAAGGTAATTATATAAGTAAACATAAAAGAGAAAATACATACTTTTCTTACTTTCTTTTAAAGGAAAACTACAAAAACAATATTTTTAAAACTGTGTTGTTGGGCTTATAACATATTAAGATGTAAAATATACTGTATTAATAGCACAAAGAATAGGTGGAGAAAACTTCCCTGTGTTGCTGAATTAAATTATTATTAATCTAAAGTAGGTTATTTCAAGTTGACATACATATTGTAATCCCCAGAGCATTCAATAAAAAAGCTCTAGAAATTACAGTAAAAACATCAGGAGGCTGAGGCAGGAGAATGGCGTGAACCCAGGAGGCGGAGCTTGCAGTGAGCTGAGATCGCGCCACTGCACTCCAGCCTGGGCAACAGCGTGAGACTCCGTCTCAAAAAAAAAAAAAAAAAAAAAAAAAAAAAAAAGAAATTACAGTAAAAACATCAAAAAAGGATTTAAATGGTACACAAGAAATTAGCTATATAACATAAAAGAAGGTAATAAAGGAGAAACAGAGGAACGAAGAAGTCAAGAAACAATGAAATAAATGAATAAAGCCAGATGTACATCTGTAAGTATAAATGGGTTAAACAGTCTAATCAAAACATAAACATTGTGAGACGGGATGAAAAACACACTCCAAGGATATGCCAACTACAATAATGGAAAGACACACACACTTTAAATGTGAAGACATAAATAGGTTAAAAGAATAAAAGAATGAAAAAATCATATAAAACAAAGAGCAACCATAAAAGAGCTGGAGTGGTTAGACTGGTATCTAATATCAGACAAAACAGACTTTAAGAAAAAAGTGCTACAGAAAAAGATGGACATTTTATAGTGATGAAAGGGTCTATTCATCAGGAAGATATATAATTATAAACATACACACATGTGAAACAAAACTCTCCCCAACTAATTCTATGAAGCTAGTCTCTGACATCAAACAAAACAAATACATTATAAGAAAAGAAGCCTACAATTCAACTTCCCTTATGAATACAAATGCAAAATTCCTTAACAAGATGTTAGCAAATCAAATTCACCAGTATTTCAAAAAGGATTGTATATCATGACAAAAAGAGATTTATTCCAGGAAGGCAAGTTTCGTTTAACACCCCCAAATTAAGGTAATACCCTATGTTACATTAGTTAATAATGTATCGTGTAGAATAAAGAACAAAAACCACATGATCATTTCTATAGATGCAGATAAACCATCTGACAAAATCTAACACTCATTCATGATCAAACATAAAAACTCAACCAATTAGTAAAACTTCCTCAACCTGATAAAGAACATCTACAAAATATGCACAGCTAACATCACATTTAGTGATGAAGGACTGAATATTTCCCCTAAGACCAGAAAAAAAACAAAGATGTTCACTCCTGTCATTCCTATTCAACACTATACTGGAGATGCTAGCCAGGGGAATTAGGCAAGGAAAAGAAGTAAAAGGTATTCAGGCTGGGGAAAAAAAGCAAAACTGTCCTTGACATAATCCTGAATGAGAAAACCCTAAGGAATATACCCACACACTCACATGCACACGTACACATGGACACATACATACACAATATTAAAACTAATAATTCTACTCAAAGTCACAGGATACCAAATCAATATGTACAAAGGCAATTTGTATTTCTATACACTTGCAAAAAATCATAAAGTGATATTATAAAAATAATTCACAACAGTACCAAAAATTAAAATATTTGGGAATAAATTTAACAAAAAAAGTGAAAGATTTTTACACTGAAAACTACAAAACATTGTTGAGGAAAATTAAAGAAGATCTGAATAAATTGAGAGGTATTTCAAGTTCATGGATTGAAAAATCCAATACTGTTAGTTGGCAGTTCACCCCAAACTGATGTATAGATTCAGTGCAATCTCTACCAAAATCAAAGCAGAGTCTGGGCATGATGGTTCATGCCTATAATCCCAGTGTTTTGGGAGGCCAAGGCAGGAGGATGGCTTAAGCCCAGGAGTTTGAGACCAGCCTGGGCAAAATAGGGAGACCACATCTCTACAAAAATATTGTTAAAATAGCGAGGCATAGTGGTGCACACCTGTAGTCCCAGGTACTCAGGAGACTGAGGTGGGAGGATCATTTGAACCTGGGAGGTTGAGGCTGCAATGAGCTGCAATTGTGTCATTGCACTCCAGCCTGAGCAACAGAGCAAGACCCTGTCTAAGAAGGAAGGAAGGAAGGAAAGAAGGAAGGAAGGAAGGAAGGAAGGAAGGAGGGAGGGAGGGAGGGAGGGAGGGAGGGAGAGAGGGAGGGAAGGAAAGAAGGAAGGAAGGAAGGAAGGAAGGAAGGAAGGAAGAAATTGACAAGATGATCCTCATATTTATATGGAAATGGAAAGAAACCAGAATACCCAAAACAATGTTGAAAAAGAAGAACAGAATTTGAGGATTCACCCTTCTCAATTTAAATACATATTACCATGCCACAATAGTCAAGACAGTAGGGACTGGCATAAAAATAGAAATATAAACTAATGGAACACAATTGAGAGTTCAGCTATAAACCCTTATATTTATGGTCGATTGGTTTTCAAAAAAGGTTCCAAGGCAATTCAACAGGAAAAGGTTAGTTTTTCAACAAATGATGATAGTACAACTGGATATCCATATGCAAAAAGATTAATGAAGACCTTCACCTTACACCATATACAAAATAACTCAGAATGAATCAAAGACATAAATGAAAGAGGTAAAACTATAAAACTTTTAGAAATATAGGAAAACCTTCAAGATATTGGGTTAGGCAAAGAATTATTAGATACAACACCAAAAAACACAATTGACAAAAGAAAAAAGATAACTTGGATTTTATCAAAAATAAAGAACTGACAGCCCCTCTGCCACTGCCATTGTAGCAGCTCTGTCCTTGCTGCCCTCAGACTGGGGAAGGAATAAAGAGCCTGAGGGATTTACTTGCACCTCTAACATGCCACAGTTGCCATACAGAATAGAGCCAAGTCTCTCATCTCTGTGAGCCTCCAACCCCCTGGTCTTCACCAAGCAGGGCCCCTGGCTTGGGCCCACAGAACAACTGCCCTACCTGCTGGCTGAACATTCCCATTGTCAGTGGTTTTGTGTTGCTCTGGGGTAGAGCTCCCAGAGGCAAATGAAATGCCCTTTGAGACTGCCACTGCAGTGGTACTGCCCTTGCTGCCCTTGGATTGGGGAAGGAACAAACACCCTGAGTGTTGTACTCATACCTCCATCATGCCACAGCCAACCAAAGGAGAAGAGGCTAGTCTGTCTTCCCTGTGAGCTCCCTTCTCCCTCTCCCCATTCATCACCAGGCAGGGCCCCCTGGCTCAGGCCCACAATGCAGCCACTCCACCCCAGGATGAATGCTCCAAATGATAGTATCTCTGCATTTCTCTGGAGTGGAGACCCAAAAGACAAGTGAAAGGCCCTCTGCAATTGCCACTGCCAAGGTCCCTGCCCCTGCTTCTCCCAAGCTGGGGAGGGAACACAAAGTCTGAGTTCACCCAAAGGCTGCATGTGAAGCCCAAGAGTGTCAAGCCAAGCTCTGCAGCCAGCATTCAAGTGGGAGAGGAGCCCACACCCTCAGAGCACTAAGAGGGAGTACGGCTGCAAACACAAGGAAATAGAGGAGTCACATGGCTGAGCAAGAGCCTAATGGCCATTATACTTAAGCACCATCTACTGGATCACAGCCCAAATTTTGACACCAAAAATACTTAGTTAATATATCCCTCTGTGAAACCAAGGACGAGAATTCAGCTACAAATAAAGACCCGCACAAAGCACCAGCACTCTGATAATGTCCGGAAATGAGATCAACTAACTATACTCAAATTACACCACAGTTAAAGAAACATTAGCCCACACAGAGGAGAAAGAACCAGCACAAAAACGCTGACAACTCACAAAGCCAGAGTGTCTTTTTTCCTCCAAACAACACTAGTTCCCCAGCAAGGATTCTTAACCAGGCTGAAATGGCTAAAATAGCAGATACAGAATTCAGAATGTGGATAGGAATTAAGATCATTTGAGATCCATGAGAAAGTGGAAACTGAATCCAAGGAATTTAAGGATTACAGAAACACAATACAGGAGCTGAAAGATGAAATGGTCATTTTAAGAAAGAACCAAACTCATATGATAGAGCTGAAAAACATACTACTGTCCAAGAAAATTTCCCAAACCTCACTAGAAAGGCCAACATTCAAATTTAGGAAATTCAGAGAACCACTGCAATAACTATACAAGAGGACCATCCCCAAGACACATAGTCATCAGATGCTCCACCAGGCTAACAGCAGACCTTTCAGCAGAAATCTTGCAAGTCAAGAGAGATTGGGGGCCTAGATTCAGCATTCTTAAAGAAAAGAAACTACAACCAAGAATTTCATATCCAGCCAAACTAAGCTTCATAAGTAAAGGAGAAATAAGATCTTTTTTTAGACAAGCAAATGCTAAGGGAAGTCATTACCATCAGACCTGCCTTACAAGAGGTCCTTAAAGGGAGTGCTAAATATGGAAACAAAAGACCATTACTGGCCACCACAAAAAAACACTTAAATACATAGACCACTGACACTATAAAGCAACCACACGATCAAGTGTACATAATAACTAGCTAACAACAAGATGCCAGGATTAAATCTGCACATATCAATATTAATCTTAAGTGTAAATGGCTAAATGCCAAAATTAAAAGGTATCCAAGTGGCGAGTTGGATAAAGAAGCAAGACCCAGTGGTATGCTGTCTTCAAGAGTCCCATCTCACATACAATGACACCCATAGGCTCAAAGTAAATGGATGGAGAAAAACCTACAAAGCAAACAAAGAACAAAAAAAAAAAAGCAGGGATACTATTTTAATTTCAGACAAAATAGACATTAAACCAACAATGACGAAAAAAGGCAAAGAAGGACATTACAAATGGTAAAGAGTCAACAAGAAGACTTAACTATCCTAAATATATATGCAGCCAACACAGGAGCACCCAGATTCATAAAACCAGTTTTCAGAGACCTATGAAGAAACTTAGATAACTGTAAAATAATAGTGGGAGATTTCAATACCCCACTGACAGTATTAGACAGATCCTCGAGGCAGAAAACTAACAAAGATATTTGGGACCTGAACTCAATATTTGATCAAGTGGAGCTAACAGACATCTACACAACAATCCACCTGAAAACAACAGACTATACATTCTTCACATCTGCAAATAGCACATACTCTATCGACCACACAGTCAGCCATAAGACAATTATCAGCAAATTAAAACCAACAACAACAAAAATCATACCAGCCACATTCTCTGACCACAGCACAATAAAAATAGAAATCTATACCAAGAAGATTGGTCAAAACTGTAAAATTACACGGAAATTAAACAACCTACTCCTGAATGACTTTTGAGTAAACAATGAAATTAAGTCAGATATCAATAAATTCTTGGAAACTAATGACAACAAAGATACAACATACCAGAATCTCTGAGACACAGCTAAAACAGTATCAAGAGGAAAGATTATAACATTCAATGATTTAAAAAAATCAATGAAATCAATAAGACTGGTTTCTTTAAAGAATAAATAAGATGGACTGCTAGCTAGACTAACAAAGAAAAAAAGAGAAGACATAAGTAATCAAAAATGAAAATGATAAAGGGGACATCATCACCAACCCCACAGAAATACCAAAAAAAAAAAAAAAAAAAATCAGAGACTATTATGAACACCTTTCTGCACACAAACTAGAAAACCTAGAATAAACTGATAAATTACTGGAACATACAACCTCCTAAGACTGAACCAGGAAGAAATTCAAACCCTGAGCAGACCACTAACAAGTTCCAAAATTGAATCAGTAATGAAAAGCCTACAAACCAGAAAAAAACGCAGTTACAGAAGGATTCATAGCTGAATTCTACCAGACATAAAAGAAGAGCTGGTACCATTCCTATTGAAACTATTCCAAAGAATTGAGGAGGGACTCCTTCCTAACTCCTTCTTTGAGGCCAGTAGCATGCTGATACTAAAACCTGGCAAAGACACCACAACAAAGGAAAACTTCAGGCCAATATCCGTGAAGAATGTAGCATGCCAAAAAGCTAATTCACCAAGATCAAGCAGGGTTTATCCCTGGGATGCAAGGTTGGTTCAATGTTTGCAAATCAATAAATGTTATTAATCACATAAACGAAACTAAAAACAAAAACCACATGTTCATTTCAACAGATGCAGAAAAGGCTTTTGATAAATTTCAGTATCCATTCATATTAAAAACTCTCAACAAACTAGGCACTGAAGGAACATACCTCAAAATAATAAGAGCTATCTATGACAAACCCCCAGCCAACATATACTGAATGAGCAAAACTGGAAGCATTCTCCCTGAGAACTGGAACAAGACAAGGATGCCCACTGTCAACATACTATGGGAAGTCTTGGCCAGAGCAATCAGGCAAAAGAAAGAAATAAAAGGCACTCAAATAGGAAGAAAGGAAGTCAAACTATCTCTGTTTGCAGACAATATGATTTTATGCATAGAAAACCCCATAGTCTCTGACAAAAATCTCCAAGATCATATCAACAACTTCAGCAAAGTTTCAGGCTACAAGATCAATGTGCAAAAATCAGTAGCATTTCTATACATCAATAATGTCCAAGCTGAGAACCAAATAAAGAATGCAATCCCATTCACAATAGCCATAAAAAGAATAAAATACCTGAGAATACAGCTAACCTGGGAGATGAAAGATATCTGCAATGAGAATTACAAAACACTGCTGAAAGAAATCAGAGATGATACAAACAAATGAAAAATAATTCCATGCTCGTGGATAGGAAGAATCAATATTGTTAAAATAGCCATACCGCTCAAAGCATTTTATAGATTCAATGCTATTCTTATCAAACTACCAATGACATTCTTCACATAATTAAAATAATATTATTCTAAAATTCATATGGAACCAAAAAGGAGCCCAAATAGCCAAAGAAATCTTAAGCAAAAATACATACCTGGAAGCATCACATTACTTGACTTCAAACTATACAAGGCTACAGTAACCAAAAGAGCATGGTACTGGTACAACAACAGACATATAGACCAATGGAACAAAATGGAGAGCCCAGAAATAAAGTTGTGTGCCTACAGCCATCTGATCTTTGACACTGACAAAAACAAGTAATGGGGTAAATACTCCCTATTCAACAAATGGTGCTAGGATTGCTGGTTGCTGTGTGTAGAAGATAGAAACCAGACCCCTTCTTTACACCATATACAAAAATCAACCAAAATGGATTAGACTTAAATGTAACAGCTAAAACCATAAAAACCCTTGAAGAAGACCTAGGTAATACCATTCTAGACATGGGCCCTGTCAAATATTTCATGACAAAGACATCAAAAGCAACGGCAACAATAACAAAAATTGATAAATAGCACCTAGTTAAACTGAAGGACTTCTGTACAGCAAAAGAAACTATCAATAGAGTAAATAGACAACACATAGAATGGGAGAAAATATTTGCAAACTAGGCATCTGACAAAGTGCTAATATCTAGACTCTATAAGGCACTTAAATTAACAAGCAAAAACCAAACAACCTCATTAAAAAGTGGGCAAAGGATACGAATAGACACTTTTCAAAAGAAGACACACATGTGGTCAATAAGCATATGTAAAAATGCTCAACATCACTAATCAATGAAAACCACAATGAAATACCATCTTACACCAGTCAGGATGACTATTATTAAAAAGTGAAAAATAACAGATGTTGAATGTTGCAAAGAAAAGGGAACACTTATACACTGCTGCTGGGAATGTCAGTTAGTTCAGCCACTGTGGGAAGCAGTTTGACAATTCCTCAAAGAACTTAAGACAGAACTACCATTTGACCCAGCCATCCATTATTGGGTATATACCCAAAGAAATATAAATCATTCTGCCATAAAGACACATGCATGCATATGTTCTTCACAGCACTACTGACAACAGCAACAACATGGAGTCAACCTAAATGCCCATCAATGGTATATGGGATAAAGAAAATTTGGTACATATACACCATGGAATACTAAGCAGCCATAAAAAGAATGAGATCATGTCCTTGGCAGCAACATAGATGGAGTTGGAGGCCATTATTCTAAGCAAAGTAACACAGGAACAGAAAACCAAACACCACATGTTCTCATTTATAAATGGGAGCTAATGTTGAGTACACATGGACACAAACAAGGGGACAACAGACACTGGGGTCTACTTGAGGATGGAGGTTAGGAGGAGGGTGAGGATCAAAAAACTACCTATTGGGTACTATGCTTATTGCCTGTGTGATGAAATAATATGTACGCCACACCCCTGTGACACACAATTTATCTATAGAACCAACTGGCCCTGTACCTCTGAAACTAAAATAAAAGTAAAATAAGTAAAAACCTTTGTTCTTCAACATACGATAGTAAGAAAATGAAAAGACAAACCATACACTTGGAGAAAATATTTTCAAACTACATATCTGATAAAGGACTTGTATATAAGCAACTCTTACATCTCAATAGTAAGGAAACAACCTAATCAGAAATGGGCAATATATGTGAGGAGACATTTCTCCAAAGAACATATACAAATATCTAACAATCAAATAAAAAGATGCTCAATTAGCCATTAGGGAAATGCAAATCTAAATCACAATGAGATACTACTCCACACCCACAAGAATAGCTACACATTTGAAAAAAAAAAACGGGGAAATAACAAAAGTGGTGATGATGTGAAGAAATACATTGCTAGTAGTTCATATAAATCTAACAACTGTAAAATAGTACAGCCCCTTGGGAAAACAGTTTGGCAGAAAATTAAACATACAGTTATAATATGACCAAGTAATTCCACTCATAGGTGTTTAACCAAGAGAATTGAAAATGAACATCCACCCAAAAACTTGTACACAAATGTTTATAGCAGCTTTATTCACAATAGCCAAAAGATAGAAACAATCCAAGTGTCCATCAACTGATGACTAGATAGACAAAATGTAGTATACTGATGCAATGGAATATCACTCAGCTATAAAAAGGAATGAAGTATTTATATATGCCACAACATTAATAAACTTTGGAGACATTATTTAGATGAAATTTTCAGGATAGGCAAATCCGTAGGCACAGAATGTAGATTACTGGTTGTCTGATGCTGGGAGTGGTAATGAAGACTGACTGCAAATGGTCAAGGAAGATGTCACTGACGTGATGCAAGTGTTCTAAAATTAGATTGTAGTGATGGTTGCACCACCCAATAAATTTATAAAATCACTTTAAATACATGAATTTTAGGGCACGCTAATTATCCTAAACATGTTTTTAAACACATTCAGCATCAAGAAAACAAAAGAGAACATTCATCTCTTTACTTTGCCAATTTATTAGGGATCACACAGAGGTCATTAGGTTGTTTGTTGTTGTTGCTGTGGTGGTGGTGGTGGTGGTGACAGTAAGGGTTGTGGTTTTCTCATGAGAGTCGAAGGTCAAGCAACCATTTGGTCTTTTAAAATAAAAATTTTAAAATCAATTAAAAAAGAATGTTGCTGGCTTGAAATCTGGAGTGGCCATAGGGGCAAAGAGAAGTGGATGGATTTTTTAAATATTCAAGATGTAGAAGTGACAAGATTTTGTAGTGGTTAGATATAGGGAGTGGGGAAAGGTGAGGAGGCCTCAGACTGAGTATGCTTAAAGTTGAATTCCTGTTGTCCTCCCGAACTGGCTGTCCTCCCGTGCTGCCAATCTCAGTGAATGGATCAGCATCCTGGCACAGAGTTGACATTCATTGATTGCCTTTGGAGTGAACGAACAGAGTATGATGAATAGAGTAAAAATATGGCTAAACGAGGCAGACATCAGGTCCTGCCAAATAGCCAGTAGAAAACTCACCCTTAAGGTTGGCTCAGTAGATGTCCAGCACAATTTTCTTCTCACTTTTCAAACCATTTGGGGAATCATGAGGTCTTTCTCTCGTCCAGAAGAACGCTCACCTACATATCAGTCACTCCTTCCCTAGAACCTACAGGTATGGAGCAGGCTGAGTTCTTTCAAGGGTTTCTTATCCTGTAAATCTTTACACAGGGCAATGGCAGGTGCATGTACAGCCCATATGAGCATGGGGGATGCTTAGTGTTATAGAAAGGGGACCACAGTGGTGCCCAACTGATGGATCTGCGTTCTGTTTTGCTCCAAGCAGGAAGAGACTCTTCCCAACAAAGAGGTTTATTAATCTAGGGGTCCCCCTCCCACCCCTTGGAGGCAGAAAACACAGCTGTCAGAAATACTGTAAACACCAAGTGATCTGCTTGGCTGGTTTTACTGTTGTTCCCAGGGTTGACAAGCAGAAATACAGAACAAATGGTGGTTCCTGAAACAGACGCCAAAACAAGGAAGTGATCTGTTCCAGTCCAAGCTTCCAAGAAATAAAGAACTAGGTGGGGCACACTAAACAAGCCCCCAGAGTCAACCACTGCAGTAAACATTCCGTTCATCACACTGTTTATGAGATAAAGTATAAGATTTTTAACACTTATGATAAATAACCATACTTAATGTCTTGGGGTGGTTGTGACAATTATAGTATTTTGCATAATATATGGTCACCATTATCATTATCACCAGTTCCTTGATGAGGAGAAACCAGAAGTTGACACCAAAATGTTGATCCATAATGTTTATAGGCCTTTCTGTTTATAGTTAACTTAATGTAAAATAAAGTGTATGTAATTTTTACTACAGTGTGTCCTGAAAGGGCAAACCAAGCTACAAGCAACACTAAAAGACTACTGCATGGGAGTGGATTATGAAGGTGTTTCTTAAATATGAGAGCTCAAGTTTTTCTTTCAGCGACTGAGTTAAAGCACCCAACTTGTTTATCATGAGACTTTTGCTAGGCAGTGTACTATGTCCACTCAACACACATCATTTTAGGCAATCATCTGGTTAAAATGTTTAATAGTATGGCATTCAGAAACACATTCTTTAGAGTTGACATTCAATTAATGGTTTGAATGTCGTTTCCAGGGCAGTCAGGAGTATTTAAAGGCTTTTCCATTGTTTTCGGAAGAGAAAGAAAACTTCCTAGCCTAACTTACCCAGTGCCTTGCTTCAGAGGGGCAGACAAAGGGTAAAATCTGGGCAGAGAACATTAGTTGATATGAGAACGAAAGAAAGTGCTGCAAGATCTTGTAGACAGCTGAGTTCCACCTTCCACTCTACTGCCGAACAAAGTGAGGCAGGGAGAGGGCAGGGACTCGCTGAAAGCTAAACACCAAGTCAGTGACAGATCCAGGGCTGTAAAGTTCGACCGAGATTGAAACAATGTACACTGGGCGTCAGTCCCAACGCCAGCTTGCTCCAGCTCTTCCAGCTCTTCCTGAGCGCTGGGCCCATCTGGCCTCACGCTGATCTCCGGGCAGACTCTGTAGCGCAACTGGCACAGATCGTGACGACAGCCCTGCGGCAAGGCAGGAGTGGCCTTCTCCTCCGCCAGGGTTAAGGTGAGTACCACCGCCCTTGGGCCCAGCAGCCCGGGTGAGAGCCTCCGCCGCCCACTGCGACAGGCCTGAAAGCCAGCGCCTGGGCAAACCCACCCGCAGCACCCATCGGGACACCCCTTCCCTGACCCACGGGACGGAACCCACCTGTGCTGGAGGTCGTGACTCCTAACTTCGCAGAGTGGGCAGAATTCCAAGCAAGGAGAGCCTCGGGAGGCAGCCTTTCACCCGCCTTTTGCCTTTTCACCCCCAAAACCGTCGACCCGACGCTCCCCTCCCCCAGCCCGCTCGGGCCCAGCGGAGAGCCTCTAGGCCCCGCCCCACTCCTTCCGGCTGTGCGGGGTGGGTGCCTCTGGCGCCCGGGACTTCGCCCGGTGCTAGGGCGTCACTCTCCCATTCTGAAGGATTGGGCCGGGGCAGTCAATCGCCTTTATTAAACAGATATGAAGCCATAGGTGCTTCTATTTATGGTGGTTTATAAAGGTTTACTAGAACTAAAATTCTACTACCTTTCCACCACTTTCTTGACTTTATGGTCGTCATATACCGCTCGTTACTCCCATCGATTCAGCTGAGCATCTTGAACCCAGGGTCCAGATACAGTGCTATGTACAGTGAGCACTAGAAGGGAATACCCATTAGGAACGAAAAATGCATATATTCTAAAAATGGGAAATTGTGCAGGATTATATTGATTCGAGATTAAAAGTGTTAATCTAATGTCAAAAAAGCAATAAAGGAATTGGTTTGTAGAAGTCAGGATCAACAAAAGAGGAAAAAGCCTCCACACCTTTGCTCTGGAATTCCTTCTGCCATGAATGCTCTTACCCCACACTTGTTTATTTGGAAAACGGCTACTCGTTATTTTTGACTCAATTTAGATAGTACCTCCTCTGTGAAGCCTTCCCTATCTTTCCCAAATAAGTTTGTATTCTTCTTTTCCCTGGGTCCAGTATGCTCAATGGATCTCCTACAGACCTCATGAGTACCACTTATTCTAGATTATAATTTCTCTTTCTGCATGTCATTGTCCTCTAATGAATAAGTAGCTTCTTGAGAGTAGAAAACTTGTATTTTTCATATTTGTTCTCCAAGCACAGTCTAAAATGTCTATATATTTAATAAATATTTGTTGAAAAATTTCTGGAACCAGGGTGTAAGCAAAAGGACATATCCAGAGTATGAATGTAACATAAAGAGGAAAAATTAAATACAATAAGAATCTAGATTTAGTCTGACTGGTATTCGTTCATGCAATAAACATTAATGAGTGCCTACTGTATGCCAGGCACTGCACTAAGCTCTGGGTGTAAAATGATAAACAAAGTCCAGATATAGTCCATGCCCTTATGCCCTTATGTTTAAAGAACAAATTGGAGTTGGCCAGGCAAATGGGAAAACGAAAAAAGTTTTAGGCAGAAACAACAGCATGATCCAATGTCCTGTAATAGGAAGATCATAACTGTAGCAATTAGAGTGAATGAGCTCACTAAAGGTAAGCTGAAATCAACACAAAGTACTCAGAAAAGGCAAGAGTTTGATAGACAACACCTGTTTGTTTGAGTCAGTAAAAGAAGCAAGTTTCCTTAATAATAGTAACCAACATTTATAAAATGTTCACTATATGCTAAACACTAGGCTAAGTGTTTTATATCAAACACTTAAGGTAGATGATATTATTTCTACTTTAAGGATAAGGCAACCGAGGCACAGATAGGTTAAGCAATTTTCACCAGGATCACAGGGCAGTTAAATTTTAGAGCTGAGATTCAAACCTAGGTAATCTGGTTCCAGACTCTAGGGAGCCTGGATATTTTACTTTTAATAAAATATAAATTTTGCTTGTAATAAAATAAAAGTCAGATATTTTACTGTTTCCTCTGTGTGTGTGTGTGTGTGTGTGTGTGTAGCAGGTCACATGGTGTATGACACAGAGTGGAACTTCTTAATATTTTTGGAATGAATGAATAGCTGAATAAAAGCAATAGGTACAAATGTGCTAGAAAACAAAATAGAAAAAAAACAATAGTATCTGGGTCTTTTTGTGTTCCCGCCACACCAGCTATTCCTAGAACACACCAAACTTGTTCTTGTTCTGCTTCCAAAATATAATCTGCTCATGCATTTGTCCCTCACTGTACTGCTAACATTCAGGACCAGAGTTTGGCTTTTTTTTTTTTTTTTTTTTGGTGAAAGGTCAGCTGGTAAATATTTTAGGCTTTTTGAGTCACATACAGTCTCTGTCTCCAAGTATTAAATTCTGCTTTCATAGAGTGAAAGAAGTCACAGACAATACCTAAATGAATGAATGTAGGTATGTTCCAATAAAAGTTTATTTACGGCCGGGCGCGGTGGCTCAAGCCTGTAATCCCAGCACTTTGGGAGGCCGAGACGGGCGGATCACGAGGTCAGGAGATCGAGCCCATCCTGGCGAACACGGTGAAACCCCGTCTCTACTAAAAAATACAAAACACTAGCCGGGCGAGGCGGCGGGCGCCTGTAGTCCCAGCTACTCGGGAGGCTGAGGCAGGAGAATGGCGTAAAAACCCGGGGGGCGGAGCTTGCAGTGAGCTGAGATCCGGCCACTGCACTCCAGCCCGGGCGACAGAGCCAGACGCCGTCTCAAAAAACAAAAAAACAAAAAAACAAAACAAAACAAAAAAAAAGTTTATTTACAAAAACAGGCAAGAGGCAGGATTTGCCCTGTGGACAGTAATTTTTAGACCCTTGCTCTAGGCCAAATTATCACCATCTCTTGCATAGACTACTGTATTAAATGATGTCTGAGAGTCATCATCTTTGACTAACATCTATACCTTGGTTTTATCAGCATCTCAGTGAAGCTTTAATGATCTCTAATCATATTCATAACCTTGAGTTCTTGAAATGTGGTTAAAACTATGTGTTAATTGTGATTTTGAACTTTGATTTATCAAAGATGGTCTTTAAAAGAACTAACTACTAGTGATCTTTGAAAGAGTTAAAAAAATAAGGAAGATTTATAATGAAAGTAGTGACTTTAGCCAGAAAATAAATATTCTGGACACAGTGCAATGTTGAATTTGGCTGAAACTTTGGTCTATGACAAGAATTCTGCTATGTACCCTATACAGAAACAAATAAATGCTAAAACTTTGCAGAAATCATCTAGACCATACAAAATTTTCCTCACCTACTCATGGACAAAAATTTGGTAAAGCTGAAGGGTATATTAATTTGTGTCTGGGGTTATGAACATTTCTGACTCTGGGGATATGAACATTTCTGACTCTCAACAGAAATGTGATTCAGCATAAACTTAGTAACCTATATAATTAATTTTGCAGTGAAGAAGTATTAGTTATTACTCACTAGTTAAAAGTTGTCAAAACCTACCTGAAACTAACAAGCCAAAGAGAGAAATTTATGGGAAGATAATAAGGTGTTTCACAGAACTCAAGAAGGATTGGAACAATCAAAACTTTTAAAAAGGCAAGGTATAGTTAGGTCTCAAGAATTGTCAAAAACAAGGATTCCAATGACATTGACTCTATCATTCTTTTACCCCTATTCTTCCCTGCACATTTATCTGCGCGCGCTCTCTCTCTCTCTCTGTCTCTCTCTCTCTGTCTCTCTCTCTCTCTCTCTCTCGCCTTCGCTCCCTCCCTTGCTTTCCTCCCCACTCCTCTCAAGCTCTTTTTGTTCCCAAGTCCATGTAACAGTAGATATGGTTACGGACACCTTCCTAGATTTTCATATTACAGATTCAACCACTGAAGAGAGACACTAAGCCAGATCAGGTCCTCTGAAAAGCAGATGCCGAGATGGAGTTACAAATCTAGAGATCTATCGTAGGTAATGGCTGGCAAGATAAAGAGGAGATTACAGTACAGCTCTATGGAAGTCTCAACCACCCCAACAGAGATTGCTAATTAGAGGAATCCTGCGTTAGACAGAATTCTTGTGCTCAGAGATTGGCTGCAGATGCCTGGGAAGGGAATGACCTTGGATCAAATGATGCAAAAATATCCCAAAAGTGCTCCAGCTGGAGACTGTTAGCTGACTCCACTCCTCATAGTAGGTTTTCCCTTGAAAGATCTGAGAGGCACTTCCTGGTTGCCATAGACCTTTATGGTCCTATCTCCATAAATCTATGAGGGATTTATTGGCCAAGTTTGAGTCTGGTGGCCACCCAAAACCAATCAACTGTAGCTAGGTGAGCAATGTCACATATACCAAAGGATAATTTTCTCAGTTTTCCTGGGGCTGAGGAATTCTCCTGTAATGTGCTAAAACCACAACAGTCCAGGGCAAACTAGGATGGTTAGTTATTTTAGTAGTGCCCAGGTTGATAGGGGTGGGAAAGTTAAAACCGTCGCATAATATCCTACTATATAAACAATTGTACTTTACTGCATTTATGGAGGAAATTCTATGTATAGTGGTTTTATTGGATTAGGAGAATTTATAAAGGTCTCAGAAGAATCCCCTTGAAGATGACAAAAGTTTCATACTTTATTTCTTGCATGCTGATTCTCTTGTGCATCTATACATTCTTCCTCCATCTAGAATGCGCTTCTCACAGCAACCTCCCTCCCCTCACCCTTGTCCTCACTGTTAGAAATGCTTCTTGCCCATTTCTCTGGTTTCCACATGGAATTATTTATCTAAATTAAGATTAAACCACATAATAAATGTCAAGCACCTATCATAGGACATGACATAAAATAGGGGCTTGTATCAGCCAAGGTTCTTAGTTGCATGCAACAAAAGCTGAATCTGACTGATTTAAGCGCGAAAAAAAGTTATGTTGGGAATGACACTAGACCAGCACTCCTGCCGTTAGAAAAATCATAAAACTGCATAAAATGTGCAAGGAAACTGTTTAAAGATATTGAGCAATAGTCAGCACATGATTATGATCCCCAGGAAAAGAGAAACTCACAAATTAAGCCCCAAGACTGCCTCAGCTCTTTGCCTGGTGACTATTTTCTGATCCCAGCATCAAGAGCTAGATTTCAAGCTGAGCTTGCAGTCTCATTGAATGAAGGAGGCAAAGATCAGAGCTCAGGGTAGTGGAAGCAGCTGAAATCTATGGAGCAAGGCATTAGAGAAGATAAGCTGTGCAGATGTTGGGATGAGTAAACATATGTCTTAGGGTTTCCAGCAAAACTTTAAAAAGAGGAGGAGTTATAGAACTTCTTGGTTTCAAGACTTACTATGAAACTACACTTATCAAAACAGTGTGGTACTAGAGTAAGAAATAACAAATAAGTCAATAAAATAGCTCAGAATCCAGTAATAAACCTACATATATTATGGTCATATATTTCTTTGGTTTTAACCTTCTATTTTGAAATAATTATCAATTCACAGGAAGTTTCCAAAAAAATACAGGGAGGACCTCGTGTACCCTTTACATAATTTCCTCCAATGGTAAAATCTTGCCTAACTCTGGTACAGTATCAATCCAGGAAACCGACATTGGTAAAATCCACAGAGCATATTTGAATTTTACCAGTTACACGTGCATATGTGTGTGTGTAGTTCTACAAAATATTATCATATGTGTAACTTTGTATAATGACCACCACAATTAAAATATAGAACATTTCCATTGCCACAAGCTTTCTCATTGTTGCACTTTTATAGCCACACTCACTTCCCTTTCTCTTTCTCAACACCTGGCAACCATTAATATGTTCTCCATCTCTATAACTTTGTCATTTCAAGAATGCTATGTTAATGGAGTTAGGCAATATGTAACCTTTTGGGAGTGGCTTTTTTCTACTCAGCTTAACTCCCTTTAGATCCAGCTAAGTTGTGTGTGTCGATAGTTGATTCTTTTTTATTGTTGAGTGATATTTCATGGTATGTATGTATCAGAGTTTGTTCAACCAATAACCCACTGAAGAACATTTGAGCTGTTTTCAGTATTTTTCTATTGTCAGTGAAGCTTCTATGAGCATTCCTGTACACATGGGTTTTGTGGGAATACCAGTTTTAATTTTTCTGACCTAAATGCCCAGAAATACAATTCCTGGGTTATATGCTAGTTGCATATTTAATACTTTAAGAAACTACAAAACTGTCTTCCAGAGTGGCTGTACCATTTTATATTCCCACTGTCAATGTATGAGAGATCCAGCTTCCATGCAACCTTTCCAGCATTTTGTATTGTATTTTTTATCTTAGCTATTTTTTATGTCAGGTATTCTGACAGGTCTGTGGTGATATCTAATTGTGATTTTAATTTGCCTTTCTCTGATGATGAATGATATTGAACATATTTTCATGTGCTTATTTTCTATCTGTATATAATCTTTGGTGAAAGGTTTCTTCATGTCTTTTGCCCATTTTCTACTTGGATTGTTCAGCATTTTTTATGGTTGAGTTTTGAGAACTTTATATATTTAACATACTAATTCTTTGTTAGATATGTGGTTTACAAGTATTTTCTCCCACTCTGTTGCTTGTCTTTTCATCCTCGTAAGACAATATTCTGCAGAGTAAAAGTTTTGAATTTTGATGAATCCAATCTACCAAGTTTTTTATGGATTGTGCTTTAGATGTCAAGTCTTGGAGGAGTTCTCTCCTCTTCCATTTTTTAGAATAGTTTCAGGAGAATTGGTATTAGTTCTTCTGGTAGAATTTGTCAGTGAATTCATCCAGTCCTGTGCTTTTCTTCATTGGGAAGAAATGGAAAACATGAACAGACCAATAATGAGTAGCAAGATTGAGTCAGTAATAAAGTCTCCAAAGATTCCGAAGATTTTTATCATGTTTTTAAAAAAGTTTTATACTTTTGTGGTTTACATTTAAGTCTATTATCCATTTTCAGTGACTTTTTTTTGGTGAAGTATGAAATTTAGGTTGAAGTTACAGAAATACACTATATATCTATTTTACCTATCTATATAATCTATATTTACATCTATCATCTATTTATCTATCAATCATCTATCTATCTATCTATCATCTATACATCTATTTGTGGCTATAGCAACACTACAAAATCCCTTTTAAAATGATCAGTTTGCCTCTGGCAAGAGATTTCATCATATGTTATTTAGCAGGCCTGATAACAGTATATAATATCAAATACATTTTAATGAAGTAGACAATTTAAATTGTGCATTTACAGTAATTTAATAGTCAAGGATAATGAACTTAATAGACTAAGCAGAGTATTTCTTCCTTTTTGTTTTGTTCATTCAACAAATGTTTATTAAACACCTATTATATGCCTATTCTGAGAATAGAACAGGGAATAACAGATAGAAATGGCTACTGGCAAGAAAGTTACATTCTAGTACAAAAGTAAATTTCTTCTCTTAATACAATGTGATGCAATGCAAAAATGAAACACAGAGTAGTTCAGTCAATTTATTTAAGTCCCTAAACTATAAAAGGAAACAGGAAAATAAAAGGAGCTATTCACTTTATTCCACATTTCACAGCTTTGAGGCATCTTTTTAAAACATTTTTTGATCAAATTTTTTTAAAATTTTAATTGACAAATAATTGTGTATATTTACAAAGTACAATGTGATGCTTTTACTTATGTATGCATTGTAGAAAGATTCAATCAAGCTAATTAAAATGGAAAATTCTAAACCTGTACTAGAGAGAATGATATGATCCCCCATATACCTATCATTCAGCTTCAACTATTCAATTCATGGCAAATATCCAGATTATTTTGAAGCAAGCCCCTCATCTGTAAATGTTTAGTTAGTATGTACCTATAAAAGATAAAAACTGTTTTATTCAACATAACCACGTGCAATTATTACAACAATTTTCCCCTGATATCAAATATCTAGATATCAGTATCCCAATTGGGCATTATGTTTTTTAACTTAGTTTGAATAGATATTTCCTCTCCTTCCTTACTTTTTTTTCTTGTTATTTATTTGTCGAAGGTTTTTTTTTGTTTCCCACAGTCAGTTTTGCCTGTGAGAATGTTTTTAAACAACTTTGTTGAGATATAATTCACTTTCAGTAAATCCAGTATATCCACAGAGTTGTGTATCCACCATCACAATCAAGTTTAGAACATTTTCATTACCCCAAAAACAAACACTGCATCCCTTAGCCATGACACCCCAACATCACCCCCTACCACTGGCAACCACTAATTCATTTTCTATTATTCCAGACATTTTATATAAATCAAATAATACAATGTGGTCCTTTGTAACTGTATTATTTCACTGAGCATAATGTTTTCAAGGTCAATTCATGTTTCACTTCATTTCTTTTCATGGCTGAAGAGTATTTCATCATATGGATAAACCACATTTTGTTTATCTTTTTATTGGTTGATATACATTTGTGTTGTTTCTACTTTTGGCTTTTGTGAGTAATTCTATTATGAACATTCATATACAAGATATTTTGTGTAAATACATTCTCATTTTTCTGGAATGGAATTGCTGGATTATATGGTAATTCTATGTTTAACCAATTGAGGAACTGCCAGACTATTTTCCACAATGGCTACACAATTTTACATTCTTACTGGCAATGTATGAGGTCTCCAATTTATCCATATCCTCTCCAAGTCTCATTTTAGTTGATTTCCTTATTATTATTTACTATCCTAGAGGAGGTGAAGTGGTATCACATTATGGTTTGGATTTTTATTTCTCTAGGGACTAATGATGTTGAGCATCTTTTTATTTGCTTATTGTCCATTTGTATATGTTATTTGGAGGAATACCTATGCAAATCCTTAGCCCATTTTTAAATTGGCTTATTCTTCATTTTATTGTTGAGTTGTAAGAGCACTTTACATACTCTAGATACAAGATTTTGTCAAATATATGATTTGCAGAATATTTTACCATCTGTGAGTAGTCTTTTCACTGTCCTGATGGTGTCTTTTGAAGCATAGTAGTTTTTAATTTTGATGTTGTTAAGTTTATCTATTTTCGCCTTTTGTTTCTTGTGCTTTTGATGTTATATCTAAGAAACTACTGCCTAAGCTATAGTCATAAGGAGTTACATCTGTGTTTCTTCTATGAGTTTTATATTTTAGCTCTTACATTTTTATATTTGATATGTTTTTAGTTAATTTTTGTATATGATGAGATGTAAATTCATTCTTTCATATTGTCGGCATGTTTTCAGTGTCCTGTTTTTTAGCCAAAAATTACCACGTAAGTAAGTGTCCCCTCAGTTCAATTATCTCAACTCAATATGACCTGAGAAAGCATTAGAATTTATAGGGAGCAAAGGTTTCAAATCATTCTACCCCAAAGCTCCTTCATCTGAAGCCAGAGCTGGTATATCTTTCTTTTGTTAAATTGACAGATAAAATTATATGTATTTATTGTGTATAGTATGATATTTTGAAGGATATATACATTGTGGAATGGTAAAATCTACATAATTAACAAAAGTGCATTATCACACATAGTTATATTTGTAGTGAGAATGCAACATCCACTCTATTAGCAATTTTTCAAGATACAACATATTGTTATTAACTGTAGTCACCATACTGTACAATAGAACTTATTCCTCCTATTTAACTGTAATTTTCTATTCTTTAAACAACATCTCTCCACCTGCTCCCTATAACCAACCACCCTGCCCTCTAGGTAACCATCATTCTGTTCTACTTTTACGAGATTAACTTGTGGATTTCACATGCATGAGATCATGCAGGATTTGTCTTTCTGTGCCTGGCTTATGTCCTCCAGGTTCATCCATGCTGTCACAAATAACATGATTTCCTTTTTTATGGCTAAATAATATTCCAAAGTGGTACTGGAATAATATTTCAAGTGATGTATATACCACTTTTTAAATCCATGCACTCATTGATGGACACTTAGTTTTATTCCATATCTTGGCTATTGTGAATAGTGCTGCGATAAACATGGGTATGCAGATATCTCTTTGACACACTGATTATGTTTTCTTTGGATGTATACCCAATAGTGGGATTGCTGGATCATATGCTAGTTCTTTTTAAAATTTTTAAATTTAATTTAATTTTAAGTTCTGAGATACATGTGCAGAACGTGAGGGTTTGTTACATAGATAAACATGTGCCATGGTGGTTTGCTGCACCTATCAACCTATCATCTAGGTACTAAGCCCCACATGCATTAGCTATTTATCCTGATGCTCTCCCTCCCTCCCCCCAACGGCCCATTATGTGTTGTTCCCTTCCCTGTGTCCATGTGTTCTCATTGTTCAGCTCCCACTTACAAGTGAGAACATGCAGTGTTTGATTTTCTGTTCCTGTATTAGTTGGCTGAAGATGATGACTTCCAGCTTCATCCATGTCCCTGCAAAGGACATGATCTCATTCTTTTTTATGGATGCATAGTATTCCATGGTGTATATGTATCACATTTTCTTTATCCAGTCTATCATTGATGGGCATTTGGGTTGATTCTATGTGTTTGCTATTGTGAATAGTGCTGCAATGAACATACACGTGCATGTATGTTTATAATAGAATTATTTATATTCCTTTGGGTATATACCCAGTAATGGGATTACTGGGTCAAATGGTATTTCTGGTTCTGGCTCTTTGAGGAATTGCCACACTGTCTTCCACAATAGTTGAACTAATTAACATTCCCACCAACAGTGTAAAAGTGTTCCTATTTCTCCAAGCAATTGCAACAAAAGCAAAAATTGACAAATGGGATCTAATTAAACTAAAGAGCTTCTGCACAGGAAAAGAAACTATCATCAGAGCAAACAGGCAACCTTCAGAATGGGAGAAAACTTTTGCAATCTACCCATCTGACAAAGGTCTAATATCCAGAATTTACAAGGAACGTAAACAAATTTACAAGAAAAAAAATCAAAAAGTGGTCAAAGGAAATGAAGAGACACTTCTCAAAAGAAGATATTTATGTGGCCAACAAACATATGAAAAAAATCTCAACATCATTGATCATTAGAGAAATGCAAACCAAAACCACAATGAAATACCATCCCACTCCAGTCAGAATGTTGATTATTAAAGGGTCAAGAAACAACAGATGCTGGCAAAGCTTTTTTAAATTTTTTGAGGAACCTCCATGTTATTTCCCATAGTTAGTATAATAATTTACCTTTCCACCAACAGTGTGCAGGGGTTTCCTTTTTTCCACATCCTCACCAACACTTGTTATCTTTTGTCTTTTTGGTAATAGCCATCCTAATTGGAATGAGGCAATATCTTATTGTGGTTTTGCTTTGCATTTCCCTGATGGTAATGATGTTGAGTATTTTTTCATATACTTGTTGACCATTTGTATGTCTTTTTTTGAGAAACGTTGATTCAGGTCTTTTGCCCATTTTTTTGTCTTTTATTTGTTTTTTTTTTGTTGTTGTTGTTCTTGTTGTTTTTTATTATTCTTTAAGTTCTAGGGTACATGTGCACAACGTGCAGGTTTGTTACATATGTATACATGTGCCATGTTGGTGTGCCGCACCCATTAACTCATCATTTACATTAGTTATTCCTCCTAATGCTATCCCCCCCCCACCCCATGACAGGTGCTGGTGTGTGATGTTCCCCCACCCTGTGTCCAAGTGTTCTCATTGTTCAATTCCCATCTATGAGTGGGAACATGCAGTGTTTGGTTTTCTGTCCTTGTGATAGTTTGCTCGGAATAATGGTTTCCAGCTTCATCCATTTCCCTAAAGAGGACATGAACTCATCCTTTTTTATGGCTGCATAGTACTCTGTGGTGTATATGTGCCACATTTTCTTAATCCAGTCTATCATTGATGGACATTTGGTTGGTTGCAAGTCTTTGCTGTTGTAAATAGTGCCGCAATAAACATACGTGTGCATGTGTCTTTGTAGTAGCATGATTTATAATCCTTTGGGTATATACCCAATAATGGGATCACTGGGTCAAATGGTATTTCTAGTTCTAGATCCTTGATGAATCCCCACACTGTCTTACACAATGGTTGAACTAGTTTACAATCCCACCAACAATGTAAAAGTCTTCCTATTTCTCCACATCCTCTCCGGCACCTGTTGTTTCCTGACATTTTAATGATTGCCATTCTAACTGTTGTGAGATGGTTTTGATTTGCATTTCTCTGATGTTTTGCCCATTTTTAAATCAAGTTATTTGTTCTCTTGCTATTGACTTGTGTGAGTTCCTTACTCCCTTATTAGATACATAGTTTGCAAATACTTTCTCTCATTCTCTTCACTCTGCTTATTTCCTTTGCTGTACAGAACCTTTTTAGTTTGATGTAATCCCATTTGTTTATTTTCACTTTTGTTGCCTGCACTTTTGAGGCCACTGTGTAGCTTTTCCCATATGTTTTCTTCTAGTAGTTTCATAGTTTCATTCTGTTAGGCTTACAGAAAACATCATATAGTTATAACAGGTTGTTTTAAGCTGACAGCAACTTAATTTTGATAGCCAAAAAAAAAAAACCTAGAATTGTACCCCATTCTACACTCCCACATTTTGAATTTTTGATGTCACCATTTGCATATTTTAATATTGCATATCCCTTAACAAGTTATCATAGTTATTATTATATTTGATAATTTTGTCTTTTAATCTTCATACTAAACATATAAGTGATTTACATGCCACCATTACCGTATTATTCTGAATTTGACTATGTCCTCAATTTTACTACAGTTTTATACTTTCAAATGTTTTCATGTTACTCATTAGAGTTCTTTCTTTTGCAGCTTGAATAACTCCCTTTAACATTTCTTCTATGACAAGTCTGATGGTGCTAAACTCCCTCAGCTTTTGTTTGTCTGAGAAAGTCTTTATCTTTCCTTCATTTCTGAAGGATAGTTTTGCTGGTATAGTATTCTTGGTTGACAGTGGGTTTTGTTTTTTTTTTTTCTTTTCAGCACTTTGAATATATCATCCCATTCTATGCTGGCCTACAAAGTTTATTCTGAAAAGTTCACTGCTAGGCATATTGGAACTCCCTTATATAGTATTTGCTTTTTTTCTCTTGCTGCTGATTTCAGGATCATTTTTTGTCTTTGATTTTTGATAGTTTCATCATAATATTCTTATTTGGATTGAATCTGATTGGAGACTTTTGACCTTCCTGTACCTGGAGATTTATATCTTTCTCCAGATTTGGAAATTTTTCTATTATTTCTTTGAATAAGCTTCAATCCCTTTCCCTTTCTCTTTCTCTTCCCCTTCATGAACCCCTATAATCTGAACGTTTGCTCTTTTGATGCTATCCCATAAATCTCAGAAGCTTTCTTTATTCCTTTTTATTCTTTTTGTTTTTTCTCTTTTGAGTGTATTTTTTAAATTTCAACTTTTATTTTAGATATGGGGGTACACGTGCAGGCTTGTCACATGGAGATTTGTGTGATGCTGAGACTTGGGGTACAGATCCTGTCACCTAGGTAGTGAGCACAGTACCCAGTAGGTAGCTTTTCAACCCTCACCCCTCCTTCTCTCCCCACTCTAGTAGTCCACAGGGTCTATTGCTCTCATATTTATGTCCATGTGTGCTCAGTGTTTGTCTCCCACTTTTAAATGAGAATATGCTGTATTTGGATTTCTGTTTCTGTGTTAATTTGCTTAGGATTGTGGCCTCCAACTGTATCCATATTTCTCCAAAGGACATGATTTCATTCTTCAATATGGCTGCATAGTATTCCATGTAGTATATGTACTGTATTTTCTTTATCCAATTTGCCATTGATGGGCAGCTGGGTTGATTCCACGTCTTGGCTATTGTGAATACTGCTATGATGAACATATGAGTGCATGTGTCTTTTCGGTTTATTATTTATTTTCCTCTGGATATATACCCAGTAATGGAATTGCTGGATCAAATGGTAGCTCTGTTTTTTTAAGTTTTTTGAGAAGTCTCTAGACTGCTTTCCACAGAGCTGGACTAATTTACATTCCCATCAATGGTGTATAAGCATTCCCTTTTCTCTGCAGCCTTACTAGCATCTGCTGTTTTTTTTGACTTTTTATTAATAGCCATTCTGACTACATATTTTTGAATAATCTTTCTTCAAATTCACATTCTTTCTTCTGTTTGATCAATTCAGCTGTTGATTCTCTCTATTGCATTTTTATTTTATTAATTGCATTTTTAGTTATAGGATTTATTTTTTATTGTTAATTTTAATTTTTGTGGGTACATAGTTGGTATATATATTTATGGGGTGCATGAGATATCTTGATACAGGCATGCAATGTGTAATAATCACAACAGGGTAAATGGGCTATCCATCTTCTCAAGCATTTGTCCTTTGTGTTATAAACAATATGATTACACTGTTTTAGTTATTTTTAAATGTTCAACAATTATTATTGATAAAGTTGTTAATATAGGTACACTTATTAGAGATTATGGATTTAGTGCATTAGCTTGTACAGAAGGAAGTAACTCTAACAGCTTCATTGGCTAGTTGGCTAAAATTTGGACTACATTTAAATCAGTTGAGATGTTAGAACTTTCATGACATAATATAGAGGAAGGAACATAAAAGCTTAGGGAGATAGGAATGATGGAGTGAATCAATCATATGTGATTTTCACAGCCACCACACACACACACACACACACACACACACACTGTATCCCCCATGATGACCCAGAAAATATTCCTTTCACTAAGGTTTTGAGAAATATATTAGTGAGAAGAGCACCACTGTATTAGTCGCCTAGTGCTACATTAACAAACCATCCTCAAACTTGGAAGATTAAAAAAACATTTATTTAAATCACAAGTTTACAGATTGACCTACTGGTTCTGCTGTCCTGCACCAGGCTCAGCTTACTTTGACAAGACTCATTCATGCTTATGACATCAGCCAGCAGGTCATCTGAGGGCTGGCTGGTCTTGAAAGAACTCAGTTTAAATGGCTCATCTCTATTCCACATTGTTTTCTCATCTTTCAGCAGGCTAGCTTAGGGTTATTTATATGACTGTGAATAAGGTTCCAAAAGAGAAAGTGAAAGTGTGCAAGGCTCTTGAGGCGTGGGCTCAAAACTAGTACAATGTCACTCTATCACATTCTATTGGTCAAAGCATGTTACAAGGCTAGACTAGATTCAAGGTATGGGGAAATATATTCCACTTCTTGATAGGAGGTTATTTGCCACAGAGCAAAGGGGCATGGATACAGGGAGGAGTAAAGAATTGTGGCCATCTATTCAATCTACTACAACCAGTGCCCTTGTAAAGTTCTGTGATGGTTGTCTTATATAGGCCAGGTATGACAGTGGAAAGTTACAACACTGAGATGAGTACCCTGATATCAGTCAGTATGATGGTATCCCTGAGTACCTGAGGCCAACTGTCAGCCCTTAACTACAAGAGATGAGAGTAAGTACTTTAGTTGGAAATAAGGACAAAGTGATTATCACAGTGTTTTGGTCCTCAACAATTTTTGATGGCAGCTAATTCATCACAGTGTCCTTAGGAATGAAATAGACGGGTAGATTACTAAAATGATACTTGAGCTAAACAACAAGACTCTAGATTTGATAGAAACTTGACTTGAATCACTAAAATGGAAATTCATGGCTCCTCAAACCCAGTTCTAAACACCTAAAAAGTTCATAGACCTAGAGCTCTGTGATTGAAGGAGAGGATAGATCCCCTTGATGAAACACCCCAGGGCACTGCCATAAATATATTTGTAAACCATATCCCAAACCTTCTCCAAATGGATCTATAGCCATTTACCGTGGGGACAGCATAGGGAAAAGGTAATAGCCAGATCTTTTGGGGGATATTAGACACTAGCTCTGAATTGATGTTAATTTGTGAGAACCCACATTATTACACTGGTTCACAAGCTTAAATGTGGGCTTATGGAAGTAAGATGATAGTGGATTTTTCACCTATGTTTGTGACAAGTAAATCAGATTACCCACCCTGTGGTTATTCCCCCAAGCTCTTGAATATATAATTGGAGTAGACACATTCAGACAGTGGCAGAATCTTCACATTTGCTATCTGATCCATGAAATGAGAGTTATTATTGTAGGAGGAGGCAAGTATAAGCCTCAAGAACTTCCCATTAGTAACAGAATAGTAAACCACCATGGTGAAACCCCATCTCTACTAAAAATACAAAAATTAGCTGGGCATGGTGGCGTGCACCCGTAGTTCCAGCTACTCGGGAGGCTGAGGCAGGAGAATCGCTTGAACCCAGGAGGAGGAGGTTGCAGTGAGCCGAGATCATGCCACTGCAGTCCAGCCTGGCGACAGAGTGAGCCTCCATCAAAAAAAAAAAAAAAAAAAATCAGAACCTATCACTTCAGTGAAGTTTTCTTGGGATCCAATGGTCAGGAGCATTTTGATTTATCTTCTCACATGCCTTACCTGGATATTGTTACTGTTGAGTGCCTAACCTGCCAAGGTAGGAGAGGAACACTTGGAGGGAACAAACCATCCACCTGGTGACAAGTTGACTACATAGGATAGCCTCTATCAAGGAGTAGTAAATGATCTTTCCTTACTGAAATAGACATACGCTCTGAATATGGATTTACCATAATATTTATTCTCGCTTTATCATGTGTGGACCTGTGAAATGTCTTATGTACCATCATGATATTCTAATGACAATGATTCTTAATAAGAAACTCAATTCACAGCAAATGAAGCACAGAAATGGGCTTATACCGTGGAATTCATTTGACTCACCCTATACGAAATCACCCAAAGGCAGCTGAACTGACTGAACAATGGTTAGGCTGCTGAAGATCCAGTTGTGACATGAGTTGGGAGACAACTCCTAAATTTTGTTGGGTTTTGTTTTGTTTTGTTGTATTATACTTGGCTACATTATTTGTATAAAGTGCAGCAAAAATAATTATTTTTTACATAGGTGTTTTAAATTGGCTTTGATGGAACTTTGTTCCATAGAAGGATCCTCAGATAATACTTTTTTAAAGCTGAGCCCCGCCATGGATTTGTATTATCAAATACCTGTGAGTTGGATAAATTCCTCTCCTCTTGAGGTCCCAAGATAACTTTGGGCTCCTGGGCCTGTCGGAAAGTGAAATTGTTTATTTACCACAGGTCAGAAACCCTGTTCAGGGACTGTGTACACAAGGGAAAATTGGCCTCATACAAAGTTCCATCAAAGCCAATTTAAAACACCTATGTAAAAAATAATTATTTTTGCTGCACTTTATACAAATAATGTAGCCAAGTATAATACAACAAAACAAAACAAACCCAACAAAATTTAGGAGTTGTCTCCCAACTCATGTCACAACTGGATCCCCCAGCCCCCCACCTCCCACGAGGCCCCAGTGTGTGATGCCCTCCTCCCACGTCCTTGTGTTCTCATTGTTCCACTCCCACTTATGAGTGAGAACATGTTGTGTTTGGTTTTCTGTTTTTGTGTTAGTTTGCTGAGAATGATGGTTTCCAGCTTCATCCATGTCCCTGAAAAGGACATGAACTCATCCTTTTTATGGCTGCATAGTATTCCATGGTGTCTATGTGCCACATTTATCTTTATCCAGTCTATCGTTGATGAGCATTTGGGTTGGTTCCAAGTCTTTGCTGTTGTGAACAGTGCCACAATAGACATATGTGTGCATGTGTCTTTATAGAAGAATGATTTATAATCCATTGGGTACATACCCAGTAATGGGATTGCTGGGTCAAACAGTATTTCCAGTTCTAGATCCTTGAGGAATCTATTCATCTGACAAAGGGCTAAATATCCAGAATCTACAAAGAACTTAAACAAATTTACAAGAAAAAAACAACCCCATCAAAAAGTGGGCAAAGGATATGAACAGACCCTTCTCAAAAAAAGACATTTATGCAGCCAACAAATATATGAAAAATCTCATCATCACTGGTCATCAGAGAAATGCATATCAAAACCATAATGAGATATCATCTCATACCGGTTAGAATGGCGATCATTAAAAAGTCAGGAAACAACAGATGCTGGAGAGAATGTGGAGAAATAGGAACACTTTTACATTGTTGGTGGGAGTGTAAATTAGTTCAACCATTGTGGAAGACAGTGTAGCGATTCCTCAAGGATCTAAAACTAGAAATGAAAGTAGAAGTGACTCCATACCATGGAATTAATTTGACTTACCATATGCCACGTCACCCAGAAGCAGCTGGACTTAATGAACAATGGATAGATTGCTGAAGATCCACTGTGACATGAGTTAGGAGACAACACTTAAATTCTGTTTTTAACAACCAAGAAATCAAAGTGGAAGTGGCTTCTCAATAACTCACTTACAGAATTTTGGTTCTTGTTCTGGTAACTTTGAGCGCTGCTGGCTTAGAGGTTTCACTTACCAGAGGAGGAATGCTTTAATCGGGGACATAATGATTCCATTGAATTGGAAGTTGAGACTGCCACCTGCTATTAGCTATTTGGAAGTTCTTATGCCACTGAACCAACAATCAGGAAAGGCTACTCTACAGGCTGGAGTGATTGATCCAGATCTCCAAAGAAATTAAGTTGCTGTCCCACAGTGGGGTCAGAGAGGACTATACTTGCACTTGGGAAATTCCCTGGGGAACCTCTTTGTATTTCTATGCTGAATAGTGAAGGTTAATAGAAAACTACATCAAACAGGAAATAGGCAAGATTTTTAAGGATTCAGACCGTTCGGGAATAAAGCTGTGCGTCTCCCTACCAGGTAACACAAAATGGGTCAAGGATATATGAATTAGTTGAAGAAGGATGTTTTAGATATTAACTATAATCCAAAACCATATGGTGTATATATATGTATTAATGAGACAGTGTCTTCCTTGTTTGTATGTATGTATGTATGTATTATGTATAAACTGTATGCATATATTGACTAATTTATTTTTGTTTCTCTTCCCTTATTATTTTATATAAAATCATTTTTGGAAGTTAACTTTACGCTTAGTATTTATGTAAAAATTTTCAGATGGGACTGATTTGAAGAGAAATCAACATAGTTGATTTTGCCTTCATAGAGGCAAATACAATAACTATTGTGACTTTGTCACTTCTCATTTTGGGGAGATTGTGAGAGTGCTTTTGTATGAAGGATAGTGACTGTCATGCGCATCCCTGTGAAGAGACCACCAAACAGGCTTTGTGTGAGCAATATGGCTGTTTATTTCACCTGGGTGCAGGCGGGCTGAGTCCGAAAAGAGAGTCAGCAAAGGGAGATAAGGGTGGGGCCGTTTTATAGGATTTGGGTAGGTAAAGGAAAATTACAGTCAAAGGGGGGTTGTTCTCTGGCGGGCAGGAGTGGGGGTCACAAAGTGCTCAGTGGGGGAGGTTTTTGAGCCAGGATGAGCCAGGAAAAGGAATTTCACAAGATAATATCATCGCTTAAGGCAAGGACCGGCCATTTTCTCTTCTTTTGTGGTGGAATGTCATCAGTTAAGTCGAGGCAGGGCATTTGCACTTCTTTTGTGATTCTTCAGTTACTTCAGGCCATCTGGGTGTATACGTGCAGGTCACAGGAGATGCGATGGCTTGTTTTGGGCTCAGACGCCTGACAGTGACAACTTATTAATTAAAATTAATAATATTAAAATACAAAGAGCTAGTTTTGTTGGTGTATAGAAGTGAAGATACATGTGGAAGGATATATATGAATACTTAGTAGCTAAATTGGTATGCTGTGCTGGTTATTAATAGTCTCTGAGACTCAGGCCACACTGTGTTATGCTCTGTGATGTTGGGGCTCAGATTTTGTAAACCACATTTATGCTCTGCCTGCTAGCTCCCTGGTAGTCTTTGCCAAAAGAAGGTGCTATGGCAGTATCAGTTCCTGCTGGTAGCAGCAGCTTAATCCAGTTTGCAGTTTCCCCAACATTTCCAGAATTAGCCTTATTGCACTTCCTCAGATACTCCACCACCAGCTGGCATTACCTGCTCCCCAGAAGTGTTCCACTGGAAGACCCTCCTCAGGTGCACTCAGATGAGCATCATCAGGCTTATGCTCCCTCCTGAGAAGTCTGCATTTCACTTTTGCAAAGCCTTTCCTCCAAATTTCTAGGATTTAGTAATTTCAAACTCTTCCCTTTGTTCCACCCTAGGAGTGGTAGCTGCTTCCTGTTGTTATCATATCCATGGTAACTTATTGTTTTCTTTTTGCATTTTTATTTTTCCAATGCCTAGGAATTCCTTATGTTAGTTTCCTCTGCTAAAACAATTGGTGTGTTTTCTGTCTCCTGCCTGGAACCTGATTGACACAAGCAATTTACAGGCACACCAGCAATGTAAAAGCATGTCCTTTGTTCCACAGTCCTTACAACAGAAGGAATTGTTAGTAATTCTCAGGTGTCCTTTTTTTAAATTTAGCCATTTTCATGGGTGTGTAAGGTAACCCCATTGGGTTTTAATTTAAAATTTCCAGAAAATTTATAAAGTCAAGAATCTTTTTGATTTTTAGTGGAGTGTCTGAGTTTCTTATTGGGTTGCCTTTTTTCCCAAGTGGATATCCCAGCCAGCACCACTTATTGAAAAGATCCCCTGGCTGGGCGTAATAGCTCATGCCTGCAATCCCAACAGGTTGGGAGGCTGAGGCGGGAGGATTGCTTGAGCCCAGAAGTTCAAGACCAGCCTGGGCAACATGGCGAGCCCCTACCTCTAAAATATATGTGTATATATATACACATATATATACATTTTTTTTAAAGGAAGAAAGAAAATATCACCCTTTCTGTACTGCTCTGCAGTGCCACCTTTGTAATAAATCCAGTATCCATATGGTATGGGCCTGTTTCTGAACTCTCCATCCCATTCTAACGGATTTTTTTGGTCTATTCTTGCACTATACATCAAGTCCTAATTAAACTAGCTTCATCATCTTTCCTGCTATTCCATATTACATCTTCTTCTTCAAGGATGATTTGGCCATGTGCATTTCTACATTAAAAAATCAGCTTGTCAAGTCACAAAATAAATCTGTGGAAATTTTGGTTGTGACTAAATCTTTAGAACAATTTGGGGAGAACATCTTTGTCATATTATGTCTTTAAGCCCACCAATACAATAGTGCTAGATATCTTCTCATCCAGACCCATCATCCTTTTGCACCCAGGAATATGGACTACATTAATGAAATGCCTTGCCCTATGGCTTCTGGTTAGATTTGGCCAGTACCCCAGAAGGAAATCAGAATGAGAGAGGAGGGTGAGGTCGGAGTATTTATTTCTCTGGGTCTCTTCTTGAAAGATTGTCTTGGGTTAGCCTCAACTGAAGCTCACTGCTTAATAAAAGCATCCATCTCTACAGGACTCACTCCTTTTGGGTTCTGACAATTGCTTCCTCCTTTTGTCCCTACTGAACTAAGCTTGGTAACTGCTACTCCACTGCTATTATCCCTAGGTCCTACATTACCCTTTGTGTTTCCTCTACAATATATCCATACATTTGTGAATACTTACTTTGAAAACAAACCCTCCAGAATTATTCTAATTTTAACAACAGCTTTATTAAAACATAATTGATATACAAAGAACTGCACATATTTAATGTGTATAATTTGATGTTTGAGTACATACAAATATCCATTATACCATCACCACAATCAATGTAATAAATGCATCAAACACCTTCAGTTTCCTTGTGTCCCTTCGGGTTTTTTGGCTTGTTTGTGGTAATAACACTTAACATGGGATCTACCCTCTTAACAAATTTTGAAGTTGTAGTTAACAATACAGTATTAACAATGTAGTAACAATACAGTTAACTACAGGCACTATATTGCACAACAGATTTATAAAAGTTATTCATCTAGCATAACTAAAACTTTATGCTCATTGAACAAGTCCCCATTTCCCCCACATCCCTAGCCCTTGGCAACCACTATTATGTTCTCTGCTTTATGAGTTTGATTATTATATATTTCTCATATAGGAGTATTTGTCCTTATGTGACTGGCTTTCTTCATTTAACATAATACCATCCGGGTTCAACCATGTTGTCACATATGGTAAGATTTTCTTCCTCTTTAAGGCTGAATAATATTCTGCTGTATGTATCCACCACATTTTCTTTATCCATTCATCTGTAGATGGACATTTGAATTGTTTCCATATTTTGGCTATTATGAATACTGCTGCAATGAATGTGTGAGTGCAGATATCTTTTCAAGGTCCTTATTTCAATTATTTTGGGTATATACTCAGAAGTGGGATTGTTGGATCACATGATAGTTTTATTTTTAAGTTTTTGAGGAAACTCTTTAGTATTTTCTATAGCTGCTGCATAATTTCATTTTCCCACTAACAGTATACAAGTGTTCCAGTTACTTCATATCCTCACTAACATTTGCTATGTTTGGGTTTTTGATAATAGCCATCCTAATAAATATGAGGTGATATCTCATTGTAGTTTTGATTTGTATTTCACTGATAATTAATTATGTTGGGCATCTTTTCATTATCTGTTGGCCATTTGTATGTCTTCTTTGGAGAAATGTCTGTCCAAGTCCTTTGCCCACTTTTTAATTGAGTTATTTGTTTTTTGCTATCGAGTTGCAGGAGTTTCTTGTACACAGTGACTTTCGAACAACACAGGAGTTGGGGCACCAACTCTCTGCACAGTTGAAAATCTACATATAACTTTTGACTCTCCAAAAACTTAACTTCTAATAGCTCCCTGTTGACTGGAAGCCTTTGCAATAACAAAGACTTGATTAACACATATGTTGTATGTTAATGTATTATATACTGTATTCTTACAATAAAATAAGCTAGAGAAAAAGTGTTATTAAGAAAATCATAAGGAAGAGAAAATACATTTGTAGTACTTTACCGTATTTGTCAATACCATAAGTGTACATCATCTATTTGCAAGAATAATTGTCTGTTTGAAATGGTGGGCAGACACAACTGCAGACCTCAATCTATAGAAAATATCAAGCAACGCAACTTTTTTTTGATAGGGATTGCATTAAATCTGTAGATGCTTTGGGTAGTATGAACATATTAACAATACTCTTTTTTCCAATCTGTGAATATGGAATATCTTTCCATTTTTTTTGCATCCTCTTAAAGTTCTTTCATCAGTGTTTTATAGTTTTCATGGTAAAGATCTTTAATTTCTTTGGTTAAGTTAATTCCTAGGTGTTTAATTTTATTTGTAGCTATTGTAAATGGGATTACTTTCTTAATTTCTTTTTCAGATTTTTCACTGGGCATATAGAAATGGTACTGATTTTTGCATGTTGATATTGTATCCTGAAACTTTACTGAATTTGTTTTCCAGTTGTAACAGTTTTTTAGTAAAGTCTTTAGGTTTTTCCAAGTTTAATATCATATCATTTGCAAACAAGGATAATTTGACTTCTTCCTTTCCATTTTTGATGCGTTTTATTTCTTTCTCTTGTCTGATTGCTCTAGCTAGGACTTGCAGTAGTATACTGAATAACAGTGGTTAAAGTGGGCATCCTTGTGTTCCTGATCTTAGAGGAAAGGCTTTCAGTTTTAGCCATTCAGTATGATACTAGCTGTGGGTATGTTGTATATGGCTTTTATTTTGTTGAGATATATTCCATCTATACCCAATCTTTTGAGGATTTTAATTATGAAGAAATTTAATTTTATCAAGTGCCTTTTCAATATCAATTGAAATGATCATATGGTTTGGTCTTTCTGTTGATATGATGTACTGCATTAGTTGATTTGCATATATTAAACCATCTTTGCATCCGTGTGATAAATCCCACTTGGTCATGATAAATGATCTTTTTAATGTTTTATAGAATTTGGTTTTCTAGTATTTGGTTGAAAAATTTTGTGTCAATATTCATTAGTGATATTGGCCTATAGTTTTCTTTTGTGGTGTTGTAACACCAAAGATTCTTGCCTTAGCCACGCCAAAGAATTGGTGTCGCGGTAGCCCGCGGTGGGAGAGACACGGATCGGACCGAGAGAAAAAAGCTGTAGGCTTTATTGAGCAGAGTGGCAGTACAAAGTTTCCACAGCGTGGAAGGGGTCCTCAGCGGGTAGCCAGTGTTAGATTTTTTGACCACCTTTTAAACTCTTTAAGGCGGGAAATACGTGCGGCAGGAAGATGTTACCAGGGCCGGAAACAAAGACAATTAACATGTCTCAGATCTTGAGGAAAACTGGAATTGTAACTTAAGTTTGATGACTTTATAACCTTGCAGCGGCAGGGCAAAGGAGACAGGATCTCACAGGATTTTACAAACTGTGTTTACAAGGAATCGGAATTGGGAGCATAGATAAGGTCCGCTGGTCACAGGAAAACAGGCTTTTAACATTCCTTTTAGTTTCAGGGGAGGGGGAAGGGAGAGAGGGAGCGAGGACACAGGGAAGCTTACAGCAAAAGTTTAGCTGTTTGTAGCTTTCTTGGGGAAGAAAACACATGCACAAATTCTGATGTTAGGAATATTTTAAGCACATATCTTCAATATTATTCATCCAGGACCGAAGTAAATCCTGTTGCAGAAAATGAGTGAGTTTCACAGCTTTCTGAGCCCCAACTAGACCCAGGAAGCCCAGTTGGAACCTCCTCTCAATGTGTCTTTGTCTGGTTTTGATATCAGGGTAATATGGCCTCAGAGAATGAGTTCCTCCTCCTCTATTATTTGGAATAGTTTGAATAGGATTGGTATTAGCTCTTCTTTAAATGTTTGGTAGAATTTACCAGTGAAGCCATCGGGTCCTGGCCTTTTCTTTGCAGGGAGACTTTTTATTATGGCTTTCATCTTATTAGTTGTTATTGGTCTGTTCGGGTTTTGGATTTCCTTATCACTCAATCTTAGTAGGTTGTATATGTCTAGGAATTTATCCATTTCTTCAAGATTTTTCAATTTATTGGCATATAGTTGCTTATAGTAGCCACTAACGATCCTTTGAACTTCTGTGGTATCAGTTGTAATATCTCCTTTTTATCTCTTATTTTATTTATTTCGGTCTGCTCTCTTTTTTTCTTAATTAGTCTGCCTAAAGGTTTGTGAATTTTGTTTATCTTTCCAAAAAACCATTTTTTGTTTCTTTTTTTTTATATTGTTTTCTTCATTTCAAATTTGTTTCTTTATTCTCAGATTTTTATTATTTTCTTCGACTAATTTGGGGTATGGTTTACTCTTGCTTTTCTAGTTGTTTAAGATTTATTATTAGGTTGTTTATTTGAAGTTCTTCTTTCTTAATGTAGGCACTTATAGCTATAAACTTCCCATTTAGGACTGCTTTTACTGTATCTTCTAGGTTTTAGTATGCTGTGTTTCCATTATCATTTGTTTCAAGAAATTTTTCAATTTCCTTCTTAATTTCTTCATTGACTCACTGGTCATTCAAGAGCATATTTTTAAATTTCCATGGGTGTGTATAGTTTCCAAAATTCTTCTTGCTGTTGATATCTAGTTTTATTCCACTGTGGTCAGGGAAGATGCTTGATATTATTTCAATTCTTTGCATCTTTTAAGATTTATTTTGTGACCTAAGATATGGTTTATCTTTGATAATGTCCCTTGTGCTGAGGAGAGGAATGTGTATTCTGCAGCTTTTGGATGAAATGTTCTGTACAAATCTATTAGGTCCATTTGGTCTATAGTGCAGATTAAGTCTGATGTTTCTTTGTTGATTTTCTGTCTGGAAGCTCTGTCTAATGCTGCAAGTTGTGTGTTGAAGTCTCCAGCTATTATTGTATTGGGATCTATCTCTCTTTAGCTCTAAAATTTTTTTATTATATTATATTATATATTATATATATTCCTTGTCTCTTCATATAGTTTTTGTCTTGAAATTAATTTTGTCTGATATAAGTGTAACTACCCCTGCTCTTTTTTTGGCATGGAATGTCTTTCTATCCCTTTATTTTTAGTCTACGTGTGTCTATAAGTGAAGCGTGTTTCTTGTAGGCACCATATTATTGGGTGTTGTTTTTATTCATTCAGCTACTCTGTGTCTTTTGATTGGAGAGTTTAGTCCGTCTACATTCACCATTATTATTGATAAGTAAGGACTTACTACTGCCATATTGTTATTTGTTTTCTAGTTGTTTTGTAGTCTTTTCTCTCACCTTCCTTCGTTTCTTTCTTTTAGTGAAGGTGATTTTTTTTTCTGCTGGTATTATTTAATTTCTCACTTTTTAATGTGTCCATTGTATGGTTTTCTATTTGAGGTTACCATGAGGCTTGAAAATACTATCTTATAATCCATTTTTTAAGCTAATAACAACTTAATATTGTTTGCATAAACAAACAAAAAAGTGAAAGGAAAACTAATAAAAGCTCTACACTTTAACTTTATTCCCCTGCTTTAAAATTTTTTTCTATTTCTATAGAAAATTTTGTTTCTATTTCTATCTTACTGTACTGTCTATACCTTTAAAATTGTTGCAGTTATTATTTTCCATTGGTTCATCTTTTGGTCTTTCTACTTAAGATAGGACTTGTTTACATACCACAGTTACAGTGTTGTAATATTTTGTGTGTTTTCTGTGTACTTACTATTATCAATGAGTTTTGAACCTTCCAATGATTTCTTATTGCTCACTAATGTCCTTTTCTTTCTGCTTGAAGTACTCCCTTTAACATTTCTTGTCGGACAAGTCTGATGTGGATGAAATCCCCGAGCTTTTGTTTGTCTGGGAAAGTTGTTATTTCTCTTTCAAGCTTGAAGGATATTTTTGCCAGATATACTATTCTAGGTGAAAGTATTTTTTCCTTCTCACACGAATGAAGTCTCCCTTTCTGTTCTGAGTCACCTGGATCTGGGGATGGCATCACATGAGCACCCCTGTGGTCACCACCATAGGGACTGCACTGGATCAGACCTGAAGCCAGTACAGCAATGGGTCTTGCCCAAGGCCTGCTGTAATCACTACCTGGCTACTGTGTATGTTTGTTCAAGGCCCTGGGGCTCCACAATCAGCAGATGGCAAAGACAGCCAGACCTGTGTTTTTCCTTTCAGGGCAGTGAGTTCCACCAGGCCCCAGGCAGGTCCTAAGGTACCATCCAGGAACCAGGGATTGGCATCAAAGTCTGTACAATTCTACCTGGTGTTCTATTGTACTGTGTCTGACCCGGCACTCAACCCATAAGTCACAGTGCTTCCTGCTCTTTCCTCTCCTTTCCATAGGCAGAGGAGCCTCACCTTATGGCCACCACCACAGGCTCACAGGGAGTACTGCCAGGCTACTACTGATGTTCCATTAAGTACCAAGGGCTCTTCAGTCAGCTTGTGGTGAGTGCTGTCTCACCTTAGAGTCACCCTTCAGGAATGTGGGCTCCCCTCTGACCCAGGGCAGGTCCAGAAATACATCCAAGAGCCAAGGCCTAGAATCAGGGACCCCAAGAGTCCACTTGGTGCACTATCGTTCTGTGGCTGAACTGATACCTAAGGTGCAAGACAAACTCCCCTTTACTTTTCTCTCCACTTTTCTCAAGCAGAAGAATCACTCCCCATAGCCACCACAGCTGAAAATGTGCTGAGCCTTACTTGAAGCCCACAAGTCTCAGAGTCTCTCCCAGTGCCCATATACTACCTAGGTATCGCTGCTGGTTATTCAGGACCCAAGGGCTCTTCAGTCATCAGGTGATGGATCCTGCCAGCACTGGGTCCTTCTCTTCAATGCAGCAAGTTCCCTTCTGTCCTAGGGTTTGTCTAGAAATGTCATCTGGAGGTTAGGGCCTCACAACTCTGACTGGTGCCCTATCCTACTGTGGCTGAACTGGTATTCAAGATGCAAGACAATGTCCTCTTTACTTTCCCTCTCTTCTTCTCAAAGGAGGCACAAACTCTACTGCCTCGGGTTACAAACACTCACTTAGCTGCCCCAGCTGGTATCTCACTCGGTTGTGTGTCCACAAGTACAGTGTCTCTGAGCCCAGTTCAACACTAGGAGTCACCTAGGAGTTAACAGTCCTTGTGGCCTAGGTGACCTTTCAGGTTTATTTATGTTTCCCAGAGCACTTCAGCCCATGGTGGTGAGGCTTTCCAATACTCAAGTTCTCACTACTGGAATGGGTGATTCCTTTCTAGCTAGGCCTGGTTTAAGGACTCTCTCCATGGGCGGGCATCAGCTGAATTCAGCCCAGTTTCGCTTTCTGCTGTGACAGGGCAGCACTGAGTTCAATGCAATGTCTCCCAGTTGTTGCACTTTTCTTCTCCCAAATGCACAGATTCTTTCTCTGCACCACATGGCCACTGCCAGGGGATTGGGGGAAGGGTGGTGCCAGTGACTCAAGACTGTCTTTCCTATTCTCTTCAGTGCGTCTTTCAGTGATTCAAAGTTAAAGGCAAGTACTATGAGTGCTCACCTGATTTTTGGTTCTTTCTTTTTTGTGTATAGGTAATTGTTAAATTGGTGTCCTTGTGGAGGGGATGATACGTGGGGCCTTCTGTTTAGCCATCTTGTCCCTCTGCTCTCCAGATTCACTCTTCTGTTTAAGTTTTTAATCCATTTTTAATTGACCTTCGTGTTTCATGTAAGATAAGGGTCCAATTTTATTTTTTCTCTATATGGCTATCCAGTTTTCCCACCACCATTTGTTGAAGAAACTATTCTTCCCTTATTAGGTTATTTTGGCACACTTTTCAAACATCAGTTAATCGACTGTATGTGCATGTGTTTATTTCTGGGCTTCCTATACTGTTGCATTGGGCTATATGTCTGTTCCTATGCCAGTACCATACTCTCTAGTTACTGTAGCTTTGTAACATGTCTTGAAATCAGAAAGTTTGATGCATCTAGATTTGTTCTTTCTGAAGATTTCTTGGGCTATTCCAGGTATTTTTGTGTTCTCATCTAAACTTTAGGATTGTTTGTTCTATTTCTGTAAATATTATTGTGATTTTCATGGGGAGAGCATTAAATCTGTAGATAGCTTTGCATAGTATAGATATTTTAACAATATTAAAATAGAGGTGGAGAAAAAAATGTACCTTCACATAATAAAGGCTATATATGACAAACCCACAGATGGTAGTTTGTATTTCTGTGGGGTTTTTTATTGCATCTATTTGATTCTTCTCTCTTTTCTTCTTTATTAGTCTTGCTAGCAGTCTATCAATTTTGTTTATCTTTATTTCTGCCTTCATTTCGTTATGTACCCAGTAGTCATTCAGGAGCAGGTTGTTCAGTTTCCATGTAATTGAGTGGTTTTGATTGAGTTTCTTAATCCTGAGTTCTAGTTTGATTGCACTGTGGTCTGAGAGACAGTTTGTTATAATTTCTGTTCTTTTACATTTGCTGAGGAGTGCTTTACTTTCAACTATGTGGTCAATTTTGGAAAAATACAATGTAAAAAATTATTATTATACTTTAAGTTCTGGAATACATGTGCAGAACATGCAGGTTTGTTACATAGGTATACATCTGCCATGGTGGTTTTCTGTGCCAATCAGCATGTCATCTACATTAGGTATTTATCCAAATGCTATCCCTCCCCTTGCCCCCCACACCCGACAGGCCCCAGTGTGTGGTATTCCCCACCCTGTGCCCATGTGGTCTCATTGTTCAACTCCCACTTATGAGTGAGAACATGTGGTGTTTGGTTTTCTGTTCCTATGTTACTTTGCTGAGAGTGATGGTTTCCAGCTTCATCCCTGTCCCTGGAAAGGACATGAACTCATTCTTTTTTATGGCTGCATACTATTCCATGGTGTACATGTGCCACATTTTCTTAATCCAGTCTATCATTGATGGGCGTTTGGGTTGGTTCCAACTCTTTGCTATTGTGAATAGTGCTGCATTAAACGTATGTGTGCATGTGTCTTTATAGTAGAATGATTTATAATCTTTTGGGTATATACCCATTAATAGGATTGCTGGTTCAAATGGTATTTCCGGTTCTAGATCCTTGAGGAATCACCACACTGTCTTCCACAATGGTTGAATTAATTTATCCTCCCACCAACAGTGCAAAAGTGTTCCTACTTCTCCACATCCTCTCCAGCACCTGTTGTTTCCTGACTTTTTAATGATTGCCATTCTAACTGGTATGAGATGGTATCTCATTGTGGTTTTGATATGTATTTCTCTAATGATAGTGATGATGAGCTTTTTTATTATATGTTTGTTAGCTTCATAAATGTCTTCTTTTGTAAAGTGTCTGTTCATATCCTTTGCCCAATTTTGATGGGGTTGTTTGTTTTTTTCTTTTTTTTTTTTTTTTTTTTTTGAGACGGAGTCTTGCTCTGCCGCCCAGGCTGGGGTGCAGTGGCCGGATCTCAGCTCACTGCAAGCTCTGCCTCCCAGGTTTACGCCATTCTCCTGCCTCAGCCTCCCGAGTAGCTGGGACTACAGGCGCCCGCCACCTCACCCAGCTACTTTTTTGTATTTTTTAGTAGAGAGGGGTTTCACTGTGTTAGCCAGGATGGTCTCGACCTCCTGACCTCGTGATCCGCCCGTCTCGGCCTCCCAAAGTGCTGTGTTTTTTTTCTTATAAATTTGTTTAAGTTCCTTGTAGGTTCTGGATTTTAGCCCTTTATCAGATGAATAGATTACAAAAATTTGCTCTCATTCTGTAGGTTGCCAGTTCACTCTGATGATAGTTTCTTTTGCTATGCAGAAGCTCTTTAGTTTAATTATATCCCATTTGTCAATTTTGGCTTTTGTTGCCATTGCTTTTGGTGTTTTAGACATGAAGTCTTTGCCCATGCCTATGTCCTGAATGGCATTGCCTAGGTTTTCTTCTAGAGTTTTTATGGTTTTAGTCTTATGTTTAAATCTTTAATCCCTCTTGAGTTAATTTTTGTCTAAGGTGTAAGGAAGGGGTTCAGTTTCAGTTTTCTGCATATGGCTAGCCAGTTTTCCCAGCACGATTTATTAAATAGGGAATCCTTTTCCCATTGCTTGTTTTTGTCAGGTTTGTCAAAGATCAGATGGTTGTAGATGTGTGGTGTCATTTCTGAGGCCTCTGTTCTACTCCATTGGTCTATATCTCTGTTTTGGTACAAGTACCATGCTGTTGTGGTTACTGTAGCCTTCTAGTACAGTTTGAAGTCAGGTAGCGTCATGCCTCCAGCTTTAGAAGATAAGAAGTAACTAAGATCAGAGTAGAACTGAAGGATATAGAGACATGAAAAAGCCTTCAAAAAATCAATGAATACAGGAGCTGGTTTTTTTTAAAAGATTAACAAAATAGACTACTAGTCAGACTAATAAAGAAGAAAAGAGAGAAGAATCAAATAGACAAAATGAAAAATGATAAAGGGGAGATCACCACTGATCCGACAGACATATAAACTACCATCAGAGAATACTATAAACACCTCTACACAAATAAACTAGAAAATCTAGAAGAAATGGATACATTCCTGAACAGATACACCTTCCCAAGACTAAACCAGGAAGAAGTCGAATCCCTGAATAGACCAATAACAAGTTCTGAAATTCAGGCAGTACTTAATAGCCTACTAACCAAAAAAAGCCCAGAACCAGACAGATTCACAGCCGAATTCTACCAGAGGTACAAAGAGGAGCTGGTCCTTCTGAAACTATTCCAAACAATAGAAAAAGAGGAAATCCTCCCTCTCATTTTATGAGGCCAGCATCATCTTGATACCAAAACCTGGCAGAGACACAACAACAACGACGACAACAACAAAATTTCAGGCCAATGTCTTTGATGAACATTGATATAAAAATCCTCAATAAAATACTGGCAAACTGAATCCAGAAGCATGTCAAAAAGCTTATCCACCACAATCAAGTAGGCTTCATCCCTGGGATGCAAGACTGGTTCAACATACACAAATCAATAAACATAATCCATCACATAAACGGAACCAGTTACAAAAACCACATGATTATCTCAATAGATGCAGAAAAGGCTTTCAATAAAATTCAACACCCCTTCATGCTAAAAACCATCAATAAACTAGGTATTGATGGAACATATCTCAAAATAATAAAAGCTATTTATGACAAACCCACAGCCAATATCATACTAAACGGGCAAAAGCTGGAAGCATTCCCTTTGAAAACCAGTATAAGACAAGGATGCCCTGTCTGACCACTCCTATTCAACATAGTATTGGAAGTTCTGTCCAGGGCAATCAGGCAAGAGAAATAAATAAAGGGTATACATATAGGAAGAGAGGAAGTCAAATTGTCTCTATTTGCAGATGACATGTTTTTATATTTAGAAAACTCCATCATCTCAGCTCAAAAACTCCTTAAGCTGATAAGCAACTTCAGCAGGCTCAGGATACAACATCGATGTGCAAAAATCACAAGCATTCCTATATACCAATAATAGCGAGCCAAATCATGAGTGAACTCCCATTCACAATTGCTACAAAGAGAATAAAATACCTAGGAATATACCTTACAAGGGACGCGAAGGACCTCTCCAAGGAGAACTACAAACCACTGCTCAAGGAAATAAGAGAGGACACAAACAAATGGAAAAATATTCCATGCTCATGGATAGGAAGAATCAATATCATGAAAATGGCCATGCTGCTCATAGTAATTTATAGATTCAATGCTATCCTTGTCAAGCTACCATTGAATTTCCTCACAGAATTAGAAAAAACTAATTGAAATTTCATATGGAGTCAAAATAGAGGCCGTATAGCCAAGACAATCCTAAGCAAAAAGAACTATGATATATTGTTATAGTCTTTTAGTTCAGTGTGTTAAGTAATTGTGGTTATTTCTTTTTTAATTTTTTAATTACTTTGGAAGCTTCTTGCTTAAATTTCAAATGTGGATTTTTAGCGATTTTTAATTTCGAGCTTAATAGAATTATAAATTGATTTATGACCCAGCATATGCTCAGCTTTTATAGATTTTTTTATACATATCCTTCTTATCTGGATAAGCTGTCACTTCTTATTTTTGAATTTATTTTCATTTGGATGAGACTTTTTGTTTCCCCCCACCTCCTTCAGTGTGTGACTGTAACGTATGTTCAGTAGAGTCATTTGACATGTTTTCTGAGTGCTTTCAGTGGGCCAGGACTCTGTACGAATGCCAGGATTATAAATAGCTTTAATGTGGTGGTTTTCTCAAATGCTGATTATCTGATTATAGTAGTGGTGTACTAGGGATGTGAACAGGCTCACTGACTCCTGTAGAGACAGGGACTTGGAGGTCTCAGGAAGCTTATCTAATTCCCCAGCACAAGCATTTTGTCAACAGGCATTGTATTGGGTTGTGCAGCTTTACCTCAGGCCAGTAGGTAGTTCTTGCAGATAAAAGCCAGCTGAACAATGTGCATTTGTGTTAGCTGAAGTTGTTAACGGTCTGTACAAGTTGACTAGAAATAAGGCCTTGGACCTTTGGAAGGCATATAATTGGATTTCTAAAAGGCCTGCATGCCATGTGAAAGTGTAGTTTGGCAAAAACAAAAACAAACAAAAACTCTACCACCAACAGAATAGTTATGCATTCAAAGGAAATTTTCTGGCCATGGACTATAAATGGGCCTTAACTAGGATGTGGGTTCAAATGCCTGTAAAGGAGATCAAAAGTGGATATAAACGTGGAAAAGTGGAAGAAGTACAGCACAGGGTACACTGGTGACATCACCTAATTCCCCAAGAAATGTTCAGTTCTGAAAAGCTCTGGATAGAAGTGGCCATTGCAGCTGGCCACTACTGCACTTCTTTTGCCAAGGAGCTGCTTACCTATGAGCACCAGATTTCTGAGTATACATAAAAAGACTATTTGTATTTGTCTAATGTAGTATTAGAGTTCTTCCAGAAGAAAGGCTTCAGGAAAAAATTGCTCAGAGAAATCTGCAAAGATCGTGATGCAGGAAAACTACTTATAAATCAGATGGATAAGCAACAGCATACCAAAGATTTTACATCCAACCAAGTTAAAAGACGAGCTGTAATGAATATGCAAGAACTCAAGAAATATTGTCATTATTCCTTCCTAAGGGATTTAATAGAGAACAAGCTTCAGATAAGCAAGAAACTATAGGAGAAGCTTGGGACATTTCTAATGATGAGCAGTAACTATATTTACCTGTAAAGTTAAGAATAAATAATGGGGATGGAATGACAGAATAGAGTTAAATATTATATGCTGTGAAATATAAATATACTACAAATAATAATAATGGGTATAGAAAGAGGATTGCCTTGTAAATATTAACTGGGAGCAAAAGAACATAGGTTTAAATCAGAGGCTAGGTCAGAAAGAGAGGAAACGCAAAAAGAGGTTACCAGCAAATTTCATTATGACTCATGAGGGGAACCAATAGACAGTTTCTTTAAAATGGACCTAAAAGCATTATATAAATATATTAGTATAAAATAATAACTCTTCAAATGTTGTACTAGACCAGTACCATCAGTATCTCTTGGAAAGTTGTTAGAAATACAAATTCTCATACCCTACCCCAGAACTGTTGAATCAGAAATTTTGGAATTGGGGCCCAGCAATGTGTTGTAACAGCTCTCTAGGAGATTCTGAGGTATGCTAAAAGTTTGAAAACCACTAGAATCAAGATATCCTTAGAGCAAAAATAAAATTTTTCTAAATGGCAAAAGATAGACCAAAATTAAAAACCAAGGCAAACATAGTGAAATATTTATGGGTATAAGACACATACACATACAATATGCAAGAATGGACACCCCCTCCTCCCATAGCTACTATTTTTTTAATTTTTAATTTTTGAAGGTATATAGTAGGGGATTTATATTTATGGGGTACATAAGATGTTTGGATACAGGCACGCAATGCAAAATAATCACATCATGGAAGATGGAGTATCCATCCCCTCAAGCATCTATGAGGGCAACAAAAATTACAAGGTATATAGAAATAACTCTTATAAAATGCAATAATTTAAAAGTGTTTCCTCTTGAAGAAGAAAATGATAAAACTTTGATTACAATATATTTTAAAGGGCTAAATGAATGTAGAGTTATACTGTGTTCCTGAGGGAAAGACTTGTGAACATAAATGATTATTCTTAAGTTATTCCATACATTAAATGAAAGTTTAATCAAGATATCAATAATAAATATGGATTAAGGATATTATTCTTACAGAACTTGACATACCGATACTGAAATTCATATAAAATTGAAAATAGACAATAATGATCATGACTATTTTGAGGAATAAGCATGAAGAACTGACATTGCTAGATAGTGAAACTTATCAAGCCATAATGTTTTTAAAAAGTGTAATATTATAGCATTAATAGACAAATAAATGGTGGAGAAATACAATGAACTTACAAATAGACTTAAGAATACATGATGGACTTTCCAATAAATGGTATTAGGATATTTGGTTACGCTTATGGAAACAGATAAAATTAGATCAATACTTTACACCATTTATAAAAATTTAATAATTTAATTCCTGGCAGGTTTAAACCCTAAGTAAAAATAAGAATAAGAGTAGAATACATATGTTTGCAGGGGTGGTGTGCTTGTGTATTAGTAAGAAGAAAGTAAGAAAAAAGAGAACAGTAGGAAGTCTTTATGATATCTGGATGGGGAGGAGTTCTTTAATAAAACGTAAAAACACAAACCATAAAGGGAAAGATAAATTTAAATGTATTAAAATTTAAAATATTTCAGTATAAGCAAAGGTAAAGGCAAGTTACAGACTGACAGAAGATATTTACAATGCACAAATGACAAATGTTTAAAATTCTGAATATATAAAGAATTTCTATAAACAAAAAAAGACAACCAAATAAAAAAATATAGATATAATATGAATCAGCAATTACTAGAGGAAGGATCTTGAATGACCAGTAAACCTGTTAAAAGAAAACCAACCTCACAGAGGTTGCATCACAACGAGATATTATTTAATATTCACTGGATTGACAAAATTTACTCTGATAACACCAACTTTGGGAGAAATGAGGAGAAGTAGGAACTTCTCATTGTTATTAATTGTAAATTGTTATAACTGCTTTGGAAAGAATTTAGCAATATCTAATAAATATAGAGATATACATACCCACTTCTAGGCATATAGTCTTGAAAACTGTACATACGCATTAGGAGATATGGTGAAGGATGTTCATTGCAAACAATTTGTATAGAAAAAGATTGGAATGTACTTAACTACCCATCATCAGAGAAATGAAGAAAAGAGCTAGCATGGTTCATTTATTCAGTGGAATACTATGAAGTAGTTATGTGGATGAACTAGATCAATGTGTACCAATATAGATAAATCTTAAAATCATAACATTGAGTGGGGGAAAAAGCAAGATGCAAAAGGTATGTACAGTATGAAACACTTCATCCCTAAATTTTAAGCATGAAATCAATTGAATACATTTTAGTTGATATGTACACATTTAGTGAAAGTACAAGAGCAAGTATTGGGATGATACATGCCAACTTCAGGATAGCGGTCATCTATCAGTGAGAAGTGGGGGAATGAAGGAATGGAGGTAGGGTTTATCTCTATCTGTAATGTTTTATTTTTTTAAGTGATATAAAGTAAAATTAACAAAAAATTGGTGTCTGTTTAATCTCAATAGTGGATACATAGGTGCCTTTTAAATTTTCTGTATGTTTGAAATGTTTCATAATTACAATTTTAAAATTTAAAAATCACTGCGATATTACAAATGTGCAAATTGATTATATGGTGGTGTAAATCCTTGGACAATTGAAGAAGGCTTCCCTAATAAAATACACGTAAGCTGAGTCCTGAAATGTGAGTAAAATCCATCTGAAGGTTGGTGGGGTACACTGTTTCCAGCTGAAGGATCAGCAAGTGCAAAGGCTCTGAGGTATGAACATGATTGGGGTGTTCAAGGAGCATCAAGGAGGGAAATGTAACTGGAGGAGACTGATCAATGACATGAACAATTGGAGATTAGAGCACAGAAGTAGCAGGGAGCCAGGTCATGCAAATATTTTGTTGTTTTAAATTATTTTATTTATTTTTAATTGATAAATAATAATTGTGTATATTTATGGGATAGATCATGCAAATATTTAAACCAGGGTAAGAACTGAATTAACCTGAATTTGATGGAGCCATTTGAGGGTTTTAAATAAAATAATGACTTGAACTGGGTTGTGTTTTTAAAACACTGCTCTGACTACAACACTGAGAGTGGACTATTGGACATAAGAGTGAAAGAAAGGAGGCCAGTTAGGAGCTATAATCCAAAAAAGAGATAATATGGGCTTAGACCAAGTTGATAACACTGGGGAAGCAGAAGCGTAAACAGATTTTCGAATGTTTATGAGATATTATTATTGGCGAGGAGTGAAAGAGAGTGCTAAGAATCAAAGAAGACTCCCAGGTTACAATGGTAACAATGGAGGTAAAATATATTTGTGTTGAATGTGTGGGATGAAAATGATGAGCTTATTTTGGATTTATACATGTTTAAAGCTTAGGAGAAAAGACTGGAATGGAAATATGGACCTGGAAGACTTTGCAATTTGGATGATTAAAGCCTTGGGAGTGGGTGAAATTACTTAGGAACTAATGGAAGTTAGGAGAGAGGCTGGAATAGAGCTTTGAGGAGGTTCAATATTTAATGGCTTGGTGGAAGTGGAGTAGCCAGCAAAGGATACTGATAAGGAGCTGCAAGATAAGCAGAAGGAAAACCAAGAGACTGTGGTGTACTATACTTAAAGATAGAGTGTTTTGTATACCATGTGGTGGTCAAGTCTGTCAACTACCACTAAGAAATCCAACAAAACGAGATTTTGTAAGTGTAAATTACATTTAGTGATATTGAAGTCATTAGTGATCTTTGTAGAGAGATGGGGTGGAAATCAGACTTGAGAGGGTTAAGTAGTGAGCAGGAATAAAGAAAAGAACAGACAAAATGAACAAAACAAAGTAAGGACAATCCTTTTGAAAAAATTGGCTGTGAATGGGGTAGGAAGGGATACAGCAGGAGGATGAGAAGTGAAGGGGGCATTTTGTTTGTTGTTTTCTTAAAAATGGGAGAAAAATGTAAATGCTTAAATGCTGATGTGATGGAGCCATTCAATTAACATATGAAAAGACAGAAAACATAATTATTCATCAAGAAATGCACATTACATCCACAATGTGCCCTCTCTACATCCACAATAATGACTAAAATTAAACAATAGACCCCAAGTGTTGCCAAGGTTGTTGAACATTTGGAATCTTATACATTGCTGGTGGGAGTATTAATTGGAACAACTTTAAAAAAAATTGACAGTATCTACTACAGCTGAAAGTATGAATACCTACAACCTAGCAAGTTCACTCCTAAATGCATAACCAACAAAAACAAATGTGCATGTTCACCCAAAAACATGGATATTAATGATCCAAAAACATCATTTGTAATAGCCCCAAACTGGAAACAACCCAACGTTTACACACTACTGACATGTGCAATAATATGAATAAATCTCAAAAACATTACGCTGAGTGAAAGAGTAAGACAAAAGAGTACATACTGTATTATTCTATTTATATAAATTTCTAGAAAAGGCAAATTTAATCTATGGTAAGAAAAAGTCTGAATAGGGGTTACCTCTTGGGAAGAGATTAATGGAATATAGAATCAGAAAGGGCCAGAGGGAACTTTCTAGGGTGCTGGATGTGTTCTATATCTTGATCTATATAGGGTTACACAGGCTTATATCCATATATCCATTTTATTTAGCTTTACACTAAAGATTATTGCTCTTTATGCATTTTATGTACTTTATATCTTAATTTAAAAATTTAAAGCTCCTGATATTCTTATATTCTTATATTACATTTCTCCTTTGTTTTGAGCCTGCTTTAAACCATGAAATTCAACACCATCCTCAGATTGCTAGAGAAACTTCCTCTCCTTGGGGCCCATATTGTCCCTATGTCTTTCCTGTTCTATTGCTGATCCTTTTTCCACTTTCTTTTTTGCGTAGGCTAATCTTATAGGAATATTTCAGTCACTATGTTCCAAGCCATAACTATTGGCTCTTAGGATATTCTATTTCTGCCCTCTTCCCTGTTCTATGATTTAGAATTGTTCGTGTTATAAAATTCCAAGGGCTCAGGAGTACTTACTGAGGATTGTTCTTTCAGTGTCTTTCAAAAAAAAAAAAAAAAAATAGGCAAACATAGACAGTGAGCCATTAGTAATCCTAATGCAATACTGGCCCCATTCCAATGATATGCTTTTGGAGATAAACAACCTAGAGCAGACAAGTAATAAAGAGATTCTGGGGCTCAAAGTACCTACTGAATACTTTCTAATGTGTCTCTAAATAATCATTAATGACTTTTTTAAGGGTTACCTTTAAGCTAATTCTCCTTTGCCCTCTTTTCTCATCCTTCCTTTATCTTTATGTACCTATTCCTTTACATCATCTTTAAATACTTATACTATTGTATTCCTCAGTCATCTCCCGTAAAGCCTTTTAAAATTTGTCCTTGACTTCTCATTTCTGAGTTTTTAAACATTGACCTATTTATGATGTACAAGGTCTTTAAGTCAAATCATTCTATCATATTATTACCTGGATCTCTAAGAAACTGAGCTCAAATGGAAAATTTCACACCTTCCAGAAAGATGATTCATAAGCATGTTTATTATTCCTATGCTGATACATCATCTGCTAGTCATAACACAAAATACAGTACAGTTTCAGTTAACGACTAAACATGTTAAGATAGACATGTTTAGCATTGCAAACATTTTTCTAAGTAAAAATCGACAGACAATGCCTAAATTTATAGTGATGATATCTAGACATTCCTCAATAAGTTCCACTGAAATGTGAATGCAAATATGTAAATTATCATTCTAAATGAATTAGGCACTCTATGCTTATATGCTCATCTTTACACTTATCGTAACTACCATAACTACCCATTTGATGGCTACAATAATAATGAAATTCATGTCTAAGAACTTTCTTCACCCAAACTGATGCTATCACGTAAATAAAGTCCTAAACCATTCAAGATTAACAATCAAAATTATAATACTATACCACATTCATATTTTCCAAATGTATAATTACTTCCACCTTAAAAGTGTTACCATTCAGAAGTTATAGAGTTGTCAACATTTTCTGTTTTATATTATTTAAGTGTATTTGAATTGTATTTATTTTATATATAGCCACCTTAGTAATTCTCTTATTAGTTTTAATAGTTTTACCGTTAATTTTGCCAAATAAATCATTCCTTCTTACCCTTCCCCTGACTTGTAGTGTTCATTTCTAGAACACAGAGAAAAAACATTGAGTTTCCCAAATCATTCTGTGAGGATAGTATAATATTGATAGCAAAGTCAGCTAGTATAAAATAAAGCAAAACAGAGCAATAAAAACCCTGTAGATCAATCTCACTAACAGATTTCTTCAAAATTAATAAAACATTAGAGAATTGAATCAAGTGATGTATTAGAAAATAATCTATAATGAGTAAGTATGGCATATTCAACATTAGGGAATGTAATTTATTGTATTAACCAATTTAAGGTGAAAAATTATAGGATCATCTCAATAAATGGCAAAAAGCACTTGATGAAACTAAATATCTGTTCATGATAAACATTTCTTATACCTTTCCCTCTGGGGAAGCTTCTTGCAGTGTCTTGGAGCAACAAGACAATTGAGTTCTCACATATACCAAGTTAGTGAAGAAGACAAACTGTCTATTTTCACTCCTTAAAGGAAGTAATCGTGTGGCCGGTCTGAGGTTGTCCATTCTGTCTCTGGCATTTTAAATGGCACTGATACTTCTATGGGCCATGTGGTGATAGGCATGACTATGGCCATCTCTCAACCTCAGACCGGCCACATGATTACTTCGTTAAAGGAATGAAAATAGTTTCCTGCCAATTCCAAGAAAGAGCCACATTCCAGAGCATTTATGTGATCTCACTTTTATAGTGCACTTTTCATAAATAATAGAGGCCACACTGGTAACTGTTATTCCTTTGAAGTTTTAGGGCTGAATAAGAATAAGAACAACACCAAAATGAATGATAAGAATAGCTAATTTATTGAGGACTTAAGTACTAGGCATCATGTTAAAACACCTGATATGGTTTATCTCATTTATTTCTAACAGCTACCTAATGAATAGTTTTTCTTACTATCCCCATTGATGGCTAGGGGAGCAAAAGTAATAAAGTCACTTGCTCAAAGTCATACAGCTAGTAAATAATATATCCAAGATTTGAACCCAGGTCTATCTCTAGATCTAGAACTTGTGCTCATAGCCTTTATTCCAGTGTAGCCTCTATTATTTATGAAAAGTGCACTATAAAAAGTGAATGTGGCTCTTTCTTTCTAAGCCTATCAGTATCAGTACTTCTTAGTATCCACTCAAGTTGTTGGGCCTTGTCCGATTCTTTCCCTCTGGGGAAGCTTCTTGCGGTGTCTTGGAGCAACAAGTCAATTGAGTTCTTCATAACAATCTGTGGGGTAGGCAAAGCAGGTATTGTTTTCTATTTTACAAATTAGGCCAGAAGAGCAAAGGGGACTTGTCCAAGTTCACATAAGGCAGAATGAGGGCTACAAGCCTTTTATTGCAATGTTCTTCTCATACTACAATAGTGGCCTTTAAAAACCCTCTAGGAGCCAAATACACTGGTCATCCTAAACAGTATTCCTTGAGGAAATCTGTACCAATTACTATAGTCCATAATCTTTGCATGCAAATACATTTGCCATACAATGTGACGTTTATCTCCATCGACCTCCGCTGGACCACTGTAATCCCACCTTCTGAGGCTTTAGAAGGTGCTGAGACAATCTACTGAGGTGTGATACTTTATTTTAGAGATGATGAGGAAGTTGGGGACTGGGGATGTAGAACTATGTGAGATGAGAGAATGATTGGTTGTGAAAAGTAAAATAGTTACTTATTCTGAACTGGTCTTCTCCTAAGACGCTTATGATTTAAACAGTAACCTTTTAGCCTGATAACATTTTTTTAATCTCTCTCTCTCCCTCTGAGTCATTCTGATCTCTGAGACAAGGAACCAGTTTTCTTCTGCAGGAAGGTTATTGCTTCTTCCAATGTCCAGGGGATGGGGGTATCTTGAGAGTTGGTATTTGGGTTTGGTGAGGAAGCAGGAATGATCTGCCAAGGGCTAGGGCAAAATCTTTCTCTGTCTTTTATGGGTCTCATTCCAAGTCCTAATAATTATCCAACTATTTCACTTGAACATTTGTTTTGAGCAGATAGCCATAGTGTCTCCATTTTGTATGTATGTATATATCTATGTATTTATATATGTATGTATGCATCGATCTATCACATGATCCATGCTGTGCTCTGTTAGGCATCAGAATGCAAATATAAAACCTTAAGACAGTTTCTGCCTTTAAAGTCTTCATGTCATGAGAACAACACATGACAATGAGCATGATATGCTTTTAAGCTGTCATTTGTATAGAACAGTGTTTTCTTCTTTGTTTGTTCACTAAATATGAAGTAGATTTGAAAAGCGCTAATATTGCTTCTGTGAAAGGCATCTGTTGGTTTTTGTAAATCTTGCCTGATATTCTCAAAAGGGGACATTGCAATGGGAGATATTTCTGGCTGAAGTTTGTCAGAAATGCTGCCAAAGTGTGAAATCAGCCAAGGTTTCTTTGGTGCCCTTCCAGCTTCCCTGACTACTGGTTCTCAAATCTTCAATGCCTTCAGACTGTTCCAAGCTTACAAGCCCCCCTCTTACAGCATCTCATCCATTTCTGCCTTGCTTGGGCAGTTCCTTCTTGGAGTTTTTCTATTTAGTCTTTTGCTAGTCAAAATTTATCTATGCTCTTTTTCAAAAGGCCCTGGAATTGGAAAGGCTAATTCTCTGCATATAGGCACTGATTCAGGATACACTTAAGAGAGGGCAGCCCTCTCTCAAGGAAGGAAGTCTGTTCTATTGTTGGCTAAATCTAATGGTTATACAGTTCTACTTATTATCAAACTAAAATTTGCCTCTCAGAACAGACTACATTCTTTCAGATGAGATTTTGTCAGGGCAAATTTAAATATGAATTTTATACCTTCCTTCCTTTGCATATTATACTTTAATTAATGAGGACTGAGATTTTACCAACTTTTTCAGTAACTACACACTGTTGACTCAAGCTTGCTGTCAACTAAGTCCTTAAATTCTTTTTTTTCACATATGAAGCTCTTAAGCCAAGCCTGCTTTATCCTGTGTGTTTGAAAGATTTTTCCATTGATCATTACACATTTTTAACAAATATTGGGTCCATTTCAGCTCTCTTCATCCATGTCCAAGTCATCAACAAAAATATTGAACAAGGCAAGGACTACAGATCTTTCTATGTTTAATAACTTTTATCCCTTCACTTAACTGTTTCTTAACCATCTTTTATTTGATGATCTTAATACCTGTAGTTCATGCCCTTATGGAGCTTATAATTATTATAATTAATCCAGTGAGCAGAAACGTTTGGGTATAATTGTTCAATTAATTGTGAACCTATATAATTGTATTGCTGTCTACATTTTTATGATGAAAAATATAATATGTTTCAATATAATGTTTGACAATGTTTCAGTCCAGCTAGATACACTATATATACAACATTCATCTTATCTACTAACCTACTAACCCTGTGAAGGAACTGCAATACATCCTTAAATAAGTGTGAAAAAATAAGTTGGAAGCTTAACTATAGCTTGCCAGTAAGTACACAAATATAATTTGTGGAAATGTGTCTGTGGATTATTTGAGGGGAAAGGCTCCAAGGGAAGCCAGAAGTGTGTCTCTGCATGGAAAGAGAGGAGGAAAATTTGGAGGGGGTGGTCATATAATGAGAGGAAGTGTGATACATGAAAGTAATTGAGAGTGGCCAGCACATAGCTTAAAGCTATGCCAGAAATGTCAGAGTTAAGTAAAGCAGTCCGTTGAGCCCCACAAAGGTAGGAGGAACATGATTTTCGGTGTCAGGAGACACGATGCAAAGATGGTGGTTCCCCAGCTGGAATATTTTCCACAATTCTGGTCATTATAAATGAGACAAAGGACATCTAAATGACTATGAATTAGCCAGTGTGGAAAGGTATAGCTAGCCAGCTGCCTATGCCAGCTATTGACAATGTTGTTGTATATTGTTTTTTATTAATTGAACTTAGTGTAACATTGTGCCAAGAGTGCATAAAATGCAAAATATTATGCTTAGGAGAAAAGAAAGCTGTTTGTCTCAGTATAACAGATATTTCTAGATGTACCACATACCAAGATTTGTTATTTACAATAACTTAATTTGGATCCTTTGTTGTATCAAAAATAAGCATGGAGTTTTCAGTAGGTAATTAGATTATTTCACCAAAACTAGCTGTTGGTCATACATGTTCATTCCTGGTAATCAACACTTCTTTCTTTTTTTTTTTTAATTTTATTTTTTATTATTATTATACTTTAAGTTCTAGGGCACATTTCTGCTCATCAGTAATTGTTTTTTGGTAATCAGTTCTAAGCCTTGACTAAATTTTACATCAAAGTCACATTTTTTAAGCTCTGAAAATTTCTCTTTTTTTTTTTTTTGAAACGAAGAAATACATTTTCTAGGCTCATTTTAGAGTGCGTTTCTCTTTCTCCATGAGTCTTCAAAGATCACCAAGAAGGATCTAATTCATAATTTTTCTCAATATGAATATGATTCATCTGGTCATAAGACTTGAACCTACTGAGTAAATTATATACTTTCTTCTATTTTTTTTTCATCTATCTTGGGTTATAATCTCCCTTTTAAATGTTCTAATATATCCAGTGTAAGTAACATTATCTTTGACAAAGAAGATGGTGGCAAAATGGTAGTTGAGTAATTATGATCTAAGGATAAATATTGGTGTTATATTTTGTAATGGAAATCAGAAGACCTAAATTTTAATCTCACTTCCCTCCCTGTGCTCATATTTGCTGTTATGATTTTTGGCAAGTCCCTTCCCCTCTCTGGACCTTAGTGGCAAATGAAGTGGGTCAAGTGATGCCTAAGCTCTTCTACAGACTTTGTGATTCTAAGCATCTATTAGAATATTAAATTTCTATAATCATAGATGCCCGCTATGTTAGTCTGTTTTGTGCTGCTATAACAAAATTGCTGAGACTGGGTAATTTATTAAAAAACAGAAATGTATTTCCTCACAATTCTGGAGTTTGGGAAGTTCAAGATCACAACACTGGCATTTTGTGAGGGCCTTCTTGTTGTGTCCTCACATGGTGAGGACATAGAATTCATGTTTTTATGTTATCTATTTTCCCTACAGACATCTTGGGCCTCTTTTGTGTTATTCCTGTGTTTTTCTTTCATCCTTTCCATTTCTAGATGTATTCTTTTAGTCAGTTCAGATCGGCTATTGAAGATATTAATTAAATCATATAATTGTATATTTGCATTTCTCCCAGAATGTTCACAGTGAGAAACACTAACAAATCAAAAAGAGTCATTTGCAAATGTACCATAAAGTTATCTGTAACATCAATTTAAAGATATATACTTATCAATAAAAAGATACTGATGCAAAGTGTGGAATAGTCTTATTACTTGGAGATATAGACTTATAGAATGTTAGATGTTGCATGTGAAAACTGATGTTCTGGGAGATGGGAATCTGGGTTCCACCAGGAAACATTTTCCTTACACTCTCCTGGCATCTGTCTGTTTTCTCACCTACTAATTCTGATGACTTAACCCAGTTGGTGAATTTAGGAGCATGAAATGTGCAAGTGTAACTCACTCTCTTTCCTCTCCATTTTCTTTGGAGCCAGTTGCCCATCGGAAGTGTGCATTCTTGTCTGCTCCTTTATTCCTTAAGTTTTACAGGGAGAGACTTTCCCATGAGGACACCTATGGTTATATAGCATTACCTATGGTGCAATATTAGGAAAGCCACATTCTCCAATATTAGCTTTATCAGTAATAAAGCTAATGATTTGACCTCCATGTGTATCACTTCTCTATCTTTCAACTGGTCCCAAACTCAGGCAAAGACAGAGTGAATTATATTGTGCCATCCTTAAAACCCTTAAACCAGAAAGTAGAAGTCCTACAAACCTAGAAGGAACATGCAACGTCTGTGGACTTCAGTCCCATTGTGTATCTTGGGACTCATTCCAATAAACGTTTATCAGAGCAGAAAGATTATCTATTTTCCTGGCCAACACTTTGATGAAACAGTCTTTCCCTACCCCCACTGAGAGACCGAAATGCCTACTGTGTGACAATTTGGTACTAGACACCCTAGTAACCTTGGAAAACTTCCACAAGGAAGGCAACACACCAGATCTTGTTCTTGTGGAAAAACCTAATACCTGTGTTTTGCTTTACTGGCCCCTTCCACACAAGCTTGTGCAGGTTTGAAAAAGACATAGATATTTCCAGGGATATCTCAATACTGTCTTCTTGAATGAGATCACCTGGACTGAAATGTAGGGAATCCTACAGACCCTAATAGAGTAGTATTTCTAGACTGAATGGGCTTGTTGTCAAAAGGGATTTCTCCTTATGTAATAGAAATTCTTCTCTCCTTACCTTAATCATCTGTGCTCTGAATTTATGAGAAACCATTCTACCTCCAAAAATAGTTAGGAAGAAGTTCCTATAATATTATCAGGATGGAAAAAAGTCTCTAATGTTTGCAATAGAATGACTCCAGTACCCTTCAAAAGGGACAGTAAAAACCATGCTGAGTAAGACACTGGCCTATCTACTTGTGATTCTGTTATGTTAATATATAAAGTATCCAATTCGAATGTCCTTTCTTTTCTGGCTGGAGAAACCCCTTAGCAAATACTTAGCGAATTAACAGTCTGTGTTTCTTCGCCAGAGCTCCCAAATCAGCCCTTTCCCTTGGAGTAAAAAAGAGACCCAAAAGAAGAGGGGAGGAATAACCATATTGTTAAAGAACTGAAAAGAGTGGCTTTGTATGGCTTTTTTTTTCTTATTATACTTTAAGTTCTAGGGTACATGTGCACAACGTGCAGGTTTGTTACATATGTATACATGTGCCATGTTGGTGTGCTGCACCCATTAACTCGTCATTTACATTAGGTATATCTCCTAATGCTATCCCTCCCCCTTCACCCCACCCCACGAGAGGCCCCGGTGTGTGATGTTCCCCTTCCTGTGTCCAAGTGTTCTCATTGTTCAATTCCCACCTATGAGTGAGAACATGCGGTGTTTGGTTTCCTGTCCTTGCGATAGTTTGCTGAGAATGATGGTTTCCAGCTGCATCCATGTCCATACTTGGTTGAAGTGAGGGAAAGAAACAGAAAACTGTGATGCCTTGCAAACTGTGCAAGTGAAGTCAATCTGGGCTAGATTTTATATAAATGTGAATGACAAACCTGTAATCTATCATCTCATTTATGACTGTGCATTTTATTTTCTCAGAAACTTTTAATTTTGAAAACTTGTATGTTTGTTCAACGAAAATTAGAGTATAATGAGTTCTTTTACACTCTGACCGTCTTGAGAGGACAGATTCATTCAACAAATATTCTTGAGCTCCTACTCTGTACCAGGCACCTTCATGTCTTAAGAATAACACCACATGTTCTCACTCATAAGTGGGAATTGAACAATGAGAACGCATAGACACACGGAGAGGAACATCACACACGGGGGCCTGTTGGCGGGTGGGGGGAGTAGGGAGGGATAGCATTAGGAGAAATACCCAATGTAAATGATGAGTTAATGGGTGCAGCACACCAACATGGCACATGTATATCTGTGTATCAAATCTGCATGTTCTGCACATGTACCCTAGAACTTAAAGTATAATAAATAAAAATAAAAAATAAAAAACATGAATACAAATTTTTTAAAAAAGAATAAGACTATCTTAATCTATTCATGATGCTATAACAAAATATCTGAGGCTAGGTAACTTATAAATAACAGAAATGTATTGCTCACAGAATGTTGGGAAGTCCAAGATCAAGACACCAGCAGATTTGGTGTCTGATGAAGGCTGCTCTCTGCTCAAAGATGGTGCCTCTTGCTGCTCTCTCATATGGCAGAAGAAAGGCCAAAAAGGGTGGGGGTGGGAGTAGCTAGTTCCTTCCAGCCCTCTTGTAATGTCATGACTTAATCACCTCCTAAAGGTCTCACCTATTAATACTATCACATTGGGGTTTAAGTTCTAACATATGAATTTTGGAGGGACACATGCATTCAAACCATAGCAATGAGTAAACAATAGATATGATTCTTGTCCTCATGGAACTTTCAAATATAGTGAGGGGAGATAATCATTAAATAATTACATACTAGCAGTCTGTACTAGCCTTTATAAATGAAAGGAAGACATTCAAGGCAATGGAAACAGTATATGAAGAGGACCAGAGTCATGAGTGTCTGCTATTATAGAATAATTAAGAGCTAGAAAGTGTGGCTAGAAAGTAGAAACCAAGGGAGTGAATCAAAAAGTGAAACCACAATGGGAGATATAGGAGAGTTCTTGCAGGGTTCAAGATTTTAAACATTGGACTTTATTTTAATAGCAATGAGGAGCCACTGAAAGATAAGATTTTAAGCAATGCTGGTGTGTGTGTGTTAGAGAGAGAGAGAGAGAGAGAGAGAGAGAGAGGAGAGAAGAGAAGAGAAGAGAAGAGAAGAGAAGAGAAGAGAAGAGAAGGAGTCAAATTGGTATTTTATAGAGATACTACTACTGACGAGAAGAAAAGAGAAGAGAAGAGGAGGGACAAGAAGAGAAAGGAAGGGAAGGGAAGGGAAGGGAAGGGAAGGGAAGGGAAGGGAAGGGAAAGGAAGGGAAGGGAAGAGAATAGAAGAGAAGAGGAGTCAAACTGGTATTTGTAGATGCTACTACTACTCTGGCCCTAGTATGGAGACTAGTATATAGGAGGCCAAGAAAGGTAACAGGGGAACCAGTCTTAAGATTACTAAAATCACCATGAGAAAATGGTGAAGACTTAAGGTAGAAATGGGAAATTATGGGCATGGGGAATAAGTCATCTAACTTGAGAGACTTTTAGGAGGTAAAATACACATGACTTAGTTCTAGATTGAATGTGGGATATTCCCCACAGTCATTTTGACTTGGCTGACTGGATGGATGGCAGGATTGTTTGCTGAGATACAAAATACTAGAATAGTGGAATTTACTTATTTATTTTTTGGCAGGAGAGAGATGATCAGTTCCTTTTGAACACTGAGTTTCAGATAACTGTGAAATATTCAAATAGAGATACAGGCATACTTAATTTTATTGTGCTTTGCTCTATTGTGCTTCATAGATACTGCATTTTTTACAAATTAAAGTTTTGTGGAAATCCTACGTCAAGCAATAGCCACATTGTAAATGCAAAGAAAACCTCTTGAAAAAATTAAAAGTGCCACTTTCCTGAACACATGAATGATAAGAAAGTGAGATAACCTTATATTACTCATCTGGAGAAAGTTTGTGTGCTCAGGATAGAAGATCAGACCAACCACAAAATTCCCTTAAGCTGAAGCCTAATCCAGAGCAAGGGCTTAACTCTGTTCAACTCAATGAAGGCTGAGAGAGGCAAGAAAGCTGCAGAAGAAAAGTCTGAAGCTAGCAGAGGTTGGTTCATGAAATTTAAGGAAAGAAGCCATTTCCATAACAAAAGTGGAAGGTGAAGCAGCAAGTGCTGATGGGGAAGGTGCAGTAAGTTATCCAGAAGATCTAGCTCAGAAAACTGATAAAGTGGTTACACTAAGCAGTAGATTTTCTTTTTTTTTTTTTCCCTTATCATACAGTGTATTTTATTTTTTATTTTTTTTTATTTATTATTATTATACTTTAAGTTGTAGGGTACATGTGCATAACGTGCAGGTTTGTTACATATATATACTTGTGCCATGTTGGTGTGCTGCACCCATCAACTTGTCATTTACATCAGGTATAACTCCCAATGCAATCCCTCCCCCCTCCCTCCTCCCCATGACAGGCCCCTGTGTGTGATGTTCCCCTTCCTGAGTCCAAGTGATCTCATTGTTCACTTCCCACCTATGAGTGAGAACATGCGGTGTTTGGTTTTCTATTCTTGTGATAGATTGCTAAGAATGATGGTTTCCAGCTGCATCCATGTCCCTACAAAGGACACAAACTCATCCTTTTTGATGGCTGCATAGTATTCCATGGTGTATATGTGCCACATTTTCTTAATCCAATCTGTCACTGATGGACATTTGGGTTGATTCCAAGTCTTTGCTATTGTGAATAGTGCTGCAATAAACATACGTGTGCATGTGTCTTTATAGCAGCATAATTTATAATCCTTTGGGTATATACCCAGTAATGGGATGGCTGGGTCATATGGTACATCTAGTTCTAGATCCTTGAGGAATCGCCATACTGTTTTCCATAATGGTTGAACTAGTTTACAATCCCACCAACAGTGTAAAAGTGTTCCTATTTCTCCACATCCTCTCCAGCACCTGTTGTTTCCTGACTTTTTAATGATCGCCATTCTAACTGGTGTGAGATGGTATCTCATTGTGGTTTTGATTTGCATTTCTCTGATGGCCAGTGATGATGAGCATTTTTTCATGTGTCTGTTGGCTGTATGAATGTCTTCTTTTGAGAAATGTCTGTTCATATCCTTTGCCCACTTTTTGATGGGGTTGTTTGTTTTTTTCTTGTAAATTTATTTGAGTTCTTTGTAGGTTCTGGATATTAGCCCTTTGTCAGATGAGTAGATTGCAAAAATTTTCTCCCATTCTGTAGGTTGCCTGTTCACTCTGATGGTAGTTTCTTTTGCTGTGCAGAAGCTCTTTAGTTTAATGAGATCCCATTTGTCAATTTTGGCTTTTGCTGCCGTTGCTTTTGGTGTTTTAGACATGAAGTCTTTGCCCATGCCTATGTCCTGAATGGTACTACCTAGGTTTTCCTCTAGGATTTTTATGGTATTAGGTCTAACATTTAAGTCTCTAATCCATCTTGAATTAATTTTCATATAAGGAGTAAGGAAAGGATCCAGTTTCAGCTTTCTACTTATGGCTAGCCAATTTTCCCAGCACCATTTATTAAATAGGGAATCCTTTCCCCATTTCTTGTTTCTCTCAGGTTTGTCAAAGATCAGATGGCTGTAGATGTGTGGTATTATTTCTGAGGACTCTGTTCTGTTCCATTGGTCTATATCTCTGTTTTGGTACCAGTACCATGCTGTTTTGGTTACTTTAGCCTTGTAGTATAGTTTGAAGTCAGGTAGCGTGATGCCTCCAGCTTTGTTCTTTTGACTTAGGATTGTCTTGGAGATGCGGGCTCTTTTTTGGTTCCATATGAACTTTAAAGCAGTTTTTTCCAATTCTGTGAAGAAACTCATTGGTAGCTTGATGGGGATGGCATTGAATCTATAAATTACCTTGGGCAGTATGGCCATTTTCACGATATTGATTCTTCCTATCCTTGAGCATGGTATGTTCTTCCATTTGTTTGTGTCCTCTTTGATTTCACTGAGCAGTGGTTTGTAGTTCTCCTTGAAGAGGTCCTTTACATCCCTTGTAAGTTGGATTCCTAGGTATTTTATTCTCTTTGAAGCAATTGTGAATGGAAGTTCATTCCTGATTTGGCTCTCTGTTTGTCTGTTACTGGTGTATAAGAATGCTTGTGATTTTTGCACATTAATTTTGTATCCTGAGACTTTGCTGAAGTTGCTTATCAGCTTAAGGAGATTTTGGGCTGAGACAATGGGGTTTTCTAAATATACAATCATGTCATCTGCAAACAGGGACAGTTTGACTTCTTCTTTTCCTAACTGAATACCCTTGATTTCTTTCTCTTGCCTAATTGCCCTAGCCAGAACTTCCAACACTATGTTGAATAGGAGTGGTGAGAGAGGGCATCCCTGTCTTGTGCCAGTTTTCAAAGGGAATTTTTCCAGTTTTTGCCCATTCAGTATGATATTGGCTGTGGGTTTGTCATAAATAGCTCTTATGATTTTGAGGTATGTTCCATCAATACCGAATTTATTGAGCGTTTTTAGCATGAAGGGCTGTTGAATTTTGTCAAAAGCCTTTTCTGCATCTATTGAGATAATCATGTGGTTCTTGTCTTTGGTTCTGTTTATATGCTGGATTATGTTTATTGATTTGCGAATGTTGAACCAGCCTTGCATCCCAGGGATGAAGCCCACTTGATCATGGTGGATAAGCTTTTTGATGTGTTGCTGAATCCGGTTTGCCAGTATTTTATTGAGGATTTTTGCATCGATGTTCATCAGGGATATTGGTCTAAAATTCTCTTTTTTTGTTGTGTCTCTGCCAGGCTTTGGTATCAGGATGATGTTGGCCTCATAAAATGAGTTAGGGAGGATTCCCTCTTTTTCTATTGATTGGAATAGTTTCAGAAGGAATGGTACCAACTCCTCCTTGTACCTCTGGTAGAATTCAGCTGTGAATCCATCTGGTCCTGGACTTTTTTTGGTTGGTAGGCTATTAATTATTGCCTCAATTTCAGAGCCTGCTATTGGTCTATTCAGGGATTCAACTTCTTCCTGGTTTAGTCTTGGAAGAGTGTAAGTGTCCAGGAAATTATCCATTTCTTCTAGATTTTCCAGTTTATTTGCGTAGAGGTGTTTATAGTATTCTCTGATGGTAGTTTGTATTTCTGTGGGGTCGGTGGTGATATCCCCTTTATCATTTTTAATTGCGTCGATTTGATTCTTCTCTCTTTTCTTCTTTATTAGTCTTGCTAGCAGTCTATCAATTTTGTTGATCTTTTCAAAAAACCAACTCCTGGATTCATTGATTTTTTGGAGAGTTTTTTGTGTCTCTATCTCCTTCAGTTCTGCTCTGATCTTAGTTATTTCTAGCCTTCTGCTAGCTTTCGAATGTGTTTGCTCTTGCTTCTCTAGTTCTTTTAATTGCGATGTTAGAGTGTCAATTTTAGATCTTTCCTGCTTTCTCTTGTGGGCATTTAGTGCTATAAATTTCCCTCTACACACTGCTTTAAATGTGTCCCAGAGATTCTGGTATGTTGTATCTTTGTTCTCATTGGTTTCAAAGAACATCTTTATTTCTGCCTTCATTTCGTTATGTACCCAGTAGTCATTCAGGAGCAGGTTGTTCAGTTTCCATGTAGTTGAGCGGTTTTGATTGAGTTTCTTAGTCCTGAGTTCTAGTTTGATTGCACTGTGGTCTGAGAGACAGTTTGTTATAATTTCTGTTCTTGTACATTTGCTGAGGAGTGCTTTACTTCCAATTACGTGGTCGATTTTGGAGTAAGTACGATGTGGTGCTGAGAAGAATGTATATTCTGTTGATTTGGGGTGGAGAGTTCTATAGATGTCTATTAGGTCTGCTTGCTGCAGAGATGAGTTCAATTCCTGGATATCCTTGTTAACTTTCTGTCTCGTTGATCTGTCTAATGTTGACAGTGGAGTGTTGAAGTCTCCCATTATTATTGTATGGGAGCTAAGTCTCTTTGTAAGTCTCTAAGGACTTGCTTTATGAATCTGGGTGCTCCTGTATTGGGTGCATATATATTTAGGATAGTTAGCTCTTCCTGTTGAATTGATCCCTTTACCATTATGTAATGGCCTTCTTTGTCTCTTTTGATCTTTGATGGTTTAAAGTCTGTTTTATCAGAGACTAGTATTGCAACCCCTGCTATTTTTTGTTCTCCATTTGCTTGGTAAATCTTCCTCCATCCCTTTATTTTGAGCCTATGTATGTCTCTGCGTGTGAGATGGGTCTCCTGAATACAGCAGACTGATGGGTCTTGACTCTTTATCCAGTTTGCCAGTCTGTGTCTTTTAATTGGAGCATTTAGTCCATTTACATTTAAGGTTAAGATTGTTATGTGTGAACTTGATCCTGCCATTATGATATTAACTGGTTATTTTGCTCGTTAGTTGATGCAGTTTCTTCCTAGCCTCGATGGTCTTTACATTTTGGCATGTTTTTGCAATGGCTGGTACCGGTTGTTCCTTTCCATGTTTAGTGCTTCCTTCAGGGTCTCTTGTAAGGCAGGCCTAGTGGTGACAAAATCTCTAAGCATTTGCTTATCTGTAAAGGATTTTATTTCTCCTTCACTTATGAAACTTAGTTTGGCTGGATATGAAATTCTGAGTTTAAAATTCTTTTCTTTAAGAATGTTGAATATTGGCCCCCACTCTCTTCTGGCTTGTAGAGTTTCTGCCGAGAGATCTGCTGTTAGTCTGATGGGCTTCCCTTTGTGGGTAACCCGACCTTTCTCTCTGGCTGCCCTTCAGATTTTTTCCTTCATTTCAACTTTGGTGAATCTGGCAATTATGTGTCTTGGAGTTGCTCTTCTCGAGGAGTATCTTTGTGGCGTTCTCTGTATTTCCTGGATTTGAATGTTGGCCTGCCCTACTAGGTTGGGGAAGTTCTCCTGGATGATATCCTGAAGAGTGTTTTCCAACTTGGTTCCATTTTCCCCCTCACTTTCAGGCACCCCAATCAGACGTAGATTTGGTCTTTTTACATAATTCCATACTTCTTGCAGGCTTTGTTCATTTCTTTTTCTTCTTTTTTCTTTTGGTTTCTCTTCTCACTTCATTTCATTCATTTGATCCTCAATCGCAGATACTCTTTCTTCCAGTTGATCGAGTCGGTTACTGAAGCTTGTGCATTTGTCACGTATTTCTCGTGTCATGGTTTTCATCTCTTTCATTTCGTTTATGACCTTCTCTGCATTAATTACTCTAGCCATCAATTCTTCCACTTTTTTTTCAAGATTTTTAGTTTCTTTGCGCTGGGTACGTAATTCCTCCTTTAGCTCTGAGAAATTTGATGGACTGAAGCCTTCTTCTCTCATCTCGTCAAAGTCATTCTCTGTCCAGCTTTGATCCGTTGCTGGCGATGAGCTGCGCTCCTTTGCCGGGGGAGATGTGCTCTTATTTTTTGAATTTCCAGCTTTTCTGCCCTGCTTTTTCCCCATCTTTGTGGTTTTATCTGCCTCTGGTCTTTGATGATGGTGATGTACTGATGGGGTTTTGGTGTAGGTGTCCTTCCTGTTTGATAGTTTTCCTTCTAACAGTCAGGACCCTCAGCTGTAGGTCTGTTGGAGATTGCTTGAGGTCCACTCCAGACCCTGTTTGCCTGGGTATCAGCAGCAGAGGCTGCAGAAGATAGAATATTTCTGAACAGCCAGTGTACCTGTCTGATTCTTGCTTTGGAAGCTTCCTCTCAGGGGTGTACTCCACCCTGTGAGGTGTGGGGTGTCAGACTGCCCCTAGTGGGGGATGTCTCCCAGTTAGGCTACTCAGGGGTCAGGGACCCACTTGAGCAGGGAGTCTGTCCCTTCTCAGATCTCAACCTCCGTGTTGGGAGATCCACTGCTCTCTTCAAAGCTGTCAGACAGAGTCGTTCGCGTCTGCAGAGGTTTCGGCTGTGTTTGTTATTGCCCTGTCCCCAGAGGTGGAGTCTACAGAGACAGGCAGGTTTCCTTGAGCTGCTGTGAGCTCCACCCAGTTCGAGCTTCCCAGCAGCTTTGTTTACCTACTTAAGCCTCAGCAATGGCGGGCGCCCCTCCCCCAGCCTCGCTGCTGCCTTGCCGGTAGATCACAGACTGCTGTGCTAGCAATGAGGGAGGCTCCGTGGGTGTGGGACCCTCCCGGCCAGGTGTGGGATATGATCTCCTGGTGTGCCTGTTTGCTTAAAGCGCAGTATTGGGGTGGGAGTTACCCGATTTTCCAGGTGTTGTGTGTCTCAGTTCCCCTGGCTAGGAAAAGGGATTCCCTTTCCCCTTGCACTTCCCAGGTGAGGCAATGCCTCGCCCTGCTTCAGCTCTCGCTGGTCGGGCTGCAGCAGCTGACCAGCACCGATCGTCTGGCACTCCCCAGTGAGATGAACCCAGTACCTCAGTTGAAAATGCAGAAATCACCGGTCTTCTGTTGTCGCTCGCGCTGGGAGTTGGAGACTGGAGCTGTTCCTATTCCTAAGCAGTAGATTTTCAATGTTAATGAAACAGTCGTCTATTGGAAGAATATGCCATCTAGAACTTTCATAGCTAGAGAGAAGTCAATGCGTGATTTCAAAGCTTCTAAGGACAAGCTGACTCTCTTGTTAGGGGCTGATGCAGCTGGTGATTTTAAGTTGAAGCCAATGGTCATTTATCATTCTGAAAATCCTTGGGCCCTGAAGAATTATGCTACATCTACTCTACTTTTGCTCTGTGAATGGAACAACAAAGTCTGGAAGGCAGCACACCTTTTATGTTTACAGCATAGTTTACTGAATATTTAAAGCCCATTGTGGATACCTACTGCTAAGAAAAAAATGTTTTCTTTCAAAATATTACTGCCCATTGACAATGCACCTGCTAGGTCAAGAGCTCTGATGGAGATGTACAAGAAGATTAATGTTGTTTTCATGCCTGCTAGCACAACATCCATTCTGTGGCCCATGGATCAAGGAGTAATTTTGACTTTCAAGTTTTTTGTGTGGATCCTTCTCTGGTACAAAGAGTTTCAAGCCTTGTTAATTTTTTTAAGCATTTTTTGAGGCAGAGTATCACCTGGATGCTCCAGACAGAGTATCAGGCTGGAATGCAATGGCACAATCATTGCTCATTGCAGCCTCAGCCTGCTGGGCTCAAGTGATCCTCCTGCCTCAGCCTCCTGAGTATCTGGGACTACAGATGTGTGCCATTGCACCTGGTTAATTTTTAATTTTTTTGTAAAGATAAGGTCTTACTGTGTCACTCAGGCTAAAAAAATACATTTTTAATGCTACCGCTGCTATACATAGTGATTACACTGAAGTATCTGGGAAAAGTACATTGAAAACCTTTTGGAAAGATTCAACAGTCTAGATGGCATAAAGAATATTTATGATTCATGAGTTGAAGTCAAAATATTAACGTTAGCAGGAGTTTGGAAGAAGTTGATTCCAATCCTCATGATGACTTTGAAGGGTTCAAGACTTCAGTGGAGGAAGTAACTGCAGATGTGGTAAAAACAGAAAAATTAGAAGTGCAGCCGGAAGATGTGACTAAGCTGCTGCAATATCATGATAAAACTTTAACATGATGAGGAGTTGCTTCTAATGGATGAAAATAGAAAGTGGTTTCTTGAGATAGAGTCTACTCCTGGTAAGGATGCTGTGAACATTGTTGAAATGGCAACAAAGGATTTAGAATATTCCAGTTGATAAAGCAGTGGTATGGTTTGAAAGGATTGACTCCAATTTTGAAAGAAGTTCTGCTGTGGGTAAAATGCTATCAAACCGCATTGCATGCTACAGAGAAATCTTTGTGAAAGGAAGAGTCAGTCAAGTGGGCAAATGTCATTGTTGTCTTATTTTAAGGAATTGCCACAGCCACTCCAACCTTCAGCAACCACCACCCTGATCAGTCAGCAGACACCAACGTTGAGGCAAGACCTTCTACCAGCAAAAAGGTTAGGACTTACTGTAGGCTCGGATGATTGTTAGCATTTTTTAGCAATAAAGTATCCTTTATTAAGGTATGTACATTACTTTTTAGACATAATTTTACAATTAATATACTGCAATTTGGTGTAAACATAACCTTTACATGTCCTGGGAAACCAAGAAATTCATGTGACTATTTTTATTGTGATATGTGCTTTACTGTGGTGGTCTGAACATGAACCCACAATATCTCTGAGATATGCTTGTATTAAAGTGGCAGTTGGATATATAGTTCTGGCTAAGGAAAGATGACTGGGCCAGAGATGTAAATTTAGGAGCCATTGGCATATAGACAGTAATAATAATTTTGACCATACAAATGGATGAGATGATTCAGAAAGAATATATAGAAGGAGATGAGAGGACAGCCTGGGACAGAAGCCTGGGAAAGTCCAGCTTTTAAGAGGAGAGTAGGGGAAAATGATCTACTTAGGAGAATGAAGAATGTCTGGAGAGTTCGAATCAGGAGTGTGCTATCCTGAGAGGTCAAGGAAGATGGGGGCCGACAGGTGGCCAGGGGTGGTGTCACCATAAAGGTCATTGGCGGCCTCGACAACAAGCTGGGGTCGTGGAGGCCAGGCCAGACTGGAGTAGACTGAGAGAGAGCAAGAAGTGAGATGATGGAGTGTTTGAGGGGGTTGATAGGAAAGAGGAAGGTTAAGGGAGAGAGGAGGGGATGTAGTTTTGAAGGAGACTGCTTTCCTTTTTGCTTCCTGAACATTGGAGATGTTGAAAATACAGGAGAAAGAGTGAGCTAGAGAGAGTGATCACTATTGTAAGAAATCAGAGAAGGCCAGGGAGCTTAGGATCTAGCTTGCAGCAGGTGAAGGGACTGGTCTTAAGGAGTAGGAACCCTTCTCCGTCAGAGCAGAAGGAAAGGAGGGACAGGTGAGTGGTTGCTTTAGGGTTTTCCAAATGTATGCTTTTCACAATTCATTTAGAATCAATAAATCTATTTAGAATCAATATTTTACTAATTCAATTGGAATGTAGAAACCTTACTACCATATAGATTCTTTTACCTTCCACATCTTTGTGCTATAGTTGTCTTACATATTATATCTACATACATTGAACATCCTATCAGACATTTTCTTTGTTTTTGTTTTAGCTTTCCATCATGAAATGTGTTGTAAGGAACTCAAGAGGAGAAAAGTCTATTATTTTTACCCAGATATTTACCATTTCTATTGCTTTTCCTTCATTCTTGATGATCCAGATTTTCTTCTGGCATCATTTCCTCTCTGTCAGAAAACTTTTTTTAGCAGTTCTCTGAAAGCAGGTTTGCTGGTTTTGAATTATCTTTTTCTTAATCTTAAAATGTATTTATTTCACCATTATTAAGGATATTTTCACTGGATTTAGGATTCTAGGTTGACAGCCTTTCATTTTGGTACTTGAAAAATGTTGTGGACTTACTTCTGGATGCCATTCTTTCGAATGAGAAATTCGTTTTCCCTATAGAATACATTGTTTTTCTATGGCTGATTTCAAGACTTTTTTCTTTCTCATTATCTTTCAGCAATTTGATTATGATGTATCTGGGCATGGATTTCTTTGGGTTTATCCTGAATGAGATTGGCTCATCATTGTAAATCTGTAGATTTGTCCTTTGTCAAACCTGATAAGTTTTCAACCATTATTTCTTCAAATATTTTTTCAACTCGGCACTCTTTCTTGTCTCCTTCTTGGACTCCAATTTTGTGAATTATAGAACTTTGGTTATTGTTCCACAGGTCTCTGAGGTTCATTTTTTCAATCTTTTTTTCTGTGTTCAGATTGGATAATTTTTATTGCTCTATCTTCAAGTTCACTGACTCTTTTCTCTATAATCTCTATTTTTCCAGTAAGTCCGTGCAATAATATTTGTTTGTCTGTGGGGATTTCTTCTTTTTTTTTTTTTTTTTAGTTTTTATTTTCAGTTCAGGGGTACAAGTACAGGTTTGTTACATAGGTAAACTTGTGTCATAGGGGTTTGTTGTACAGATTATTTCCTCACCCAGGTATTAAGCCTACTACCCATGAGTTATTTTTCCTGATCCTCTCCCTCTTCCCACTCTCCACCCTCCAGTAGATTGCACTGTGTGTTATTCCTCTCCATGTGTCTATGTGTTCTCATCATTTAGTTCCCACTTATAAATGAGAACATGTGGTATTTCATTTTCTTTTCCTATGTTAGTTTGCTAAGGATAACGACCTCCAGCTCCATCCATGTCCCTGTAAAGGACACGATCTTGTTCTTTTTTATAGCTGCATAGTATTCCTTTTTTTTTTTTTTTTTTTAGATGGAGTCTTGCTCTGTCACCAGGCTGGAGTGCAGTGGCACAATCTCAGCTCACTGCAAACTCCACCTCCTGACTGCAAGCGATTCTCCTGTGTCAGCCTCCCCAGTAGCTGGGACTACAGGTGCATGCCATTACACCCAGCTAATTTTTGTATTCTTTTAGTAGAGACGGGGATTTAGTAGAGACCGTGTTGGCCAGGATGGTCTTTTTCTCTTGACCTCATAATCCACCTCCCTCAGCCTCCCAAAGTGCTGGGATTACAGGCGTGCACCACCACGCCTGGCCGTATTCCATTTTTATTTCACTGATTATTTCAGTTTTAAAATTTCTATTGGGTTCTCCTTTATATTTTTTATTTCTTTGTTGATACTTTCTATTTTAATATTTATTTCAAAAGTGTTCACAATTGCCCATTAGATAATTTTCATAGTAATTTCTTTAAAGTTTTTGTCAGATAATTATTGTTGGCATCTATTGTCTTTTCCCATGCAAGCTGAGATTTTCATGCTTCTTTGTATGCCAACTAGTTTTTGGTCTGTATCCTGAACATTTTGAATATTACATTTTAAGACTTTCAATCTGATTTAAATCCTAAGAAAATATTGATATTTTTGTTTTAGTCTTCTTCGGGCTGTGGATTCCAATGTAAGTTTAGTTTTCAAAGTTTTTGCAGTGCTGTTTGGGTCTGTGCCATCCAGTGGTCAGTCTGAGCATAGGTGAAGATCTACTTGTTAACTTAGTTTTCAAAGTCTTTAGTATATTAGTTAGTATCAAATCCATGAATAAATGAGTCAGGGTAACATCAGGAGTTCAACAGCTTTATGGAGTCACTTCCCCAAGTTTCTGTCTCTGTTATTTCCCTGTATTTTGCTGTTCCTAGGTAACTTCTTTTCAGCCTTCCAGCCCAAAACTGCCCCTTCCATAATTATACTGTGTCCAGCAGAAGGACAAAGAAAGGGTTAAAAGCAGTGGGATTTGGCCCTGCCCTCTTGGAGCTATATCTACATCCAATACAGAAGAATGTTCCCTTCTCTCAGAGTTTTGGCTCCTGCATACTTTAATTGCCAGGCTATATTGCTGCCACAATATAATCTGGAGACTGGGAACATGAGAATGAAGAAAAAGGAGAGAAGAAATGGGATATTCTTCCACCCCTGAGCTTTAGATATTACCTTTCCCCTGAATCTCTCTTTGCACTACAGTGTTAACTTCTGAGATTTGGGTTACATTGAGTTGAGGCCAGGGGCTGCCAGAAGAAAAAAAAAAACATGGTGCTGGTTTGTTGGTACTTTGAATTCTGATGTTTTTTCACAATATATCTGCTATTTACTTTTTAGCATTCTCAAATAGCTGTTCATGCATTCTGTCCACATTTTGAAGTTCAGTTCAATGGGAGAGAAAGGAAGGTATACATTATTATTCCACCTGTGCAAGAACTGAAAGTTTTTCCACATAAGTCCTTGCACATTACCCAGAACAGGGAGTTTGCAACAAAGCATCATTTATAAATTGACTTGGCTTAGGCTTTGAGCCTGACTGACATGCTTACTTTCCCTTCTCAGTATAGACCAGGATACCCCCATTTGACAAAAAATAGTTGTCTATACTCACAAGACTAATATTTCAGTTAGAACTAATATTTGCAACTGGTCAGGAACTTAATCCAAATTGACTTTATCAAAAGGGAAATATATTGGCTCATGTAACAGAATAGCCCAGGGATAGAGCTAGTTTTAGATAACATGATTGAATCCAGGAACTCAAATAATGTCAAGGCATGAGCTCTATCCATTTCTGTTATGCTTTCCTTGGCATTATATCCATTTCTTACAGGTTCTTCTCTCATTGTGGCAGGGTAGTTGCCAATAACTCCTGGTTTACAATTTCATGACTTTAAGTCCAGCAGAATAGAGAACACCTCTTTGTCTATTACTTGAACAAGATTACTGGCACTATCTCTGATCAGATCAGAATAGTTTACTTGAGTAACATGCTCATATCTTAACCACATATTGTGGCTTACAAGAGTGATCGGCCAGACCTGTGTGACATGTGAATTCTTGGAACTAGAAATAGAGAGCTTTACCCAAAGCACAGAAAGTGAATGGATACAGAGGGAGAGCATTAGGACAAATACCTAATGCATGCAGGGCTTAAAACCTGGATGATGAGTTGATAAGTGCAGCAAACCACCAGGCACATGCATACCTATGTAATAAGCCTGCACGTTCAGCACATGTATCCCAGAATTTAAAGTAAAATCTTTTTAAAAAGAAAACGAAAATGTGGTATACAATGTTTAATGATCAAATCAGGGTAATTAGCATATTAATCACCTCAAACATTTATCATTCATATTCAATTCTTCGTAAGGAAATATATTTTCATTTCTCTTTGGTAAATACTTAGAAGTGGGATTGCTGGCTCTTATGGTAAGTGTATTTTGTGGGGAGAAGCCACTTTCTTCTTTTTTTTTTTTTTTTTTTTTTTTTTTTTTTTTTTTATGATTCTTTTTTTTTTTTTTTTTTTTTTTTTTTTTTTTTAATTTATTTATTATTATTATACTTTAAGTTGTAGGGTACATGTGCATAACGTGCAGGTTTGTTACATATGTATACTTGTGCCATGTTGCTGTGCTGCACCCATCAACTCGTCATTTACATCAGGTATAACTCCCAATGCAATCCCTCCCCCCTCCCCCCTCCCCATGATAGGCCCCGGTGTGTGATGTTCCCCTTCCTGAGTCCGAGTGATCTCATTGTTCAGTTCCCACCTATGAGTGAGAACATGCGGTGTTTGGTTTTCTGTTCTTGTGATAGTTTGCTAAGAATGATGGATTCCAGCTGCATCCAAGTCCCTACAAAGGACTCAAACTCATCCTTTTTTATGGCTGCATAGTATTCCATGGTGTATATGTGCCACATTTTCTTAATCCAATCTGTCACTGATGGACATTTGGGTTGATTCCAAGTCTTTGCTATTGTGAATAGTGCTGCAATAAACATACGTGTGCATGTGTCTTTATAGCAGCATAATTTATAATCCTTTGGGTATATACCCAGTAATGGGATGGCTGGGTCATATGGTACATCTAGTTCTAGATCCTTGAGGAATCGCCATACTGTTTTCCATAATGGTTGAACTAGTTTACAATCCCACCAACAGTGTAAAAGTGTTCCTATTTCTCCACATCCTCTCCAGCACCTGTTGTTTCCTGACTTTTTAATGATTGCCATTCTAACTGGTGTGAGATGGTATCTCATTGTGGTTTTGATTTGCATTTCTCTGATGGCCAGTGATGATGAGCATTTTTTCATGTGTCTGTTGGCTGTATGAATGTCTTCTTTTGAGAAATGTCTGTTCATATCCTTTGCCCACTTTTTGATGGGGTTGTTTGTTTTTTTCTTGTAAATTTGTTGGAGTTCTTTGTAGGTTCTGGATATTAGCCCTTTGTCAGATGAGTAGATTGCAAAAATTTTCTCCCATTCTGTAGGTTGCCTGTTCACTCTGATGGTAGTTTCTTTTGCTGTGCAGAAGCTCTTTAATTTAATGAGATCCCATTTGTCAATTTTGGCTTTTGCTGCCGTTGCTTTTGGTGTTTTAGACATGAAGTCTTTGCCCATGCCTATGTCCTGAATGGTACTACCTAGGTTTTCCTCTAGGATTTTTATGGTATTAGGTCTAACATTTAAGTCTCTAATCCATCTTGAATTAATTTTCGTATAAGGAGTAAGGAAAGGATCCAGTTTCAGCTTTCTACTTATGGCTAGCCAATTTTCCCAGCACCATTTATTAAATAGGGAATCCTTTCCCCATTTCTTGTTTCTCTCAGGTTTGTCAAAGATCAAATGGCTGTAGATGTGTGGTATTATTTCTGAGGACTCTGTTCTGTTCCATTGGTCTATATCTCTGTTTTGGTACCAGTACCATGCTGTTTTGGTTACTGTAGCCTTGTAGTATAGTTTGAAGTCAGGTAGCGTGATGCCTCCAGCTTTGTTCTTTTGACTTAGGATTGTCTTGGAGATGCGGGCTCTTTTTTGGTTCCATATGAACTTTAAAGCAGTTTTTTCCAATTCTGTGAAGAAACTCATTGGTAGCTTGATGGGGATGGCATTGAATCTATAAATTACCTTGGGCAGTATGGCCATTTTCACAATATTGATTCTTCCTATCCATGAGCATGGTATGTTCTTCCATTTGTTTGTGTCCTCTTTGATTTCACTGAGCAGTGGTTTGTAGTTCTCCTTGAAGAGGTCCTTTACATCCCTTGTAAGTTGGATTCCTAGGTATTTGATTCTCTTTGAAGCAATTGTGAATGGAAGTTCATTCCTGATTTGGCTCTCTGTTTGTCTGTTACTGGTGTATAAGAATGCTTGTGATTTTTGCACATTAATTTTGTATCCTGAGACTTTGCTGAAGTTGCTTATCAGCTTAAGGAGATTTTGGGCTGAGACAATGGGGTTTTCTAAATATACAATCATGTCATCTGCAAACAGGGACAATTTGACTTCTTCTTTTCCTAACTGAATACCCTTGATTTCTTTCTCTTGCCTGATTGCCCTAGCCAGAACTTCCAACACTATGTTGAATAGGAGTGGTGAGAGAGGGCATCCCTGTCTTGTGCCAGTTTTCAAAGGGAATTTTTCCAGTTTTTGCCCATTCAGTATGATATTGGCTGTGGGTTTGTCATAAATAGCTCTTATTATTTTGAGGTACGTTCCATCAATACCGAATTTATTGAGCGTTTTTAGCATGAAGGGCTGTTGAATTTTGTCAAAAGCCTTTTCTGCATCAATTGAGATAATCATGTGGTTCTTGTCTTTGGTTCTGTTTATATGCTGGATTATGTTTATTGATTTGCGAATGTTGAACCAGCCTTGCATCCCAGGGATGAAGCCCACTTGATCATGGTGGATAAGCTTTTTGATGTGTTGCTGAATCCGGTTTGCCAGTATTTTATTGAGGATTTTTGCATCGATGTTCATCAGGGATATTGGTCTAAAATTCTCTTTTTTTGTTGTGTCTCTGCCAGGCTTTGGTATCAGGATGATGTTGGCCTCATAAAATGAGTTAGGGAGGATTCCCTCTTTTTCTATTGATTGGAATAGTTTCAGAAGGAATGGTACCAACTCCTCTTTGTACCTCTGGTAGAATTCAGCTGTGAATCCATCTGGTCCTGGACTTTTTTTGGTTGGTAGGCTATTAATTGTTGCCTCAATTTCAGAGCCTGCTATTGGTCTATTCAGGGATTCAACTTCTTCCTGGTTTAGTCTTGGAAGAGTGTAAGTGTCCAGGAAATTATCCATTTCTTCTAGATTTTCCAGTTTATTTGCGTAGAGGTGTTTATAGTATTCTCTGATGGTAGTTTGTATTTCTGTGGGGTCGGTGGTGATATCCCCTTGATCATTTTTAATTGCGTCGATTTGATTCTTCTCTCTTTTCTTCTTTATTAGTCTGGCTAGTGGTCTGTCAATTTTGTTGATCTTTTCAAAAAACCAACTCCTGGATTCATTGATTTTTTGGAGGGTTTTTTGTGTTTCTATCTCCTTCAGTTCTGCTCTGATCTTAGTTATTTCTTGCCTTCTGCTAGCTTTCGAATGTGTTTGCTCTTGCTTCTCTAGTTCTTTTAATTGCGATGTTAGAGTGTCAATTTTACATCTTTCCTGCTTTCTCTTGTGGGCATTTAGTGCTATAAATTTCCCTCTACACACTGCTTTAAATGTGTCCCAGAGATTCTGGTATGTTGTATCTTTGTTCTCATTGGTTTCAAAGAACATCTTTATTTCTGCCTTCATTTCGTTATGTACCCAGTAGTCATTCAGGAGCAGGTTGTTCAGTTTCCATGTAGTTGAGCGGTTTTGATTGAGTTTCTTAGTCCTGAGTTCTAGTTTGATTGCACTGTGGTCTGAGAGACAGTTTGTTATAATTTCTGTTCTTGTACATTTGCTGAGGAGTGCTTTACTTCCAATTACGTGGTCAATTTTGGAGTAAGTATGATGTGGTGCTGAGAAGAATGTATATTCTGTTGATTTGGGGTGGAGAGTTCTATAGATGTCTATTAGGTCTGCTTGCTGCAGAGATGAGTTCAATTCCTGGATATCCTTGTTAACTTTCTGTCTCGTTGATCTGTCTAATGTTGACAGTGGAGTGTTGAAGTCTCCCATTATTATTGTATGGGAGTCTAAGTCTCTTTGTAAGTCTCTAAGGACTTGCTTTATGAATCTGGGTGCTCCTGTATTGGGTGCATATATATTTAGGATAGTTAGCTCTTCCTGTTGAATTGATCCCTTTACCATTATGTAATGGCCTTCTTTGTCTCTTTTGATCTTTGATGGTTTAAAGTCTGTTTTATCAGAGACTAGTATTGCAACCCCTGCTTTTTTTTGTTCTCCATTTGCTTGGTAAATCTTCCTCCATCCCTTTATTTTGAGCCTATGTATGTCTCTGCGTGTGAGATGGGTCTCCTGAATACAGCAGACTGATGGGTCTTGACTCTTTATCCAGTTTGCCAGTCTGTGTCTTTTAATTGGAGCATTTAGTCCATTTACATTTAAGGTTAATATTGTTATGTGTGAACTTGATCCTGCCATTATATTAACTGGTTATTTTGCTCATTAGTTGATGCAGTTTCTTCCTAGCCTCAATGGTCTTTACATTTTGGCATGTTTTTGCAATGGCTGGTACCGGTTGTTCCTTTCCATGTTGAGTGCTTCCTTCAGGGTCTCTTGTAAGGCAGGCCTAGTGGTGACAAAATCTCTAAGCATTTGCTTATCTGTAAAGGATTTTATTTCTCCTTCACTTATGAAACTTAGTTTGGCTGGATATGAAATTCTGGGTTTAAAATTCTTTTCTTTAAGAATGTTGAATATTGGCCCCCACTCTCTTCTGGCTTGTAGAGTTTCTGCTGAGAGATCTGCTGTTAGTCTGATGGGCTTCCCTTTGTGGGTAACCCGACCTTTCTCTCTGGCTGCCCTTAAGATTTTTTCCTTCATTTCAACTTTGGTGAATCTGGCAATTATGTGTCTTGGAGTTGCTCTTCTTGAGGAGTATCTTTGTGGCGTTCTCTGTATTTCCTGGATTTGAATGTTGGCCTGCCCTACTAGGTTGGGGAAGTTCTCCTGGATGATATCCTGAAGAGTGTTTTCCAACTTGGTTCCATTTTCCCCCTCACTTTCAGGCACCCCAATCAGACGTAGATTTGGTCTTTTTACATAATCCCATACTTCTTGCAGGCTTTGTTCGTTTCTTTTTCTTCTTTTTTCTTTTGGTTTCTCTTCTCGCTTCATTTCATTCATTTGATCCTCAATCGCTGATACTCTTTCTTCCAGTTGATCAAGTCGGTTACTGAAGCTTGTGCATTTGTCACGTATTTCTCGTGTCATGGTTTTCATCTCTTTCATTTCGTTTAGGACCTTCTCTGCATTAATTACTCTAGCCATCAATTCTTCCACTTTTTTTTCAAGATTTTTAGTTTCTTTGCGCTGGGTACGTAATTCCTCCTTTAGCTCTGAGAAATTTGATGGACTGAAGCCTTCTTCTCTCATCTCGTCAAAGTCATTCTCCGTCCAGCTTTGATCCGTTGCTGGCGATGAGCTGCGCTCCTTTGCCGGGGGAGATGCGCTCTTATTTTTTGAATTTCCAGCTTTTCTGCCCTGCTTTTTCCCCATCTTTGTGGTTTTATCTGCCTCTGGTCTTTGATGATGGTGATGTACTGATGGGGTTTTGGTGTAGGTGTCCTTCCTGTTTGATAGTTTTCCTTCTAACAGTCAGGACCCTCAGCTGTAGGTCTGTTGGAGATTGCTTGAGGTCCACTCCAGACCCTGTTTGCCTGGGTATCAGCAGCAGAGGCTGCAGAAGATGGAATATTTCTGAACAGCGAGTGTACCTGTCTGATTCTTGCTTTGGAAGCTTCCTCTCAGGGGTGTACTCCTCCCTGTGAGGTGTGGGGTGTCAGACTGCCCCTAGTGGGGGATGTCTCCCAGTTAGGCTACTCAGGGGTCAGGGACCCGCTTGAGCAGGGAGTCTGTCCCTTCTCAGATCTCAACCTCCGTGTTGGGAGATCCACTGCTCTCTTCAAAGCTGTCAGACAGAGTCGTTTGCGTCTGTGCAGAGGTGTCTGTGTGTCTTAGTTTACTGTGCCCTGTCCCCAGAGGTGGAGTCTACAGAGACAGGCAGGTTTCCTTGAGCTGCTGTGAGCTCCACCCAGTTCGAGCTTCCCAGCAGCTTTGTTTACCTACTTAAGCCTCAGCAATGGCGGGCGCCCCTCCCCCAGCCTCGCTGCTGCCTTGCCGGTAGATCACAGACTGCTGCGCTAGCAACAAGGGAGGCTCCGTGGGTGTGGGACCCTCCCGGCCAGGTGTGGGATATGATCTCCTGGTGTGCCTGTTTCCTAAAGCGCAGTATTGGGGTGGGAGTTACCCGATTTTCCAGGTGTTGTGTGTCTCAGTTCCCCTGGCTAGGAAAAGGGACTCCCTTCCCCCTTGCGCTTCCAAGGTGAGGCAATGCCTCGCCCTGCTTCAGCTCTCGCTGGTCGGGCTGCAGCAGCTGACCAGCTCCGATCGTCAGGCACTCCCCAGTGAGATGAACCCAGTACCTCAGTTGAAAATGCAGAAATCACCGGTCTTCTGTGTCGCTGGCGCTGGGAGTTGGAGACTGGAGCTGCTCCTATTCGGCCATCTTGCTCCGCCCCCCACTTTCTTCTTTTTTGCTTCAACTTTTAAGTTCAGGGATACATGTGCAAGATGTGCAGGTTTGCTACAAAGGTAAATGTATGCCATGGTGGTTTGCTGCACAGGTCATCCCATCACCAAGGTATTAAGCATAGCATCCATTAGCTATTCTTCCTGATGCTCTTCCTCCCCCACCCCTCCCCTGACAGGCCCCAGTGAGTGTTGTTCCCCTCCCTGTGTCCATGTGTTGTCATCATTCAGCCCCCACTTATAAGTGAGAACATGCAGTGTCTGCTTTTCTGTTCCTGAGTTAGTTCGCTGAGGATAATGGCTTCCATTCGCGTCCCTTAAGAGGACGTGATCTTGTTCCTTTTTATAGCTGCAGAGTATTCCATGATGTATATGGACCACATTTTCTTTATCCAGTCCATCATTGATGGGCATTTAGGTTGATTCCATGTCTTTGCTATTGGGAATAGTGCTGCAGTGAAAATACGCATGCATATGTCTTTATAATAGAATGATTTATATTCCTTTGGGTACATATCCGGTAATGGAATCACTGGGTCAAATAGTGTTTCTGTCTTTAGCTCTTTGAGTAATTGCCACACTGTCTTCCACAATTCTTGAACTGATTTACACTCCCACCAACAGTGTAAAAGCATTTTTTTCCTTCACAACCTTTCTAGCCTGTTATTTTTTGACTTTTTAATAATAGCCATTCTGCCGAGTGCGGTGGCTCAGGCCTGTAATCCCAGCACTTTGGGAGGCCGAGACGGGCGGATCACGAGGTCAGGAGATCGAGACCATCCTGGCTAACACGGTGAAACCCCGTCTCTACTAAAAAATACAAAAAAACTAGCCGGGCGAGGTGGCGGGCGCCTGTAGTCCCAGCTACTCGGGAGGCTGAGGCAGGAGAATGGCGGGAACCCGGGGGGCAGAGCTTGCAGTGAGCTGAGATCGCGCCATTGCACCCCAGCCCGGGCGACAGAGCCAGATTCCCTCTCAAAAAAAAAAATAATAATAATAGCCATTCTAACAGATGTGACATGGTATTTCATTGTGGTTTTGATTTGCATTTCTCTAATGATCAGTGATGTTGAGCTTTTTTTCCATATGATTGTTGGCAGCATATATGTCTTTTTTAAAATTTTTTTTTTTTAAGTTCTGGGGTACATGTGCAGGATGTACAAGTTTGTTACACAGGTAAACGTGTGCCATGGTGGTTTGCTGCACTTATCAACCCATCACCTAGCTATTAAGCCCAGCATGCATCAGCTATTTTCCTAATGCTCTCCCCACCACTGCCCTCCTCCAACAGGCCCCAGTGTGTGTTGTTCCCTTCTTTGTGTCCATGTGTTCTCATTGTTCAGCTACCACTTATAAGTGAGAACATGCAGTGTCTGTTCATATCCTTTGCCCACTTTTTAATGAGGTTGCTTGGCTTTTTCTTGTAAATTTGTTTAAGTTTCTTATAGATGTTGGATATTAGACCTTTGTCAAATGCATAGTTTGCATAAATTTTCTCCCATTTTGTAGGTTGTCTGTTTGTTGATAGTTTCTTTTGCTGTGCAGAAGCTCTTTAGCATAATTAGATCACATATGACAATTTTGGCTTTTGTTGCATTTGCTTTTGGTGTTTTCATCATGAAATCTTTGCCCATGCCTATGTTCTGAATGGTACTGCCTAGGTTTTCTTCCAGGGTTTTCATAGTTTGGGATTTTACATTTAAGTATTTAATCCATCCTGAGTTAATTTTTGTATATGGTGTAAGGAAGGGGTCCAGTTTTGATCTTCTGCATATGGCTAGCCAGTTATCCCAGCACCATTTATTGAATAGGGAATCCTTTCTGCAATGCTTGTTTTTGTCAGGTTTGTTGAGGATCAGATAGTTGTAGGTGTGCAGTCTTATTTCTGAGTTCTCTACTCTGTTCCATTGGTCTATGCATCTGTTTTTGTACCACATGCTGTTTTGGTTACTATAGTATAGTTTGACGTCAGGTAGTGTTATACCTCCAGCTTTGTTCTTAAATCATATTTATTGATTTGTGTATGTTGAACCAACTTTGCCTCCCAGGGATAAAGCCTACTTGATTTAGTGAATAAGCTTTTTGATGTGCTGCTGGATTTGATTTGCCAGGATCTTGTTGAGGATTTTTGCATCAGTGTTCATCAAGAATATTGGCGTGAAGTGTTGTTGTTGTTGTTGTTGTTGTTGTGCCTCTTAGGGAGGGGTTCCTCCTCCTCATTTTTTTGGAAGAGTTTCAGTATAAATGGTCCCAGATCTTCTTTGTACATGTGATAGAATTTGGCTATGAATCCAACTGGTCCTGGGCTTTTTCTGGTTGGTAGGCTATTTATTACTGATTCAATTTCAGAGTCTGTTGTTGGTCTTGGGAGAGGGTATGTGTCCAGGAATTTCTTCCTGGACAGAGAAGAAATGTGTCATTTCTTCGTTGAATGTGAAAGGAAAAGAATGTGTCATCATTTCTTCCAGATTTTCTAGTTTATGTGTATAGAGGTGTCCATAATATCCCAATGATTCTTTGTTTTTCTGTGGGGTTAGTGGTAATATCCCCTTTGTCATTTTTAATTGTGTTTATTTAGATCTTCTTTCCTTTTTTTCTTTATTAGTCTAGCTGGCAGTCTGTCTATTTTATTGATTTTTTTTTTTAAAAAAACAACTCCTGGATTCATTTATCTTTTGAATGGTTTCTTATATCTCAATCATCTTCAGTTCAGCTCTGATTTGGGTTATTTCTTATCTTCTGCTAGCCTTGGGGTTGGTTTGCTCTTGGTTCTCTAGTTCATTTAGTTGTGATGTTAGTTTGTTAAATTGAGATCTTTATAACTTTTTGATGTGGGCATTTAGTGCTATAAATTTTCCTCTTAATACTGCCTTAGCTGTGTTCCAGAGATTCTGGTATGTTGTGTCTTTGTTCTCATCAGTTTCAAAGAGCTTCTTGATTTCTGCCTTAATTTCATTATTTACCCAAAAGTTGTTCAGGAACAGGTTATTTAATTTCCATGTAACTGTAAGGTTTTGAACAAATTTCTTAGTCTTGATTTCTAATTTGATTGTGCTGTGGTCCAAGAGAGTGGTTGTTATGATTTCACTTCTTTTGCATTTGCTTGGGAGTGTTTTGTGTCCAATTATATGGTCAATTTTAGAGCATGTGCTATGTGGCAATGAAAAGAATGTATATTCTATTGTTTTTGGGTAGAGAGTTCTGTAGATGTCTGTCACGTTAATTACACATATCAATAACAACCATGAATATAAACAGGCTAAATGCCCCAATTGAAGGGCACAAAGTGGCAATCTAGATAAAGAACCAAGACCCATTGGTATACTGTCTTCGAGAGACTCATCTCACATCTACCAAGCAAATAGAAAATAGAAAAAGGCAGGAGTTTCAATCCTAATTTCAGACAAAACAGGTTTAAACCAACAAAGTTTTAAAAAGACAAAGAAGGGCATTACATAATGGTAAAGGGTTCAATTCGACAAGAAGACCTAACTCTCCTAAATATATATGCACCCAATACAGGAGTACCCAGATTCATAAAGCAAATTCTTAGAGACCTTCAAAAAGACTTAGACTCCCACACAATAATAGTGGGAGACTTCAATACCCCACTGATAGTATTAGGCAAATCATCAAAGCAGAAAATTAACAAAGACATTTACCTGAACTCAGCACTGAATCAATTGGACCTGAAAAAGTTATTTTTCTATTCTGGATGAACTTATATCAGTTCTGGATATACCTTTATCAATATATGCGTGATGAATTTTTTTTTCATTCTAGCTTGCTTTTTCATTTTCTTACCAATTTTTTTCAAAGAGTAAAAGGTTTTAATTTTAAGTTAAATTTTTGTAATATTTTTATTATATCATATATGATTTGTGTCCTATCTAAGGAGTATTGCCTTCCTACAAATTTGAAAATATTTTTCCTATGTTTTCTCCTAGAATTATTACGGTTTTATCTATTTAATTTTTCGTTTTTAACCCTGTTCTTGTTTGCCCCAAGAATATTCATCAGTGGCATCTGCAGCTGCAGCATTTACCCTGACATAACTTTGCCACAACATATTTCACTTTTATTATTATTTTTGCATTGGTCAATTATATCAGCTTTGGAAACAAAAGGCATTATTTTATTTATAGCATTCTGGTTTTAGTGGCGGTATTTACATTTACAAAATATAGTAATTCTTGATTGCTGAAAATTTCAAATTCTAGAATACATAGCATTCCTACACATGATGTTAACATCATTCTCAAACAGTTGTTGGCCAAAGATTCATTTGATGAATTCAGTTTTTCTGAAGTAGATGATTCTGATGATTCAGATGGTTCTGATGTTAGTTCTGTTTAGAAATAATTCCAAGAACAGTTTTTATATTTTATTTTCACATTGAAAATCAGTCAGATTTGCTCCAGCCTCAAAGAGTGTGTTTATGTAAAATTAAAAGAGTGCTGGCAGTGAGCTGCACTTTTTTTTCTAAATAGGAAAAGGATTAACTATTATGGATATTAATTGTACATACTTATAGGGTACGTGTGGTATTTTTATACAAGCATACAATGTGCAATAATCAAATCACAGTAACTGGGATATCCATCACCTCAACCATTTATTATTTCTTCATGTTAGGAACATTACAATTCCACTCTTTTAGTTATTTAGAAATATGCAATAAATTATTGTTAACTATAGTTGCCCTATCGTGATACTGTATTCTAGATTTTTTTACTTCCATCTAACTATAAGTTTTTTCAAGATGGGGTATTACTATGTTGCCCAGGCTAGCCTCAAACTCCTGGGCTCAAGCAATCTTCCCACATCAACTTCCACAAATAGTAACTGTATTTTTGTACCCATTTTGTTAAGTGAAATAAGACAGGCTCAAAAAGATAACTATTACATATTCTTACTCATATTGGGAGCTTTAAAAAATGAACTCATGGAGATAGAGAGTAGAATGATGGCTACCAGAGACTGGGAAGGTTAGTAGGGAGAAGGGATAAAGAGGGAATAGTAAATGGGTACAGCTTTATATTTTACCTTTAGCTCCCTGGTTAATTTTGAGTTAAATTTTGTGTATACTGTGAGGCAAAAGTCAATGTTCATTTTTTCCGTATGAATATCCAGTTGTTCTAGCACTATTTTGATGAAAAGACATTTTACTCCTTTGAATCTTTGTAGCAAATGAATTGAACATGTCTGAGTCTATTACGTTTCAGTGACCTATATGTCTATGCTTTCACCAATGTCTAACTCTTTTGATTACTGTAACTATAATAAGGCTAACTTAAGCACTGTAATTTCTCTAATATTGTTTATATTTTAAGAAATTGATTTGCATTTTCTAGGTTATTTGTGTTTCCATAGAAATTATACTATCAACTTGTCAATGTCTATAGAAAAAAAGTCTGCTGAGGTTTTTATTGTTATTGCATTAAATCTATATGTCACTTTGCTGGTATTTTTTTCTGTTGAATGTCTGATAGACTTCAGTGAAGCCATCTGGACCTGGAATTTCTAGATGTTTAGTAACAAATTAAATTTCTTTACTATATATAATGTTTTTCATATTTTCTGTTTTAGCTTCTGTCCATTTTTGTAGGTTATATTTTTCAAGGAATTTGTTCACGTAAATTGTCAAGTATTCTAGCATAAAATTGTTCACAATACTTACTTATTACCTTTTAATGACTTAATGATATATACTGATGTGCTCTTTGCTATTTCTGATATTGTTTGTTTTCTCTTTTATTTTCTTGATCTGTCTATCTGGATGTTTGTTGATTTTGATCTTTAGTTGATCTTTATTTATTAGGTTTTTCTTCTATTTTATTGTTTTTTCCTGTTTATTTTTTCTTTCTTCTACTCGCTTACCTCAGTTGTACTTTGTTCTTTTTCTAGCTTCTTAATCATTGATTTAAGGCCTTTTTCCTTTTCAAAAAACATTCAAAGCTTTGATTTTCTTTGTAAGTACTGTATCATCTTAATCCAACAAAGTTTTGTTGCATATTCATTATCATTCATCTCAAAATATTATCTAACACCTCTTGTAATTTATTCTTTGACTCATGATTTATTTAGAAGTGTATTTTTAAATTTGCAAATATTTGGAGTTTCTGATATATATTATTGATATTTATTTCTAATTTAATTCCACTGTGGTCAGAGAACATCCTTTGCATAATTTTAATCATTTTATATTTATTGAAACTTGTTTTATGACCCAGAATATAGTCCACCTTAGTAAATGCATCATGTGTACTTGACAATAATGATGTGTATTCTGCAATTGCCTGGTGTAGTATTTTATAAATATTAAGTCACAGTAGTTGATAGAGTTGTTCATGTCATGTATATCTTTACTGACTTTTTTGTTTAGTTGCTGTTTCAATTGCTAAAGCATAGGTGTTAAAATCTCCTACAACAATTTTAGGGTTGTTTATTTCTCTCTGTCAATTTTTGTCTCATGCACTTTGAGGCTGTATTATAGGCATGTACATACATATCATTCTTATATCCTCATGATCAACAGTCTCTTTGTATCTTTGTGTTTAAAGTGTGCCATTTTGAGGCAGGATATAATTGTATTTTTATACATACTGATAATCTCTGTATTTTCATTAGAATGTTTAATTCTTTTTTCTTTTTCTTAGAGACAGGGTCTTGCTATGTTGCTCAGGCTGGAGTACAATGGCACAATCATAGCTCCCTGAAGCCTCCAACTCGTGGGCTCAAGTGATTCTCTGGCCTCAGCCTTCTGAGTAGCTAGGAGTGACTACAGGTGCACACTACCGCACCTCGCTAATTTTTATTTTTTGTAGAGACAAGGTCTGGCTATGTTGCCCAGGCTGGTCTAAAACTCCTGACCTCAAGTGATCCTCCTGCTTCAAAGCAGTGGGATTATAGGCATGAGCCACCATGCTTGTCCATAGACCATTAATTCTTAATGTAATTTTTATGTAATTGGACCTAGCTCTACCATTTTATTATTTTATCTTTGTTCCCTCTATTTTATTGTTCCTCCATTTCACATTTCCTGTCTTCTTTCAGATTATTGTAATGTTTTTATTATTCAGTTTTATCTGTGACCTTTTAAGATAATATGTTTGTGTGTCTGTGTGTGTACGTGTTTGTGATTTTAGTGGCTTCTCTAAGGATTGAAATATGCATCATCTTTACAGTCCATTTACAGTTAATATTGTATCACTTCGTAGAAAATTTGGACACGTTGGAAATATACAGATCTCTTTACACATCTTGATTATTCTTTATATCAGTGGTCCCAATCCTTTTGGCACCAGGGACCAGTTTCATGGAAGACAATTTTTCCATGAACCGGGGTGAGTGAGGAACAATGGTTTGGGGATGATTCAAGTGCATTACATTTATTGTACACTTTATTTCTATTAGTATTACATTGTAATATATAATGAAATAATTATACAACTCACCATAATGTGGAATCAGTGGGAGCCTGAGCATGTTTTCCTGCAACTAGATGGTCCCATCTGGGAGTGTTGGAAGACAGTGAGAGACCACCAGGCATTAGATTCTAACCTAGATCCCTTACAGGGTTCCTAACAGGCCACAGACTGGTACTGCTTTGTGGCCCAGGGGTTGGGGACCCTTGCTTTATGTTATAGTTCTCATACATATTAAAACTATATGTATTAACAATTTCACAATATAATGCTATAATTTTTGCTTTAAAAGGGCATATGCATTTTAAAGAAATTATGAGGGAAAAATAATCTTTCATATTTACTATCTCTGATGCATTTTTTGGTTCATTTTTTGGACCCATGTTTCCCTCTGGTATAATTCTCCTTCAGCCTATGTACTTCTTTTAGCATTTCTTCTAATGCAGGCTTGCTCTGCATGAATTTTCTTGGTTTTCCTTTTCTAAAAATGTTGTTATTTTATCTCCATTATTGAAGAATGTTTTCACAGTTTATAAAATTAGATTGATCATTTTTTCCTTCCATATATTAAAGAATCATTTCATTGTCTCTATGAGTTATGATGAGAAGTCTGCAGTCACTCAAATTATTGTTTTCTTCTATGTAATGTGTCATTGTACTCTAGATGCTTTTAAGATTTTCTTTTTTTTGTTTGTTTGTTTTTAGTAGTTTGGTTATAATGTGCCTAGGAATGATTTTTTTAATGTATTCTGATTGAAATCTCTAGATATGTACACTTATGACTTACCTCAAATTTGGAAAACTTTCAGCCATAATTTCTTTACATATTTTTTCTGCCCCATTTTCTCCCTGTTTCTTCTTTGACTCTAATTATACATATACTGAACATTTTGATCTTGTCCTACATATATCTGATAATCTGTTCATTTTAAAATATTTTTTCCTTATCGTTTTCAGGTAGTATAATTTCCATGAATCTATATTTACATTCGTTTTCTTTTTCCTCTGTCACCTCTGTTCTTCTCTTAAGTCCATCTAATGAAGTTTTAATTTCAGCTATTGCATTTTTCATCTCCAAAATTTTCTTTCCTGTGTTTTCTATTTTTCTGCTGATTTTTCCTATATTTTCAATTCACTTCTAGTGTAATTTCTTTAATTCATTTAATATAGTTATAGTAGCTGCTTTAAAGTCCTTGTATGACAATTTTAGCATCTAGGTCATCTCAGAGTTGGCCTGTGCTGATTATATTTTCTCTTGAGAATTGGTCACATTTTCCTGGCTCTTTGTGTTTCCAGTAATTTTGGATTATACTCTGAATATTGTGGACATTATGTTATGGAGGCTCTGGGTTCTGTTACATTTGTCTGATGAATGCTGATGTTTTGTTGTCTCAGAAAATTTAAGAGGGAACTTGCCCTCTTGACAGTTTTGACTACCTTACCCTATCTTCCTTCTTTTGTTTATACTTCAGAATTCTCAAGTGTTTATTACATACACACACACACGCACATTATATATGTATATATAATATATATGTGTATATATATATCTTTAATATATATATTTAGAGAGAGAGAGAGAGAGTCTGGAGTTAATAGTAGTTGCTGTTTGTGGGATAATTGGTCTGTACCGCACTTATCATGTCATATCTGAGGCAGCACCTCCTTCTTGATTGTTTATAGGTAAATTTGATATTTTGAAGTGTCCTTTTATATACCCCTAAGACTTTGATAACTGAGTTTAGTTAAAACAAATAGATTCACACGGACCCCAAAAATATACACAGCAATATGCTAAATTTTAAAAATCATCTTCCCAGAAGTCATGCATTGAAATCATTTTTCTCCTTCCATTTGCATAATCTTTTCTCTTCTTGCAATTAATAGCACTCAACAAAATTAAGCCTAATGTAGTTGGGCAGAGAATAATTTCAAGACCTCCGTGTCTAGGCCCCTTTGTATTGACCTTGAGAATAACTTGGTCATAAAATAAGGTTTAAGATGACAAATAAACACAGCCACCACTAGCCACCACTAACAAAACCAGAACCTTCATTCCAGGGTTTTACCCCATAATTCAGTATGGACAATCCAACTGAGTTTCTGGTTTAGATAAATGATTTCACTCCTCAAAGACATGAGTATTGGAAACTTCTGGGTTGGTGATTGTGACATGTATCCTCAAAACCACTAGAACTTTTCCCTAAAAAACAAAAACAAAAACAACAGGCCGGGCGCGGTGGCTCAAGCCTGTAATCCCAGCACTTTGGGAGGCCGAGACGGGCGGATCACGAGGTCAGGAGATCGAGACCATCCTGGCTAACACGGTGAAACCCTGTCTCTACTAAAAAATACAAAAAAACTAGCCGGGCGAGGTGGCGGGCGCCTGTAGTCCCAGCTACACAGGAGGCTGAGGCAGGAGAATGGCATAAACCCGGGAGGCGGAGCTTGCAGTGAGCTGAGATCGGGCCACTGCACTCCAGCCTGGGCTGCAGAGCGAGACTCCGTCTCAAAAAAAAAAAACAAAAAACAAAAAACAAAAAACAAAAAACAAAAAACAAAAACAACAAAAAAAAAACCAACTAGAACTTTTATAGTTATTCCTTTTTAAATGTCAAGATTAAATCTGTGATCAAGGGCCTTTTAAGTATATCTTAAGAATCAGGATAGTACAACCTAGTAATGGGTACTTACAATGTACTGCCAGGCACTATTCTAAGTGCTTTATGCATATCATCTCATTTAATCCTCACAATAGTCCTGTGAAGTAAGAACTATTATTGTACCCCTGTGATGGTTAATTTTATGTGTCAACTTGACTGGGCCATGGAAGGAACAGATATCAAGCTAAACATTATTTTTGGTTGTGTCTGTGAGGGTGTTTTGACATGAGGTTAGCATTAGAATTGTTAGACTGAATAAAAATATTGCCCTTCCCAGTGTAGGTGGGCATCATCCAATCCATTCAGGACCTGAATAGAACAAAAGGTAGAGGAAAGGTGGATTCTTTCTCTGCCTGACTGCTTAAGCTTGGACATTGGTCTTCCTCTGCCTTTGAATTTAGACGGGAAGTTATAGCTTCATTTCTCCTGGTTCTCAGTCCTTCAGATTCAGACTAGAACTATACCATTGGCATTTCTGCATATCCAGCTTGCAAATGGAAGACTGTGAGACTTCTGAGCCTCCACAAACACACGAGCCAATGAGCCAATTTTTTTATTACACACACACACACACACACATATGCATATATACATATATATCTGATTATGGGACAATGTGAGGATTAAATGAGATTATATGCATAAAGCACTTAGAATAGTGCCTGGTTGTGCATTGTAGGGGTGTGCGTGTGTGTGTGTGTGTATAAATTGGTTCTGTTTTTCTGGAGAACACTGACTAATACAACCCATTTCTCGTATAAGGAAACTTAGACATGGATTTGAGTTTGAGTCCCGGTTTCTCTTTGGGCAGGAAGAGTAGATGAGGTAAGACTGAATCTACATAATCCTGAATCCCTAGGGAAATTCCATTATAATACTATCTGTATCAGTTAGAAATTTTTGGTTATAAATAACAGAAACCTAATTCAATCTTTCTCAAAAAAATAGTGAATATACGGTTCATATATTAGTAAAGCATGCCTTATAGCGGCTTACTCAAAGAAGAATGTATTATTACCATATATCAAGAAGTCTCTAAATAGGCTGCTTCATGGGTTTGTTTAGCAGCCTGACAATGTCACAATTTTTTACAATTATCTTTGCACTTCCCTCATGCTTGTCACTTCATGGCTACAAAGTAGTGCTGCGGCTCCAGAGATCAAATCTTCATTCAATGCAAGAAATAAAGATGGATGAGTAGTACCATTCATTTATGTCCCCTTTATCAAGAAAAAACCAAAAATTTATTGGAACTTCCTCAGCAAAATTTCACTTATATCTCCTTGGCAAACTGTCATATGGCCACATCTAGTTACAAAGGAGGATGATAAAGTGAATATTCAGATTTTTCTGCCTTTAGAGTGGCAGACCACATAAAAATGGATTTGGGAATGGACGTTGTGTCAGCTAATTGGCAGTGTCTACCACACTCCATTTCTCTGCATCTCTTAGTTCTTCCTTCTTTGGTATATAAACTTCATCTTCAGGCTAGCCCTGATATGGTGGCAAGATGTTTTCTGCTTATCTAAAGCTCACATCCTCATGCCATCAATTCCCAGGGAAGAGAAAGAACTCCTCTTTGGCCAGTACTTTTTTTTTCATCTTATTGGCCTCAATGAATTGTGTGCCAATCCCTGTATCAATTACTTTGACCAAGATGGTTGAGAATGTGAGAAGGGTAGTTTCAAAAAGGGAATTCAAGGTATTGTTAGCAGAAGTAGGGAGTAATGGATACTGAGAAGCAAGCAAGTAATCAACTACCTATCCCTATTTCACCATCCACTTTAATATTTTGTGACTCTTTCCTTCCCCATTTGCACTAGAGACAATCTGGTTAGACTGTGCTGATTAATACAGAATGGCTATCAACATGTAGTTGGCTATTACATGTGAAAATTAATGGTGTAGAGATTTCCCCAGTCAATGAATGTCCTATATCAAAATTTAACCTAGTAAGTGGCATCCACATAGGACTATAACTAGCATCATAATAATGAAAGACTGAATTCTTGTTTCCACTAAGATTGAAAAGAAGGCAAAGATATTCACTAACACCACTCATAATCAACATTGTATTGGAATCCGTAGCCAGCGCTAAGATTTAAGTAAGGAAAAAGAAATATAAGACAAACAGATTGGAAAGTAAGAAAGATAACTCTATTCACAGACAACAACAGTGTCTCTACAGATAATCCCAAAGAGTCTACAGAAAAACTTCTAGAACTCATAGCTTTTTTGAACCCATCAAGGAGCTTGGGTTTCAGAGCAAACAAATGGCCCATATCTAAGGGAGAAAGGATGGTGCATGTGACAAATGAGAAGACAAAAGTACATACTCATATAAGACACAAGAACCTTGTAAGAAGCATTGAGCTAGAATAGTTAACAACGTGGTGAAGGCTGAGAGTAATCTGACAAGATAGTGTAAAACCCCTATGTGCCAAGAACTTGGAGGGGTCAGTGTCACCTTGCACGGTCCTCCATGAACCTCAATGGGTGCTCATAGAAAATATCAGAGAGCATTCTAGAAGTGTATGCTGTGATGCAGATTTGGAGTAAGATATCAGTACCTATGTTGGAGGAACAAGAAACTCCCCCTGGATATTTCTCCTCTACTTCTAATACAGAAAATAAAGCCTTGAACTTTGGAGGGAAGGGCAACCAGAACCTCTGGCATTATGGCATTGATGAGGACTTATTGCATCTGGGGAAAGGGAACAGGAGGAAAGCTTTACTTCTGAGGAAGGAGTAGGATTACATGTTGAGCCTAAAACTACAGCTGGGGAGAGTCAGGAGAACCTATCAGATCATACACCTAAGATGCAAGGACCTAGTACATGCCTATAACTAAGTCTTAATCATAACAACAGAGGCCACACCTCACACTACCATCAAGCTAAAAAGCTTAAAATAGTAAACAACAGAATTCTGCTTGGAGGTGAATGAGAAAGGAACAAAGACACATTCTCTGGGGCACAGCACAAATGGAAACCCTGAATCTCATAATTGAACAGATATTGTTCTGGTCGACCATTCTCCATGATAGACACAAATTCTCTATAAAAATTTGAAGCCTGTGGTGGTTCACTTATGGTAACCATAGCAGCAATATATCTCAAATTGAGCCTAACTACTAACTGCAATAATGCAAACCCTCACACTAAAGGCCTACTAGAAGGAAAGGCATGTGCATTTCAAGGCATAAAATCTATTTACCTTGGTCTCTATTTCCTACCCAACTTGTTCAACTTTCCACAAAATATTATGAGGCATGTGAAAAGGCAAAAAGAAAAGCAACACATTCCCAAAGAGACAAGAAATCTTCAAAATCAAAATTAGATATGACACAAATTTGGAAACTCTGACAGGTAACTTAAAATAACTATGAGTAGTTAGTTAAATGTTCCACCAGAAAAAGTGGACAACACACAAGATAGATGGGTAATTTCTGCAGAGAGATCAAAACTATAATAAAGAATCAAATATAAATGCTAGAAATGAAAAACAAAATAATGGAGATGAAGAATACCTTTGAGGGGCCCATCAGAACTGACACCTCTGAGGACAAAATCCATAGACCTTAAAATATATTAAATTGAAACAAAAATTTAGATGAGCAAATTGATTACATTGAGACAAAAAAAGAATGAGGAAAAGAAAACATTCAAGAGCTGTGTGACAATATCATATGTTCTAACATTCATGTAATTGGAATCACCAAAGGAAAAGAGAGAGAAAGAACGGGGCAGAAAAAGTATTTTAAAAAACAATGACTGATAATTTTTTTTGAAAATTAATGACAAACACCAAATTGCATACCCAAGCTCAGAGTGCACCAAACATGACTTTTTAAAAACCAACCAAACTAGGCATATTTTATTCAAACTGCTGGAAAACAAAAGACAAAGAGAAAATCCTGAAGGCAGAGAAAAGGAAATATCAAACACAGAGAAAAAAGATAAGAACCGCAGACTATTTGTCACAAGCCATACAAGTCAGGACACAATGAAATGATCATTTTAACATGTAGAAAGAATAATTTATCAACCCAGGATTCTATATCCAGAAAAAAAAGTCTTTTTAAAATGAAGGTGAAATAAAAATTGTATCACACAAGTAAAAACTGAGATAATTCATTGTCAGAAGACTCATTCTACAAGATAAAGGAAAGTTTTTCAGGCAGAAAGAGTATCACATCAGACTAAAATGTGGGACTACACAAGGAAATAAAGAGTGCTAGAAATGAAACAGGAAGGTAAAGTTAAATTATTTTTCTTATTTGTGTTGTTCTAAATGATAACTCACTGTCTAAAGAAAAAATATAGTAACAATTTATTTATATTTATAACATATATAAACTTAGAAGTTGTGCTAACAAAAACACAATGGATGGAAGGGAGCAATTGGGAATGTACAGTTATAAAAGCCTTACACTTCATGTGAAGTAGGAGAATAATAATTGCTGGTAGACCGTGATTTTTTAAATGTGTATCATAAACTCTGGGAAGGCACTAAATTTTTATTTAAAATGTCATTAAGAGAAGATAAAACAGAATTTTTAAATGCTCAAATAACACAAGAGAAGGCAGAAAAGGAAGAATAACGAAACACAGATGAAATAGAACAAATAGAAAACATATAAGAAAATGGTAGATTTTAATCCAACCATATCAATAATCAATAAGTGTAAATATTCTGAACACACCAGTTTAAAGGCAGTATCCGATTGGATTTAGAAATTATCCAAACCCAACTACATGTTGTCTACAAGAAACTCACTTTAACTGTAAAGGTATAGATATGTTGAAAGTAAAAGAGTGGAGAAATATATATAATGCAAACACTAACTGAAACAAAACTAGAATAGCTATGCTAATATTAGGCAAAAATAAACTTCAGAAAAGGAATATTAACAGGGATATAGAGAGACATACATGATGATGAAGGGATCAACTCTCCAAAAGACATAATCCAAAACACATAATGCTCTTTACAACATAGTACTATGTACATAGCACATAGTATATGAAGCATTTTAAATTACTGAAATTGAAGAATGCAGAAATCCATAATTATAGCTGAACACTTTGACACTTCTCTCAACAGCTGGTAGAACAAATAAACAGAAAATTAACAACGATATAGAAGATCTGAACAGCACTATCAAACAACAAGACCTAATTGACATTTATAAAAACATTCCACCCAACAAAAGCAGAATACAATTTCTTTTCAAATGTGTATGGAATATTCGCCAATGTAGACCACACTTTGGGTTGTAAGACAAACCTCAACAAATTTAAAAGAATATTAATCGTATAAAGTATGTCTTCAGATTGCAGTGGAATTAAACTGGAAATCAGTAACAGAAACATAATCTGGAAAAATTCCCAACTTTTTTGTAAATTGAACAACATCCATCTAAGTAACCCAGTGATCAGAGAAGAAATATGAAAGGGAATTTTAAAATATTTTGAGCTGAATGAAGATGAAAATACCACAGATAAAACTTTGTATGGTGTAGCTACATTAGTGCTTAGAGGGAAATTTATATTTTTAAATTCTTATATTGGAAAAGAAGTCTTCTATAAATAATCTCAGCTTCCACCTAAGAAGTTCAAAATAAACCCACAGTAAGCAGAAGAAAGGAAATAATAAAGCCGAGAAAATAATCTATGAAGTTTAAAAGAAAATTAATAGATATCAATGGAACAAAAGTTGGCTTTTTAAAAATATCAACAAAATTGATAGACCTTTACCCAGAATGACCAAGAAAAAAAAAATCAAGAAGACAATTACCAATATCAGGAAAGAATAATTCCCATTTAACAAAAGACCACACATACATTAAAAGGATGAAGAAATATTAAGAACAACTTTATATTCACAAATGGAACAATTTAGATGAAATGGGCTAAATCCCTGGGAGGCATAAACTACAAAAACTCATCCAAGAAGAAATAAATAACCATAGCAATAGTACATCTATTTTAAAGTTTTAATCTGTAGTTAAAATTTTCCATAAAAGAATACTGTAGGCCCATATTATTTCATTGGTGCATTCTCCCAAATACTAATGGGATGATCTTTTCAAAGAAACAATGTATGGTTTAATTGATTTTCTTCTACTTCTATTACATTTTTTCTTTTCTATTTCATTGATTTGTGCTCTGATTTTATTTCTTTCCTTTCTTTAGGTTTAATTTGCTCTTGTTTTTCTAGTTTCTGAAGGTGAAAGTTTAGATTATTGATTTGCAGTGTTTCTTCATTATGATAAAGAGTTTAAAGTACAAATTTTTTTCCCAAGCACTGCTTAAGGGGAATACCATAAATTTCGATATGTTTTGTTGTCATTTTCCTCCAGTTAAAATGCATTATAATTTTCCTTGTGATTTCTTTTATTTATGGACCCTTTGGAAGTGTGTTGTTGAATTTCTGAATATTCGGGGAGCTCTAAATTTCTTTCTGTTGCTTATTTCTAATCTAATTAGTTGTCAGAGAACATAGATTTGTTTTGAACCTTTTGAATTTATTGAGACTTGGTTTGTGGCCTATTATATGGTCTATACCGTAGAATGTTTCATGTTTGCTTGAATAAAATGTGTGTTATGTTGTTATTGTGTAAAATGTTCTAAAATGTCAGTTTACACTGGTGTTGTTCAAGTTTTCTTTATATCTTTACTAATATCTATTTGTCCTAGCAATTATTAAGATTTTTGAAATCTCTGCTTCTTTTTTCAATTCTTTCAGATTTTGCTTTATGTTTATTGGGGCTCTGTTGTTAGCTGGGAATGCATTTATAATTGTTACATATTTATGATTATAAACTAGTTCGTTTATTTCTAATACTATTTCTTGCCTTAAAGTCTATGTACTCATATCAATATAGCCATTTCAACCCCTTATGTTTATAATATGCATGGTATGTATTTTTCCATCCTTTTACTTTCAAACTCCTTGTATCTTTAATCTAAAATATGTCTCCAGTAGACAGCATATAGTTGGAGTTTGCTTTTTCACCTAGTTTGATAATATCCCCCTTTTGATTAGAGTATATCATTTATTCACATTTAATTTAATATAGATATGATTAGATTTACATGTGATCTTTGCTAATATTTTCTACATGTCTCATATCTTTTTTGTTCCTCTTCTACTAGCTCCTTTTTAGTTGAATATTTTATAATATACAATTTTAATTCTTCTGTTGAGTTTTTAATTCTATTCTTGAGCTATTTTGTTAATGGCTGCTCCAGGGATTACAATATGGCTCTTAATTTATCAGACTCTACTTTGAGTAGTCATCTGGTATGTGTTTCCTTCAGCTTGAAGAGTTCCTTTCAAACTTCTTATAGGGCTGATCTCTTAGCCATGAATTTTCTCAGTCTTTGTTTATGTGACACTGTATTTATTTTGCCTTAACTTTTGAAAGATAATTCTGCATAATATAGTATTCTTGCTCAACAGATTTTTTTTTTCTTTCAGCACTTTGAATATATAATCCCACTGCCTCTGGCCTCCATTGATTCTGATGAAATACAAGCCATTAACAGTCATTCCCTTATACATGATGAGTTATCTCCTGCTGCTTCCAAAATTATTTTCTTTGCCTTTGTTACTTAGCATCTTGACTAGGATGTGTCTAGGTGTGGCTGTTTGTATTTATCTTATATGGCATTTGCTGAGATTCTTTGATGTGTAGATTAATGCTTCTCATCAAATTTGAGAAGTTATTTTTGTTTCAATCTTTTTTCATATTTTTTATTTTTAATTTTTGTACATAGCAGATATATATTTATGGGGTACATGAGATATTTTGGTACAGGTAACCAATGCGTAATAATCACATCATGGAAAATCAGTATTCACCCCATCAAGCATTTATCCTTTGTGTTATAATCTAATTATACTCTTTTAGTTATTTTAAAATGTACAATTAAGTTATTATTGACTCTAGTTCCCCCACTGTTATGCTATCAAATACTAGAAGTTATTCATTCTATTTTTTTGGTACCCATTAACCATCCTCACCACCTCCCTATTAACCACTACAATTTGAGGCTCTGGTATCCATTCTTCTTTACTCTATCTCCATTAGTTCAATGACTAATGACTGCTAGTTCCATCCATGTTGTTGCAAATGACAGGATCTCATTTTTTTTATGACTGAATAGTACCTCATTGTGTATATGTACATTTTCTTTATCCATTTATTGGTTGAGGGACACTTAGGTTGCTTCCAAATCTTGGCTATTGTGAACAGTGCTGCAAAAAACATGAGGGTGCAGATGTCTTTTTGATATACTGATTTCTTGTCTTTTGGGCATATACCCAGCAATGGGATTGCTGGATTGTATGGTAGCTCTATTTTTAGATTTTGGAGGAACCTCCAAACTGTTCTCCATAGTTGTTGTGCTAATTTACATTCCCACCAACAACGTATAAAGGTTCCCTTTTCTCCACACCCTCACCAGCATTTGTTATTGTCTGTCTTCGGAATAAAAGCCATTTTAAGTGGGGGCGAGAGGAGAATGTAGTTTAGATTTGCATTTATCCAATGATCAATGATGCTGAGCCCTTTTTCATATTCCTGTTTGCATTTGTATGCCTTCTTTTGAGAAATGTCTCCAAATCTTTTGCCCATTTTTAAATCACATTTTTATATTTTCTTCTATAGAGTTGTTTGAGCTCCTTATTTATTCTGATTATCAATTCCTTGTCAGATGAGTAGTTTGCAAATATTTTCTTCCATTCTGTGGGTAGTCTCTTCACTTTGTTGATTGTATTCTTTGCTGTGCAGAAGCTCTTTAACTTGATGTGATCCCATTTTTCCATTTTTGCGTTGGTTGCCTGTGCTTGCAAGGTAATTCTCGAGAAATTTTTGCCTAGACCAATGTCCTGGAGAATTCTCCCAATGTTTTCTTGTAGTAGTTTCATAAGTTTAGTCTTAGATTTAAGTATTTATTCCATTTGGATTTGGTTTTGTATAAAGTGAGAGATGGGTTCTAGGTTCATTCTTCTGCTTATGTATATCCACTATTCCCCTCAGCATTTATTGAAGAGACTTCCTTTTCCCCAATGTATGTTCTTGGCACCTTTACAGAAAGTGAGTTCACTGTAGGTATGTGGATTTGTTTCTGGATTCTCTATTCTATTCCATTGGCCTATGTGTATATTCTTATGCCAGTACCATGCTGTTTTGGTTACCATAGCTCTGTAGTATAATTTGAAGTCAGGTAACATAATTTCTCGGCCGGGCGCGGTGGCTCAAGCCTGTAATCCCAGCACTTTGGGAGGCCGAGACGGGCGGATCACGAGGTCAGGAGATCGAGACCATCCTGGCGAACACGGTGAAACCCCGTCTCTACTAAAAAAATACAAAAAACTAGCCGGGCGAGGTGGCGGGCGCCTGTAGTCCCAGCTACACAGGAGGCTGAGGCAGGAGAATGGCGGGAACCCGGGAGGCGGAGCTTGCAGTGAGCTGAGATCCGGCCACTGCGCTCCAGCCCTGGCGACAGAGCGAGACTCCGTCTCAAAAAAAAAAAAAAAAAAAAAAACATAATTTCTCCAGTTTTCTTCTTTTTGCTCAGAATAGTTTAGGCTACTTTGGGTCTTTTATGGTTCTATATAAATTTTAGAATTGCTTTTTTTGATTTCTGTGAAGAATATCATTGGTATTTTGATACGGATTGCATTGAATCTGTAGATTGCTTTGGGTAGTATGAACATTTTGACAACATTGATTCTTCCAATCCATAAACATAGAATATCTTTCCATTTTTTGTGTGTGTACTCTTCAATTTCCTTCATCAGTGTTTTACAACTTTCATTGTAGAGATCTTTAACTTCTTTGGTTAAGTTAATTTCTAGGTATTTAAATTTTTGTGTGGCTATTATAAATGGGATTACTTTTTGATTTTTTTCAGATTGTTTGCTGTTGGAATATAGTAATGCCATTGAGTTTTGTATGTTGATTTTGTATCCTGCAACATTCCTGAATTTGTTTTATCAGTTCCAATAGGTTTCTTGTGGAGTCTTTAGGTTTTTCCAAATATAAGATCATATCATCTACAAACAGGGATAATTTAACTTCTTCCTTTCCAATTTGGAGGTCCTTTATTTCTTTCTCTTGCCTGATTGCTCTAGCTAGGACTTCCAATACCATGTTGAATAACAGTGGCAAAAATAAGCATCCTTGTCATGTTCTGATCTTAGAGGAAAAGCTTTCAACTTTTCCCCATTCACTATGATACTAGCTGTGGGTCTGTCATATATGGTTTTTATTATGTTGAAGTATGTTCCATCTATATACCTAGGTTTTTTTAGGGTTTTTCTTTATCATGAAACGATGTTGAACTTTATCAAATCTTTATTAAGCATTTATTTTAATGATCATATGGTTTTTGTCCTTCATTCTGTTGCTATAGCACATTGATTGACTTGCATATGGTGAACCATTCTTGCATTCCTGGGATAAATCCCACTTGGTCATGATGAATGATCTTCTCAATGTGTTGTGCAACTGGGTTTGCTAATATTTTGTTGAAGAATTTGCATCAATATTCATCAGGGAATGCTGGCCTGTAGTTTTCTTTTATTGGTGCATATTTGTCTAGTTTTGATATCAGAGTAACACTGGCATCATAAAATGAGTTTAGAAGTATTCCCTCTTTATCTATTTTTTTAAATAGTTTGAGTAGGATTGGTATTAGTTCTTTGAATGTTTGGTAGAATTCAGCAGTGAAGCGCATGGGTCCCAGGCTTTTCTTTACTGAGAGACTTTTTATTACAGATTCTTCTAGTTACTTGTTATTGTTCTGTTCAGGTTTTGGATTTCTTCATGATTCAATCTTGGTAGGTTGTATATATCCAGGAATTTCTCCATTTATTCTAAATTTTCCAATTTATTGGCATATAGTTGCTCATAGTAGCTGCTAGTGATCCTTTGAATTTCTGTGGTATCAGTTGCAATGTCTTCTGTTTCATCTCTGATTTTATTTATTTGGGCCTTCTCTCTTTTTTTCTTATTTAGTCTGGCTAAAAGTTTGTGAATTTTATCTTTTTAAAAAATCAACTCTTGTTTCATTGACCTTTTGTATTGTTTTGTTCATTTCAAATTAATTTATTTCTGTTCTTATCTTTATTATTTCTTTTCTTTTACTAATTTTGGGTTCAGTTTGTTCTTGGCTTTCTAGCTCTTTAAGATGCATCTTTAGGGTTTATTTTTTTGGAAGTTTTTCTTCTTTTTTGATGTGGGGACTTATCGCTATAAATTTTTCTCTAGTAGTGCTTTTGCTGTATCCCATAGGTTTTGGTATGTTGTGTTTCCATTATCATTTGTTTCAAAAACTTTTTGAATTTTCTTCTTACTTTCATCATTGACCAACTGATCATTCAGGAGCATATTGTTTAATTTCTGTACGTTTATATAGTTTCCAAAATTTCTTTTGTTATTTATTTATAGTTTTATTCCATTGTGATGCTTGATATGATTTCAATTTTTTGCATGTTTTAAGATTTGTTTTGTTACCTAACATATGATCTATCCTTGTGAATGATTTATGTTTTGAGGAGAAAAATGTGCATTCTGCAGTTGTTGGATGAAATGTTTTGTAAATATCCATTAGGTTCATTTGTTCTATAGAGCATAATTAGTCCATGTTTCTTTGTTGATTTTCTGTCTGGGAGATCTGTCCAATGCCTAAAGTGGGGTGTTGAAGCCTTCAGCTATTATCGTATTGGGGTCTGTCTCTCTTTCGCTCTAATAATATTTGCTTCGTATATCTGGGTGCCCCAATATCAGGTACATATGTATTTACAATCATGTTCTCTTGCTGAATTGGCCCCATAATCATTATATGATGACCTTTCTCTCTTCTTACAATTTTTGTCATGAGGTCTACTTTGTCTGATGTATGTATAGCTACTTCTGCTCTTTTTGGTTTCATTGGCATGGAATATCATTTTCCATTTCTTTGTTTCCAGTCTATATGTATCTTTATAGGTGAAGTGTGTTAATTGTAGGCAACAGGTCATTGGGTCTTGTTTTTTAATTTATGCAGCCATTCTGTTTTTTAATTGGAGAGTTTAGTCTATTTACATTCAATGTCCTTATTAATAAGTAGAGACTTACACCTGCCATTTTGTTATTTGTTTTCTGGTTGTTTTGTGATCTCTTCCTTCTTTCATTCCTTCCTGTCTTGAAAAGGTGATTTTTTCTGGTGGTATAATTTAATTTCTTGTTTTTTATTTTTTGTGTCTGTTATATATTTTTCAATTTGAGGTTACCATGAGGCCTGCAGATACTATCTTATATCCCATGATTTTAAACTGCTGACAATTTAACACTGATTGCATAAACAAACATACATGCAGAAAGAAAACTAATACAAACTGTACACTTTAACTTCATCCCCTTGCTTTTTAATTTTTTGTTGTTTCCCTTTATGTCTTACTGTACTGTCTATGTCTTGAAAAGTTGTTTAGGTTATTATTTTTGATTCATTTTGGTTCATCATTTAATCTTTCTTTTTTAATTTTACTTTAAGTTCTGGGATACATGTGCAGAACGTGCAGGTTTGATACATAGGTATACATGTGCCATGGTGGTCTGCTGCACCTATCAACCTCTCATTATTTAATCTTTTTATGTAAGTTAAGAGAAGCTTACACACCTCTTACAGTGTTGTACTGTTCTGTATTTTTCTGTGTGCATACTATTACCAGTGAGTTTTGTACCTTTAAATAATTTCTCATTAATGCCCATTAATGTCCTTTCAGATTGAAGTACTCCCTTTAGCATTTTTTTGTAGGACAGGTCTGGAGTTGATTAAATCTCTCAGCTTTTGTTTGTCAGGGAATGTCTTTATTTCTCCTTCATGCTGTAAGGATATTTTCACTGGATATACTATTCTAGGGTAAAAGGTTTATTGTTTCAGCACTTACATCATGCCACTCCCTCCTTGCCTGTAAGGATTCCACTGAAAAGTCTGCTGCCAGACATATTGAAGCTTTATCATATGTTATTTCTTTTCTCTTGCTGCCTTTAGGATACTTTCTTTATCCTTGACCTTTGAGAGTTTGATTGTTAAATGCCTTAAGATAGTCTTTGGGTTATATCTGCTTAGTGTTGTATAAGCTTCTTGTACTTGAATGTTATCTCTCTCTATGTTTGGGACATTCTGTCATATTATGTCTTTGAAAAAAACTTTCTACTCATATCTCTTTCCCCACCTTCTCTTTAAGGCCAGTAACTCTTAGATTTGCCTTTTTGAGACTCTTTTCCACATCTGTAGGCATACTTCATTTTTTTAATTCTTTTTTATTTTGTCTCCTCTGACTTAGCCTGTCTTCAAGCTCACTCGTTCTTTCTTCTGCTTGATCAATTCTGCTATGAAGAGATTCTGATGCATTCTTCAGCATGTCAATTGCATTTTTAACTCTAGAATTTTTGCTTGATTCTTTTTAAGTTTTTAAATCTTTGTGTTAAATTTATCTGATAGAATTCTGAGGTTCTTCTTTGTGTTTTCTTGAATTTCTTTGAGTTTCCTCAAAACAACTATTTGGAATTCCCTGTCTGAAAGCCAGATATCTCTGTTTCTCCAGGATTGATCCCTGATGCCTTATTTACTTCATTTGATGAGATTATGTTTTCCTTTCCTGGATGGTGTTGATGCTTGTAGATGTTCTTCAGTGTCTGGGCATTGAAGTGTTAGGTATTTATTGTAGTCTTCAAAATATGGGCTTGCTTCTGTCTGTCCTTCTTAGGAAGATTTTCCAGGTATTCAAAGGGATATGGACCCCAAGCCCAATAATGCTGTCATTTTCGCAGATCATAGAGGTACCACTGTGGTGGTCTTCGATAAGATCTGGAAGAATTTTCTGTACTACCAGGCAGAGACTCTTATTCTTTTTTCTTACTTTCTCCCAAACATATGGCATCTCTTTCTCTCTGTGTTGAGCCACCTGGAACTGGGAGTGTGGTGATGGAAGCATCCCTGTGGCCACCACCAGAGGAACTGTGCTGGGTCAGACCTGAAGCCAGAATAGCACTGGGCCTTACCCAAGGCCCTTCCCTTCAGGATGGCAGTTTTTTCAGGCCCAAGGCATGTCTAGAGATGCTGTTTGGGAGCCAGAGATTGGAGTCGAAAAACGTAGCAATTTACCTGATGTTCTATTGTACTGTGGCTAAGTTGGCACTCAAACCACAATACAAAGTACTCCCTGCTCTTCCCCCCACTTTTCCCAAGGAGAGGAGCCTCTCCCTGTGGCCACCACCACCACCAGTCCACTGGGCATTCTGCCAGCCCACCACCAATGTTTGCATAAAGCCCAAGGACTCGTCCATCAGCTTATGGTGAATGCTGACATTCCTGGGACTCATCTTTCATGGCAGTGAACTCCTCTCTGGCCCAGAGCAGGTCCAGAAATGCTGTCTAAGAGCCTAGGCCAGTACTCAGGGACTCCAACAGTGTGATTGTTGCTCTGCCCTGACTGTGGCTGAGCTAGTACCTGGGGTGCAAGACAAAGTTCCTGTTACTTTTTCCTCTGCTTTTCTCAAACAGAAGCAGTCTTTCACTGTAGCCACCACAGCTGGGAATGTGCTCCCCATGCTGTGCACCAACTGATGTCTCTGTTCATTTTTTTTAAAATCATACCTTTATTTTTTATCCTGTTTTTCTATGAATTGCCCCTGCAGCCAGCATATCTCAGAGCCCAGCATATCTCAGAGCAAAGGTCCATGGCATACTTCCTGGGTATCACTGGTGGTTGTTCGGGGCCCAAGGGCTTTTTAGTTAACAGGTGATAAATCCTGCCAGGACTGGGTCCTTCCCTTAAAGATGGCAGATTTCCTTTTGGCTCAGGGTGTGTCTAGAAATGTTGTCTGGATATAATAGGGGCGGAGCAAGATGGCCGAATGGGAACAGCTCCAGTCTCCAACTCCCAGCGCGAGCGACACAGAAGACCGGTGATTTCTGCATTTTCAACTGAGACTCCACCTCTGGGGACAGGGCAATAACAAACACAGCCGAAACCTCTGCAGACGCAAACGACTCTGTCTGACAGCTTTGAAGAGAGCAGTGGATCTCCCAACACGGAGGTTGAGATCTGAGAAGGGACAGACTCCCTGCTCAAGTGGGTCCCTGACCCCTGAGTAGCCTAACTGGGAGACATCCCCCACTAGGGGCAGTCTGACACCCCACACCTCACAGGGTGGAGTACACCCCTGAGAGGAAGCTTCCAAAGCAAGAATCAGACAGGTACACTGGCTGTTCAGAAATATTCTATCTTCTGCAGCCTCTGCTGCTGATACCCAGGCAAACAGGGTCTGGAGTGGACCTCAAGCAATCTCCAACAGACCTACAGCTGAGGGTCCTGACTGTTAGAAGGAAAACTATCAAACAGGAAGGACACCTACACCAAAACCCCATCAGTACATCACCATCATCAAAGACCAGAGGCAGATAAAACCACAAAGATGGGGAAAAAGCAGGGCAGAAAAGCTGGAAATTCAAAAAATAAGAGCGCATCTCCCCCAGCAAAGGAGCGCAGCTCATCGCCAGGAACGGATCAAAGCTGGACGGAGAATGACTTTGACGAGATGAGAGAAGAAGGCTTCAGTCCATCAAATTTCTCAGAGCTAAAGGAGGAATTACGTACCCAGCGCAAAGAAACTAAAAATCTTGAAAAAAAAGTGGAAGAATTGATGGCTAGAGTAATTAATGCAGAGAAGGTCATAAACGAAATGAAAGAGATGAAAACCATGACACGAGAAATACGTGACAAATGCACAAGCTTCAGTAACCGACTCGATCAACTGGAAGAAAGAGTATCTGCGATTGAGGATCAAATGAATGAAATGAAGCGAGAAGAGAAACCAAAAGAAAAAAGAAGAAAAAGAAATGAACAAAGCCTGCAAGAAGTATGGGATTATGTAAAAAGACCAAATCTACGTCTGATTGGGGTGCCTGAAAGTGAGGGGGAAAATGGAACCAAGTTGGAAAACACTCTTCAGGATATCATCCAGGAGAACTTCCCCAACCTAGTAGGGCAGGCCAACATTCAAATCCAGGAAATACAGAGAACGCCACAAAGATACTCCTCGAGAAGAGCAACTCCAAGACACATAATTGCCAGATTCACCAAAGTTGAAATGAAGGAAAAAATCTGAAGGGCAGCCAGAGAGAAAGGTCGGGTTACCCACAAAGGGAAGCCCATCAGACTAACAGCAGATCTCTCGGCAGAAACTCTCCAAGCCAGAAGAGAGTGGGGGCCAATATTCAACATTCTTAAAGAAAAGAATTTTAAGCTCAGAATTTCATATCCAGCCAAACTAAGTTTCATAAGTGAAGGAGAAATAAAATCCTTTACAGATAAGCAAATGCTTAGAGATTTTGTCACCACTAGGCCTGCCTTACAAGAGACCCTGAAGGAAGCACTCAACATGGAAAGGAACAACCGGTACCAGCCATTGCAAAAACATGCCAAAATGTAAAGACCATCGAGGCTAGGAAGAAACTGCATCAACTAACGAGCAAAATAACCAGTTAATATCATAATGGCAGGATCAAGTTCACACATAACAATCTTAACCTTAAATGTAAATGGACTAAATGCTCCAATTAAAAGACACAGACTGGCAAACTGGATAAAGAGTCAAGACCCATCAGTCTGCTGTATTCAGGAGACCCATCTCACACGCAGAGACATACATAGGCTCAAAATAAAGGGATGGAGGAAGATTTACCAAGCAAATGGAGAACAAAAAAAAGCGGGGGTTGCAATACTAGTCTCTGATAAAACAGACTTTAAACCATCAAAGATCAAAAGAGACAAAGAAGGCCATTACATAATGGTAAAGGGATCAATTCAACAGGAAGAGCTAACTATCCTAAATATATATGCCCCCAATACAGGAGCACCCAGATTCATAAAGCAAGTCCTTAGAGACTTACAAAGAGACTTAGACTCCCATACAATAATAATGGGAGACTTCAACACTCCACTGTCAACATTAGACAGATCAACAAGACAGAAAGTTAACAAGGATATCCAGGAATTGAACTCATCTCTGCAGCAAGCAGACCTAATAGACATCTATAGAACTCTCCACCCCAAATCAACAGAATATACATTCTTCTCAGCACCACATCGTACTTACTCCAAAATCAACCACGTAATTGGAAGTAAAGCACTCCTCAGCAAATGTACAAGAACAGAAATTATAACAAACTGTCTCTCAGACCACAGTGCAATCAAACTAGAACTCAGGACTAAGAAACTCAATCAAAACCGCTCAACTACATGGAAACTGAACAACCTGCTCCTGAATGACTACTGGGTACATAACGAAATGAAGGCAGAAATAAAGATGTTCTTTGAAACCAATGAGAACAAAGATACAACATACCAGAATCTCTGGGACACATTTAAAGCAGTGTGTAGAGGGAAATTTATAGCACTAAATGCCCACAAGAGAAAGCAGGAAAGATCTAAAATCGACACTCTAACATCACAATTAAAAGAACTAGAGAAGCAAGAGCAAACACATTCGAAAGCTAGCAGAAGGCAAGAAATAACTAAGATCAGAGCAGAACTGAAGGAGATAGAGACACAAAAAACTCTCCAAAAAATCAATGAATCCAGGAGTTGGCTTTTTGAAAAGATCAACAAAATTGACAGACCACTAGCAAGACTAATAAAGAAGAAAAGAGAGAAGAATCAAATCGACGCAATTAAAAATGATAAAGGGGATATCACCACCGACCCCACAGAAATACAAACTACCATCAGAGAATACTATAAACACCTCTACGCAAATAAACTGGAAAATCTAGAAGAAATGGATAATTTCCTGGACACTTACACTCTTCCAAGACTAAACCAGGAAGAAGTTGAATCCCTGAATAGACCAATAGCAGGCTCTGAAATTGAGGCAATAATTAATAGCCTACCAACCAAAAAAAGTCCAGGACCAGATGGATTCACAGCTGAATTCTACCAGAGGTACAAGGAGGAGTTGGTACCATTCCTTCTGAAACTATTCCAATCAATAGAAAAAGAGGGAATCCTCCCTAACTCATTTTATGAGGCCAACATCATCCTGATACCAAAGCCTGGCAGAGACACAACAAAAAAAGAGAATTTTAGACCAATATCCCTGATGAACATCGATGCAAAAATCCTCAATAAAATACTGGCAAACCGGATTCAGCAACACATCAAAAAGCTTATCCACCATGATCAAGTGGGCTTCATCCCTGGGATGCAAGGCTGGTTCAACATTCGCAAATCAATAAACATAATCCAGCATATAAACAGAACCAAAGACAAGAACCACATGATTATCTCAATAGATGCAGAAAAGGCTTTTGACAAAATTCAACAGCCCTTCATGCTAAAAACGCTCAATAAATTCGGTATTGATGGAACATACCTCAAAATCATAAGAGCTATTTATGACAAACCCACAGCCAATATCATACTGAATGGGCAAAAACTGGAAAAATTCCCTTTGAAAACTGGCACAAGACAGGGATGCCCTCTCTCACCACTCCTATTCAACATAGTGTTGGAAGTTCTGGCTAGGGCAATTAGGCAAGAGAAAGAAATCAAGGGTATTCAGTTAGGAAAAGAAGAAGTCAAACTGTCCCTGTTTGCAGATGACATGATTGTATATTTAGAAAACCCCATTGTCTCAGCCCAAAATCTCCTTAAGCTGATAAGCAACTTCAGCAAAGTCTCAGGATACAAAATTAATGTGCAAAAATCACAAGCATTCTTATACACCAGTAACAGACAAACAGAGAGCCAAATCAGGAATGAACTTCCATTCACAATTGCTTCAAAGAGAATAAAATACCTAGGAATCCAACTTACAAGGGATGTAAAGGACCTCTTCAAGGAGAACTACAAACCACTGCTCAGTGAAATCAAAGAGGACACAAACAAATGGAAGAACATACCATGCTCATGGATAGGAAGAATCAATATCGTGAAAATGGCCATACTGCCCAAGGTAATTTATAGATTCAATGCCATCCCCATCAAGCTACCAACGAGTTTCTTCACAGAATTGGAAAAAACTGCTTTAAAGTTCATATGGAACCAAAAAAGAGCCCGCATCTCCAAGACAATCCTAAGTCAAAAGAACAAAGCTGGAGGCATCACGCTACCTGACTTCAAACTATACTACAAGGCTACAGTAACCAAAATAGCATGGTACTGGTACCAAAACAGAGATATAGACCAATGGAACAGAACCGAGTCCTCAGAAATAATACCACACATCTACAGCCATCTGATCTTTGACAAACCTGAGAGAAACAAGAAATGGGGAAAGGATTCCCTGTTTAATAAATGGTGCTGGGAAAATTGGCTAGCCATAAGTAGAAAGCTGAAACTGGATCCTTTCCTTACTCCTTATATGAAAATTAATTCAAGATGGATTAGAGACTTAAATGTTAGACCTAATACCATAAAAACCCTAGAGGAAAACCTAGGTAGTACCATTCAGGACATAGGCATGGGCAAAGACTTCATGTCTAAAACACCAAAAGCAACAGCAGCAAAAGCCAAAATTGACAAATGGGATTTCATTAAACTAAAGAGCTTCTGCACAGCAAAAGAAACTACCATCAGAGTGAACAGGCAACCTACAGAATGGGAGAAAATTTTTGCAATCTACTCATCTGACAAAGGGCTAATATCCAGAACCTACAAAGAACTCAAACAAATTTACAAGAAAAAAACAAACAACCCCATCAAAAAGTGGACAAAGGATATGAACAGACATTTCTCAAAAGAAGACATTCATACAGCCAACAGACACATGAAAAAATGCTCATCATCACTGGCCATCAGAGAAATGCAAATCAAAACCACAATGAGATACCATCTCACACCAGTTAGAATGGCGATCATTAAAAAGTCAGGAAACAACAGGTGCTGGAGAGGATGTGGAGAAATAGGAACACTTTTACACTGTTGGTGGGATTGTAAACTAGTTCGACCATTATGGAAAACAGTATGGCGATTCCTCAAGGATCTAGAACTAGATGTACCATATGACCCAGCCATCCCATTACTGGGTATATACCCAAAGGATTATAAATTATGCTGCTATAAAGACACATGCACACGTATGTTTATTGCAGCACTATTCACAATAGCAAAGACTTGGAATCAACTCAAAGATCCATCAGTGACAGATTGGATTAAGAAAATGTGGCACATATACACCATGGAATACTATGCAGCCATCAAAAAGGATGAGTTTGCGTCCTTTGTAGGGACATGGATGCAGCTGGAAACCATCATTCTTAGCAAACTATCACAAGAACAGAAAACCAAACACCGCATGTTCTCACTCATAGGTGGGAACTGAACAATGAGATCACTTGGACTCAGGAAGGGGAACATCACACACAGGGGCCTATCATGGGGAGGGGGGAGGGGGGAGGGATTGCATTGGGAATTATACCTGATGTAAATGATGAGTTGATGGGTGCAGCACACCAACATGGCACAAGTATACATATGTAACAAACCTGCACGTTATGCACATGTACCCTACAACTTAAAGTATAATAATAATAAATAAATAAATAAATAAATTTAAAAAAAGAAAAAAAAGAAATGTTGTCTGGGAGGTAGGGCCTGGAATGGGTGCCTCACAACTCTGCCTGGTGTCTTATCTTGATGTAGCTGAGCTAGTATCTAAGTTGCAAGACAAAGTCCTCTTTACTCTTCCCTCTCTTGTCTTCAAATGGAAGGAAGGAGTCTCTTTTTGAGCTGTGAGCTGCACTGCCTGTGATTGGGTGAGAAGTAATGCAAGAACTCCCCAAACTGCCCCAGCTGGTATCTCACTAGATTGTGTGCCCCCTAAGTCCACTGGCTGTGAGCCCAGTTCAGCACTAGGACTCACCTAGGAGATACAGTCTTTATGTCCTAGACTGCCTTTCAAGTTTACCTAGGACCCTAATGCACTTCAGCCAGTGGTGACAAAGCTTGACAAGAAACCCAACTTCCAATTGCTGGGATGCACGATACTGCTCTAGCTAAGGCTAGTCCAAGTGTTCCCTCCACGCATGGGAGCTGGCTGAGCCCAGCATGTCTTTATTCTCCATTGTGACAGGGCAGCACTGAGTTCAATGTAAATTCCCCCAGTCGCTGAGCTTGCCCTCCCCAAAGTGCAAAGATTCACTGTGACACATGGCCACTGCCAGGGGATGGAGAAGGGGTGGCATCAGTGATTCAAGACTGTCTCTCTTGCCCTCCTCAATGCCTCTTTCCATAATATGAAGTTAAAACCAGGTACCGTGATTGCTCACCTGATTTTTTGGTTCTTGTGATGGTGTTTTTGTATGTGAAGATAATTGTTAAAATTTGGTGTTCCAGCAGGGGGGATGAACAGTGTAGCCTTCTATTCCGCAATCTTTCTTGCCCCTGCTTTAATCTTTTTCTCTCCATTCTTCATATTAGATAATTTCTATTACTCTGTCTTTAGGTTCACTGATTCTTTCCTTTGCCATCCCAAAGATGTTGTGGAACTCATTTACTGCAGTTTCTCTTTTGGGAATCATACTCTTCAACCCTATAGTTTTTATTTTGTTCTTTACGTTTGATTTCTTTATTGATATTTTCTATCTGTTGGATCATTGTCATTTAGTTTCATCCAGTTCTTTAAAGATTGCTTCCTTCAATTCTTTGAACTTACTTGTAATAGCTTCTTTGAAGTCATTGTCTGCTAAATCCAATATTTGGGCCCACTCATAGATTCTGTTAACTGCTTTAACTCCTGATTATTGGCTGCATTTTGCTGTTTTCCCACACATCTCTTAATTTTTCTTGAAACCTAGCTTTTTTAGGTAATACATTTCATCAACTCAATTCTGGCTCTTTCCCTCAATGTTATGTTTTCTTTTTACTTTTTTGTTTTGTTTTTGTTTTCGTATTTTAATAATTTGCCTGGACTTAATCTGCAGAATCTGTCTTCCCCATGCTGTGCACCCACTGATGTCTCTGTTCATTTTTTAAAAATCATACCTTTATTTTTTATCCTGTTTTTCTATGAATTGTCCCTGCGATTGCACAGCTCAGTGGTCAGCAAATGATTCGACAAAATATGTGTTCAAATAACTCTAGTCCATAAGTCTTCCACTCTCTTTCAATGGAAATTTTTAAGATATCATCAGCCAGGCACGGTGGCTCACACCTATAATCCCAGCACTTTGGGAGGTCGAGGCTGGTGGATTGCCTGAGCTCAGAAGTTCAAGACCAGCCTGGGCAACACGGTGAAACCCTGTTTCTACTAAAATACAAAAAAAAAAAAAAAAAAAAATAGCAAGGTGTGGCAGCAAAAAAAAAAAAAAAAAAATCATCAACTTTTTTTTTTTTTTTTTGCTGGGCCTTCTCAGATTTACCCAGCAAAAAAAAAAAAAAAGTGAAATGTTGGTTTTCTCAGCCAAAATACCCTAATAAAACTACCATGCTGATTGAGCTGAATGGGAGTGACCTCAGGAAGAAAGCTGCAGACTCCCACTGTTTTTACTGGAATGTATAGCAGATTTTCATAAATAATTGCTTCTCTATTTTTTGTTTTCCTTTTTTCAATTTCCAGAGTTCTGTAATGTCCAGTTAATACTTGTTTTGTCGGGAGAGGATTTGCTGAAGGCTTCACTCTGCCACAGCTGAAAGTCTTATGATCTAAAAAGTTTTTAAATACAATTTGATAAAAATTCATTTGGGAGTATAAATGTGTAAGAATATCCAAGAAAAACCTTGGCAAAAAAAGATTGTGTTCGGAAAAATACCACCTTCCTGGATATCACTGTGCCCCATAACTATGTATAATTTTTATGTTAATTATAAATAAAATAAAACTTTAAAAATTATAAAACTACAATAATAGAAAACATATGAGCCTGACACAGATATAAACAAATTAATCAAATAAAATAATTTCTAGAAACATACCTATATGCCTGTGGGAATTTAATATGCAATAAATATGGCATATAAAATCAATGAGACAAAAGGGTGTTTGAACAATTAACTGGGCATTTCGAATACAAAATAAAGACACACCACAGATATAAATATAATCATATTAATAAATATGACATTTCAAATCAATGGATAAAGGAGTGTTTGAATAATTGGCTATTTATTTAGAATTTTTATAAAGATACCAAATAGAAACCAACAAACTCAGATGTATTAAATATTTAAATGTAAAATATAAGATCATTTTAAAAATAAATTGAGATAGGAAAGGCTTTCTGAAGCCAAACACGAAATCTGGAAACCACATAGGAAAATATTGACAGATGTAAAAATGAAACATGATAGGTAGGTTATAAAATAAGCAATGAGGATTTCTAGGAGCAAGATGGTGAAATAAAAGTCTCCACCAATCATCCACTCCACAAGGACACCAATTTAAAAACTATCTACACAGAAAAAGCACCTTCATAAGAACCAAAAATCAGGTGAGCACTTACAGTACCTGGTTTAGCTGAAGAGGTAGAAAAAAGTCTTGAATCACTGATGCTACCACCCCCCAACGTGCCCTGGCAGCTATTAATAGCTGCAGGATGGTGCAGAGAGCATTTCTGTGCATTGGGGGAGAGAGAGCCCAGTAACTGTGAAGCATTGAGTTTTGTGCTGTCCTGTTATAGCAGAAAACAAACCAAATCAAATTCAGCTGATTCCTGCCCATGGCGAGAGCATTTAAACCAGCCCTTGCCAGAGGGTAATCACCAACCCTAATGGTCTAAACTTGAGTTCTGCAAGCCTTGCTACCACGGGCTATAGTGCTCTGGGGCTCTAAATAAACTTGAAAGGCAGTCAAGGCCACAAGGACAGCAACCCCTTGGCGAGTCCTAGTGCTGAACTGGGCCCAGAGACAATGTACTGGGGAGCATGTGACCTATTGAGACACCAGCTTGGGCAGCTGAGGGAGTGCTGGTATCACCCCTCCCCTAACCCCTAACCCCTGGCTGCACAGTTGACAGCTCCAAAAGAGACCTCTTCCTTCCACCTAAGGAAAGGATAGGAAATAGTGGGGAGGACTTTGTCTTGCATCTTGGATATCAGCTCAGCCACAGCAGGACAGGACATTGGTCAGAGAAATGAGACCCTTTTTCAGAGCCTAGCTCCCAGACGACAATACTAGACACGCTCTGGGCGAGAAGGAAGGTCACTGCCTTCAAGGGAAGGACCCAGTCCTGGCAGCATTCATCACCTGCTAATTAAAGAGCCCTGAATAATCAGCAGTGATACCCAGGTACTACACTGAGGGATTTGGCTTCAGGTGAGATTCAAGACATTCCCAGCTGTGGTGGCTATGGGGCAACTCCTTCTGCTTGAGAAGAGCAGAGGGAAAAGTAAAGGGGAGTTTCCCTTGCTCCTGAGGTACCAGCTCAGCCACAAGGGGTGGAGCACCATGTGGGGTCTTGGGGTCCCCAGTTCCAGGACTTGGCTCTTTGATGGCATTTCTGGACCTGCCCTGGGTCAGAAGGGAGCCCCATTGCTCCTGAAGGGTAAGTCCCAGGCCAGGGAGCATTTACCACAAGCTGACAGAAGAGCCCTTGGGCTCTAAGTGAACATTGACAGTAGTCTGACACTACTCCTCAGGGACCTGTGATCGTGTTGGCCACAGGGTGGGGCTCGTTTGAATTTGGAAATGGGAGGGAAGAGTGGGAAGGACTATGTCTAGTTGACTGTGTACAGCTCAGTCGCAGTACAATAGAACACCAGGTAGACTTCCAAGGTTTTTTAATCCAGTCCCTGGCTGCCAGACAGCATCTCCGGAGCTGCCTGGGGCATGGGGGATCTCACCTCACCTTGAAGGAAAGGACACAGGCCTGTCTGGCTTTGCCACCTGCTGATTGTAGAGACCCATGTTCTTGAGCAAAGATAGGCAGTAGCCAGGTAGTAGTTACAGAAGGCCTTGGTCAAGACCCCATGCTACAGGGGTGCTTGTGTCATGCCACCCCCAGCTTCAGGTGGTTCAGAACAGAGAGAGAGAAAAAGAGAGAGAGAGAGAGACTCTATTTGAGAAAGTAAGGGAGGAGAACAGGAGTCTCTGCCTAGTAATCTAGAGAATTCTTCCGGATCTTGTCCAAGACCATCAAGGCAGTACATCTAAAAGTCCGCAAGAACCACAGTGTTACTGCTGCCCCCTAAAGTGGATACAGCTTAGATCACAACACCCAAGTCTTACAAATATCTGGAAAGCCTTCCTAAAAAGGTTGGGTACAAAGAAGCTCAGATTGTGAAGACTACAATAAATACCCAATTCTTCAATGCCCAGACACAGACAAACATCTACAAGTATCAAGACAATCCAGGAAAACATGATCTCACCAAATGAGCTAAATAAGGCACCAGGGACCAATCCTGGAGAAACAGAGATATCTGACTTTTCAGACGGATATTCAAAATTGCTGTTTTGAGGACTCTCAAAGAAATTTGAGATAACACAGAGAAGGAATTCAGAATTATATCAGATAAACTTAACACAGATATTGAAATAATTTAAAAGAATCAAGAGAAAATTCTGGAGCTGAAAAATGCAATAGGCATACTGAAGAATGCACCAGAGTCTTTCCATAACAGAATTAATCAGGCAGAAGAAAGAATTAGTAGTGAGCTTGAAGACAGGCTATTTGAAAATGCACAGTCAGAGGAAACAAAATTTAAAAAAGAATAAAAACAGGATCTATAAAATAGCCTGAAAAAGGCAAATGTAAGAGTTATTGATCTTAAAGAGGAGGTACAGGGGTAGGGGAGGGTAGAAAGTTCATTGAAAGGGATAGTAACAGAGAACCTCCCAAACCTAGAGAAAGATATCAATATCCAAGTACAAGAAAGTTATAAACACCCAGCAGATTTAACCCAAAGAAGACTACCTCAATGCATTTAATAATCAAACTCCCAAAGAGGTCAAGGATAAAGAAAGGATCCTAAAAGTAGCAAGAGAAAACAAGCAAATAACATACTATGGAGCTCCAATACACCTGGCAGCAGACTTTTCAGTGGAAAGTTTACAGGTTAGGAGAGAGTGGCATGATATATTTAAAGAGCTGAAGGAAAAAAACCTTTATCCTAGAATAGTGTATCTGGAAAAAAATATCCTTCAAACATGAAGGAGAAATAAAGACCTTCCAAGACAAACAGAAACTAAGGAACTTCATCAACACCAGACCTATGCTAAACAGGGTAATTCAATCAGAAAGAGAAGGATGTTAATGAGCAATAGGTAATCACCTGAAGGTACAAAACTCACTAGTAATAGTAGGTACACAGAAAAACACGGAATATTATAACACTGTAACTGTGGTGTGTAAACTACCCTTGTCCTAAGTAGAAAGACTAAATGATGGACCAATCAAAAACAATAACTGCAACAACTCTTCAGGTCATAGACAGTACAACAAGATATAAATAGGAACAAAAAATTAAAAAGCAGGGGAATAAAGTTAAGGTATAGAGTTTTTATTAGTTTTCTCTTTGCTTGTAGGTTCATTTATACAATCAGTGTTTAGTTGTTATCAGCTTAAATTAATGGGATATAAGCTAGTATTTACAAGTCTCATGGTAACCTGAAATCAAAAGACATATAACAAATACACTAAAAATAAAAGCATGGCCAGGCACGGTGGCTCACGCCTATAATCTCAGCACTTTGGGAGGTTGAAACGGGCAGATCACCTGAGGTCAGGGATTCAAGACCAGCCTGGCCACAGGGTGAAACCCCATCTCTACTAAAAATAGAAAACTTAGCTGGGTGTGGTGGCACATGCCTGTGGTTCCAGCTACTCAGGAGGCTGAGGCAGGAGAATCACTTGAACCCAGGAGGTGGAGGTCACAGTGAGCCAAGATCATGCCACTGCACTCCAGCCTGGGTGACAGAATGAGACTCTATCTCAAAAATAAATAAATTAATTAATTAAAGCAAGAAATTAAATCATATTAACTGAGAAAATTAACCTTCACATGAACACACGAAGGAAAGAAAGAAGGATGAGAATATTGCAAAACAACCAGAAAACAAATAACAAAATGACAGGAGTAAGTCCTTACTTATCAAAAATAACATTGAACATAAATGGACTAAACTCTCCAATTAAAAGACATAGAGTGACTGAATGGATAAAAAAGTAATATCCTTTGATTTATTGCCTACAAGAGAAACACTTCACCGTGTGTGTGTGTGTGTATATATATACATACACACACACACACACACACACACACACATCTATATATATATTTATATATATATAAAGTTGTAGGGTACATGTGCACAACGTGCAGGTTTGTTACACAGGTATACATGTGCCATGTTGGTTTGCTGCACCCATCAACTCGTCATTTACATTAGGTATTTCTCCTAATGCTATCCCTCCCCCAGCCCCCTACCCCCCAACAGATGTGGTGTTCCCCACCCTGTGTCCAAGTGTTTTCATTGTTCAATTCCCACCTATGAGTGAGAACATGCAGTGTTTGGTTTTCTGTCCTTGTGATAGTTTGCTGAGAATGATGGTTTCCAGCTTCATCCATGTCCCTGCAAAGGACATGAACTCATCTTTTTTATGGCTGCATAGTATTCAATGGTGTATATGTGCCACATTCTCTTAATTGAGTCTATCATTGATGGATTTTGGGTTAGTTCCAAGTATTTGCTATTGTGAATAGTGCCGCAATAAACATACGTGTGCATGTGTCCTTATACTAGCATGATTTATAATCCTTTGGGTATATACCCAGTAATGGGATGACTGGTTCAAATGGTATTTCTAGTTCTAGATCCTTGAGGAATCGCCACACTGTCTTCCACAATGGCTGAACTAATTTACACTCACACCAACAGTGTAAAAGCATTCCTATTTCTCCACATCCTCTCCAGCATCTGTTGTTTCCTGACTTTTTACTGGTCGCCATTCTAACTGGCGTGAGATGGTATCTCATTGTGGTTTTGATTTGCATTTCTCTGATGACCAGTGATGACGAGCATTTTTTCATGTGTCTGTTGGCTGCATAAATGTCTTCTTTTGAGAAATGTCTGTTCATATCCTTTGCCCACTTTTTGATGGGGTTGTTTGTTTTTTTCTTGTGAATTTGTTTAAGTTCCTTGTAGATTCTGGATCTTAGCCCTTTTTCAGATGGGTAGATTGCAAAAATATTCTCCCATTCTGTAGGTTGCCTGTTCACTCTGATGGTAGTTTATTTTGCTGTGCAGAAGCTCTTTAGTTTAATTATATCCCATTTGTCTGTTTTGGCTTTTGTTGCCATTGCTTTTGATGTTTTGGTCATGAAGTCCTTGCCCATGCCTATATCCTGAATGGTATTGCCTAGGTTTTCTTGCAGGGTTTTTATGGATTTAGGTCTAACATTTAAGTCTCTAATCCATCTTGAATTAATTTTTGTATAAGGTGTAAGGAAGGGTTCCAGTTTCAGCTTTCTACGTATGGCTAGCCAGTTTTCCCAGCACCATTTGTTAAATAGGGAATCCTTTCCCCATTTCTTGTTTTTGTCAGGTTTGTCAAAGATCAGATGGTTGTAGATGTGTGGTGTTATTTCTGAGGCCTCTGTTCTGTTCCATTGGTCTATATCTCTGTTTTGGTACCAGTACCATGCTGTTTTGGTTACTGTAGCCTTGTAGTATAGTTTGAAGTCAGGTAGCATGATGCCTCAAGCTTTGTTCTTTTGACTTAGGATTGCCTTGGAGATGCGGGCTCTTTTTTGGTTCCATATGAACCTTAAAGCAGTTTTTTCCAATTCTGTGAAGAAAGTCATTGATAGCTTGATGGGGATGACATCGAATCTATAAACTACCTTGGGCAGTATGGCCATTTTCACGATATTGATTCTTCCAATCCATGAGCATGGAATGTTCTTCCATTTGTTTGTGTCCTCTTTTATTTCATTGAGCAGGGGTTTGTAGTTCTCCTTGAAGAGGTCCTTCACATCCCTTGTAAGTTGGATTCCTAGGTATTTTATTCTCTTTGTAGCAATTGTGAATGGGAGTTCACTCATGATTTGACTCTCTGTTTGTCTGTTATTGGTGTATAAGAATGCTTGTGATTTTTGCACTTTGATTTTGTATCCTGAGACTTTGCTGAAGTTGCTTATCAGCTTAAGGAGATTTTGGGCTAAGACGATGGGGTTTTCTAAATATACAATCATGTCATCTGCAAAGAGGGACAATTTGACTTCTTCTTTTCCTAACTGAATACCCTTGATTTCTTTCTCTTGCCTTATTGCTCTGGCCAAAACTTCCAACACTATGTTGAATAGGAATGGTGAGAGAGGGCATCCTTTTCTTGTGCCAGTATTCAAAGGGAATGCTTCCAATTTTTACCAATTCAGTATGATATTTGCTGTGGGTTTGTCATAAATAGCTCTTATTATTTTGAGATACATCCCATCAATACCTAGTTTATTGAGAGTTTTTAACATGAAGGGCTGTTGAATTTTGTCAAAGGCCTTTTCTGCATCTATTGAGATAATCGTGTGTTTTTTGTCATTGGCTCCGTTTATGTGATGGATTACATTTATTGATTTGCATATGTTGAACCAGCCTTGCATCCCAGGTATGAAGCCGACTTGATTGTGGTGCATAAGCTTTTTGATGTGCTGCTGATTTCGGTTTGCCAGTATTTTATTGAGGATTTTTGCATCAATGTTCATCAGCGATATTGATCTAAAATTCTCTTTTTTTGTTGTATCTCTGCCAGGCTTTGGTATCAGGATGATGCTGGCCTCATAAAATGAGTTAGGGAGGATTCCCTCTGTTTCTACTGATTGGAATAGCTTCAGAAGGAATGGTACCAGCTCCTCTTTGTACCTCTGGTAGAATTCAGCTGTGAATTCATCTGGTCCTGGACATTTTTGGTTGGTAGGCTATTAATTATTGCCTCAATTTCAGCAACTGCTAGTGGTCTATTCAGAGATTCAATGTCTTCCTGGTTTAGTCTTGGGAGGGTTTATGTGTCCAGTAATTTATCCATTTCTTCTAGATTTAATAGATTATTTGTGTAGAGGTGTTTATAGTATTCTCTGATGGTAGTTTGTATTTCTGTGGAATTGGTGGTGATATCCCCTTTATCATTTTTTATTGCGTCTATTTGATTCTTCTTTCTTTTCTTCTTTATTAGTCTTGCCAGCGGTCTATCAATTTTGTCGATCTTTTCAAAACCCCAGCTCCTGGATTCATTGATTTTTGAAGGGATTTTTGTATCTCTATCTCCTTCAGTTCTGCTCTAATCTTAGTTATTTCTTGCCTTCTACTAGCTTTTGAATTTGTTTGCTCTTGCTTCTCTAGTTCTTTTAATTGTGATGTTAGGATGTTGATTTTAGATCTTTCCTGCTTTCTCTTGTGGGCATTTAGTGCTATAAATTTCCCTCTACACACTGCTTTAAATGTGTCCCAGAGATTCTGGTATGTTGTGTCTTTGTTCTGATTAGTTTCAAAGAACATCTTTATTTCTGCCTTCCTTTCATTATTTACCCAATAGCCATTCAGGAGCAGGTTGTTCAGTTTCCACGTAGTTGTGTGGTTTTGAGTGAGTTTCTTAATCCTGAGTTATAATTTGATTGCACTGTGGTCTGAGAGACAGTTTGTTGTGATTTCTGTTATTTTACATTTGCTGAGGAGTGTTTTACTACCAATTACATGGTCAACTTTAGAATAACTGCGATTTCGTGCTGAGAAGAATGTATATTCTGTTGATTTGGGGTGGAGACTTTTGTAGATGTCTATTAGGTCTGCTTGGTGCAGAGCTGAGTTCAAGTCCTGGATATCCTTGTTAACATTCTTTCTTGTTTATCTGTCTAATATTGACAGTGGGGTGTTAAAGTCTCCCATTATTATTGTATGGGAGTCTAAGTCTCTTTGTAGGTCTCTAAGGACTTGCTTTATGAATCTGGGTGCTCCTGTATTGGGTGCATATATATTTAGGATAGTTAGCTCTTCTTGTTGAATTGATCCCTCTACCATTATGTAATGGCCTTCTTTGTCTCTTTTGATCTTTGTTGGTTTAAAGTCTGTTTTATGAGAGACTAGGATTGCAACCCCTGCTATTTTTTGTTTTCCATTTTCTTGGTAGATCTTCCTCCATCCCTTTATTTTGAGCCTATGTGTGTTTCTGCATGTGAGATGGGTCTTCTGAATACAGCACACTGATGGGTCTTGACTCTTTATCCAATTTGCCAGTCTGTGTTGTTTAATTGGATCATTTAGCCCATTTACATTTAAGGTTCATATTGTTATATGTGAATTTGATCCTGTCATTATTATGATGTTAGCTGGTTATTTTGCCCATTAGTTGGTGCAGTTTCTTCATAGCATCAATGGTCATTACAATTTGGCATGTTTTTGCAGTGACTGGTACCGGTTGCTCTTTTCCATTTTTAGTGCTTCCTTCAGGAGCTCTTGTAAGGCAGGCCTGGTGGTGACAAATCTCGTGGCATTTGCTTGTCTGTAAAGGAGTTTATTTCTCCTTCACTTATGAAGCTTAGTTTGGCTGGATAAGAAATTCCGGCTTGAAGATTATTTTCTTTAAGAATGTTGAATACTGGCCCCCACTCTCTTCTGACTTGTAGGGTTTCTGCCAAGAGATCCACTGTTAGTCTGATGGGCTTCCCTTTTTGGGTAACCCGACCTTTCTCTCTGGCTGCCCTTAAGTTTTTTTCCTTCTTTTCAACCTTGGTGAATCTGACAATTATGTCTTGGGGTTGCGCTTCTTGAGGAGTATCTTTGTAGTGTTCTCTGTATTTCCTGAATTTGCATGTTGCCCTGCCTTAGTAGGTTGGGGAAGTTCTCCTGGATAATATCCTGCAGAGTGTTTTCCAACTTGATTCCATTCTCCCCGTCATTTTCAGGTACCCCAATCAAATATAGATTTGGTCTTTTCACATAGTTCCATATTTCTTGGAGGCTTTGTTCATTTCTTTTTATTCTTTTTTCTCTAATCTTGTCTTCTCACTTAATTTCATTAATTTTATCTTCAATCACTGATATCCTTTCTTCCACTTGATTGAATCAGCTGTTGAAGCTTGTGCATGCATCACGAAGTTCTCGTGCCATGGTTTTCAGTTCCATCAGGTCATTTAAGGTCTTCTCTACACTGTTTATTCTAGTTAGCCATTCATCTAACCTTTTTTCAAGGCTTTTAGTTTCCTTGCAATTGGTTAGAACATGCTCCTTTAGCTCAGAGAAGTTTGTTATTACCAACCTTCTGATACCTCTGTCAACTCGTCAAAGTCATTCTTCATGCAGCTTTGTTCTGTTGCTGGCAAGGAGCTGCAATCCTTTGGAGGAGAAGAGTCACTCTGGTTTTTAGAATTTACAGCTTTTCTGCTCTGATTTCTCCACATCTTTATAGTTTTATCTACCTTTGGTCTTTGAGGTTGATGACCTACAGATGGGGTTTTGGTGTGGATGTCCTTTTCATTCATGCTGATGTTATTCCTTTCTGTTTGTTAGTTTTCCTCTTAACAGTCAGGTCCCTCAGCTTCCAGTCTGTTGGAGTTTGCTGGGGGTTCACTCCAGACACTGTTTGCCTGGGTATCACCAGTGGAGGCTGCAGAACAGCAAATATTGCTGCCTGATCCTTCCTCTGGAAGCTTTGTCCCAGAGGGGAACCCACCTGTATGAAGTGTCTGTCGGCCCCTGCTGGGAGATGTCTCCCAGTTAGGCTACCCAGGCATCAGGGACCCACTTGAGGAGGTGGTCTGTCTGTTTCAGAGCTGAAATGCCATACTGGGAGAACCACTGCTCTCTTCAGAGTTGTCAGACAGGGACGTTTAAGTCTGCAGAAGTTTCTGCTGCCTTTTGTTCAGCTATGCCCTGCCCATAGAGGTGGAGTCTACATAGGCAGTAGGCCTTGCTGAGCTACAGTGGGCTCTGCCCAGTTCGAACTTACTAGTCACTTTGTTTACCTACTCAAGCCTCAGCAATGGCAGATGCCCCTCCCCCCGCCAGGCTGCTGCCTCGCAGGTTGATCTCAGACTGCTGCACTAGCAGTGAGCAAGGCTCCATGGGCATGGAACCTGCCAAGCCAGGTATGGGAGAGAATCTCCTGGTCTGCCAGTTGCTAAGACTGTGGGTAAAGCACAGTAGTTGGGCGGAAGTGTTTCATTTTTCCAGGTATGGTCTGTCATGGCTTCCCTTGGCTATGAAAGGGAAATCCCCCGACCCCTTGTGCTTCCCAGGTGAGGCAACGCTCTGCCCTGCTTCGACATGCCCTCTGTGGGCTGCACCCACTGAAACACTTCACCTTTAAACTCACACATAGGTTAAAAGTAAAGGAATGGAAAAGGATATTCTATGCCAATGGAAACCAAAAAATTAACAGAAGTAGCTATACATATACAGACAAACTAGATTTCAAGACAACAGCTATAAGAAGAGACAAAGAAAGACACTACATAATGAAAATAGGGTCAATTCTGCAAGAAGATATAACAATTTTAAATATATACACAATCAACACTGGAAAACCCAGATATATAAAGCAAATATTATTCGAGCTAAAGAGAGAGACCCAAATACAATAATAGCTGGAGACTTCAATACCCCACTTTTAGCATTGGACAGATATCCAACAAAAAATCAACAAAGAAATTCAGACTTAGTCTGTACTATAAACTAAATGAATCTAATAGATATTTACAGAACGTTTGATTCAACAGCTGCAGAATACACATTCTTTTCCTGAGCACGTGGATCATTCTCTAAGATAGATTATATTTTGGTGTAACAAGAAAAGGCTTAAAATATTCAAAAACTTGAAATAATATCAAGCATCTTTTCTGACCACAATGGAATAAAACTAGAAATCAATAACAAAAGGAATTCTGGAAACTATACAAATACATGGAAATTAAACGATATGCTCCTGAATGAACAGTGGGTCAATGAAAAAATTAAGAAAAAATTGAATTTTTTCAATTTTTTCAATTTTTCAATAAAAAAATTGAAAAATTTCTTGAAACAAATGATAATGGGAACACAACATATGAAAACCTATGAGATACAGCAAAAGCACTAAGAGTGAAGTTTATAGCTATAAGCACCTATGTTAAAAAAGAATAAAATCTTCAAATAAATAACTGTATGATGCCTCTTACAGAACTAGAAAAGCAAGAGCAACACAAACCAAAAGTTAGTAGAGAAAATAAAGATCAGAACAAAAATAAATGAAATTTAAATGAAGAAAATAATAGAAAATACAAAAAAAAAGAAAAAGTCGGGTTTTTAAAAAGATAAACAAAATTCACAAAACTTTAGACAGACTCACTAAGAAAAAAAGATAGAAGATGAAAATAAGTAAAATCAGATGAAAAAGGAAATATCACAACCAATACCACAAAAAATTCAAAGGATCAATAGTGGCTACTATGGGCAACTATGTGCCAATAAATTGGAAAATCTAGAATAAATAGATAAATTCCTGGACACATACAACCTACTAAGACTGAACCATGAAGAAATTTTAACCCGAACAGACCAGTAGCAAGTAACAGGATCAAAGTCTTCCAGCAACACAGAAATGCCTGAGACCCAATGGCTTCACTGTTGAAATCTAAAAAACATTTAAAGAAGAACTAATACCAATCCTACTTAAACTATTCCAAGAAACAAAGGAGGAGGGAATAATTCCAGACTCATTCTATGAGGCTATATTGCTCTGATACCAAAGCCAGAGACACATCAAGAAAAGAAAACTACAGGCCAACATCCCTGATGAACATAGATGCAAAAATCCTCAACAAAATATTAGCAAACCGAGTTGCACAACACATTGAGAAGATCATTCATCATGACCAAGTGGGATTTATTCCAGGGATGCAAGGATGGTTCAACATACACAGATTGGTCAATACGATACATCATATCAACAGAATGGAGGACAAAAATCATATGATCATTTCAATAGATGCTGAAAAAGCATTTGATAAAATTTGACATTGCTTCATTATAAAATCCCTTTAAAAACTGGGTATATAGATGGAACATACCTCAACATAATAAAAGACATATATGACAGACCCACAGCTAGTATCATGCTGAATGGGGATCAGAACATGACGAGGATACCTATTTACACCACTGTTACTAACATAGCATTAGAAGTCCTAGCTAGAGCAATCAGACAAGAGAAAGAAATAAAGGGCCTCCTAATTAGAAAGGAAGAAGTTAAATTATCCTTGCTTGCAGATGATATGATCTTATATTTGGAAAAACCTAAAGACTCCACCAGAAACCTATTGGAACTGATCAAACAAATTCAGTAACATTGCAGGATACAAAATCAAGATACAAAAATCAGTAGCATTACTATATGCCAACAGTGAACCATCTGAAAAAGAAATCAAGAGAATAATCCCATTTACAATAGCTACAAATAAATTCAAATACCTGAGATTTAGCCAAGGAAGTGAAAGATCTCTACAATGAAAACTATAAAATATTGATGAAAGAAATTGCAGAGGACATACAAAAAAAGAAAAGATATTCTATGTCCATGGATTGGAAGAATCAATATTGTAAAAATGTCCATACTACCCAAAGCAATCTACAGATTCATAGCAATCCCTATCAAAATACCAATGACATTCTTCACAGAAACAGAAAAAAAATTTCTAAAATTTATGTGGAACCACAAAAGACCCAGAATAGCCAAAGCTATCCTGAGCCAAAAGAACAAAACTGGAGGATCACGTTACCTGATTTCAAATTATACTACAGAGCTATAGTAAAGAAAACAGCATGATACTGGCATAAAAGCAGATACATAAACCAAAGGAACAAAATAGAAAAGTCAGAAACAAATTCATACATCTATAGTGAGCTCATTTTTGACAAAGATGCCAAGAACATACATTAGGGAAAAGACAAACTCTTCAATAAATGATGCTGGGAAAACTGGATATCTATATGCAGAATGAAACTAAATCTCTATCTCTTGTCTTGTACAAAAATAAAATCCAAATTGATTAAAGACTTAAATCTAATATCTCAAACTATGAAACTACTACAAGAAAACATTGAGGAATCTTTCTAGGAAATTGGACTGGACAAAGATTTCTTAAGTCGTATCCCACAAGCACAGGAAACCAAAGCAAAATTGGACAAATGGGATCACATCAAGTTAACAAGCTTCTGCACAGCAAAGGAAACAATCAACAAAATGAAGAGACAACCCACAGAATGGGAGAAAATATTTGCAAACTACCCACCTGACAAGAGATTAATAATCAGAATATATAAAGAGCTCTAACAACTCTATATGAAAAAACCTAACAATCTTATTAGCCCTTTTCCCATTGGCCTTAAGAACACTTGCCAACAGTGCTTGCAAGTATTAACCAAGGAAATGAAAGTAAGATAAGTATTATTTTTGCATTGCTCCAGTACATTGACTTTGAAAACAAAACACATCATTCTATTTATAGCATTCTGTTTTTAGTAATGGTATTTCCATTTACAAAATATAGTAAATCTCAATTGATAAAAAATGTCAAATCTTAGAAAATGTAGCCTTCCTAGATGTCACATTATCATTGTTCTTGTACAGTTTTTGGCTGAGGATTCATTTGAAGAATCCGAGTTTTCCGAAATAGACGATTCTGATGAGTTAGATGATTCTGATGTTAGTTCTGTTTAGAAAAAAACTCCAAGAACAGTTTTTATGTTTTATTTTTACATTGAAAATCAGTCAGATTTGCTCCAGCCTCAAAGAGTGTGTTTATGTAAAATTAAATGAGTGCTGGTAGTGAGCTGCACTTTTCTTTTACTAAAAAGGAAAAGGGTTAAAAAATGTGCAAAAGACCTGAATAGATGTTTCTGAAAGGAAGAGATACAAATGGCAGTCATATGAAAAGGTGCTCAACCTCATTGATCATTAGATAAATGCAAATCAAAACTACAATGAGATATCTCAGCCCAGTTAAAATTGATTTTATACAAAAGACAAGCAATAACAAATAGTGCCAAGTATGTGGAGAAAAGGGAAGCCTCATACTGTCAGTGGGAATATAAATTAATACAACCATTATGGAGATCAGTTTGAGGTTCCTCAAAACATCTAAAAATATAGTTACCATATGATCCAGCAATCCCACTGTTGGGTATATACCCAAAGGAAAAGAAACCAGTATACTGAAGAGATATCTACACTCCCATGTTTATTGCAGCACTATTCACAATAGTCAAGATTTGGAAGGAACCCAAAATGTTTATCAACAGATGAATGAATAAAGAAAATGCGGTACATATACACACTTGAGCACTGTTCAGCCATATAAAATATGAGATCCTGTCATTTGCAACAACGTGGATGGCACTGGAGGTCATTGTGTTGAGTGAAATAAGCCAGGCACAGAAGGACAATCTTGCTTTCATTTTTTATTTTCACTTAGTCATGGGAGCTAAAAATTGAAACAACTGGGCTCAATGGAGACAGAGAGCAGAATGATGGTTACCAGAGACTGAAAGTGTAGTGGGGAGAGAGAAGGGGAATGGTTAGTGGGTACAAAAAAGTAAAAAGAATGAATGTTCCAGTATTTGATAGTACAACAGGGTGACTATATTTAATAATAATTTAGTTGTATGTTTTAAAATAACTAAAAGAGTATGTTTAGATTGTTTGTAACACAAAGGATAAATGCTTGAGATTATGGATATCTCATTTACCCTGATGTAATTATTACACATTGTATGTCTGTATCATCAAAATATCCCATATACCCTATATATATATACACACACACACACACACAATATATATACACATAGTAGGTGGGTATGTGTATATATATACATATATATGCTGATATATATACATATACATATATATGCTGAATAAAAATATATATGTATGTATATTGATCAGTTAACTTTGCTGCAGTATGTGGCACCCTGAAAGAACTGTAATAGTAACGTCAAAGATAATTGATTATAGATCACCATAACAAATATAATAGTAATGAAAAAGTTTGAAATATTGTAAGAATTACCAAAATGTGACACTGAGACAAGAAGTGAGTACATGCTGTTAGAAAAATGGTGCAGAGTGTCCACAAACCTTCAATTTGAAAAAAAAAAATCTGCAAAGCACATTAATTCAAGGCACGATAAAATGAAGTATGCCTGTATTAATAATTTCTATCTTCTCTTTTTTTTTTTTTTTTTGATTAGCCTGGCTAGAGATTTATTAATTTTATTGATTTTTTCAAAGAACTAGATTTGGGTTTCATTGCTTTTCTCTCTTAATTTCCTGTTTTCAATTTCTTTGATTTCTGCCCTAATTTTACTATTTTATTTCTTCTACTTAATTTGGACTTAACTTGTCTTTCTTTTCTAGTTTCCTCAGGTAAAATTTTATATTATTGATTTTATATCTTTCTTTCTTATATATCCATTAAATACTATAAACAGCCTTCTAAGCACTGCTTTTGCTGCGTTCTGAAAATTTCAATAAATTATACTTTTATTCTCATTTAGTTAAAAAAAATTTTTAACTTTTCTGAGATTTCGTTTTTGACCAATGTGTTATTTATATGTATGTTGTTTAATCTCCAAATGTTTTGGGGGTTTTCTTCCTATTTTTCTGTTACTGATGACTAGTTTAATTCCAATGTGGTCTAAGAGAATACTTTGTATGATTTTAATTATTTTAAATTTGTTAAGGTGTGTTTTAAAGCCCAAGATATGATTTATCTTGATTAATGTTCCACATTTATAGAATTTATAGAATTGACATTCTATGTCAATCAGGTCCAGTTAATTAGCAGTGCTTTCAGTCCAATTATATCCTGATTTTCTGCCTGCTGAATCTGTTGATTTTTGAGAGAAGGATGTTGAAATTTCCAACTATAAAAGTGGATTATTTCTTGTAGTTCTCTCAGTTGGTTCTTTGTTTTTTATCCACTTGATAATCTGTGTTTTAACTGGTGTATTTAGACCATTCACATTTGAAGTCATTATTGATACAGTTTGATTAATACGTACCTTTTTATAATTGTTCTCTTTTTCCCCTGGTTCTTTATCTTTTTCTATCTTCCACTCTTTTTTTTCTTTCCTGGTTTAAGTGGAACATTTTATATGATTCAGTGTTCTCTTTTCTCTTAGCATATTGTTTGTTTCTTTTGAAACATTTTAAGTGGTTGTACTAGAGTTTGCAGTATGCATTTACAACTAATCTAAATCCACTTTCAAATAACACCATACTGATTCACCGAAAGTGCAGGTACTTTATAAAAAATATTCCTGGTTTCTCTCTCCCATCCCTTAAACATTTCTGTCATACATTTCACTTATTCATAAGCAATATCCAATATATCATTGCTCTTATTATTTTGAACAAACTTTTACCTGGTAGGCCACTGAAACATAAGAAAAATAAAATATTTTATTTTACCTTTATTTATGTGTTTTTAAACACTTTTCCTTTGTAATCCAGATCCATGTTTCTGACATATATCATTTTCCTTCTCCCTGAAGGAGAAGACCTTCTTTTAACATTTTTTGCAAGACAAGCTTACTGGTGACACATTTCCTCAATTTTTGTTTGTATGAGAAAGTCTTTATTTCTCCTTCACTTTGAAGGACAGTTTAATTGGATATAGAACTCTAGGTTGGTGTTGTTTTTTTTTTTCTTTCAACACTTTAAATACTTAATTTCACTTTCTTCTTGCTTTCATGGTATCTGATAAGTTTCTGTAATTCTTACCCTTGTTCTTCTAATGATAAGGTGTTTTTCCCCCTCTGGTTTCCTTCAAGATTTTCTCTTTATCTTTGCTTTCCTGTGGTTTAAATATCATGTGCTTAAGTGTAGTTTTTTGTTTGTTTATTTTGTTATTTCTCGTGCTTGGTATTCACTGAGCTTCCTTGCATCTGTGGTTTGGTATCTGTTAATAATTTTGGAATATTCTCAGCCATTATTTTTTTTTATTGTGAGTTAAAACTTTATTAGACTTATGTATAAGAGGTGGTGTTGAAATACAGAAATGATTTTGACATTATTCTTTTTTTTTCTTATGAGATATTTATTTATTTATTTATTTTTATTGTTATTATACTTTAAGTTCTAGGGTACATGTGCATAACGTTTGTTATGCATAAGGTTTGTTACCTATGTATACTTGTGCCATGTTGCTGTGCTGCACCCATCAACTCGTCAGCACCCATCAACTCGTCATTTACATCAGGTATAACTCCCATTGCAATCCCTCCCCCCTCCCCCCTCCCCATGATAGGCCCCGGTGTGTGATGTTCCCCTTCCTGAGTCCAAGTGATCTCATTGTTCAGTTCCCACCTATGAGTGAGAACATGCGGTGTTTGGTTTTGTGTTCTTGTGATAGTTTGCTAAGAATGATGGTTTCCAGCTGCATCCATGTCCCTACAAAGGACACAAACTCACCCTTTTTTATGGCTGCATAGTATTCCATGGTGTATATGTGCCATATTTTCTTAATCCAGTCTGTCACTGATGGACATTTGGGTTGATTCCAAGTCTTTGCTATTGTGAATAGTGCTGCAATAAACATACGTGTGCATGTGTCTTTATAGCAGCATGATTTATAATCCTTTGGGTATATACCCAGTAATGGGATGGCTGGGTCATATGGTACATCTAGTTCTAGATCCTTGAGGAATCGCCATACTGTTTTCCATAATGGTCGAACTAGTTTACAATCCCACCAACAGTGTAAAAGTGTTCCTATTTCTCCACATCCTCTCCAGCACCTGTTGTTTCCTGACTTTTTAATGATCGCCATTCTAACTGGTGTGAGATGGTATCTCATTGTGGTTTTGATTTGCATTTCTCTGATGGCCAGTGATGATGAGCATTTTTTCATGTGTCTGTTGGCTGTATGAATGTCTTCTTTTGAGAAATGTCTGTTCATATCCTTTGCCCACTTTTTGATGGGTTGTTTGTTTTTTTCTTGTAAATTTGTTTGAGTTCTTTGTAGGTTCTGGATATTAGCCCTTTGTCAGATGAGTAGATTGCAAAAATTTTCTCCCATTCTGTAGGTTGCCTGTTCACTCTGATGGCAGTTTCTTTTGCTGTGCAGAAGCTCTTTAGTTTAATGAAATCCCATTTGTCAATTTTGGCTTTTGCTGCTGTTGCTTTTGGTGTTTTAGACATGAAGTCTTTGCCCATGCCTATGTCCTGAATGGTACTACCTAGGTTTTCCTCTAGGGTTTTTATGGTATTAGGTCTAACATTTAAGTCTCTAATCCATCTTGAATTAATTTTCGTATAAGGAGTAAGGAAAGGATCCTTATGGCTTTCTACTTATGGCTAGCCAATTTTCCCAGCACCATTTATTAAACAGGGAATCCTTTCCCCATTTCTTGTTTCTCTCAGGTTTGTCAAAGATCAGATGGCTGTAGATGTGTGGTATTTTTTCTGAGGACTCGGTTCTGTTCCATTGGTCTATATCTCTGTTTTGGTACCAGTACCATGCTATTTTGGTTACTGTAGCCTTGTCGTATAGTTTGAAGTCAGGTAGCGTGATGCCTCCAGCTTTGTTCTTTTGACTTAGGATTGTCTTGGAGATGCGGGCTCTTTTTTGGTTCCATATGAACTTTAAAGCAGTTTTTTCCAATTCTGTGAAGAAACTCATTGGTAGCTTGATGGGGATGGCATTGAATCTATAAATAACCTTGGGCAGTATGGCCATTTTCACGATATTGATTCTTCCTATCCATGAGCATGGTATGTTCTTCCATTTGTTTGTGTCCTCTTTGATTTCACTGAGCAGTGGTTTGTAGTTCTCCTTGAAGAGGTCCTTTACATCCCTTGTAAGTTGGATTCCTAGGTATTTTATTCTCTTTGAAGCAATTGTGAATGGAAGTTCATTCATGATTTGGCTCTCTGTTTGTCTGTTACTGGTGTATAAGAATGCTTGTGATTTTTGCACATTAATTTTGTATCCTGAGACTTTGCTGAAGTTGCTTATCAGCTTAAGGAGATTTTGGGCTGAGACAAGGGGGTTTTCTAAATATACAATCATGTCATCTGCAAAGAGGGACAATTTGACTTCTTCTTTTCCTAACTGAATACCCTTGATTTCTTTCTCTTGCCTGATTGCCCTAGCCAGAACTTCCAACACTATGTTGAATAGGAGTGGTGAGAGAGGGCATCCCTGTCTTGTGCCAGTTTTCAAAGGGAATTTTTCCAGTTTTTGCCCATTCAGTATGATATTGGCTGTGGGTTTGTCATAAATACCTCTTATTATTTTGAGGTACGTTCCATCAATACCGAATTTTTTGAGCGTTTTTAGCATGAAGGGCTGTTGAATTTTGTCAAAAGCCTTTTCTGCATCTATTGAGATAATCGTGTTGTTCTTGTCTTTGGTGCTGTTTATATTCTGGATTATGTTTATTGATTTGCGAATGTTGAACCAGCCTTGCATCCCAGGGATGAAGCCCACTTGATCATGGTGGATAAGCTTTTTGATGTGCTGCTGAATCCGGTTTGCCAGTATTTTATTGAGGATTTTTGCATCGATGTTCATCAGGGATATTGGTCTAAAATTCTCTTTTTTTGTTGTGTCTCTGCCAGGCTTTGGTATCAGGATGATGTTGGCCTCATAAAATGAGTTAGGGAGGATTCCCTCTTTTCCTATTGATTGGAATAGTTTCAGAAGGAATGGTACCAGCTCCTCCTTGTACCTCTGGTAGAATTCAGCTGTGAATCCATCTGGTCCTGGATTTTTTTGGTTGGTAGGCTATTAATTATTGCCTCAATTTCAGAGCCTGCTATTGGTCTATTCAGGGATTCAACTTCTTCCTGGTTTAGTCTTGGAAGAGTGTTAGTGTCCAGGAAATTATCCATTTCTTCTAGATTTTCTAGTTTATTTGCATAGAGGTGTTTAGATTATTCTCTGATGGTAGTTTGTATTTCTGTGGGGTCGGTGGTGATATCCCCTTTATCATTTTTAATTGCGTCTATTTGGTTCTTCTCTCTTTTCTTCTTTATTAGTCTTGCTAGCGGTCTGTCAATTTTGTTGATCTTTTCAAAAAACCAACTCCTGGATTCATTGATTTTTTGGAGGGTTTTTTGTGTCTATCTCCTTCAGTTCTGCTCTGATCTTAGTTATTTCTTGCCTTCTGCTAGCTTTTGAATGCGTTTGCTCTTGCTTCTCTAGTTCTTTTAATTGTGATGTTAGAGTGTCAATTTTAGATCTTTCCTGCTTTGTCTTGTGGGCATTTAGCGCTATAAATTTCCCTCTACACACTGCTTTAATTGTGTCCCAAGGATTCTGGTATGTTGTATCTTTGTTCTCATTGGTTTCAAAGAACATCTTTATTTCTGCCTTCATTTTGTTATGTACCCAGTAGTCATTCAGGAGCAGGTTGTTCAGTTTCCTTGTAGTTGAGCGGTTTTGATTGAGTTTCTTAGTCCTGAGTTCTAGTTTGATTGCACTGTGGTCTGAGAGACAGTTTGTTATAATTTCTGTTCTTGTACATTTGCTGAGGAGTGCTTTACTTCCAATTATGTGGTCAATTTTGGAGTAAGTGCGATGTGGTGCTGAGAAGAATGTATATTCTGTTGATTTGGGGTGGAGAGTTCTATAGATGTCTATTAGGTCTGCTTGCTGCAGAGATGAATTCAATTCCTGGATATCCTTGTTAACTTTCTGTCTCGTTGATCTGTCTAATGTTGACGGTGGAGTGTTGAAGTCTCCCATTATTATTGTATGGGAGTCTAAGTCTCTTTGTAAGTCTCTAAGGACTTGCTTTATGAATCCGGGTGCTCCTGTATTGGGTGCATATATATTTAGGATAGTTAGCTCTTCCTGTTGAATTGATCCTTTTACCGTTATGTAATGGCCTTCTTTGTCTCTTTTGATCTTTGATGGTTTAAAGTCTGTTTTATCAGAGACTAGTATTGCAACCCCTGCTTTTTTTTTGTTCTCCATTTGCTTGGTAAATCTTCCTCCATCCCTTTATTTTGAGCCTATGTATGTCTCTGCATGTGAGATGGGTCTCCTGAATACAGCAGACTGATGGGTCTTGACTCTTTATCCAGTTTGCCAGTCTGTGTCTTTTAATTGGAGCATTTAGTCCAGTTACATTTAAGGTTAATATTGTTATGTGTGAACTTGAACCTGCCATTATGATATTAACTGGTTATTTTGCTCGTTAGTTGATGCAGTTTCTTCCTAGCCTAAATGGTCTTTACATTTTGGCATGTTTTTGCAATGGCTGGTACCGGTTGTTCCTTTCCATGTTGAGTGCTTCCTTCAGGGTCTCTTGTAAGGCAGGCCTAGTGGTGACAAAATCTCTAAGCATTTGCTTATCTGTAAAGGATTTTATTTCTCCTTCACTTATGAAACTTAGTTTGGCTGGATATGAAATTCTGAGCTTAAAATTCTTTTCTTTAAGAATGTTGAATATTGGCCCCCACTCTCTTCTGGCTTGTAGAGTTTCTGCCGAGAGATCTGCTGTTAGTCTGATGGGCTTCCCTTTGTGGGTAACCCGACCTTTCTCTCTGGCTGCCCTTAAGTTTTTTTCCTTCATTTCAACTTTGGTGAATCTGACAATTATGTGTCTTGGAGTTGCTCTTCCCGAGGAGTATCTTTGTGGCTTTCTCTGTATTTCCTGGATTTGAATGTTGGCCTGCCCTACTAGGTTGGGGAAGTTCTCCTGGATGATATCCTGAAGAGTGTTTTCCAACTTGGTTCCATTTTCCCCCTCACTTTCAGGCACCCCAATCAGACGTAGATTTGGTCTTTTTACATAATCCCATACTTCTTGCAGGCTTTGTTCATTTCTTTTTCTTCTTTTTTCTTTTGGTTTCTCTTCTTGCTTCATTTCATTCATTTGATTCTCAATCGCTGATACCCTTTCTTCCAGTTGATCGAGTCGGTTACTGAAGCTTGTGTATTTGTCATGTATTTCTCGTGTCATGGTTTTCATCTCTTTCATTTCGTTTATGACCTTCTCTGCATTAATTACTCTAGCCATCAATTCTTCCACTTTTTTTTCAAGATTTTTAGTTTCTTTGCGCTGGGTACGTAATTCCTCCTTTAGCTCTGAGAAGTTTGATGGACTGAAGCCTTCTCTCATCTTGTCAAAGTCATTCTCCGTCCAGCTTTGATCCGTTGCTGGCGATGAGCTGCGCTCCTTTGCCGGGGGAGATGCGCTCTTATTTTTTGAATTTCCAGCTTTTCTGCCCTGCTTTTTCCCCATCTTTGTGGTTTTATCTGCCTCTGGTCTTTGATGATGATGGTGACGTACTGATGGGGTTTTGGTGTAGGTGTCCTTCCTGTTTGATAGTTTTCCTTCTAACAGTCAGGACCCTCAGCTGTAGGTCTGTTGGAGATTGCTTGAGGTCCACTCCAGACCCTGTTTGCCTGGGTATCAGCAGCACAGGCTGCAGAAGATAGAATATTGCTGAGTAGTGAGTGTACCTGTCTGATTCTTGCTTTGGAGGCTTCCTCTCAGAGGTGTACTCCAGCCTGTGAGGTGTGGGGTGTCAGACTGCCCTTAGTGCGGGATGTCTCCCAGTTAGGCTACTCAGGGGTCAGGGACCCACTTGAGCAGGGAGTCTGTCCCTTCTCAGATCTCAACCTCCGTGTTGGGAGATCCACTGCTCTCTTCAAAGCTGTCAGACAGAGTCTTTTGCGTCTGCAGAGGTTTCTGCTGCTTTTGTTGTTTACTGTGCCCTGTCCCCAGAGGTGGAGTCTACAGAGACAGGCAGGTTTCCTTGAGCTGCTGTGAGCTCCACTCAGTTCGAGCTTCCCAGTGGCTTTGTTTACCTACTTAAGCCTCAGCAATGGCGGGCGCCCCTCCCCCAGCCTCGCTGCTGCCTTGCAGCGAGATTGCAGACTGCTGTGCTAGCAATGAGGGAGGCTCTGTGGCCATGGGACCCTCCCGGCCAGGTGTGGGATATAAACCCCTGGTGTGCCTGTTTGCTTAAAGCGCAGTATTGGGGTGGGAGTTACCCGATTTTCCAGGTGTTGTGTGTCTCAGTTCCCCTGGCTAGGAAAAGGGATTCCCTTTCCCCTTGCGCTTCCCAGGTGAGGCGATGCCTCGCCCTGCTTCAGCTCTCGCTGGTCTGGCTGCAGCAGCTGACCAGCACCGATTGTCCGGCACTCCCTAGTGAGATGAACCCAGTACCTCAGTTGAAAATGCAGAAATCACCGGTCTTCTGTGTCGCTTGCACTGGGAGTTGGAGACTGGAGCTGTTCCTATTCGGCCATCTTGCCCCTCCCCCCTCAGCCATTATTATTTCAAATATTTCTTTTGTTTCTTTCTCTCTTTCTTCTTCTGGGATTCCTATTACATGTACATTATATCTTCTGTAGTTGTCACACAGTTCTTGAATATTCTATTTTTTCAGTAATTTTTCTCTTCGATTATCAGCTTGGGAAGCTAATATTACCATATCTTCAGTTTCACTGATTTTTTTCCTGAACCATGTCTAGTCTACTGGTGAGCCCGTCAAAGACATTATGTATGTAATAGTGTTTTTTGTTTCTAGCATTTGCTTATTTGCTTTTGATTCTTTCTTAGAATTTTCATCTATCTGCTTATATTATCTGTCTATTTTTGAATGTTGTTCACTTTTTCCATTACAGCCCTTAACATATTAGTTATAGCTATTTTAAATTTCTGGTCTTGTAATTCCTAAATTTCTGCTGCATCCAAGTCTGGTTCTGATGCTTGCCTTGTCTCTTCAGACTGGTTGTTTTTTTGTTCTTTGGTTTTGGGTTTGTTTGTTTGTTTGTTTTGTCTTTTAGCATGTCTTGTAATTGTTGTAAAATGGACATAATAAAAGGTCAAAGGAACTGAGGTAAATAGGTCTTTATGTGAGGTTTTATGTTCATCTATCTATGAGTTAGGCTTGTTTACTGTTTGCTGTAGCTGTAGGCATCGGGGCTAAACTTCCTCTAGTATCCTTGTTTTCGTCTCTGTGAGTTTTCCTAGAGACTTCTTTTTAAATAGAGTCTGATACTTGCAGTTGTTTTCAGCTATTTCAGTTGTTTTCAGTTATTATACAGGAGTTAGACTGATGTATTGGTAAGGTAGAAGGAAGGAAAGCATTCTATAGTTCTCTAATGATGTCTGTCTTTTAGTGAGTCTGTGCCTCTGGGCTGTGACCTTCCCGAGTGCTTCAGAGTAGAACTGGGTATTTCTCTTCTCCAACTGGAAGGCTAGAGAAGTCTGGAGTTGGGTATTTCCCTTTCCTCAAGTTGTTCTGATAAAATCCACATTGGTTAGGCTCTGTAAAGTAGTCTCTCTTGAGGGCAAGAATTTGTTAAGGAGACTAGAACACTTTTGGGTGTATTTCAAAGTGGTTACTTTCCCTCTCCCCTTGCCAGAAGCATAAGGGGTTTTTTTTCAGCCTTCACCCTGAGAACCTGGTGGGGATCCTGTAGGTAAAATTCACAAAAGTTTGGGGAGTTCCCCTAAGGCTGGGCCTTCAGGAGTTTTTATCTCTCAAGCTGCTCTGCACTCAGTCTCCAATAATTAGCCAGTTTCCCTTTAAGTATTTCTATCCCGTGCTGGCTTCAGTGTGGTTTCTGTTCCGAGTAAGCTGTGATTCTCTGTATCTACCTATATGTGTCTCCAGTTTTTATGGCAATGGCTTGTCCTGTGACGTCGATTCTTTGATGGATCTAAGAAGAGTTGTTGATTTTTAGTTTTTCAGCTTTTTTCTTATTGTGAAGATAAGAGAATGACTTCCAAGCTCTTTACATGTCAGACCAAAACCCAAAGTCAATTTAGTTTAATTTTTAAGATTTCTTAAGAGTTACTGCATTTTAAGAATTGTCTCTGCCCAATATATTTAAGGTGAAGTTTAAAAATTTCTAAGTGTTTGCATTTTGTTTACTTAATTTTTATTTTAATTGTATTTTAATTATATTACGGTCAACTTGTCCTCTGTTTCTTATTTTTTTTAATTTGAATTTTCTTCGTAGTACATTATACAATGAATTCTATAACCTTTTTATAGATATTTAAAAACTATTTCTAACAATATGCTAAGTGTAGCGTCAACATTGTTGATTACATTATTTAAATATTCTATGTCCATTGTATTTATTCAACGAATACTTGTGTGTGTTTTTTGGTCTATAAGAAAATGTTTTATTATTTTATCTGTAATAATTACAACTGTAATTTTAGATTCAGTGTACATTTGTTACATGAGTATATTGAGTGACACTGAGATTTGGGGTATGAATGATCCTGTCACTCAGATAATGAGGATAGTACCCAATAGGTTATTTTTCAGCACTTATCCCCTTTCTCCCTCCCCTCTTTTGGGGCCTCCAGTATCTATTGTTGCCATCTTTATGTCCATGTGCACCCAAGGCTTAACTCCCACTTGGAAGTGAGAATATGCAGTATTTGGTTTTCTGTTCCTGCATTAATTTGCTTAGTATGATGGCTTCCAGCTGCATCCATGTTGCTGCAAAAGGCATGATTTCATTCTTTTTCATGGCTACACAGTATTCCATGGAGCATATGTACCACATTTTCTTATCCAATCCACCACTGATAGGCATCTAGATTGATTCCATGTCTTTGCTAGCAAATATTTGTTGCACATCAATATGATTCAGGTGGCATGTTAGTTATCTGTGAAACAATGGTGAGCACAATAGAACAATCCTTGTCATTATGAGACTCATAATCTAGAGGTAAGATGCAGACAAGTAAACAGACAACTGTAATACAATGAAAAAAAATGCTGTAATGAGGATCATACAGAGTACTATGTAAGAACATAGAAAGGGCAATATAACGCAGATGGGGAGTTAGGGAAGGCTTTCTAGGAAGAAGTTATGATCAAGCTGAGACCTAAAGGATAAATAGGAGCTAACCAAGTAAAGAATGAATAAAAAATGTTCCAAACATGTTTGAAGACCTGGATGTGATAGTTAGGAAACTGAAGTTCACTGTGGCTGGATTGTGAATGTGACTGGGGGATAGAGAGCAGGGACGCAAAAATAAGACTGGAGAGGACCCAAATCATGTGAAGCCTTTTGCTCATAGTAAGGAGTTTAGAATTTATCCTAAGGTAAGTGAGGAGGTATTGAAAGAATTTAAGCAAGTGAGTGATACAATATGAATTGTACTTTAGGAAGATTCTATACCTTCAAAATGGAGTATGAATTGGAATGTGGGAATATAAGAGTGTATTTAACCTTACATTATTACCACCCCTGATTTCTATTTTTAATTAAATTTGAGTTACCCGAGTATATTTGAATGCATTCACCTTTTAAAAATAATTAGGACCTAATTCTCACACCTTGTACAAAAATCCATGCAAAATAGATCATGGATTTAAATGTAAACTGTAAAACATTTTTGGAAGTAAACATAGGATAAAATCTTTGGGAACTACAGGTGGATAAAGAGTTCTTATGCCTGAGACCAAAAGCACAAATCTTTAAAAGAAAACAATTGCTAAATTAGACTTTATCAAAATGAAAAAAATGCACTGGGAAAAGATGTTAAGAGGATGAAAAAACAAGGTGCAGATTGGGGAAAAAAATGCTTGCAACTCACAACTGCAACAGAGAATATGTTTCCACAATATATATAAAGTGTGCTCAGAACTCAGCAGTAAAAAAAAAAAAATCAAACAATCCAATTAGAAAATGGTCAAAAACATGAACAGACATTGAACTAAAGAAAACAAATAGGACAGACTAAGATGGTAGATTAGAAGCAGCTTCATTCAGTCCATGGCTTTCATGGAGAGGAATGAAAATGGTGAGTGAATTCTGCACCTTCAACTGAGGTATCCAGGTTCTCATACTGGGACTGACTAGGCAGATGACTTGACCCGTGGACAGCAAGGAAAGCAGGGTGGAGCGATGGCCTACCCGGGAGTGGTACAGAGCCAGGATAGCCCCACCCCCAGCCAAGGGAGGTGGTGAGTGATTGTGCAACCCTTCCTGAGAAACCACGCTTTTCCCACAGATCTTTGCAACCTGCAGATCAGGAGATCCCCTCGTGAACCCACACCACCAGGGCCTTGGGTCTGAAGCACAGGGTTGTATAGAGTCTCAGCAAAGTAGCTGATCAGGCACACATGGAGACACAGGAGCTTTGCATACTCCACCCCTGGAAATTCCAGTTGAGGTGGGATATCATTTGTACATTCCCCTAGGAAGGGGGTTGAATAAAGGGAGCCAACTGGCATTGTTCTATGGGCCCCACTTCCATGGCACCTCACAAGTTACAACCCACTGGGTTAGAATTCCAGCTGGCCAGAGGCAGCAGGCTGGAGACTGCCTGAGATGGACTGAGTTCCTGGGGGGAGGGGCAGATGCCATCTCTGTGGTTCAAGTCAGCCATTCTAGCCTGCTGGCTCCAGAGAGTCCAGGTGGTCCAGACCGGCAGGAGTTCTCCACAAGGAAGCACAGCTGCTGCTATGCCAGATCATGGCCAGACTGCTTCTTTAAGTGGAATCCCAACCCATCTCTCCTCACTGAGGTGTGGGGGGAGGGACTCCCTGTGGGAATTTCAACAATTCTGGCCAGGGTTATATGGACATAACTCTGATCTCCCTGAGATGGAGCCCCCAGGGGGAGGGGCAACCACTGTCTCTGCAGTTCAGCTGACAGCATTTCCAGCCTGCTGGCTCTGGAGAGTCTGGGTGGTTTGGACAAGGTGGTGGGGTTCCCCCTAGTGCAGCACATTTGCTTAGTCAAAGGGCAGCCAGACTGCTTCTTTAAGTTGGCCCCTGATCCCATTCCTCCTGACTGGGTGAGACCTCCCAACAGGGGTCTCCAGACACCTCCTAGAGGAGTGTTCAGACCAGCATCAGATTGGTGACCACTGGGACGGAGCTTTCAGAAGAAGGAGCCAGCTGCCATCTTTTCTGTTTTGCAGCCTTCACTGGTGATATATCCAGGTGAGGGAGGGACCAAGGTGACTAGGGCCTGGAGTGGACCCCCAGCAAACTGCAGCAGTCTGTGGAAGAGTGGCCTGACTGTTAAAAGATAAACAAACAAACAGGAAGCAACAGCAACAACAACAACAACAAAAGACCCCACAAAAACCCGTATTCAAAGGTTAGCAACCTCAAGGATCAAAGATGAACCCACAAAGATGAGAAAGAATCAGTGCAAAAACACTGAAAACTCAAAATGCCACAGTGTCTCTTCTCCTCCAAATGACCACAGCACCTTTCCATCAAGGGCACAGAACTGGGCCAAGGCTGAGATGGCTAGATTGACAGAAGTGGGCTTCATAAGGTGAGTAATAATGTGTTGCAGGAAGTCAGGGACCCCGAATGGAGGGACCGGCTGGAGCCACAGCAGAAGAACATAAATTACAAAGATTTCATTTTAATATGGACATATATCAGTTCCCAAAATTAATACTTTTATAATTTCTTACACCTGTTTTACTTTAATCTCTTAATCTTGTTATCTTCACAAGCTGAGGACATACATCACCTCAGGACCACTATTGTGTTAACTGTATTAATTGATTGTAAAACGTGTGTTTTAACAATATGAAATCAGTGCACCTTGAAAAAGAACAGAATAACAGCGATTTTAGGGAACAAGGGAAGACAACCATCTGACTGCCTGCAGGGTTGGGCAGAATAGAGCCATATTTTTCTTCTTGCAGAGAGCCTATAAATGGACGTGCAAGTAGGGAAGATATCACTAAATTATTTTCCTAGCAAGCAATATTAATAATTAAGACCCTGGGAAAGGAATGCATTCCTGTGGGGGAGGTCTATAAACAGCCACTCTGGGAGTGTCTGTCTTCTGTGGTTGAGATGAGGACTGAAATACGCCCTGGTCTCCTGCAGTATCCTCAGGCTTACTAGGGTGGGGAAAAACCCCACCCTGGTAAATTTGAGGTCAGACCGGTTCTCTCCTCTTGAACCCTGTTTTCTGTTGTTTAAGATATTTATCAAGACAATACATGCACAGCTGAACATAGACCCTTATCAGTAGTTCTGTTTTGCCTTTTGTCCTGTTTCCTTGGAAGGATGTGATCTTTGTTCTCTTTTTTGCCCTTTGAATCATATGATCTTTGTGACCTACTCACCATTCACACACCCCCTCCTCTTTTGAAACCCTTAATAAAAATCTGCTGGTTTTGCGGCTCAGGTGGGTATCACAGTCCTACCAATATGTGATGTCACTCCCGGAGGCCCAGCTGTAAAATTCTTCTCTTTGTACTCTTTCTTTTTATTTCTCAGCTGGCCAACACTTATGGAAAATAGAAAGAACCTACGTTGAAATATTGGGGGCAGGTTCCCCTGATAATAATGAACTTTGCTAAGCTAAAGGAACGTGTTTTAACCCAGTGCAAAAAAAGCTAAGAATCATGAAAAAAATGATACAGGAACTGATAACCAGAATAGCCAGTTAAGAGAGGAACATAAATGACCCAATGGAGCCAAAAACCACAGCAGGAGAACATCACAAAGCAATCACAAGTATCAATGGCAGAATAGACCAAGTAAAGGAAGGACTCTCAGAGCTTGAAGGCTATTTTTCTGAAACAAGACAGGTGGACAAGAAAAGAGAAAAAGGAATGAAAGGGAACAAACAAAACCTCCAAGAACTATGGGATTATGTAAAAAGACTGAACCTACGACTGATTGGGGTACCTGAAAGATATGGGGAGAACAGAAACAAGTTGGAAAACATACTTCACGATATCATCCAGAAGAAATTCCCCAACCTAGCAAGACAGGCCAACATTCAAATTCAGGAAATCCAGAGAACCCTGGTAAGATGCTCCATGAGAAGATCAACCCCAAGACATATAATTGTCAGATTCTCCAAGGTCGAAATGAGAGAAAAAATGTAAAGGACAGCCAGAGAGAAAGGCCAGGTCACCTACAAAGGGAAGCTCATCAGACTAACAGCAGGCCTCTCAGCAGAAACCCTACAAGCCAGAAGAGATTGGGAGCCAGTATTCAACATTCTTAAAAAAAGAGTTTCCAACCCAGAACATCTGGCCAAACTGAGCTTCATAAGCAAAAGAGAAATAAGATCCTTTTCAGAAAAACAAATGCTGAGGGAATCTATCACCACCAGGCCTCCCTTGCAAGAGCTCCTGAAGGAAGCACTAAATATTGAAAGGAAAAATCTTTGCCAGCCACTACTAAGACACACTGAAGTACAGAGACCAGTGACACTATGAAGTAACCACATCAACAAGTCTGCAAAATAACCAGCTAGCATCATGATGACAGGATCAAATTTACACATAACAATATTAACCTTAAATGTAAATTAGCTAAATGCCCCAATTAAAAGACATCAAATGGCAAGCTGGATAAAGAGTGAAGACCCATCAGTATGCTATCTTCAAGAGACCCATCTCATGTGCAAAGACACATGTAGGCACAAAATAAAGGGATGGAGGAAAATTTACCAAGCAAATGGAAAGCAGAAAAAAGCAGGGGTCACAATTATGGTGTCTGACAAAACAGATTTTAGATCAACAAAGATCAAAAAAGACAAAAAAGGGCATTGCATAATGGTAGAGTTCAATTCAACAAGAAGAGCTAACTATCCTAAATATATATGTGCCCAATACAGAAGCACCCAGATTCATAAAGCAAGTTCTTAGAGACCTATAAAGAGACTAAGACTCCCACACAATAATACTAGGAGACTTTATCACTCCACTGTCAATATTAGACAGATCATTAAAATGGAAAATTAAGAAAGATATACAGGACCTGAACCCTGCTCTGAATCAAGCAGACCTGATAGATATCTACTGAACTCTCCACCCAAAAACAATAGAATATGCATTCCTTTCAATGCCACGTGGCACTTACTCTAAAATTGATCACATAATTGTAAGTAAAACACTCCTCAGCAAATGCACAAGAGCTGAAATCATAACAGTCTCTCAGACCACAGCACAATCAAATTGGACCTCAAGATTAAGAAACTCACTCAAAATCATACATCCACATGGAAATTGAACAACCTGCTCCTGAATGACTCCTGAGTAAATAATGAAATTAAGGTGGAAATCAAGATGTTCTTCGAAACTAATGAGAACAAAGAGGCAATGTGCCAGAATCCCTGGGACACAGCTAAAGCAGTGTTAAGAGGGATATTCATAGCATTAAATGCCCACATCAAAAAGCTAGAAAGATCTCAAATCAGCAAGCTAACATCACAACTAAAAGAATTAAAAGAACCCCAAAGCTAGCAGAAGACAAGAAATAACCAACATCAGAGCAGAATTGAAGGAGATACAGACACAAAAACCCTCCAAAAATCGACAAAACCAGGAGCTGTTTTTTTGAAAAAATTAATAAAATAGACTGCTAGCTAGACTAATAAAGAAGAAAAGAGAGAAGAATCAAATAGACACAATCAGAAATGGTAAGGGGGATATCACCGCTGACCCCACAGAAATACAAACAACCATTGGAGAATGCTATGAACACCTCTGTGCAAATAAACTAGAAAACCTAGAAGAAATGGATAAACCCCTGGACACATACACCCTCCCAAGTCTAAACCAGGAAGAAGCTGAATCCCTGATTAGACCAATAACAAGTTCTGAAATTGAGGCAGCATTAAATAGCCTGCCAATGAAAAAAAGCCCTGGACCAGATGGATTTACAGCTGAATTCTACCAGAGGTACAAAGAGGAGCTGGTACCATTTTCTTCTGAAACTATTCCAAACAATTGAAAAGGAGGGACTCCTCCCCAACTCATTTTATGAGGCCAGTATCATGCTGATAACCAAAACCTGGCAGAGATACAACAAAAAAAGAAAACTTCAGGCCAATATCCCTGATGAACCTCGATGCAAAAATCCTTAATAAAATCACAGACATGGCCTGAGACACAGCAAGCCTAACCAGTGTGTCAGAGATCTAGGGGAATTGGCTCCCCATGGCAGTACTCTGAATTAGTTCTGGGGATGTGCACATGGTCATGCCAAGTGTCCCTCCTCCAAGAGCTTCTGTTAGACTAGAGGTATAAATGATGCTGAATAAGGGCCCCTGGACTTAATACCAGATAAAGCATGGAGATACGTGGACAACCTGGGCATGTTACTTGTTCTTCCTGGGTCACAGTTTCTTTATGTTTGAAATAGGGATGGCAGCACCTGCTTTCTTAGTAACACTGTGAGGGTAAAATCTACGTATAAAAATGCCTTAGAAATGTAAAGACCTGAGAGTTTTTGAGCAAACCAGAAAGTTATAAAGAACTTTTCTTTTTGTGCAATTCAGTATATTTTGGGGGGTAAATTTTAAACACCAAATAATCCTCAACAAACGAATGTACACATAGTTCCTGAAATGAGGCAAATATACTCCTCCTGGAACATAAAACAATTAAAAATTCCAACAAATTTATCAAGTATGTAAATAAGTGTTGATAACTTGAAAAATAAAAAAGGAATAAAATCATGATACATCAACATGAATGAACCTTGAAAACATTATGCTAAGAAGCTAGACATAAACGGACAATTTTAAATAATTCCATTTATATATTTATATTATATTAAGAGATAGGAGGATCCGTTGTTCCAACCCAGGGAGAAAATGCGGCCTTTGACTGAAGAAGAGACCCGTGTCATGTTTGAGAAGATCACGAAATACATCGGGGAGAATCTTCAGCTGCTAGTGGACCAGCCCGATGGCACCTACTGTTTCCATCTGCACAACGACCGGGTGTACTATGTGAGTGAAAAGATGATGAAGTTGGCCGCTAATATCTCTGGGGACAAGCTGGTGTCGCTGGGGTCCTGCTTTGGAAAAGTCACTAAGACCCACAAGTTTTGGTTGCACGTCACAGCCCTGGATTACCTTGCACCTTATGCCAAGTATAAAGTGTGGATAAAGCCTGGTGCAGAGCAGTCGTTCCTGTGTGGGAACCATGTGTTGAAATGTGGTCTGGGTCGAACCACTGAAAATACTTCTCAGTACCAGGGCGTGGTGGTGTACTCCATGGCAGACATCCCTTTGCGTTTTGGGGTGGCAGCAAAATCTACACAAGACTGCAGAAAAGTAGACCCCATGGCGATTGTGGTATTTCATCAGGCAGACATTGGGGAATATGTGCGGCATGAAGAGAGGTTGACTTAAAACGAAGTCATTGCAAGGACAGGCGGCTGTATGGAAGGGCCAGCTTTGTTTCCTGTGTTTGTGTGGACTCCACCATCATGTTGAATTTTGTCAACACTCTGACCTCTTCAGGGACTTCTTATTTACTGTACTCTCTATCATTGACAAATGCAGTCTGGATTCTTATTGTATACAGAGATGGCTCAAAAATGGGGTTTCAGATCTTTGTGTTTGTGATGAAATAGAATACTCTGTTTCATATTTGAATCAGAGGGCTTCTTGTTCTGAGAAATAGGTTCAAAATCATTGGAACTAGGAACAAGAATAGCTTATTGTTATCTGTGATAACACTTTTTTTTTCTAAACTCATGATAAGAACACAGGGATTGTCTTTTTTATTAATATGCAAGTTAGTCATTTCCATAACAGAATAATAAACCACATGTGGGGTTTTAAAAATGAAATTTGTCTAAAATAATAAGAGCAATTCAGCTATTTTTCTATACAGTAATTGGTGTGTGGTATGGAAGAAAAACAGATTCAAACCCCACTTCTGCCATCTACCAGCTATATGGCCTTGAGTGAGTCATTCAGCTTTAATAAAGTTCACTTTCTTCTCTTTAAAAAGACATGAAACTTAAAAAAGTAGCTTTGGCCATCTACCTGAGAATTAGAAATTCTGATTTTTGGAATTAGAAATCATGATTGTAGGCTGGGCACAGTGACTCACGCCTGTAATCCCAGCACTTTGGGAGGCCAAGGCAGGTAGATCACTTGAGGTCAGGAGTTTGAGACCAGCCTGGCCAACATGGTGAAACCCCATCTCTACTAAAAATAAAAAAATTAGCCAGGTGTGGTGGCACATGGCTGTGGTCCTAGTTACTTGGGAGGCTGAGGCAGGAGAATGGCTTGAACCAGGGAAGCAGAGGTTGCAGTGAGCCAAGATCGTGCCATTGCAATCTAGCCTGGGCGAAAGAGTGAGACTCTGTCTCAAAAATAAATAAATAAATTTTTACAAGCTGTTTTCTCAGTATTTTTCTTGGATGAGATGATCCTAGGCTGATTGTACAGTGTACAGTGCCTGGGGAATGATAGGTGTGGAATAAATGGTAAGAATTATTTTTATATTATGTATATTATGTATTCCTGTTATTAAGTGTAGAGTTTTATGAGGAGTATAATTTGATTATATTACCTTCTTTTTTACAAGCTGTTTTCTCAGTATTTTTCTTGGATGAGATGATCCTAGGCTAGAATGTTTTTTTCATCACTATGATTTTATAAAACATAATTTTTTCTATGAACCTTTACTTACTTGACTGGATTGGACTAAAAGCACTGATCAGAGACTGCGACATAAAAATTCAGGCCCTTTGTCCTTCCCCGTGCCTCCCAAAGTTATTTTAAGATTGTTAGAATATTTCTTTAACAACATTTTGTAGACAAAAAATTTAAAGACTACCTGTATATTTAATGAATTTAATATATTTAATGAATATACTGCTTATTTTAAGTTCCAAACGTGAAGTCTTTAAGAATAAAACATTACCAACTCCTGCTTTTATAAGAAAAAAAAAGAGATAAATGTATTTTCATATCCCAGTTTTATCCTCATCTATTCATAAAAGTCAGGCTGCCCAAAGGAAGCATGCAACACTGCAAGGAATGCAATTTAGTGTGGCTGGGCAACTTTGGCCAGAGGGGGTGCAGAAGGGAGAAAGAAGACGGAAGACAGTCTAAGACTCAAGGCATCTTGCAACTCTGAGACTTCAGAGGTGAGGCCACCTATGAACTGGGTGGATGTTTGGGAAAACATGTAATTCAAGGCAGTTCTAAAACCCTGTGGGTTTTGTGTGGATTCTGAGGTAATCCTACAGTAGGAAGTCCAGCCAAATGGTGAGAATAAGCAAGAGTCTTGGGGAAAAAGGAACAGAATGAAGGCAATGTCCTACCATAATGCATGCTCTTGCAAGGACAGACAGACACCGTGATCTCCTCAGGATCTTCTGAGGCAGTTTGTGTGTAAGGAGGCAAGTTGCCACCAAAATGGGAAAGAAGTGGTTAAACAGCAACAATAGGGCTCCTGCTTCCTGGAGCTATTGGGTGACATTTCCCTGCAACAATCCTAGAATCTTAAAGTGTGGTGTCGGTTTCACTTAGGATTCCAAATCGGAAGTGACTTTTCCTGGCAAACGCAGTTTAAAGTGTTTCTTTCAGTGTCATGCTGTACAGAAAAATACTAGTCCCACAGAGAAAATTAGTCACAAAAACAGAAGGAAAAAAATACAACATGAATGCAGACCCAGGACACTAAAGTCAGAGAGACAGAACCACAGCCTCACACAACCATTGCTCACATTATGTAGAGCATTACTGGAAGGAAACAAAGTCTTCAACAGAAACCTGCTGCACCACTCTTAGCAAACTCCTTTGTTTGGCCTGGGGCCACTTTACCTGTGTATTGTTTTGTAGCAGATTTTCCAGGTAATGCTTAGATTTTTCATACTCCCCTAGTTCATTGGATTGGGCTTCAGGGGCTCTTTCTGGTGTGTGTCTGATTCAAATTGTATTTTAGGAATACTTAGAATTGAGGAAGAATAGGATGTTAAGCTACTGAGTGCAAAGCCTCTTTACTAACTTCCAATAATATCTGAACTCATGTCTAAGGAACATAGAAGCATCTTTCAGTTCCTAGTCTCATTTTCCCACCATCCAAATGTTCTTTAGGGAGAATAGAGCTCCTATGCAAGGAATTGCTCTAGAGAAAACCATCTTTCTTCAAGTTTGAGAAACTTATCCCAGACCAACTTTCATTCCCCAAATTTTGTTTAAATTAAAAATAGGCAACTAGAGGGGGTCAGCTAGTTGATGTTCTATAGACTCTTTCCTTGAAGCAGGGGTAAAGATCTTTGATTTATTTCTTAATTGTTTCTGTCATTTAAGGGTGCATCAGAGACCCTGTTGTAATATTAAGTTATATCACTATTGAGGAGCCCATAAGGCTGGGACTGATACAAGGATCATCATGAAGAGCAGCTACTGAGAGCTACTGACAACTTCTTAGAGGTGTGGCTGAAAGCAACTAGCAAGAATAAGAGACAAAATCTTGTGTTGAGGGAAGTCACCTGTGAGGGCGGCAGCTAGATATTGAGGCTTGGGAGACCTTATTGTTCTAAGATACCTGGCCTTGTCTTCCAAACAAAAATCATCCTTGACATGCAGAAAAACTACTGATTTCTCAACAGATTTATAATGGAACAGATATAATGATGTGACCTAGAGCAATTTCTTTAACCTCATACAGAATCAAATTCCCCATCTGAACATAAACATATTTACCTCATAGGTTTATTGTGAAACTTAAAATAAAATATATAATTTACCTTGCATAATGCTTAGCATATAGTAAGCACCAAATATACATTAGTTATTAATATTGTTATTTTCATGAGCAAACTTAGTAGGGATAAAAGCTCAGAAACACTGGGTAGGAGCTTGAGCTAGCCATAGAGACCTTGAATTGTAACCTGGCCTTCAGATTCCTCATCAGAAGGGTGGGACCAGGAATAAGAGCGTTACACTTGGCACAAGTCCAAACTGCATGACTGCACAAACACTGTAACTGCTCTGTATTCAGACACATTTGAAAGGATTTTTCCAGCATAAATTTCTAAATGTGCTGCTTGTTTTGTAATTCAATCTAGGGCAGCAGCAGCAGTGCTATCATTATTTACATTTCTACCTTTTGGTCTTGGATCCAAGATATTTGCAGCAGTATGAATTGGCTCATAAGAAAATTCTTCTCTTTTCTTTAAAAAGTTTCATGTTACTTTCTTTTATACCTGTAAGCAAGTAATTATTAATAATCTTTTACATTGATTTGTTTCTGAGACATTTGGTCAGAAATAATTTGCAGAAATAAATTGATTCAGATACTGTAGCTAATTTAACATTAATTTTTTCCTATTTATTTGATTTTTAGAAATTATTCCAGTAGAGGAGAACCTCATTAGCAACATATTAGCTTTCTAATATTGTTAATACAATTTTTTCATTTTAATGAACAAAAGGCAATAAAAAGACCTTGTAAACAATTAGAAAATCATCTTGCCCTCAATTAAATTTTCTATTCTCCAAGATTTGAATCTTCAACAGTAACCTAAATAGCTGTTAACCCTCTATTTATGAATGTAAAGGGGAGAAAACATTTTGTTTATGTCAAGTCTTAAGATTGTTTCAATAGTGACCAGTTCCTTTTCACTCTTTCCTTTATCTTGGTTGTGTTTGAGTCGTTAAGTTGTAAGTTCTCGGACATTAATAACTGCACATTCTGGAAGGACTTTCTTTAAATCTTTTATTGTCTCCTCTTGGCTCCAAACTGTGGATCTGGGACCACGTACAACTCCAAGTAAACTTTTAGCCTTCAAATGACCTCAGTATTACATCCTTCCTGAAGTATTGCAGAATTTTTCTCTAAATTAAAGGAGAATCACAGGACGTCACACTTAATGACTCCTGATTCAAAGTTAATTTTCCTTCCTTTGATGCCTAAATCTACTTCAGCACCTAATTATATAATTCTGCTTTGGAAGGGACCCTAGAGCTTAATCTAATTTTCAACTAACTGCAGGATTCATTATTAGAGAACCAATGATAGTTTGTAAATCAGTCTTTGAGCATTTACCTAATAAAACTATTCCATCAGTAGTTAGAAACGTATTTCTTAAAATGAGCTAAGACCCACCTCCTTAAAACTTCCTTTGAGCAAAGGTTCATGGCCCCACATAAGAAGAGATTTTCCTATTTTCATTTAAAGTATCATCTTATTAAATTATCTCTAAATGGATCAAATATAGCATATTTTAACAGGAAGTATTCCTAGTGGTTCTATCTCCATTAATACATACTCCAAAATATTGCCCACTCTTTTAAGCTACCAGCCCTGATGCAGTATCCCAAATATCAGTGCCAAAACCAGAAGTGCATTCTCCTATTACATTAGTAATAATTGTACAGTATGGTGGCAGGAAATGCACTTTCAGTTCACTGGCTATAGCTATTAAACTATGCGGAAATGACTGCCTGGAAGGCAGCCAGGTCCCTTGGCTTTAAGGCCAGCTCTGAGGAAGACAAAGGTAATACAAGAAGGGAAACTATGCCACCTGACCAAAAGCATTATTGAGACACTCTAAAGCAGTGCTTCTCAACTCTTTGTGGTGAAGGAACTTTTTTTTTTTTAAATTTCCAATCGGCCATGGACTTTTGTAAAATAGAAAATTATGCACTTGGATAAACCAGCAATGTGAAATGCTCTAAAAATTTCTAAATACTTACCATTTGTATACTTGATCAGTATAACTATATACTTTCATGATTTATATACTTATTATACTTATCTCATAAGGGACTGGTAACAGTTTTGGAACTGGTATGTGGAATACATGCTGGATAGCACTGCTCCAGAAAGGGAGAAAGGATGAGAATTACATTTGCCATCCTATTCTTTTAGTATGGTTCAAGTGACATGCTAGAAAGGAACTATTCCTGCTGCTGGTAAGTACCAGAGATGTGTGTATGTTAAATATAAGATTGGTGGCCATGCTTAACAAGATAGTAAACACTTGGCTATAAAGATAGTATCAATGAAAACAATTGCCATTTATAAACCATGTTTAAAGTAGTTTAATGATGAAATCTTGGTTAATCATATGAATATGGGGAAAAGTATGTTTGCCCAGAAGTAGGTTGTATCAAAAAGCATTTTCTCACAGTTACGTAATTACCAAGAATAGAGTTTAGGGAGTGACACTGCCAAGCAGGCAAAAGAGAAGACTTCCAAAAGAGAAATTTTGCCAGTAGAAACCTGGAATAACCCCAAGGTCAGAGGTAGTAAGGAGAGAAAGGGAGTTGACAATAGGATGATACGTGGTATATTTCATTAAAGAAATGAGGAATAGTTACATGAATTCTTCCTCTATCAGTGATGTTTGCTCCAGGATGAAGACTTCTAAAGGAATAATTGTGACACTGAAGGCTATCATATTGGGAATCAGGGCCAAAGAACAGGGCAATACCTCATGGAATGTCTGACTACTACATGGAATCAGAAGACAAGCTAACCATCCACCATGAAGGGGAAATACTGGCTTTTCTCTCTTCCCATGTACAATAAACCAGAGATATGGCAATCAGATTCTGCATTAATTGTCAAGGGAACAAGGATTTTTCACATGTACAGAAAATATGAATTCCAGCTAAAAACACTTTTTAATCCAGGTCTTCATATGTAAATATAAACAGGCAACTGAGAATCATCAAATTGAGTGAAAACCAAAAACATTAGAGCCACCAGACTCAACCAACACAATAACTAATGTTTAAAGAAACAGTATGTGGAGAAAACAGAAGTGAACTACAAATGTGGATAAATAGGATTTAGAGAAACATTTTTCACACTCAGTCACACAATGCCCAATACATCATTAAATACCTTGGATCCATAAAATAAAAATAAGCTTTTACAAAAAAGAAAGTAATCAGAGTTCCTAGCTATAAGCAATATAATCCACTTGGGCTTGTCTAAAACTAAACAAATATCTAATGAGTGGTAACTATATGTTGGTTATTCTTTCAGGCACTGGGAATACAGCAGTGAGTAAAATAGACATTCCCTGTCCTTAAAGAGCTTATATTCCAGTCAGAGGCTAGAGATTATAAGGAAATAAACATATAATTCAGGTAGTAATGGCAAGCAGAGTAAGGGAGACAGCAAGCGACGGGGTGTGTGTGTGTCTGTGTATGCATGTATGTATTATAGATAGAGTGGTAAGAGAAGGCCTCTCTGATAAAGTAACATTTGAACTAGGAATCAAAGGAAGTGATGAGGTGAATCAAGAGCAAGAGAAAAAAATATTCTGAGCAAAAGGAACACAAAATAAAAAAGATTTGAGGTGGAAGTATCTGGGAGTTTTGACTAATAGCAAGGACACCAGTTTGGCTTCAGTGGGCTGTGTGAGAAAGAGTGATAGAAATTTAGGTGAGGGCAATAAGAATAGGCCAAGTTATATAGGACCTTGTAGACTATTGTGTTTTGGCTTTCACTATGAGATGTATGAAAAGCCATTGTAGAATTATGAGGAAAAGACTGTGATAATTTACTTACACTTTAACAGTATAACTCTAGTAGCTATATAGATAATAGGCTAGAGGTGGCAAGGGTAAAAGCAGGGACATCAGTTAGCAGGCTATTACAATGATATAGGAATGTGATGATTGTGGCTTGGATCAGGGTATTAGCAGTGGGGATGGGAATATATGGTCAGACTCTGGATATATTTTTTAAAATATGGACAGTATTTCCTGATGGATTGAATTTGGAATATAAGAGAAGGACAGAATGACTCCAAGATTTTTTCCTGGGGAACTAGAATAACTAAGGTACTATTTATTATAATGGAGAAAATTATAGGAGAATCAGTTAATTTTTGTTGGAGAATGAAGAGCTATAGTTTTGGACATGTTAACTAGGAGATGTATATTAAACATTCAATTGGAGATTTTGAATACTCAGTGGGATACATTTTTCTGGAGTTCAGGGGAGGCATCGAGTCTATAGATATTAATTTGAGAGTTCTCTTTATATAGAAGGCATTTAAAGTCATGAGACTGCATGAGGTCAGCTAAGGAATGAATGTAGATAAAGAAGAGAAGAGGACCAAGGATTGAGTCTTACATTACTTCAGTATTTTACAGTTGGGAATTAAAATATCACCAGAATACATATACACCATAGAATACTACACAGTCATAAAAAAGAGTGAAATCATGTCCTTTGCAGCAACATGGATGCAGCTAGAGGCCATTATCCCAAGCGAACTAATGCAGGAACAGAAAACAAAATACTATATGTTCTCACTTATAAGTGGAAGCTAAACATTGGGTACACACAAACATAAAGATGGCAACAATAGGCACTACAGACTACAGCGCAGGGAAGGGAGGAGTGCAAGGGTTGAAAAACTAACTATTGGGTACTATGCTCATTACCTGGGTGACGGGATCAGTTGTACCCCAAACCTCAGCATCACACAATATACTCATGTAACAAACCTGCACATATACCCTCTGAACCTAAAAGTTGAAATCATTTTAAAAAAAGAATTTACAAATATCACCAGAGGAAATTGAGATGAAATAAATAGTGAGATAGGAGAAGTATGAAGAGGCTACCTGAAAGCCAAGTAAAGAAAGTGCTTCAAGAAGGAGAGAATAATCAACCATGTAAATGATACCAACAGATTAAGTAAGATGTAGACTGATAACCTTTGAATTTAGCAATATGGAGATCAATGGTAATATCAACAAGGGTAGCTTGTAAAACAATGTCATCAGTTAAGAGTGAGAATGGAGTACTCGATATGGGAGGTTTAAGGAGAGAGTAGATGGTATAAAATAGACAGCTAGTGGGTTATAAAAATGTCACAGCATTGCCAAGCTCTAAAAGCTCACTTGAGGTTAATGGTCATGAATGAAGGAGCATAATATTAAATGTTAAATTAAATATTAAATTAATAAATAATATTAAATATTAAATGAATAACAAACCAGTTAACATGGAAACAGAAAAGGTGGAAAGTGTGAGGGCGAACATAAGTCATATTCCTACATTGTAGTTTCAACACAGAAGTTTGAGTTTTGACTTCTACACTTAAGAGGTAAATACTATAATGTAAGAATTTTTTCCAAATATAGAAAGGCTATACATGATATGTTGGTCAGACATAAATATGACAAATGTTTACTATATCGATTTTTTAAATTAAAAATACAATTGCCAGGACTGGCGCAGTGGCTCACGCCTGTAATCCCAGCACTTTGGGAGGCCGAGACGGGCGGATCCCGAGGTCAGGAGATGGAGACCATCCTGGCTAACACGGTGAAACCCCGTCTCTACTAAAAATACAAAAAAGGAGCCGGGCGTGGCGGCGGCGCCTGTGGTCTCAGCTACTCGGGAGGCTGAGGCAGGAGAATGGCGGGAACCCGGGAGGCGGAGCTTGCAGGGAGCTGAGATGGCGCCGCTCACTCCAGCCTGGGCCACAGAGCCAGACTCTGTCTCGAAATAATAATAATATAATAATAATAGTAAGAATGACATATGCCTAGACAGATTCTGGTAAAAATTTTAAACTCTAAAGTCAAAGTGAATATCCTCTTCCAAGCACCTTGGTGTAGCACATAAGCTACATATCCCTATGGGGTAGCTCTACTGGATCGCTAACTCACCTGTTCACCAAAATTAACTGAAATGGATCAAAGAGCTATCAAAAAATATGAAATCATCAAAAGATAAGAACTACTACTAAAAAAAAAAAAAAAGCATGAGAATTAGCCGGGCGAGGTGGTAGGCACCTGTAATCCCAGCTATTCGGGAGGCTGAGGCAGGAGAATCGCTTGAACCTGGGAGGCGGAGCTTGCAGTGAGCCGAGATCACGCCACTGCACTCCAGACTGGGCGACGGAAAAAAAAAAAGCACGAGGAGATAAGGCACAAAACCTAGATGCTATAATTCCATATGGAAAAGATGATCTATGAGTTTGACTGCATAACAATTTAAAACATTTGCAAAGCATGGAGTATTATAAGTTAATTAAAAAGACCAATGGCAAAGTGATAAGAAAGTAATGTTTATGCTAGAGGTTTAATGCCTTGATGTTTATATATTACTATTGATATTTAAATGTACCTATTAAGTTCTTACAGATCCATAATAAGAAAAATTCAATAGAAAAAATGGACAAAGAACAAGAAAATAGTTCTCAAAATGAAACATATAAATAGCCAATATTTATATTTAAAAGTATTGAATCTCACTCAAATTTTTTAAAACTCAAGATATCAGTTTTTACTTCTCAGATAGAAAAAGATTGAGAAATTTGATAATATACTTGGTTGCCAAGAGTGTGAGAAAATGAGCATTCTCCTAAACTCCTGGAGTAAATTGGCGTAAGCTTTTTGGAAAGCAATTTGGCAATATTAATCAAAATTTCAAAACATGTATTTGTCCCAGCATTTTTACTTTAGAAATTTGTGCTATAGATACATTAGCACAAATATCCAAAATACATGTAAAACATATTTATTGCAGCATTTTTGTAATACCAAAAGTCTGAAAACAATCTAAATGTTTATTAGTTAGAAACTGGTACTTCTGGAAAAGAGAAGAGTCAAATATAACAGGAGTCTGTTTGCATGAGGACTAAACAGTCTCCCAACTGTATTCTTTAAAAAACAGTTTTATGGAAATGTAATTCACATGTAATAAGTCACCCATGTAATGTGCACAATTTAATAGTTTTTAGTATATTATCAACATTGTGCAACTATCACCACTATCTAATACCATAATATTTTCATCAACCCAAAAAGAAACCTGTACCAATTAGAAGTCACTCGCAATTTCTCCTTTCCCTCAGCCCCTGAAACCACAAATTGACTTTTCCTTATGGATTTGCATTTTCTGGATATTTCACATAAATTGAATATTATAATATGTGACCTTTTGTGTCTGGCTTCTTTCATTTATTGTGATGTTTTCAAGGTTCATTCATATTGTAGGATGTATCAGTGATTCATTCTTTTTGAATCTAGAAAATATTCCATTGTATGGATAGGTCACGTTTTGTTTAGCCAGTCCTGCTGAACAATCTTTCAACAATTATTCTTAATAATCCTATTGAACATTCATATACATGTTTTTGTATAGACACATGTTTTCAACTTTTTTGGTTATGTATCTAGGGATGGAATTACTAGATCATATGATAACTTCATGTTTAACATTTCAAGAAAATTCCAAACTGTCTTCCAAAGTGGCTGCACTACTCACAAAGTGCTGGGAGATTTACAATCTCACCAGCAATGTATGAGGCTTCCAGTTTCTTCACATCCTCACTACCACGTGTGATTGTCTGTTGTTTTGATTTTGGCCATTCTAGTGGGTGTTAGGTTGTATCTAATTTTGTTTCTGCTTTGCATTCACCTAATGACTGATGTTATTGAGCATGTTTTCATGCACATATTGGCCATTTGTGTGTCTTTGAAGAGATGTCTATTCAAATCCTTTGCCCATTTTTCGATTTGGTTCTTTGTTTTTGTTGTTGAGTTGAAGATCTTTATCTATTGTGGATACAAATTCCTTATCAGATATATGACTGGCAAACATTTTCTCCTATTCTGTGGGCTGCATTTTCACATTATTGATTATATTTTTGGCAGGAAAAAAAGGTTTTGATTTTGAAGAAACGTAATTTATCTATTTCTTCTTTTGTCACTTGTGCTTTTCTTGTTGCATCTAGGAATACTTTGCCTAATCGAAGGTCACAAATATTTACTCCTATGTTTTATTCTAAGAGTTTTGTAGTTTTGGCTCATGCATTTATGTCTATGATTTTGAGTTAATTTTTTGTACAGCATATGATTTGAAGTAGGAGTCCGACTTCAATATTTTGCATGTGGCTATTCAGTTGTTCCAGCACCATTTGTTGAAAAGACTATTCTTTTTCTTAATTGCATTTTCAGGTTGTTCATGGCTAGTATATAGATATACAACTACTTTTGTATATTGAACTTGTGTGTGTGTGTCTGTGTGTGTGTATTTTAAATAGAGAATTTGCTCTGGAAGTTTGTTACAAATAGATATATACATAATGGCAAAAATAATTTTGTGTGCATACACACACACGTGTGCACGTGCACGTGCGCGCGCGCGCACACACACACACACACACACACCCTGCAGGCTGTTGGGTAACAGCAGTGGAAAAAATTAGTCATTTGTTGAGTAGTAATCCATTGTATCAATATAACCACTCTACCATTTGCCCCTATAACAGTGCAGAATTTGCAATATATCTACAAAAAATGTAAAAATTGTTTGAGTCCTGGTGAACTCACATAGTCTAAATGGAGAGCAATGAGATTACTAGTGCCTAAATCTCAGAATTCTAATTCAAAACTTGCAGTAAAAAGTGAAAGTGAACACATCCCAGTTTAATCTTTTACCCCAATGTCTTTAAATTTCTTCACATTTTACTTTATTAAAACCAAAGTTAATCTTCTTTATCAGCTCAGAGCTATTTTAGATGCTTCCCAATCTTCAATCTTCCTTCCCCTGTAACTACTCCCTCTTTATTTAGAAGGCATACAATAGACATTAACCCTAATGTAGAGAAGTAGTGTGGCATGGGAGTTGAGGGTATGGGCTCTGGAGTTAAACTGCTTGGGTTCAAATCTCATTTACGCTATATATTTGCTGTTTTGCCTAAAACATACCTTTACCTCTCTTGGCCTCAGCTGCCCCATTCTAAAATGTGAGTTATTTTAGCACCTTCCTTAGAGGATTTTTGTGAGAATATGTATATAAAATTCCTGAAACAATACACTGTAAATGCTCAATAAATGCAAGGACATCATTAATATTACATGTCAACCTGTTGGCATATAAGGAGATCTGTCTCCAGCCTGGGAAGATTTTAAAATAAGCAAACAAAACATCTTATTTTTAGCCTTTGGGCATCTGCATTTTCTTAACTTGTTGGAGAGAGTGTTCCTAAGGGATTCCCTTTTTAAAAGTTGGGGGCATGAAGAGGAAAGTGCCAGAGGGAGATAGTGAAAGACTCCAAGAAAGCAGAGAAGACGAATGGAAAAGAGAAGAACGTCAGAAGGAGGAGAAACCAAAGAGGCCAGGGAGAGGAAAGTAGGTGGCTGGGGAGAGAGAGTATAACAAGAATAAAGTTCATGAAGGTAGGATGGTTGGGGGAGACCTTGTAATACAGAGCTAAGAGCTGTATTGAAGTTTAACAGAAAAGAAACTCTTGTTTGAAAGGAAGAGATTGGCTATATTTAGTACCGGGTAGGATGTCAGTTCTGAAAATAAACTGCTCCCAGAACTGAAAGCAATCCTCTGCACTGTTGTCACCTGCAGCATGCTGGCCTTCCTTATAGAGGAGAGTGGAACATGGTCATATCAGCTACCTCAGAGTTTCTGACATTCACAAGGACTTGCCCCACTTTATCTCCTTGTCCCATTCCTAAGTTTTAAAACTTCTTATTAATGAGAAAATAAGTTATACAGCTGAGAAAATTGAAGTATATGTTGGTGTGTATGTGGAGCAGGGAAGTATCCTGCTAACTTAATACCAGAATCTAAATACCATGTAGCCAGATGCTTGATGCAATATTCACCACATCCATGGTACACATCTGGCATACCACTGTAGACATAGGGACCTAGTCAGAAGTATGACAGGCCATATATAAAGATATATTTGAAGCATCTGATAAGTGTCATAGAGGTAAGTTCTCTGTGGAGATGTCATGCTTGTGTGACTTAGGGAACTCACATAGGGCATGCAGACAGGCACAGGTTAGGATACATTAGGAAAAGACAGAGAATTCATGATTTGAGCCATCAAAAACAGAATGCATGTGGAGGAGGATGGAAATGAGGAGAAAGTTTTCCTTTTCCAATAGGAATAAATATACTTGTATTCATAAGTACAATGCCATCTACTGCTCCTTTACAAGACAAAGAGACTTACAGGTACATTTAGATATACACACACACAAATACAAACAACATATATTGTGTTGGGAAAATATAGATGATGCCTTTCACTGAATGAGAAAAAAAACTAGAAAATGGGTATTTTGATGGAACAAAATATAACCAGAATTTTAACTTCTAACTTTAATTCATCACTTCCACTATTACCATTCTCTCATCTAGACAGTTGCAATAGCTCCCTAATTGTTTTCCTGCTTCCAACATAAACCCCTCTTCTGAATATATATTCTACAGGGCAGCCAGAGAGATCTTTTTAAAATCGTAAGTCATATTCATCATTCCTCTGCACGAAACCCTACAATATCTTCTCAGCCCACCCTGAGTAAAATGCAAAATATTAACATGGTCTGCAAGACTCCACGTGATATAGCGCTCTGCTACCTCTCTGGTTTCATTTGCTACCAATCTTCCCTCACCCTTTCCACTCTAGGCATAGGCATGCTGATCTCTTTGCTTCTCCTAGAACACATCAAGCACATTCTGACCTCAGGGATTTGCATTTACTGTTTCCTCTCTATGGGAAAAGCCTTCCCCATATAGCTGGATGGCTTGCTCCCTCACTGTGACACTCACCTCAATGTCACTTAGTGAGAGAGACTTTTCATAACCATCATATATAAAATAATGAGTACAGCTGCTTGATAGGTAGTTGGATATGTGGGTCTAGAGTTCAACTAGAGGTCTGAGCTAGAGTATGTAGCTTGATAAAGTTCCTATGTAATTCTGATGTGCAGCCCTGCCTGAGAATCACACTCTAAAAAGAAGCACGCACCTCCACCAAATTTAGTAGTAATCTCCAATTGCCAAATCTAGTAGATACTTTATATATCTCATATGACCACTCTCTTGGAATTAATAGTTAATCATTCTTAACTTCAAATATTCTACTTCCTTGGCTTCCAGGTACCACACACATGATTCTCCTGCCAGCTTTCTTCCTGTTCCTTCTCAGTATATTTTATGGGCTTTTTTCCTGCCAACTCCTTAAATATAGGTGCTCTCCAAAGTTTCAACCTCTACCTTTCTATCACTGTAACATTTTACACACTCTCTCTGGCTAGGGTCATCCATTCACATGGCTTAAATATGTACCCTACTGATGTCTATATTTCTATTCCTTATCCAGATCCTCTTCTAAGCTCAGAACCCATGTATAATATTACCTATATTACCATCTAGACATTACATGGGCACCTGAAACCCAATGTACCCAAAGCTTTCTTATATTTCCTCCATATCTCAGTTAATGGAACTACTAACACCCCACATAAGTCATTAGATCTTGTTTATTCTGCCTTCTACCAATCATCAACTTTTCTTCATCCACACAGTCCCTACAATGATTCAGTCCACAGTCATCTCTGACTTGATTTATTGACAGATTCTATTGCAGTTTATATGTTATATAACTGTATTTCTCTTCAGTATTAGGCCATTTTGGCTAGCCCATCATTATTTAACCCCTCTGCTCTTCTGTCCTTTTGTTTTAGCAGACTGTGAGTAATAAGAGGATAAAACTATTCATTTATACATTCAACCAATATGTATTGATAACCTACTACATGGCATACCGTGTCATATTCATTTCCGTATCTCACATATCAAGTATATTGCCTTACCTTAAGTATGTACTGCATATATGTTTGTTTTATATTCAAACTTACTGTGTCACAGATAAGGAAAATAGGGCCTAGAGATGAAGAATGACTTGCCAAAGCCACACAGCAGGTAGGTCCAGTTTTCTCCACACAGAAGCACTTTGTCCCTCCCTCACACACTTCCATTATTGGTAATATTGCTCCTAAACTATTTGTCAGCTTCTGTGACAAGAAAATAGTTATCTCCACCCCCATAGGCTTTTCAGTTAAGAATCTATGTTCCCTTGGCATTGTTTACAATTCTGGTGTCACCACTGCTGAATCAGGATGTCCACAGATCAGCTTTTTATCTGGCACTTCTAAAGAGCTCCTGCTGACTTCAATAGAATATGGATAGAGCTGGCCTCCTGTAGGAACTTTCAGGCTCTCGAATGGATTTGGGATGTGTCCTGGGAGAAAGAGAATGAGGAAAGACTTTCAGAATTTGTGTGGAAGCCTGTGTTTTATAAAACAAAACAAGAGAAAATGAGTTATAAGAGAGAATTGATTGGATTAATGGATGAAGTTCCTGATAATGATTACTTTTAACACTATATTGGACTGTCACATAAAGTTGGTTCTTTATGTCTATTTCCACTTGCTACAATTTAGTAAAATCCTAAATAAGTTCAGTACATTCTAGGAATATAAATAAATCATGCAATGTGTAACCTTCTAGAGAAAATGTCTGCTTCTAGTTTGCTCAAGCAGAGTGTAGGGGACCCTCTTAGAATGGTTTAGAAATATGTCATTTCTCTGCTGTCAATGGACCTTATTAATTCTTTTTTTTCTTTTTTTGAGTCTTACTCTGTCACCCAGGTTGGAGCGCCGTGGCACAATCTCACTGCAGTCTCCGCCTGCCGAGTAGCTGGGATTACAGGCGCCCACCACCACGCCCGGCTAATTTGTGTATTTTTAGTAGAGACTGGGTTTTGCCATGTTGGCCAGGCTGCTCAAACTCCTAACCTCAAGTGATCCACCCACCTCAACCTCCCAAAATGCTGGGATTACAGGCATGAACCACCACACCTGGCCAAATTTATATTTAAATATCACTTTTTCTTGTAAGCATTTTATAACCTCCTCAATACTGGATTAGGTATATTTCCTCTCTGCTCCTTTCCAAAACACTTGTCACCTTTTATTACATTTGTCTATTGGCTAGCTTTCCTACTAAATTATGAGATTTGACATTTTACCCCACCACCAAAACCATTTTCAATAAGTCACCAATAGCCCTTTGGGGCTAAATTCATTGAATACTTTAAATTACTTATCCTAATTTCTCTTCACCATTAGCCCATTTTGACTACTCCATCTTTATTGAAACTCTCTCTACTCTTCTGTGACAATGTGCTATCCTGATTCCTTTCTAACATCTGCTTACTCCTTCTCTTGTTTCTTCACTGATTCCTCTTAATTTCAACTTCCATTTTAGATTCAAGGGGTACTTGTGCAAGTTTGTTACACTGGCATATTGCGTGATGCTGAGGTTTGGGGTATGATTGATCCTGTCACCTAGGTAGTGAGCGTAGTGCCCAATAGGTAGTTTTTCAGCCCTTGTCCTCCTATCTGTCTCCTCTCTTTTGGAGTCCCTAGTGTCTATTGTTCCCATCTTTCTGTCCACCAAATGTTTATTCCCACTTATAAGTGAGAACATGAGGTATATGGTTCTGTGTTACTGATTTAATTTGCTCAGGATAATGGCTTCCAGCTGCATCCATGTTGCTGCCCAAAACAAACAAACAAACAAAAAAAAACAAAAAAAAGACAGATTTTGTTCTTTTTCATGGCTGCATAGTATTCCATGGTGTATATGTGCCTTATTTTATTTATCCAGTCTACCACTAATGGGCACCTAGGTTGATTCCATGTCTTTGCTATTGTGAATAGTACTCTGATGAACAGGCACATGCATGTGTCTTTTTGGTAGAACAATTTATTTCCCTTTGGTTATATACTCAATGGTGGGATTGCTGGGTTGAATGGTAGTTCTATTTTAAGCTTTTTGAGAAATCTCCAGAGTGCTTTCTACAGTGGTTGAACTAATTTACATTCTCAATAACAGTGCATAAGTGTTCCCTTTTCTCTGTAGTCTTGCCAGCACCTGTTTTTTTTTTTTTTTTTTTTTGACTTTTTAATAGTAGCCATTCTGACTGGTGTGAGATGGTATCTCATTGTGGTTTTGATTTACATTCTTCTGATGATTAGTGATATGGAGCATTTTTTCATATGTTTGTTGGCTATATGATTCTTCTTTATCCTTTTGTTCTCTAACTGTTCCATATGGTAACACAGTCCTTTTCATTCTCCCTTTCCTCTACCTCAGCAATTTCATCCATTTTCAAAACTCCAGTGATCTCTTTCATGTTAACAAGCCTTAAAGTTCCTCAAGTTCCTCTCCTGTCTTATCACTCAAACTCTAGTACCATATCTCTAACTTTGTACCAAATATTCCTACTTGAAAATGTCTCATCTTTACCTCAAATTCAACACTTCTGACGAATAACTCAAAGATCTCATTATATTCCCTATTTATGGTATAGTGAAAGGAATACTAGACCAAGTGTCAGGAGACTTGGATTCTACTCCTGGCTCTGCCACTAACTTGGTATTTCCTGGTTTTTCTCAACAAGTGTTTATCTTATGAAAATCACAGTAAACAGTACCTTGAAGGGGTCATATACAAATCTTCAAGTAACTAATTATAGTTGGAAAGATAAGACATATACATAAGTTACTACAGTACAAATTAGAAAGTGATAAATACCATAAGAGAAGTATAACTACATTGTCATGAGAGTTCAGAGGTATTTCTGGATGATGAGACAATGAATTATATTGTAGAGAAAATAGTATTTGATGTAGTCTTTGGACTATTTGGAGGCAGAAACAATAATACCTGATTCATTTATGAGTGGAGGCTAACAGAGAGAAAGGTTAAATAGATGCTAAAGTTTCAAACTTGTGTAACTAAAGCATTTGTGATGTCATCTCAAATAAAAGAGAAATCAGGATAAGCAGGTAGCTTGTGGTTTTGAATACAATTTTATAATTGAGGTTGGTCTCACACCAGTCAGAATGGCTATTATTAAGAAGTCAAAAATCAACAGATGTTAGCAAGGCTGCAGATAAAAGAGTATACTTATACACTGTCAGTGGAAATATAAATATTAATTAGTTCAACCACTATAGAAAGCAGTTTGGAGGTTTCTGAAAAAAAACTTAAAACAGAACCACCATTCAACCCAGCAATCCTATTATTGGGTATATATCCAAAGGAAAATAAATCATTCTACCAGAAAGACACATGCACTCATATGTTCTTTGTAGCACTATTCACAATGGCAAAGACATGGAATCAATCAATCTGGGTGCCCATCAGCAGTGGATTGGATAAAGAAAATATGGTACACCATGGACTACTATGCAACCACAAAAAAAAAAAAAGAACAAAATCATGTTCTTTGCTGCAACATGGATGCAGCTGGAGGCCATTTTCCTAAGTGAAATAATACAGGAACAACAAAAAAAACCCTCATGTTCTCACTTATAAGTGGGATCTTAACATTGGGTACTCATGGACACAAAGATTGCAACAGCAGACAATGGGAACTGCTAGAGGAGGGAGGGAGGGAAAGGATAAAGGGTTGAAAAACTAACTATTGGATAGCCTGCTTACTACCTGGGTGACAGGATTAATCATACCCCAACCAAAGTTCTTTACAACCTTAATATCATATATATATATATATCATATATATATATATAATATATATAATATCATATTCCTTTAAACTGACTCTCCCTTCCAACTTCTGAGTATGGCAATGGTATCATTGCCATTACCATATTCAACTGAAAACATCTCATCCTTACTTCCCATTCTCACTGTCAATTCCCTAACCAGGCCCTTATCATTTTCTGTTTAGATTACTCCAAAATACCCCAATTTGGCTGATCTGACGCTAGTATCTCCCCACTTCTATATATCATGCCCAATGTATCTTTCTTAAATGTGGCTTATTTTCATACTTTATTCCTTTGTTCTAAAATGTATTTCTAATTCCCAGAGCAGTAAGTCTAAATTGCCTGTCATTCGAGTTATTCTCCAACATTATATATTCCAATCCTCTCTTCAATATACCTCTTACATAAGACAGTCTGAATGTTTCACTCTTCGCAGAATCCATGCACATTGCTACCACTCCAGCTTTCCACATGTACCCTTCATGTGAATTATATATGGTTATTCATTTTCTGCCCAGATCTCAATTCCTCTTTGAATCCTTACCTATCTAATTTATTGCAACATTTGTAACTCCTTCATCACTTTCACCCATGCCCTAGTCTCTTTTTCAGTATGCTCTGTTAGATATACTCTCCCTTCTTTCAATATGTTTTTGAGTTAACTCTCATATCAGAAATGATCTGAACAACCAGTTACTACAAAGCGTGGAAAGATGTATTTTATTCATTACAAAATCATGACTCAGAGATTTCTAAAACAGACTTAGTAAAGAAGATATTTCCAAGGCAGGGTGACTTTTCTGGTGTCTTCAAGGTTACTTATTTATTTATTGAAAATCAATGGCTTTCAGAAATAGATATGTTGATCTGTGCTGAGACAACATATCCAAATTCAACTGGAATTGAATTAATGTCAGCAAGGTGCCTTAAAAAGAGAAAGAAGGCATTGGATTGGGAAACAGGAGACTTGTGTTCACTTCTAGGCCCAACACTGTCACTAGCTGCATGATCTTGGACAACTCAGTGAATCTGTCAAAATATGTTTTCTGAAGAGTACACCATTAACTAAGGAGCTAAGAAAACAAATTTTCTGAAGTGCACTGCTACAAGAATGTAACAAGTTTGTAAAAGAAGTTGTCAGGCAATACATAGTGAGCTTTGTAATGTCTCACCGTCAAATTTCTGTATATAATTGTACTATAGTGATAGCCTATCAAAAATCATGGAACTTCAATTTGTCTTTTAGAAACAAAACAGCTTAAAGAACAAATAAAGATATTCATGTAGATTTCCAAAAACTGGTTATCCATTCATTCAATAAGTATTAATTTAGTGATCAGTATGCTAGGCTTTGGGGATGTGCAGTGAAGACAAATATAATAAATATTATATCTGCCCTCAAAGAGATCACTGTCTAAATTGGGAGACAGACAATTATAATAAAGGGTGATAAGTTCTGCAATGGTGGTAAGCACAAAGGGGGCCTCTGGAGCACAAAGAAGAGGACAAATCTGTTCTAAACTAGTCTTTTGAACAGACAGTTGATTAGGCAAGGCTTTTCCTGCAATAAGTGACTGCTAGGCCTATAAAATATCCAGGAATATTATCTTAGTCTTACTGGGCTACTGTAACAAAACACCTTTGACAAGATAACTTATAAACAACAGAAATGTATTTCTTACAGTTGTAAAGGCTGCAAAGTCCAAGATTAAGGTGTTAGCAATGTCTGGGGGAGTCGTACTTCCTCATAGACAGTGCCTTCTCGCTGTGTCCTCACGTGATGGAAATGGCAAGGCAGGTGTTTGGGGCCTCTTTTATAAGAGAACTAATCCCATTCATGAGGGCTCCACGTACATTATTTAATCACCTCCCAAAGGCCCCACCTCCTAATTTTATCATATTGGTGGAGAGGTTTCAACATAGGAATTTTGGAGAGACACAAATATTCAGACCATAGCATTTACCAAATAATTTTAAAAAGTTAGAACAAAAATCCCTGAAGGGATTTGCAGATGTTTTGATACTGTGGTATAGTGGTTAAAAGTACAAGCTCTGGAGTGTCAGCCTGAGTTAAAATCCTAGATCTGCAAATTGCAAATTAACTTGGACAAGTTACTTGAGGTCTTTGGACCTTGGTTTCTCATTTTAAAAATCAGTACAATTCATAAATGTACCTCACAGGTTTGTTGTGAGAATTAAATAGGTTAAAACATGTAAAATTCATAGAACAGCACCTGGCAAAGAGTAAACATGTCACCCTGCACACTTGAATGTCAATTCCAGGAGTGCAGGAAATCTAACTGTTGAATTACTAGCCTTTAGTAAGTGGCCCATACCAGGCATGGCTGAATGAATGAATGATCATCAATTTAACTTTTTTTTTTGTCATGGGTATAATCCTAAGAGGTAAGAAGGTTGAATAATCCCAATTGTTTTCATTGTTGCCTTAATATAGGCCCACAGAGTAAAGGAGGGAAAGGAATTAGGCAACCCAGCTATTCTACTTTAAAGTTAGATTTTAAAAAATAAAAGGGCTTCAAATTGAAATCATCTGTTGCCTCTCCTATGGGTTACATTAGAGCAAGAACAATTTCTTAACATTCATAGCTACTATTCATGGGGTGCTTGCTATATGCCAGAGAGGTGAAGTGAATTGCCTAAAGTGAGGTAGCTCCCAGGTTGAGGAGCAAAAATTTGAACCCTGATCTGTTTGACCTGAATCTAGTTAGTACAGTGCTTGACACATAGTTAATGTGCAATAAATATTTGTTGAATAAGTGGGTGAATAAATATATCAGCAAGTATATTTTCTTCTGTAGATGAACCTACAGTTTAGCTTTAAGGGTTTTCATGATCTTGATAAGCTCAAGCCAACGTTAAGAGTAAGGAAAAGGTATGAGCCACAAAAGAGAATTTACGTAGGAAAATCTCTTGACTAGAAATTCCAAATGGAAAAAGAGAGCTGGATTTGTTTAGTTACACACACACACATACACAGGCATGCACGCACGCACACACACATATACATATATACGTCATCACAACTGTTTAGAGCACCTTAAACACATACATACACACAGGAGCATGCAGACCCACACCACAACTGTACTTTTTTTAATCTCATGCTTTCTTTTGTCTTCTTAACACATCTGAGAGAGGGTAAATGACAGAGTGTCAGAGTTAGAAAGGACGTTAGCAATTACCTAATCAGATCCTCTCATGTTAATGTAAAAATTGACACTCTAGAGGGGAAGTAAATTGCTAAGGTCACACAAGGAGTCAGAATAAGATTAAGAATCTCAGTTTCCTGACTCACAGTTTGTTTTACTCTGAACTGTCACCATTTACCATCTCAATTTTATAGATGAGGTAACCAAAGCATCCTAAGAATGTTGATGGCCAAGCTCCTGCCACTTGTCCGTTGAAATAGGACTTGAAATCAGATCTCCTTTATTTTAAATATAAAGCTTGCTGTCATCCAAGTGCTTCTGTCTGGATGCCCAGAAGAAAGATCCTTTCCTATTGAATTAAACAGTGGACTGAGGGTAATTTACAGAAAGCTTTGTCCTTGGCTTTAAGAGAAAATGTCCAAGGCTGCTTTATTTTCAGTCCCAGGGAGGCTCCATGAAGGCAGGAATGCTGTCTGTCTTCCTTATTGAATTCACAACACCTAGCACAAAGGAAGGCAGTTAATAAATATTTGTTGTTGAATGCATGCCATGCTAAAGGGAAAGTAGGTTGGGTAATGGTTTCCCAGTGGCAATGGATGGACAATCATTAGGGCTGGAAAAAGTGGGAACAGATGAGGAAAAGAGGAGGAACCCTTAAACAAAGGAGAAGCTCTTTCTCTTCATCTTATTGAAGCTGCAATCACTGCGCACAGGCTGAGTAGATTGGTAGAAATGTGATTGGCAAACATATTTAAATGAGACCTCCTTAAAATTGTTACTCTCCACCCCACCCCCACGTTCCTTTACATTTTGTTTCAGTCATTACCCAGGGACCGGATACAGAGATTCCTATGGGGAGTTTTAATGGGTCGATTCAATTTCATCTGGATGACGCCACTTAGCCAAGCATTAAGAGCTACAGCTCCGGGAAAGCAAACGACACCGGGGCGGGGGCGAGGGGGAGAGAAAGAAATTATAACAAGGAGCAATAAATCCCTTCTTTCCCATCCTCTGCTATAACCCATTCACAAGACCTCCAGAAATCATCTACATTCACAAAACAGCCAGCTAGCTAAGCTGAACACACTGCAACCTCACTCCCTGCCCCCACTGCAGATTATATACCAACACACCCTGAGCCATATAAATAATCACACACTGGCGGTATCTATTGCTCCGTTGAGATACCCTGTGTCTACAACTGCAGTTTCTGCTGCTTCGGTTCATCTGTCAGATTGAAGGAGAGGGAGGCCGAGGTGGAGGCGGAGGCGAAGGCAAAAGAGAAGGAGGGGGAGGAGGTAAAGGAGGAAGAAGGGGAGGAGGGAAAGGGGAGGGCAAGAGGAGGGGAAGGAAAATACTGGAGGAGGAGGGGGAAAAGAAACAGGAGGAGGAGGAGAAGGGGGAGGAGAAAGAGGCGGAGGAGGAGGAGAAAGAAGAGGCGGAGGAGGAGGAGAAAGAGGAGGAGGAGGAGAAAGAGGAGGAGGTGAACAACTTACCCTGCTGAGCTTTCTTTGGGGAATACGTGCATCAAGATTTAGATCTGCCTGTAAAATCTATACAAAGCATATGCCACTACAGGTTTGACTCTCCCCTCCCCCGTTTTTTTGTTTTTGTTTTGTTTTGTTTCGTTTTATTTTCTGTTTTCTCTGCTGTGTCAAAGAACAAGACAGAACTATCTCTGTTTCTGGCTCCACTGTCTGCCAGTGAAGGAGTTTTCATTCAGACTTTCGGAAGAGAGGTGGAGAAACCTAAAGACTGAGGAGAAGAGATCCTTTCAGCCAGATGGGGCATTAGTTCTTCTGCTTTTCTCAGCATGGATAAGCCCTTTCCTCAAGGTAAGCCATAGAAATTAGCTCTTTAAAAACCCAGAATTCTTTCTATGCAATGCACAGATTGCCATTCATTCCAGCCATCCTGTGCTGTCTCTGTGTGTGCGTGTGTGTACGCGCGCTTGCGCGCGCGCGCGCAAGCGCATGGATAAAATAAAATGAAAACCCTTTAAATGATATTTAAATAAACCAGCTCTTGCAGAAAACTATCCATATTAGAAATGTGTAAATCAAAATAGAACTTCAAAATAATATTTTTGTAGGCGAATGTCAATTTAATTTCTAGCCTGTTAACCTTTAGATGCATTTTGGTACTTGCCTAAACCCTTCAAAACGCAGCCTAACCACCCAAGCTGAGGACAGAGAAAGAGCCCGTGCTAAGGCCAGTCTGGCTGCCCAGCGGGCATCCTGTCAGCATGGGGCTAGCCTGCTATTGGCTCACAAGTCTGGGCTGTGCATCGTTCAGATTTCATCACATCACCTTGCCCTGGGTAGACATGGCGCAAGCTGACACGGCATAACCCCCCACTTACATTGAGTCAGAGCAGTGATTTAGAAATCTCTGGATCCGTGCCTGGGTACGTGTGCACACGTCGCTGTGTGGCATATGGAAATGTTGTCAAAAGTGAGAACCTGTGAGCACGTCTACTTAGCCAATAGGCATTTGATACGACCTAGGGCAATGGTTTACTGCACACTCACTTCCATGAAGCTAACTAATTATAATTATCATTCACCTCTGCATGCTGCAAACCAAGTTGGATGAACAGAAAACAGACCTTGAACTCTTAAGCAGAAACTCTATTTTGAAATGGAAACTATTGTTGCTTTTCTGGGAATATTAAAACCTCACTGTATCATGATGTGTTATCACATGAATTTGGATATACCAGGTGTTAAATCATGTTTCCAAAAAGTCGACTGCATTCATAAATACAAGTAAGGCACAGGCTAGCATTTTATCCACAATGAAATATTGGTCTTGCTCTCCTTGCCTGTAAACAAACATGTACAAATACATTACTATAACATTCTATATATTTGTCTCTTTGTGTTCTGTTTTTAGGTCTCTCTAGCTGTGAAACAGTCTAGATAGTGATCTGAGTGACTTAGATTTGCAGATATTTTTTAAGAGTTGAGGAGTTGAGTAGTGAGGAAGTAAAGAACCAAAAGGAAAGGAGACTAATTCTTCCTTAAAGACTATTGAAACAGAGAAATGCAACCAACACACCCAACTTAAAATTTAGAGCATCTGGACAAGAAAGGCCTTTAAAAACCCTCCTTTTATTTTGCAGATGAAGAAGCAGGACCAGAACGGAGATCATTTGCCTACAGCCACACAGCAAAGTAGAGCTAGCATTAGGACTAGAACTTAAATTTCTTGTGTCATGTAAAAGGATTTGAGTTTTTTAAAAAAATTCCTACTTCTTAAATGAACAACCAGCTTCTTCTTAGACTTTTCCTCAGGATTAGAAGTATGTGAATTCATTTGGTATTACAACTTTTCCCTGTATCATTCATCACTAAAAGACCTATATCTTTTAAAATTCAAGGTCTTAAAACTGCAAGACTCCCTGGTTTGAAATAAACTGCTATGAGTCTTAATGAAACCATTAAAGTAATGAATAGGACTAGGGTAGCAAAGTGACAAGTTAAGAGTTAAATGTGGTGAGAACCTGGCAGCTCCAACAAGATGTATGCGGTAGGAGGGAGGCCCAGTCAGTGGCAGAGAGGTTAGTAATGTAAACTATATACAACTTGGTATTTGTAAGGGGGGAGTGCTTTGATAGAGATGCAAATGCTTTTGCACAGAGAGGGATTTTTAGAGAGCAGACTTTGGTACAGTAGAACTAAGAAAACATATAAAGCCAAAGCAGAAATTCCCCCTATGTTTGCTTTCAGTTATTCTGAGAAGGAGTGTATATAACAGCAGAGCATAGAAAAAAGCAACACACCTAAGAGCCGTTACACAGTAAGGTACAAAACAGCATTGAACCCACGGGAGTGGGAGAAAACAAGAGCCAGGATCTCCTCTTCCCCACTCTTCTTTGAAATCAACATTGAGTCATACTGTATCAGAAAGGATTTACCATAGAAATCAGAACTGTCTTAAGGTGTTAGCGTAGAAGGGCTTTCGATAGGAAAGTTTTCAACTTTATTCTCAACATGGCAGATTTTAGGTTCCAGGGAGAAAATACATTTTCTTTCATTAACAAACATTAGCATTTCTTGAATGGGCTTAGCTTTCTAGTCCCTAAATTGGCATAAGAAAAGAAAATTTTTTTAGGTTGAACATGGCAAATTCAGGGCTACAGAAAAACTGTTTAGAAAGCTATGAGCACCTGGCCAGAGAGACTGTGATGGGAGTGGGTTTACAATGCATCATTCATTACTGCAGAGGCACTACGTGACAAAAATCACTAGATCCCATCAATGTGCAGCCAAGACCTGTAATCACCTTTGCTCTTATTTAATAATATGTGATGTGTACATTCTCTCTCTCTCTCTCTCATTCGATAGAATATGGAATTGGCCAACTGCACAGTCAGTTTCTTAACTGTTGCTACTCACAATGAATGGCTCTTTAGTGGGTGGATTTCTGAATCATAAACATTCATGTAGTGGTAGTTTTTCATCTAGCCTATGTGCTACAGCAGTGTCTTGCCTGTTCCTTTCTCAACATATTTTTCTCTCTTACCTTCCTGTACAGTATCTATTTCAGTTCATCCTGTTAGCCAGATCAGATTCAGCACATCCTGAATGGCAACCAATTTATTGTCATTCAATCCTTAAATCCTACTCAACACTCTGATTTTATTCAGGTCCTACTGTCCACTTATTGCAGGTCTCCCACATTAGCTCCCAGAGTCCATTTGAATAAAAGATTCTACAGAGCAGGAAGAAACCTTCTAAGTTCATCCTGTCAGTCCCCTTACTTGTAGGCAAGACAGTACATCATTATTTCAGACTGATGCCCACAGCTTCCTTTAATCATCCAACCAAGCATCTCAATTTATCAGTCTTGCAGAAATATAATCAATATTGAAATACAACTTTTCAACCTAAACACCATGTACCCTTCTGGTCCCCTTTGAACATAATTCTCATTATTGTTTCTGAGTCATTTATATTATGACCTAGATTCCTCACAGATTAACTCTCAACCTTTTGGGCATGTCCCTGAGGTACCTAGTGACATCCCTAGAATCCTGTCTTTGGAATCTCACCTGTTTATCTCCTGTAACTTTAAGACCTTGTATACCTTCCTTTAAATTATTGCTTCCTGGAATTTTCAATATGTTTTGAATCTAGTTTCTTTTGGGAAATCAATTAGTCTAAACCGCATTCAGCATGTATATTATTGTTCTTACAGTACAAAGGATTTGCAGGGCTCTACATATTCTTTAGCTGATCAATGGGACATAAATATATTTCTCATAAATTTGTCAAAAGACTCTTCCCAGTCCCAAGTTCCTACATCTACATACCCTCCAAGCCAAATGAACAATGTGTCCTTTTTTATTTGGGTGTCTACATGAAAGTTGCCAGTTCCTTTCCAATGCTGAGACTATGAATCTATAAAGATACAGCAAAGGTAGAGGTGGCAGGTTGCATGAGCCTTTGAGTGCAAGTAAATAAAGGAAACATACATTTTGCTTTTGAATACCCAAATAAATAAGGGCACATTGCCCACCTTACCCTCAAGGACTTGAAGATATAGAAGATATGAATGAAAAGAAATAGTTTAGAAAATTGTATAGTTATAGAAAGAAATACAGACCATAATGGCTCAAGGTCCTTCAAGATCACCTTGTTCACTTCACATATCCTTCAGTTTCACATAGATAGTGAAACTGAGATCCAAAGAAAGCAAGTGATTTGACAAAAGTGACATAAATATTTGAGTCTGAGAGTTTCCATAATATTTATTTGCATTCTGTTATGATGCATTTATTTAACACCAAAACAACTAGTTAAAACATGAAATTTTTGTCAGACTGGTTCTTTGATGTGATATGCCAAAAAAGGTTATTTTCAACCAAATTAAATCTTTTCAAATAATGAACAGATGTAAATTCAGCTAATCAGGTTTGCATGAGGATATAGCCTCAAAAGTCAACTGAGTCTGGTCATATTATTAGCCACTGAGTCGTTTTTCCTGTTACTGAGCTTTGGGCCCATTTCAGTGTCATGTTTGCTTGCTTATGGAAACCTAATCAAGCACCATCCTCTCTCACTTGTTCATTTCTATTACTCATTCAAGCTATCCATCACATACAGTAGTGTGAGTAATTGATCTATTTTGAGGAGGCCTGAAATCTGATGGATCTCAAATATATACTTTATTCATGCTAGTGTTTTGCTAGGTCCTAATGCCTCCAGGATGTTTCCTGGATTTGTGTTTAGGTTTCCTCATTTACACCTCTTTGGCTCTTCAGTCTTCTAAGTGGTGTGATACAGCAGTCTACTATTTGTACAATATTTTCCCCATGGTCATCATCATCAGTTCTAGGGGTGGTAAAATCCTTCAGGGAATGACCAACCACCTCTTCCTGACTACGGTACAAAGGAAATACAAGCATATACTTTCTAGATATTCAACTTAGCTTAAAGATGGTATAAGAATGCCACTGTCCTTTAAGAAAGTCAGTTTATTGTGTAAGGTAGTGATACAGAAAAGAAGTCCAAGCAGATTCTGCTTGGTAAATCCCATCAATATGGAGTTGACTTAGGATAGTAATAGGTATAATTACAGATGATTTTTGAAATAATTCAGGACTTGTCTTCTATAGTTCCTTGATCCCCAGTATTAATCCCATGTGTACGAAAGCTTGATTCTAGAGCCTCCATTCTATTTAAAAAGAATCACTTCCTTAGTAAGTTAAAGCAGCCAGTAAGGTGAGGAGAACTGCAAGATGATTAGTCTTGGCTTCCTTATACTCTTGGGAAGCCTTTTTTTTTCTCCTACACTGCAGACAGCTTAATTCCTACCCTCTGTGTGTTTGCTGTATCTCTGCCTTTATTGCATTCTCCTTGCTTGCCTGTATTCACTGAATAAAGTAATGTCCTTTCTTATCTGTGTATTACTGCTTATCATAATTCACACTGAAAAGATAATTTTGATTGGTTATATATATATATATATATATGAGCAACTTCTCATGGGAGACTTTTGAGGCTTTCTCTTTTCCTTCAGCATTGCTTCAGAAAATAGCCTTGCATGTAATACTAGGTTCCATTTGTATTAAAATTCTGATACCCAAGGCTTGGATGTCTCTGCTAGCAAATACCTGAATGAGCTAGCTGCTCCTATGAAACTAGGCATTTGATGGAATACAAAAAGAATCAACTACCTGATCTTTGTTCCCAAACTTCTTTATAGTCTGGATGGGATGATCAGATTGGCCTATAAAGAAGTAAGTGAGGTTAATTACAGAATAAATGTGTAGCATGAAGATTACTATAAAGCAATTGAAGGTAGCGGTGGTGATAGGGCCTGAGCTTTGTTGGTTTCTTGCAAAGTACTTATGCCTGTGTGTTCTCATTTACTGTTTTTATGCCTTCTCTCCTAGGATTTTCTCATGTGCCCTGAGATCCATGTAACTACAAGGGCTCCTTTTTATCACCATAAGTGCCACCCTGGCTTAAAACCACTCAGAGCTTAAAAATCAAGGCAAAATGGATGCTGCGGTGACAGATGATTTTCAACAAATTCTGCCTATTGAACAGCTGCGCTCTACTCATGCTAGCAATGACTATGTGGAACGGCCTCCAGCCCCCTGTAAACAGGCCCTCTCAAGCCCTTCCCTTATTGTGCAAACCCACAAGTCTGATTGGTCTCTGGCTACCATGCCTACTTCTCTCCCCCGTAGTCTCAGCCAGTGCCATCAACTGCAGCCCTTGCCTCAGCATCTGAGCCAATCTAGCATTGCCAGCTCAATGTCTCATAGCACCACTGCCTCTGATCAAAGGCTCTTGGCCAGCATTACACCCTCACCTTCAGGCCAATCCATCATCCGAACCCAGCCTGGAGCAGGGGTCCACCCAAAGGCTGATGGTGCTCTGAAGGGAGAAGCTGAGCAATCTGCAGGGCACCCTAGTGAGCACCTCTTCATCTGTGAGGAGTGTGGGCGCTGCAAGTGTGTCCCCTGCACAGCAGCTCGCCCTCTCCCCTCCTGCTGGCTGTGCAACCAGCGTTGCCTTTGCTCTGCTGAGAGCCTCCTCGATTATGGCACTTGTCTCTGCTGTGTCAAGGGCCTCTTCTACCACTGCTCCACTGATGATGAAGACAACTGTGCTGATGAGCCCTGCTCTTGTGGGCCTAGTTCTTGCTTCGTCCGCTGGGCAGCCATGAGCCTCATCTCCCTCTTCCTACCCTGCCTGTGCTGCTACCTGCCTACCCGTGGATGCCTCCATCTGTGCCAACGGGGCTACGATAGCCTCCGGCGACCAGGCTGCCGCTGCAAGAGGCACACCAACACTGTGTGCAGAAAGATCTCTTCTGGTAGTGCACCCTTCCCCAAGGCCCAGGAAAAGTCTGTATGACCTTCCAGCAAGGTGGATCCAGAGCTTTTCTCCTTCTAGCCCCCATCAGTAATGCATAGGCCTCATCTTTGGAGAGGGAAGGAGTGACAAACTAGCCAAAGTTAGGGCCTCTCCTCTTTTGTTCCGGCAGTGTCAGGGGAATGACCAAGTACATCCTGGTGCAGGATGCCTTGTTCTTTCTCATAGTATCTATCCCACTCCTCTTCAGTCTTTACACCCTGCCAGCTCAGCCCTTATGGCTGTCATGGCAAATTCAGGTGATATATGGGTATGAGGTTTGAACACTGAGGACTGACAGGGCCAGCAACGTGGAGGTTTAGGGGCTCCCCAGTGTAATACCTCTCGATGCAGGCTCTGATCGTCACTGTTTTCTGCTGTGCCTTTGGAAGCTTTCTTCTAAGATGGTTTTCACAGGTACATGTGGAACAGCGTTCAACCTTCCAGGGAATATGACCCCTTCTCCCTGTTACTGCCCTTCTTTATTTCTCTCTCCTCTTTCATTATTCTGTTCTGTATTCTTTTCACCTTCATTCTCACCCTCTCTTTTACTTTTTCTCTTTCTTCCTCCCTTTCTCCTTCTCCCTTCGTTCTTTTTCAGACTGATCCTTTCTCTGCCTGTTTTTCTATCTCATTTGATCTGTATTTGTCTCTCTACCTTCCCTCTTTCTCTAACATGTCCAAAAGTGCTGTTTTTCCATAGATGTTTCCTTAGACGCCAAACTTTGCTATGCTATAGTATTTACTAATTTTTATTAAGGGAAATGGATTACTGTAATGAACTGATCACTAGCAATAGTCTGTATCCCGATGTGTGTGTGTGCTCACAATCACTCTCACCTGTTTGTGAGCACATGCGGCAAAGTTATCTTATATTTCCAGGTTTAACTAGTTGGAGTTTTTCTCCCTTTCTCAATAATCAACTTATAGTACTGACAGATTCCACTAGCATGCTGAGTAGGACAGTAAATCAGGATGCTCATAACTTTGTATGTCTGACCCAAGTGCCAAAGGCAGACGTGCTTTATAGCTAAATGAACAAAGCAAAGGATACAGAGGTATGTTCTCTCTTAGAAGCTAACTTCCCTGAGACTGCATGGCTCAGGCGTTAATAATGGACATAAAAAGTCATAAAATGTTAGAGCTGGAAGGAATCTTAACTATTAATCTAGTTCAATGCCCATATTTTACAGATGGGAAAACTGAGGCCTGGAGATAGGAAGGGACTTGCCCAAGGCCACACACTGAGTTAACAGCAGAATTGGGACTGGAATATAGGCTATCTGACTCCTAGTTCGGTATTCTTACCCCTGTACCACATTGAGTCATGGGACTTTTTCCTAGGGCTCTATTAACAGTGACAGAAAGCCATTCCCATTCAATTACTTTTCAGAAACCATGCCAAGTTAGTGTGGTGGTCTTTCTCCAGTGCATGGTGGGTAGCTAATTAACTATCAGACGTTGAGGCTGCCCCCAGTGGACATCACCTTTGGCTCTGTCACCTTGTAGAAGCTCAAGTGTGGAAAAGAAAAGCTTAAAGAAGCCCTAACCAAGCTGTATCTTCGCCATTGCATCTACTCTTTGCTGCACACACTGTGCTTGCTCCTGGCTTGTCTGCACTGGCAGCTGCCTGAGAACTTAAATTTCAGCAACAGTGAAAAACTGAGATGAAAGATGTATAATTCAGAGAACTGACTTCTCTCTTAAAAAATACAGAGAGCCTGTGCTGTGAACCCCCTTCAATGGGAAAAAGCTGCAGTGGTGATGGCAGGCTCCTAAAGACTGCTGCTTAAAGACACAAGAATTATACAGTTTCCCTCTATAAGTGAATCCAGAATTCACTGAGGAATTCAGAGATTGAGGGCACTTGCTTGAAATCAAGGTGCTCCAACTTAGTTTAAGACCTCCAGACTCTAACTTTATAGATCATCTCTTTTAGAGTGTGCATGGATGTGTGTTGCAGGGTGGAGAAGTGGGGACAAGTGTATAGTCGTACACAGGGGAAGAGGAGACATCCATGTCCCTTTGTTGGATACATATTACAGAAATATGTGCCACTCAGTTTTTGTTGGTTCTGAATCTTCCTGAAGTGTACTGACATTTGGGCTGCACAGAGCCCCACACCTTCACTTACACCTCCACTTCTAGAATTGCTTTGCTCTATTTTTGTATATATAAATATGTTATGATGATTATTAATAATGTTAATGATATTGCTGCAAATGGTGCCATATATAAGGTTAGGCTTCTTGGAACATTTATAAACCCAAACCAATACCTGTAACCTCTTATGTTGCTTTCAGATCCTTCAATTTTAAGTAACTTTTTAATCTTACAAGTCTGCTTGATTGTACTTTACACTTATCTACCCCTAAAAGCTCTGCCCAGTTCTCTGGGTCAAGCTGGATGGTGATGAGTAGCAACCACACTTCTCTGCTTCTGCCTGAAATGTGCTTAGAGCTCAGTTATCTAAGGATTCTCTGACACTAGTGCATTGTTCCTGGAGCTAAAGTTATTATATGGATGTTTGCTTATTCGTTTCAGGCCCCAAAATAACATGAGCCCCTCCTCCTTGATAGCTCCTTGATATCCCAATCTTGCAGTCCTAACTCAGGCAAATTGTGCACTGCCAGAGGGGCCCTGGGTTCTGCCATATACCCAGAGGAGCCTTTCTCAGTGTGTTTCTAAATGGCCTTACACTTGGTAGAAGAAATTGAAGGGTTACTCAAATACAGTTGCAATCTGCAATCTGCTGTTGAGTCAGGGCTTTCACTTGTGTCCAAGTTGGCCTGATATGGACTGCATCTGGTTTACATATAGATGGGTCCTGTTGGGGTATGCGCATGGACGTGTGAGTGAGTGTGCATATGTATCCCTTCTGTGATTTTATATATATATATATATATGTAAATATATATTCACACATCTCTATATATTTTAATGTATTGCACATGTATATTTAAAATATATATGAAAGAACTCTAAATCCTGCAGGGAGGCTCTGTTTTCATTATTTTTCTACTTTGTGTCATGTCCTGTATAAACAGGAATATTTAGAGGGTGTTTCCTGCTTAGCATTTTTTTGCAGTTAAATCATCTGTTAGTCCCTAACTCTATTGCTTTCCACGTATTGGTTCCTTGATACATTTCATATGGCATCAGCCAAGAGTTTTCCTGTGGTTCCAGCCCATCTTCCCTAATCACAATTACAATAATAAATATAGTGAACACTTACATAGTGTTTACTATATGCTAAGCGCTATTTTTAGCATATTATTTATATTAGCTCATTCATTCCTCACAATTCTACAACATAGGTATAATTCCAATCTCTATTTTACAGATGAGAAAACTGAAGCACAGAGAGGTTAAGTGACTTGCCAAAGGTGACAATTGTAAACGGTAGAGCTAAGATTTGAACATAGGGTGTCTGACTCCCAGGTCCACGCTCCAGAATCAGATATAGAAGGCTGGAGCACAATGTAAACCATTCTGGAGTAACAAGCCTCAAGTGGTGAATAATTCTTTACCTAACTCTGGTCCACCTGCAACCTAGGAGTTAAAATAAGTATGCTGCTATGTTAAGGGTAAAGCAACAGTTACAGGCATTATGTATTAGCTGTCTTGCTCCCAAAATGGTGGCATTACAAATTTTTCCAGTATTCACTTTGAAAACATGCTTGCAGCCAGTTACCATTTCTTAGCTTATGACGTAGAGCTATTAAGGGAGTAGTTTCACTTGTGCCAAAGAGGGTAAGAGTTTATTAGTCTTATCTTTATTGGCCAGGGAAAAATAATTCAATTTTTTTCTGAACAAAGTAGAACTGAGACTGTTTTTGGAGCTTAAGATTTGCTACAGCTGTTAACACTCAAACTTATTGATTATATTGAGAGCAGTTTTCTGAGTCAAATGACCACTGATCCATATAACACCTTTTACCGACAGCTCCTTCACACTGAATCCTTTAACTTTGCCAAAGGACCTTTAAATAACATCTAGTCCAATGTCAACATTTTATAGGTGGAGAAAGGGATGCACAGAGAGGGAAAATAACCTGTCCAAAGTCACACAGTTCTGAAAATTGAGTGGAATTATGACTTTATGCCAGAGTTCCTAATTTCCAGGTATCTTAGCCTTGGTTTCTTAGAAAATAGAATTTGAAGCAAAAGCTATGTACAATCCAGGGTAGTATGAGTAAGGAAAGGGCTAATAAGGGAGAGAAGAAAGAAGAACAAATAAAAAGTATGTCACTGAGTTGGCCACAATCTGTTCCTTGGCAAGCTAATTTCACAATTTTTTATGACAGACCATGTGAAACTACTACATCTCCATACAGCCCACCTGGCGGAGGAAAGGAGGTGAATTCATCTGCTAGCTCTCATCTCATTAGTCAAATTCTTCCCCATGTGATATTAACCCTTCTACATTTTTGGGTAGTGCGTGGTGGCACTTAAGTATGTACCTTGGCATTTCATGCTTCAGCAGTAATGGGAAGGATTGTAGCTCCACTACAAACAGTAAGGCAAGTATATGAATATAGGGAGATTAAATTTAAAGTGATAAACTAGGGTGGTGCTTTTACCTTATGTCTTTAATCACATTCCTTCAAAGTAAGTTAGAGATAACCTACCACCTTTAAAGTAAATAAGGCTTTATTGTGGCTCTTAGAACTGCACTATGTTTGCCTTCCTGACCCTGTTTATTCCCTAGCTTGCTTTAAAGGGCTTCTTTTTTATATGGAAATTAATTCCCTGTTCAATTAAAGGAGTAACAAACTCTCAAAATATCTTTCTTCTTAATATAAAAAGGAATTTCATATTATTGAACTCCTCAAAAAGCATCTCTAAGTGAAAATATGTATGTGAATGCACATATGTTCTTTTAGGTTCCATGAGCATAATAGCAGGAAAACTGGTCAAGTCAATAAATGCTGGGGGAAAAAATGGCTAAACAAGGTATTCTGTAACATGAAAAAAGCAATGAGTTGGTTGACTGGCTTTTTAAAAAATATTTCAGCCACTAATTATGACATGACACAGACACATTCTAAGAATTATACTAGCTTTTATTCACATATATAATAGTTCCCTGTGTCCTATAGATCATTGTCACATAAAGCAAAAGCATTAGTGCCCCATTTGGACCTTTGGCCTAAGGTTTGATAAGATTTTGTAGAACTGAAATTCTTGGTCCCTTTATCCTAGTTTAGGCCCATATCCTCATTTTGACCCTCAAAGATAAGATCATAACACTACCAGTGTTGTTGCTATTAAAGGCCAGAATGGACAAGATAAGGAAAGGCATTTTGGGAATGACACTGACTATTGCTAGGAATCTTGCTCTCATTACAATCCAAGTTATATATGTTTGCTCCCATATGTATTTGTTGGCCCATCTCCTGAAAAAGAAGACAGTAATTCTAACTCACACATTGTCATTCCCAAACTAACCTTTTGACCATTCCAGGTAATAGTCATGTCTCTGATGGTAAAAGACAGAGATGTCAAGGCTCTGGAAGCTCCCAGGTCCTTGAAGAACTAACTAAACTGCTGAAAACAGAAGTGGTAATGTAGGCAAATACCCTGGCTTTATTAATATAAGGCTTTAACATCAAGTCACAGGCATGTTCTCTTACTGTAACAAGATGGGGCTGACCATTTGTGAACCCTGAAGAGTCATTTTGAACCTATGTCCTAAGGCCTAAAGTACTTTGATCCTCATCTTCAAAGTCTTACCACTCTAATAACAAAAAGAAACACTACAAAGAAACTGCAAGGAAAGCGACACTCATTTTTTTAATGTCTACCAATTATTTAGTTATTCATATATGCATTTCTTTATATAGAAAAATATATGAAGTTTCCAAAAGACTGATATTCAGCTTTATAGTCTTGGATAGAAAATCATGTGTCCTTGGTTGGGGATTCACACACCAAGGCTTAACAGAATTAGTTTGGGAAATACTCATTTTTATACCAGAGATTAGTTGGCTTAAACAACTTTACTCTGTGAATATTTTTCTTAATGATCCCCTTCCAATGGAGGTGAAGGCCTCCCAAGTAGGTGAAGGCCCCAGGCCTTTCTTAATACATAAACCATATTGAAAGAAAGAAAGAAAGAAAAAAGTAATGGGAAGTAATAGTAAATGTAGATCCAGAAAGAAAAACAAAGGTTAAGAAAATGAGATATGTGAAAGAAAAAAGCCCTGTAATCAGTGTGTTTCTTTCACCTAAAACACTATTTACTAACTACTTGGTTCAGTTGTACCCTTGAATTCCATTTTGTCTTTGACTTATATCAACACTCTTCTTTTCCAAACTCCTATAGCTCTTCATCTGGAATGATTCTATAGGGTGGAAGGGAGGAGAAAGGGAGAGAGCGGGAGAAAGAAAGAGAGAGAGAGAGAGATGGGTGGAGACTCGGCCTGTCTCCTACAGGTTCAAAGTTAGAATATGCCACTGACACTATGTGCCTTTCAAACTCCCTTCTAGGACATGCTCTGTAGTACTTAGATCTTATATTAAATGACAAGGTTTCTCTCCTTCAGAGAGAAATACCAGACTGGGTTTGTGGTTTTCCCTGGATTGGTTTTTTCTGAGTCAAAGTGGTGTTGTAGAAATCACATTACCCTGAGACCAATTAAATCAGAATCTTTGGGGGTGTTGAGAAATGGATTTTTAAAGTTCCCAGATGATTATAATATGCAAACAGATTTGAGAAAATCCACTCATCACTTTATTCTATAAACGCAAATAGTGAGGCTAAGAGAGGGAAAGTGACTTACTTATAACCACGCAGTGAGTTAGTGACGAAGTCAGGATAAGAATCCAGGTCTGCAGACTCCTAGGCCAGAATTCTTGTCTTTATGCTATACTGCTTCTAACTCTACCGTATTCCTCCTCTGAGCCTTTGCTTTTCTCATCTGTAAAATGAAGATAATAAAGCCTAGAGAGTGTATGAGAATCATTAAAGCAGAAGCATTTTTCTTAATGTACAAGGTTCTATACAAATGCAAGGGAATTAATGTATAACATATATGTGGGGCTGAGTCTCTAAAACAACATAATAAAAGTTGTTTTTATTTTAGTCGATCATTTTGGTATTATGTCTACCTGATAGCATGTAACAAGATTGAACACTTGTGTAGGTTGTATGTGCCTTTAAACTGAACTTGGCCTCAGTGACAATCAAAATTAGCAGTTGAAGAAAGAGGTCATACATTTTTCTCTTGCCCTTGCTGGAATAGGGATCAAGAGGAATATAAAAGCAATGGAATACCTGGATTTCTTATATGCAGTCAATCACAACATGGCCTTAGTGCTGAACTAGCCCAGGGTTTCTATGGAATTTGTAGATCCCATTCCTGAGGCTGGTCCTGGTTGAAGGATGTCTCTTTTGAAAGGCAGTATCCATGGAAAGCCAAGGGGGAGGGTTGCCCACTAGGAGGAGCTTCTTTAGTAGAAGCCAGAATGGAGGAAAGGGGCTTTCTGACTTGGCGCATCTGAAGAAATAGATTATTTGAGGATCTAGTACTCCCAGAATAATCTGTAACCATAAGAAACACATTTCCTGAACTCCAGAGCCCCAGAACATGGTATCCATATCCAATTCCATCCTATCCATCCTGGATATTATGAATTTCCAGAAAGGGCCACTTCTACTCCCCTAGGAGTCATACATCTGGCTACTTGTTTATTTGTTAAAAATAAAATTCTGTGCCATTTATAAAATGGGCCTCTTATGTCTTCCTTATTTTGAAATTATAATATACATTCCTAATTCATCATTCATTTTTGCCAATGATTTTAAAGTATTTATTTGAAAGTTATTTTTAAATACAAAAATATGTGTATTTAATAAAGCACTTCTTTATCCTCTTATCTGAACCATACTAAAAAATGTAAAACATGCCATGATTAAACTAGATAATTCTATATGTCACATTACAAGTAAGTTTTAAAAATCTATTTGGTAAATATATCCTCATTTCATCTTGAAATACCTGCCTTTTAAGGGGAGGGTAGAGAGACAAGGAATTAGTGTAAATCAAGAGGCCTAAAAGTATAATGACAAATATTTATAATTCAGATTGATCTCAGGGGTTTCCTTTCAGGTAATTAAGAGGTGATGACCTATGTTTAGGAAAAATTGGGTTGTTTAGAGGCCATGTAGGGGCCTGTGATTTCCTAGCAAATATAGACCCAAAGAGCTCCTTGCTAGTAATTACACTGCCGAAGAAGTTCTTGTACTTTGCCGCACAACAATTAACACAAGAGCCTAGGTATGAGCTGCATAAAGTGCAGGTGGACAGAATGAAAAATCAGACTCAATCTGTAGTTCTGAAGGAAGGGTCAAATTTGGTTGGGGTAGGTGTTAATAGTTGAAGAAACTGAAATGTATTTCAAGAGCACTTCAGATAAACAAGATGGAGACTGAAGCCAAGAAGGAGAATAAAGAGTAATTACTGCATAAGAGGCACTGAATTTAGAATCAGAAGATACAAATAATACACAAGAGAGGGTGCAATGCAGGGAACCATGCTTGATGGGTTTCATCTAAAGGATTGTAGCTGGCTCCACCTTTGACAAGTTAGCTTTTCTGTGCCTGGTTTTGAACCCAGGAACCATGACTCTAAAGATTTTGTGCTCTTAACTACTGCAATCTCCTTTTCAGTATAAAAATGGCTATGTTAATAGGATTGTAATATGTCCCGATTTGCCCAAGACTGTCTCAGCTAATATCTGTTTCTAAAATATTTTTAATAGTGCCTCCTTATACTCTGAGAGCATATCTTAACATGACTTATATATAATTTTCAACATTATGTTTAATCCCCAATTGTTTATTATCCATCAGGCCCCCCAAACTCTGACCTCCCTTGTTACCCAGATTACATTCCCTCTCTCCCTCTAGCATACTTGCCTGACAAAATCTGAAACTTAAATATAATCACTTGTTCCACATTTTCATCTAAACAGATGAATGTGATTGGAGAAAAACATAAAACGGTAAATTCTAGGGTGCCCTCAGTACCACCAGGTATTTCTACTTTATTTCTCTCTTCAGTTTATTTTCAAATCAACTCTTTAAAAGGACTGCTTCACACTTCTCTCTCATCACACCTCCAATACCCCACTTCCTCCATGCCTCCACTCCTATCCTACAACCTTGCAATATATCACTGGGAAAATAGCCTTTTCTTTTGAACTCACTCTAGCCAAGCTTTTAAACCAACCCTCCACCAAAATAGCTCTTTTCAATGTCACCAGTGATCCTACCTTGCTAAATCCAATGGTCAGTTCTCAGTCATCTCATTCAGTTTATCACTAGCATTTGTCCCAGTCCATTTACATTAACAGCTTCCCCCACCTGAGACAATGACCTGCATGCATTTAGTTTATTTGAGAGAAGTGATTCAGAAAATAGGAGACGGGACTGAGAATGGTGAGCCAGGAAAGGAAGGAACATCAATCCAAGGGCATGTTATTGATCTGTTTACTACTATAGGCAACTGAGGATTATTGCCACTGAGGACTCTCTAAGGAGCCATGTAGAATGCACCCCAGAATTTTCCACCAGACATAGAAGAGGAGAGTGTTTTTCTATCAAATCTCATCTCCCATTAATTAAGTGTAATCCTAGAGGGTATTTACTTGCAAGTTGGCACATGATTTGGAATCACTGAGCAGGGTCCTTCAAGTGATTCACATGGTGGTGGCAAAGAAGCCCCCGCAGGAAGCAATAGTATGAGATAAAGCTGAATGAGGTAGCATCAAGCTACACCTGCATGTAGTTACTGCCGCATGGCCTGAACAAAAAGGCAGTCCATATTGAAATATATTCTTTATTTGGCTTCCAGCACACCACACTCTGCTGATTCTCCTCTCACCCCATTGATCACTCCCTCTCCAAGTCCTTTGATAGTTCTTCCTCATTTTCCTGAACTGTAAATATTAGTGTACCTGAAGTTTCAGTTCTTAGTCCTCTTCTCCATCTACACTCACTCTCATGGTGATCTCATCTAGTATCCTGGATTTAAACACCATTTATGTACTCACAACTCCAAAACTTATAGCTCTAGCCCCAATCTCTCCCCTGAATTCCAGACTGCTCACTTAAAATCTCTACCTACAAGCTTAATAATAATATAAAACAACATATTTAACAGATAAATTTTGATTTCTATGTCATTCAGTTTTCCCCCACCTCAGTAAATGATGATTCTATTCTTCAGAGACTCAAGCTGACCATTTGGAGGTATCCTTCACTTCTATCTTTTTCTCATGTCAATTGGTCAGCAAATCCTGTTGGCTCTACCCTCAAAATATATCCAGAATTTGACTATTTCTCAGTATCATTACTGCTACTACCTGTTCTGATCTACCATTATCTCCTCCCTCGATAATTGCAGCAGCTCCCTGATTCCACTAATCCCAAAGTCTAATCCCAACAGAGAAACCACGATGATTGTTCTGAAGATGAAGGCCAGATCTTGTCATTCTTCTGCATAAAATCTTCCAGTGATATTCCAATTAACTTAGAACCAGACTCATCTAGTTACGACTATAAGGCCCTACATACTCTTCCCCTCCTATTTACATGGCCAGCTCTCTCATTTAATTCAGGAGTTCACTCAAATGTCACTTCCTCAAGGAGGCTTTCCCTGAATACCCTAAATCAGCATTGCTCATCATTTTATCCTCTTGTTTTGGTTCATTTTCCTTCATAGGAATTCTTACTACCTGATTATATTATATGTTACTGTTGAATAAATAAATGAATATGTGGGAGTTTAAATTGGAACAGTCTTTCTTGAAGTCATCAGATATTGATCCAATGTTTCTTATGTGCCAGACAGACATTGCTCTATGTACTGCTCCACTCTGTTCCTTCCCAAAACTCTTCTCTTGCCCCTGGAACCTCTGCTTCTTTCATTTCTCCACTTTTGGAATTAACTGGGATTACAATGCTTCCCCTTCAGTACTCTCCCATGGAGACTGTTCATTCTCCCATATATGGCTTCATTTCATTCCCAATGCAGCCTAGACTCCAGAGAGATGAAGATTTGAGTATCATCTTCATAGGAAGTGTTGGTTGAAATTGGAAATGTGTGATAGCTCTCTCTGGCAGAAAGTATAAACTGGAGAAAAAGAAAACACCAGCAGAATCTTTCCTCTAAAGTGATGCCTATCATGATTAGAAACCATACAGTTATGCTAGCAAGAATTATTATTATTATGCTAGCAAGAATGCCAATTATATAAAAAAGGCAGGTTCACTGGGTCTCTTTACTGTAAAAAATACCTCTAGAAGAATACATTTGGAAACAACTACCATATGAACATAAGAGATAACAATTATTGAGTTCCTACTATGTTTCAGGCATAAAATTAACATTTAATCCTCATGACAACTTTATGATATAAATATTTTATCACTATTGACAATAGATGTGGAAACAGAGGCTTTGGAAAGTTAAGTTACTTGCATAAGGCAATTAAACTAACAAGTGAAAAGAAGTTCTAGGATTTAAAACCAGGTTTGTCTCAAACACCGTGTTCTTTGCACTCTTCAATACCACCTTGTTTGCTAATTATATCAATTTAGAATGTGTGCATGAAAATTAAACATGCATTTTTAAAATTTTTACTAGGTCCATCAGCAGCTTTCAACATAATTGACCCTTCCCTCCTTTAAGTTCTTCCCTTTTGTGGCTTCAATTAAACTACATTTTCCTGTTTTCTCTCCTAATTATGTGGTTACTTCCCAGTCTCTTTTTCTAGGTTTTTTTCCTCTATCTGGCCTTTAAATATTGAAGTACTCAGGACTCTTCCTATCCCTTTTGTTTTACAAGTCTACACACTTTTCCCAAGAAATATCATCCCAAAACTCTTCCCTGACCCCCAAGAACCATTTCTTCATTTCTCTACTTCTGGAATTTACACTCTTATGACTTCAACTATACTGATGACTCCCACATTTGTATCTCCAGCGCACACCATTTTTCTAAGCTCAGTGCTATATCCAGTTGCATACTCTATATCTACATATATTATAGGTACCTCAAGTTCAACATATTCAAAATTGAACTAATTAACTTTGTTCCTCAAGTCGGCTCATCTTTGATGGTTCCCAAACTCAATAAATGTTATTACTATCTACTCAAATGCTCAAGCCATAAGCTTGTGAATCTTCCTATCTTCATTCTCTTCATCTCCTATATGCAATGAATCAAAAAGTGCTGACAATTCTTCTTTCGTAAGAATCTCTCTAATTAATTAGCTTTTCTACATCTCCACAATCATAATTAACCAAAAAGCTATTAACAATGCCTATTGTATTGCTCCAATAGCTCCTTAACTAGTTTCCTTATAAAACCTTTTATCCCCACTCCAATATTTTCTCCACATAGCAAAGAATAATATTTTTAAATGTAAATTTTTTATGTAATTGTCTTACTCTCTATTGCTCTTTGTAGTTCCCTAATTATTAAATCAAACTTCTTAATATTGCCAGGCCTCTGTCTACTTCTCTCCTACCTCATATTCTACCTTCTCCCCCTCACTGTAGTCCAAGTATACTATCCTTTTCTCATTTTCTTAAACATGCAAAGTTTTATCCTGCTTCAGGTAATTTGCCTATATTGGTCTATCAGAGCAAACCCCTTTACATAGCTTACCTCTGCTCATTCTTTACATCGCTTACCCATCACTCGCTCAGGAAAACCTTTTGTTTTGGTCCCTTGAAGACTAGATTATGTCCTTCATTATACACTTCTACAGCACTTGGTGCTATCTCTGACTACACCACTAATTATTTAATTACAGATTTATTTCTGTCTTCTGCTAAAATATAAACTTTATAAGGGCAGGAATAATTATTGTGTTGTTAATTCCTGTATGTTCACTACCTGGCATATCATATAAAACTATTAGCGGGGTGGAGGGGGGAAGCGCGTATTGATGTACTACAGTGTATTCTACTGAGAAAAGTAAGTTTCAGATTATTTTTCATTATGAATCATCAATGTAATTGCTCCTTTATACTGACTTAAAAATTGAGAGATGTATTTTAATTATGTCTATGACTTAAGCCTATACTTCACTCTCTATTGCAATTGTATTATAAAATGTGCCTGAGCTGTTGGCTAGAAATTTTTAAATTTATGTTATATACCACTTGAAAGTCATGCATTTTTTCAGTCAATGCCAAAATACTCAGAAATACTGTTAATTCTTCCTTACTGCCTACCTTTGTCACATCATGCTGGGTCAGGCAGGGTTGACTCATCTTGGAAAATATATTCATTTGACTTCATTTACTTTTACTTTCAAATAGGAGATCCTTACGTTACAAAAAAAATTTTCTTCTCCTCTCCTCTCTTGGATGCAAAAGTAAGACTCAATTTTATTTATAATTTCATTATAAAGACATAGATAAGTTAGAAGGAAATATGTGGAAAGTGACATACAATACAAAAAGTAATCCAAAGAAAGCTACAGTGACTATATTAATATCACATAAAGTAGACTTCTGAATAAGAAATATTTTTCAAGAATAAAGAGGAACATCTCATAATGATAAGTCAATTCTCCAAGAAGACATGGAAATTCTAAATGTGCATACGCCCACCAGATTGAATATGCATGAAGCAAAAACTGACAGAAAAGAAAGCAGAAATAAATAAAATGTGATTAGACTTGGATATTTCAACACCTTTCTCAGTAATTGATAGAACAAATAGACAGAACATCAGTAAGAATATGAAAGATTTGAAGAACCTTATTGACCAACATGTCTTAATTGACATTTATAGAAAACTCCACCCAACAGCAGCAAAACACACATTATTTTCAAACGCACATGGAACATTCACCAAAATAGACCATATTCTGGATGACAAAACAAGTCTCATAAACTTAAAAAGAGCAAAATCACACAAGGTATATTCTCTGGCCACAATGGAATTAAATTAAGATTCTATAACATAGCTGAAAAATCTCTAAATATTTGAAAATTAACAACATATTTGTACATAACGCATGGGTCAAAAAGGAAATCACTAGTTAATTCAGAAAATATTTTGAACGGAATGAAAATGAAAACATGGCATATCAAAACTTGTGGGAGGGCTGGGCACAGTGGCTCATTCCTGTAATCCCAGCACTTTGAGAGGCCAAAGTGGGAGGATCAATTGAGCTCAGGAGTTCAATACCAGCCTGGGCAATATAGTGAGACCCCATCTCTTTAAAAAAAAGTGTGAGAGAATGGCTACCCAGACTTCATCAGTACACGATGTATCCATGTTAACAAAATTGTACTTTTTTCTTATAATCACAAAGTAGTGAATAAGAGGATAAAATAAAGGAATTGACATGGTAGATATCTAAAGAGATAATTGAGTCAAATATAACTCAGAGGCTTGAGCCTAAGTCACTAGAAGTATGAAATTAGAAAAGTTAGAAATGAGAGATTTTGGTTAAATTTACAGAAAAAAACCTTGTGAGGTATAGCTAAAGCAGTGCCTTTAGAAGGAAATGTATGGTATTAAGTGCTTATATTAGAAATCAACAATGTAAGTTTCTACTTTAATAATTACAAATATAAGAGCAAAATCAACCCAAAGTGTAGAAGGAAGAAACTAATAACAAAGAGAATAAATGAAACTGAAAATAGAAAAACAACAGAGAAAATCAGTGAAACCAAGACCTATTTGGAAAGATGCATAAGACTTAACTAATCTGATCAAGAAAAAAAGAGAGAAGACACAACATATGTATGTTAGAAATGAAGGCGTGAACATCACTATGGGTCCTGCGTATATTAAAAGTATAATAAGGAAATACCATGAACAATTTTATGCCAAGAGATTTTACAACTTAAATGAAATTGGCAATTGCCTTGAAACACCAAATGACCAAAATTTACTCAAAAAATAGAAAATCCAAATAGCATATTTTGTAAAGACACTGAATTCATAATCAATTAAAAATACCATTAAGCCAGATAGTTTTCGCTGGTGAATTCTATAAAACATTTAAGGAAAAAGTAACATCAATCTTATACAAATTATTTCAGAAATTAGAGAAGAAAGAGACAGTTCTCAATTTTTAGGCCAGTTTTCAATTTTTAGGCCAGTTTTACTCTGATTTAAAAACTAATTTATTACAGGCCGGGCGCGGTGGCTCAAGCCTGTAATCCCAGCACTTTGGGAGGCCGAGACGGGCGGATCACGAGGTCAGGAGATCGAGACCATCCTGGCTAACACGGTGAAACCCCGTCTCTACTAAAAATTCAAAAAAATTAGCCGGGCGAGGTGGCGGGCGCCTGTAGTCCCAGCTACTCGGAAGGCTGAGGCAGGAGAATGGCGTGAACCTGGGAGGCGGAGCTTGCAGGGAGCTGAGATCCGGCCACTGTACTCCAGCCTGGGCGACAGAGCGAGACTCCATCTCAAAAAAAAAAAAAAAAAAAAAAAAAACTAAGTTATTACAACAAAAGAAGGCTACAGAGTAACATCCCTTATGAACAAAAATACAAAAGTATTTAATAAAATATTAACAAATTTTATCCAGCAAGATATGTAAAGGATAATGCATCACAACCAAGAGAGGTTTATCCTGGAAATGCAAGGGACAAAGACATTAACATTTGAAAATAAATTGTTGAAATTCACCATATCATCAGAATAAGGCGGGAAACCATATGATCATCTTAATAGATGCAGAAACAGCATCTGCAAAAAATGTCAAGGCCGATTTATAATAATAATTTTTTTAAACCCGTAGCAAACTAGAAATTTAAGGGAACTTCCTCAACCTGATAAAGGGCACCTACAACAAAAGCCCTACTGCTTTACCCTTAAGATTAGGAATAAATGGACATAGAGAGAAGGATGACTACCAGTGGCTGGGAAGGGTAATTGGGGGTTGGGAGGAGGCAGGGATAGTTAATGGGTAAAAAAAAAAAATAGGAAGAATGAATAAGACCTACTATTTGATGGCACAATAGGGTGATTATAGTCAATAATAATTATATATTTTTAAATAAATAATGTAGTTGGATTATTTGTAACTCAAAGGATAAATGCTTGACAGGACAGCTACCCCATTCTCTATGATGTACTTATTTCACATTGCATGCCTATATCAAAATATCTCATATACCCCATAAATATATACACCTATGTACCCACAAAAAAAAATTTTAATTAAAAATATATTAGGAACAAGGCAAGTATGTCCACTCTTGTCATTTCTAGCCAATATTGTACTGGAAGACCTAGCCATTGCAATAAGGTCCATATAAGAAATAAAAGACATTAAGATTGGAAAGGAAGAACCAAAACTATATCCACAAGTGACATTATTGTGTACATGGAATACCCTAATGAATCTCCCAAAGGGCTATTAAAATTGTAAGTGAGCAAGGTCACAAGATACAAGATCAATATATAAAAGTCTATTGCATTTCCATAAACTAGCACATAACAATTGAATATTGAAATAAAAAGCAATTACTTTTAAAATAACAATCAAAAAACACAAATTACTTAAGCTTATATTTAACAAAATACATTGAAAACCTGTACATTTAAAACTGTAAACTTTGCTACAGAAATTGAAGAAAAATAAGTGGAGGCATACATCATATTCATAGATTGGAAGACTCAGTAGTGTCAATCTTCCCAATATTAATTCATAAATTTAGCTTGAAAGATACTGACAAGCCGGTACTAAAATTTATATAGAAATACAAAGGATCTAGATGTCAAAATGAATTTTCTAAAATAACAAATTGGTAATACACTACTTGAGATCAAAACTTACTATTAAACACAGAGGAAGGTGTCAGGATAATTGCACAGGAAGAATGGTATATATGAAAATAAATATATGAGAGCAAAATGCACTGATCAAGTAAATGAGATGCTCTATCTGGAGAGAAGAGTTTAAAATATATTTTTGGACTAGGAAAATGAATTGGACCCAAAATGAAGATAATTTTAAATGTCCTGATGAAAGTTGTTAGAAAACTAGTTGTCCTAGACTGGATTAGGAAAACGAAATGTGGCAAATATACACCATGGAATACTATGCAGCCATAAAAAAGGATGAGTTCATGTCCTTTGTAGGGACATGGATGTAGCTGGAAACCATCATTCTCAGCAAACTATTGCAAGAACAGGAAACCAAACACTGCATGTTCTCACTCATAGGTGGGAACTGAACAATGAAAACACTTGGATACAGGAAGGGGAACATCACACACCAGGGCCTGTGTGGAGTAGGGGGAGGGGGGAGGGATAGCATTAGGAGATATACCTAATGTAAATGATGAGTTAATGGGTGCAGCACACCAACATGGCACATGTATACATATGTAACAAACCTGCACATTGTGCACATGTACCCTAGAACATAAAGTATAATAAAAAAATAAAATAAAATAAAATAAAATTAGTTGTCCTATAATATATAGAATGATACTTGAAAAAGGCAGGGATACAAGTTAATATTGTTTTCATGAACCCATACACAAAGTAGTGAATATGAGGATAAAGAAAAAAATAGGCATGGTAAATACAAAAAGAGATAATTTAGTCAAATATAATTCAGAGGTTGGAGTTTAAGTCACTAGAATTATGAAATTGGAAAAAAATAGAAGTGAGAGATTTTAGTTAAAAAATGAATTCCATTTATAAATGTTTAATTTTATATCATTACAGTATCAATCTGTTAATATAGAACAAGTGCTTTTCAAATATAGATAGAAAGAATGGATTTGAGATATAGACTTGGAAATCATGCACATAAAGAAGATAGTTGATGCTGTGAGAAGGGAAAGTATAAAGAGAGATGAGAACAGAAGTACTTGGACTAAGGTTCAAAAAATACCAACTTCTGACAGCAAGAACAGAAAGAATGAATCAAGTAGAAAGGAAGGAACTTACACTGCTCTATGTTTCCAGGACTGGGAAAACTGGAAATGAGCAGTTGAAAGTCAGAAAACTAAAATAAATTACTTGTTTCTTTCTAAAATGTCTAGTCAACCTTCATCTGTTTTCCTTGACGTAATATTTACAGAGATGCTCAGTAAGTTCTAGTACTCAATGTATATGGTCTAAGGTTTTTCTTGGTCTAAGGACATGAAATATGGATGAATGTAAGCCAAGGGCTTTACAAGGCATATGGTTGTTTGTTCATCATAAGTTACAATAAAACTAAACAAAAAAAATGTTTGAAAGACTATAAAGCTACAGAAATAAAGATAGTTTGGTGTTGGCAAAAAGATAGTCATATAGGTTAATGGCGGAGAATAAGGTATCTAGAAAGAGACCCATATATTCATGGTCAATTGATTTTTTATGAAGGTGCCAAGGCAACTAAATGGAAAAAAGAGAATTTTTACAGCAGGTGGTGCAGGAACAACTAGATATTCATATGAAAAAAAAAAGAAGCTTGACAACTTGACACTTCATGCAAATAAAAATTAACTTGAAATGGAAAATAGAAAAAAAAAGAGAAAATCTTTACAACCTTTGGGTAAGTAGATTTCTTAGGACACAAAAAGCATAAGCCATAAAAGAAAAAACACTGATAAATTGGATTTCATCAAAATGTAAAAGTTTTATTCTTCAAAACATACTGTCAAAATAAAAAGACAAGTCTCAGATTGTGAGAAAATGTTTACAAAACAGTTATCTGACAAAGGATTTATATCGAAAGTATACTCAATAGTAGTAATAACAGTAAGAATAGGAATAAGAATAAAAGAAAAACAACCAGAAGAAAAGGTGGGCTAAAAATTTGAATGGGCCCTCTGTGTAATTGCCATTTGTATATTTTCTTGTTTGTATAAAAGATGTACATTCAGTATTGCTGTCATCGGAAGAAGAAAAAAGAAGAAGATATACAAGTAACAAATAGGTACATGAAAACACCCTCTACAAAACAGTAGAATAGATAAAATAAAGGATGGATGTAATGATACCCTCTATTGCTAAGGATGTGGAGAAGCCAAAACTCTCTCATCGTATCTGTGAGAATATTAAATAGTACAACCACTTTGGAAAATATTTCAGCAGTTTGTGTGTGTGTGTTGTTTTTTGTTTGTTTGTTTGTTTTTGAGATGGAGTTTCACTCTTGCTGCCCAGCCTGGAGTGCAAAGGAGTGATCTTGGCTCACTGCAACCTCCACCTCCCGGGTTCAAACGATTCTCCTGCCTCAGCCTCCCAAGTAGCTTGGATTACAGGCGTGCGCCACCACACCCGACTAACTTTTGTATTTTTAGTAGAGATGGGGTGTCACCATGTTGACCAGGCTAGTCTCAAACTCCTGACCTCAGGTGATCCACCCACCTCGGCCTCCCGAAGTGCTGGGATTACAGGCGTGAGCCACCATGCCCAGCCAGCAGTTTGTTATAAAAACTAAACATATGCTTTTCATATGACCTCGTGATTCCACTCCTAGGTATTTATCCCAGATAAATACATAGTTCCATAAGAAGATTTGTACTTGAACATTTATATCAGCTTTATCTATACTAGCCCTAACTTGGAAACAACCCAAGTTTCCAGCAACAGATAAAATGGATAAACAGGCCAGGTGCGGTGGCTCACACCTGTAATCCCAGCAATTTGGGAGGCCGAGAAGGTGCGAATCACTTGACATCAGGAGCTCAAGACCAGCCTGGCCAAGATGGTGAAACCCTGTCTCTACTAAAAATACAAAGATTAACTGGGTGTGGTGGCGGGTGCCTATAATCCGTTACTTGGGAGGCTGAGGCAGGAGAATCACTTGAACCCGGGAGGTAGAGCTTGCAGTGAGCTGAGATCTCACCACTGCACTCCAGCCTAGGTGACAGAGTGAGACTCTGTCTCCAAAAAAACAAATAAATGGATGAACAAATTGTAGCATATACATACAATGAAATAGCACCCAGTAGTAAAAATCCTGCCTATGTAATTAAGTCTCCATAAAAAGTGAAAAGGACTGAGTTTAGAGAGCTTCTAGATTGCTGAACACCTGGAGGTTCCTGGAGGATGACAATCCCAGAGAGGGCAGGAAGCTCCGTGCCTCTTCCCCAATACCTTGCCCTAGGCATCTCTTCGTTGGTATCCTTTGTAATAAACCAGCAAAAGAGTAAGTGTTATCTTGAGTGCTGTGAACCACACCAGCAAATTACTCAAACCCAAAGAGAGTGTCATGAGAACTCCCGATTTATAGCTGATCATTTGCAGGTCACAACTTGGGGTTTGCAATTGGCATCCAAAGTAGAAGAGCAGTCTTGTGAGATTGAGCCTTTAACCTGTGGGATCTGATGCTAACTCCAGGTAGATAGCATCAGAATTGAATCAAATTGTAGGACACCCAGCTAGTGTCCACCGGAGAATTGCTTGGTGTGTAGGGAAAACCCCACACACATCTGGTGTCAGAAGTTTTATGTTAAATGACTGTGTGTGAGTAGAGAGAAACTTTTTTCTTCAGATTATCACCTGGAGAAAGTCATTTTAAAATGCTCTCCTTCTTTGTATGAGAAAATTATTTTCAATGATAATTATGTATGTAATCTGTACCTAATTTGTAAAAAATATTATTTTTTGTTTTTTTCTTTAGTTTTAAACCAAAAATTAATTTTAAAAGACTAAATTTCAATCTTAAACATATTCAAGAAGTAAAATATATCATGTGTGAACTAAAAATTACACTTATCAAGCAAACAGTCTTTCTCACAGCTCATACTCTGTTCTATTGCTTTGATTTTTTAATGCTTTCACATTTTTTTTATTTCAATAGCTTTTGGGATACACAGGTTTTTGGTACATGGATGAATTGTATAGTAGTAAACTCTGAGATTTTAGTGCACTCATCACCCGAGTAGTGCACATTGTACCCAATATGTATTTTTTTTAATCCCTCATCCCCTTCCCCTCTCCCCTTTCCTGAGTCTTCAATGTCCATTATACCACTCTATGCCTTTGCATACCCATAGCTTAACTCCCACTTATAAGTGTGAATATATGGTATTTGGTTTTCCATTCCTGAGTTATCTCACTTAGAATAATGACCTCCAACTTCCTCCAAGTTGCTGCAAAAGACATTATTTCGCTCTTTTTTTCTGGCTAAGTAGTATTCCATGGTGTATATATACCACATTTTCTTTATCCACTCACCAGTTGATGGGTACTTAAGTTGGTTCTATATCTTTGCAATTGTGCTGTGATAAACATACAAGTACAGGTGTATTTGATACAATGATTTCTTTCCCTTCGAGTAGATACCCAGTAGTGGGATTGTTGGACTGAATGGTAGACCTACTTTTAATTCTTTGAGAAATCTCCATACTGTTTTCCATAGAGGTTGTACTAATTTACATTCCTACCAACAGTGTGTAAGCCTTTTCTTTTCACCATATCCACACCAACATCTATTGTATTTTGACTGTAAACTGACTCCCTGTATTAGGAAGTTCTTGCATTGCTATAAAGAAATACCTAGGACTAGGTAATTTATAGAGAAAAGAGGTTTAATTTGCTCATGGTTGTGCAGACTTTATAGGAAGTGTGGTGCTGACATCTGTTTGGCTTCTGGGGAGGCCTCAGGAAGATTTACAATCATGGTATAAGGTGAAGCAGGAACAGGCACATCACAGTGTGAAAGCAGGAGCAAGAGCAAAATGCCCAGATCTTGTGAGAACTCACTCACTATCACTAGCACAGTACCAAGGGGATGGTACTAAACCATTCATGAGAAAACCACCTCCAAGATCCAATCATCTCCCACCAGGCCCAACCTCCAACATTGGAGATTACAATTCAACATGAGATGTGGGTGGGGACACAGATCCAAACCGTATCACTCCCCAAATGAATGTGTGTAGCTGAGTCTACATATGTCATGGACTTACTGCAGAATTGGACTTACTCTGAATTAATTTTTATCTAGAATTAAAGGTTAAATGATCAAAATATGCTAACTTGAAGATTACATTTAAATTGTTAAAAGTCAACAATAACAGTATCAAATGTTCAAAACTTAGCCCAACGAATTTTAACCAACAAAAGGGTAGGAAAGAATCATATTAAGCAAATATTAGGAAAAGAAAACTGGTATACCTACATTAATTTCAGATAAAATATACTTTTATACAAAAATACTATTAGGTATAGAGAGGATCACTACCTAATGGTAAATGTTCAATTCACTGCAAAGTTAGAGAAATTTTAAACATATCAGTACCTAACAAATAACCTTGAAAATATGAAGCAAAAACTTGATAGAATAACTGGGTAACTCTATTACCCAGTATAATGAACAAACATACTACATAGAGAGAAATATTAATACCCCTCTTTCAATTAGGTCAAGGCGACAAAAAATTCAGAAGAACCAATAAGATATCTTTATTGCAACTAAGAAGTTGAACCTAAACTTACTAATGCTGACCCCCAACATATAAAGAGTTTGAATAGTCTTTGAAACATAAAATGAATTAAAGCAGTATTTTTAAATATTCCTAGAAAGAAAACACCTTTTTTGTACAGGCAAGTTCAACTACATTTTAAGGAGAAGATCATCTAAATTTTAATCAAACTCTTCTAGCAACAGAAAAGAAGGAAAGCTTCTAACTTATTATTTTAAAGCACCATAATCATGATATGAAAACCAAAGACATTACCTAGAAGGAAAATGACATGTCTGCTTTATTTATGAATATAAATGCACAAGTTCTACATGAAATATTACTAACTGAATTTAATGGTTCATTTTATGCTAGGGACGTAAACGTAGCTTAATATTAGAAGGCATAAAAAGGTAATTGACCAAACTAACAGATTAAAAGAAAAAATTGCATGATAATTTATTATAGAAAAAGTCTATGATAACAGTTTGTGGAAAACAATGCAGTTTATTTTCCATTGGTCAGGAACAAGAAAAATATAGTCCTGATGAGTGCCAGCAGCCATCCTATGACTTTAAAGGCAGCCATTCTTAAAATGATTCTGACTCTCTGGATGGCAGAATTCAAGGGAGAGATTTAAACAAGAGATATACATTTTGTATTATCAGCATATAGATGGTATTTAGAGCTACAAGACTGATTGAGGGAGGGGAAGTGAATGTAGATAGAGAAGAATAGAGATGCAAGGATGGAACCCCAATGTTTGTAAGTTACTCAGTGAGCCTTATGGGAATCGGCTGAAACCTATCTTAAAGGGCCAGAGTGAAAAAAGAGAATAAATTCAGTGACCCTAACAAACAAGCAAATCCCAGGTTCTCTGGGAGTCAGAACCGTATAAACCAAAGGGTTCATGAATGCCTAAAGATACATGCTCAGGCATGCTCAGGTATTGGATTTCTGTAATCCAGGGGAGGATGCTATTTCTGAGAAAGACTAGACTGTTTTCCTCCAGTGGAGGAGAATATCTGTCACCTAGGTTCCAAGGGATAAATTGGGTAGGTCTGAGGATGGGGTTAAAGTAAAAATGGTCACGTCATTTTATAGATTTAATTTTCAGTATTGCCTATACCTAAGGTTAGAGGTGGAAGAATAAATAGATACAAGAAAATTTTCCCTAGGTATTACCAGAAGTGCTGATTGAAAGTAAATTAAAGAAAAAATGAACTGCATTTTCTATCATATGTGTTTCCAAAATTAACTGCCCTATGGATATCTTATGTAAAATGGTAGCCAGAGGACAAAGATGAATTAGAACAGTTCCACAGGGAAACATAGGGACTCTGATATATGTTAATTTTTAATTACACACCACAAGGGTTAATTATATGGGGTCATTAGAAAAATAACCGCTCCAGATTATCTCTCCGGTATGTGCAAAAGTGATGAGCCACAATAGCAGATGTACTTTCCCAGCAACAAAAATACTAAACCCTACAGTTTAAGTAGAACACCACTAAACAGGAATTGGTCCAGAATATAAGGAAAGTGATAGGATAGGAAATCAAATAGGTGTAGGATTTTTTAGCCTAAAGAAAGAAATGATTCCAGGGTAGCAGGATCATTGTCTACAAATATTCAAAAAGTTGCCCTGTAAAAGATGAGAGACAATTGATTTGTGTCTCTTTAGTAGCAAAAGGAACCAGTTGAAGTTGTGAAGTTGATGATCTAAGATCAACATAAGGTACAGTTCTAGTTGTCCAATAATTGAGTAGTCTGCCTCATTAAGTAATGAGCCCCCATTCAAACAACAATTAAGAATGATTCTTACTTGGGATGCTGGGGAGCGTTTTACAGCATTGAGTAGCTGTTGGATGAGAGAAACTTTAAGATCTAATTTCAGACTCTTTTACTTTATGAAAAAATACTCTTTCATTTTATTGAATTCAATCCCACATGTCATCAATGGAATTTGTATTCCCTTGAAGATTTATGTCATTGCAGTTTTCTTTCCTTTCTTTCAAATAATTAACAAAACCATTGAAAGACACAATATGGCTTTTCAGACATTTAGTAATCTATGAATGAAAACAATTTGGACACAATTACACATGATAAGTATGCAAAGTGTTTAGTGAATTAATCTGCTATGACTTTCTTTAAAAATACCATTTACCTGGGCACGGTGGCTCATGCCTGTAATCCCAGCACTTTGGGAGGCCGAGGCAGGTGGATCACCTGAGTTTGAGACTAGCCTGGCCAACATGGTGAAAACCCATCTCTACTAAAAATACAAAAATTAGCCAGGTGTGGTGGTGGGTGCTTGTAATCCCAGCTACTTGGGAGGCTGAAGCAGGAGAATCGCTTGAACCCGGGAGGCAGAGGTTGCAGTGAGCCGAGATCGTGCCATTGCACTCCAGTCTGGGCGACAGAGCATCTCTCCATCTCAATAAAAACAACAACAACAACAACAAATTAACCTCAACTCCAGAGTCATAGAAACAATACAACAATAAATTTGTGTTAAGTCCTGAAATTTGTTTTAATTTATTACACAATAATAGAAAACTAACACAATATCTATAAAATATTCAGTCTTCCAATACATGACCATGGTATATCTTTCATTTATTTACATCTTCTTTTATTTCTCTCAACAAAGTATTGTATTTTTACACATATTTAATTTACCCATCCATGCTTAATGATTTTGTATGCTTCTGTAAATGGTATTCTAAAATTTTAATTCCCAATTGTTCATTGCTTAGTACACATAAATACAATTGATATTTTATCTTGTGACCTTATTCACTGAAATAGCTTTTCATGTAGATTTTTGAAGACCTTTTACATAGATGATAATGTCATTCGTGAATAAGAACCATTTTATTTCTACTTTTGCAATCAGTATGCCCAGTATTTCTTTATTTCCCGCACCACACTGGCTAGGATTTCCAGTACTATGTTGAACAGAAATTGTAGGAATAGGCAGCCTACCTTGTTCATGATCTTAGGGAAAAAGCATTCACTTTTTCACGCTTAGATATGATGTACAATGTAAGATTTTTGTCCATACTTTTTGTAAGGCTGAGTTGCAGGAAGGCTTTTAGTTTTTCTCCTTTGGTTTCTTGACCCAGAGTTGATGCTGTCTCTTCCCCATATACCTCCTGGAGACCAGCAAGGGCCCAGACCCAGGGACCCATTTTCTGCCCACACACGCTGCTGTAGCTTTACCCTGCAGTCCTCAATGTTTTGAGCCACATCTACAAGATCAAGTAAGATGGTGACTTGGAAACACTATGCATTTTGGGGATACTGAGCAAGAAGTTGAAAGGATGCTCAAGGCCCATCACAAATTGCTTATATCCAACATAGCTATAAAAATTTTGAGTCCCTCCTCTTCCCACAATTTCCCAGCATATTTCATTTTTTCTTAAAATACTTAAGATCAGAGTACAGGGGAAAAGAATAATCATGAAGTGCAGTGAGAACTAAGTATTAACTCATTCATGAGCATATATAAATGTATACAACTATTCTTTTGTTACTTTAAAATTCAAATGGTATAAGAGAATATGGTTCTGCATATAAATCTACATTGTACATTTTTATTTCTTATGGTCTATTTACTTCGGGTTTCCAGTGAACACCTGCTCAGGTCTAACAAATGAACTTCTAATGTTTTGCTCTGCCCAAAGCTCTATATCCTCACTGCTGATGGTATTTTAGCATTGTGGGTTATTTGATTCAGCATTCACACCATATCTTGCCTTTTGGCTGGAACCCCAGGGCTTACCACCCCATTGTCATCACAACATGCCTTCATCCTCCCACCTAGAGGTAAATGAACAATAATCAAAGCACCATTGGGTTTTTTTTTTTTTCAATTCTTAGCCTCATTAACAGCTAGAGAAGTGGAGGGCCCTTATTCACACCCTGGTCTGTCCACCACTGGGTAGAAAGCGTTTACTATCAGATTCCGAGCAGTCTTCTCATATTGACTAACACAGCCTGCACCTATACTCATTTTCAAAACTGTCAAGAACTGCGAAATATCTGCAATTTTACCCTACTTACAAGATAATGAGATAGCCTATTACTGTTCAATGGATGCTGGCAGAAAATATGAGGCTCCTCGATTGATATTTGCACATGTAATGGGTTGCATTATAGGAGAGAAACACTACAACTGGGTTATTCACTTTTGCAGTGAACCCCTGCATTTTGTGCAAAGGAGAGACATAATATCATCACTCTGGGTTGCTCACTGCAAACACAACCCTGAGAAACAACACAGGTAAAAAGTATTCAGGACTGGCCAAGCACAGTGGCTCATGCCTGTAATCCCAGCACTTTGGGAGTCCAAGGTGGGTGGATCACCTGAGGTCGGGAGTTTGAGACCAGCCTGACCAACATGGAGAAACCCTGTCTCTACTAAAAATACAAAATTAACCAGGCATGGTGGCACATGCCTGTAATCCCAGCTACTCAGGAGGCTGAGGCAGGAGAATCTCTTGAACCCAGGAGGCGGAGGTTGTGGTGACCCGAGATCATGCCATTGCACTCCAGCTTGGGCAACAAGAGCAAAATTCCGTCTCAAAAAAAAAAAAAAAAAGTATTCAGGACTTTGCATTTTTGGCATACCTAGCAAGAAGTTGAAAGGATGCTCAGGGCCCATCACAAATGTTAGTTTGCTAAGGATAATGGCTTCTGGCTCCATCCATGTCCTAGCAAAGGACATAGTCTCATTCTTTTTATGGCTGCATAACATTCCACGGTATATATGAACCACATTTTCTTTATTTAGTCTATCATCGATGGGCATTTAGATTGATTCCATGTCTTTGCTATTGTGAATGGTGCTTCAATAAACATACGCATACATGTGTCTTTATAACAGAACAATTTATATTCCTTTGGGTATATACTCAGTAATGAGATTGCTGGGTCAAATGGTATTTCTGACTCTTTGAGGAATGACTACATTATCTTCCACAATGGTTGAAATAATTTACACTCCTACCTACAGCTGTATAAGCATTCTTTTTTCTCTATAACCTTGCCAGCATCTGTTATTTTTTGTCTTTTAATAATGGCCATTCTGACTGTTATTAGATGGTATCTCATTGTAGTTTTGATTTGCATTTCTCTAATGATCAGTGATATTAAGCTTTTAAAAATATGATTGCTGGCCACATGTATGTCTTCTTTTGAAAAATGTTAGTGTCCTTTGCCCATTTTTTATGAGGTTTTTTTTTCTTGTAAATTTGCTTAAGTTCCTTGTAGATGCTGGATATTAGACCTTTGTCAGATGCATAGTTTGCAAAAATGTTCTCCCTTTCTGTAGGTTGGCTTTTTACTCTGTTGATAGTTTCTTTTGCTGTGTGGAAGCTCTTTAGTTTAATTAGATCCCATTTGTCAATTTTTGCTGTTGTTGCAATAGCTTTTGGTGTTTTCATCATAAAATCTTTGCCCGTGCCTATGTCCTGAATGGTATTGCCTAGGTTGTCTTCCAGGGTTTTTATAGTTTGGGGTTTTACATTTAAGTCTTTAATCCATCTCTAGTTAATTTGTGTACATAGTGTAAGGAAGGGGTCCAGTTTTAATATTCTTCATATAGCTAGACAGTTATTCCAGTGCCATTTATTGAACAGGGCATCCTTTCTCCATTGCTTGTTTTTGTCAGCTTTGTCAAAGATCAGATAATTGTAGGTATCCTGTCTTATTTCTGAGTTCTCTATTCTGTTCTGTGGGTCTATGTGTCTGTTTCTGTACGAGTATCATGCTGTGTTGGTTACTCTATCCCTGTAGTATAACTTGAAGTTGGATAGCATGATGTCTCCAGCTTTGTTCCTTTTGCTTAGGATTGCCTTGACTATTCCGGCTCCTTTTGATTTCACGTGAATTTTAAAATAGTTTTTTTCTAGTTCTGTGAAGAATCTCAATGCATATACTACCTTATTTTAAGAATGACTGGGGTCCATTCCAGGATGGCCGAATGTGGTTCATCTCATTGGGACTAGTAGGACAGTGGGCATAGCCCACGGAGGGTGAGTGGAAGCAGGGTGGGGCATTGCCTCACCCAGGAAGTGCAAGGGGTCAGGGTATTTCCCTTTCCTAGCCAAGGGAAGCCATGACAGACTGTACAGGGAAAATTGGGACACTGCCACCTAAACACTGTGCCTTTCCAATGGTCTTAGCAAATGGCACACCAGGAGATTACATCCTGTGCCTGGCTCAGTGATTACCACTCCCACAGAGCCTTGCTTACTGCTATTCTGAGACCGAACTGCAAGGTGGCAAGCCTGGCTGGCAGAGGGGCATCTGCTTTTGCTGAGGCTTGAGTAGATAAACAAAGCAGCCAAGAAGCTCGACCTGGGTGGGGCCCACCTCAGCTCTACGAGGCCTGCCTGCCTCTGTACACTCCACCTCTTGGGGCAGGGCATAGCTGAACAAAAAGCAGCAGAAACTTCTGCAGACTTAAACGTCCCTGTCTGAGAACTCTGAAGAGAGCAGTGGTTCTCCTAGCATGGTGTTTGAGCTCTGAGTATGGACAAACTATCTCCTCAAGTGGGTCCCTGACCCTCGTGTAGCCTAACTTGGAGGCACCTCCCAGTAGAGGAGGACTGACAACTCATACAGCCAGGTGCCCCTCTGAGATGAAGCTTCCAGAGGAAGGATCAGGCAGCAATATTTGCTGTTCTGCAATATCTGCTGTTCTGCAGCCTTCGCTGGTGATACCCAGGCAAACAGGGTCTGGAGTGGATCTTGAGAAAATTCCAACAGACCTGCAGCTGAGGGACCTGACTGTTAGAAGGAAAACTAACAAACAGAAAGGAATAACATCAACAAAAAGGACATCCACAACAAAACCCCCTCTGTAGGTCATAATCAAAGACCAAAGGTAGATAAAACCACAAAGATGGGGAAAAAGCAGAGCAGAAAAGCTGAAAATTCTAAAAACCAGAATGCCCCTTCTCCTACAAAGGATCACAGCTACTTGCCAGCAATGGAACAAAGCTGGACAGAGAATAACTTTGACAAATTGACAGAAGCAGGCTTCAGAAAGTTGGTAATAACTTCTCCAAGCTAAAGGAGGATGTTCAAACTCATCGCAAGGAAGCTAAAAACCTTGAAAAGAGATTAGACAAATGGCTAACTAGAAAAAGCAGCATAGAGAAGACCTTAAATGACCTGATAGAGCTGAAAACCATGGCACAAGAACTACGTGACAAATGCACAAGCTTCAGTAGCCGATTCAATCTGGTGGAAGAAAGAGTATTAGTGATTGAAGATCACATTACTGAAATGAAGTGAGAAGAGAAGTTTGGAGAAAAAAAAATAAAAAGAAACAAATAAAGCTTCCAAGAAATATGGGACTATGTAAAAAGCCCAAATCTATGTTTGATTGGTGTACCTGAAAGTGATGGGGAGAATGGAACCAAGTTGGAAAACACTCTTCAGAATATTATCCAGGAGAACTTCCCCAACCTAGCAAGGCAGGCCAACATGCAAATTCAGGAAATACAGAGAACACCACAAAGATACTCCTCGAGAAGAGCAACTCCAATACACATAATTGTCAGATTCACCAAAGTTGAAATGAAGGAAAAAATGTTAAGGGCAGCCAGAGAGAAAGGTCGGGTTACTCACAAAGGGAAGCCCATCAGACTAACAATGGATCTCTTCGCAGAAACTCTACAAGCCAGAAGAGAGTGGGGGCCAATATTCAACATCTTTAAAGAAAGAATTTTCAACCCAGAATTTCATATCCAGCCAAACTGAGCTTCATAAGTAAAGGAATCCTTTGTCTGTAAAATCCTTTACAGACAAGCAAATGCTGAGAGATTTTATTACCATGAGGCCTGCCTTACAAGAGCTCCTGAAGGAAGCACAAAACATGGAAAGGAATAACTGGTACCAACCACTGCAAAAACATGCCAAATTGTAAAGACCATAAATGCTAGGAAGAAACTGCATCAACTATTGGGCAAAATAACCAGCTAACATTATAATTACAGGATCAAATTCACACATAACAATATTAACCTTAAATGTAAATGGGCTAAATGCTCCAATTAAAAGACACAGACTGGGAAATTGGATAAAGAGTCAAGACCCATTAGTGTGCCATATTCAGGAGACCCATCTCACATGCAGAGACATACCTAGGCTCAAAATAAAGGGATGGAGGAAGATCTACCAAGACAATGGAAAACAAAAAAAGGCAGGGGTTGCAATCCTAGTCTCTCATAAAACAGACTTTAAACCAACAAAGATCAAAAGAGACAAAGAAGGCCATTACATAATGGTAAAGGGATCAATTCAACAGGAAGAGCTAACTATTCTAAACATATATGCACCCAATACAGGAGAACCCAGATTCATAAAGCAAGTCCTTAGAGACTTACAAAGAGACTTAGACTCCCACACAATAATAATGGGAGACTTTAACACCCCACTGTCAACATTAGACAGATCAACAAGACAGAAAGTTAACAAGGATATTCAGGGATTGAACTCAGCTCTGCACCAAGCAGACCTAATAGACATCTACAGAAATCTCCACCCCAAATCAACAGAATATACATTCTTCTCAGCACCACATCGCACTTATTCCAAAATTGACCACATAGTGTTGAAGTAAAGCCCTCTCAGCAAATGTAAAAGAACAGAAATCACAACAAACTGTCTCTCAGACCACAGTGCAATCAAATTATAACTCAGGATTAAGAAACTCACTCAGAACTGCACAACTACATGGAAACTGAACAACCTGCTCCTGAATGACTACTGGGTACATAATGAAATGAAGGCAGAAATAAAGATGTTCTTTGAAACCAATGAGAACAAAGACACAACATACCAGAATCTCTGGGACACATTTAAAGCAGTGTGTAGAGGGAAATTTAAATGCCCACAAGTGAAAGCAGGAAAGATCTAAAATAGACACCCTAACATCACAATTAAAAGAACTAGAGAAACAAGAGCAAACACATTCGAAAGATAGCAGAAGGTAAGAAATAACTAAGATCAGAGCAGAACTGAAGGAGATAGAGACACAAAAAACCCTTCAAAAAATCAGTGAATCCAGGAGCTGGTTTTTTGAAACGATCAACAAAATTGATAGACTGCTAGCAAGACTAATAAAGAAGAAAAGAGAGAAGAATCAAATAGACACAATAAAAAATGATAAACAGGATATCACCACCCCTTACACAGAAATACAAACTACCATCAGAGAACACTATAAACATCTTTACACAAACAAACTAGAAAATCTAGAAGATATGGATAAATTCCTGGACACATACACCCTCCCAAGACTAAACCAGGAAGATGTTGAATTGCTGAATAGACCAATAACAGGCTCTGAAATTGAGACAATAATTAATAGCCTACTAATCAAAAAAAACCTCCAGGACCAGATGGATTCATAGCTGAGTTCTACCAGAGGTACAAAGAGGAGCTGGTACCATTCCTTCAGAAGCTATTCCAATCAATAGAAAAAGAGGGAATCCCCCCTAACTCATTTTATGAAGGCAACATCATCCTGATATCAAAGCATGGCAGAGACACAACAAAAAAAGAGAATTTTAGACCAATATCCCTGATGAACATTCATGTGAAAATCCTCAGTAAAATACTGGCAAACTGAATCCAGCAGCACACCAAAAAGCTTATCCACCAAGATCAAGTTGGCTTTATCCCTGGGATGCAAGGCTAGTTCAACATACGCAAATCACTAAATGTAGTCCAGCATATAAACAGAACCAAAGACAAAAACCACATGATTATCTCAATAGATGCAGAAAAGGCCTTCAACAAAATTCAACAGCCCTTCATGCTAAAAATTGTCAATAAACTAGGTATTGATGGAACGTATCTCAAAATAATAATAGCTATTTCTGACAAACCCACAGCCAATATCATATTGAATGGGCAAAAACTGAAAGCATTCCCTTTGAAAACTGGCGCAAGACAGGGATGCCCTCTCTCACCACTCTTATTCAACATAGTATTGGAAGTTCTGGCCAGGGCAATCAGGCAGAAGAAAGAAATAAAGGGTATTCAATTAGAAAAAGAGGAAGTCAAATTGTCCTTGTTTGCAGATGACATAATTGTATATTTAGAAAACCCCATTGTCGGCCGGGCATGGTGGCTCACGCCTGTAATCCCAGCACTTTGGGAGGCCAAGGTGGGCTGATCACGAGGTCAGGAGATCGAGACCATCCTGGCTAACATGGTGAAACCCTGTCTCTACTAAAAATAGAAAAAAATTAGCCCGGCATGGTGGCGGGCGCCTGTAGTCCTAGCTACTCGGGAGGCTTAGGCAGGAGAATGGCGTGAACCTGGGAGGCAGAGCTTGCGGTGAGCCGAGATTGTGCCACTGCACTCCAGCCTGGGCAACAGAGCAAGACTCCATCTCAAAAAAAAAAAAAAAAACCATCGTCTCAGCCCCAAGTCTCCTTAAGCTGATAAGCAACTTCAGCAAAGTCTCAGGATACAAAATCAATGTGCAAATATCACAAGCATTCCTATACACAAGTAACAGACAAACAGAGAGCCAAATCATGAATGAACTTCCATTCACAATTGCTTCAAAGAGAATAAAATACCTAGGAATCCAACTTACAAGGGATGTAAAGGACCTCTTCAAGGAGAACTACAAACCACTGCTCAGTGAAATAAAAGAGGACACAAACAAATGGAAGAACATACCATGCTCATGGATAGGAAGAATCAATATCGTGAAAATGCCCATACTGCCCAAGGTAATTTACAGTGCCCATGGAGGGAGCATTTAAACTAGCCCCAGCCAAAAGGGAATTCTCTGCACCAGTGATAAAAACCCAAGTTTTGGCTAGCTCCACCACTGGCCAATTAAAGTACCCTTGGCTCCCGAATAAATTTAAAAGGCAGTCAAGCTACAAGAACTGCAGTCCTTGGGGAAGTTCAGGTGCTGCACTGTGCTCAGAGCCAGTGGAATGGGAGTGCATGTGAACCAGTGAGACATCAGCTGTGGCAGCCAAGGGAGTGCTTGTGTCACCCCTCCCCCAACTCCAGGCAGTGTGACTCAGGGAGTGACTCCTTCTGCTTGCAATAAGGAGAGGGAAGAGCACAGAGGACTTCGTCTTGCAACATGGGTACCAGCAAAGCCACAGTTAAATAAAGCACAAAGCAGATTCCTGAAGCCCCTGATTCCAGGCCCTAGTTCCTGGATAGCATTTCTAGACCCACCCTGGGCCAGAAGGGAACCTACTGCGCTGAAGAGAAAGACCCAGTCCTGGCAGGATTCACCACCTGTGGAAAAATGAGCCCTTGGGCCTCGGTAGCCAGGCAGTATCATCATGGTCTTTCCGCGAGATCCAGTACTATGCTGACTTCAGGTGTGATCCAGCGCAGTCTCAGCTGTGGTGGCCACAGTATTGCTTGCATCACCTCTTTCCCAACTCCAGGCATTCCAGCATGGAGAGAGAGACAGAAAGAGAGAGAGAGAGAGAGAGAGAGAGAGAGAGAGAGAGAGAGAGAGAATCCTTCTGTTGGGAGAAAGTGAGGGAAGAGAACTAGAGACTGCCTGGAGAAATCCGGATCTCGTCCAAGTGCACCAAGGCAGTAAGAACCTGCAAACGTTGCAGCATTGTTGGGGTTAGGGATCCCCCTAGTGCAGATATGGTTGCAATGACCAAAGACTTAGATCAAAACCCTTTGAATTCCTGGAAAGCCTTAAGAAGGACCAGTACATACAAGGCCAGACTGTGAAGACTAGAATCAATATATAATTGATGAATATCCACAAGCATCAAGAAAATGTAGGAAAACATGACCTCACCAAACAAATAAGCCACCAGTGACAAATCCCAGAATAACAGAGATATGTGACATTTCAGCAAAGGATTCAAAACAGCTGCTTTTTTTTTTTAGTGGGGGGCAGGGGGATTGCTCTGTTGCCTAGGCTGGAGTACAGTGGTGTGATCATAGTTCACTGCAGTCTCAAACTCCTGGGCTCAAATGATCCTCCCACCTCACTCTCCCGAGTAGCTGAGACTAGAGGTACACACCACCATGCCTGGCTAACATTTTTTTTTAATTTTGTAGACATAAGGTCTTGCTATGTTGCCCAGACTGGCCTCAAACTCCAGTTCTCAGGCAACCTTCCCATCTTGGCCTCCCATAACACTGGGATTACAAGCATGAGTCACTGCATCCAACCCAAAATAACTGTTTTGAGGAAATTCAAGAAACTTCAAGAGAACATAGAGAAGGAATTCAGAATCCTATCGAAGAAATTTAACAAAGAGATTGAAATAATTTTTGAAAATCAAGCAAAATTCTAGAGCAGAAATATTCAATTGACACACTGAAAAATGCACTGGAGTCTCTCCACAGCAGAATTGATCGAGCAGAAGAAAGAATTAGTAAGCTCAAACAGAGGCTGTATGAAAACACAGAGAAGAAAAAAAATTTTTTTTAAAGCGAAGCATGGCTACAAGATGTAGAAAATAACTTCAAAAGGGCAAATTTAAGATGTACTGGTCTTAGAGAGGAGTTAGAGAGAGAAACCGGGGTAAAAAGTTAATTCAAAGAAATAATAACAAAGAGCATTCCAAACCTAGAGAAAGATATCAGTGTTCAGGTACAAGAAGGTCATATAACACCAGGCAGGGTTAAACTAAATGAGACGACCTCTAGGCATTTAGTAATTAAGCTCCCAAAGGTCAAAGATGAAAACATAATCTTAAAAGCAACAATAGAAAAGAAACAAATATAACACAAAGAAGTAGCAATATGTCTGGCAGCAGATGTCTCAGTGGAAACCTTGCAGGCTACAAGAGACTGCCATTACATATTCAAAGTGCTGAAGGAAAAAAACTTTTATCCTAGAATATTATATCCAGCAAAATATCCTTCAAACACAAAGGAGAAAGGAAGACTTTCCCAAACCAAAAAAAAAAAAAAAAAAAAAAAAAGCTAAGGGAATTCATCAAGTACACACATGTCCCACAAAAAAATGCTAAATAGACTTTTTCAATCTTAAAGAAAAGGATGCTAATAAGCAATAAGAAGTCATATGAACATACAAAACTCACTGATAGCAGTCAGTACACAGATGAATATTGAATAATCTAACACTGTAATGGTGTGTAAAGCACTCACATCTTGAGTAGGAAGACTAAAAGACAAACCTATTAAAATAATAACTACAACAATGTTTTAAGAGATAATATTAAAAGTCATAACTATAAACAACAAAAATTAAAAATCTGGGAGGGGATGGTGTTATAGTTTTTATTAGTGTTCACTTTCCTTCTTTGTTTATTTGTTGTGCTTTTCTGTAATCACAGTTTAGTTGTCATCAGTTTAAAATGATTCGTTATAAGATGTTATTTGCAAGACTCATGATACCTCAAACCAAAAAAGTCTACAGATACACAATAAATAAAAAGCAAGAAGTTAAAACCTACTACCAGGGAAAATCACTTTTACACAAAGGAGGAAGGAAGGAAGGAAGGAAGGAAGGAAGGAAGGAAGGAAGGAAGGAAGGAAGGAAGGAAGGAAAAGGAAAAGGAAAAGGAGAAGGAGAAGGAGACGGAGAAGGAGGGGAAGGGGAAGGAGAAGGGGAAGGGGAGGAGGGAGGGAAGGAGGGAAGGAGGGAAGGAGGGAGAGAGGAACACTAAACAGCCAGAAAACAAATAACAAAATAGAAATAGTAAGTCTTTACTTATCAATAGCATTGAATGTAAATGAACTAAAATCTTGAATGAATTGTCTTCTTAAAAGACCCAACTATATAGTACCTACAAGAAACTCATTTTACCTATATAGATACACACAGACTGAAAATAAAGGGCTGGAAAAAGATATTCTATGCCAATAAAAACCAAAAAAGGAGCACAAATACCTATACTTTTGTATCAGATAAAATAGATTTCAAGACAAAAACTATAAAAACAGACTAAAAAGGTCATTATATAATGATAAAGAGGTCACTTCAGCAAGAGAATATAATAACTGTAAATATATATGCACCCAACACTGGGGCACTCTGACACAGAAAGCAAATTTTATTAGAGTTTTAAGAAAGAGATAGACTCCTCCAATACAATAATAGCTGGAGACCTTAACACTTAGCTTTCAGCATTGGACAGATCATCCAGATAGAAAATCAACAAAGAAATATCAAATTTAATCTGCATGATAAGTCAGATGGATCTCATAAATCTTTACACAACGTTTTATCCAAGAGCTGCAGAATACACTTTCTTCTGAGAACATGGATCATTCTCAAGGACAGACCTATGTTAGGCCACAAAACAAGTCTTAAAAACCTTAGTAAAACTAAGATAGTATCAAGTATCTGACCACAATAAAATAAAACTAGACGTCAATAACAAGAAGAACTTTAGGAGCCATGCAAACACATGGAAATAAAACAATATGCGCTTCGATTACCAGTGGGTCAATGAAAAAGTTGTAATGAAATTTTAAAATGTATTGAAGCAAATGAAAATGCAAACATAACAAACCAAAATCTATGTGACACAGCAAAAGCAGTACTAAAAGGAAAGTTTATAGCAATAAGTCCTATGTCAAATAAGTAGAAAAACAACAAATAACCAATTTTAAAATGCATTTTAAGGAATTATAAAAGCAAGAGCAAATCATATGCAAAATATGTAGAAGAAAGGAAATCATAATGATCGGAGCAAAAATAAATGAAATTGAAACCAAAAAGCAATACAAAAGATCAACAAAACAAAAAGCTGGCTTTTTACAAAGATAAACAAAATTGACAAAACTTTAGCCAGACTAAGAAAAAGAGATAAGATTCAAATAAGTAAAGTAAGAAATTAAAAGAAGACTTTATAACTGATACTGCAGTAATTCAAAGGATCATTAGAGACCATTTTGCGCAATTATACGCCAATAAATTGGAAAACCTAGAAGAAATTGATAAATTCCTACACACATACAACCTAGCAAGATAGAACTATGAAGAAATCCAGAACCTGAATAGACCAATAACAAGTAATGAGATCAAAGCATAATAAAACGTCTCTCATCAAAGAAAAGCTCAGGACCCAATGGTTTAACTGTTGAATTCTACCAAACATTTAAAGAAGAACTAATACCAAACATAATCAAACTATTCCAAAAAATTGAGGAGGAGAGATTACTTTCAAACTCATGCTATGAGGCCAGCATTACCCTGATACCAAAACCAAAGACAGAACCAAAAAAGAAAACTACAGGCCAGTATATCTCTGATGAACATAGATGCAAATATCCTCAACAAAATCCCAGTAAAACAAATTCAACAACACATTAAAAAGATTATTCACTATAACAAAGTGGGATCAACCCAGGGATAAAGAATGTTTCAACATATGCAAATCAATCAGTGTGATACATTATATCAACAGAATGAAGAACAAAAACCATATGATCTTTCCAACTGACGCTGAAAATGTATTTGATAAAATTCAACATCCCTTCATCATAAAAACTCTCAAAAAACTGGGTACAAAATGAACATACCTCAACATGGTGAAGGCCATATATGATAGACCCAAGTATCATACTAAATGGGGAAAAACTGATACCACAAAAAATTATTAGAGTTGATAAACAAATTCAGTAAAGTTGCAGGATATAAAATCAGTAGCATTTCCATATACTAACTGTAAATGATATACAAAAGAAATCAATAAATAATCCCATCTATAATAGCTACAAATAAAATAAAATACCTAGGGATATACTTAACCAAAGAAGTGAAAGGGCTTTACAATTAAAACTATAAAACATTGATAAAAGAAATTGAAGAGAACAAAAATTGTAATATATTCCATGCTCATAGATTAGAAAAATCAATATTGTTAAAATGCCCATACTACGCAAAGCAATCTACAAATTCAAGGCAATCCCTATGAAAATACCAACGACATTCTTCAAAGAAATAGAAAAAAAAAATTCTAAAATTTATATGGAGCCACAAAAGACCTAGACTAGCCAAAATCATCCTAAGGAAAAAGAGCAAAACTGGAGGAATCACATTACCAGACTTCAAATGATACTACAGAGATTTAGTTACCAAAACAACATGGTGCTGGCATAAAAACAGATACGTAGACCAATGGAACAGAAAGCAGAACCCAGAACTTAATCCACACATTTACAGTAAACTCCTTTTTAACGAAAGTGTCAAGAACATATATTGGGGGAAAGACCGTCTCTTGAACAAATGGTGCTGGGAAAACTAGATATCTCTATGTAGAAGAAAGAAACTAGATCCTTATCTTTTGCCATGTATAAAAATCAAATCAAAATGGATTAAATACTTAAATCTAAGCCCTGCAATTATGAAACTACTAAAAGAAAACATTGAGGAAACCTACCAGGACATAGATCTGGGCAAAGATTTCTTGAGTAATACCTTAGAAGCACAGGCAACCAAAGCAAAAATAGACAAGTGGGATTAAATCAAGCGAAAATGCTTCTTCACAGCCAAGGAAACAGTCAACAAAGTGAAGAGAAACCCACAGAATGGGAGAAAGTATTTGCAAGTAACATATCTGACAAAGGAGTAATAACTAGACTATATAAGGAGCTCAAACAACTCAATAGGAAAAAATCAAATAACCCAGCTTTGAAATGGGCAAATGACCTGAATAGACAAGTCTCAAAAGAAGCCATACAAATGGCTAAGAAGTATATGGAAAAAATGCTCAATTTCATCAATAATCAGAGAAATCCTAATCAAAACTACAATGAAATATCATCACACCCAGGTAAAATGCCTTTTTTCCAAAAGACAGGCGGTAACAAATGTTGGCAAGGATGTGAAGAAAGTGAAACCCACATACACTGTTGGCAGGGATGTAAATTAGGACAGCCACTATCGAGAACAGTATGGACGTTTCTCAGAAAAACTTAAAATAGAACTACCATATGATCCAGCATTTCCACTGCTAAGTATATATCTAAAAAGAGGTAATCAGGATATTGAAGAGATGTCTACACTCCCATATTCATTGCAGCCCTATTCACAATATGTAAGATTTGGAATCAACATAAGTGTACATATATGAATAAATGGACAAAGAAAGTGTGGTACATGTATACAAAATAGAATATTAGTCAGCTGTGAAAAAGAATAAAATCCTGTCATTTGCAACATGTATGGAACTGGAGGACGTTATGTTAAGTGAAATAAGCCAGGCACAGAAAGACTAATTTCACAAGTTCTCACTCACATGTAGCTAAAAATTAAAACAATTGAACTCGTAGACACAGAGAGTAGAATAATGATTATCAGAGGCTGGGAAGGGTAATGGAGGGGAAATGAGGATGGTTAATGGGTGCACAAAAATAGAAAGAATGAATAACATCTAACATTTGATAGCTAAACATGGTGATAATAGTAAAAAATAATTTACTCTATATTTTAGAATAATTAAAAGAGTGGGATTGGAATGTTCCTAACACAAAGAAATGATCAGGGCTTAGGGTGATGGATATTCCAACTACCCTGGTGTGATTATTATACATTATATGCCTATTTCAGAATGTCACATGTACCCCATGAATGTTTATGCCTATTATACCCAAAACTACTAAAATGTAAACATTTTCATAAAAAAGATATTTCACATAAATGAAAATGAAAAGCAAGCAGTAGTAGCTATACTTTTATCAGAAAAGTAAATATCAAATCAAAGATGAAAAAGAGACAAAGAAGAATCCTAGTCTCTGATAAAACAGACTTTAAACCATCAAAGATCAAAAGAGACAAAGATGGTCATTATATAATGGTAAAGGGATCAATTCAACAGGAAGAGCTAACTATCCTAAATATATATGCACCCAATACAGGAGCACCCAGATTCATAAAGCAACTCCTTAGAGACTTACAAAGAGACTTAGACTCCCATTCAATAATAATGGGAGACTTTAACGCCCCATTGTCAACATTAGACAGATCAACGAGACAGAAAGTTAACAAGGATATCCAGGAATTGAACTCAGCTCTGTACCAAGCAGACCTAATAGACATCTACAGAACTCTCTACCCCAAATCAACAAAATATACATTCTTCTCAGCATCACATCACACTTATTCCAAAATTGACCACATAGTTGGAAATAAAGCACTCCTCAGCAAATGTAGAAGAACAGAAATTATAACAAACTGTCTCTCAGACCACAGTGCAATCAAACTAGAACTCAGGACTAAGAAACTCAATCAAAAATGCTCAACTACATGGAAACTGAACAATCGGCTCCTGAATGACTACTGGGTACATAACGAAATGAAGGCAGAAATAAAGATGTTCTTTGAAACCAATGAGAACAAAGATACAACATACCAGAATGTCTGGGACACATTTAAAGCAGTGTGTAGAGGGAAATTTATAGCACTAAACGCCCACAAGAGAAAACTGGAAAGATCTAAAATTGACACCCTGGCATCACAATTAAAAGAACTAGAGAAGCAAGATCAAACACATTCAAAAGCTAGCAGAAGGCAAGAAATAACTAAGATCAGAGCAGAACTGAAGGAGATAGAGACACAAAAAACCCTTCAAAAAATCACTGAATCCAGGAGCTGGTTTTTTGAAACGATCAACAAAATTGATAGACCACTAGCAAGACTAATGAAGAAGAAAAGAGAGAAGAATCAAATAGATGCAATAAAAAATGATAAAGGGGATATCACCACTGACCCCACAGAAATACAAACTACCATCAGAGAATACTATAAACACCTCCATGCAAGTAAACTAGAAAAACTAGAAGAAATGGATAAATTCCTGGACACATACACTCTCTCAAGACTAAATCAGGAAGAAGTTGAATTCCTGAATAGACCAATAGCAGGCTCTGAAATTGAGGCAATAATTAATAGCCTATCAATCAAAGAAATCCAGGACCAGATGGAGTCACAGCTGAATTCTACCACAGGTACAAGGAGGAGCTGGTACCATACATTCTGAAACTATTCTGATCAATAGAAAAAGAAGGAATCTTCTCTAATTCATTTTATGAGGCCAACATCATCCTGATACCAAAGCCAGGCAGAGACACAACAAAAAAAAGGGAATTTTAGACCAATATCCCGATGAACATCGATGCAAAAATCCTGAATAAAACACTGGCAAACCAAATCCAGCAGCACATCAAAAAGCTTATCCACCAGGATCAAGTGGGCTTCCTCCCTGGGATGCAAGGCTGGTTCAACATACACAAATCAATAAACATAATCCAGCATATAAACAGAACCAAAGACAAAAACCACATGATTATCTCAATAGATGCAGAAAAGGCCTTTGACAAAATTCAACAGCCCTTCATGCTAAAAACTCTCAATAAATTGGGGATTGATGGAACATATCTCAAAATAATAAGAGCTATTTCTGACAAACCCACAGCCAATATCATACTGAATGGGCAAAAACTGGAAGCATTCCCCTTAAAAACTGGCACAAGACAGGGATGCCCTCTCTCATCACTCCTATTCAGCATAGTGTTGGAAGTTCTGGCCAGTGCAATCAGGCAGGAGAAAGAAATAAAGGGTATTCAATTAGGAAAAGAAGAAGTCAAATTGTCCCTGTTTGCAGATGACATGATTGTCTATTTAGAAAACCCTATTGTCGCCGAAGGAAGGGGAACATCACACACCGGGGCCTATCATGGGGAGGCGGGAGGGGGGAGGGATGGCATTGGGAGTTATACCTGATGTAAATGACGAGTTGAGGGGTGCTGACGAGTTGATGGGTGCAGCACACCAACATGGCACAAGTATACATATGTAACAAACCTGCACGTTATCCACATGTACCCTAGAACTTAAAGTATAATAATAATAAATAAACAAATTTAAAAAAAAAGAATACCCTATTGTCGCAGCCCAAAATCTCCTCAAGCTGATAAGCAACTTCAACAAAGTCTCAGGATACAAAATCAACGTGTGAAAATCACAAGCATTCTTATACACCAATAACAGACAAACAGAGAGCCGAATAATGAATGAACTCCCATTCACAATTGCTTCAAATAGAAGAAAATACCTAGGAATCCAACTTACAAGGGATGTGAAGGACCTCTTCAAGGAGAACTACAAACCACTGCTCAATGAAATGAAAGAGGACACAAACAAATGGAAGAACATTCCATGCTCATGGATAGGAAGAATCTATATTGTGATAATGGCCATACTGCCCAAGGTAATTCATAGATTCAATGTCATCCCCATTAAGCTACCAATGACTTTCTTCACAGAATTGGAAAAAACTGCTTTAAAGTTCATATGGAACCAAAAAAGAGCCCGCATTGCTGAGACAATCCTAAGTCAAAAGAGCAAAGCTGGAGGCATCATGCTACCTGACTTCAAACTATACTACAAGACTACAGTAACCAAAACAGCATGGTACTGGTACCAAAACAGAGATATAGACCAATGGAATAGAGCAGAGCCCTCAGAAATAATACCACACATCTACAACTATCTGATCTTTGACAAACCTGACAAAAACAAGAAATGGGGAAAGGATTCCCTATTTAATAAATGGTGCTGGGAAAACTGGCTGGTCATAAGTAGAAAGCTGAAACTGGATCCTTTCCTTACACCTTACACAAAAATTAATTCAAGATGGATTAGAGACTTAAATGTTAGACCTAAAACCATAAAAATCCTACAAGAAAACCTAGGCAATACCATTTAGGACATAGGCATGGGCAAGGACTTCACGTTTAAAACACCAAAAGCAATGGCAATAAAAGCTAAAATTGACAAATGGGTTCTAATTAAACTAAAGAGCTTCTGCACAGCAAAAGAAACTACCATCAGAGTGAGCAGGCAACCTACAGAATGGGAGAAAATTTTTGCAAACTACTCATCTAACAAAGGGCTAATATGCAGAACCTACAAAGAACTCAAACGAATTTACAAGAAAAAAACAAACAACCCCATCAAAAAGTGGGTAAAGGATATGAACAGACATTTCTCAAAAGAAGACATTTATGCAGCCAACAGAGACATAAAAAAATGCTCATCATCACTCACCATCAGAGAAATGCAAATCAAAATTGCAATGAGATACCATCTCACACCAGTTAGAATGGCAATCATTAAAAAGTCAGGAAACAACAGGTGCTGGAGAGGATGTGGAGAAATAGGAATACTTTTACACTGTCGGTGGGACTGTAAACTAGTTTAACCATTGTGGAAGACAGTGTGGCGATTCCTCAAGGGTCTAGAACTAGAAATACCATTTGACCCAGCCATTCCATTACTGGGTATATACCCAAAGGATTATAAATTATGCTGCTATAAAGACACGTGTACATGTATGTTTATTGCGGCACTATTCACAATAGCAAAGACTTGGAACCAACCCAAATGTCCATCAATGACAGACTGGATTAAGAAAATGTGACACATATACACCATGGAATACTATGCAGTCATAAAAAAAGGATGAGTTCGTGTCCTTTGTAGGGACATGGATGCAGCTGGAAACCATCATTCTCAGCAAACTATCACAAGAACAGAAAACCAAACACCGCATGTTCTCACTCACAGGTGGGAATTGAACAATGAGATCACTTGGACACAGGAAGGGGAACATCACACACTGGGGCCTGTTGTGGTGTTGGGGGAGGGATAGCATTAGGAGATATACCTACAGTAAATGATGAGTTACTGGGTGCAGCACACCAACATGGCACATGTATACATATGTAACAAACCTGCATGTTGTGCACATGTACCCTAGAACGTAAAGTATAAAAAAAAACTAGAAATCAATAGCAAGAGGAACATTTGAAAATATATAAACACATGGAAATTAAACAACAGGCTCTTGAACAACCAATGGGTGGAGGAAGCAATTAACAATAAAAATTTAAAATTCCTTGAAACAAATGAAATTAGAAACACATACCAAAACCAATGAACAGCAAAAACAGTTTTAAGACGCACATTTATAGCAATAATAACTTACCTCAAAAAACTAAAAACAATTTAGCAATGTATGTCAAGGAACCAGAAAATCAAAACTTAGCAATGTATGTCAAGGAACCAGAAAATCAAAGCAAAAAAACTCAGAATTAGTAAAAGTAAAGAAACAATAAAGATCAGATTAGATATAAACAAAATTGAGACTATAAAAAATACAAAACACCAACAAAATGAAAACATTTTTAAAAGAGAGAAACAAAATCAACAATACAGTAGCCTGACTAAGAAAAAAAGAGAGAAGACTCAAATAAATAAAACATAACACAGAAATACAAAGGATCATAGACTACTATGAACTACTACTACTAGGCTAAGAAATAGGAAAACCTAGAAGAAAATTGATTGATTATTCTTGGGTACATACAATCTACAATGATGTGAATGAAGGAGAAGTAGAAAACCTGAACAGACCAATAAAAAGTTGTGAGATTTAATCAATAATAAGTCTCTCAACAAAGAAAAGTTCAGAAGCAAATGACTTCACCACTGAATTGCACCAAATCTTTAAAGAAGAATTAATACCAATTCTTTCAAACTATTCTAAAAATTGAAATAGAGGACACTTTTTCTAATTCATTCTACAAGGCCAGTGTAACCAAAAACCAGAGAAGGACACAATAAAAACAGAAAACTACAGGCCGATATCCTTGATGAACATAGATTTTTAAATCCTCAACAGAATACTAATAAACTGAATCCAACAATATATCAGAAAGATAATATACTGTAATCCCACCACTTTGAGAGGCCGAGGCGGGTGGATTGCTTGATCCCAGGAGTTTGAGACTAGCCTGGACAACATGACAAAACCACATCTCTACTAAAAATATAAAAATTAACTGGGCATGGTGGTGCACATCTGTAATCCCAGCTACTCGGGAGGCTGAGGCATGAGAATCGTTTGAACATGGGAGGTGGAGGTTGCAGTGAGCTAAGATTGCACCACTGCACTCCAGCCTGGGTGACGGAGTGAGACTTTGTTTGAAAAAAAAAATGCATTCTAGAAAGTGGAGGTAACTGAATGTAAAATTCTCACAGCAATTTAATAGAACTGTCCCAGATGGTTAGCTGAGGCCAATACCTAATGAGGACAAAAGCCTTGTCTGTGAGGAATTTTGGATGATACCTGGAGAAATATTATGCTATGCATAAACCAAATTTAATTGCTTTCATGAGTGTTGTAAAGTTTCGTATAATAAAAGTTTTTTTCTACATGCATTTGAATTTCACAACAAGAGTGGCAGAGAATACCTAAACACAGAAGAAAGCATTCATTCAAGACATCTAATTCCTTGATATAATGCATACAGTTCAAAATGATTACACTATCATTACATCTAGGGCTTTCTGTAAGTACAAGGTGGTGGCTGTGGAAAGCACTGCCCCCAGTATCAACATCTAGAAAGTATCCACCACCCTCTACGTGTGTTCTCTTTTTGTGTTTTTTTCTTCATTTTTTTTAACTTTGCTGTTGCTAATTTTTAGCAAAGTGGGTAAAAATAGAATTGTAATCATTGAACATAGCACTCTGACAATCAAGACACTTAACACCTTAAATCTTCTGGGGCAAAGAGAGCACTGTGCAACATTTAGAAATCTGATTAACAAACAAGATCATCACAAATTTTCCTTGCTTAAAGACTTCCACAACTTTCCTAATCAGGTCATCATAGGAGGTCTGACTTGTTTGTTTCAAAGCTAACATAAGAAGATTCTGGTTCTGGAGTGATGTGAATAATAAGTTCCATCTGATTTCATTCCATTAATCAAATATTCAAAAGGATTAAATATTGTGTCATCAGTGACAGAACCTGGAATCAGGTCACAGATTCCACTCTTACGAGTGACATTCTTTGCAGTAACACCATCTTTCTTGTAGAACTGGTCCATAACTGCTGGGTCAAGTTCACTTCATCAGAATTTCCAGGGTTTGATCTGGCTGACTGATTACCCAACTCTCTGGGAACTCCAGAGTACATAAGTACTACTAGTCAGAATTCATATATCCCATACGATATGCTGCTCCATTTGGGAAAATTGCATTAAGAAACTCTATGTCTTCCTGGAAATTCTGGTTAGGGTACCCTTGGTGAGAAGGCTTAATGAACTTCTTATAAGAATAAAAGAAGCTTTGAATAGAGTCAAACCCACTGTAATACCCAGCAAGCTTTGACAGAGGAACCAGTGCTTTAAGCAAGAGGGTGGTATCACATGTCTTCAAAATGAAACGTCTCTTGGAGACAAATATGCTACTCTCACTGAGTACATAAGCTTCCTGCTTGTCAGTTTTTGCCACACTTGATTGAACATTACACATTCTTCAAAAATATGTCCCACTCAGATCTTGGAGTACTGCTAAGATTCCCACATCCTTCGTTTGTATCAGGCTGCTACCAGGAGAACCAAACCTTCAGCAGCTTCTTGGTCCCTTCAAAAAAATTTTGCAGCTTCCATCACCATGAGACTAGCAAACAACCAATAACCACAGAAAATCAACTAAATTAAAGCTTTTCTCCTGCTGCTGCCACTGCTGCTGCAACTTGTTCTATCTGTGTTACTAAAGTCCGGGTTCCTTTCTTTGCTATAATTTTGTGATTGAAAGTTCAATGTGAGTCCATCGGAAATAAAGGCAGATACAGTTCAGTCTCTTGTATTTCACTGCTTCCCCATTAGAGAGAGTAGAGCAAGTGCCAGCTAATGTTGCCAGTGAAAGTCTAAACCTCTTTTCTTTATAAATTACCCAGTCTCAAGTGTTTCTTTATGACAATGCAAGAACAGCCTAACACAGTATTACATAATAATAAAGGGTGCAATACAACAAGAAGATTTAACTATCCTAAATATATATGCACCTAACATTGAGCACCCATATTCATAAAACAAGTTCTTCTTGGCCTATGAAAATAATTAGACAACCGCACAATCATAGAAGGTTCAATACCCCACTGACAGTGTTAGACAGATCACCAACACAGAAAACTAACAAAGAAACTGGACTTAAACTCAACCCTTGACTAATTGGAACTAATAGCTATCTACAGAACACTCCACCCAACAACCACAGAATATACATTCTTCTCATCGGCACACAGAACATATTCTAAGATCAACCACATGTTCAGTCATAAAACAAGTCTCAATAAATAAAAAAATAAAATTGTACAAAGCATACTCTGAGACCACAGTGCAATAAAAATAGAAATCAATATAAAGAAGATCTCTAAAAACTACACAAATGCATGAAAATTAAACAACTTGCTCCTGAATGGCTCCTGAGTGAAGATCAAAATTAAGACAAAAAAATTCTTTGACATTAATGAAAATAGGGACACAACTTACCAAAATCTCTGGGATGCAGCTAAAGCTGTGTTAAGAGAAAATGTTATAGCCCTAAACACCTTCATCAAGAAGTTAAGATGGGCCGGGTGCGGTGGCTCACGCCTGTAATCCCAGCATTTTGGGAGGCCAAGGTGGGCAGATCACTTCAGGTCAGGAGTTCAAGACCAGCATGATCAACACGGTGAAACCCAGTCTCTGCCAAAAATACAAAAATTAGCCAGGCGTGGTAGCGCATGCCTGTAATCCCAACTACTAGGGAGGCTGAGGCAGGAGAATTGCTTGAACCCAGGGGGTGGAGGTTGCAGTGAGCTGTGATAGTGCCACTGCTCTCCAGCCTGGGCAACAGAGCCAGACTCCATCTCAAAAAAGAAGAAGAGGAAGAGGAAGAGGAAGAAGAAGAAGAAGAAGAAGAAGAAGAAGAAGAAGAAGAAGAAGAAGAAGTTGTTGTTGTTAGAATGATCTTGCGTTAGGCTGTTCTTGCATTGCTATAAAGGAATACCTGAGACTGGGTAATTGATAAGAAAACAGGTCTAATTAGCTCACAGTTTTGCAGGCTGTATCAGAAGTATAGAACTGGCATCTGCTTCTGGGGAGGCCTCAGGAAACTTCCAATCATGGTGGAAGGGAAAGGGGGAGCAGGCAAGTCACATGGTGGGAGTAGAATCAAAAGATGGAGTGAGTGAGAAGGTGCTACATCTCACAAGATTCACTATTGTGAGGACAGCACCAAGCCATGAGAGATCCATCCCTATTACCCAAACACCTCTTACCAGGCCCCACCTCCAACATTGGAAATTACAATTCAACATGAGATTTGGTGAGGATACATGTTCAAACTATGTCAGATCCCAAATTAACAATCTAACTTTATACCTAAAGAAACTAAGACAAAAAAGAACAAATAAACCCCAAAGCTAGCAGAAGAAAATAAATAACTAAAATTAGAGAACTTAATGAAACTGAGATGCAAAAATCCATACCGAAAAAATCAACAAAACAAATAATTGGCTCTTTGAAAAAATAAATAAGATTGATAGACTGCTAGCTAGATTAATAAAGAAAAAAGAAAATTCAAATAAATACAATCAGAAATGACAAAGCTGACATTACAACTGATCTCACAGAAATACACAAGACCCTCAGAGAATACTATGAACAACTCTATGTAGGCAAATTAGAAAATCTAGAGGAAATGGATAAATTCCTGGAAACACACAGTCTTCCAAGATTGAATCAGGAAGTTATTAAAAGCCTGAATAGATGAATATCAAACTCAGAAATTGAATCAACAATTAAAAAAACCTATCAACAAATAAAAGCCCTGGACTAAATGGATTCACAGCCAAATTCTACCAGATGTGTAAAGAACTGGTATCAATACTACTGAAACTGTTCCAAAAAATAGAGGAAGAGCGATATCTCCCTAACTCACTCTATGAGGTCAGCATCAGCCTAATACCAAAATCTGGCAGACATGTTGAAGAAAGAAAACTTCAGGCCAACATCCCTGATGAACACAGATGCAAAACTCTTCCACAAACAGTGGCAAACCAAATCCAGCAGCACATCAAAAAGTTAATTCATCATGATTGATTAGACTTTGTTCCTGGGATGCAAGGTTGGTTCAACATATGCAAATCAATAAATGTGATTCACCATGTAAATAGAATTAAAAGCCAAAACCATATGATCATCTCAATAGACACAGAAAAGATTTTCAATAAAATCCAACATGCCTTCATGATTTAAAAAAAAACCCTCAACAGACTAGGCATCGAAAAAACATACCTCAAAATAATAAGAGCTATATATGACAAACCCAGAGCCAATATCATACTAAACAGTCAAAAGCTGGACCTATTCCCCTTGAGAAGTGGAACAAGACAAGGATGTCCACTCTCACCACTTCTATTCAACATAGGACTGAAAGTCTTAGCGAGAGCAATTAGGCAAGAGAAAGGAATAAAAGGCATCCAAATAAGAAAAGAAGTCAAATTATCTCTCTTCATTGACAATATGATTCTATACTTAGAAAACCCTAAAGACTCTGCCAAAAGGCTACTAGAACTGATACAGACACATAAAACAATGGAACAGAATAGAAAACTTATAAATAAAGCCACGCACCTACAACCACCAGATCTTCAAAAAGGCCAACAAAAATAAGCAATGGAGAAAGGGCTCCCTATTAAACAAATGGCACTGGGATTACAGGATACCCGTCTGCAGAAGAATGAAAATTATACCCTTAACTTTCATCATATCCAAAAATTAACTTGAGGAATTAAAGATTTAAATGTAAGACCTCAAAGTATAAAAATCCTAGAAAACCTAGGAAATACCCTTCTCAGCCTTGGCAAAGAATTTATGGCTGATATGGTTCAGCCATGTCCCCACCCAAATCTCACCTTGAATTGTAATAATCCCCACATGTGAAAGACAGGGCCAGGTGGAGATAATTGAATCATAGTCCCCCATACTGTTCTTGTGGTAGTGAATAAGTCTCATGAAATCTGATGGTTTTATAAATGGGAGTTCCCCTGCACAAGCTATCTTGCCTGCCACCATGTAAGATGTGACTTTGCTCTTCATTCACCTTCTGCCATGATTGTGAGGCCTCCCCAGTCATGTGGAACTGTGAGTAAATTAAACATCTTTCCTTTATAAATTACCTAGTCTCAGAATGTCTTTATTAGCATGAGAATAGACTGATACAGTAAATTGGTACTGGTAGAGTGGAATGCAGCTGTAAAGATACACGAAAATGTAAGTGACTTTGGAACCAGGTAACAGGCAGAGGTTGGAACAGTTTTGAGGGTTCAGAATAAGACAGAAAAATGTGGGAAAGTTTATAACTTCCTAGAGACTGGGAGGGCTCAGAAGATAGAAAGATGAAGGAAAGTTTGCAACTTCCTAGAGACTTGTTGAATGATTTTGACCAAAATGCTGATAGTGATATGGACAATAATGCCCAGGCTGAGGTGGTCTCAGATGGAGATGAGGAATTCGTTGGAAACTGGAGAAAAGGTGATTCTTGCTATGTTTTAGCAAAGAGCTTGGCAGTACTTTGTCCCTGCCCTAGAGATCTGTGGAACTTTCAACCTGAAAGAGATGATTTAGGGTACCTGGTGGAATAAATTTCTAAGGAGCAAAGCATTCAAGAGGCGACTTGGGTGCTGTTAAAAGCATTCAGTTTTATGCATTCACAAAGATATGGTTTGGAATAGGAACGTGTGTTTAAAGCGGAAGCAGAGCATAAAAGTTTGGAAAATTTGCAGCTAGAAGATCCCGATAGAAAATAAAAACACATTTTCTGAAGAGAAATTCAAGCCAGCTGCAGAAATTTGCATAAGTAACAAGGAGTCAAATGTTAATCACCAATAGAATGTGGAAAATGTCTCCAGGGCATATCAGAGGTCTTCACAGCAGTCCCTCCCATCACAGGCCTGGAGGCCTAGGAGCAAAAATGGTTTAATGGGCAGGGCCCAGGGCCTTGCCGCTTCGTGCAGTCTCAGGACTTGGTGCCCTGCATCCCAGCCATGGCTAAAAGGGGCCAATGTAGAGCTTCGGCCATTGCTTCAGAGGATGCAAGCCCCAAGTCTTGGTGGCTTCCATGTGGTGTTGGGCCTGTGGGTGAACAAAAGTCAAGAATAGAGGTTTGGAAACCCCCACTCAGATTTTAGAGGACGTATGGAAATATCTGGATGTCCAAGCAGAAGTCTGCTGCAGGGACAGAGCCCTCATGGAGAACCTCTGTTAAGGCAGTGTGGGAGGGAAATGTATGGGTGGAGCCCCCACACAGCATTTCCACTGGGGCACTGCCTAGTAGAGCTGTGAGAAGAGGGCCACCATCCTCCAGACCCCAGAATGGTAGATTCACTGACAGCTTGCACCAGGTGCCTGGAAAAACTGCAGACACTCAATGCCAGCCTGTGAAAGCAGCTGGGAGGGAGGCTCTACCCTGCAAAGCCACAGGGGCGTAACTGCCCAAGGCCATGGGAGCCCATCTCTTGCATTGGCATGACCTGGATGTGAGACGTGGAGTCAAGAGTGATCATTTCAGGGCTCTGAGATTTGACTTCCCCATTGGATTTTGGACTTGCATGGGGCCTGTAGCCTCTTCGTTTTGGCCAATTTCTCCCATTTGGAATGCGTATTTACACAACGCCCATACCTCCATTATATCCAGGATGTAACTAACTTGCTTTTGATTTTACAGGCTCATAGGCAGAAGGGACCTGCCTTGTCTCAAATGAGACTTTGGACTGTGGACTTTTGAGTTGATGCTGAAATGAGTTAAGACTTTGGGGGCTGTTGCGAAAGCATGATTTGTTTTGAATTGTGAAGATATGAGATTTTGGAGGGGCCAGAGGTGGAATGATATGGTTTGGCTATGTCCCCACCCAAATCTCACCTTGATTTGTAATAATCCCCCTGTGTCAAGGGTGGGGCCAGGTGGAGATAATTGAATCATGGGGCCAGTTTCCCTGTGGGGAAAAGAAAGAGAGATCAGACTGTTACTGTGTCTATATAGAAAGAAGTAGACATAAGAGACTCCATTTTGTTCTGTATTTGAGATGCTGTTAGTCTGTGACCCTACTCCCAACCTTGTCTGGTCCCCTGGGCCCACTTTTTCTTTCTCTATATTTTGTCTCTGTGTCTCATTTCTCAAGTCTCTCATTCCACCTAACAAGAAACGCCCACTGGTGTGGAGGGGCAGGCCACCCCTTCATTTCCCCAATACCGTTCTCATGGTAGTGAATAAGTCTCAGGAGATCTGATGGTTTTATAATTGGGAGTTCCCTTGCACGAGCTCTCTTGCCTGCTACCATGTAAGATGTGACTTTTCTCCTCATTCACCTTCCACCATGATTGTGAGGCCTTCCCAGCCATGTGGGATTATGAGTCAATTAAACCTCTTTCATTTATAAATTACCCAGTCTCAGGTATGTCTTTATTAGCAGCATGAGAACAGACTAATACAATGGCTAAGTGCCCAAAAACAATTGCTACAAAAACAAAAAATTGAAAAATGGGACCTAATTAATAAAGAGCTTCTGCACAGCAAAAGAAAGCATCAACAGAGTAAACAGACAACCTACAGAATGGGAGAAAATATTCACAGACTATATATCCAACAAAGGTCTAATATCCAGAATATACAAGGAATTGAAACAAATCAACAAGCAAAAAGCAATCCCATTTTTTAAAATGGACATTTCTCTAATTATCAATGATGTTGAGCTTTTCTCATATGTTTGTTAGCTGCATGAATGTCTTCTTTTGGGAAGTGTCTGTTCATGTCCTTTGCCCACTTTTTCATGGTGTTGTTTGTTTTTCTTGTAAATTTGTTTAAGTGCCTTGTAGACTCTAGATATTAGACCTTTGTCAGATAAATGGATTGCAAAAATTTTGTCCCATTCTGTAGGTTTTCTGTTCACTTTGATTATAGTTTCTTCTGCTGTGCAGATGCTCTTTAGTTTAATTAGATTTCATTTGTCAATTTTTGCTTTTGCTGCAATTGCTTTTGGTGTTTTCATCACGAAATCTTTGCTCGTGTCTATGTCCTGAATGGTACAGCCTAGATTTTCTTCTAGGGTTTTTACAGTATCAGGCTTTACATTTAAGTCTTTAATCCATCTTGAGTTAATTTTTGTATAAGGTGTAATCAAAACCACAATGAGATACCATCTCACGCCAATCAGAATGGCAATTATTACAAAGTCAAGAAACAACAGATGTTGGCAAGGTTGTGGAGGAAAAGGAACAGTTTTACACTGTTGGTGGGAATGTAAATTAGTTTAACCATTGTGGAAGATAATGTAGTGATTCCTCAAAGAGATAAAGACAGAAAGACTATTTACCAAGCAATTCCATTACTGGGTATATACCCAAAGGAATATAAATCATTTTATTATAAAGATACCTGTATGTGTATGTTCATTGCAACACTATTCACAATAGCAAAGACATGGAATCGACCTAAATGCCTATCAATGATAGACTGGATAAAGAAAATGTGGTACATATATACCATGGAATACTATGCAGCCATAAAAAGTAAAAAAGAGCATGTCCTCTGCAGGGACATGGATGGACTGGAAGCCATTATCCTCAGCAAACTAATGCAGGAACAGAAAACAAAATACCAAAAGTTATTGTTTATAAGTGTGAGCTAAATGGTGAGAACACATGGACACATAAAGGGGAGCAACACACATTGGGGCCTATTGGTGGGTGGAGGGTTGGAGCACATCAGGAATAATAGCTAATGGACGCTGCACTTAATACCTAGGTGATGGGTTGATCTGTGCAGCAAACCACCATGGCACACATTTACCTATGTAAAAAACCTGCACATCCTGCACCTGTACCCTGGCATTTAAAATAAAAGTTGATGAAAAAAATGGGCAAAGGACATGAACAGACAATTCTCAAAAGAACACATACATGCAGCCAATAAGCATAGGAAAAAAGCTCAATATTACTCATTATTAGAGAAATGCAAAGCAAAACCACAATGATGTAGCATTTCACACCAGTCAGAATGACTATTATTAAAAAGTTGAAAAGCAACAGATGCTAGTGAAGCTGCAGAGAAAAAGGAACACTAATATACTGTTGCTGGAAATGAAAATTAATTCAGCCACTGTAGAGAGCAATTTGAAGATTTCTCAAAGAACTAAGAATTAAACTATCATTTGACCCAGCAATCCCGATACTGCGTGTATACCCAAAGGGAAATAAGTCATTCTACCAAAAAGACACATGCACCCATATGCTCATTGCAATGCTATATTCAAAATCAAGGTGGGCGGATTGCCTGAGGTCGGGAGTTTGAGACCAGCCTGACCAACATGGCGAAATCCCGTCTCTACTAAAAATACAAAAATTAGCCAGAGATGGTGGTGGGCGCCTGTAATTCCAGCTACTGGGGAGACTGAGGCAGGAGAATCACTTGAACCTAGGAGGTGGAGGTTGCAGTGAGCTGAGATAATGCCACTGCACTCCAGCCTGGGCGAGAGAGAGAGACTCCATCTCAAAAAAAGAAAAAAAATAGAAAAGACATGGAATCACCTATATGCCCACAAATGGTAGATTTGATAAAGAAAATGTGGTACATATACACCATGGAATACTATGCAGCCATAAAAGAATGAAATCATGTCCTTTGCAGCAACATGGATGGAACTGGAGGCCATAATCCCAAGAGAATTAACACAGAAACAGAAAACCAAATACCATGTTCTCGCAAGTGAGAGCTAAAGATTGAGCACACATAGATATAAAGATGGGAACAATAGACGCTGTGGACTACTAGAGGTGGGAGGAGGCGAGGGAGAGTGGATTTGAAAAACTTCCTATTGGGTACTAGACTCACTATAATATACCCATGTAACAAACCTGCACATGTACCCTCTATATCTAAAATAAAAGTTGAAGTTTTTTTTTTAATGAGACAGAGATATTGGATCCTGAAAAGAAAAGAAATCAAGACTGGGCACCGTGGCTCATGCCTGTAATCTTAGCACTTTGGGAGGCCAAGGAGGTCGTATCACGAAGTCAGGAGTTCAAGACCAGCCTGGCCAACATGGTGAAACTAAAATACAAAAATTAGCCAGGTGTGGTGGCATGCACCTGTAATCCCATCTACTCAGGAGGCTGAGACAGGAGAATTGCTTGAACCCAGGAGGTGGAAGTTACAGTGAGCCAAAATTGCACTACTGCGCTCTAGCCTGGGCAATAGAGCAAGACTCTGTCTCAAAAAAAAAAAAAAAAAAAAAAGAAAAGAAAAAGAAAAGAAAGAAAGAAAGAAAAAGAAATCAAAAGGCAATCCCATTTACAATAGATGCCAAAAAAAAAAAAAAAAAAAAAAAAAAACAACCAAACAAACAAAAAAAAAACCCCTAGAAATAAATTTAACCAGGGTGGTGAGAAACCTCTACAAGGAAAACTACAAAACACTGTTGAAAGGAGATGAAGCGAACACAAACAAATGGAAAGACATCCCATGCTCATGGATTGAAATAGTTAATATTGTTAAAATGACCATAATACCCAAAGCAATCTACAGATTCAAGGCAATCCCTATCAAAATGCCAATGACATTCTTCACAGAATAGGAAAAAATATTTTAAATTTGTATGGGGCCACAAAAGAACCCCAAATAGCCAAAGCAATCCTGAACATAAAGAACAAAGCTGAAGGCACTACACTACCAGACTTCCAAATATACTACAAAGCTATAGTAACCAAAAACAGCATGGTACTGGCATAAAACCACACAAATAGGCCAATGAAACAGAATAAAGAAACCATAAATTTCTTCACATATCTACAGCCAAATGATTTTTGACAAAGTCATCAAGAACACTCAGTGGTGAAAGGACAGTCTCTTTAGTAAATGACGCTGGGAAAACTAAATATCCATGTGCAGAAGAATGAAATTAGACTTCCACCTCTTACCCTATACAAAAATCAACTCAAAATGGATCAAAGACCTAAATGTAAGACTTGACACTGTAAACTACTAGAAAAAACAATAGGAGAAATACTTCAGGACATTGGTCTGGAAAATGACTTTATGTATAAGACCTAAAAAGCATAGGCAACAAATGCAAAAATGAACTAATGGGATTATATCAAACTAAAATCTCTGCACAGCAAAAGAAACAAGAGAGTGAAAAGACAACCTACAGAACAGAATAAAATATCCACAGACTATTGATCAGATAGGATATTAATATCGAGCCCATACAAGGAATGCAAGCATCTCAATAGCAAAAATATGAACAGTCTGATTTTAAAATGGGCCAATGATCTGAGCAGACATTTCTCAAAAGAAGACATACAAATGGCCGATAAATAAGTGAAAAAATGTTCAACCTCACTCATCATCAGGAAAATCCAAACAAAACCATAATAAGGTAGTGTCTCACCCTCTTTAGAATGACCATTATCAAAAAGACAAAAATAACAAATGCTGGCAAGGATGCAGAGGAAAGGAAACTTTTATACACTATTAGTGGGAATGTAAATTAGTATAGCCACTATGGAGAACAGTATGGAGGTTCCTCAAAAAACTAAAAATAGAGCTACCATATGACCTAGCAACCCCACCACTGGGAATTTATCCAAAGGAAAGGAAAGCAGTATATCAAAGAGACACCTGCACCTCCATATTTACTGCAGCACTAGTCACAATAGCCAAGATATGAAATCAATATGTGTCCAACAACAGATGAATGGATAAAGCAAATGTGGTATATGTCATGGAATACTATTCAGTTATAAAAAGAATGAAATCCTGTCATTTGCAGCAACATGGAGGGAACTGGAGGACATTCTGTTAAGTAAAGTAAGCCAGGAACAGAAAGTAAAACATTGCATATTCTCACTCATATGTGGAAGCTAATAACAGTTGAGCTCACAGAAGTAAAAAGTAGAACAGAGACTACTAGAGGCTGGGAAGGGTTGGGGAAAAGGGGGAATAGGCAGAGATTTGTTAAAGGTTACAAAATTACAGCTAGATAGAAAGAATAAGTTCTAGTGTTCTTTCTATAGCACTGTAGGATGACTATAGTTAACAATGATGTATAGTTTCAAATAGTTAGAAGGAGGAAATTGAATGCTTCCAACACAAACAAATAATAAATGTTTGAGGTGATAGATATGCTACATACTGATGAGATCCTGATCTGATCACTATACAGTATATGTATTGAAACATCACTATGTACCCCATAAATATGTACAAATATTACAAGTCAATTTAAAATAATAAATACCAAAAAATGAAGTCACCATTTTGTTTTTCATTCAAAACCTTGCCATCCTTTTTTTTTTTTTTTTTTTTGAGATGGAGTTTTGCTCTTGTTGCCCAGGCTGGAGTGCAATGGCACAATCTTGGCTCACTGCAACCTCCGCCTCTCAGGTTCAAGCAATTCTCCTGCCTCAGCCTCCCAAGTAGCTGGGATTAATGACATGTGCCACCACGCCTGGATAATTTTGTATTTTTAGTAGAGACAGGGTTTCTCCATGTTGGTCAGGCTTGTTTTGAACTCCCAGCCTCAGGTGATCCACCTGCCTTGGCCTCCCAAAGTGCTGGGATTACAGTCATGAACCACCATGCCTGGCCGCTTGTCATCCTTTTGTATGCACTATTATGTCTCCCTTGGCATAGCTTAACCTAGTACTCTATACTTTTATTTCCTAATACGTTATCACAGTTTAGAACTACATTTATTGATTTTATTTATATTATGTTTCCCCCACTAGACTTGTCCAATAAATGTAAACAAGAACTGTGTCTGTTTGGCTTACTATCCTATTTCCAGAACCTGGCACATAGTAGGCACTCAATAAATTTGTGTTGAATGACTACACGACACCATAATCCTTCCAATCACCCAATCTAGAAACTTGGGAGTTATCTCCCTCATTTGCCATGTTGTCACTCCCCAATGAGTCATCAATTCTTATAGATTTTACCTCCTCAACAACTCATATCTATCACCAGTGCTCATATCATTTCTTAAAGCATTTAATAGTTTCCTGTTTTTTGTTTTTGTTTTTGTTTTTGTTTTGAGATGACGTCTCACTCTGTTACCGAGGCTGGGGTGCAGTGGGATAACCTTGGCTCACTGCAACATCTGCCTCCTAGGTTCAAGTGATTCTCCTGCCTCAAAGGCCTATTTTCATCATATTAAATTATTAAACAGGGACATTCTCAGTTACCTCTGTTATCATGGTAGTTTTGTTCACAGTATATTTTGAGATGGGTTTTTTGAGCTCTCATTACCCTTATAGTTTATAACATAGTTGCCTACTGCAGTGTATTTATTTTGTAATAAAGGCTACCATTATCAAATTATATGGTTTGGCTCTGTCCCCACCCAAATGTCATCTTGAATTTCCACATGTTGGAGGGACCCAGTGGGAGATCATTGAATCATGGGGGCAGGTCTTTCTCATGCTGTTCTCATGATAGTGAATAAGTCTCACAAGATCTGATGGCTCTAAAAAGGGGAGTTCCCCTGCACAAGCTCTCCTCTCTTGTCTGCCACCATGCGAGATGTACCTTTCACCTTCCACCATGATTGTGAGGCCTCACCAGCCATGTGGAACTGTAAGTCCAATAAACCTCTTTCTTTTGTAAATTGCACAATCTTGGGTATGTCTTTATCAGCAGCATGAAAACGGACTAATACAGTAAATTGGTACCAGTAGAGTGCAGTGCTGCTGAAAAGATACCCAAAAATGTGGAAGTGACTGGAACTTGATAACAGGCAGAGGTTGGAACAGTTTGGAGGGCTCAGAAGGAGACAGGAAAATGTGGGAAAGTTTGGAACTTCCTAGAGACTTGTTGAATGGCTTTGACAAAAATGCTGATAGTGATGTGGACAATGAAATCCAAGCTGAGGTTATCTCAGATGGAGATGAGGAACTTGTTGGAAACTGGAGTGAGGGTGACTCTTGCTATGTTTTAGCAAAGATACTGGCAGCATTTTGCTCCTGTCCTAGAGATTTGTGGAACTTTGAACTTGAGAGAGATGATTTAGGGTATCTGGTAGAAGAAATTTCTAAGCAGCAAAGCATTCAAGAGGTGACTTGGGTGTTGTTAAAGACATTCAGTTTTAAAAGGGAAACAGAGCATAAAAGTTTGGAAAACTTGCAGCCTGATAGTGCAATAGAAAAGAAAATCCCATTTTTCTGAGGAGAAATTCAATCTGGCTGCAGAAATTTGCATAAGTAACAAGGAGCTGAATGTTAATCACCAAGACAATGGGGAAAATATCTCCAGGGCATGTCAGAGACATTTTTGGCAGCCTCTCCCATCACAGGCCCAGAGGTTTAGGAGGATAAAATGGTTTTGTGGGCTGAGCAAAGTGTCCCTCTGCTGTGTGCAGTCTAGAGACTTGGCGCCCTGCATCCCAACCACTCCAGCTGTAACCAGAGAACCCCAGCCTAGATTTCAGAAGATGCATGGAAAAGGCTGGATGTCCAGGCAGAAGCTTGCTGCAGGGGTGGACCCCCATGAAGAACCTCTGCTAGGGCAGTGCAGAAGGGAAATGGGGTCTGAGCCCCCACACAGAGTCCCTACTGGGGCACTGTCTAGTGGAGTTATGAGAAGAGTACCACTATTCTCCAGATCTCAGAATGGTAGATCCATTGACAGTTTGCACCATGCACCTGGAAACGCCACAGGCACTCAATGCCAGCCTGTGAAAACAGCCAGAAGGGAGGCTACATCCTGCAAAGCCACAGGGGCAGAGCTGCCCAAGATCATAGGAAACCACCTCTTGCATCGGTGTTACCTGGATGTGAGACATGGAGTCAAAACAGATCATTTTGGAGCTTTAAGATTTGACTGCCCTGCTGGATTTCAGACTTGTATGGGGCCTATAGCCCTTTGTTTTGGACAACTTCTCCCATTTGAAATGGCTGTATTTATACAATGCCTATACCCCCATTGTATCTAGGAAGTAACTAACTTGCTTTTGATTTTACAGGCTCCTAGGTGGAAGGGACTTGCCTTGTCTTGAATGAGATTTTGGACTGCAGACTTTTGAGTTAATGCTGAAATGAATTAAGACTTTAGGGGACTGTTGGGAAAGCATGATTGGTTTTGAATTGTGAGGACATGAGATTTGGGAGAGGCCAGGGGTGGAATTATATGGTTTGGCTGTGCCCCAACCCAAATGTCATCTTGAATTTCCATGTGTTGTGAGAGGGACCCAGTGGGAGGTAATTGAATCATGGGGGCAGGTCTTTCCCATGCTGTTCTCATGATAGTGAAGAAGTCTCACAATATCTGATGGTTTTATAAATGGGAGTTCCCCTGCACAAGCTCTCTTCTCTTGTCTGCTTCCATGTGAGACATGCCTTTCACCTTCCACCATGACTGTGAGGCCTCCTAAGCCACGTGGAACTGTAAGTCCAATAAACCTCTTTCTTTTGTAAATTGCTCAATCTTGGGTATGTCTTTATCAGCAGTGTGAAAATGGACTAATACGCCAAATATCTACTATGTGACAGATAATAATATTATGAGGTAAGTATTTATTGTTGTTATCATTATCTGAATTTAAGTGTGGTACTAAAGGCTTGGAGAGGTTAAGTAATGTCCCCAAAGCCACACAGCTGTGGCAAAGGCAAGATTCAAACCCTGGGTTGTTTGATTATTAGAGTCTCTTCTCTTTTTACCACATCATTATTATCTCCAGTCATTAGAACCTGTATTGTCATTGCTCACGTTACTAGCTCTTCATAATTTTTGAAGTACTCTGATACATTATCTCATTGAATCCTATTACAATGGTCTGAGAATGTGAGGGTCAGAGAGAAGTCCCTTGACCTAGGTCACAGAGTGAGCTAATGGAATCCAAGGCTTCTGACTCTGTCTGTATCACTTTCCATTATATCATGCTGTCTTTGGCAGTACTCTCAGACAGGAAACTCATTTCTTTCTCATATTAGCTGTCAGCACAGAATTGAGCACAAAGTTGCTGCTTAATATGTTTCTTGGTTTTAAAACTTGATTTAACATAATGCTCAGGATTTTTACAAGTACAGCTTCCTAACAACTTGAGTGATGATATCTATCCCTTTAGTTTCTCAGAAAACAGAAATTTTCCTAAATTAATCTACTCATACTTACTTGGTATATAACCAACCCTTAATTACTTCTTGCTTTCAAATCTTCAGTAACAACATTCTCTACAGTCTTCTAAATAGAATCAAATTATCTTTATGATTTTTTTTGACAAGGTCTCACTCTGTCACTCAGGCTGGAGTGCAATGGTGTGATCAGGGCTTACTGCAGCCTCAACCTCCTTGGGATCAGGTGATCCTCCCACGTCAGCCTCCTGAGTAGCTGGGACTACAACCATGTGCCACCATGCCCAGCTAATTTTTGCATTTTCTGCAGAGACAGAGTCTCACTATATTGCCGAGCTGGTCTCAAACTCCTGGGTTCAACAAATCTGCCCGCCTCAGCCTCCCAAACTGCTAGGATTACAGGTGTGATCCACCGCCCCCAGCCTATGATCTCTTTTTCTAAGCAACATCCTTTTTACTTTAATCTAGTCCTCCACTTAATACCAGTTCGCCGAAACAACAGAGAACTTTTCTACATACCTAAGAACTATCACCATTGCCCTCCTTTACAATATTCTTGTGTTCAAATACAGAGTGAATTAAAGACGATTCTTAACTTCTTAACTACTCACATATCATGTGGGAATTTTCTTTTTTATTATTATTATACTTTAAGTTCTAGGGCACATGTGAACAACGTGCAGGTTTGTTACATATATATACATGTGCCATGTTGGTGTGCTGCACCCATCGACTCGTCAGCACCTATCAACTCTTCATTTACATCAGGTATAACTCCCAATGCAATCCCTCCCCTCTCCCCCCTCCCCACAATAGGCCCCAGTGTGTGATGTTCCCCTTCTCGTGTCCAAGTGATCTCATTGTTCAATTCCCACCTATGAGTGAGAACATGCAGTGTTTGGTTTTGTGTTCTTGTGATAGTTTGCTGAGAATGATGGTTTCCAGCTGCATCCATGTCCCTACAAAGGACACAAACTCACCCTTTTTTATGGCTGCATAGTATTCCATGGTGTATATGTGCCACATTTTCTTAATCCAGTTTGTCACTGATGGACATTTGGGTTGATTCCAAGTCTTTGCTATTGTGAGTAGTGCCACAATAAACATATGTGTGCATGTGTCTTTATAGCAGAATGATTTATAATCCTTTGGGTATATACCCAGTAATGGGATGGCTGGGTCAAATAGTATTTCTAGTTCTAGACACTTGAGGAATCATCACACTATTTTCCACAATGGTTGAACTAGTTTACAATCCCACCAACAGTGTAAAAGTGTTCCTATTTCTCCACATCCTCTCCAGCACCTGTTGTTTCCTGACTTTTTAATGATTGCCATTCTAACTGGTGTGAGATGGTATCTCATTGTGGTTTTGATTTGCATTTCTCTGAAAGCCAGTGATGACGAGCATTTTTTCATGTGTCTGTTGGCTGTATGAATGTCTTCTTTTGAGAAATGTCTGTTCATATCCTTTGCCCACTTTTTGATGGGGTTGTTTGTTTTTTTCTTGTAAATTTCTTTGAGTTCTTTGTAAGTTCTGGATATTAGCCCTTTGTCAGATGAGTATATTGCAAAAGTTTTTGCCCATTCTGTAGGTTGCCTATTCATTCTGATGGTAGTTTCTTTTGCTGTGCAGAAGCTCTTTAGTTTAATTAGAGCCCATTTGTCAATTTTGGCTTTTGTTGCCATTGCTTTTGGTGTTTTAGACATGAAGTTCTTACCCATGCCTATGTCCTGAATGGTATTACCTAGGTTTTCTTCTAGGGTTTTTATAGTATTAGGTCTAACATTTAAGTCTCTAATCCATCTTGAATTAATTTTCGTATAAGGAGTAAGGAAAGGATCCAGTTTCAACTTTCTACTTATGGCTAGCCAATTTTCCCAGCACCATTTATTAAATAGGGAATCCTTTCCCCATTTGTCAGGTTTGTCAAAGATCAGATGGCTGTAGATGTGTGGTATTATTTCTGAGGGCTCTGCTCTATTCCATTGGTCTATATCTCTGTTTTGGTACCAGTACCATGCTGTTTTGGTTACTGTAGCCTTGTAGTATAGTTTGAAGTCAGGTAGCGTGATGCCTCCAGCTTTGTTCTTTTGACTTAGGCTTGTCTTGGCAATGCAGGATCTTTTTTGCTTCCATGTGAACGTTAAAGCACTTTTTTCCAATTCTGTGAAGAAAGTCATTGGTAGCTTGATGGGGATGGCATTGAATCTATAAATTACCTTGCGCAGTATGGCCATTTTCACGATATTGATTCTTCCTATCCATGAGCATGGAATGTTCTTCCATTTGTTTGTGTCCTCTTTCATTTCACTGAACAGTGGTTTGTAGTTTTCCTTGAAGAGGTCCTTCACATCCCTTGTAAGTTGGATTCCTAGGTATTTTATTCTCTTTGAAGCTATTGTGAATGGGAGTTCATTCATGATTTGGCTCTCTGTTTGTTACTGGTGTATAAGAATGTTTGTGATATTTGCACATTGGTTTTGTATCCTGAGACCTTGCTGAAGTTGCTTATCAGCTTAAAGAGATTTGGGGGTGAGATCATGGGGTTTTCTAAATATACAATCATGTCATCTGCAAACAGGGACAATTGGACTTCTTCTTTTCCTAACTAAATACCCTTTATTTCTTTGTCTTGCCCGATTGCCCTAGCCAGAACTTCCAACACTATGTTGAATAGGAGTGGTGAGAGAGGGCATCCCTGTCTTGTGCCAGTTTTTAAGGGGAATGTTTCTAGTTTTTGCCCATTCAGTATGATATTGGCTGTGGGTTTGTCAGAAATAGCTCTTATTATTTTGAGATATGTTCCATCAATACCGAATTTATTGAGAGTTCTTAGCTTGAAGGGCTGTTGAATTTTGTCAAAGGCCTTTTCTGCATCTATTGAGATAATCATGTGTTTTTTGTCTTTGGTTCTGTTTATATGCTGGATTACGTTTATTGATTCGTGTATGTTGAACCAGCCTTGCATCGCAGGGATGAAGCCCACTTGATCATGGTGGATAAGCTTTTTGATGTGCTGCTGGATTTGGTTTGCCAGTATTTTATTGAGGATTTTTGCATCGATATTCATCAGGGATACTGGTCTAAAATTCTCTTATTTTGTTGTGTCTCTGTCAGGCTTTGATATCAGGATGATGTTGGCCTCATAAAATGAATTAGGGAAGATTGTCTCTTTTTCTATTGATTGGAATAGTTTCAGAGGAAATGGTACCAGCTCCTCCTTGTACCTCTGGTAGAATTCGGCTATGAATCCGTCTGGTCCTGGACTTTTTTTGGTTGGTAGGCTATTAATTATTGCCTCAATTTCAGAGCCTGCTATTGGTCTATTCAGGGATTCAACTTCTTCCTGGTTTAGTCTTGGGAGAGTGTAAGTGTCCAGGAAATTATCCATTTCTTCTAGGTTTTCTAGTTTATTTGCATAGAGGTGTTTATAGTATTCTCTGAGGGTAGTTTGTATTTCTGTGGGGTCGGTGGTGATATACCCTTTATCGTTTTTTATTGCATCTATTTGATTGTTCTCTCTTTTCTTCTTTATTAGTCTTGCTAGCAGTCTATCAATTTTGTTTATCTTTTTAAAAATCAGCTCCCGGATTCATTGATTTTTTGGAGGGTTTTTGTGTCTCTATCTCCTTCAGTTCTACTCTGATCTTAGTTATTTCTTGCCTTCTGCTAGCTTTTGAATGTGTTTGATCTTGCTTCTCTAGTTCTTTTAGTTGTGATGTTACGGTGTCAATTTTAGATCTTTCCTGCTTTCTCTTGAGGGCATTTGGTGCTATAAATTTCCCTCTACACACTGCTTTAAATGTGTCCTAGAGATTCTGGTATGTTGTATCTTTGTTCTCATTGGTTTCAAAGAACATCTTTATTTCTGCCTTCATTTCGTTATGTACCCAGTAGTCATTCAGGAGCAGGTTGTTCAGTTTCCATGTAATTGAGTGGTTTTGATTGAGTTTCTTAATCCTGAGTTCTAGTTTGACTGCACTGTGGTCTGAGAGACAGTTTGTTATAATTTCTGTTCTTGTACATTTGCTGAGGAGTGCTTTACTTTCAACTATGTGGTCAATTTTGGAAAAATGGAAAAAGTGCGATGTGGTGCTGAGAAGAATGTATATTCTGTTGATTTGGGGTAGAGAGTTCTGTAGATGTCTATTAGGTCTACTTGGTGCAGAGTCGAGTTCAATTCCTGGATATCCTTGTTAACTTTCTGTCTCGTTGATCTGTCTAATGTCGACAGTGGAGTGTTGAAGTCTCCCATTATTATTGTGTGGGAGTCTAAGTCTCTTTATAAGTCTCTAAGGAGTTGCTTTATGAATCTGGGTTCTCCTGTATTGGGTGCATATATATTTAAGATAGTTAGCTCTTCTTGTTGAATTGATCCGTTTACCATTATGTAATGGCCATCTTTGTCTCTTTTGATCTTTGATGGTTTAAAGTCTGTTTTATCAGAGACTAGGATTGCAACCCCTGCTTTTTTCTGTTTTCCATTTTCTTGGTAGATCTTCTCCATCCCTTTATTTTGAGCTTATGTGTGTATCTGCATGTGAGATGAGTCTCCTGAATACAGCAAACTGATGAGTCTTCACTCTTTATCCAATTTGCTAGTCTGTGTCTTTTAATTGGACCATTTAGTCCATTTACTTTTAAGGTTAATATTGTTATGTGTGAACTTGATCCTGTCATTGTGATATTAGCTGGTTATTTTGCTCGTTAGTTGATGCAGTTTCTTCCTAGCATCGATGGTCTTTACATTTTGGCATGTTTTTGCAATGGCTGGTACCAGTTGTTCCTTTCCATGTTTAGTGCTTCCTTCAGGGTCTCTTGTAGGGCAGGCCTGGTGGTGACAAAATCTCTAAGCATTTGCTTGTCTGTAAAGGATTTTATTTCTCCTTCACTTATGAAACTTAGTTTGGCTGGATTTGAAATTTGGGGTTGAAAGTGCTTTTCTTTAAGAATGTTGAATATTGGCCCCCACTCTCTTCTGACTTGTAGAGTTTCTGCCGAGAGATCTGCCATTAGTCTGATGGGCTTCCCTTTGTTGGTAACCCGACCTTTCTCTCTGGCTGCCCTTAACATCTTTTCCTTCATTTCAACTTTGGTGAATCTGGCAATTATGTGTCTTGGAGTTGCTCTTCTCAAGGAGTATCTTTGTGGCATTCTCTGTATTTCCTGGATTTGAATGTTGGCCTGCCCTCCTAGGTTGGGGAAGTTCTCCTGGATGATATCCTGTAAGTGTTTTCCAACTTAGTTCCATTTTCCCTCTCACTTTCAGGCACACCAATCAGACGTAGATTTGGTCTTTTCACATAATCCCATATTTCTTGGAGGCTCTGTTCATTTCTTTTTCCTCTTTTTTCTCTAGACTTCTCTTCTCACTCATTTCATTCATTTGATCTTCAATCATTGATACTCTTTCTTCCAGTTGATCAAGTCGGTTACTGAAGCTTGTGCATTTGTCACGTAATTCTCGTGTCGTGGTTTTCATCTCTATCAGTTTGTTTATGGCCTTCTCTGCATTGATTATTCTAGTTATGCATTCTTCCATTCTTTTTTCAAGATTTTTTGTTTCTTTGCACTGGGTACGTAGTTCCTCCTTTAGTTCTGAGAAGTCTGATCGACCGAAGCCTTCTCTCAACTCATCAAAGTCATTCTCCATCCAGCTTTGATCCGTTGCTGGTGATGAGCTGCGTTCCTTTGGAGGGGGAGATGTGCTCTGATTTTTTGAATTTCCAGCTTTTCTGCCCTGCTTTTTCCCCATCTTTGTGGTTTTATCTGCCTTTGGTCTTTGATGATGGTGATGTACTGATGGGGTTTTGGTGTGGGTGTCCTTTCTGTTTGTTAGTTTTCCTTCTAACATTCAGGATCCTCAGTTGCAAGTCTGTCGGAGTTTGCTTAAGGTCCACTCCAGACCCTGTTTGCCTGGGTATCAGCAGTAGAGGCTGCAGAAGATAGAATATTGGTGAACAGCAAGTGTTGCTGTATGATTCTTGCTCTGGAAACTTCGTCTCAGAGGTGTACCCTGCCGTGTGAGGTGTGAGGTGTCAGTCTGCACCTAGTGGGGGATGTCTCCCAATTAGGTTACTCAAGGGTCAGGGACCCACTTGAGCATGCAGTCTGTCCATTCTCAGATCTCAATCTCCATGCTGGGAGACCCACTGCTCTCTTCAAAGCTGTCAGACAGGGTCATTTACATCTGCAGAGGTTTCTGCTGCTTTTTGTTTAGCTATGCCCTGTCCCCAGAGGTGGCGTCTACAGAGGCAAGCACGCCTCCTTGAGCTGCAGTGGGCTCCAACCAATTCGAGCTTCCCGGCGGCTTTGTTTGCCTACTTAAGCCTCAGTAACGGTGGGTGCCCCTGCCCCAGCCTCACTGCTGCCTTGCAGTTAGATCTCAGACTGCTGTGCTAGCAATGAGGGAGGCTCCGTGGGCATGGGACCCTCCGGGCCAGGTGTGGGATATAATCTCCTGGTGTGCCATTTGCTAAGACCCTTAGTAAAGTGCAGTATTAGGGTGGGAGTTACCCGATTTTCCAGGTGCTGTGTGTCTCAGTTTCCCTTGGCTAGGAAAAGGGATTCCCTTCCCCCTTGTGCTTCCCAGGTGAGGCAATGCCTTGCCCTGCTTCAGCTCTCTCTGGTTGGGCTGCACCAGCTGACCAGCACTGATTGTCTGGCACTCCCCAGTGAGATGAACCCAGTACCTCAGTTGAAAATGCAGAAATCACCTGTCTTCTGTGTCGCTCGCACTGGGAGCTGGAGGCTGGAGCTGTTCCTATTTGGCCATCTTGCTCCTCCCCTCCGGGAATTTTCTTTTAATCTGTGGACACTAACACAAACAATCATTGCTGCAGATTAAGCAATACTGTGCATTTTGGGGGGAAGAGTTCAGTCTTGGGTGAAAGGGTATAGTGACAATGAATCAGGAGCTTGAAAATGACCCACCCTGCTGCCAGCACTGCTACAGAATATCTTGGTGGAGAGCCCAGATCCCTTCCAGTATTCTGCTTATTGTGTTTGCTTCCATTTTTTATTTGGTTGCCAATTTATTAAGTGGTTAACCTTGGACTGCATTTATCAAGCATTTAATTAATTAAGGCTAGTTTGAAATACTTTTTGAAACCTTACTAATTTCAATACACCAGGCTGGCACATTTTTAAGAATCCAGCAATGGCTAAAATACTAAATCATCTTCACTAAGATGCAATAGTTGCCAGAAAAGCACTAATCAAGAGCTAATTGTTATGATGAAAGGGTAAAAGCAATACAACATATTCTCTTTCCCCACAGTCTGAAAGGAGGAAGGTGGTGATAATTACAGTTTTATGTAAGTTCAGAGCTAGAAAGCTTCCAAGCGACTATTTAATCTATTCTCTTTATTGTAAAATGGGGAAAGTGAAACACAGTATACTAAGTTAGTAGCAAAGTCAGGATTAGATTCCATGGCTCTAGTATATAACTATCCCCCATTTCCAGAATGACTTTTATTATGGAAAATTATTTTATTTTATTTCACTACTCACCCATTCTATACTTCTATAGAGAATACTAGGGTGAGTTTGTGATGGTGCTAAATAGCATTGTGCATGTCATAAAAAAACTGCTGACCCACATTGTCGTTTTATCCTGTATCATGTTGGTGCAGAAACCCAGGGAATGGTTTCAAAAGTCCAATTCCAAAGCCATTTCTTTCTCCTAAAATGAGAAGCACTCATTTTTCTAGTTGTCTTTACTTATCTACCACAGGTGCATTATTGACATCTGGAATATCAGGCCACAGTGATGCCTGTAGCCATTGAATTACACACAGTGGTTTAGGCAAAAAGTATTTATATTTGGCATTGAACATCAGGACATGAGTTTATGGAAGCACTAAACCTCATTAATATTATGCAAAGTCAAACAGAATGACAGTCTCAATTTTTTGAGTCCACAGCAGCTGAATGCATGGCTCTGCATATGGTAATATTAGCAGAAAAATTAAAAAGGGGGTCAGATGCGAAGTAACCCTGCACTAGGCAACAATAACAAGCATATCAGTGGTACTCAAATTGTACTGTGTGTAAAAACCACCTGGGGAAAAAAAATGCTAAAAATAAACTGAATGCAGATAGGGGTAGTAGTGGTTCCTAAATTAGGCTATGTGTGAATATGACTGAATTATAAGATATAATTATCTGAGATCCAGTACTGGATATTCTGATTCAGTCACTTTTAGGTGGAGCCTAAGCATTTGAACATTTATAAAACTATACCATTTAATCTGATATGCTGCCAGGTTTGGGAACCCTTGGAATAAGGGACTCAGAGATGGTTTCATTCATTCCATTTCTCCCAGCAAAACCATACATAAACAACCTTGAAACTAAGGTATATCTCTATTTTTAAAGGCTATGGGCCTCACTATGCTTCAGGAAAATGAAAACTAAAAACTGAGATAACTACAAAGGCTAAATTTTAAAAGATGGCAGAGTAGGAGGTTCCAGTCCTCACAGCCCCACAGAAACACTGATTTTAAAACCATCAACTGATTAAAGTACCTTCAAGAGACCTCAGAAATCCAGGTAAGAGGTTGCAGTGTCCAGATGGAGCACAGAAATAGAAATGACACATTTAAGACAGTGAAAAGAACAGTTTCATTTTACCCACATCTTATTCAAGACAAAAAAAAAATGGAAACATAACCTACCAAAAACCTGTGGCATGCAACAAAAGCACTACTAAGAGGGAAGTTTATAGAGATAACTGCTTACATTTAAAAAGAGATATCTGAAATAAACAACTTAATTTTACACCTCAAGAACAAGAAAAAGTGACAATTACAAAGAAGTATATCTTAACAAATTAGGCAACCTAGAAGAAATGGATAAATTCCTAGACTCATACAGCCTACCCATGCTGAATATGAAATAAATTAAAAGTCTGAACAGACCAATAACAAATATGGAAATTCAAGCAGTAATCCAAAAGTCCCAACAAAGAAACACTCAAGACCAGATGTCTTCACTGGTAAATTCTACCAAACATTTAAAGAAAATTTAGTTCCAATCCTTCTTAAATTCTTCCAAAAAATATCAAAATATGGAGGACTGCCAAATTAATTCTGTGAGGCCCACATCACCCTAATACCAAAGCCAAAGATACCACAAGAAAGGAAACTGCAGACCAATATCCCTGATAAACATAGATGCAAAAATCCTCAACAAACTACTAGCAAAATGAATTCAAGAGCACATTAAAAGCATCATAAACAAGGATCAAGTAGAATTTACCCCTAGAATGTGAGAATGGTTTAACATACACAGATCAATCAATGTGATACACCGCATTAACAGAATGAAGGCTAAAAGTCAAATGATCATTTCAATAAATGAATAGCATTTGACAAAATTCAACATGCTTTTATAATAAAAACTCTTTAAAAATTAGGAATAGAAGGAACTAACCTCAAAACAATAAAGGCCATTTATGAGCAGCCCAAAACTAACATCACACTCAATAGTAAAAAATCAAGCACTTTCTTTAAGATCCAGAACAGGCAAGGATGCCCACTCTCACCTCTCCTATTCAACTTAGTACTTAAAGTCCTAACAAGAGCAAATAGGCAATAAAAACAAATAAAAAATAATCCAAATAAGAAAGGAAGAAATGAAATTATCTGTTTGCTGATGACATGATATTATATGTAGAAAATCCTAAAGACTACACACACACACACACAAACTATTAGAATAATAAATGAATTCAGGCCAGGCATTGTGGCTCATGCCTGTAATCCCAGCACTTTGGGAGGCCAAAGCGGGAGGATTACCTGAGATCAGGAGTTCAAGACCAATCTGGCCAACATGGTGAAACCCCGTCTCTAATAAAAATACAAAAATTAGTCAGGTGTGATGTTGGGTGCCTGTAATCCCAGCTACTTGGGAGGCTGAGGCAGGAGAATCGCTTGAACCCAGGAGGTAGAGGTTGCAGTAAACCAAGGTCATGCCACTGCACTCCAGTGTGGGTGACAGAGTGAGACTCTGTCTCAAAACACACAAAAAAAGGAATAATAAATAATTCAGTAAAGTTTCAGGATACAAAATCAACATATAAAAATGAGTTGCATTTTTATACACCAAAACAAATTATCTGAAAACGAAATTAAGAAAAAAATTTCACTTATAATAGCATCTGCTATAATTTGGATGTTTTCCTCCACAAACATCATGTTGAAATTCGATCCCCAATGTTGGAGATGGGGTATAATGGGAGGTGTTTGAGTAGTGGGGACAGTCCCTTATGAAAGGCTTGGTGCCATCCTCAGGGCAATGAGTTCTTATTCTATTAGTTCCTGGAAGAGCTGGTTGCTAAAAAGAGCCTGGCATCTCCCTGCTCTCTCTCTATTGCTTCCTCTCTCATCATCTGAACTCTGCAGAAGCTGCCCCCTCTTCATCTTTCCAAGCAGCCTGAGGCTTTCACCAGATGCCCAATCTTACAGTCAGCAGAATTGTGAACCAAATAAACCTCTTTTCTTTATAAATTATGCAGCCTCAGGTATTCCTTTATAGCAACAGAAAATAGAATAAGAAAGCATTTAAAAGAATAAGATGCTCATGAATAAATGTAACCAAGGAGGTAAGAGACTGGTACACTGAAAACTGTAAAACAGTGTTCAAAGAAATTAAAACAGACACAAATAAATGGAAAGACATTTCATGTTTATGGATTGATATAACTCATATTGTTAAAATGTCCATACTACCCAAAGTGATCTATGAATTCAATACAATTGCTATCAAAGCCACAATAATATTTTACATAAAATAGAAAAACAATTCTAAAATTCATATGAAACCACAAAGACCCCAAATAACCAAAGCAAGAAGAACAAATCCAGAAGTATCATGCTCCCTGATTTCATCATACATTACAAAGCTCCAGTAATCAAAACAGTATGGTCTGGCATAAAAACAGACATATAGACCAATGAAAAAGAATAGAGAACCCAGAAATAAACCATACACAGTCAACTTATGATTAACAAGGGTGCCAATAAAACACAATGATGAAAAGATAGTTTCCTCAATAAATACTTTTGGGAAAATTGTATTTCCACATACAGCAGAATGAAATTGGACTCTTATCTTACACCATACACAAAAATAAATTCAAAATTGATCAAAGACTTACACATAAGTCCTGGAACTGTAAAACTCCTAGAAGAAAACAGGGGAAAAGTTTCTAGAAATTGGGCTTGGTAATGATTTCTTGTATATGTCACCAAAAGCACAGGCCACAAAAGCAAAAATGGATAATTGGGCAACCTACAGAATGGGAGAAAATATTTGCAAAGCACATATCTAAAGGGTCAACATTCAATGTATATGAGGAACTCCTACAACTCAACAGGAAAACAATAGTTTGATTTAAAAATAGGTTAAAAAAACTTGATTAGTAACTTCACCAAAGATATACAAATCATCAACAGATATATAAAAATGGGCTCAGCATCACAAATCATCATGGAAATGCAAATCAAAACCAGGATGATATATTATTTCACACCTGTTAGGATGGCTATTATACTTTTTAAAAAAATAACAGGATATCCATATGAAAAAGATTGAATGGATCCCATCTCACACCATTAACAAAAATTAAATTAAAATGGATTAAAGACTTAAATATAAGACCTCAGATTATGAAATTACTACAAGAAAACATTGGGAGAAATATCCAGGACAAATATACAATTGGTATGGGCAAAAATTTCTTGAGAAATACCCCCACAAACACAGGCAACTAGGCAAAAATGGACAAATGGGATCACATCAAGTTAAAAAGCTTCTACACATCAAAGAATACAATCAACAAAGTGAAGAGACAACCCACAGAATGGGAGAAAATATTTGCAAACTACTCATTTGACAAGGGATTAATAACCAGAATATATCAGGAGCTCAAACAACTCTACAGGGAAAAAAATCTAATAATCCAATCAAAAAATAGGCAAAAGATTTGAATAGACATTTCTCAAAAGAAGACATGCAAATGAAACAGGCATATGAAAAGGTGCTCAACAGCATTGATCATCAGAGAAATACAAGTCAAAACTACAATGAGATATAGTCTTACCCCAGTTAAAACGACTTATGGAGAGGGGTGCCAAGATGGCTGAATAGGAACAGCTCCAGCCTCCAGCTCCCAGTGTGAGCGACACAGAAGATGGGTGATTTTTGCATTTCCAACTGAGGTACCAGGTTCATCTCACTAGGGGGCATCGGACAGTCAGTGCAGGACAGTGGATGAAGCCCAATGAGCGAGAGCTGAAGTAGGGTGAGGCATTGACTCACCCAGGAAGCACAAGGGGGAAGGGAATTCCTTTTCCTAGCCAAGGGAAACCCTGACACACAACAACTGGAAAATCGGGTCACTCTCACCCTAATACTGTGCTTTTCCAAGGGTCTTAGCAAATGGCACACCAGGAGATTATATCCCACACCTGGCCCGGAGGGTCCCAAGCCCACAGAGCCTCCCTCATTGCTAGCACAGCAGTCTGAGATCTAACTGCAAGGCAGCAGTGAGGCTGGGGGAGGGGCGCTCACCATTGCTGAGGCTTAAGTAGGTAAACAAAGCTGCCTGGAAGCTAGAAATGGGTGGAGCCCACAGCTCAAGGAGGCCTGCCTTCCTCTGTTGACTCCACCTCTGGGGACAGGGCATAGCTAAACAAAAAGCAGCAGAAACATCTGCAGATGTAAATGTCTCTGTCTGACAGCTTTGAAGAGAGTAGTGATTCTCCTAGCACGGAGGATGAGATCTGAGAACAGACAGACTGCCTGCTCAAGTGGGTCCCTGACCCCCGAGGAGCCTAACTGGGAGACAACCCCCACTAGGGGCAGACTGACACCTCACACCTCACACGGCAGGTAAACCTCTGAGACGAAGCTTCCAGAGGAACAATCAGACAGCAACACTTGCTGTTCAGCAATATTCTCTCTTCTGCAGCCTTCGTTACTGATACCCAGGCAAGCAGGATCTGGAGTGGACCTCAAGCAAACTCCAACAGACCTGCAGCTGCAGCTGACTGTTAGAAGGAAAATTAACAAACAGAAAGGACATCCACAACAAAACTGCATCTGTACATCACCATCATCAAAGACCAAAGGTGGGGAAAAAGCAGGGCAGAAAAGCTGGAAATTCAAAAAATCAGAGTGCATCTCCCCCTCCAAAGCAATGCAGCTCCTCACCAGCAATGGAACAAAGCTGGATGGAGAATGACTTTGACGAGTTGAGAGAAGAAGGCTTCAGTCAATCAAACTTCTCAGACCTAAAGGAGGAACTGCAAACCCAGTGCAAAGAAACTAAAAACCTTGAAAAAAGATTTGATGAACGGATAACTAGAATAACCAATGCAGAGAAGTCCATAAACGACCTGATAGAGATGAAAACCATGACACAAGAACTATGTGAAAAATGCACAAGCTTCAGTAACCAATTCAATCAACTGGAAGAAAGGGTATCAGTGATTGAAGATCAAATGAATGAAATTAAGTGAGAAGAGAAGTTTAGAGAAAAAAAGATAAAAAGAAATGAACAAAGTCTCCAAGAAATATGGGACAATGTGAAAAGACCAAATCTACGCCTGATTGGTGTACGTGAAAGTGATGGGGAGAATGGAATCAAGTTGGAAAACACTCTGCAGGATATTATCCAGGAGAACTTCCCCAACCTAGTAAGGCAGGCCAACATTCAAACTCAGGAAATAAAGAGAACACCACAAAGATACTTCTCGAGAAGAGCAACCCTAAGACACATAATTGTCAGATTCACCAAAGTTGAAATGAAGGAAAAGATGTTAAGGGCAGCCAGAGAGAAAGATCGGGTTACCCACAAAGGGAAGTCCATCAGACTAACAGCAGATCTCTTCAAAGAAACTCTACAAGCCAGAAGAGAGTGGGGGCCAATATTCAACATTCTTAAAGAAAAGCATTTTCAACCCAAAATTTCAAATCCAGCCAAACTAAGTTTCATAAGTGAAGGAGAAATAAAATCCTTTACAGACAAGCAAATGCTTAAAGATTTTGTCACCACTAGGCCTGCCCTGCAGGAGCTCCTAAAGGAAGCACTAAACATGGAAAGGAACAACTGGTACCAGCCATTGCAAAAACATGCCAAAATGTAAAGACCATCGATGCTAGGAAGAAACTGCATCAACTAACGAGCAAAATAACCAGCTAACATCATAATGAGAGGATCAAGTTCACACATAACAATATTAACCTTAAAAGTAAATGGGCTAAATGGTCCAATTAAAAGACACAGACTGGCAAATTGGATAAAGAGTGAAGACTCATCAATTTGCTGTATTCAGGAGACTCATCTCACATGCAGATACACACATAAGCTCAAAATAAAGGGATGGAGAAGATCTACCAAGAAAATGGAAAAAAAAGAAAGGCAGGGGTTGCAATCCTAGTCTCAGATAAAACAGACTTTAAGCCTACAAAGATCAAAAGAGACAAAGAAGGCCATTACATAATGGTAAATGGATCAATTCAACAAGAAGAGCTAACTATCCTAAATATATATGCACCCAATACAGGAGCACCCAGATTCATGAAGCAACTCCTTAGAGACTTACAAACAGACTTAGACTCCCACACAATAATAATGGGAGACTTTAACACCCCACTGTCAACATTAGACAGACCAACGAGACAGAAAGTTAACAAGGATATCCAGGAATTGAACTCAGCTCTGCACCAAGTAGACCCAATAGACATCTACAGAACTCTCTACCCCAAATCAACAGAATACACATTCTTCTCAGCACCACATCACACTTATTCCAAAATTGACCACATAGCTGGAAGTAAAGCACTCCTCAGCAAATGTACAAGAACAGAAATTATAACAAACTGTCTCACAGAACACAGTGCAATCAAACTAGAACTCAGGATTAAGAAACTCACTCAAAACCACTCAACGACATGGAAACTGAACAACCTGCTCCTGAATGACTACTGGGTACATAACGAAATGAAGGCAGAAATAAAGATGTTCTTTGAAACCAATGAGAACAAAGATACAACATACCAGAATCTCTGGTACAGATTTAAAACAGTGTGTAGAGGGAAATTTATAGCACTAAATGCCCACAAGAGAAAGCAGGAAAGATCTAAAAATGACACCCTAACATCACAATTAAAAGAACTAGAGAAGCAAGATCAAACACATTCAAAAGCTAGCAGAAGGCAAGAAATAACTAAGAACAGAGTGGAATTGAAGGAGATAGAGACACAAAAAAAAACCTTCAAAACCTCAGTGAATCCAGGAACTGGTTTTTTGAAAAGATCAATAAAATTGATAGACCACTAGCAAGACTAAGAAAGAACAAAAGAGAGAAGAATCAAATAGATGCAATAAAAAACGATAAAGGGTATATCACCACCGACCCCACAGAAATACAAACTACCCTCAGAGAATACTATAAGCACCTCTACACAAATGAACTAGAAAATCTAGAAGAAGTGGATAAATTCCTGGACACATACACTCTCCCAAGACTAAACCAGGAAGAAGTTGAATCCCTGAATAGACCAATAGCAGGCTCTGAAATTGAGGCAATAATTAATAGCCTACCAACCAAAAAAAGTCCAGGACCAGACGGATTCACAGCCAAATTCTACCAGAAGTACAAGGAGGAGCGGGTACCATTCCTTCTGAAACTATTCCAATCAATAAAGAGGTAATCCTCCCTAACTCATTTTATGAGGCCAACATCATCCTAATACCAAAGCCTGGCAGAGATTCAACAAAAAAAAAAAAAAAAAAAAAAAAAGAATTTTAGACCAATATCCCTAATGAACATCGATGCAAAAATCCTCAATAAAATACTGGCAAACCGAATCCAGCAGCACATCAAAAACATTATCCACCATGATCAAGTGGGCTTCATCCCTGGGATGCAAGGTTGGTTCAATATATGCAAATCAATAAGTGTAATCCAGCATATAAACAGAACCAAAGACAAAAAACACATGATTATCTCAACAGATGCAGAAAAACCCTTTGACAAAATTCAACAGCCCTTCAAGCTAAGAACTCTCAATAAATTCGGTATTGATGGAATGTATCACAAAATAATAAGAGCTATTTCTGACAAACCCACAGCCAGTATCATACTGAATGGGCAAAAACTGGAAAAATTCCCTTTGAAAACTTGCACAAGACAGGGATGCCCTCTTTCGCCACTCCTATTCAACATAGTGTTAGAAGTTCTGGCCAGGGCAATCAGGCAGGAGAAAGAAATAAAGAGCATTAAATTAGGAAAAGAAGAAGTCAAATTGTTCCTGTTTGCAGATGACATGATTGTATATTTAGAAAACCCCATGATCTCACCCCCAAATCTCCTTAAGCTGATAAGCAACTTCAACAACGTCTCAGGATAAAAAATCAATGTGCAAAAATCACAAGCATTCTTATACACCAATAACAGACAAACAGAGAGCCAAATCATGAGTGAACTCCCATTCACAATTGCTTCAAATAGAAGAAAATACCTAGGAATCCAACTTACAAGGGATGTGAAGGACCTCTTCAAGGAGAATTACAAACCGCTGCTCAATGAAATAAAAGAGGACACAAAACAAATGGAAGAACATTCCATGCTCACGGATAAGAAGAATCAATATCGTGATAACGGCCATACTGCCCAAGGTAATTTACAGATTCAATGCCATCCCCATTAAGCTACCAATGACTTTCTTCACAGAATTGGAAAAAACTACTTTAAAGTTCATATGGAACCAAAAAAGAGCCCACATTGCCAAGACAATCCTAAGCCAAAAGAACAAAGCTGGAGGCATCACGCTACCTGACTTCGAACTTTACTACAAGGTTACAGCAACCAAAACAGCATGGTACTGGTACCAAAACAGAGATGTAGACCAATGGAACAGAACAGAGCCCTCAGAAATAATACCATACATCTACAGCCATCTGATCTTTGACAAACCTGACAAAAACAAGAAATGGGGAAAGGATTCCCTATTTAATAAATGGTCCTGGGAAAACTGGCTAGCCATATGTAGGAAGCTGAAACTGGATCCCTTCCTTACACCTTATACAAAATTTAATTAAAGATGGATTAGAGACTTAATGTTAGACCTAAAACCTAGGCAATACCATTCAGGACATAGGCATGGGCAAGGACTTTATGTCTAAAACACTTTATGTCTAAAGCAATGGCAACAAAAGCCAAAATTTACAAATCAGATCTAATTAAACTAAAGAGCTTCTGCACAGCAAAGGAAACTACCATCAGAGTGAACAGGCAACCTACAGAATGGGAGAAAATTTTTGCAATCTACTCATCTGACAAAGGGCTAATATGCAGAACCTACAAAGAACTCAAATAAATTTACAAGAAAAAAAACAAACAACCCCATCAAAAAGTGGGCGAGGGTTGTGAACAGACACTTCTCAAAAGAAGACATTTATGCAGTCAACAGACACATGAAAAAATGCTCATCATCACTGGTCATCAGAGAAATGCAAATCAAAACCACAATGAGATATCATCTCACACCAGTTAGAATGGTGATTAAAAAGTCAGGAAACAACAGGTGTTGGAGAGGATGTGGAGAAATAGGAACACTTTTACACTGTTGGTGGGACTGTAAACTAGTTCAACCATTGTGGAAGACAGTGTGGGGATTCCTCAAGGATCTAGAACTAGAAATACCATTTGACCCAGCCATTCCATTACTAGGTATATACCCAAAGGATTATAAATCATGCTGCTATAAAGACACATGCACATGTATGTTTATTGTGGCACTCTTCACAATAGCAAAGACTTGGAACCAACCCAAATGTCCATCAATGACAGATTGGATTAAGAAAATATTGCACATATACACCATGGAATACTATGCAGCCATAAAAAAGGATGAGTTCATGTCCTTTGTAGGGACATGGATGCTGGTGGAAACCATCATTCTCAGCAAACTATAACAAGAACGGAAAACCAAACATTGCATGTTCTCACTCATAGGTGGGAATTGAACAATGAGAACACTTGGACATCACACACCGTGGGAACATCACACACCGTGGCCTGTTGTGTAGTGGGGGGAGGGGAAATGGGGGAGGGATAGCATAAAAAAACACAGTAGTCTCTTTCCCTTCTAACTGAGTAAATTTGAGCAAGATATTAAAAAAAAAATGACATGATACCCTAACAGAATAATAAGATAAACGGAAGACTTCTAAAGGCCTTTGACAAGCTTGTATGCATAGTTATCTGCTGAGATAGGAGGAGGAGACACTGGTAGTTTGAAGAGAGAGAAGATGTAAAATTGTTACCTAAAAGTGTCAGCTTACTGACAAAATAATGTAGGATTTCTGGATTGCAAAAACATAAGCAAATGCAAACAAAGAAAAGCAGTAGTAGTAATCTTCGTGCTTCACAAGCTGAAAATTAATATGCACTGATAAGAATAAATGAAAACACTATGTAATGATTTTTAAAAACTAAGAAAATGATCAATGAATACACATAGCAGCTAAAGATTTAAAACAAAATAGTTATACATGCAAGGACATGTTGCTAACACAATTAGAGCAGTAGATTTCAATATAACTCCTTAAGGATTGAACAGATAAAACAAGTCAGAAAATTGGAATTTAATACATTCAAGAAATTGATTTAAAAGATGTACATAGAAACTTACATCTCTCAAACACAGGATAGGCAATCTTTATGCCCACAGAAAACCATAAAACGTCAATCACTTCTTTAAGCCAGGAAGTAAAGTTTCAAAACTGTTTTAAAGTATAAATTTTAAAGCAACATTTTCTGATCATAATTCAATAAAATAAGAAATAATTTTAAAATGGTTGAAAAATCATAAATGTTTAGAAAATGACCCTCCCAATGAAAATAACTTTACAAAGATATTTTTAAAAAGGTGTTTTAAGATATAAAAGCATATTTTTAATGAATCACCAAGCTGGAGAAAAAGAAATCCATAGAGACAGAAATATAAAGTAAATGTGGGGACCTAGAGAGGTAAGTTAGCACTAAAGTTAACATTTACCCAGAAAATATGTGCCAAGCCTGAGTGACCTTGAGCTTCTGTTTTGACGAATGCACATGGAGACAGGCTATAAATCCTATAGGCTATCCAAAATGACAAGTCTAATAGAACAGCTACATTTAGCTGGAACTTCAAAAGTCTTCGCTATCAGTATAAAAGGGAACACAAATGAATAGCAAAGAAACATGCTTAATTTTGACTCTGGAACTGGAGAAGTGGGGGGAAAAAAGTCTCCCCTAAGAATTTCTAACCAAAAACTGGCCCTCACTGCAGGTTTGTGGCCCAAAATACACACGACGTTTGAGGTCCCTCAAACCACAAGTCTCAACCAAAAATTTAAAGTTGTCTCAGGTTGGTAGTGCCCCCAGGCGACCAGCGGAAGCAAATGCAAATCCTTTCTGGAGAAGTACAAAGTTTCAAGGAACATGAGCTGAAAGTCAAAACTCACAAAATGCTGAAGGAAATAAGGCACCAGGATTCTGAGTCAGGGGAAAAAAAAGTTAAAAATATATAGCAGAATCAGACCTCCAAAGGGCTTCAGATATTGGACTTATCAGACACCAAATATTTTAAAATTATGCTTAATGTTTTTTCAAGAAACAAAAATACTTAAAAATACAAGCAAGGGCCAGGCGCGTTGGCTCAAGCCTGTAATCCCAGCACTTTGGGAGGCTGAGGTGGGTGAATCACGAGGTCAGGAGTTTGAGTACAGCCTGGCCAACATGGTGAAACCCCGTCTCTACTAAAAACACAAAAACTATCCAGGCATGGTGGCGGGTGCCTGTAATCCAAGCTACTTGGGAGGCTGAGGCAGGAGAATTGCTTGAACCTGGGAGGCGGAGGTTACAGTGAGCCGAAATCACACCATTGCACTCCAGTCTAGGCAACAAGAGCAAAACTCCATCTCAAAGAAAAAAAAAAAGAAAAAGCAAGAAACAAGAGATTATTTTTAAAATTATCCAGCATATTTAAACTTCTACAAATCAAAAAACAAAAGTTTCACTTTTAACTTTTTATTTTGACAATTTCAGATATACATAAATATCACAAGAACATTACAAAGAATTCATACATACCCTTCACCCATATCCTCCAAATGTTAAAATTTTACATTACTTTATGTCTGTCTGTCCCTTCCATGCTCGTTCTCTCTCCTCCTCTCCACGTATATAAAAAATATTATGAAATAAATATCATTAATTACATATTATTTATGGCATAGTATTTATTTTTATGTATGTATTTTTAGTTTCTGAAGCATTAAAGAGTAAGTTGCAGACATGATATCCACATACCACTAAATAACTTTACATGCTTCCTAAAAACAAGGGTGTCCTCATACATGATTACAGTAAAATTAACACAATCAGAAACTTAACATTGATAAATGCTGTCATCTAATCTACAGACCTTACTCATATTTTTCCAATTGATCCCGTAATGTCCTTTACAACACAATAAAACCTAGATTTTGCATTACATTTAGTTTTCATGTCACTTTAGTCTTCTTTAACAAGAAACTGTTCCTCAGTCTGTCTTTGCCTTTCATGACGTACCTTTTTGAAGACCACAGGCCAGCTGATGTGTAAAATGTCCCTCAATTTGGATTTCTCTGTTGTTTCTTTATTATTGTAATTCAGATTGAGTTTCTTTGGGCAGGAATGCTACAGGACAGTTGTGTGTCATATTAAAAAGTACTGAATATTCCAATATTTGTATAGATTCCTTTTTGTTATCAGCATGAAAGTATTAGGTCCAAGTGCGGTGCTCAAAAATTACTTAGACAACAAATGTCAGCAAAACGACATAGTAGGCAGCTCCAAACACCCATTCCTCTATAGAAATATCAAAAAGCAAGCACACAAGAGGTCCAGATGTCAGCAAGATGGTGGAATAGGACATGCTAGTGCTCATGCCCCTACAGAAACATCAATTTGAACAACTATCCACAAATAAAAATATCTTCACAAGACTAAGAAAACCGGGTAAGAGTTTCTAACACCTGGGTGTAGCACAGAAATGAGAAAAAACATGTTAAAGAGGGTAGGAAGAACAGTTTTACGTTACCTGTGTCACCCCTTTCCCAACCCCAGGCAGCACAGTATGGAAAGAGACACCCACTGCTTGGGAGAAGAAGAGGGAAGTGAGTACCAGATTTTGCCTCAGACCCACCCAGAAAAATCCAGCACTGGGTAGGCCATGATGGCCCCAGACTCCAAGCTGGCAGCCACAGACTGAGCCTCCAGGCCCACTCCAGCATCAGGCAGGATTGGCAACCCTGGCCTCAGGCACTAGACTTCCACCATTGACGTAGGCTCCAGGCCTTCCCAGAGTCAAGCAGGCCCCTGCAACCACATACTCCAGCAGACCCAAGGTCCAGGTCCATCCCAGTATATGCCAGTGCTGGTCCTCATGGACCCAGGCTCCAGGACTACAGCTGTGAACCCTGGTTCCAAACTGGTCCCTGCAGCCCCCAGGACCCAAGCCAGCTCTCATGGAACTACCCTCCAAGCCAACATCCACATACTCAGCAACCAGGCTGGCCCCTACATACCCAGGATCTAGACCAGGCCTCATGGTTTCAGGCAACCAGGCCAGCATCCATGATCCCAGGCTCCAGAATGGATTTTATAGACACACACTACATTCCTGCCCCAGTACTACACTGGCCCCAAGCTCTAGTGGAACCAGGGTGCAGACCTCTTCCAGCAGATGCAGGGGCCAGACCCATGCCAGTAGACCTTAGTGCCAGGTAAGACCCTATAGAGCAAGGCTCCAAAACTACCCCTGTAGACTCCAGGATAGCCTTCATAGAACTAGGTCCAGGCCCATCCACACAGACTCAAGCTCCAGGTTTACTCCAGTGCCAGACCTGCACCCATGAACACCGGCTCCAGGTATGGCCCACTGGACCCATGGAGCAGGACCATCCCAGCACCTGGCCAGCCTTCAACACAAGGGGATTACAATTTGAGATGAGATTTGGGTGGGGACACACAGACAAACCATATCATCCTGCCCCTAGCCCCTCCAAAATCTCATGTCTTTTCACATTTCAAAACCAATAATGCCTTCCCAATAGTCCCCCAAAATCTTAACTCGTTTCAGCATGAACCCAAAAGTCCACAGTCCAAGGGACAAGACAAGTCCCTTCCACCTATGAGCCTGTGTATTAGTCCATTTTCATACTGCTATAAAGAACTGTCCAACACTGGGTAATTTATAGACAAAGGAGGCTTAATTGACTCACAGTTCAGCATGGCTGGGGAGGCTCCAGCAAACTTACAATCATGGTGGAAGGTGAAGAGGAAGCAAGTACCTTCTTCACAGGGTGGCAGGATGGAGTGTGCAAGCAGGGGAAATGCCAGATCCTTATAAAACAATCAGATATCACCAGACCTTCTCATTATCATGAGAACAGCATGGGGGAAACTATCCCCATGATCCAATTACCTCCACCTGATCCTGCCCTTGACATATGGGGATTATGGGGATTATAATTCAATGTGAGATTTGGGTGCGGACACAGAGCCAAACAATATCAGCCTGTAAAATAAAAAACAAGTTAGTTCCTTCAAGATACAATGGGGGTACAGGCATTAGGTAAATACACCCACTCCAAATGGGAGAAATTTGCCAAAACAAAGGGCATACAGGCCCCATGCAAGTCTGAAATCCAGCAGGGCAGTCATTAAACCTTAAAGATCCAAAATGATCTCCTTTGACTCCATGTCTCACATCCAGGGCACACTGATGCAAGGGGTGGGTTCCCATGGCCTTTGGCAGCTCCTTGCTGTGATGGTATTGAGTACCTGTGGTTTTTCCAGGTGCATGGTGCAAGCTGTCAGCAGATCTACTATTCTAGAGTCTGGAGGATGGTGGCCCTCTTCTCACAGCTCCACTAGGCAGTGCCCCAATAGGGACTATGCATTAGGGCTTCCACCCCACATTTCCCTTTCCACTGTCCTAGCAGAGGTTCGCCATGAGGGCTCCACTCCATAGCAGACTTCTGCCTGGACATCCAAGGATTTCCATACATCCTCTGAAATCTAGGCAGAGGTTCCCAAACCTCAATTCTTGACTTCTGTGCACCTGCAGGCCCAACACCATGTGGAAGCCTTGGGGCTTGCACCCTATGAAGCAACAGCCCAAGCTGTACCTTGGCTCCATTTAGCCACAACTGGAGTGGAAGCAGCTGGGACACAGGGTGCCATGTCTCAAGGCTGCACAGAGTAGCAGGCACCCTGGGCCTGGCCATGAAACCATTTTTTCTCCCAGGCCTCAGGACCTGTGATGGGAAGGGCTGCCACCAGGATCTCTGACATGCCCTGAAGACATTTTACCCATTGTCTTGTTGATTAACATTTTGTTCCTCGTTACTGATGCAAATTTCTGCAGTTGGCTTGAATTCCTCCCCAGAAAATGGAGTTTCTTTTCTATTGCATCATCAGGCTGCAAATTTTCCAAACTTTTATGCTCTGCTTCCCTTTTAAACATAAGTTCCAATTTCAGATCATCTCTCTCAAGTTCAAAGTTTTACAGGTCTCTAGGGTAGGGGCAAAATGCCACCTATCTCTTTGCTAAAGCAAAGCAAGGGCGACCTTTGCTCCAGTTCCCAAGAAGTTCCTCATCTCCATCTGAGACCACCTCAGCCTGGACTTCATTGTCCATGTCATTATCAACATTTTGGTCAAAACCATTCTACAAGTCTCTAGGAAGTTCCAGACTTTCCCACATCTTCCTGTCTTCTTCTGAGCCCTCCAGACTGTTCCAACCTCTGCTTCTTACCCAGTTTCAAAGTTGCTTCTACATTTTGTGTATCTTTATAGCAGTATCCCACTCTCCAAAGTTACAATTTACTGTATTCACACTGCTATAAAGAATACTACTGAAGACTTGGTAATTATAAAGGAAAAAGGTTTAATTAACTTACAGTTCCACTGGCTTAACAGGAAGCATGGGTAGGAGGCCTCAGGAAGCTTACAATCATGGAAGAAGATGAAGGGGAAGCAGGCACTTCCTCCACAGGGTGGCAGGAAGGAGTGTGTAAAGCAGAAACTATCAAACACTTACAAAACCATCAGATGTCATGAGAACTTACTATCACAAGAACAGGTTGGGGAAAACCACTCTCATGATCCAATCACCTCCCTCCCTGGACATATGGGGATTACAGGTCCCTCCTTCAATACGTGGGGATTACAATTTGAGAAAAGATTTGGGTGAGGACACAGAGTCAAAGCATATCACGAGGACTTACAACTTAGAGTCAATACAGTCCTGACCACTGCTGAGACCCCAGGTCACTGGAACAGTACACCTGGCTCAAGGGGCAACATACCCTCAAGTAGTGGCCCACTGTTTAGGGATCCAATCCCAGGAAGGGTGACTGATGCCACACAGGAAGACACACTCTCCTTACACTGGGACCTTTTCTCCTGTGGCTTCAGGGAAGTCCAATGGCTCTGAGCATTATCTATAGTCACCACAGTTTCAGGAGAATCCCCAAGGCAACATGTGACAACAGCAATACACAGCTACAAAAAGCAGCTACAGACTGCAAGCAATCAGTGGTTCATTCTCAAAGGGAGGAGGCCATTTGGGAGAGGCAGTTAGTAAGCCATTTGTAGACAGTGGGCATTGCGTGAACCACCTCATCCTCATCATGAATTGTTTTGAGAGCCCCAGTTAAATTGGAGTTTCAGTACCAGAGAAGCTAGCAACTCTTCCCTAACAGGAAATGAAGGGGAGCTGGAGATAGTGTTTACAGTGTACCTTTCATGGGATACTTTTAACTGTTGGCTGGCCTAATGCCTTTTTTTCCAACCTGTGACCAGGAGGGTCCCTCATGGGGGAAACGTTTATATTTGCAGATGCCCTTGTGGTTCTTGTCTGACCCATGTCCAGTTTACACCTGCCTGACCATTGCTCTGGCACTGGGAGCCCAACTTTGTGTCCTCCTCAGCAACCCAGGGAAAACCCAGCCTGGAGTAGCCCCTGGCATTTCCAATGGAAGGTGCAAATTCAGTATACCACGATAGGAAATGAGTTCAAAAATTTCTACTTACAGATCATGGGCAGGGAGGGTGCCAGTTAGGAGGTCAGTCCTCCACCCCCAGGTAATGCAAGGCTGGAATAAAGAGTCAGGCAGAGAGAAAGAGAGAGAGCATGTGGCAACTAGACATTAATATAAGGGAATAAGATGTGGGTCACTTTAAGTTCATCAGCAAATGCTTGGGTGATCTGTTTAAAAAGAGCAGTGGGAAAGTGGGAAGCCCAGGCTGCTAGGCAGAAGAGATATCTCTAAGTTCTTATCTCTGACCAACAGCTTGGGCCTGCTTCTGGTATGAGAAAGTAAAACTTGTATTCAAAATGGATGCTGATGCTACATAAAATTATAACAATTCTCTACATTGTCCTTCATAAATGAAGGAGTGATAAAGACTTTCCCATATGTGTTAGTCTGTTCTCACCACATTGCTATAAAGAAATACCTGAGACTGGGTAATTTATTAAGAAAAGAGGTTTAATTGGCTCACGGTTCTGCAGGCTGTACAGGAAGTGTGGCTGGGGAGGCCTCAGGAAACTTATTTTGGCAGAAGGCGAAGGGGAAGCAGGCATATCTTACATGGCCAGAGCAGAAGGAAGAGAGAGAACGGGGAGGTGCTACACACTTTAAAACAACCAGATCTCATGAGAACTCACTATTACGAGAACAGCAAGGGGGAAATCCACCCCCATGAGCCAATCACCTCCTACCAGGCCCCTCCTCCAACACTGGGGATTACAATTTGACATGAGATTTGGGTGGGGACACAAATCCAAACCATATCACCATAGGAACAAAAGATGGGGAGTTCATCACCACCAGGCCAGTCTTAAAAGAAATGCTAAAGGAAGTTCTTCCAGCTGAAAGAAAAAGATCCTAATTAGGAAAGCCAAAACATCTGGAAGTATAAAACTCACTGCCAAAAGTAAATAAGCAGTCAAATTCAGAATATTCTAATACTGTAATGGTACTTTGTAAAGGACTTACATTTTTAATATGAAGGTTAAAAGGCAAAATTATAAAAAATGGTGATAGCTACAATTATTTATTAAGGGATATGCAATATAAAAAGATGCAAATTGTGACAACAAAATTCAAAATGAAAAGGGAGTGCAGTAAAAGTGTAGAGTAGTTTTTTTGTGGTCAAAGTTAAGTTTTATTAGCCTAAAATAGCCTGTTATAACTATAAGATGTTTTATGTAAGTCTCATGATAGCCACAAAGCAAAAACCTATAGTAAGTACACAAAAAATAAATAAAAGTTAGGAATCAAAGCACTAGAGAAAATCACCTAACCACAAACTCTTGTTTGGATTGAATATGATTAGAGATATTTGACCTTCCTATGTCTAGATACTTATGTCTTTCTCCATATTTGGAAAGTCCTCTGCTATTATTTAATTAAATAAGCTTTCTACCCCTTTGTCTCTCTCTTTTCCTTCTTAAACTCCTATAACTTGGACATTTGTTCTTTTGATGCTGTCCTATAAATTCCATAAGCTTTATTCATTTATTATTCTTATTTTTTATGTTTTCTCCTTTAACTGTATATTTTCATATAACCTGTCTTTGAATTCACAGATTCTTTCTTCTGTTTGGTCAATTCTGCTGTTGATATTCTCTATTGCCTACTTCATTTCATTCATTGTGTTGACAAAAAGGAGTCAAATTCTAAAATATTTGAAGATATTTATTCTGAGCCAAATATAAGTGACCATGGCCCATAATGCAGCCCTCAGGAGGTCCTGAGAACATGTGGCTAAGGTGGTCGGGGTGCAGGTTGGTTTTATACATTTTACGGAGCTATGAGACTTCAATCAGATACATTTAAGAAATACATTGGTTTGGTACAGAAAGGCGGGACAACTTGAAGTTGGGGGGACTTCCAACTTATGGGTAGATTTTTAAATTTTCTGGTTGACAATTGGTTGAGTTTATTCCAAGATCTGGAATCAACAGAAAGGAATGTCTGGGTCACAATAAGAAGTTATGGAGACCAAAGTTTTATCATGCAGATAAAACTGTGTGTCCCAGGTACCAGGTTTCAGAGATAATAGGTTGTAAAATGTTTCTCATCAGATTTAAAGTCTGTGTTGATGTTAATGCTAGAGAGGTATAATGAGGCATGTCCCACCCCTACTTCCTGTCATAGCCTGAAACAGTCTCGCAGGCTAGATTTTAAAAGAGTCCTGGCTTGAGGAGAAAGTCCATTCAGATGGTTAGGGGGCTTCGAATTTTATTTTTGGTTTACGATTGTGACTTCGAATTTTATTTTTGGTTTACAATTGTATTTTTCAGCTCCAGAATTGTTGTTTTTAAAAAATTTTCCTGTTTTGGTCATTTGTTGTTTTTCTAATTTTATTGAATTGTTTATCTGTATTTTCTTGAAGTTCACTGAGTTTCCTTAAAATAGTTACTTTGGATTCTTTTTCAGACACTTCATACATCTTCATTTCTTTATGGTTGGTCACTGGTGCTTTATGTTGCCCTTTTGGTATAGTCACATTTCCCTGATTGTTCTTTCTCCTTGTGACTATGCATTGGTGTCTGCACACTTGAAAAACATAGGTACTTATTCCGGTGTTAGCAGTCTGGCTTTGCTTAAAGGTAAATTCCTTTAACAGTCAGCCCATCCAGGGATTCTGGGCAGGCCTTCTGGTATAGCCCATGGTGGGCTTGCTGTTGGAGTCCTCAGGCTGGCTGGCCTGGTGCCTAGGTTAGCAGGTGGATGGGCCTGCATCCTGTATCCACTTAGTTGGACCTGTTGCTTACGTCTACTGGGGTGGTTCTACAACCTGTATTCCCAAGGGCTGGACTAAAGACTGTGTCCTCAGGGCCTGGCCTGGCATTGGTACAGGCTGAATCCCAGGGCTACTGGAGCCAGCCTGGTATTGGGGTAGGCTTGATGCCCAGCACTGCTGAAGTCAGCCCAGTGGTGGTACAGACTGGAGATACAATCCACTATGCATTCCTGAAGCCTGGGTCTATGGGGTCCAGCCTGGTGCCAGGGCAGGCCTGGGGGTTCAATTCATGGGTACTTGCCTAGAGTCTGGGGCCATAGGGCCTGCCAAGTGTTGAGTTTTACTGAAGCAGACCAAGTTTTGGTTTCCACGGGAAAGTTCTCTGCCCACTTTTCTCCCTTTCTCCCAAATAGGGGGTGTCTTTCTCCATACTGTGCTGCCTGGGGTTGGAGAAGGGGTCATGTAAAACCGTCCTTCTTATCTTCTTCAATGCATCCACTATGATTTGAATGTTTGTGACCTTCAAAGCTTGTGGGTTTTTTTTGTTGTTTTTTGGCAGGCGGGGATGGAGTCTTGCTCTGTCGCTCAGGCTGGAGTGCGGTGGCATGATCTAGGCTCACTGCAACCTCCACCTCCCGGGTACAAGTGATTCTTCTGTCTCAGCCTCCCCAGTAGCTGGGATTACAGGTGTGTGCCTCCACGCCTGACTAATTTTTGTATTTTTAGTAGAGACGGGATTTCTCCATGTTGTCCAGGCTGGTCTCAAACTCCTGACCTCCAGTGATCCACCCACCTTGGCCTCCCAAAGTGCTGGGATTACAGGTGTGAGCCGCTGCGCCCGGCCAACTTACACTGAAATTTAATTGCCGTTGTAACAGTATTAAGAGGTGAGACAAGAGGTGATTAGGTCATGAGAGCTTTGCCCTCATGAATAAATCAATGCTGTTATCACAGCATTGATGTATTGGTTGATTTATTGGTTAGTTATAAATGGTGAGTTAAGCCTCTCTCTCCCTCGCCCTTCTACCTTCTGCCATGGGATGACACAGCAAGAAGTCCCCATCAGATGCTGTCCCCTTAATCTTGGACTTCCCAGCCTTCAGAATTAAGAGCAATAAATTTCTGTTCAATTGTGTTAAGTGAAATAAGCCAGGCACAGAAAGATAAATACCACATATTCTCAATCGCATGTGGAAGTGAAGTAAGTTGATCTCATAGAAGTAGAAAGTAGAATAGCAGTAACTAGAAACTGGGAAGGGTAGGGAGAATGGGAGATGAGTGAGGCTGGTTAATGGATACAAAATTACATCAAGATAGGAGAAATAAGTTCTGGTGTTCTAGAGCACTGTAGAGTGACTATAGTTAACAACAATTTCCTCTGTATTTTCAAATAACTAAAGAAAAGGTTTTGAATGATCCCAACATGAAGAAATGATCGTTGTTTAAGGTTATGGATATGCTAATTACCCTGATTTGATCATTTTGCATTGTATACAGGTAATGGAATACCACAATGTAACCCATAAACATGTACAATCATTATGTGTCAACTGAAAAGAAAAAAAGGTAAAACATTTTTGAAAAAATTTTGATCATTAAATTACCCAGTCTGTGGTAATTATATGTGTTATAATAGCACCAAATGGACTAAAAACAATTGGTACTAGAAGTGGGGTGTTGCTATACAAATATCTGAAAATGTGAAAGTGGCTTTGTAACTAGGTAATGGATAGAGGTTTGAAGAATCTGGAGGTGCAGGCTAGATAAAGCCTAGATTTCTGTAAATGGAACATTAAGAATGATTTTGGTGAAGGCTCAGGAGAGAAGAATTATAAGGAAAAACTGAAACTTCTTACAGGTTAGTTACATGGTCACGATCAAAATGTTGATAGAAATATGAATGAGGTCTCAGGTAGAAATGAGAAACAAAGTGCTATAAACTGGAGAAAAGGCCAATCTCGTTATAAAGTGGCAATGAACTTGACTGAATTGAATTGTGTCCATGCCCAAGGGCTTTGTGGAAGGCACTATTTAAGGGCAATGAACTAGGCTATCTTGTGGAAAAAATACCTGTGCAGTAAAACTTTCAGGGTACCATGTGGGTTCTTTTAATCACATATACTAAAATGCAAGAAGAAATAAATGATTTAAAGGCTAAATTTATAATCAAAAGGGAAACAGAACAGGATTTGAAGGATTCTTACCCTGGCCATGTGGTAGAAAATAAAAAAGCATTTTCTGGAAAGAAAACCAAGGGTGTGGCCAAGCAATGTTTGATAAGGAGACTATTAGGGATAGAGTGAAGCCAGAGGCTATTCATTAGGACAATGAGAGAATGACCCCAATTGCACCTTAAAGATTACTGATGCCACCCCTTCCATCACAGGTAAAAAGTGCCAAGGCCTGGAGGAAGGAAATATGTCCATAGAGAGGCCTAGGGTGCCCATGATACCTTAGGGTAACCCTAACCCTGCATTCCAGGACAGCGCTCCTCAGCTGCACCAGCCATGGCTCAAGCAGACCTTAGTGTGGCTCAGCCCTCCACTCTGGAAGACACAAGCCATAAACCATGGTAGCATTAACATGGTGCTAATTCTGCAGGTGCACAGAAATGCAAGAGATGTGGGGGCATGTATTCCTCCACTGAGATCTCAAAGAATGTCATGGACCATCTGAGAACCCAGGGAGAGACTTTTCACAGAAGTGAAGTCACTGCAGACAGCCCTCAGTAGTGCAATGCTCATGGAACTGAGGTCAGAGTGACAGCAGAGTGTCCCCGCTCTGATAGGTGAGAAATGCCATCTCTGTACCTTTAACATTCATTTATCTTATGAGTGAGATTTAACATCAGTTCATATGTTTAAATGTCATTTTCACATCTTCCATGTGACATCTCAGGGTTTTGTTCATTTTTCTGTCAGGATGTCTCTTAAATTTTAAGAGTTCTTTATATGTCAGGGATCTGTATCTTGATATATGTTCCCAGGTTTTTTCCAGTTTTTTTTTTTTTTACATTGTCTGTGGTGTTTCCTACTATGCAGAAGTTAACTTAGTTTTTGTGTAGTCAAATTTGTGAATTTTTCTTCTTTTATCTGGATTTTGAGTCATAGTCAGAAAGTCTTCATTTACCTTTGTGTTAATATAATTCACCTGATTCCTTCTAGTACTTGTATGGTATTAAATATTGCTGAATAGAAAATTAGCGTACTGGCACTTTGGTCTAAAGAAATTCAAAATAAGGTACAGAAAGACAGCAAGACAGAAAATATGAAAGAGAGACCAAGAGACATGAAGGAGAGTGTGAGAATGTCTCATGTAAGATTAGTTAGAATTTCACAGTAAGATTACAGAGGGAAAAAAAAGGCAATGTTCAAAGAGATAATGACTAAGAATTTTCCAAAATTGTGGAAATATACCATTTCTCAGATCAAGTAATCCCAATGTGCCCTAAGCAAGATAAATGAAAAGAAATCCTCACCTACATATTAAAACTGCACCAAACCAAAGACAAAATCTTCAGAGCAGCTAGAAAGAAAAGACAAAATAGAACTCTGCAATGAGATGGATGTTAGATTGCTGACTTCTCAAAAGCAATAATTGAAGTCATAAGACAGTGAAATAACATTTTCAATGTGCTGAGAGAAAATCCCTGCCTGACAGCTAGAATTTATACAGAGCCAAAACTATCTTTCAAGATTGATGGAGATATAGAGACATTTAAGACACATTCAACTGAGACAGTTTATCATCAATAGGCTGTCAGCAAAGGAAATTCTAAAGTATTTACTTTAGTTCAAAGGACTGTGATCCCAGATGGGCGATCTGAAATGCAACAAAAAATAGTGAGCAAAGATATTAGTAAATATGTGAGAAAATGAATAAAATAAATATCAACCATATAAAACAATAACGACAAAGTCTAATTTGTCTCATTAAAAATTGCATATAACTAAAATACTGGATAAAATAGAATATAAGCAGGAAGGAAGTAATCACAGTTGAAGTTTTCTAAGATTTTTATTTTGTTCAAGAAGAGGGTAAATATGTTGACTTTAAAATCCCCTGAGTATTCTTAAATAAACATTCATACAACCATGCAGAGGTTAATATCTAAATATACAAAGACCTCTTACAAACTGACAGTAAGAAAACTAATTTTAATAGTCACAAGTTGGTTCAACCACACATAACAGAAAATCCAGATTTACAGTGATTTAAACAGAATAGACATTTTTGCCTCATATAAAAGAAGTCTGGAGTTAGGCAATCAAAGACTCGAGCTCCTTCTTTCTGTTCAATCATCTTAGCATAGGACTTCCATCTTCAAGTTCACTTTATGATCCGAGTTTTCTGCTAGAACTCCAGACATCATATCTGCATTCTAAGAAGCAGGAAGAATTAAGAAAGAAGAGGCGACAGCAGTAAGGCAGGAGGTAAAAGGGGTAAGTCAGCTAAATCGGCTTCTTTTAAGGGACCTTACCTGAAGTCCCACAGAACACTTCCACTATATATTATCATCCAGAATTTAGGCACATAATTCTAGCTAAAACTTGGGATGCTATAACAAAAGAAAAAGAGAAGATGGATATTTGATGGGCAGCTAGTATTCTCTGAAACAACAGGAAATGAGCTGAAGATGTACAAAGGCAATTTATAGTTTAAGAAATTCCGAATGGTTAAAAAATATGTAATAGGATATAGAAACTGACTGACTGGTTGTCAGCAAAATGCAACTTTAAAAATGAGATATTTCTTTTTGCCAGATAGGAATAAGTTAACAGGATTAATAATATCTTTTGTTGGTAGAGTCGTATAGAAAAGAATACTCTCATGTGTTGCTGGTAGAAATGTAAATTTTGACTGCCTTTTGAAAAAAATTTGGCAACATCATGTATAATTAAAATACATATACCTTTGGCCAGGCCTGGTGGCTCATGCCTGTAATCCCAGCACTTTGGGAGGCTGAGGCAGGCCCACCACCTGAGGTCAGGAGTTTGAGACCAGTCTGGGCAACATGGCAAAACCCCATCTCTACTAAAAATACAAAAATTAGCTGGGCGTGGTGGTGCGTGCCTGTAGTCCCAGCTACTTGGGAGGCTGAGGCAGGAGAATCACTTGAACCCAGGAGGCAGAGGTTGCAGAGAGCCAAGATCATGCCACTGCACTCCAGCCTGGGCAACAGAGCAAGATCCCATCTCAAAAATAGATAAAATAAATAAATAATAAAATATATATACCTTGATTCATGAACCTTACTCCTGGAAAGCTAGTCCATCAAAATAAAAGCATTAGTACAAAAATATAAACATAGACACACAGACATATTTATTTCAGCATCATTCACAGTGGAAAAATATAAAACTGGAAACTAAATTAATGCTTATCAATAGGAGGATGAATGAATTATGATATATTCACACCATCAAATATTGTGCATCCATAGCAAAGGATGAAATAGTTTTCTACCAGGTGACTTGGAAGGATTGTTATGAGGTATTAAGTTAGAGAAGTAAGAGACAGAAAAATGCATTTAATAGGATTCTATTTTTCTGAGTTTTAGCTGTTTGTGTATGATTATAAAAGCATGAATAAAAATGTGAAAGAATACACAGTATTTTGTCACATGATTTCTAGGGTGGCAAACAATGTTGGGAAGAGTAGGTGTGTGAAGTCAAACTGAGCAAAAAACTTTAAAGGATGACAAAATGAAAAAAGAATGTATGATATAATCACATATGTGTTTATTTAAAAATTATGAGTCCTTCCCCATAGAAATTGTGAACTAATTCCCAGGATTTTCAGCAAATTGAGATGAAAACTCCCCCTTCTTTAAGGTGGTGCCTCATTTCTGCTTCTACCTCATTAGAGAGGAAAAATGGGGTGGGGGATGAATAAGGGAAGAAGATTTTCCTCCACTAGATGGCAACAAGTCACAGGATTCGTACAGGAGCCCATTTATTATAGATGGGACACAAACTTACAGCAGGATCAGGAAGCAAACTGCCTTAACTATCACGTGATAGTTATTATGCAATGAAATCTCCTAAAGAACTTTTTTTTACATGCTAATTTCCACAATGCTTTCAATAAACTCTAGTTTGAGTCTTCTTAAATCATTTCTGCTCAGAATTGGGCCTACAAAGGAAGTTCTGTCTCTTTGTCAGAAGCGAGTATTTTTAAAACATTGATACTTCCATCCTGGCCCTTCCAGTCAGAATCTCCAAGGTTCCAATCACTGTCTCTCAACTGAATTACAAAGTGGAGAAGCAACTATTAATGGTGTACCAGAAATCAATTCTCCTTCCTATGCTTCTGGAAAAGTTACATGTAAAACTTCAAGCCATGGTTATTGAAAAGTCTAGTGTAGAAAAGACTATTGCCAGTCAGTGCAATTTTCAGACCAAACAACAGGGACTGGTTATGACATAAATGTTCTGCTGGCATAGCATTTTCTCCTGGAGGCACTCCTAACTCTTTACATATGGTATTTCACTAAGACTTACACAAGCCCTGAGAGATGAGTGCAGGGAGGAGTGGAGAAGGAAGAGAACATCTGTTCAACAGTTGTGGAAGCCGACACATTTATTCAAGGTCAGTAATAACTAAGACATTTTTAAAAGCAAACACTTACTGGATTGTCTCTCACTGCATAGCTTCAAAATTAGTTCTCTGCTTCTTTCAAAGAAATCAATATGCACACAGGAAATCAAATTGGCCATTTTACTTTCATTTTCAGAACAACATAAGCACAAGTTCTCAGGGAAGTTTCAAATTGTCCATCCTTTAGTTAAGAGAGTTCACATTCTTAATACTGAAGGATAGGATTGCTACAGACAGAACTATGAAAGTTGATTTCACTTATTTCAATGAGTGAAAATTTATTGAGGAGTCCAATCAAAAACTCCACAGAAAATGAATACAGGAGGCTGGGCATGGTGGCCTACACCGGTAATCCCTGCACTTTGGGAGGCCAAGGTGGGCAGATCATGAGGTCAGTAGTTCAAGACCAGCCTGACCAACATGGTGAAATCCTGTCTCTACTAAAAATACAAAATTAGCTGAGCGTGGTGGCACGCACCTCTACTTCCAGCTACTCAAGAGGCTGAGGCAGGAGAATCACCTGAACCCGGGAGGCAGAGGTTGCAGTGAGCTGAGATCACGCCATTGCATTCCAGCCTGGGCAACAGAGCAAGACTCCATCTCAAAAAAAAAAAGAATAATGAATACAGGAAATACACACACACACACACACACACACAGAGGACAATGTCTCCCTCTTGTGGTTCCACAAATTCACTGCTTTACCCTTTCATATGAATAGGACAGTAAGCATACAAAATAACGAGCAGATAATCACACATTGAATATAGCATCTAAGAGCACTGGAATTCAGCAGATAAATGATAAGAAATACCTAAAGCAGGAAGAAAGGGGAAATAAGGCATCCTGCTTGGTGGGGATCAGTCCAGAGAGGCTTTCCAATGCAAGAAAAGGGCAAGTGAGTGACCCCAGTGATCCCACATTCCCACTGTAGACCCCTGCATCCTAGCCATGGAAAAGTCCCTAGGCCATCATGGGCCCTGAGACTAACAGAGGGATCTGCCTGTAGACCTTGCCAAAAGTGTACTGCAGCCCGCTCTGAGGCAGGGCAGGGCAGGGCACTGAGGTTGGGCGGCTGAATGCATCTGACTCTGGCGCCTGAGATTCTCACAATCTAGTGGACCCCTAGACAAGCCAACAGATACCCCTACCCCACTGCAAAGTAGAGACCCATCCATCCATTCATCCATTCACTCATTCATACAGCAAATATTTATTAAACTCTGTGCCAGGTACTGTTGTAAGCACTGGGGTTACAAGACAGACAATAGCTCAGAGCTCACACTAAACAAACTAGCAATATAACAGACAATAATTAAGAGGGTTCTGTCTTAGTTTTCTATTGCTGCCACAGCACACTACCATGAATCTAACAGCTTAAAACAACAACCATGTATTATCTCACAGTTCTGTAGGTCAGAAGTCCAGGTAGGCGCATGTGAGCTCTCTGCTGCAAGGGACAAGCCCATTTCGAATCCCCATGCATAGCAAAACTTCACCACAGCCTCCACTAACAATCACACCCTAAGCCACTGAAGAAATCACAGACCCTACTGACACTGTTCATAACCAAAGAAATTATATAGAAACTGAACTACTGTATGTACCCAGAATCTGTCAAAGTGCTCTACTCAACCAACACTATAGACATATCTTCAGGAAAAAAATCCTCCCGTCTGCAAGAAAATGCAAAAAATTGAAATAAGTGACTAATACACCAGATATGCAGATATCAATGCAAGGATACAGGAAACATGAAAAGGCAAGGAAATATGACACTTTCAAATGAACAAAATAATTATTCAGCAACAGATTCCAATTAAAAATACTGGAAATAATGATATTAAAGAAGCTCAGTGAGATATAAGAGAATATAGAAAAACAACACAAAGAAATGAGAAAAAAATTTAAGATTTGAATGAGAAAATTTCCAAGAGGTAGATATCATAAGAACCAAACAGGAATTCTGGAATTGAAAAATTCATTAAATGAAATATAAAATATATTCAAACGTTTCAACAATAGATCGAGCAGAAGAATTTTAGAACTTGAAGATGGGTATTTCAAAATAACACAGGCAGATTAAAATAAACAAACAAGAATAAAAGAAGCCTATGTGACATATGGGACACTACAAAAGAACCAAATATTCAAATTTTTGGTATACCAGAAGGTGAAAAGAAAACAAAACCGTTAGAAAAGCTCTTTAATAAAATAATAGCTGAACACTTCCCAAATCTAGCAAGACATTTAGACACCCTGATACAAGAAGCTCACAAATCTCCAAATAGATCCAACCCAAAAAGTTCTTTTTCACAGCACATTATAGTCAAATTGTCAAAAGTCAAAGACACAGACGCTAAAAGCAGCATGAGAAAAGCATCTAGCCCTTTATAAGTGAACCAAAAGCAGCATGAGAAAAGCATCTAGCCCTTTATAAGTGAACCCTTATCAGACTTACAGCAGATTTCTCAAAAGAAACCTTACAGACCAGGAGAGACTGGAATTATATATTCAAAAGACTGAAAGAAAAAAGCACCAGCCAAGGATACTATACTGAATGAAGTTATTCTTCACAAATGAAAGAGAAATAAAGTCTTTTCCAGAAAAGCAAAAGCTGAGAAAATTCATCACCACTAAACCAGCCTTGTGAGAAATGCTTAAGGGAATCTTACACTTGGAAGCAAAAGAATAATATCATTAAAATGGCCATAAGTCCAAAGCAATCTAAAGGTTCAATGCAATCTCTATCAAAGTACCAATGTCATTTTTAATCCTAAATTACATATGGAACTAAAAAAAAGCCTGCGTAGCCAAAGCAATCATAATCAAAAAGAACAAAGCTGAAGAAATCACACTACCTGACCTCAAAATATATCACAATGCTATAGTAACCAAAACAGCATGACTTGGTAGAAAAACAGACACTGGAATAGACTAGAAAAGCCAGACATTGATCCACAAATGTGTAGCCAACTGATTTTTCAACAAAGGTGCCAAGAATGTACACTAGAGAAAGAACACCTCTTCAATAAATGGTGCCAGGATTTTGGGAGGCCAAGGTGGGTGGATCTCGAGGTCAGGAGATCAAGACTATCCTGGTTAACATAGTGAAACCCCGTCTCTACTAAAAAAAATACCAAAAAAATTAGCCACGTGTGGTGGCGGGCACTGTCAGGAGGCTGAGGCGGGAAAATGGCATGAACCTGGGAGGCGGAGCTTGCAGTGAGCCAAAATCACATCACTGCACTCCAGCCTGGGCAACAGAGCGAGACTCTGTCTCTAAATAAATAAATAAATAAATAAATAAATAAAATGGTTCCAGGAAAACTGGATATCCATATGTGGAAGAATAAAACTGGACCTCTGTCTCTCATCGTATTCAAAACTCAACCAAGATAGATTAAAGACTTAAATGTAAGACCCAGAAGTATAAACTTACTAGAAGAAAACACAAGGGAAACACTTCAAAACATTGGTCTAGGAAAAGATTTTATGGCTAACACCTCAAAAAGACAGGTAACAAAAAGAAAAATAGACAAATAGGACTACATTAAACAAACAAGTTTTTGCACAGCAAAGGAAATAATCAACCGAGTGAAGAGATAACCTGTTGAAAATAGTGGCAAAACTATTCATTTGCCAAGGCAATAATATCCAGAATATACAAGGAACTCAACTCAACAGGAAATAAATAATCCCCTAAAAGTAGACAAAGGACATGAATAGACATTTTTCAAAAGAAGACATACAATTGGCTAAGAGGTATATGAAAAAAATGCTCAACATCATGGAAATGCAAATAAAGGCCTCAATGAGATATCATATTACCCCAGTTAAAATGGCTATTATTAAAAAATAAAATAATAGACACTGGCTAGGATGAGGGGAAAAATGCTGTTGGTGGGAATGCAAACTAGTGCAGCTACTATGGAAACCAGTGTAGAGATTTCCCAGAAAACTAAAAATAGAACTACTACAATTTGACCCAGCAATCTTACTGCTGGGTATCTATTCCAAAGAAGAGACATCCTTATATCAAATACCTACACTTACATATTTATTGCATTACTATTCAAATCAGCCTAAGTGACCATCAACAGGTGATGGATAAAGAAATGTGATATATCTACCCAACAGAATACTACGTGGCCATAAAAAATAATAAAATCATGTCATTTTCAGCAACATGAATGAAACAACTGTGAAATAAGTCAGGCAAAAAGACCAATATTGCATGTTCTCACTAATGTGGAAGATAAAAGATTTTGATCACATAGAGGTAGATAGTGAAATGATAGATACAGAGACTGGGAAGGGTGAGTGGAGTGGAAGGGAGAAGATAAAGATAAGTTGGTAAAAAGAGTACACACATAAAGTAAGATGGAAGGAATAAATTTAATGTTTGATAGCAAAGTAGGGTGACTAGAGTTAACAAAAATGTACCGTACTCAGGTGATGGACACACTAAATACCCTGTCTTCTTTTTTGTGTTTAGTTTGATTTTTTCTTTTTTTAGTGAACTGTTTTTTCTTTCTCATTTCTTTTTGTGTACATGTTTTAGGTATTTTTTTTTTTGTGGTTACCATGGGGGTTGCATTTAACATTCTAAAGTTATAACACTCTATACATTTTTACTTTTACCAGCTTAACTTCAGTAACATAGAACTATGGTCCTAAATTTTTTATTATTTCAGTTACTGTACTTTTCAGTTCCAGAATTTATTTCTGGTTTTTTAGGTTTTCTTTCTCTTTATTAATATTTCCATTTTGTTCATATATAATTTTTTTGACTTATTCTATGTTTTCCTTCAGTTCTTTGAGCATCTTTAAGACAGTTGTTTTAGTCTTTGTGTAGCAGATCTGCTATCAGGTCTTTTTCAGGGATAGTTTCTGTTGGTTTATTTTTTCTTTGAATGGGCCATACTTTTCCAGTTCTTTGTATGCTTTGTGATCTTTTACTTATTGAAAATTGGACATTTGAATCTAATAATGTGGTAATTCTGGAAATCAGATTCTCCCCCTTCTCCAGAATTTTCCAGCTTTTCTTTTTGTTTTTTTATCATTATAGGCTGTACCTGTGCAAGGACAGTTATAGGCTAATACTAAAAATGAGGATTAGCCTGAGGTGTAAATTGCAGGTCTTCTCAGACCTTTTCTGAGCCCACGCCTTCCTTTGTGTATGTTCTGTGACTTTCCAATTTGCTCCGTATATGCAGTTGCTTTTATATATCTAGTCTTCAATATCTGCTTCCCAAAAAGGGAAGCAGAGAAAAAGGAAGGGAGGAAAATGGCATTGGCCCTTTAAATCACCTGGAAGTCATTTCAGCCCAAGGCAGAGGGACTTGCAACAATGTGGGGAGGTGCAACAAAAATGTTTGCCACCATTTTTGTCTGCATCTCCATGACCAGAAGCAGCAACTCAGAATCACAGCATAGATCCTTGATATTTGGAGGATGGGGTCCTTTTTACCTACCCTGCCTTCTACAAGCTGTGTACATTCTGCTTCAGGAATATGTGCACAGTTGCCTGCCATGGGGCTGAGGGGTGGGAGTTGGGTTGAAATTGACTAAAATCAACTGAAAGTTACCATCTAAGGCAGGGGTCCCCAACCCCCGGACTGCGGACCAGTACCAGTCCGTGGCTTAGGAACTGGGCCGCACAGCAGGAGGTGAGCAACGGGCAAGTGAGCATTACCACCTGAGCTCTGCCTCCTGTCAGATCAGGGGAATCATTAAATTCTCATAGGAGCCCGAATGCTATTGTGAGCCGCGCATGCAAGAGACCTAGAGAATCTAGCTGTAGTTTCACCCCGAAACCATCCTCCACCCCACACTGTGGAAAAATTGTCTTCCATGAAACCAGTCCCTGGTGCCAAAAAGATTGGGGACCACTGATCTAAGGCCTCCCTTGGAAGTTGCAAGCTTTCAATAGACTCCAGAGTTCCAAAATGGAGTCATGCATTGCATAACAATGTTTTAATCAATGATGGACTGCATATATGATAGTGGTCTCATGATATTATAACATTGTGTTTTTACTATAACTCTTCTGTTTAAGATACACAAACAGTTACCCTTGTGCTATAGCTGCCTACAGTATTCAGTACAGTATGCAGTACAACTTTGAAGCCTAGGAGCAATAAACTATACCATATAGCCTAGGTTTGTAGTTGGCTGTACCATGTAGGTTTGTGTAAGTATACTCTATGATGTTTACACAATGATGAAATTGCCTAACAATGTGTTTCTCAGAATCTACCCCTGTTGTTAAATGACACACAACTGTAGTTAAATCAGATTATGCCAGTGCAATTGTATCTAGGTGGAGAGACAGATTTTAGATGCTTCCTACTCCACCATCTACCCAGAATCATGAATAGTGTCTTTAAAAGAAATTTTTTTATGTTTGACAAAGTATACTTAATCAATTATTTTCATTAAGGACTGTGCTTTTTGTGTAATATCATATAAAGCTGTCTAACTGAGGAAGCTTGGCATTTTCCCCAGCTTCTCTACTAGTACTCCAATATAGGAAGTGGGAAGCTTTGTAATTATAATGAAGGAAAATTGTAATTTATATCTGCCTTGTAGGAACTATAGATATTGTCAAGTAAAAGGAAATATGATTTTTTTCCTAACTTCATTGCTAGGTTTCAATATGCTAAAGCAGGCACAGAGTGGACTCTAGGAGTAAAGCTAGGGATCTCTAAGAAAGGTACTCACATATGGATGAATAAATTGTTGTTAGGGATATGTGACCATGTAAAAATCTAAGAGATTCTATCCAATCATATGGTTGGAGTGAGAAGGGAAATTTCCAGAAGAAAGGTGGTGCTGGGCAAACAAAACCATAGATGTTCACTTCAGCTGAATTGCTTCCTCCCATTCTTGACTTTAACTTTTTTTAAAACTGAGGTATCTGTCTAATTCAATTATAAGAACACTTTATATATATTTAGGACCATAACCTTTTGTCTGGCATATATATTGCAAACATATTTAAGATATTGTTAGTACTTTATTTTAATTACAGTATTTTAAAGAAATTTTAAATTTTATATAATCAGATATGTAACTGTTTTTATTATTTCTGCCTTTTCTTTGTTGCTTAAGGAAAAGGGCCTACATAAAGACTCTCCTATATTTTTCTCCACTTCTTTTGTTTAATTAATTAATTAATTAACTTTATTTTTTGAGACAGAGCTTCACTCTTGTTGTCCAGACTGGAGTGCTATGGCGTGATCTTGGCTCACTGAAACCTCCACCTCCCGGGTTCAAGTGATTCCTCTGCCTCAGCCTCCCAACTAGCTGGGATTATTGGCATATGCCACGATGCCCGGCTAATTTTTTGTATTTTTAGTAGAGATGAGTTTTCACCATGTTGGCCAGGCTGGTCTTGAACTCCTGACCTCAGGTGACCCACCCGCCTCGGCCTCCCAAAGTGCTAGGATCACAGGCGTGAGCCACCACGGCCGGCCTCCTTTGCTTTCTTTTTTTATGTTTAACTATTTTTTCCACCTGTAGTGTATTTTGATGTATGCTTATGAAGAATGATCAAATTTAGTTTTTTACTGTAATTGATAAAACAACCCATTCTTTTCTAACTAATTTGAAATGATAAACTTTTTTATATAGCAAATATTTATGCATAGTTGCACTTATTTTTTCCATTCTGTTTTTTGCTTCTATTATTTTACTGCTAACAAATGTTTTAATTATTGTAGCTTTATAATGTTTTATAAAAGTGAAAATTACTCCCTGGTATTTTTTTCAGAATGCTATTGGCTATTCTTGTACATAACTTTTCCATATGAACTTAGGGATCACTCCCACAAATAATCCTATTCGGATACCTATAGAAATTGAATTAAACCTAAAAACTAAATTGGGGGCCGGGCATGGTGGCTCACGCCTATAATCCCAGCACTTTGGGAGGCTGAGACAGACGGATCACCTGAGATCAGGAGTTCGAGACCAGCCTGGCCAACGTGGTGAAACCCCATCTCTAATAAAAATACAAAAATTAGCTGGGCATGGTGGCAGCCACCTGTAATCTCAGCTACTTGGGAGGCTGAGGCAGAAGAATCTCTTGAACCTGGGAGGCAGAGGTTGCAGTGAGCCAAGATCATGCCATTGCCCTCCAGCCTGGGCGACAAGAGTGAGACCTCCTCTCAAAAAAAAAAAAAAAAACCCTAAATTCGGACGAAATAAACACCTCATGACATTGAAATCTTATGACATTTCCCCTTCTAGGAACATAGTAAGTTTGTCCAATTATGAAAGTATTCTTTTAAGTACTTCAGTAAGGTTTTAAAGTATCGTACATATCCTACTATTACACAGATTTTTATTGTATTGTTTTGTTTCTGTAGGTGTTACTTTTTCAGCCTATCTTGTAAACCGTTATTTTTTTGTTTATTGGAATAGAAAGCTATAGATTTTAAATTACATTTATAATGCCATACTGAATCTTCTTATGAGCTCTAACGGTTTTTCAGTCAGTTGCCTTGAAATTTTTAAAGTACAAGTAGGTAATAGTGAATTTTACAAATAAAAATAATTGTTTTTACTGCTGCTGTTTTGTTCTTACTTATTGAATTCAATATATAGTACACTCATTTTCAGTCTTGTTTAGTAACCAAGGTACTTAAGGATTTATAAGTTCCTCAACAACAGTTTTTACTACAACCCATAAATTTTGAAAAGTAGTACTCTCTTTGACCATATTTTTAAATAGTCTGTAGTTGTAATTTGTATTTCTTATTTGATCCAGGATTTATTTGCAGGATGTTTTTTAAAAATGTCCCAGTAATTGTGATTTTATACAAACACTGAATAATTTCCAGTTTTTAAATACAATTGTGACCATTGTGTTTAGCTTATATGATCTCTATTTTGAGACTCAGATGAGATTCTGTGACATAGTACCAGCCCAAATTTCCATAGTGCTGAAAAAGAAAACTTCTTTTCTTGTATAAATGTGAATATTTAACCACATTTATTAATGTTTATCTCCTTGTTTATTTTTATCTACATGATATGTCAAAAACTGTCATGAGAATGTATGAAAGATTGTTAAATAGGCAAAAATGATTGGGTGTCCATTTAGTGGAATACTGGGCAATGGAATTCCAGGTGATCTGATTTTGTAGAGTTGTGTGTCTTTGTCTTTGACATGGCTATTTTACAACTCTAAAAGTTGTAGAAAACTAATGGCAGTATAAATGATTTTTGTCCCTAGAAACACAAATGTGCAAAGTCCAGTAGAGACACAAGTGATTTGCATACTATATAGAAAACATGATTCTGAACAATTTTTTATCTGTTAAAAAATTCATTTCAGTATTCTAAACTGTGTGTGTGTATATATATATACAGTCTGCTCTTCAAATTTTACTTTTATTTTTAATAATTACAGGTGCATAATAGGTGTATATGTTCATGAAGTACATGTAATGTTCTAATATAGGCATACAATGAGTAATATACACATCAGGGTAATTGGGGTAGCCATCATTTCAAGCATTTATCATGTATTTGTGTTAGGGGCATTCCAATTCTACTGTTTTAGTTGTTTTAAAATATATATTATTGTTGACTACAGTTACCCTGTTGTGCTATAAAATATCTTATTCATTCCATCTAACTATATTTTGGCACCTATTAGCCACCCCCACTCCGCACTACCCTTTCAGCCTCTGGTAACCATTATTCTACTGTCTATCTCCATGAGTTTAATTATCTTACTTTTTAGCTACTACACTTGAATGAGAACTTGTGAAACTTGTCTTTCTGTGCCTGGCTTATTTCACTTAATATAATATCCTCCAGTTCCATCCATGTTGTTGCAACTGACAGAATTTCATTTTTTATGGCTGAAAAATATTCTATTGTGTATATGTACCACATGTCCTTTATCCATTCATCTGTTGATGGACTCTTAGGTTCATTCCGTTTGGTTCTTTTTTGTAGTTTCTATCCCTTTGTTGATTTTATCATTTGGTTCAGGAATCGCTTTCCTGATTTTGTTTGCTTACCTATCTGTGTTCTCTGTTAGCTCACGGAACATCTGTAAGATGGTTATTTTGACTTAATGGTCAGATAATTCCTAGATCATGTCTCTAGAGTTAGTTTCTGGAACTTTATTTTGTTCAATTCAGCCATGTTTCCCTGTTTTGTTTTGTTTTCTTTTCTTTTTCTGTATGCCTTGTGATCTTTTATTGAGATTTGGGTATTTAAAAAGATAGCCACCCCTCCCAGTCTTAAAGGAATGGCTTCGTAAAGGAGAAGACCTTCACCAATCAGCTTGGCTAGAGAATCTGTGGACCTCTTAACCTCTTCTGTGAGCTTGTGCATGTAATTTCCCAGTGAAAAAGGTTTGCCCCTGTTTTCTTCTCAGGAGTTCATATTCTATTATTCCCCTTGGTGTCTATCTGTGGTACTGCAGAATGAGTTGTAGAAGAAAGTGATAATGGCAGGGAGATCAGCTGGAGTCTACTGAAATAGTCCAGAAGAGATATCAAGAGCTGAACTCAAGTACTCACAGTGAAAATGATAAGTTAATAAATTTGGCAGCCTTTACAGAACTTGGAGATTGATTTGATATGAGGGAGAAGACAAAAGACTGGGTTGGGAATAATTCTTAGTTTTTTACTTAAGTTACTATAAAAATGGTGTTATTAACCATGACTGCGGGGAGAATGATGGAAAAATATCCCTTAAATTGATAAGATGTAAAATGAAAATAAACATTAGTGCTACACACACAGAAATATGACAAAAGTTTACATCACAGATGAGAATACATTAGGGTTTAGCACTTGGTAGAAAAACAGGCATTTTGGCTTCTAACTCTAGAAGCAAGTGATTATCTGTTACCCTTGTGTTACTCAAATCTATATTCACAAGTGGGTTTCTGTATATCCTGCAGTATCACAGTAGTGCTACTGGATTTGGTGTCTTTTTTTATCAAGAGACAGAGTCGTGCTCTGTTGCCCAAGTTGTAGTGCAGTGGCACAACACAGCTCACTGTAACCTCAAGCTCTGATGTCAGCATCTTATTGTTCCTGAAAGGTTAGAAAGACAATAGCTGGCATAAACTGTACAAGTGTAGAAAAATATAAACACATTCTTAGCTAGGAAGGTACCAGGAAGCCTAAGTATTATCAAGTTATTTGCTGGACAAGATTAAATAAATATATGTGTGAATAGTTTCTTTATTCTCTTTGTTTCCTCAAGCAAACAAGCTTTATTACATATATATTTATATATTTATATATATATACATAAATATAATATGTGTGTATAAATATATATAAATAAACTTTATTTATATACATAAACAAGCTTTATTACATATATTTATATATGTAATATGTAATATATGTGTCATATATATGTAATAAAGCTTGTTTATGTATATAAATAAAGTTTATTTATATATATTTATATATATATTTATACACACACACACATATATGTAACAAATGGCAGAAACAGGGAGGCAGGGAGAAGATGAAGGCAACCACATCAACCTTTATTGGTGTTAAAAGACATGGTGCTAAAAACAAAAGGTGGGGAATGAACAAAGTTCAAAAATCATAGTAAACTGAAGACCAAAAGATGGATTAGATTTGTAGTTCTTCCTGAATATCCAATATTATTACAAATTTTTATTGTGTATATCTGGCCATCACATACTTATAACATACTGTCTTAAGTTTGAAGTACATTTTCCTACTTAAAAGCTTTGGTCTGACAATATGAAATGGGAAGATTATTTTTTCATCAGCCAACTTGGAAAAGAATTTCATATAACATACTAGGAATAGCATGGAATTAATTTCTTTTCCTTAGGGAAGAAAGAGAAATCACCTTTTAATAGTTTGTTCATCTTAAATACTTTATCCAAATATAGAACTACTTCTATCCACAAAGTACATACCTAGAAAAGTTCAAGAATAGAACTATCCCAGTAATATGGAGGCCAGGTTTCAGGCAACCTCAACTACTTGAAACACCACCCAGAACCTGAAAGCAAAACAGGCCTTTGAAGTACTGAACTAGCTGTCAAGTATGAACTTGCATACTTCATTTTCAAAAAGTATTCTTGCAAACCATCATTCAGATAATATAATAGTTAATATTGTGAGTACTTATTATGCATTCATTGTTATTGTTTTCTGTACAAGAGACCATGAAATAAACTCCCAGATTCCAATGTTGGGGAAAATTTTGCCTATCAAGATAAATACATTCCGTCAGATAATGATAATTAAAAAAAAAACCCAAAAATATGTACTTCTCTTTTCTATTGGCTGCTATGAAGCACAGAGATAAATTTAGCACTCATAAAAAATAAATATTTATCCTAGATTCCTCAGTTTATCTTCTTAATTTCTAATTTCCTTTCCAATCTATTTTTAAACTATCCTACCTTATGTTTTAATACTATAGGGTATCTTAAATCATTTTGTTAAGTTGATAAACTATGTCATAAATATTTATAATATTTATTTATGGAATAAAAACAGTAAGAAAATGGATAGCAATTTAAGAGACGTCAAATATATCTCAGAAAAAAATTAGTGGAGGGAGAAATTGTGGCATTAAGAATTAATATCTAAAGATACTTCTCTAATTTGAAGATCTCTCTAGTAATATGTTATAGATAGGAAAACTCAGCAACAGCTGCAACCCAAATTTAGAGAATATCATTTCTTTTGACGGGTTGATATTTGGCCAGAATACACCATTATAGCTACACCAATACTTACAATATTGAGATAAAGGTACTTAAGTACCCATTTTTAATCTCTGCCTTGAGCCTTCTGAGTGTTTCCCTGTTGTCCCTGCCCATTGGTCATCTTTGAGATTCAGCAACACAGCAGGGGTTTCCCGTTCTGCTGGGTTTCTGTATATCCTGCAGTATACCAGGTGTTAAATCTTTTTAATATTATCCCTCTCTCCATCTATTCTCTCCCCTCTAGTTTTTATGTGGAAATTAATTTTGCTTTCTGAAGAATGGATGATGTTATAACCATAAAATTCCACTTTCTGAACTGGAAAGGAAAAAAACAAACAAACAAAAGAACACTGGAATAAAACTGAAGCATCTCATTATACTCTATAATTCAAAAGTATTAAAACTTAGAACAACTGGAACATAATCATCTCATTTTAATCCTTTCCTTTAAAATAGGCTCTAACAAATGACAAACTGGGAACTATCTGCAACAGACCAAGAGTTAATGTCTTTACCCTATAAAGAATCTTTGCAAATATATAAGAAAATCATACCAATAGAAAAACAAAACAAAGCAGAACAAGTATTCACAAAATAATTAAAAACAAACAGCAATAAAAATAATTTTAAAGCAAAAACACCTTTACAAAGGTTTAAGTTCATTAGTAATTAATAAATGCAAGTGAAAATGAGTTAGTTATAATTTATTGCCTATGAAACATCCACAGATAAGATAGAATGAAAATAGCAGCACTGACTACAGTATGAAAAAGTTATTTTCATCACTTAATGTCCAGGTGTTTTTTCATCACTTAATGTCCAGGTGTTGGAAATAAATTTTTGGTGCCACAAAAGAAATAGCACTTGAACATAAATTTTCTCAGCAAGGCAATTTTACTTCTATAGAAGGGTGCCTCTTGTGGATGGAGCAATGGCGAGAACACACCTGAACAAGGGAGGGGAAGGGATTCTTATCCTTGACGTAGGTAGCCCCTACTGCTGTGTCATTTCCCTATTGGCTAGGGTTGGACCGCACAGTCTAAACTAATTCTGATTGGCTATTTTAAAGAGAGCAGGGGTACAAGCCAGAGAGGCAGGGTGAGCAGTTTCGGCAGGAAAGACAGTTATGGAACAGGTGACTAAAGGAGACTCAGGTCAGAGCAGGTGACCAGGGGTGATTCAGGATGGAGCAGGTGACCAGGGGAACAGATGTGAACTACTGATTAGAGCTGGCAGGAAGGTTGTTTACTGAAAATAGGGGCAAGGAGATGAAGAGAATGAGAAAGTTAAACTTTCAAATTGAGAACAAAGACCTGAACATACTGACATATTGATTATTTGAACAGAAACTTAGAACTCACTGTATTTAACACAGGGAAAGAGTAAATCAACTGGTATAATCTTTTCTGAAAAAAAATCTGACAATATACGACAATAGTTTTTAAGATTTGTATGTCCTTTGACTCAGAGATTCCAATTACAGAGACTTATCTGTGGCTGACTGCCACGGTTACCACTTGAGACTGTCATTACAACAGTTACTAGTGTCACTACTTGAGACCGTCATTACAAGACTGAATGAAGGGACGAATGTAGAAATGAAAACTTAAGACAAAAGAAACTGTTTTAAAGAAGGGTCCAGGGGAAGAAGAAGAGAGTTCCCTGCGTCTAGTGAGCAAAGGCAGCCCCTGAGCTTCCACAGCCTTTCATATTTATTGAGTAGCAAGAGCAGGGAGGAGGAGGTAATGATTGGTCAGTTGCTTAATTGATAACAGGTTCATATTATTACTAACAAACAGGCTTCAGATGTACGTAATCACAAGAAACACTGCGCTTGGGTCATGACTGCCCCCAGCATTCCTTCTGGGCAGCAGATGCAGCCTGTCAGTTTACCAACATTCTGCATTTATGAGAACAGTTTGCTGCTTACTCATATAGCCTCCAGTGGTATACTGAGTTGATCAAGACCCTCATTCTTTCGGTCTGTAACATTTATCCTAAGGAAATATTTAAGTTTGTAGATAAAGCTTTGATTACAAGGTATTTTATCACATTATATACAACATAGGTAAGCCAGAAATCTAATTGTTCAACGGTAGGTGTAAGTACTGTAACACACTTACATAATAGAATACTATGTAGTACTTAAGGTGATCTGTAAAACTATACTCAACATGGAAAGAGGTTCATAATACATTACTGAGTGAAATAAATATATTACAAAATATTATGAATGGTATCATCCTGTATTTGTCTTCTCTGTGCCTGCCCTAGTTTTGCTGAATATCAGAGGAAAAAATAACCCCACCATGTTTTATAATAAATTCATGTTCACAAACCTCAAATCAACATATTATCTGACAATCTTACCACTTTTCCCCAAGTTTACTCTTCCCACTCTTTGAGCTGATTAGTCCATAATTATTTCTCTTTCCTCAAACTGCCAATACCACCTCTCCCAACTTATTCTGAGCCAATGAACTTGCTTTCCTTCTGTCATATTCTTAAAATGAAGGAACTATCCTTTGCTTAAAGCTCAATGCCTTCTTACCATCCCCTCTTACCTTCTCTTCTCCTTTAGTCTTTCTCCCCTCCCCACGCCACCCTCCCTTGCTCGCATCACCAATTTTCCCATCTCTTTTAGATCTTTCTTGCATGCAAATTTGTTCTGGGATCTCCTAGCTTAAATAAAATCCTTTCCTGGACCTTATATCTCCATCTAGCTACTAAATTTCTTCCTCCCTTCAGGGGGAAACTTCTCAAAAGAGTTATCTACACAAGCTATCTCTACCTCATCGCCTCTTTGATGTGGCTTTTGTGAACCCAAAAAGTGTCATCCAGGTTGAGGATGCATGCCTGACACAGCCTCAGGAAGTCCTAAGGACATGTGCCCAAGCGTGTAGCTTGGTTTTACACATTTTAGGGAAGCATGAAACATCAATCAAGTACATTTAAGAAATACATTGGTTTGGTCCAGAAATGCGGGACAACTCAAAGAAGGGGGTAGGGGGTCCAGGCTATAGGTAAATTTAAACATTTGCTGGTTGACAATTGGTTGATTTTGTCTAAAGACTTGGGATCAATAGAAAGGAATGCTTGGGTTGTGATGAGAAGTTGCAGAAACCAAAAAGTTTTATCATGCAAATGATGAAGCTTTTAGCTAGCAGGCTTCAGAAAGAACAGGCTGTAAAATGTTTCTTATCAGACTTAAAGTCTGTGTTGATTTTAATGCCAGAGAGGTATAATGAGGCGTGTCCAACCCCCACTTCCCTTCATGGTCTGAACCAGTCAGGGTAAATTTTAAGAGCCCTGGCTGAGGAGGAAGTCTGTTTAGATGGTTGGGGGTGCCTTAGAATTTTATTTTTGGTTTACACTTTCATCCCCACAATTCCAATAAAATGACACTTGAAAGTATCAACAATAATATGATTCATGGTCCCAAGTCAACATTTTCCATCTTACTGTTACTCAACCTTTTAGCAGCATATGTGTATCTGACCAAGCCCCTCTTGAAACACTCTCCTATTTCAGCCTCTGTGAGGCCACTTTCACCTGTTTTTTCTCCTACCTCTCTACACACTTTATTGACTTGTCCTGTTCTGGTTGTTATTCCTCTATAAGACCTTTGAAAATCAAAGTTCCTGCGGGCTAGATGCTGCACCCTCTCCTATACATTTCTACCTTGGATGATCTCATTCCTTTCCATGGGTTTATATACCAACTATATGCTCATAACATCCAAATTTATATCAGTAACTCTGACATTTATGAGTTCTAGCATCTAATTAACAAATGTTTGTTTTTAAAAATGTCACACACACACACACACACAAAGTTCCCATTATCCCAGGACAGCTGGCACTGAAAATGCCACCAGAAGGGAATCAACTTAATAGGGGAACAAAATTGCATCACAAATGATAGAAAAGAGCTTTTATTTGGGACTTTAGAAAAATAAAACCAAAAATCATTAAAATAAGCTTATTTAATCTCATTTAAAATATTTTAAATTTTAATTGCAGCTAAGTAATAATTTATAGAATGGACAAAGAATGAAATAAGAACTATTTGAGGGGTTCGGGGTAGTTCTCTGATAAAAGTATTGAATGATACAGTATCCTTTACCTCATAAACAGGGTTATTTTTACCAAAATGTTTGAACAATTCACTGTTTCCTCCGAAGGTCTCTCATTAATTGGATATTCAAAATACCCATCACTCATCATCCAAGTAGATTTTTTTCACTTCAACTTAACTGATTTAAATCATTTTTCATGGGCTTTGATGTACTGAAATAGTTATCCAATACCACTTTCAACTTTATGAAATCCTGTGTCTTTTCCAAGATTTATAATTCTACATTGCAATTAATTTCTCTTTTTTTTTTTCACTGTTAGCATTCAATAGTCAACAGAGGACGAGTGATATGATGGAGAATAATACATGCTATTGTTTAGCAGAAAGGGGTTTTTTGAGGAGGACTAATTTTATAAGTGGTTAATTTACTGGTGAAAATTTCTATGGTATAAGGGATTTTTCTTTACTATACATCATAACTTATAAGCACTCAGAAAAAAATTTAAAATAATTGTATATACACATACACACATGTACATGTCTACATATGTATATATAAAGTCTTGTGAGATATATGCCCCAAATGGCAGGATTAAGGTTGATTTTTATATTTTTCTTATTTCCTGTTAATATTTTCTGATTTTTCTATTACTGGTCATGCATTACTTGTATAAATAAACTATCATGACTTATTAAATGAAAGTAGGCTTTGAATAGTGTTTGAAAACAATGAGGTTTATAGTCCCTGTCTGGTGACAGCTTTCATTTGCATTTGTATTACAAACTGGCAACTGAAATTAGACCTTGGAAAAAAACAAACAATCCCATCGAAAAGTGGGCAAAGGATATGAACAGACATTTCTCAAAAGAAGATATTCATACAGCCAACAGACACATGAAAAAATGCTCATCATCGCTGGCCATCAGAGAAATGCAAATCAAAACCACAATGAGATACCATCTCACACCAGTTAGAATGGCAATCATTAAAAAGTCAGGAAACAACAGGTGCTGGAGAGGATGTGGAGAAATAGGAAGACTTTTACACTGTTGGTGGGATTGTAAACTAGTTCAACCATTATGGAAAACAGTATGGCGATTCCTCAAGGATCTAGAACTAGATGTACCATATGACCCAGCCATCCCATTACTGGGTATATACCCAAAGGATTAAAAATCATGATGCTATAAAGACACATGCACACATATGTTTATTGCGGCACTATTCACAATAGCAGACTTGGAATCAACCCAAATGTCCATCAGTGACAGACTGGATTAAGAAAATGTGGCACATATACACCATGGAATACTATGCAGCCATAAAAAAGATGAGTTTGTGTCCTTTGTAGGGACATGGATGCAGCTGGAAACCATCATTCTTAGCAAACTATCACAAGAACACAAAACCAAACACCGCATGTTCTCACTCATAGGTGGGAACTGAACAATGAGATCACTTGGACTCGGGAAGGGAAACATCACACACCGGGGCCTATCATGGGGAGGGGGGAGGGGGGAGGGATGGCATTGGGAGTTATACCTGATGTAAATGACGAGTTGATGGGTGCTGACGAGTTGATGGGTGCAGCACGCCAACATGGCACAGGTATACATATGTAACAAACCTGCACGTTGTTCACATGTGCCCTAGAACTTAAAGTATAATAAAAATAAATAAATAAATAAAATAAATAAATTTTTAAAAAAAAGAAAAAAGAAATTAGACCTTGGTAGTCGTGTATTCTAGAGTCATTAAGTCCAAAATTACAGGGTACCAGTTGCTAGGGACAATAAACAGACTTGAAACTACAAAATGAGAGATTAAGGTTATATTTACTAAAGAATACTCTGACAGTTCATGTTGTTAATTCTGGAAGCATGACTGCAAATTGAAAAATCTGACCGCAGTTTAGAATTAAACTGAATCCCATTTTGAGATTTGGGGATTAAATAAATAGGTTGTCATAGTCTCTGCTTTTCCAGCATTTTCTAAACCACGTTGCTTATCAGAATCATCTGGGTCTCTTGCTACAAATGCATGTTGCACCCTCAAAAACATGACTTTGTAGGCCAGGAATCTATGTTATTAGCTAACCGTAGGTGATTCTGAAGTAGCTCATCGATACAACCGTGTTTAGGAATCAATGTTTTAGGCCAATGGTTCTAGGAAGAAATCACCAAGCCCTTGGTGAATGAACATTTACACTCACTTCATGATCACATAACAGAGAGTTTCCTAGGGTATGGTCCTCTTTGGGCAATACAAATTGTGATACAATTTCTACTTGTATCAACTGCCTATCCTCCCCAACCAAAAGAAAGTGAGAATCAACAGTGTTACTCCTCAGTATCAAGTACCAAAAAATAGAATGCAGCAAAATTTGAAAGGGAAAAGCAATCACTTAAAGCAAACCTTTTGTCAGACTCCAAAAATCCAGATCATAAAAAATTTAAAACTGAAAGAATTCTTAGACCAGCTAAGTCAACCTCATAATTTTACAGATGAGAGTCAGAAAAATGAAGTCGTATGATAGTGGCAGTTGTTACAAAAACCAGGACACAAGTACTCTTATACTTGTATGTTTTTCCACTTTACCATGTATTTAATGAACCAATGATGAGTATTATCGGAGTTCCTTGAGAGCATGTATCTCTCACACTTCCTGGCACATGATACCTGGGTTAAAGTTTGTTGAATTGAACGCTCTGTTTAAACTCCAAGCAGTAAAAATTAAAGTCATGGTGATACCTTCTAAACATACTTACCTAGAATGTTGGCCTTTCTAATTTGTCAGGTAAAGCTGTATGAATAACTTTCTCAATAAATCTGGGACAAGTGAATTATGTTGCCTTAATGACTGAAAAAAAGAGAAGTCCCTTTTGTGGGATTTACTACATAAGTAGTAACGTTTTCCCTATTATATCTCTGCCCCCACTCATCCTTGAAGATGCAGTTCGGCTGTGAAGTCAGCTTGTGCTTGGCCACAGAGGAAGCTGCATTGCATTAATATAAAGGGTAGTTTGGAGTCAAAACAGAGTTGCATTTTATTTTCAGCTTTGCTATTAAGGTACTTAACCTCTTTAAATCTAAGTTTTCTCACCATTGTTCACTATATCCTGAGATATATCTACACCATGGAGATGTTTATGGGTTGTTTTTAAAATTCTACTTGTTGCTGAAATTTCAAGAAATGAATTTCAAGATGATACTACCCAGGACTGTTGGAATATTCATTGAAACCATGTATATTTTTCAAAAACAGAATGTAAGAAATCTTGCCTAACATATAAGGGGAACTCAACAATTGCAGTCTCCAAGAGGACAGGAACTTCGTTTTGTGTACTGTTGTATTAGTGCCTTGGACATAGCAGAACCTCAGCAAATAATGCTCATGTGTTTCCCTTCCTTCCTCTGCCTACTTTGTTAATAAAATATATCTCATATCAACTATCATTGTATCATGCATAAATATTCTACACTTCTCTTAAATTTGTGTGACTTTCCATTATACTTAGAAATTTACTGTCTTCTTACAAAGAGTATTTCCATCTCTCAACAAAGTTAGTGATCTGCACATCTGTGCCAAGAAGATGTAGTAATCTTTAATGTAGGAAGATGAACAATTTGAAAAACACACACACATTCCCTGATTTCATTCGTGTTACATATGGACTCATGGCTTTCAAACACTCAAACATAACATGAAAACCATTGCCTTCGCATTCGAGCTACCTGAAGTTTTTGTTCTTTTCCTTACAGGGAACCACCGCAAGTCACAGATTTGAAATAAAATTGAGGGCAGTAGTATCAGGAGAAAAATCGTTGGGAATGTGTTGGAGAGAGTAAAAGGGTCCAGCAGGCAGCTGCGTTCTGTCTGGACTTGCACTCCTACCTCCGTGGCTCCAAACTCGGGGGTGGGGGTGGGGTGGGGTGGGGCGGGGGATGATTTAGAGCAACACCTTTCGGCCTTACTGTATTAGACTATGGGGGTGCACTCCAGCAGTGGTTTTTCCCCATTATTTTAACCGCAGTTTCCTTTCTTTCAGAGAAGTGCTTCGTGTGAATCTCCAGCTGGGTGGGGAGGAGACAAAAGAAAACCAAAGCCAATCTGGTCTCCTCGCATCTTGAAAAAGGTCGCACGGTCCGTCGGCTTGCCGCCGCTCTCCCGAGTCCCGGGCCACGACCTCGACCTCGCATTCAGAAGCCACGTTCAGCATCCAAAGGTAGCGGTCCACTCCCCGTTGGAGTGAAGAGAACGGAGAGAACGCCTTCCCAGGGCCCTCATCAGAAATGCTGCCACACAAGGCCCTCCGAAACATTCCGAAATGAGGGAGGAGCGCAGAAGCAGACACTTTACGTGCCCAGCTGGAACTGTTCGCTTGGTCGACTAACACTGATTGCCCATTCCCCTGTGTTCCCTCTTAAAGAACTTCTGAAAATTGCTCCAGAGGGGCGGAGTCGGGAAGCCAAGAGCGTGGGAGGCAAACCTCAGCCCCCTCGCTGTCTGTGAGGCTAGAAGCCTCGGTTTTCCTTATCTGGAAAAGGGGGTTGATAATAATAATAATTACTTCACACCATTACTGCGATGATTAAATGCAGTAATATGGATCTATCTTAGAATACTGTTTGGTACTGAGGAGTGTTAGCCCTTGTCATTAGTATGCATTCTTTCAACAAACTGTAATTGAGCACAAGCTCTGTGCTACCCTGAGAAGAGTGGTGAACAAGACTAATAATGTTCCTGCCCATATGAAATGTATATCCTAATGATGGTAAATGGAAAATAAGCTAGTAAACAGTAAAAATATAATTATTTTAATTATCATAAGAAAATAAAACGAGAAAATACGTACAGAGGGAACATGTGGCACGTGGCTAATGAGAAGCCAGTGCTCATCGAAACTCCATCTGAGGAGGTGCCTGAATAACAAGAAAGACATGCACACAGATCTGGAGGTTCAGCATTCAGTGCAGAGTAAACAGCTGAGGCAAAAACTCAAAGGTGAGCACATGCTTGGTCTGTTCTGAGGTGGAAATCAAGCACTTATTATATGTGACTTAAAGATGTCTTAAAGATGTATTTCTACCCCTGCACGTGTAAGGATAATTTATATGGGCATCTTCATTCTCGCCAAGAGTTGGAGAATGGGAAAGATATGGGAACCTGTCCCAGCTGTTTTCTCATTATTAAAGTGATTGATGACAAAGATCAGTATATGTGCAGAGAAACAGATCCAGCACCTTTCACCAACAGAAAATTCATTAAATACTGAAGGATTTTTAGCTAAAATTCTGACAACTGGAAATAAGTCAAGGTGGAAAAAAATCTAATGCCAAGTTACAGACCTTTTTCATGAGGACACCAGTTTTGTAGTTTACCATTCCCTTAGAGTATGGATTCTTTTTAAAAAAAACATTTATTTATTTAATTTTTAAATTTTAGATTCAGGTGGTATGTGTGCAGGTTTGTTACAAGGGTATATTGCATAATGCTGAGGTTTGAGCTCCTAGTGAACCCATTGCCCAAATAGTGAACATAGTACCCAATAGGTAATTTTTCAGGGGAAAGAAGCTGTTCTATTAAAAAGAAACCTTGCACTCATATGTTTATTGCAGCACTATTCACAATAGTAAAGTCATGGAATCAACCTAAGTGCCTATCAATGGTGGATTGGATACAGAAAATGTGGAACATATACACCAGAGAATATTAGGCAGTCATAATAAAGAATGAAATCATGTCCTTGGCAGCAACATGGATGCAGCTGGAGGCCATTATTCTAAGTGAATTAACATAGAAATAGAAAACATAGGCCATTATTCTAAGTGAATTAACAAAGAAAGTGAAATTAACATAGAAATAGAAAATCAAATACCACATGTTCTCACTTATAAGTGAGAGTTAAAGAGTGGGTACACATGGACATTAAGATTGAAATAAGAGTATGGATTATTTACATCAAATCAAAGAAGAGAGCCAACAGATGGGTCATACCCTCATTTTATGCTTAGAACTTTGAACTGGAATTGTTCTTAATTTTCCATCAAAATTTTAAGAGAAGATAATTTCAAAAACAGTGCTGTCCTTCAGTTTCATCATTTTATGTCTTAAAACTAATCATTCAATATCTGATAGCAATAGCATCTATCTCAAGTATTAGTATACCTTGGTTATTAACATAATTCAAATTAACTCTTCCAGTGAAGCTGACATCACCTTTGCTATTTTTAGAAACTTTGAAACTTAAGAAAATGAGTTGCCTCCTCACTGCTACACTTCCACCTTCTTCACCAAACCTTAGGCTTGCCCTTAGGGTTTCCTTTTTAGAATGTTCATTTGCTGTGAAGCAGGCCTTTTCTGTTATTCTCCATGCAGTGTGTTAGTTGTGGCTTTAAAGAGAAAAATTAGCTCCCAATTTCTCCAGAGCTACAAGTTAGTCGGTAAGAAAGAAAAGTCAAAAAGTGAAATAGTCTCAGGATTTGGAGTTTCTATATGAATATTCCATAGGTTTCTTTTTTTTTTTTTTTTTTTTTTTTTTGAGACGGAGTCTCGCTCTGTCACCCAGGCTGGAGTGCAGTGGCGCAATCTCGGCTCACTGCAAGCTCCGCCTCCCGAGTTCACGCCATTCTCCGGCCTCAGCCTCCCGAGTAGCTGGGACTACAGGCGCCCGCCACTGCGCCCAGCTAATTTTTTTCTATTTTTAGTAGCGACGGGGTTTCACCATGGTCTCGATCTCCTGACCTTGTGATCCGCCCGCCTCGGCCTTCCAAAGTGCTGGGATTACAGGCGTGAGCCACCGCGCCCGGCCTGGTTTCTTAAACATTAGGAAAAGATAAAAAGACAAGCAGCCAGGGGAGGTGAAATTGGTAACAGAATGGAGGAGCAAAACATGGTAACTTAGTAAATAAAACACTTGAATAACTTTGCCAAATCAAAGCAGGTATTTCTATATCTGCATGCTCACGAGTTTCTAGAAAGGCTAATGAAATTGCTCTCCAGATGGGAGTTGATGTCAAGTCTTATAGCAAATGACAATGCTTTCAGCATTATCACAATATCACATCACTTCACCTAAAAGTTGAAGAATCTACAATAACTCTGTTTGCTGAAGATCTTGAAAGTAGGAAGCAAAATCTGAATGGATGTACCCATGGGCACATCTACTCTCCTCTGTAATCTGCAACCAAACCAGAGTCATTCTCTGACAGAAAAATATTTCTCTGGACAAAAATAAATATATAAAGAGAGTTGGGTCATCAGCCTTCTTTTGTCAGAGTGTTGAGAACAAGAAATTTAAATCACCTCTATGAAGAATTTAAAATTTCCTTTATATACACAATTTAACTGTGTGCATATAAAATTAACAAAAATGCACTGATATCTAGCAGGTTGTTTAGGGAATGGTTCCTATAATTAGAGAGAAAAATGGCTTGCCAGAACGTGAACACTCTATTACCAATAGCTGCACATAGTCATTGAAGGTTTAAATCAGACACATCTGTGGCCTTAAAAATTTTTTTTTGTCTGCCAGCACCATGGCTACAAGTAGCTAATAAACTGAGATATAATAAATAATCAAAATGTGGATGCTGGAAGTGCTTGACACATTATGAGAAGCAGTGTTCCTATCACAGATATAAAGAAATGGCATATTCTTGATGTAATGAGATATCTTACTACTATGTGGAACACAGACACCTCAGAAGTAATTAGCTGGGGGTAGTCGCACGTGTCTGTAGTCCCAGCTACTAGGGAGGTTGAGGCTGGAGGATCTCTTGAGTCCAGGAGTTCAAGACTGCAGTGAGCTGTGATCTCGCCACTGCACTCCAGCCTAGGCAACAGAGCCAGACCCCGTCTCAAAAAAAAAAAAAAAAGATAATAATTATTCACAACTGCTTTGCAAAAGCTCTTGTTAGAACCACAGATGGCTCAGATAAACAGAGGAAGATACGTGATGACTCTAACTGGAATAAGCTGCAGTGAAAAATATATCCCATACTCAAATGTCAATTACTTTATAGCTATTGATAATGTGTTAGCGCCCTCTACTGATTGTGAATTTCAAACGAGAACAGGTATCCTTGATGTAGGTCTGTTTTGAGCATAACATAAGAGGAGGAAAAGTTGCCTAAGTTGAAACATCCAAGAGAAAAGAAGCATGAACAGCAATGGCGATCAGTGATACACTGGAATCGCGTGAATTATTTTGATTCAAAAGCAACAGAATCACTAGATGTGTTTGTAAACCACAAAATAACACATCACGTGAAGCTGGAAGCCATTATCCTCACCAAACTAATGCAGGAACAGAAAACCAAACACTGCATGTTCTCACTTATAAGTGGGAGCTAAACAATGCGAACACAAAGACACAGGGAAGAGAACAACACACACTGGGGCCTGTCGGGGTGGGGTTGGGGGAGGGAGAGCATCAGGAAAAATAGTTAATGCATGCTGGGCTTAATACCTAGGTGATGGGTTGATAGGTGCAGCAAATTACCATGGCAGACTTTTGCCTGTGTGACAAACCTGCACATCCTGCACATGTACCCCAGAACTTACAATAAAATAAAATTAAGTAGGATAGAGGACAATCTGCTAAATCTAAGATGCATATTTGCAGCACTGCCCAGCATAGTAATAATTTAGAACATCTGGCAGCCCTTTAAAAGTCAACAGACTGCTTTCATCTCTGTTATCTCATGTGATCGTCCTAGGACTTGGTGGACAGAATTATCTCCATTTTACAGGGGAGAAAACTAAGGCTCCAAGATTTAGTAACTTACTTCAGTCCCATCAAGGGAGGACTGGATCAGATTCCTGATCCAATTGCCAGGAGGCAAAACCTGATCCAATTGCCAGGATCCAATCCTGATCCAATTGCCAGGAGGCAAATATTTCTGCTGTCCCACTGGAATATAGGGCTCCCCTGGCCTGCCCTTCTAGGGTCTGCATTTGCCAGCTCTAGGATGAACACTTATACAGGAGCTATTTCTAAATATCTAGATATCCCTGTTTATCAGTGCCCCACCATTCACTATGGTAACCCTACATGCTGAAAATAACCATATTAAGGAAATTAGGCTGTGTACATTCACTCTCGTCGCCATCTTGGTTTTGGTGGGTTTTGGTTGGCTTCTTTACTGCAATCTGTTTTATCAGCAAGGTCTTTATGACCTGTATCTTGTGCTGACCTCCTATCTCATCCAGCGACTTAGAATGCCTTAACTGTCTGGGAATGCAGCCCAGTAGGTCTCGGCCTTATTTTACCCAGCTCCTATTCAAGATAAAGTTGCTCTGGTTCACATGCCTCTGACAGGGAGGCCTCAGGAAACTTACAATCATGGTGGAAGGCAAAGGGGAAGCAGGCACATCTTACATGGCCAGATAATTCATTACAGATTTTAGGGTATAGATAAGATTACTTTAGGAGAGAATATGGAGTAAGAGGGGGCTTTGCTAGAGTCCTAAAAGCTCTAAAGAGAGGCAATATTTAGAGTTCACACAGCTTAGTAACTCAGATCTCTCTGACTCTAAAACTCATTCTTTTTCTAAGATACTATGCTGCCTCTTAAAGAATAGATATTGAATACAATATAATTAAGTTAATATTAATATGAAATGTGAACCTTTGCAAAGGGGAGATAAAACAAGGGGAATGATTAAGATCGCCAGGAAGAGTGTGAAGAGTAAGAAGAGAAGATGGCGTAGGGCAGAACCCTATGGAATGTGAACATTTCAAAAGAAAATGAAGAGCTGCCACAGAGGTGGGAGGAGAACCAGGAGGGTGTAGTGTCTTGGAAAGAGCTAAGAGAATAAAGGGGTTCAAAAAGGAGGGAATAAGGGCCTTGTGCGGTGGCTCATGCCTGTAATCCCAGTACTTTGGAAGACTGAGGCGGGTGGATCACGAGGTCAGGTGTTGGAGACCAGCCTGGCCAATATGGTGAAACCCCGTCTCTACTAAAAATATAAAAAATTAGCCGCATGTGGTGGCACGCGCCTGTAATCCCAGCTACTCAAGAGGCTGAGGCAGGAGAATCACTTGAACCCGGGAGGCAGAGCTTGCAGTGAGCCAAGATCATGGCACTGCACTCCAGCCTGGGCAACAGAGTGAGATTCTGTCTCAAAAAAAAAAAAAAAAAAAAAAGGAATAATCAAAGTAAAATCCTACAGAGTTGAAATATGGTAATGGCTGAAAATTATCTATTTGTTTTAGCAACACTGTTGAGAATTTTGTCTGTAAAGGAGAGGTAGGAGAAAGACCACTAGCTTTTCTGTGTTTGGTGAGGGGGCATAGGGTATGGGGTTAAGAAAGGTGACTTTGGAATGTTTTAGATGAGAGAAATTTTGACAGCCTTTAAGTCCTGATAGTAAAGAGCCAGTTAGCAGAGAGCCGTCGAGGAGTCATGCAACAGCAGGGTTCATCAGAGGAGCTTGACTCTGAGTCAGCAACAGGGAATAGGGATGGAAGAGGGCTGGCTTAGATCAAAGGAGAGTAGTCGTTTATTATTATTATTATTATTATTATTATTATTAGTGCAAAAAGAACAGGAGAAAGGATTGGTGAGAGGTACAAGAAAATTAGAAAATTTCATGGCGAAAGTAGAGGCAGCTCCTGTCAGATGAACTCTATTTTGTCTGTGAAGAAACAGGCGACGCTGCCTACAGAGACTAAGCAGGAGAGACGGGGCCAGCTTGGTTCTTCATTTATGCCGCCCACCATTGCTGGTAGATTCTTTATCTAGCCTGCATCCTCTCATTTTCCTGGATCCCTATACGGCGTTTGACGCTGTTTACCACAAGAAATGTCGAACGAACGTGAGACACTCAGGGATACTCCAGTCGGAACTACTACTCCCAGAATGCAGTACGGCTCCTGGGAAGTGCGGGCAGCTGGGAACGCAGCAGGCCTAGCCCTGTCGCCTGCTGCCATTGGAGGAGCGCTCCCACTCCCAAGAGGCCACGCGTAGGCGGGGCGCTTCATGCGGAAGTCGGCGGCGTCCGGTCCCGGCGTCCGGTCCCAGCCTGCTCTGGGAGCTGGCAGTTGGCGACACTTCGCTGACCCGCGCCCCTCGGTCCCGAGCCCGCGCGCCCTTAGAGGGTGCCCGGACAGGTAAATGGAGTGGGGCGCGCTCTGCGGGAGGCGAGGAGAGAGCGGAGGCGTAGACGGAAAGGTGCTGGGGTGGAGCGAGGAGGCAGTGCAAGGGTGGCTTGGGCTTCTCTGGTGTCGACAGTTTCAGTTGTCGGGCAGGACCAGTTTTGGCGTCTTATGCCACTGGAAAGGCTTCGAGTTAGAGTGTCAGAATGCGTCACGTAAGCTGTCATTACAGGAGGGAAAAAATGTTAACTTTCTCTCAGTTTGCATTCTACAAGACCTTTCTGTAGCATTTAAATCTCTTGAGATCCCCCGAGTCTTCCAAAAACTCTCTACGTCCTTGTTCCATGACGTCACTTTCTGCTTCACCTTCTACTTCTGGCTGTTTATGCTCCTTCGTGGGTTCCTAGCCCCTTATTCGCCCTTCCTCCACTGCTCAGTATTGACAGTCCCCTTCTTCGTCTGTTCAGGAACTGTATTTCTGACCGACCCGTTTCCTCAGCTTCAGACCTGTTTGGTGTTTTTATTAGTGGTCAATGTTTATCAAATTCTGACCGCGTACTTTGGTAAATGCTTTACATCTCCCCCTCCCATAACTCTCACAAACAATCAACTGTCTTCATTCGGCCTCATTAATTGCTTTCAACTACCTGTATCTCCATTCTCCCTCCATTGATCCCAGAGGATACAGTCATGTTTGGGATATTAATTCCCTTTGAATACCTGTGGCTGAGAGCAGATCCATTCATATATTTAACAAATATTTATTGAACGGCTGGTATATGCTCGACACTCTTTTAAGTGCAGGGGATACAGCTGTAAATAAGACTTAAGAGGTTGCTACTCTCAGGAACTTACATGTTTGTGTCTAGAGGGGAAAACAGGAATAATCGGGATTATGTTATATATTGGTTAATGCGAAATAAAACAGGTGGTTGACTTGAAAGGGTAGGATCCTATCCTAAGAAAGTCAGAGGGATCGGACTGGGTCTCAGAGCATCGTCCAGAAAGAATAGTTGTAATACCAACAGGAATAATCTTGATCTGTAACATGACTTTTCATAAACACCTCTTCTTTTCCCCTGTCTAAGCAGTGTTTATTCTTCATTCTTCTATCTCCTCCAAGGTTGTTGCATCAGAATTCATGGTTTATCTATAGTTGGTTTATTCCTTATAAGACCCAGAGAGAAGAGTGGGGGATTGAATTACTATTAGCTCAACTGCTTTATCTTACTGAGAAAGATAGTTTGGTTGTGAAAATATTATTCTTACCAGGTCCTTCTGAATATAAAGTTATCTACCATTTATAGTATATTTAAAACCAAAATATGCTCAATGTTCACTCATTTATTCAACAAATATTTGAGGAAATATTAGATGGTAGGCACTGTGCTGAGCACTGGGAAAATAGGGTAAAATAGACACTTTGAGCTCTCTTCCAAGGATAAATAATCCTAACAGTATACTGAGGAAATTCCTAAGGCATAGGCTGACACCTACATTCCTGTTCTTCATCCAAGGTGAGATCATCACAAAACATTAAGACATTTTCTGAGCAATTGTGGACATTCTGAGATTATTCACTTATTATTCTTTATCGCGTTTATTTATATGTCTTTCCCCCTTGTTCTATGGCTCCCTCAAGTATTGGAATCCCTTCTTCCTTAACTTTATACCTCTAGTGTCTACTTTGACTGTCATATAGTAACCTGCCAGTACATACGTGTTGGATTGAGATAGACTCCCTATTTGATCAAATTTAAATGACATGATTTATACAAGGCCTTCTTTATGTAAGGCCATCAGCCATATTCCTCAACCTTCTCATTCACCAAAGGTGGACCATTTCATCTTATCAGGCTAACTTATGTACCTTCTTTACTTTGTTCTCACCTCTATGCTTTCTCGTTCCATCCATCCCTCCTAAAATGATCTCCTATCTCTTCCCAGGCACCTTGTGTACCTCCCTCCATTAATTTAGTGGGCCAGTTAGTTTAATAATCTGCTCATGATATAAAGGTGGAAAAAAATTAATTTCATTTTTATATTTCCTATGAAACATTCTGCCAATGAACTCTTGCAAGAATTAACATAATAGGTCCTCCTGCAATAATATAAATAATGATACAGAATACTTTTTAAAAATTTTGCATTGCCTTTCACCATGTGCTATGTAGTGAGTTAATTGTACTACTTTATTTGAACAGTTGTATAACCTCTGTTCACACAGCATGTTTTGGTATCATTTGGTTTCTACTTGGTAGAAACACATCTTTTTTTGTTTGTTTTGTTTTTTGAGACGGAATCTTGCTCTGTCACCTGGACTGGAGTGCAGTGGCGCGATCTCGGCTAACAGCAACCTCCACCTCCCAGGTTCAAGCAATTCTCCTGCCTCAGCCCCCTGAATAGCTGGGATTACAGGTGCGCACCACCACGCCCAGCTAATTGTTTTTTGTATTTTTAGTAGAGATGGGGTTTCACCATTTTTGGTCAGGCTGGTCTCGCCACGCACCTCGGCCTCCCCAAGTGCTGGGATTACAGGCATGAGCCACCGTGCCTGGCCAAGAAACACATCTTTGAGTATTACTTTCTCCTTCGCCTGAGATAATTTAAGTAGTAATGTTATTCTGCCACATTGTTATTTTCAGGATGTCAGTTAAAGTCTTAAGTATTAAAATTAAAGTTTTTTGGTTTTTTTTTTTTTTTTTTTTTGAGGCAGAGTTTTGCTCTTGTTGCCTAGGCTGAAGTGCAATGGCATGATCTTGGCTCACCTCAACCTCCATCTCCTGGGTTCAAGCGATTCTCCTGCCTCAGCCTCCCAAGTAGCTGGAATTACAGGCCTGCGCCACCACGCCTGGCTAATTTTGTATTTTTAGTAGAAACAGGGTTTCTCCATGTTGATCAGGCTGGTCTCGAACTCCTGACCTTGGGTGATCCACCTGCCTCGGCCTCCCAAAGTGCTGGGATTACAGGCATGAGCCACTGCGCCCAGCCAAAACTGAAGTCTTATTCCATGCAGATATCTTTCAATTGTAAATCATTACTGCAAAAGACAAATTTTGTCTTTATAACGGATTAAAAACAACAGCAGTACAAGAGTGCTTGAGTCATGACTGTCATGAATTTAGGATGTGCCAACCTAAGATCAGCCAGATGCTTCTAAGATGTAAACATTAAGCATTGTCATTTTAGGTGATTTATTGACACCTATTTCTTTATAGACAGGAATGCAAGTGCAGCACTGAATTGTGTGCCATTGCTCATTTATAAGACACACATGTAGATGATCCAGAATATTGTTATACATTTTTCAGCGTTGTCAAAATACAAATGCAGAATTAAAAGATTTCTCAAAACACATGGACTTGGCCTTTCCCCTTAGTTACCTGAAACTGTCTTCAGCCTCTACTTGAAGATGCTTTTGCTGAGAAGGAGCAGTTTCATCATTGCTGTTCTATTTTATTACCAAATTTTTTTATACAGGCAATTCCTTACTTACAAATGTATATATTTTAAAAGTACTGTTGTAAGCTTGTTGTTTGGAACGCTGGATGTATTTTCTTCTATAAATAATGCTGTCCATGACATTTACATTGTTATGCCAACCAGTATCATTTTAACTTTTAATTTAGTGGACTTGAAGACCTTCCCCACAATTTACAATAACTCCTCTATTAAAAGACTGCATTTATAATTCTCATTTGAATTCCCTTATAGCATATCTTTTTTTTGAAACCCAACAACTAGAACAAAAATATCATTTCTTTAGTCCCTTAACATAGTAAAAACAGACTTTTCTAACTCTAAGCTGTTGTGGGTGACCCTTCTAGCCCTTAGCTCTAAGGACAGTCCTCCAGTATGAGCAAGGAAAAAGAAGGGATAGAGGTTTTAGAGAGGGAGGCAAGTTGGGCAATATGAGTATCTGGAAAGGGAAGAGTAGGATTTGTTTGGGTGAACAGTGAGTTTCTAAAATGGAAGTCTGCATTGCTTGTCAGCTTTTTGGCTAAGATCAGGTGTAGTATCAGTTTAAAATGGGGGCTTGTTGTGGGTTGAATTGTGTCCTCCAGAAAGCTGTGTTGAAGTCCTAACCCGTGGTACCTGTGAATGGGACCTTATTTAGAAATAGGATCTTTGCAGATGTAATTAAGATGTAATTGAAAATGAGGTCACACTGGAGTAGAGTGGGCCCTTGATCCAATATGACTGGCATCCATATAATAAAAGAGAAGAGACACAGAGAATGCAGTGTGAAGACACAGATACAGAGTGCACCATGTGACTACAGAGGTAAAGATTGAAGTGCTGCATCTCCAAGCCAAGGAACACCAAGGATTGCCACCAAACTATCAGAAGCTAGAAAGAGATAAGGAAAGATTCTCTCCTACAGGTTTCAGAGGGAGCATAGCCCTGCCAACACCTTGATTTTGGACTTTTAATCCTCAGAACTGGTAGGCAATACATTTCTGTTGTTTTAAGCAACCAAGTTTTTGGTACTTTATTACTGCAGCTACAAGAAACTAATACAGGGTTCTTAGCAGGAATGAAGTAGAATTGGGATGATGGCTGTGGGACCAAGTGAGGAGTGAATAGGAGAACAAAGAGGAACAGAGTTGATATGGGGCTTTCCTTTATGTTGCATTATCTTTTTTCTTCCCTTCTCTCTCTGGCTTATCTTTTCATTCTTTTTCTTCTTGGATCTTATCTTTATATAGCACTTCATGGTTTAGCAGGCATTTATATACTGCTAATAATTAGCAGAGCCAGGTTTTCTAACTTCAAATGCAGTGTTCATTGTACCACAGTTGTTTCTGTTATCCCAATACTCATCAAGACGTTATGGATTCTATTACAAGACGCTTACAGTGGGGGCAGGTAAGACTTCATAGGTGGGATTTTTAGCAGTATAGGAGAGAGGAAGGAATTCCCATTAGTGACATCTGGAAGGAAAGTAAAATTTCTGTTGCTATGTACCCACTGTTTAACAGTCATTTTTAAGTTGGGGACTGTTTTTATTGAATGAAACACTACTTGCCTATAACTTATATCCATTGTTCCTAGTTATATTCCGAATAATGTGCTCCCTGTTCCAGGTGACTGTACTTTATATAAACTCAAAAACTATTGTAATGTTCCTTCTAAGTCCTCTTTCTCATGTTACATATCTCTAGTTCCTCCAGCCAGTCTTCAGATGACATAATCTCCATGTCTCTCACCCATATTGTCTCCCTTTTGTCCAATCATTAAATATTCTACCCAGAATTGAATTCAGTATTTCACATATGTTCTAACCAGCACAGAGTGTAATGGGACTAGTACTTAAACAGGTCAAGACACCCTGTTTCTTAATGTACTTTGAGATTATGTAAGCATTTTTAAGCAATATCTCATACTGTTGGTTCATAATGAACTTACAGTCCACTGAAACACTAGATCTTTTTGTATTAATTGTTGCCAAGCTCAGTTTTCTTCTTGAACCTGCACAGGGACTGAGGCTCCTACTTTTTCATCTCTCTGTTCCAGGGACCATATGATTTCTTATCTCTGTTTCTCTTTGCGTTTTTGTTCCTCTCTACTGTATGTCTCTTTGACCCTAAGCAATGACCTCCTTCCTTGTTATAAAATTTCATTGATGGTTTTACAGTCTTCATTCTCTTTCTTTCCTTTTGGCTTCTGGGCCACCACACTTTTGGCTTTCCCATTTGGTCCTCCTTAGTCTTTGTGAGTCTCTATCTACCTTTCCCTCAACTGTTGGTTGTGCTTTGGGTTTTTTCCTCAGCACTCTTCCTTTTTTCTGTATGCAATTTATCTTCAGCAAATAAATCATGTTTAAAATGGCAGATCTAACTGAGCTCATCTGGGAATAAAAGGGCACAGAATCAGTCCCGGAGGAAAGTCAACATTTAGAGGTCAGGTAGAGGAGGAAGAGTCAGCAAGAAGACAGAAAGAGCAGCCAGAGACGTAGGAGCATTTCAAGGAGGGTTGGTCAGCAGTGTTGACTGCCTGAGAGGTCAAATAAGGTAAGAATAGAGAAGCAACCACTGTATTTTGCAACACAAAGGCTGTTGGTGACCTTAGGAAGCGTGGTTTTTTGGAGTGTTAAGGGCAACAGCCAGATTATAGTAAGTAGAAGAATTAAAAGGAGGCAGAGGAGCAGAGATAATGCGTAGCAATGCTTTGAAGAAACAGAACAGGGCCAGGCATGGTGGCTCATGCCTGTAATCCCAACACTGTGGGAGGCCAAGGCAGGTGGATCTCTTGAGCCCAGGAGTTCAAGACCAGCCTGGGTGACATAGTGAAACCCTGTCTCTACAACAAAATACAAAAATAGCTGGGTATGGTGGCACACACCTGTAGTCCCAGATACTACGAAGGCTGAGTTAGGAGGATCACTTGAGCCTGGGAAGTGGAGGCTGCAGTGAGCCGAGATTGTGCCACTGCACTCTTGCCTGGAGCTTGGGTGACAGAGCAAGATCCTGTCTCAAAAAAAAAGAAAAGAAACAGAACAGTAGGATCCACAGTTAGGGAGGCTTTAGGATCAAGGGAAATTAAAGTATAAGACAGCAATTTGGAAACTATAACTTGCTACCTATGTGTAAGGAGAATTCTAGAAAGAAGATGGTCGAGATCACAACCCTGAGGAACAACTTCAATTCAAGAGTAGGAATGAAACAGAGACCCCCAAGAGACATTCAGCCCAAGAGACAGATGAGCACCTTCTGCTCTGTGTGCTGTCCTTCCATGCTGGGATTGCAATAAGGAATCTGCATATTCCCTAGTCTCAAGCAGTTTGTAGTTTGCTGTTGTGTTTCACAAAGTATATTTGTGTGAATCACCTGCATCCAGACAGACTTGTGTTAAATACAGATTCCAGGGCCCTACCTCAGGCCTACGGAATCAGAATTTCAGGAAGTGATGCGAAGAGTTTGAATTTTTAGCAAGTGACTCATACTCTGCCACACAAGATGATTCGTATTCCCACTACAGTTTGAGAACCACTGGTATGTTGGGTGCTGAGCATGTTAACAAATAAGAGTAGGTTTAACAGTTAATCGAAGACTAGTAAAGCATTTGTTCATCTCTTTTTATGTTTACGTCATTAAATAAGAGAAGCTGGGCTTGTTAGGTGGGAAATAATAGCACATATTCATAGGCAGACTTAAGGAAAATAATCTTAAACTCATGCCATATTGTTTTAGTAATGTTTTGTTTATGAAGGGTCTTACCATTCCTTTCTTGTGGAAGCTTTGAGTTATTTTCACTTTGTTTCTATTATGGATAATGACTTTATACTGGCAGTGTACAGTAAAAGGATAAGATTATGGGCTCTAGAACCGTACTGCCTAGGTTTAAATTGCAGCTCCACACTTACTAGCTCTGTAATTTGGGGGAAATTATTTAAGTCATTTGTGCTTCAGTTTTCTCATCTATAATAGAAGTATCATAATAGTGTATAATCTCATTGAGTTGTGAGGACTAAATGGATTAATAATTATAAAGTACTTAAAATGGTACCTGGCACATAGATAGCAAAGGTACATAAAGATGTCTTCATTCTTTAATGTAGAATTAAAGCCTGCTGTTAAGTCTGTTGTTAAGTTTCATGTTATAGTACCTTGTTAGATATTATCTCCAGGTAGTATGTTGGCAAATAATAGTAAGTTACTTTTGAAAGATTATGTCAAATAAATATTCTAAATCTGTGTCTTTTTCCTTTTGATAGACTGAAGCCATGGCGATTCTTTTTGCTGTTGTTGCCAGGGGGACCACTATCCTTGCCAAACATGCTTGGTGTGGAGGAAACTTCCTGGAGGTGACAGAGCAGATTCTGGCCAAGATACCTTCAGAAAATAACAAACTAACATACTCACATGGCAAGTGAGTTCTGTTCTGCATGTGGTAAGGGATGAAAGAAGGGAATTCTGTTACTGTAATCAGAATGGTAGAAAAGTAGAAAACAAGCTTCTAGGTACATAATTTGAATAAGCTGACAGAATAGTAACCTTCAACAACTTAGAAAATATCTGGTTTTGTTACTTATAAATTTAACTTGTAATTATTTTATTCTGTTATTGAAGTGATATTATTTTATTTTGAAGAAAGATATGGAAATGTTAAATATAAAAATGACTTTGCTCTAGAGCTGTGTGATATGTGAAATGATTCAGATAAGATAGATAATGTTCCTTTGTTCGTTCTTTCAGTAAATATTTACTGAGCGCTTAACTATTGCCAGGCACTTTGCTTGGTGCTGGGGATATAACAAGAAATGTAGTATTTGCCTCATAAGGGTTATAGTTTAATGAGGGAGGCAGTCAAATCCATGATGTCAAGGGTGGGAGGGTGGGAAGTAGTAGATAGGAGGATGGTATTCCAAGTAGAAGGAACAGCAGGTAGAGAAGTATGGAGGCATGAGATCATAGGGCGGGCATATTTAGGGAATTGCAGACTGTTCTCTGTGACTGGTGCCCAGGATGGTGAAAATAAAGCTAAAGAGAGATGGGTAGAAGAAAAGTCATGTAGAGCCTTGTAGGCCATATTAAGAGCTTGGACTTTACCCTGTGGGCAGTGGGAAGGCATTGAAGGTTTTCAGCCAGGATGTGACACAGTCAGGTTTTATCTATTTATTTATTTATTTAGAGACAGAGTCTCACTCTGTCACCCAGGCTGGAGTGCAGTGGTGCGGTCTCGGCTCACTGCAACCTCCATCTCCCAGGTTCAGATGATTCTCGTGCCTTAGCCTCCTGAGTAGCTGGGATTACAGGTGTGTACCACCACGCCCAGCTAATTTTTGTATTTTTAGTAGAGACGGGGTTTCACCATGTTGGCCAGGCTGGTCTCAAGCTCCTGACCTCAAGTGATTCACCTGCCTTGGCCTCCCAAAGTGTTGGGATTACAAGCGTGAGCCACCGCGCCTGGCCTTCAGTCAGTTTTTGCTTTAGAAAGATCACTCTGGTGACTGTTAGAGTGGCCATAGATGGGAAATCTTAGTAGTTAGTTTTAAAAAGTGCCTCAACCTTCCCCATAGGCACTTGAAAATCTTTTCTTACTTAACCCAGCCTTACTTCCTTAGTTCTTATCTCAGAATGAGGTCCTTATTACTTTCTATGGCTAACCCCTTATACAGTTTAAGGTCCACTCTAAGCTACTGTGAGAGAGACCCCCGAGATACAGTATTAATTTTAGTGAGATAGTCCAGAGATGAGTGGTTTGGGATGTTGGGGTGGCTCTGCCATTTCCAATTCCCTAATTCCCAAAGCAATTAGTGCTTTCCACCTCTGGCCAAGGCAGCTCCTTTGGTGCTTGTTATATCCCAGTGCTTGCCCAGTAATTTTAAAGGAAGGACCCAGAAGTGGCCTGATATTGTTGAGAAGTTTCTACTTACATCTTATTGTTCACTACACAGTCATGTAGCTAACATAGCTAGAAGGGAGGCCAGGAATTTTCTTCTGGCTATCCAGTCGTAGGCTCAACTAAAACTCTGTTACTCTGGAGGAAGTTATAGGATATCAGGGGATGACTTGCAGTCTTCCAGTCTGCTCTTCTGGCCACCCAGATATTTCAGTGAACCTTTCTTCCCAAACATAGAATACACCTCTTCTCTGAGAAAGGTAGCTCAAAAGACCTAGTCACTGTGTTTGGCTCCAAGTCCAGCATGTCTAGGTGGTACACAGTCCTCTCCATCAGGCCCTGGTGTGGCTCCTGTGGTCTACTGACCATAAACTAAAAGATAAGTCATATGTTTTCCCTGCTCTCCCAGCCTAACCCAGTAGACAACGGTTCTGCTTTCTTGGAGGAACTCCCTCACCTTTTTTCCCTGACTCCTGGCTTTGTTCTACAAGAAGTTCTTCCTTTCTGGCCACATCCAAAATGGGAGTTAGAGAGTATATCATCTTTGGGAATTGTACACATTTTGTAGCCCTCTTCCTGCCAGCATAGGTTTGTGGGCCTAGAGGTTAAGGGTTAAATAATCCTAGCCTCTTATGATTTGGGCTTTATACTTTCCCTAAAAATGTATTAGACTTACAAACTGTGTTTCTAGGTAGCTCCTGGGAAAATGTCCAGGGAAAGCACATGTAGTCCTTTTAGAGGCAAGACTGGGAAATAGGGCATATATCTTCTGCTCATGTATTATGAGCCAGAATTTAGTCACAGCCATATGTAGCTTTAAGAGAGTATAGAATATGTAATCCAATTAAAATGCAGTTATAGTAGAAGGAGATGTTATCTGTCTGCCATGCCTCTCTACCTGTGCCTCTGATCTAGCTGTGTTATTTTGAGCTTTGGTACCTTTTTTCATGCTTTTGTTATCTTCTAGGAATGTTGTTCTCCTGTTAAGCCTCCATGTAAACTTTTGCTCACTTTACAGGTCCCAAGCGAAATACTTTCTTAATTTGTAGTTTAATGCCTCTAAAAGGGCAGTTCTGATCATGTTCAACAGATACTGTCTGCCCTCAAGGTAAAATTCCTTAACAGGACTTGGAATATTCTTCAAGATCTGCCACTTTTTCCTTCTCTGGGCTCATCTTTTACTACTTTAGTCCTCAGTTTTGCTTTCCAGCCATACGTAGCCATTTGCAGTTCAATGCTAGGTTCTTTCTCTCTTCCTAGCCTTTGCAATAGCTGTTACCTTTTACTGGAATATATTTATCTGCTTACTTTTTAAAAAATCTCACTTCGGGTTCCTGAACTTAGATGTTTCCTTTTCCAGAAACCCCTGAACACTAACACTGAGTCAGTCACCCCAATCAGACACTCTTTTTATGTGTCTACATAGCATCTAATTTGTTCATATTGTAACACTTATCACACTGTATTATTATTATTATTATTGTTATTTTATGTTTTATTTTTTTTTGAGATGGAGTTTCACTCTTGTTGCCCAGGCTGGAGTGCAGTGGCGCAATCTCAGCTCACCACAACCTTCACTTCCTGGGTTCAAGTGATTCTCCCACCTCAGCCTCCTGAGTAACTGGGATGGCAGGTGCGCGCCAGCATGCCTGGCTAATTTTTGTATTTTTAGTAGAGATGGGGTTTCACCACGTTGGCCAGGCTGGTCTCAAACTCCTGACCTCAGTTGATCCACCCGCTTCAGCCTCCCAAAGTGCTGGGATTACAGGCATGAGCCACCGTGTCCGGCCTCAGACTGTATTATAATTGAAATGATTGTTTATCTCTGTACCCTGACTGTAGGCTTCTTGATGGCAGGGATCATACCTTGCTACCTTTTGTGGCCTGTGCACCAAGTGACTCACAAGTCTGGTTTAGGAGAAACAAATTTTATGGGTAAAGTGATGACTTTCATTTTGGGCATGTCATGTTTAAGCTGTCTATGGTATGTCTAGTTGGATATGTCTAGTAGACAGTAGTGTAGGTCGTCCTGGAGCTCAGGAGATAGGTCAGATCTAGATTTGGGAATCATTAGCACAATTGTGGTAGCTGAAAACAACAACAAAACATGAGAATGCGTGCTGCCCTCCAGGGAGTAAGTGTGAAAAAAGCAGGAGGCTAATGAAGCTAGAAAACGTTAGTGTAGAGGGAAAGGGACTATGATATAAACCAGGTATATTAGCCTGCTTGGGCTGCTGTAACAAAATACCATAGACTGAGTGGCTTAAACAACAGATACTTGTTTCTCACAGTTCTGGAGACTGGGTGAGGTGCCCACCGATTCAGTTCTTGATGAGGGCCTTCTTCCTGGCTGGCAGATGGCTACCTTCTTGCTGTGTTCTCAGGTGGTGGAAAGAGAGTGATCTCTTTCTTCCTCTTTTTCAAAGCCACTAATCCCATCATGAGGACCCCACCCTCATGACCTCATCTGATCTTAAGTGCCTCCCTAAGGCCTTGTCTCCAAATATAGTCACACTATAACATATGAATTTTGAAAGGGCACAGTTCAGTCTATAGCACCAGGCAAACCTGATGTCAAGAAATCTAGTGAAGAGAAAACACTTTCCAAAAGAAAGTGGTCAACACTATCATATGTTTCAGAGAGAGCCACTGGATATGGCAATGTGGAAGTCATTGGTGGAAATGGTGCAAATAGTTTTAGAGTGTTAGAGGAAAAGATTTTGCCTGAGTTCCTGTATCTCCTTGTAATTCATGTCAGTCCTCTGTGAACATTAATATAATTCAACAGGTACCCCTATCTATCCACTTGCCCAAGGTATAAATCTGGGAGGCAAAATTTAGTTAACCTGTCTCATGCCAGTCACCAAGTTCTATAAATGCTGCCTTCTATCTGCTCTGTCCCTTTTTCTTTATTACCCGTTCTACTTTAGTTTATTTCCCTCCTCATTTCTTACCCGGTATACTGCAGTAGTCTCCTGTCTGGTCCTCCTTTGAGTCAGTTTTCCACACTCTAGCCACTGTGTCCTTTTTAAAGTGCAAATCTGATCACAGCCTCCCTAGGCTAAAACCTTTGGATGCTTGTTCATTATTCTTAGGATAATGCACAGTGTGGTTTATAAAGTCTTGTATAACCTGGTTTTTGCTGACTTGTCCAGCCTCGTCTGTCCAGATAATTTACCTTTTCTTCACATTCTGTACTCTAGTCATGTGAGCCGATTTTACTTTCCTAAATCTATTATGTGCTATTTTATCTCTAGGCCCTTATGCTTGCTGCTTCCTCTCTGGAAAAACTCTTCGCTGACTTTTTTTTGTTGTTGTTGTTTTTGAAACAGGGTCTCACTTTGTTACCCAGGCTGGAATGCAGTGGCGCAGTCTCGGCTTACTACAGCCTCAACTTCCTGGGTTCCAGTGATCCTCCTGCCTCAGCCTCCCGAGTAGCTGGGACTATAGGCGTGCGCCACCATGCCTGGCTAATTTTTGTATTTTCTGTAGAGATGGGATTTTGCCATGTTGCCCAGGCTGGTCTTGAATTCCTGAGCTCAAGCAATCTGCCTGCCTCAGCCTCCCAAAGTGCTAGGATTACAGGCATGAACCACCACACCTGGCCTTTCACTCACTCTTTACCTTGCCGTCTGTTACTTATTCTTCAGGTCTTAAATCAGACATCACTTGTTTCAGGAAGTCTTTCTGGTTACCCTTTGGCAAATCTCCATTTCGTGCCTCATCTATTAATATGTCCCCAGAGCACCATGTACTGCCTTTAACTTTCCTGTCATCCTGTTTGCCATGCTGCACTGTAATTTCTTATACTGTGATCCCTGTGAAGACTGGGAGTTGGTGGTTTTGCTTTTTTGTATCGTCAACTTCCAGCACAGTAACTAACTCAAAGTAGGTACTCAAATGTTGAGAATTTGGTAGAAAAGATGTTTGCTTTAAGAACTTAGGAAAAAGCAAAGAAAACCATATGGCAAAGAAAACCATATGGCCTATTGGGGGTTAATCTTAATTACATGCTCCTCCTAAGATGTCATCTCTTGTTCATGCTTTGAGAGTCCAATTATGCTTTTGCAGCTGTGGTTCTAATGGGTAATACACATGCTGTTGTGCTATGTAGCTAGAATAGAGATCTTCCTTTTATTTCTTATTTACTTCTCTCAGTTTGACTTGAAAGAAACAGGTATATTGGGAAGGGGAAGAGGGAGAATAGACTGTATCCGTAAGTAATGTGGTGACATTGGCAGTACTGAACTTGCTTATACATAGATAGAAGATAGAAGTAAAAGTGATGTTGCTTATAACCACAGTAAGTTTTATATCTTTTATTCTACAGTTATTTGTTTCATTACATCTGCCAAGACAGGATTGTATATCTTTGTATCACTGATGATGTAAGTAACTTGAAGACATATTGCTATTTAACTATGTGTACTATTAATACAGCCAGTTCTTTATTATCTACACCAGGGGTCCCCAACCCCCAGGCTGCAGACTGGTACAGGTCTGTGGCTTGTTAGGAACCAGGCCACATAGCAGGAGGTGAGTGGCCTATGAGCGTTACCACCTGAGTTCCACCTCCTATCAGATCAGCAGCAGCATTAGATTCTCATATGAGTGCGAACCCTGTGATGAACTATACATCCGAGGGATCTAGGTTGCATGCTCCTTATGAGAATCTAACTAATGCCTGATGATCTGAGGTGGAACAGTTTCATCCCGAAAACATTCCCCCTCCCCCAGTCCTTGGAAAAATTGTCTTCTACAAAACCGGTCCCTGGTGCCAAAAAGGTTGGGGACTGCTGATCTGTACCTATGGTGGGCAAAGGTGATGCGAACTTTACATAGCTGGAATTGTTAATATTTTGCATTTGTCATATAGAGCAGCAAATGATAAGAAAACTTGATACTGGGGTATGTGCAAATCAATTCGATTTTGGTAGAGTTTTAGCTTAGCCTGTTGCAACTTCTATATTCTATTTTGTAGTGAGAATTGGTGTTCATAATTATAATTCTTTGATATCAAAACCTCTCAAAAATTGTTTACCTGGAATGTTAAATTAGATAACGTCATTCCTTCTATCAGTAGTTAATGAATTCTTTCATGTGTGTGAACTTTGGAAAAACAAAATTACAGTACATTATGATCAGCTATATAAACCTGTAGTTTACATTGGCTAGGTATGACTGTCGGCTCTCAGCCCAAAATTCTCAGTAACTTAATGATGTCATTAAGGTCCTTTCTCTTTTCTGCTTTCCTCCGTGTCTCCTTCTTCCCAGGCAGGTTGCCATTATGGTTATGTAGAGCTACACACTTATTTATTCATGTCCAGAGAAGAGGGACTGTGTCTTCTTGAGTGTCTTATTGTAGGAATGAGGAAGCTTTTCCCAGCTGCATGCCCTCCCCCCCCCCTTCTTTCAAAGTGAACTTCCTTTCATGTCTTATTGGCTGCATGCTCATTTCTAAACTGTCTACTGACAAAGAGACATGGAATTGGCATGGTTGCCATAGATCAGGGTTCCTAATCTTTGTTGTATCACAGACTCGTCACTTGTGGAACACTCCCAGAATGCTTTTGTTTTCTTTTTTTAATTTTCCTTTTCCAGAATGCTTTTAAATGTATAAAACACACACAATTCTAACAAAGCCAGTTGTATTGAAATATATATATATGTAGTTTTCAAAATATTTTAAAAACTTGATGTAGTCATATATATGCTTCTTTATTAACTCATTAACAAGGTCTAGTCGTGGGTCTAATAACTAATAATCTTGATGTGATGGGTGTTAACAATATTTTGAGATATCTATAACTGTGATGGTATATGAAAAAAGATTTCTGTTGGTGATAGTTACAGGTACTGTTAATACTACCTTGGTTATGAATATACTACCTATATTCACAATTGAAATATAAGTTAACAATTGATAAAAATAATGATGTGATTATCTTTTTTTCTATCCAAGTACAAGGGCCCCTTGAATTTGGACCATTGACCCCAATTTAAGAACCCTCGGCTTAGACTAAGCATCTTGGGTGAAAGGGAAATGACTGTCAACCATAGTGATCATCACAATGATTTTTATCTCTGGCTTCACAATATTTTCCAAAAGTAGAAAAAAATCCAGCTATATGTGAAATGACTGATGTGAAAGAGCTTGGAGTAGATAAAAAATAATAATGAAATCTGGGATAGTCAGAGTCGAGCCTCGTATTTCTTGAGCTGTAATTTGATACACACATACACATACATACATAAACACACATACACACATTCATTTTTTTCCTCTAAGGTATTCTTCTAGAGAACACACATAATTTTTGGCTGGCTGAGATTAGACATGAGTATGTCACTTGATCTTTTCAAATGTACCACCACTATTGAAAAAATTCAATTTGAAGTTAATATCAGTAGTATTATCTGTGTATATGAAAGACTGTATGATTATTATGGGATTTATTAAACATATTCTTGTGCTGGGCCTTCTAATAGATCCTGTAAAATATATGGAGGAAGTAAAACCCAATTCCTGATGTCAAGAAGTTGATAATTATCATTATCTTCAGTTGTCAATGACCGGATATATCTGGATTCACTCTCAGCTCTTTCATTTACTAGTTGTTGGACCTTTGGACAAGTTAGTTACTTTTTCAGGGCCTTCCTTTACTTATCTTTAAGATAGGATCATTGCTAGTTCCTCCTCATAGAATCATTGCTCAATCAATGTTAGCTATTTTTTATTGTTGTTCTTAATCACTCACATCATCTTTGTTTACTTTCTAAATGTGAGTTCTGTGTTGATCTCTTTTCAGGATTTTGAACGTTCTCGAGCCTTTAATTTTCTGAATGAGATAAAGAAGAGGTTCCAGACTACTTATGGTTCAAGAGCACAGACAGCACTTCCATATGCCATGAATAGCGAGTTCTCCAGTGTCTTGGCTGCACAGCTGGTAAGATCTTTCTCAGGATAAGGTATTTTGATTTTTATCTTCTTTATTACCTTCAAATGCTATGAATCTAGGGGGCCCTGACCTGCAATATAGTTTTCTGATTGTGTTACTGTAAGTCAACATAATAAAACTTCCCTGATTAAAAAAAATGTAAAGGAGCAATTTTAGGGTAGAAAACAGTGATATTCTTTATTATCTCTGTATTCTCTATTAATAGTGGTCATAGTGTCTCATGATCGGAAGAGCATTAAAGATCATCTAGTTCAACTACCCATCTGATGCTTAAATGTGTTCAACATGCCAAATGATCTTTTAACCTGTACGTAAACCTTCTACCCTTCCATGAGGCAAATTTAATTTTCTAACAACCCAAATTAATAATTTGAAACTCTCTTCATCTGTATGAGTCCATAATTATCAGCTTCGTGAGGTTTTACATGTGTTTATACCTGTGAAATACCACTGTACTCAAGACAGCATTTTAATCTCCCTAAAAATTCCCTTATGTCGGTCCCCTCCCCCACACTCTGCCCCAGGCAACCACTGATCTGTTTTCTATCACTATAAATTAATTTTGTCTTTTATAGAACTTTCTGTAAATAGAATCATACAGTATGTACTTTTTTGTGTCTTGATTGTTTCACTCAGTGTAAGGCTTTTGATATTCTTCCATGTTGTATAAATCAGTAGTTTGTCGCCCTTTTTGCTAAGTAGTAGTATATTCATATACCACAATTTGTTTATCCGTTTACCTGTTGCTGGATATTTGGGTTGCTTCCAGTTTTCAGCTATCATGAATAAAGCTGCTGTGAATCTCCATGTATGTCTTTGTGTAGACATATGTTTTTATTTCTCTTTGATAAATACCTAGGAATGGAATTGCTGGGTCATATGGTAGGTGGTGTGTAATTAAAAAAAAAAAATCATCACTTTTTTTTTCCAAAGTGGTTGTACCATTTTATATTCTCACCAGCAGTTCCAGTGTCTCTGCATCCTTGCCAATACTTGATGTGGTCTTAAGTTTTGCCATTCCAGTTGATGCGTAATGGTATCTCATTGTGGTTTTAATTTATATTTTCATGATGTCAGACACCTTTCAAAATGCTTCCCTTTTATCCACGAAACTATTTGAGTATAAAGACCTAAGCTCTAGGTATGATTTTGTTGTGAGTTTAAAAAAATGATGTATTGTAATTGAATACTTTCACTTCTCTTGTGTTTTTAATACTGAGTATTACATTTCTAAATTTTATACACACAGGCACACACATACACACACACACACATACTCTTCTGGCAATAAAGGCTTTTTAAATTGGTTACTTATAAACCTTTATTATTCAAGCAGTTGGTTTGTTTCATACTCCCCACTAGGAAATGTTCATCTATGTATAACTGTATAAAACACTACCAACAACAAAAATACCAGTGCTTAGTCAAAAGTAAATAGGGTCAGCTAGAAACAATACTTTCAAATTAACCAATTTGTCATTAGCTCCAGATCTGTGTGACCTTCTGAACAAAATCTCTACCTGTTCCTTCATCTGTAAATAGAGATAATAATAGCATCGTTTCATAGAGTTTTGGGGTGGATTAAGTAATATCCCGTTTGAAGCACTTAACACAATGAAATGACTGGAACATTGTGTATTAAGCATCCCGTAATTGCTAGCTATGGATAACAATTTCAAAATATAAATTATCAGTGTCTTAGATTCTAGATCCTGTGAGAAGCCAATAAAAATAGTTTATATGTTGTGATCCTGGCAGATACAAGAACAGATGCTAAGAAGCTGGGCCAGCCCCTACCTCATCATACTCAAGAAGTGGGGAACGATTTTGCAGCATTCTTTCCCCCACTGCCCCAACTACAGTCTTTTTTCTCCTTTCTTCCTTGTCTGAGCACAGATTATATATGCCCCCAAATCTCTGCCCCATAAGTCACATGTATATTTGATATAATATTTATTTTTATTTTATTTAAAATAAGGTAATTTTTAGACTATATACTTATAGTTTGTATAGAAGCATTTTTTTATGCTGCCCGTATTTTTTCCTGGGTATTGTAACATTTTTCCAGTGAAGTGACATGTATCTTTTATATCAATAGAGACATAATTTTATAGCATTCCTCAGTGTAAATTGTCATTCCCTTTATTTATGTTTTCCTATTGTAAATAATGTCTGGGTACCGTAAGTTAAAACTTATTTTCTTATAGAAGCATCACTCTGAGAATAAGGGCCTAGACAAAGTGATGGAGACTCAAGCCCAAGTGGATGAACTGAAAGGAATCATGGTCAGAAACATAGGTATGTTTCATGGCATAGTTTCATACATGTGGGCAAAAGTAATAAAGATTACTTGACTGGGGTCAAATTATTCTAGAGAAGCCAAAATAGCACTTCCTTATTCTTACCATTGGGAGTTAATTGTCAGCTGAGACACCTATGATACTGTCTGCTTGTGCAAATGGTTTCTTCTTTGTCCTTGCAACTATTCTTCATTCTAAATTTATTACTTTGCTTAGCGAGACTAATTTCTAAGAACCTTATGATAATTCAGCAGTTTAGAATAATTTGGTCAGTTTGGTCATACAGTATTTCGCTGAGTTAATGTATCACAGGTTACCTAACCTTGCCTGAATTTTGGATGCATGGGTTCTTTAGCACAGTGTTACTCAGAGTGCTGTTTTGCAACCAGATAAGGAGCTTGCTGAAGAATGTCAATCAATGTTGTGCTTCCTTCATTGAGGCCCTCTTGCTATGAAAATAATGTCAATTAGCCTGAACAGTATGCTTAGAGACTTAGTCAACCAGTTGCAAACACTGTTAAGTAGCACTGATGTAGAAGTTTATGCTATAGTAACAGTACTGTTATGTCTTTGTGCCTATTATGTTTTTCTTATTTTCTTGAGATTAATTTTCAGGAATGGAATTAACAATCAAAATGCGGAAACATTTTCGTGGTTCTTGATATGTATGTCTCAGCTATTTAAAGTGATTTCCTTTGATTTTAGTTTTAATTATATATCTAGATAGAGACTAGAGAATCTGTTGAGACAACTACTATTTGTTTTACTCTTTTTTTTGGTCACCAAATGTATTTATTTTGCCTGAAAGTGGAGGCAGACAATTGCTACAATATTATTTATTGCAGTCGCATAAAGTGTCCAGAAAAATCAACATTTTTAATCAACTCCTTTTAAATGACTTATTTATTTTTAGAGTTACAGAAACAGCAAATTTAAAATGTGACAAGAACATTCCCAGTTAATTCCCTTTCATTTTTTTAACAGCTTAATTGAAATATAATTCACATGTCATATAATTCACCCATTTCAAGTATAGTCAGTGGTTACTATATTCACAGAATTGTGCAACCATTGGTGCAATCAATTTTGTAACGTTTTTATCATCCCTAAATGAAACCCTGTACTCATTTGCAGTTACTCTTCATTTCTCCTCAACTCTCAGACCTAAGCAACAATTAATTCCCTTTTCATCTTCATAAATTTGCCTATTCTTGACATTTTGTATAAATGGAATCTTGTAACATGTGGCCTTTTGTGTCTTCGTTCACTTAGCATAATGATTGTGAGGTTCATTCATGTCATAGCATAAATCAGTACTTCTCTTGTATGACTAATAATTCCATTGCATTAATGTATTTTATGTATCTAGTCATTAGTTCATGGTCTAGTTATTATAAATAATGCTGCTATGAACATTTGTGTACAAGTTTTTGTGTGAGCATATATATATATATGTTTTTGGTTCTCTTGTTTACATACCTAGGAATAGAATTGCTGGATCACATGGCAACTCTTCAACATTTTGAGGAAGGGCCAAACTTTCTTAAAGTGACTGTACCATTATACATTCCTAATAGCAATGTATGAGGATTCTGATTTCTCCACATCGTTGCCAAAATGTATCTTTTTTGATTATACCCAGTCTAATGAAATGGTATTTTATTGTGATTTTGATTTGCATTTCCCTGGTGACTAATGATGTTGAGCATTTTTTCATGTGCTTATGGCCCATTTGTATATTTTCTTTACCTTTGGAGAAATGTCTATTTAAAAATACTTCGTTGTTTTTAAGTGGGTGATTTGTCTTTTTATGGTTGAGCTATAAGAGTACTTTATATATTCTGGATACTAGACCCTTATCAGATACATGATTTTCAAATATTTTGCTCTATTCTGTGGGTTGTATTTTCATTTTCTTGATGGTGTTCTTTGAAGCACAACAGTTTTTATGAGGTTCGATTTATTTTTTTCTTTAGTTGTTTGTGCTTTGAATATCATATCTAAGAAACCATTGCCTAAACCAAGATCATGGAGATTTACTCCTTTGTTTTCTTCTAAGACTAGTTTTAACTCTTACATTTAGGTCTGTGATCTATTTTGAGTTAATGTTTATGTATGGAATACAGAAGAGATCCAACTTAACTATCTTGAGTATGTATATACAGTTGTTCCAGAACCATTTGCTGAAAAGGCTTTTCTTTCCCTGTTGAATGATCTTAGCATTCTTATAAAAAATTAGTTATCAATGGATGTATGGCTTTATTTCTGGACCTTCAATTCTGTTTAATTTATCTTTATGCCAGTACCAGGCTGTCATGATTATTATAGCTTTGTAGTTTTAAAATCAGGAACTATTAGTCTTCAAACTTTATTCTTTCTCAAAATTACCTTGACTATTCTGGGTACCTTTCATTTTCCTGAACTTTAGGATGAGCTTGTCAATTTCTGCAAAAAAAAGCTATCTGGGATTTTGATAGGGATTGTGTTGAATCTATAGATCAATTAGGGGAGCCATTTTAACAATATTAAACTTTTGATCCATGAACATGGGCTTTCTTCCTATTCATTTAGATTTTCTTTAATTTTTTCCAACAATGTTTTATAGTTTTCAGTATGCAAGTCTTACATGACAAAGACTCTGCTTCACCAAGTTTTAGACAAGCTCCTCTGAGCACTCTTTTAAACTAGGTCTCATCCTTGGGCTCTATCCTTGGCCTGCCTAAGGAAGTCTTAGCAAAGAATCCTGCTAATACCCCACCCTTGATCAAGTTCCTCATCCCCTATATTTGATATATAAGTCCAGCCAGCTTTTAGCAGGAATCCTGTTAGGCCAGTTTAGAGAGAATGCCCTTGCCCTTGATGTCTCCTCTTAGTAATTTTCCATCTTCTGACCCCCTCACTCTGTTCATAGGCCACAAATCCCCACTGGTCTTGGTTGCATTAGGAGTTGAGCTCAATCTCTCCCCTCCATTGTGATAGCCTTGACCTCTATTGCAGTAATCTCAAAATCTGCCTTACCATTTTTTAACAAGTATCAGAATAATTTTTCTTTAACAATATCTCTTCTAACATCCTTCTTGCCTTGTTCCTAACTATTTTTTTTTATGCTATTGTAAATGGAATTTTTCTGTTTCATTTTTGGATTGTTCAGTACCAATGTATAGAAATTTTATTGATTTTTATAATTGGTCTTCTATCATACAACCTTGTTGTTCTCATTTATTAGTTCTAATAACTTTTTAATAGTTTCCTTAGGATTTTCTCTATATAGAATCATGCTACTTGCGAATAGAGATAGTTTTAATTGTTCCTTTTCAATCTGGATGCTTTTCATTTCTTTTTATTGCTTAATTGCCCTAGCTAGAACCTCCAGTATAATGTTGAATAGAAGTGGTAAGAGTGGACATCATTGTCTTATTCCTGCTCTTAGGGAGATCTTGAAGAGTCTTTCACAATTAAGTATGAGGTTTTTCATAGATGTCCTTTATCAGGTTGAGGAAGTTTCTTTTTCTTGTTCGTTGAGTGATTTTATCATTAAACAGTGTTGGATTTTGTCAACTTTTTTTACATCTATTGAAATGATGGTTTTGTTCTTTATTAATATGATATATTATAATAATTGATTTTCAGATATTAAACCAACCTTGTGTTTCTGAAATAAATCACACTGCATCATGGTGTATAGTCCTTTTTGCATATTATTGGATTCATACTGCTAGTAGTCTGTTGAGGATTTGTTAAATGTCTGTATTTTTAAGAGTTGTTGGTCTGTCGTTTTCTTTTCTTGTGATGTCTTTGTTTGGTTTTGATACCAGGGTAATGCTGGGCTCATAGAATGAGTCAAGAAGTGTTCCCCTTTTCTTCTATTTTGGAAAGAGTTTGTGAAAGTTTTGTATTAATTCTTCTTGAAATGTTTGGTAGAATTCACCTCTGAAGCCACCTGGGCTTGGGCTTTTCTTTGTGTGAAGTTTTTTTGGTTTTGTTTTTGTTTCCTGAGGCGGGGTCTCGCTGTCACCCAGACTGGAGTGCAGTGACACAATCCTCTCTAATTCCTCTTTCATTCCCTTGGTGGGAGAGTTACCTGCAGTCTTGACCTCCTAGACTCAGGTAATCTTCCCACCTAAGCCTCACGAGCAGCTGGGACTGCAGGCATGTGGCACCACGCCCGGCTAATTTTTGTTTTTTGGTTTTTGTGTAGAGACAAGGTCTTGCCATGTTGCCCAGGCTAGTCTCAAACTCCTGGGCTCAAGCGATCCACTTGCCTCAGCCTACCAAAGTGCTAGGATTACAGGCATGAGCCTCCGTGCCCAGCCTGAGGTTTTAAAATTACTGATTTAGTCTCTATACTTGCTGTAGCTCTATTCAGATTTTTTTATTTCTTGAGTCTGTTTAGCGGTTTGTATCTTTCTAGGAATTTGTGCATTTCATCTAAGTTACCTAATTTATTTACATACTCCTGTTCATAGAATTTCCCTAAGATCCTTTTCATTTTGTAAGTTTGGTGGTGATGTCTCCTTTTTCATTCCTGATTTTAGTAATTTGAGTTTTCTCTCTGTTTTACTTGGTCATTCTATGTAAAGGTTTGTCCATTTTATTGATCTTTCTAAAGAACCAACTTCTGGTTTCATACATTTTTTTCTATAGTTTTTCTGTTTAATTTTTTCACCCTAATATTTATTTCCTTCCCACTGCTAGCTTTGGATTTAGTGTACCCTTCTTTTCTAGATCCGTAAGGTGGAAAGTTAAGTTGTTAGGTTATTAATTGAGATCATTTGTCTTAGCTCTGGCTGCCATAACAAAATTCCATAGACATAGTGGCTTAAACAACAGAAATTTATTTTCTCACATTTCTGGAGGCTAGAAGTACAAGATCACGGTGCCAGTACGGTCAGGTTCTGGTAAGGGCTCTCTTTCTGGCTTGCAGACTGCATTTTCTCTCTCTGTTCTCCCACAGGGCAAGGAAAAGAGAGCTAGCTGTCTAGTGTCTTTTATTTACTTGATACATAATATTTGTACACATTTATGGGGTATGTGTGATATTTTGTTACATGTAAAGACTGATCAAGTCAGGATGTTTGGGGTGTCCATCAGCTCAATAATTTATAATTTCTGTGTGATGGGAACATTTCAAATTATCTCTCTAGCTATTTTGAAATATATAATACACTGTTGTTAACTTCAGTGAACCCTACTCTGCTGTCAAACATTAGAACTTATTCCTTCTATTTAACTGTATGTTTGTACCTATTAACCAACCTCTCATATTCCCTGCTCTGCCCCGCATACCCACACCCTTCGTAGCCTCTGGTATCTATTACACTATTGGCTACCTCCATGAGATCAACTGTTTTAATTCCCACATGTGAGTAAGAACATGTGATATTTATCTTTCCATGCCTGCCTTATATCACTTAACATAATAACCTCCAGTTACATCCATGTTGCTGTAAATGACATGACTTCATTCTTTTTCATGGTCAAATAGTATTCCATTGTGTTTATATACTACATTTTCTTTATGCATTCATGCATTCATGGACACTTAGGTTGACTCCATATCTTTGCTATTGTGAATAGGGATGCAATAAATATGCAAGTGCAGATCCCTTTTATACACTGGTTTCTTTTCCTTTGCATAAATACCCAGTAGTAGGATTGCTGGATCATATGGTAGTTTAATTTTTAGTTTTTGGAGAAATCTCCACACTAGTTTCCATAGTAGCTACACTAGTTTACTTTCTCACCAACAGTGTGTAAGTGTTTTTTGTTTTTTTTTTTCTTCATCCTAGCCAACATCTGTTATTTTGTGTCTTTTTAGTAACCATTCTAACTGCTGTGGTAACATGATATCTCATTTTGGCTTTTATTTGCATTTCTATGATGTTGAACATTTTTTTCATATACCTTTTGGCCATTTGTATGTCTTCTTTTGAGAAGTGGTTATTCATGTCGTCTGCCCACTTTTTAAGGGGATTATTTGTATATCTCCTGTTGAGTTCGTTATGTATTCTGGATATTATTCCCATATCAAATGAATAGTTTGCAACTATTTTCTCCCATTCAACTGGTTGTCTCTTCACTCTGTTGATTATTTCCTTCGCTGTGCAAAAGCTTTTTTTGTTTAATATAGTCCTATTTGTCTATTTTTCTTTTCGTTACCTGTCCTTTTGAGGTGTGTTAGCCACAAAATCATTTCCTAGACCAGTGTTCTGAAGTGTTTTCCCTATGTTTTCTTCTAGTGGGTTTATAGTTCTGGGTCTTAAATTTAAGTCTTTAATCTATCTTGGTTGATTTTTGTATGTGATGAGAGACAGAGGTCCAGTAATTCTTCCACATATGGATATCCAGTTTTCCCAATACCATGTATTGAAGGGAGTATCCTTTCCCCAGTGTACATTCTTTTTTTTTTTTTTTTTTTTTTTTTTTTTGAGACGGAGTCTTGCTCTGTAGTCCGGGCTGGAGTGCAGTGGCCGGATCTCAGCTCACTGCAAGCTCCGCCTCTCGGGTTTAGGCCATTCTCCTGCCTCAGCCTCCGGAGTAGCTGGGACTACAGGCGCCCGCCACCTCGCCCGGCTAGTTTTTTGTATTTTTAGTAGAGACGGGGTTTCACGGTGTTAGCCAGGATGGTCTCGATCTCCTGACCTCGTGATCTGCCCGTCTCGGCCTCCCAAAGTGCTGGGATTACAGGCTTGAGCCACCGCGCCCGGCCCCCAGTGTACATTCTTGGCACCCTTGTTGAAAATCAGTTGCCTATATATGTGTGGCTATACTATGTGGATCAATGTCTGACTTTCACTATTCTATTCCATCGACCTTGTATCTGTTTTTATACCAAACCTTGCTGTTTTGGTTACTGTAGCCTTGTAATATGTTCTGAAGTCAGGTAGTGTGATGCCTCCAGCTTTGTCCATTTTGCTCAGGATTGCTTTGGCTATTTGGACTCTTTTTTGGTTCCTGAAATACTAATTTTAGGATTGTTTTTTCTGTTTCTGTGAAAAATGACATTGGTACTTTGATAGAGATTGCATTGAATCTGTAGATTGCTTTGGGCTTATGGTCATTTTAATAATATACATTCTTATGATCCATGACCATAAGATGTCTTTCTGTATCTTTGTGTCATCTTCAGTTTTTTTCATCACTGTTTTGTAGTTTTACTTGTAGGAGTCTTTCACCTCCTTGTTAAATTTATTCTTCGATATTTTGTATTTTCATAACTATTATAAATGGGATTGCCTTCTTGATTTCATAAAGTTTTATTTCACCAAGTTCATTATTGGTGCGTAGAAGCATTACGGATTTTTGTATGTTGATTCTCTATTCTGCAACTTTACTGAATATATTTATCATATCTGGGAGTTTTTTGGTGGAGTCTTTAGGGTCTTTTAGATATAAGATCATGTCATCTGCAAAGAGAGATAATTTAACTTCCTCTTTTTCAATTGGGATCCCCATATTTCTTTCTCTTGCGTGATTGCTCTGGCTAGGACTTTCAGTATTGTGTTGAATAGGAGTAGTGAAACTGGGCATCCTTCCAGTACTATGTTGAATAGGAGTGGTGAGAGTTTTCCAGTTCTTAGAGGAAAGGCTTTTAGTTTTTCCCATTCAGTATGATGATAGCTGTGAGTTTGTCATAAATAGCCTTTATCATGTTGAGGGATGTTCCTTCTATGCCTAGTTTTTTGAGAGTTTTTATCATGGAGAGATGTTGAATTTTTTTTGATACCTTGAACTATATATTTTTATATGAATAGATAAAAGTAGAATATCCTATTTTCCTTTTGAGCTATGTCATCATATGGCTACAATTAGGGATGAAAATGGAAATGTTTCACCCTGACCCATTGCAATTTCTATGTTACACATTTGCTCTTTTTTTTTATTATTATGCTTTAAGTTTTGGGATACATGTGTAGAATGTGTAGGTTTGTTACATAGGTGTACACATGCCATGGTGGTTTGCTGCACCCAGAAATACATTAGGTATTTCTCCTAATGCTATTTCTCCCCAGCCCCCCACCCCCACCCCACAACAGGCCCCTGTGTCCATGTGTTCTCATTGTTGAACTCCCACTTATGAGCGAGAACATGCGGTGTTTGGTTTTCTGTTCCTTTGTTACTTTGCTGAGAATGATGGTTTCTGGCTTCATTCATGTCCCTGCAAAGGACATGAACTCATCCTTTTTTATGGATGCATAGTATTCCATTGTGTATATGTGCCACATTTTCTTTATCCAGTCTATCATTGGTGGGCATTTGGGTTGGTTTGAAGTCTTTGCTATTGTGAATAGTGCTGCAATAAACATAAGTGTGCATGTGTCTTTATAGTAAAATGATTTATAATCCTTTGAGTATATACCCAGCAATGGGATTGCTGGGTCAAATGGTATTTCCAGTTCTAGATCCTTGAGGAATCGCCACACTTTGACAATGGTTGAACTAATGTACACTTCTACCAACAGTGTAAAAGTGTTCCTGTTGCTCCACATCCTCTCCAACATCTGTTGTTTCCTGACTTTTTAATGATTGCCATTTAATGATCGCCATTGTAACTGGTGTGAGAGGGTATCTCATTGTGGTTTTGATTTGCATTTCTCTAATGACCAGTGATGACGAGCTTTTATTAATATGTTGGCCACATAAATGTCTTCTTTTGAGAAGTGTCTTTTTATACCCTTCACACACTTTTTGATGGGGTTGTTTTTTTCTTGTAAATTTGTTTAAGTTCCTTGTAGATTCTGGATATTAGCCCTTTGTCAGATGGATAGATTGCAAAAATTTTCTCCCATTCTGTAGGTTGCCTGTTCACTCTGATGATAGTTTCTTTTGCTGTGCAGAAGCTCTTTAGTTTAATTAGATCCCATTTGTCAATTTTGGCTTTTGTTGTCATTGCTTTTGGTGTTTTAGTCATGAAGTCTTCGCCCATACCTATGTCCTCAATGGTATTGCCTAGGTTTTCTTCTAGGGATTTTATGGTTTTAGGTCTTACGTTTAAGTCTTTAATCCATCTTGAGTTAATTTTTGTATAAGGTGTAAGGAAGGGGTCCAGTTTCAGTTTTCTGCATATGGCTAGCCAGTTTTCCCAACACTGTTTATTAAATAGGGAATCCTTTCCCCATTTCTTTTTTTTGTCAGGTTTGTCAAAGATCAGATGGTTGTAGTTGTGTGGTATTATTTCTGAGGCCTCTGTTCTGTTCCATTGGTCTACATCTCTGTTTTGGTACCAGTACCATGCTGTTTGGGTTACTGTAACCTTGTAGTATAGTTGGTAGTCAGGTAGTGTGATGTCTCCAGCTTTGTTCTTCTTGCTTAGGATTGTCTTGGCTATATGGACTCTTTTTTGGTTCCAAATGAAATTTAAAGTAGTTTTTTCTAAATCTGTGAAGAAAGTCAATGGTAGCTGGATGGGGATAGCATTGAAACTATAAATTACATTGGACAATATGGCCATTTTCACTATACTGATTCTTCCTCTCCATGAACATGGAATGTTTTTACATTCATTCGTGTCCTCTCTTATTTCCTTGAGCAGTGGTTTGTAGTTATCCTTGAAGAGGTCCTTCACATCCCTTGTAAGTTGTATTTCTAGGTATTTTATTCTCTTTGTAGCAATTGTGAATGGGAATTCACTCATAATTTGGCCCTCTGTTTGTCTTTTATTGGTGTATAGGAATGCTTGTGATTTTTGCACATTGATTTTGCATTCTGATACTTTGCTGAAGTTGCTTATCAGCTTAAGGAGGTTTTGGACTGAGACGATGGGGTTTTCTAAATATACAATCATGTCATCTGCAAAGAGAGACAATTTGACTTCCTCTCTTCCTATTTGAATACCCTTTATTTCTTTCTCTTGCCTGATTGCCCTGGGCAGAACTTCCAATACTATGTTGAATAGGAGTGGTGAGAGAGGGCTCCTTGCCTTGTGCTGGTTTTCAAAGGGAATGCTTCCAGCTTTTGCCCATTCAGTATGATATTGGCTGTGGGTTTGTCATAAGTAGTTCTCATTATTTTGTGATACGTTCCGTCAATAGCTAATTTATTAAGAGTTTTTAGCATAAAGCGGTGTTGAATTTTATCAGAGGCCTTTTCCGCATCTGTTGAGATAATCATGTGGTTTTTGTCGTTGGTTCTTTTTATGTGATGGATTACATTTATTGATTTGCATATGTTGAATCAGTCTTGCATTCCGGGGATGAAGCCCGCTTGATCATGGTGGATAAGCTTTTTGATGTGCTGCTGGATTCGTTTTGCCAGTATTTTATTGAGGATTTTCACATCGATGTTCATCAGGGATATTGGCCTGAAATTTTCTTTTTTTGTTGTGTCTCTGCCAGGTTTTGGTATCAGGATGATGCTGGCCTCATAAAATGAGTTAGGGAGGAGTCCCTCTTTCCCTATTGTTTGAAATAGTTTCAGAAGGAATCGTACCAGCTCCTCTTTATAACCTCTGGTAGAATTCGGCTGTGAATCCTTCTGGTCCTGGACTTTTTTTGCTTCGTAAGCTATTACTGCCTCAAGTTCAGAACTTGTTATTGTTCTATTCAGGGATTTGACTTCTTCCTGGTTTAGTCTTGGGAGGGTGTATGTGTCCAGGAATTTATGCATTTCTTCCAGATTTTCTAGTTTACTTGCGTAGAGGTGTTTATTGTATTCTCTGATGGTAGTTTGTATTTCTCTGGGATCAATGGTGATATCCCGTTTATCATTTTTTATTGTGTCTATTTGATTCTTTTCTCTTTTCTTCTTTATTAGTCTCCTAGCAGTCTATTTTGTTAATCTTTTCAAAAAACAGCTCCTGGATTCATTGATTCTTTTTGGAGGGTTTTTCATGTCTCTGTCTCCTTCAGTTCTGCTCTGATCTTAGTTATTTCTTGTCTTCTGCTAGCTTTGAATTTGTTTGCCCTTACTTCTCTAGTTCTTTTAATTATGATGTTAGGGTGTTGATTTTAAGTCTTTCCCAGTTTCTGCTGTGAGCGTTTAGTGCTATAAATTTCCTTCTCAATACTGCCCTAGCTCTGTCCCAGAGATTCTGGCATGTTGTATCTTTGTTCTCATTGGTTTCAAAAAACTTATTTATTTCTGCCTTAATTTCATTATTTACCCAGTAGTCATTCAGGAGCAGGTTGTTCAGTTTCCATGTAGTTGTGCAGTTTTGATTGAGTTTCTTAATCCTGAGTTCTAATTTGATTGCACTGTGGTCTGAGAGACTGTTGGTTATGATTTCCATTTTTTGCATTTGCTGAGGAGTGTTTTACTTCCAATTATGTGATCAATTTTAGAATAAGTGTGATGTGGTGCTGAGAAGAATGTATATTCTGTTGATTTGGCTTGGAGAGTTCTGTAGATGTCTATTAGGTCCTCTTGGTCCAGAGCTGAGTTCAAGTCCTTAATATCCTTGTTAATTTTCTGTCTCGATCTGATATTGACAATGGGGTGTTAAAGTCTCCTGCTGTTATTGTGTGATAGTCTGAGTCTCTTTGTAGGTCTCTAAGGACTTGCTTTATGAATCTGGGTGCTCCTGTATTGGGTGCATATATATTTAGGATAGTTAGTTCTTCTTGTTACATTGATCTCTTTACCATTATGTAATGGTCTTCTTTGTCTCTTTTGATCTTTGTTGGTTTAAAGTCTGTTTTATCAGAGACTAGGATTGCAACCCCTGCTTTTTATGTTTGTTTGTTTTTTGCTTTCCATTTGCTTAGTAAATATTCCTCTATTCCTTTATTTTGAGTCTATGTGTGTCTCTGCACGTGAGATGGGTCTCCTGAATACAGCACACTGATGGGTCTTGATTCTTTATTCAGTTTGCCAGTATGTGTCTTTTATTTGGGGCATTTAGCCCATTTACATTTAAGGTTAATATTGTTATGTCTGAATTGGATCCTGTCATTATAATGCTAGTTGGCAATTTTGCTCGTTAGTTGATGCAGTTTCTTCATAGTGTCGATGGTCTTTACAGATTGGTATGCTTTTGCAGTGGCTGGTACTGGTTTTTCCTTTCCATATTTAATGCTTCCTTCAGGACTTCTTGTAAGGCAGGCCTGGTGGTGACAAAATCTGTCACCATTTGCTTGTCTGTAAAGGATTTTATTTCTCCTTCGTTTATGAAGCTTAGTTTGGTTGGATATGAATTTCTGGGTTGAAAATTCTTTTCTCTAAGAATGTTAAATATTGGCCCCCACTCTCTTCTGGCTTGTGGGGTTTCTGCTGAGAGATCCGCTGTTAGTCTGATGGGCTTCCCTTTGTGGGTAACCCGACCTTTCTCTCTGGCTGCCCTTAACATTTTTTCCTTCATTTCATCCTTGGTGAATCTGACGATATGTGTCTTGGGGTTGCTCTTCTCGAGGGGTATCTTTGTGGTGTTCTCTGTATTTCCCAAATTTGAATGTTGTCCTGTCTTGCTAGGTTGGGAAAGTTCTCCTGGATAATATCCTAAAGAATGTTTTCCAACTTGGTTCCATTCTCCCTGTGACTTTCAAGTACAGCAACCAAACATAGGTTTGGTCTTTTCATATAGTCCCATATTTCTTGGAGCCTTTGTTCATTCATTTTCATTATCTTTTCTCTAATCTGGTCTTCATGCTTCATTTCATTAAGTTGATCTTCAATCTCTGATATCCTTTCTTCCACTTGATCAGTTCAGCTGTTGATACTTGTGTATGTTTCACAAAGTTCTTGTGCCGTGTTTTTCAGCTCCATCAGGTCATTTATGTTCTTCTCTAAACTGGTTATTCTAGTTAGCAATTCCTCTAACCTTTTTTCAAGATTCTTAGTTTCCTTGCACTGGGTTAGAACATGCTCCTTTAGCTCAGAGGAGTTTGTTATCATCCACCTTCTGAAGCCTACTTCTGTCAATTCATCAAAGTCATTCTCCACCCAGTTTTTTCTCTTGAAATTGTCAGCCTTTTTGCACTGGTTTTTTTCATCTTCATGGATTTATCTACCTTTGGTCTTTGATGTTGGTGACCTGCGGATGGGGTTTCTGTGTGGACGTCCTTTTTGTGGATGTTGATGCTATTCTTTTCTGTTTGTTAGTTTTCCTTCTAACAGGCCCTTCTGCTGCAGATCTGTTGGAGTTTGCTGGAGGTCCACTCCACACCCTGTTTGCCTGGGTATCACCAGCGGAGGCTGCAGAACAGCAAAGATTGCTGCCCGTTCCTTCCTCTGGAAGCTTCGTCCCAGAGGGGCACCTGCCAGATGCCAGCCGGAGCACTCCCATATGAGATGTCTGTCGACCCCTGCTGGGAGATATCTCCCATTCAGGAGGCACGGAACTCAGGGACCCACTTCAGGAGGCAGTCTGTCCTTAGCAGAGCTCAAGCGCTGTGCTGGGAGAGCTGCTGCTCTCTTCGGAGCTGGCAGGCAGGAACGTTTAAGTCTGCTGAAGCTGAGCCCACAGCCACCCCTTCCCCCAGGTGCTCTATCCCAAGGAGATGGGAGTTTTATCTATAAGCCCCTGGCTGGGGCTGCTGCCTTTCTTTCAGAGATGCCCTGCCCAGAGAGGAGGAATCCAGAGCGACAGTCTGGCCACAGCGACTTTGGGGAACTGTGGTGGGCTCTGCCCAGTTCAAACTTTCTGGCCGCTTTGTTTATACAGTGAGGGGAAAACTGCCTACTGAAGCCTCAGTAATGGCAGACGCCCCTCCCTTCACCAAGCTCGAGTATCCCATGTCGACTTCAGACTGCTGTGCTGGCAGCAAGAATTTCAAGCCAGTAGATCTTAGCTTGCTGGGCTCCGTGGGTGTGGAATATGCCGAGCTAGACCACTTGCCTCCCTGGCTTCAGCCACCTTTCCAGGGGAGTGAACAGTTATGCCTCGCTGGCATTCTAGGCAACACTGGGGTATGAAAAAAATCTTCCGCACCTAGCTCAGTGTCTGCCCAAATGACCACCCAGTTTTGTGCTTGAAACCCAGGGCCCTGGTGGCATAGGCACCCAAGGGAATCTCCTGGTCTGCAGATTGCGAAGACTGTGGGAAAAGCGTAGTATCTGGGCCGGAGTGCACCATTCCTCATGGCACAGTCCCTCACGGCTTCCCTTGGCTAGGGGAGGGAGTTCCCGACCCCTTGTGCTTCTTGGATGAGGCAACACCCCACCCTGCTTTGGTTTGCCCTCTGTGGGCTGCACCCACTGTCTAACCAGTCCCAATGAGATGCACCGGGTACCTCAGTTGGAAATGCAGAAATCACCCACCTTCTTCATTGATCTCACTGGGAGCTGCAGACCAGCGCTGTTCCTATTCGGTCATCTTGCCACCCTGAGATGTTGAATTTTATCACATGCTTTTTTTTATCAGATGCTTTCTCTGCATCTATTAAGGTGATCATGTGGCTTTTGTTCTTCATTCTGTTGATGGAATGTTTCATATTTATTGATTCGCATGCATTGAATCATCATTGCATCCCTGGGATAAATCCCACTTGATCATGGTGTATTATCTTTTTGATGTGATGTTTGATTTGGTTTGCTAGTATTTCATTGAGGATTTTTGCATCTGTGATCGTCAGGGATGTTGGCCTGCAGTTTTGTTTTTTTGTTGAGTCCTTGTCAGGTTTTGGTATCAGGGTAATGCTGGCCTTATAGAATGAGTTAGAGAGAATTCCCTTCTCTTGAACTTTTTGGCATAGTTTGAGAAGTGATGTTAGTTCTTCTCTGTAAGTTGCATGGAGTTCTGCAGTGAAGCCAGCTGATTCTGGGCATTGTTTTGGTTTTGTTGGGAGACTTTATTACTGATTCAATCGCATTACTCATTTCTGGCCTGTTCAGGTTTTCTATTTCTTCCTGATTCAGTCTTGGTAGGTTGCATGTGTCCTGGGATTTATCCATTTCTTCTAGGTTTTCCAGTTTATTAGCGTGTAGTTGTTAATAATATTTCTATGGTCACTTCTTCCAATTTTTAGATTTGCTTTAATATGCAAGGACTTTTTCCTGAGGGTGTATCTATGGTGTTGGTTGGGCAGGGCACTTTGACTTTGATTATGGGTACATTCAGTAGTGTAGTCTGTATAATTTCTTCAGCTATAAACAGCATCAACCATGTCTGTATTTTTCTTAGTGGCTCAGGGTGTAGTTGTTACGGAGGCTGTGGTGAAGTTTTGCTGGGTATGGGGACTCCAGGTGGGCTAGTCCTTGTTTTCAAGTGGTGTCACCAGTGGGTGAAGCATGCCTGTCCTTTGGCCCCAAGACAGTGTATTCATTAAGTTATATTACTTTTTTAAAAAAAATTATTTTATTCTGCATGCATATACTTAAAGGCGTAAGTACTTCTGTAGTAAATATGAGCTGTCAAGAATACCAGTTTTGTAAGTTATATCAGATGTGAATTAAAACAAAGATAACGATAGCACATATGTAATGTAAAACTTGACCTTTTCTATTTTTCCAATATTTTCAGATCTGGTAGCTCAGCGAGGAGAAAGATTGGAATTATTGATTGACAAAACAGAAAATCTCGTGGATTCTGTAAGTGTGGAATCTGATAATATTTTTCAGGATGTAAAGTGGAGAAAGTATGGATGATGGCTAACATAATTGGGAAATGCCTTGAATTCAAAAATTTGGTGGGTTTTTTTTTTCCTTTCTCATTTCCATTATGTGATTACTTTGTAATAATGAGGATAACAGTGAGGCACAGAAAAAAAAACATCATCCCCTATTAGCCATTAAGGTAGCTTTGGTTTGGAAAACATACTTAGTATACAGAAACAATTTTCTAAAGCTTTGGATTGAGGCCTATATAATTTAGCACCTCAACTGCATGTACCAGTCTGTTCACTTTACACATTTGTAAAACATGAAACAAATGTGCAAGACATTTGTGACCCAATACGAATCCTGAAAACTGGACAATTCACTTTCTTGCTTACACTGATAGTTTCATCTTGCGTTGTATCAATCAAGAGACATGAATTGGAAAGGGCCAATAAATAAGCCTTAAAGGAGACAGTGTGTCCTTGTGAGCTGCTTATACTATGGTTCCATATGTCCTCACATTTTCAATGCAGTTACTGTGAATGAAAGTTTTAAGGAAAGATGACAGTTGTATGGTGAACAGAAGGAGGACAGAGATCAGCTACGATTTGGGTCTACACAATTATAAATTTAAATGTACAGTACAGGTTTACACCTTGAAACAAAACAGTGATTGATTATGTTCGTTGTGACTGACAGCTGGATTGTAGTGGTTAAGAACACAAGCTCTAGTATCAGGTTGCCTGGATTTGAATCCACCTCTGCTACTTACTAGTTGTGTGACCTTAGGCAAATGACTTAACCTATTTGTGCCTCAGTCATCATCTTCTGTAAAATGAAGATGCACCCACTTCAGAGCATTTTAAGGATTAAATCAGATAATGCATGTAGAGTGCCTAACACAGTATTTGATACATAGTAAGAGCTATTTAAATGTTCGTCATTATTGTTAATTTTACAGAGACATCTATTAGCAGCAGGTTTTAGAATATACAATCTACTATCAGGTTTTCTAGGAGTTTATAAACAGTTTTTTCATCAAAGCATGTGGTAATTGGAGGAAGGATGGTACCATACAGGAAGTCAAAACACCTGGATTCTAGATCTCACTTTTTGACCCATTGCTGGGGGGAAAGAAAACAGAGAAGTATCTGATTCCAGATCTGCAGAACAATATCTTTGATACTTCCAGACTGTCTCTTAGTTACTCTTAATTCTTGAGGATTACCCTGCTTAGCTGGAATAGTCTGTCTTTGACCAATACTAGTATAATCTGTACTTTCCAAATAAAAGTCTTAATTTTGTTGACTTCATGACTGAAAACAACAGAGGGTACTAATGAACTAACAGGTATCTCTCTTTATGGTAGAATAATATACATGCAGCAAATTGTATCAAGTATACTACTTTTAAGTTATAGCTCAATTATTTTTCATGTGTATCTATACCCTGTAACCACCACCCAGAACTAGATAGAAAACATTTCCAGCACCCCAGAAGGCTGCCTCATACCCCTTCCAGTTAATAATCCCCAATAGATTTAATTATGTTTCTGACTTATATCACCATAGATAGTGTTTTGCCTGTTCTTAAAATTTATTTGTCTCTGGCCACTTTCACTCACCATTATGCCTGTGAGATTCATCCACTTTTTAAATTATAGTTATCACATATTTTTTGTTGTTTTGTATTATTCCATTATACAAATCTACCACAATTTGTTTATCCGTTCTTCTCTGTGGGGCTTTATTTCTGGATTCTCTATTTTGTTCTGTTGGTCAGTTTGTCTACCTTTATGCCAGTGCCACGCTGTGTTGATTACTATAACTTTATGGAATTCTTGAAATTAAGTAATGTAAGTCTTCCAACTATATTCTTGTCCAATATTGTCTTCACTCTTTTAGGTGCTTTGCATTTCCATATATGTTTTAGAATAAGCTTGTTTTCCATCTCTCAACCCCACAACAATGTGTATCTTTGTGACTGCATTTAATATATAGGTCAATTTAGGGAACATTGGTATCTTGACAGTATAGAGTTTTTTGGTCTGTGAACATGACATATCTCTGCTTTTGCTTAGGATTTAAAAAATTTTTCTCAGCAGTATTTTTTAGTTTTTGATGTACTGGTCTTGCACATATTTGTTAAATTTGTCCTTGATAATATCATGCTTTTGTATTGTGTAACAAATTTTTAAATTTTGTTTTTAAGTCTTTATTGCTAGTATATGGAAAGAAAGTTGGTTATTGTATATTGACCTTGTTTTTATCCTGCAATCTTAGAAAAATTCACTTACCAGTTCTGGTTACTGTTTTGTACATTGCTGCCTTTTATTTTCTTTGCCTTATTCTGGCTAGAACCTTCTACACAATACTGAATACAAATGATAACAGTGAACATCCTTGCCTGTTGATCATCTAGTGGGGAAAAATTCTATATTTTTTGAAAAAAATAAATTCAGTGTTAAGTTTGTGGTTTACTGTGGATTTTTTTGTAGGTACCCTTTAATAGGTGGAAGGATTCCCTTTAATTCCTCATTTGAGAGTTATATTCATGATTTTATCAAATGCTTTTTCTCCATTTATTGAGATTTTTGTTTGGTTTTTCTCCTTTATTCAGTTACTGTGGCAAATTACATTGCTTTTTGAATGTTAAACCAACTTTGCATTTCTGCAAGGTCATGACTTATTATCCTTCTTATATAACACTTTATTGGATTTGCTATTGTATTGTTCAGGAATTTGGCATCTATGTTTATAAGAGATAGTGGTCTGTAATTTATTTTTGTTTTTAGGTTTTGGTATCAGGAATATGGCTGGCCTCATTAAACAAGTTGGGAAATGTTAACCTCTCTGTCTTCTGAGTTTAGGTGCTATTGGTATTATCTGTCGTAGATGTTTGGAAGAATTTACTAGTAAGGCAGATTGGGCCTCGAGGTTTCTTCGTTAGAAAATTTAAAATCTGCCATCTTGCTGTTTGTTTCCTATTTGTCCCACCTAGTCTTTGTGCCCTTTTTTTTCTGCCTTCCATTGGATTTAGTATATTGTTATTCCATTATGTCTCCTTTGTCAGTTTATTGGCTATAGCTCCATTTTGTCATTTTCTGATTGCTTTAGGGTTTACAGTATGTCTTTGATTTATAATCTCCCTTAAAGTGGCATTTTTCCACTTCATGAAGAGATAAGAACATTATAATAGTTTACTTCTGTTTCTTCTTGGCCTTTATGCTATTGTTGACATATTTTTATTTACACATATATTAAAAACTTCAGAATACATTGTTAACTTTTTTGTTTAAAGAGTTATCTTTTAAAGAGATTTAAATAATAAGGGAAGTCTCTTCTATTTACCTATGTATCTACCATTTCAGTGCTCTTAATTCTTTTGTGTAGGCCGAGTTTCTATCTGATGTTATTTTCTTTCTGCCTGTATGCTTTAATTTAACATATAATCTTCCATTGTAGTTCAAGTGTGTAGGTCTACTGGAAATGAATTTCAGGTTTGGTATGTCTGAAAAGTTTTTATTTCACTTCCTTTTCTTTCGAAAGATATTTTCACTGAGTATAGAATTCTAGGTCAGTGATTTTTCTTTTCCTTTAATACTTGACGAACAGTGGTTCATCACTGTCTTTTACATTGTTTCTGACAAGAATTTTGCTGTCATTCTTACATACATAAAGTGTATTTTTTTTTTTCTTCTGGATGCTTTAAAGATTTTCTCTTTATCATTGGTTTTAAGAAATTTGATTACAATATATATGCCTTGATATATATTTCTTTATGTTTCTTTGGCTTTGAGTTTGTTGTAGTTTTTATGAAATTATGAAAATCTTTAGCTCTTTCTACGCTTCCAGTTACATCTATATTAAGCCACTTGAAGCTGTCCCACAGCTCACTGATGCTTTGTTCATTTTTCAGTCTTGTTTCCACTGTGTTTCATTTAGAATAGTTTGTATGGCTATGTCTTCAAGTTTACTTATCTTTTCTTCTGCAGTTTGCAATCTGCTGTTTCTGCCCTGTGTATGTTTCATCTTTACAAGTTTGTTTTGGATCTTTTTTATATCTTCCATGTGTCTCCTTAACATGTGCATACTTTCCTCTACCTTCTTGAGTATACGAAGTGTATTTATAATTGAAGTGCTTATTCTACTTACATGTAATGCAAATTTTGATAGTTAGGTGTATCTTGCTCTTTGTTTTTTATTTGCCCCATCCCCATCCTCTTCTTTTTTATTTTGATTGCTCAGGTATTTTTAAATTGTTTTTTTTTAAATCATCTCTATTTGTTTTTTAACACCTCTATTGAGAAATAATTCACAGACCATACAAACTGCCCATTTAAAGGGTACACTTCAGTGGAATTTAGTATATTACATTATTAAAACTATGGTAAAATATGTATAACATAAAATTTTGCCATTTTAACCTTTTTAAAGTGCACAATTCAGTGGTGTTAATTACATCCACAGTGTTGTGTAACCATCACTACTACCTATTTCCAAAACTTTTTTATCACCCCCTAACAAAAACTCTGTAACCACTAAGTAATAATAACTCCCCATTCTCCTTACTCTCAGTCCCTGGTAATTCTAATCTACTTTCTGTCTCTGTGAATTTGCCTATTCTAGATATGTCATATAAGTGGGATCATACAAAATTTGCCCTTTTGTGTCTGGCTTATTTCACTAAGCATAATACTTTATTGCTTTAAAAAAAAAATGCTAACAATCACCTGAGCCTTCAGTGAGTCTTAATCTTTTTGCTGGGTGGAGGGTCTCACCTTGATGTTAATGGCTACTGACTGATCGATCAGGCTGGTGGTTGCTGAAGGTTGTGGTGGCTGTGACAATTTCTTAAAATAAGACAGTAGTAAAGTTTACCACATTGATTGACTCTTTCACAAAAGATTTCTCTGTAGTATGTGTTGCTGTTTGATAGCAATTTACCGACAATAGGACTTCTTTCAGAATTGAAGTCAGTCCTCTCAAATCAGCTACAGTTGATGTAATTTTCTAAATTTTTGTTGTCATTTCAACAGTGTTCACAGCATCTTCACCAGGAGTAGTTGCCATCTCAAGAAACCACTTTCCTTGCCCATGCATAAGAAACAACTCTTCATTCATTAAAGTTTTATAAGAAACTGCAGCAGTTCAGTCATGTCTTCAGGCTCCAGTTCTAATTCTAGTTCTCTTCTGTTTCTACCACATGTGCAGTTACTTGCTCCACTGAAGTCTTGAACCCCTCAAAATCATTTGTGAGGGTTGTAATCAGCTTCTTCCAAACACCTGTTAATGTTTATATTTTGACTTCCTCTCACGAATCGTGAATGTTCTTAATGGCATCTAGAATGACGAATCCTTTCTAGAAGGTCTTCACTTTACTTTGCCCAGATCTATCAGAGGAATCATTATCTATGGCAGCTATACTAAATGTTTTTCTTAAATAATAAGACTCGAAAGTTGAAATCACTCCTCGATTCATGGGCAGCAGAATGGATGTTGTATTAGCAGGTGTGAACCCCGAAAGTCTGAGACAGGTCTCAGTCGATTTAGAAAGTTTGTTTTGCCAAAGTTGAGAGTGCACACCCATGACACAGCCTCAGGAAGTCCTGACAACATGTGCCCAAGGTGGTCAGAACCCAGTTTGGTTTTATGCATTCTAGGGAGACATGACACATCAGTCAACATATGCAAGATGAACATTGGTTCAGCCTGGAAAGGCGGGACAACTCGAAGCAAAGGCAGGAAGACTCGAAGTGGGGAGGGGGCTTCCAGGTCTTAGATAGGTAAGAGACAAATGGTTGTATTCTTTTTTTTTTTTTAATTTATTTTTTATTATTATTATACTTTAAGTTCTAGGGTACATGTGCATAACGTGCAGGTTTGTTACATATGTATACTTGTGCCATGTTGCTGTGCTGCACCCATCAACTCGTCAGCACCCATCAACTCGTCATTTACATCAGGTATAACTACCAAAGCATTCCCTCCCCCCTCCCCCCTCCCCATGATAGGCCCCGGTATGTGATGTTCCCCTTCCCGAGTCCAAGTGATCTCATTGTTCAGTTCCCACCTATGAGTGAGAACATGCGGTGTTTGGTTTTGTGTTCTTGTGATAGTTTGCTAAGAATGATGGTTTCCAGCTGCATCCATGTCCCTACAAAGGACACAAACTTATCCTTTTTTATGGCTGCATAGTATTCCATGGTGTATATGTGCCACATTTTCTTAATCCAGTCTGTCACTGATGGACATTTGGGTTGATTCCAAGTCTGCTATTGTGAATAGTGCTGCAATAAACATACGTGTGCATGTGTCTTTATAGCAGCATGATTTATAATCCTTTGGGTATATACCCAGTAATGGGATGGCTGGGTCATATGGTACATCTAGTTCTAGATCCTTGAGGAATCACCATACTGTTTTCCACAGTGGTTGAACTAGTTTACAATCCCACCAACAGTATAAAAGTGTTCCTATTTCTCCACATCCTCTCCAGCACCTGTTGTTTCCTGACTTTTTTAATTTTTTTTTTTTAATTTTTTTTTATTATTATTATACTTTGAGTTCTAGGGTACATGTGCATAATGTGCAGGTTTGTTACATATGTATACTTGTGCCATGTTGGTGTGCTGCAACCATCAACTCGTCATTTACATCAGGTACAACTCCCAATGCAATCCCTCCCCCCTTCCCCCTCCCCACGGTAGGCCCCAGTGTGTGATGTTCCCCTTCCCGAGTCCAAGTGATCTCATTGTTCAGTTCCCACCTATGAGTGAGAACATGCGGTGTTTGGTTTTGTGTTCTTGTGATAGTTTGCTAAGAATGATGGTTTCCAGCTGCATTCATGTCCCTACAAAGGACACAAACTCATCTTTTTTATGGCTGCATAGTATTACATGGTGTATATGTGCCACATTTTCTTAATCCAGTCTGTCACTGATGGACATTTGGGTTGATTCCAAGTCTTTGCTATTGTGAATAGTGCCGCAATAAACATATGTGTGCATGTGTCTTTATAGCAGCATGATTTATAATCCTTTGGGTATATACCCAGTAATGGGATGGCTGGGTCATATGGTACATCTAGTTCTAGATCCTTGAGGAATCGCCATACTGTTTTCCATAATGGTTGAACTAGTTTACAATCCCACCAACAGTGTAAAAGTATCCCTATTTCTCCACATCCTCTCCAGCACCTGTTGTTTCCTGACTTTTTAATGATCGCCATTCTAACTGGTGTGAGATGGTATCTCATTGTGGTTTTGATTTGCATTTCTCTGATGGCCAGTGATGATGAGCATTTTTTCATGTGTCTGTTGGCTGTATGAATGTCTTCTTTTGAGAAATGTCTGTTCATATCCTTTGCCCACTTTTTGATGGGGTTGTTTGTTTTTTTCTTGTAAATTTATTTGAGTTCTTTGTAGGTTCTGGATATTAGCCCTTTGTCAGATGAGTAGATTGCAAAAATTTTCTCCCATTCTGTAGGTTGCCTGTTCACTCTGATGGTAGTTTCTTTTGCTGTGCAGAAGCTCTTTAGTTTAATTAGATCCCATTTGTCAATTTTGGCTTTTGCTGCCGTTGCTTTTGGTATTTTAGACATAAAGTCTTTGCCCATGCCTATGTCCTGAATGGTACTACCTAGGTTTTCCTCTAGGATTTTTATGGTATTAGGTCTAATATTTAAGTCTCTAATCCATCTTGAATTAATTTTCGTATAAGGAGTAAGGAAAGGATCCAGTTTCAGCTTTCTACTTATGGCTAGCCAATTTTCCCAGCACCATTTATTAAATAGGGAATCCTTTCCCCATTTCTTGTTTCTCTCAGGTTTGTCAAAGATCAGATGGCTGTAGATGTGTGGTATTATTTCTGAGGACTCGGTTCTGTTCCATTGGTCTATATCTCTGTTTTGGTACCAGTACCATGCTGTTTTGGTTACTGCAGCCTTGTAGTATAGTTTAAAGTCAGGTAGCGTGATGCCTCCAGCTTTGTTCTTTTGACTTAGGATTGTCTTGGAGATGCGGGCTCTTTTTTGGTTCCATATGAACTTTAAAGCAGTTTTTTCCAATTCTGTGAAGAAACTCATTGGTAGCTTGATGGGGATGGCATTGAATCTATAAATAACTTTGGGCAGTATGGCCATTTTCACAATATTGATTCTTCCTATCCATGAGCATGGTATGTTCTTCCATTTGTTTGTGTCCTCTTTGATTTCACTGAGCAGTGGTTTGTAGTTCTCCTTGAAGAGGTCCTTTACATCCCTTGTAAGTTGGATTCCTAGGTATTTTATTCTCTTTGAAGCAATTGTGAATGGAAGTTCATTCATGATTTGGCTCTCTGTTTGTCTGTTACTGGTGTATAAGAATGCTTGTGATTTTTGCACATTAATTTTGTATCCTGAGACTTTGCTGAAGTTGCTTATCAGCTTAAGGAGATTTTGGGCTGAGACAAGGGGGTTTTCTAAATATACAATCATGTCATCTGCAAAGAGGGACAATTTGACTTCTTTCCCTAACTGAATACCCTTGATTTCTTTCTCTTGCCTGATTGCCCTAGCCAGAACTTGCAACACTATGTTGAATAGGAGTGGTGAGAGAGGGCATCCCTGTCTTGTGCCAGTTTTCAAAGGGAATTTTTCCAGTTTTTGCCCATTCAGTATGATATTGGCTGTGGGTTTGTCATAAATAGCTCTTATGATTTTGAGGTATGTTCCATCAATACCGAATTTATTGAGCGTTTTTAGCATGAAGGGCTGCTGAATTTTGTCAAAGGCCTTTTCTGCATCTATTGAGATAATCATGTGGTTCTTGTTTTTGGTTCTGTTTATATGCTGGATTATGTTTATTGATTTGCGGATGTTGAAGCAGCCTTGCATCCCAGGGATGAAGCCCACTTGATCATGGTGGATAAGCTTTTTGATGTGCTGCTGAATCCGGTTTGCCAGTATTTTATTGAGGATTTTTGCATCGATGTTCATCGGGATATTGGTCTAAAATTCTCTTTTTTTGTTGTGTCTCTGCCAGGCTTTGGTATCAGGATGATGTTGGCCTCATAGAATGAGTTAGGGAGGATTCCCTCTTTTTCTATTGATTGAAATAGTTTCAGAAGGAATGGTACCAGCTCCTCCTTGTACCTCTGGTAGAATTCAGCTGTGAATCCATCTGGTCCTGGACTTTTTTTGGTTGGTAGGCTATTAATTATTGCCTCAATTTCAGAGCCTGCTATTGGTCTATTCAGGGATTCAACTTCTTTCTGGTTTAGTCTTGGAAGAGTGTAAGTGTCCAGGAAATTATCCATTTCTTCTAGATTTTCCAGTTTATTTGCGTAGAGGTGTTTATAGTATTCTCTGATGGTAGTTTGTATTTCTGTGGGGTCGGTGGTGATATCCCCTTTATCATTTTTTATTGCACCAATTTGATTCTTCTCTCTTTTCTTCTTTGTCTTGCTAGCGGTCTGTCAATGTTGTTGATCTTTTCAAAAAACCAACTCCTGGATTCATTAATTTTTTGGAGGGTTTTTTGTGTCTCTATCTCCTTCAGTTCTGCTCTGATCTTAGTTATTGCTTGCCTTCTGCTAGCTTTCGAATGTGTTTGCTCTTGCTTCTCTAGTTCTTTTAATTGTGATGTTAGAGTGTCAATTTTAGATTTTTCCTGCTTTCTCTTGTGGGCATTTAGTGCTATAAATTTCCCTCTACACACTGTTTTAAATGTGTCCCAGAGATTCTGGTATGTTGTATCTTTGTTCTCATTGGTTTCAAAGAACTTCTTTATTTCTGCCTTCATTTTGTTATGTACCCAGTAGTCATTCAGGAGCAGGTTGTTCAGTTTCCATGTAGTTGAGCGGTTTTGATTGAGTTTCTTAGTCCTGAGTTCTAGTTTGATTGCACTGTGGTCTGAGAGACAGTTTGTTATAATTTCTGTTCTTGTACATTTGCTGAGGAGTGCTTTACTTCCAATTATGTGGTCAATTTTGGAGTAAGTGCGATGTGGTGCTGAGAAGAATGTATATTCTGTTGATTTGGGGTGGAGAGTTCTATAGATGTCTATTATGTCTGCTTGGTGCAGAGCTGAGTTCAATTCCTGGATATCCTTGTTAACTTTCTGTCTCGTTGATCTGTCTAATGTTGACAGTGGAGTGTTAAAGTCTCCCATTATTATTGTATGGGAGTCTAAGTCTCTTTGTAAGTCTCTAAGGACTTGCTTTATGAATCTGGGTGCTTTTGTATTGGGTGCATATATATTTAGGATAGTTAGCTCTTGCTGTTGAATTGATCCCTTTACCATTATGTAATGGCCTTCTTTGTCTCTTTTGATCTTTGATGGTTTAAAGTCTGTTTTATCAGAGACTAGTATTGTAACCCCTGCTTTTTTTGTTCTCCATTTGCTTGGTAGATCTTCCTCCATCCCTTTATTTTGAGCCTATGTATGTCTCTGCATGTGAGATGGGTCTCCTGAATACAGCAGACTGATGGGTCTTGACTCTTTATCCAGTTTGCCAGTCTGTGTCTTTTAATTGGAGCATTTAGTCCATTTACATTTAAGGTTAATATTGTTATGTGTGAACTTGATCCTGCCATTATGATATTAACTGGTGATTTTGCTCGTTAGTTGATGCAGTTTCTTCCTAGCCTCGATGGTCTTTACATTTTGGCATGTTTTTGCAATGGCTGGTACTGGTGTTCCTTTCCATGTTTAGTGCTTCCTTCAGGGTCTCTTGTAAGGCAGGCCTAGTGGTGACAAAATCTCTAAGCATTTGCTTATCTGTAAAGGATTTTATTTCTCCTTCACTTATGAAACTTAGTTTGGCTGGATATGAAATTCTGGGTTTAAAATTATTTTCTTTAAGAGTGTTGAATATTGGCCCCCACTCTCTTCTGGCTTGTAGAGTTTCTGCCGAGAGATCTGCTGTTAGTCTGATGGGCTTCCCTTTGTGGGTAACCCGACCTTTCTCTCTGGCTGCCCTTAAGATTTTTTCCTTCATTTCAACTTTGGTGAATCTGGCAATTATGTGTCTTGGAGTTGCTCTTCTCAAGGAGTATCTTTGTGGCGTTCTCTGTATTTCCTGGATTTGAATGTTGGCCTGCCCTACTAGGTTGGGGAAGTTCTCCTGGATGATATCCTGAAGAGTGTTTTCCAACTTGGTTCCATTTTCCCTCTCACTTTCAGGCACCCCAATCAGACGTAGATTTGGTCTTTTTACATAATCCCATACTTCTTGCAGGCTTTGTTCATTTCTTTTTCTTCTTTTTTCTTTTGGTTTCTCTTCTCGCTTCATTTCATTCATTTGATCCTCAATCGCTGATACTCTTTCTTCCAGTTGATCGAGTCGGTTACTGAAGCTTGTGCATTTGTCACGTATTTCTCGTGTCATGGTTTTCATCTCTTTCATTTCGTTTATGACCTTCTCTGCATTAATTACTCTAGCCATCAATTCTTCCACTTTTTTTTCAAGATTTTTAGTTTCTTTGCGCTGGGTACGTAATTCCGCCTTTAGCTCTGAGAAGTTTGATGGACTGAAGCCTTCCTCTCTCATCTCGTCAAAGTCATTCTCCGTCCAGCTTTGATCCGTTGCTGGCGATGAGCTGCGCTTCTTTGCCGGGGGAGATGTGCTCTTATTTTTTGAATTTCCAGCTTTTCTGCCCTGCTTTTTCCCCATCTTTGTGGTTTTATCTGCCTCTGGTCTTTGATGATGGTGACGTACTGATGGGGTTTTGGTGTAGGTGTCCTTCCTGTTTGATAGTTTTCCTTCTAACAGTCAGGACCCTCAGCTGTAGGTCTGTTGGAGATTGCTTGAGGTCCACTCCAGAACCTGTTTGCCTGGGTATCAGCAGCAGAGGCTGCAGAAGATAGAATATTTCTGAACAGCGAGTGTACCTGTCTGATTCTTGCTTTGGAAGCTTCCTCTCAGGGGTGTACTCCAGCCTGTGAGGTGTGGGGTGTCAGACTGCCCCTAGTGGGGGATGTCTCCCAGTTAGGCTACTCAGGGGTCAGGGACCCACTTGAGCAGGCAGTCTGTCCCTTCTCAGATCTCAACCTCCGTGTTGGGAGATCCACTGCTCTCTTCAAAGCTGTCAGACAGAGTCGTTTGCATCTGCAGAGGTTTCTGCTGCGTTTGTTATTGTTTACTGTGCCCTGTCCCCAGAGGTGGAGTCTACAGAGACAGGCAGGTTTCCTTGAGCTGCTGTGAGCTCCACCCAGTTCGAGCTTCCCAGCGGCTTTGTTTACCTACTTAAGCCTCAGCAATGGCGGGCGCCCCTCCCCCAGCCTTGCTGCTGCCTTGCCGGGAGATCGCAGACTGCTGTGCTAGCAATGAGGGAGGCTCCGTGGGCGTGGGACCCTCCCGGCCAGGTGTGGGATATAATCTGGTGTGCCCATTAGCTTAAAGCGCAGTATTGGGGTGGGAGTTACCCAATTTTCCAGGTGTTGTGTGTCTCAGTTCCCCGGCTAGGAAAAGGGATTCCCTTTCCCCTTGCGCTTCCCAGGTGAGGCGATGCCTCGCCCTGCTTCAGCTCTCGCTGGTCGGGCTGCAGCAGCTGACCAGCACCGATTGTCCGGCACTCCCTAGTGAGATGAACCCAGTACCTCAGTTGAAAATGCAGAAATCACCGGTCTTCTGTGTCGCTCGCGCTGGGAGTTGGAGACTGGAACTGTTCCTATTCAGCCATCTTGCTCCACCTCCCGTTTCCTGACTTTTTAATGATCGCCATTCTAACTGGTGTGAGGTGGTATCTCATTGTGGTTGTATTCTTTTGAGTTTCTGATGAGCCTCTCCAAAGGAGGCAATCAGGTACGCATTTATCTCAATGAGCAGAAAGGTGACTTTGAATAGAATGGGAGGCAGGTTGGCCATAAACAGTTCCCAGCTTGACTTTTCCCTTTAGCTTAGTGATTTGGGGGCCCCAAGATTTATTTTCCTTTCACACAGGCATGAAACCAACATTTGTCTCCTCATACGTCTCCATCAGAGCTCTTGAGTGACTAGGTTCATTGTCAATGAGCAGTAATACTTTGAAAGGAATCTTTTCTTTTTGAGCAGCAGATCTCCACAGATCTTCTGTACACCATCCTGTAAACAGATGTGCTATCTTCCAGGTTTGTTGTTCCATTTCAAGAGCACAGGCAGAGTAGATTTAGCATAATTCTTAAGGGCCCTAGATTTTCAGAATGTAAATTACCATTGGCTTCAACTTAGTCATCAGCTGCATTGGTCCCTAATAAAAGTCAGCTTATCCTTTGAAGCTTTGAAGCCAGGTATTGGCTTCTCTCTATGAAAGTCCTAGATGGCATCTTCTTCCAAAAGAACGGTGTTTTGTTTACAGTGAAAACAATCTGTTGTTTAGTATAGCCACCTCTATCAATCTTAGCTAGGTCTCCTGGATAACTTACTGTGGCTTCTCTGTCAGCACTTGCTGTTTCACCTTGTACTTTCATGTTATAGAGGTGGCTTCTTTCCTTAAACCTCATGAACCAACTTCTGCTAGCTTTAAACTTTTCTTCTGCACCTTCCTCGCCTCTCTCAGCCTTCATAGAGTTGAAGAGTTAGGGCCTTGCTCTGGATTAGGCTTTGGCCTAAGGAAATGTTATGGCTGGTTTAATCTTCTATCCAGACCCCTGAAACATTCTCCATGTCAGCAGTAAGGCTGTTTTGCCTTCTTATGTGTGTGTTCACTAGAGTAGCACTCCTAATTTCCTTCAAGAACTGTTCCTTTACATTCACAACTTGGTTAACTGTTTATCACAGGACACCAAACTTTAGACCCATCTCAGCTTTGAACATGCCTTACTCACTAAGCTTAATTATTTTTATCTTTTGATTTAAAGCAAGGGATGTATGACTTTTCCTTTCACTTGAATTCATAGATGCCATTGTAAGGTTATTAATTGGCCAAATTTCAATATTGTGTCTCGGCAAATAGGGAGGCCTGAGACGGAGAGAGATAAGAGAATAGCTGGTCAGTGGAACAGTTAGAACACACAACATTTATCAGTTAGCTCCATCATCTTATATAGGCATAGTTTATGGCACCCTAAAACAATCACAATAGTAACATCAAAGGTCACAGATCGTCATAACAGATAGAATGAAAATAATGAAGTTTGAAATGTTATAAGAAGTACCAAAACGCAGACATGAAGTGACCACATGCTGTCAGAAAAATGGTGCTGCCGCATGTTCTCACTCATAAGTGGGAGTCGAACAGTGAGAACACATGGACACACGGAGGGCAACATCACACACCGGGGCCTGTTGGGGAGTTGGGGCTAGGGGAGGGAGAGCATTAGGAGAAATACCTAATGTAGATGACAGGTTGATGCATGCAGCAAAGTACCATGGCACATATATACCTATATAAGAAACCTGCACGTTCTGCACATGTATCCCAGAACTTAAAGTATAATAATAATAATAAAAAGAAACAAAAAGTACAGGCCAAGCAGAAAAAAAACACCAGAAAAATGGTGCTGATAGTCTCATCATGGGGTTTCCACAGACCTTTGATTTGAAAAAAAAAAAAAAAACCAGTATCCATGAAGTGCGATAACATGAAGTACAATAAAAGGAGATATGCCTGCAATTCTTTCTGTTGTTCTTTATTGTTTTCTGCAGTTCTGTTTCCATGTACGATTTTTTTGCTTCAAACTGAAGTTCTTTTATTGTTTGTTACAATGTTGATCCTGATGGGAGATTCTCTAAGCTTTTGTCTGAAAATCTGGTTTCATCATTTTGTTGAAGAATACTTTATAGTTTTTTAGTTTTTCACAATGTCAATTTAAAAAAAAAAAATTTAGTGCTTTAAAAATGCCATTCCATTTTTCTTTGGCTTTCACATGTTCTTGGAGAGATTGTCATCTCTCTTAGTCTTCCTTGAAAAATAGTGATTCTTACCCCACCTTTGGCTGTTTTTATTGTTGTTGTTTGTTTTGTTTTTTTTAAGACAGAGTCTCTCTCTGTCACCCAGGCTGGAGTGCAGGGGCATGATCATGGCTTACTGCTGCCTCCACCTCCCGGGCTCAAGTGATCCTCCTGCCTTGCCTCAGCCTCCCAAGTAGGACCACAGGCATGCGCCATCACACTTAGCTAATTTTTAAAATTTTTCTTAGAGATAGGGGTCTCCCTATGTTGCTCTGGCTGGTCTCAAACTCCCAGGCTCACGTGATCCTCCCACCTTGGCTTCCCAAAGTGCTGGAAAGATAGGCATGAGCCACCACACCTGGCCCCCTTTGGCTGGTTTTAAGAGTGTCTTTTTATATTTGGTTTTCAACTTTTTATATATGGTTATTAGCTTTCGGTGGCTGCTATCACAAATTATCACAAATCTGGTGGCTTAAAACAACAAAAATTTATTTTCTCCCACCGCTGGATTTCAGAAGTTCAAAATTAGCTTAACTGGGCTGAAATTAAGGTGTTAGCAGGGCTACACTCCTTCCAGAGGCTCTAGGAGAGAATCTGTTCCGTGCCTCTTCCAACTTCAGGTGGCTGCCAGTATTTCTTGACTTGTGGCTGTATCATTGTAGTCTCTGCCTCCATATTCACATTACCTTCTCCTTTGCATGTGTGTCAAGTCTCCATCTACTTTCCTTCTCTAGAGACATTTGTGATGTCATTTAGGGCTCGTATGTATAATCCAGGATACGCTCTTCATCTCAAGATTCTTGACATAATCACATCTGTAAAGACCCCTTTTCCAGATAATATCACATATGTCACATTCACAGGGATTAGGACACAGGCATATCTTAGGGCAACATCTAACAATTGTTCTTTATAGGTGAACTTGTTTTAACAGGTGGTTTGTCAGTGTTCAGGTGTTGACCTGAGGATGGTGGAGGAATCTCCATTACAACCTGTTGAATCACACAACTATGTTCGGATTTATTAGTTTCATTCCTCACTGCTTTTTCTCATCTACATCATCTTCCTGTTTCTTGAATTATGTATTGTGAATTAGTCTTTGTAGTATATCCTCACACATCATCTTCATATGAGTTTGTGGGTGATAATCCCTTCAAGAACAAAAGTGTTATTTTGGTCTCATATTTGAACAATGTTGACTAGTGTAGAAGTCTAGGGTTAAGATCATTTTCTCTCAAAATTCTCTGAATATTGCCGCGTTTCAGTGCATGAAAAGTTTAGGCATCTAAGAAGCTCAACAACTATATAGCTTAAACGTTTTTTATTTGGGCCAAGTTTGAGGACTGCAACCCAGAAGCGTAGATTCAAGTTGCTCTGAATATGTGTTCTAATTAGCAGCCGTTACAAGTAGGTTTTTAAAGGAAAAAAGGAGAGGCAGTATCTAATTTGTTTACCAAGAATTTACATTAAAAATAACAAGTTATTGATTGGCTATACATTGTCCTTTGTATCACAGATTCCAGGAACATGAAGATAATGGTCGAGGGAGCTAGTCAGCAACAAAATGCCTTTAAACAGTTGCCCCTCTGGGTATTGTGTGGGGGGTGTGACTGAAGTCCCCATACTCATGTCTTCTGGGCCTGATAAATTTTATATACCTCACATAGCTCAGGCTGCTCTGAGCTGTTTTTCTTTTCTCATTTCCCCCTTTTGATCAAAATTTTTCTCTTCTGAAAGCATTGATGATTAGCATTTTAGATGTAAGTTTATCCCATGTCACTGGGGAGACTTATTCCCAGATATTCTTGTCCCATGTTGGATGGAAAGAGGTAAAAAAGGTACTATGGCTTAAAGAACTTAATGAGGTCTCCAGGCTAAATTGATTGGCAACACAGAGGGGCAGAGCAACAGGATCTCAGTCAAGCCATCCATTCATGATGGAGCCATGGCATGAACAACTATACAGTTTACTCAAGTCCACCCCCACTTATGACACCAACTGCAAGTTTGGGGATTCCCCAAACCACCCTCAGATTTGATACTTCATTAGAAGGATTTATAATACTCCATAAACACTGTTATACTCACAGTTATGGTTTATTACAGGCAAATTATGCATAGTAAGACCAGCCAAGGGAAAAAGTGTATAGGGTGGAGTTTGGGAAGATACCAAATGTAGAGCTTCTGTTGTCCTCTTCCCATGGAGTCAGGACACATTACTCTCTTGGCATCAATGTGTGACAAAATGTACAGAGCATTGCCCAACAGGGAAGCTTACCCAAGCCTTAGTGTTCAGAGTTTTTATTGGGGTTTTATTATGTAGGCATTATTGACTGACTGTCCTCTGGCTTGATCTCAATCTCCAGCTCCACTGGCTGTGATCCACAGCCTCCTAAATCACACAATTATTTTTTTCTGGAGTGTCTTTTCCCCACCCTAAATCACACTGTTACTATCTAGATTACAATCTATTAGAAAAATAAATCAAGGCTGTGCATGGTGGCTCATACCTATAATCCTAATATGTCGGGAGACCAAAGCCAAAAGATCTCTAAAATCCAGAAGTTCAAGACCAGCCTGGGCAACAAAGTGAGACCTTATCTCTACAAAACAAAACAAAAAAAAAACCAAAAAAAAAAACAAAAAGAAAAAATTAGGTATGATGGGGTGCACCTGTAGTCCTAGCTACTTGGGAGGCTGAAGATGGAGAATTGCTTGAACCCAGGAATTCAGAGCTGCAGAGAGCTATGATCACACCACTGCACTCCAGGCTGGGTTACAGAGGGGTAACCTCCATCTCAAAAAAAAAAAAAATTTTTTTTTAAAGCCCATTTATGATAGCATCAAAAAGAGTAAAATATGAATATATTTTAACCAAGGATGTAAAAAATGTGCACACTGATGAAAGAAATTGAAGAAGACACAAATCAATGGAAAGATATTCTATGTTTGAATCAATATTATTAAAATGTTCATACTGCCCAAAGCAATACACAGATTCAACACAATCCCTATTGAAATTCCAATGGCATTTTTCACAGAATAGAAAAAACAATTCTAAAATGTGGATGAAACTAGAAGACATTATATTAAGTGAAATATACCAGATACAAATGGACAAATACTGTATGATTTCACTTATATATGGGATCTAAGAAAATTGTTGATTTCAGAAAAGCAGAGAGAGAACAGTGGTTGCCAGGGGGTGGGAGACATGGAGAGATGTTGGTCAAAGTGTATAAACTTACAGTTATAAGATGAATAAGTTCTGGATATTGGACATACAGCATGGCAACTATAGTTAATAATAATGTATTGAATATTTGAAATATGCTATAAGAATAGATCTTAAGCATTCTCACCACACACCCAAACAAGTAACTATGTGAGGTGATGGATATTTTACTTAGCTTGATTGTGGTAATCATTTCATGATGTATACATATATCAGAATATCACATTGTATACCTTGAATATATACCATTTTTATTTGCCAATTATACTTCAAGGCAGAAAAAAATAAAATGAGTAGAAACAAAAGGTTGGAGTTCTGAAATGTTACTAAAAGTAACATTTGCCTTTTTTCAATATTCTTGCCACATGGTAGGTAGGTCCTTTTAGTCTGAAGATTCAAGTATTTCTTATTTGGGGGATATTTTCTTCAGTTAGTCCTTTGATTATTGATCTTTCTCTTTTGGTTGTATTCTCTCCTGTGACTGCTAATAGGTGCCTAAATCAGTACCAGGCACATAATAAGCACATGTTAAGTATCTGTTGATTTTATAAATCGATCCTGGATTTTCTTGATCAGTTTTCCATGTATCTTACATCTTCTTTCATAATTTACAACCTAGACATTTTGCTCTGTTTTCAGAGCAATTTTTTTTGAATTGTTACTGCAGAAGCTGCTTTTGCTCATTTATGTTCTGCTTTTAAAAAATTATGCCAGTCATTTTATTAAAATACAGTTTTTGGAATATTGTCTTATGTTATCTAATTTTTTATGTCCTCTGATGACTTTGTGTGAAACTAGTGCAATTGAGATACTTATTAGACATTTTTTATTACTATTATTCTATCTTGTTTCCCATATTAACTTAGTTCCATTAAGGACTGTTTGCCCCCATTGCTTTTTTTGTCTCCACACTTTAAGCACTATTTCTTCTCAAAAGTTCTAGTCCATATGTATATTCTATTCAACATATATATTTAGCTCTAGATGTAACCAGTTTTGGTCTGTGCCTCCAGGTGGCATCCTGTGCACTCTTCATCAAGTGAAACCCAAAGGCTGGTGCCCCTGTCAGTTGTTCTACCGCAGAGACTTTGTGGAGTATGTGGTTGGAGATTAATCTATGGTTAAGGGAGTGGTTTTTTTTAAAACCAGTATGTTGAAGTATGATATACATAAGTGCGTCAACTGTGAGCATACAACTTGTATTTTCACAAAGTGAACATACCATGTAGAACCAACACCCAGATTAAGAACTATAGCATGAACAGGACCCCAGAAGCTCCCTTTTGCCTTCTGTTAGTCGCTGCTCCCCTCCAAAGGTGGCCGCTGTCCTGATTTCTCCACATAGATTAATAAAATACAGCAGGGGCCTAGAGTGGTGGCACACAACTATAGTCCCAGCTACTCGGGAGGCTGAGGTGGGAGGATCGTTGGAGCCCAGGAGGTCGAAGCTGCAGTGAGTCGTAATTGTGCCACGGCACTCCAGCTGGGGCGACAGAGCAAGACCCTGTCTCAAAATAAATAATAAAATATAGCAGGTACTCTGTTTATGTCAAGTTTCTATTGCTCAAAATGATGTTTATGAGATTCATCTGTGGTAAATTGGGTAAATGTAGTAGTAGATTGTGAATTGTCATTGCTGTATTGTATACCATGTTATGACTCTCCTACAATTTATTTATGCATTGTACAGTTGATGGGCATTTGGGTGGTTTCCAGTTAAAGGTATGAAAAGTAGTGCTATCCAGAACATTTTTGTATATGTCTTTTGGTGAATTTGTGCATAAATCTGTTGGGTACATACCCAGAGTGGAATTGCTGGATTATTAGGAGATTTCGTTGGTTGGTTGGTTGGTTGCCTTTTTGTTTTAAACTCCTTGTATCCTGGTGGGAATCGTTCAGTAGATACTGAGAAATTGATGAGGCAAAAGAAAATGGATAGCAGAAGGAATGAAGTTCTATGGGTTTTGGCCCTCACTAAAGTAAATACATATCTTCCTATGGAAATCAAACAGGTTTTTATGGCTCAAAGCCCCAGAATTTTACTGGGCAGAATAGGCAAATGTGCTTGCAGTCAGCTGGCTTTAAAGGAGCCTTTCTTATTGGAAGTACAGAGAGGAAAATGCTTTTCCACTAGGGGAAGAACCACTTCTGGTGCTCAACATCATGTGCATTGCTGCAGTGGAGAAGAAAAAAGAGGGAAGCCTTTTAATTGGGCTCATACTGCTTATGATACGCCTGGCAGAGTCTTGCTTTTGGCAGCTATTGAGTATGAATGGCCAGTCTCTACTTGTAAAGAGAGATCATTGGACTTAAACAGAATTAATGGAAGTAAAATGTTCGCATGTTGTTATTGCAAATCATTCATGTAGTCAGTGCCAGGGGTTAAACAATTCTTGTCTCTTTTCTAGTCTGTCACCTTCAAAACTACCAGCAGAAATCTTGCTCGAGCCATGTGTATGAAGAACCTCAAGCTCACGATCATTATCATCATCGTATCAATTGTAAGTTTTTGTCCTTTTAGTGTACGGCTTTATTTTTCAGTCTCTAAGAAATTAGGTACTAGAATTATTTCTCAGTGATTAACACTCTGAAATGAGCTACGTATGTCTTTTAATAGTGAAACACATGACCAGGCAGTGGCTTTCCTATGAAGTCACATAGGAAATATCTCTACTTAAACCCCTCCTTCCTATTGAGAATTATTATATATAAAGAGACATATAAAACTGACATCACAGAAATGTAGTTATTTTAAATAAAGATATTTCTGTTTATATGTAATGGGTTTATTGTTTTTATTTGTATATTAATTATGTATTTTTAAAGTTTTAATTTCTAATATGGCAAATGCTGATAATTATAATCCCCCTTAAACAAGAACTCTTTGAAGTCCTCAGTAATTTTTGAGTGTGTAAAGAGGTCCTAAACCACAACTTTAAAAACTATTGCTAACGGGTGGGGGGTGCTTCACCCTGTTCATGGTCAGATAAAGTTGCCTTTCCTCCCCATCCTCCAGTCATGTCCAGAAGCCCAAAGTTACCTCCAAGCAGATACCTCTGACCCTGCATCTCCTCGACCACAGTTTAAGGGTCCTCTGCCTTAGACAGTTGGATTTATCTAAAAGAGAAGAGCAGTCATAGAGCTGTAGATTTTATACTGGAAGTAATTGTCATGGCCTTGAATGGTTCCTTGCTCAGGCTTCTCTTTCTTTTTTCTTTTTTTTTTTTTTTTGAGGCGGAGTCTAGCTCTGTCACCCAGGCTGGAGTGCAGTGGCGCGATCTCGGCTCACTGCAAGCTCCGCCTCCCGGGTTCCCGCCATTCTCCTGCCTCAGCCTCCCGAGTAGCTGGGACTACAGGCGCCGCCACCACGCCCGGCTAATTTTTTTGTATTTTTAGTGGAGACGGGGTTTCATTGTGTTAGCCAGGATGGTCTCGATCTCCTGACCTCGTGATCCGCCCGCCTCGGCCTCCCAAAGTGCTGGGATTACAGGCTTGAGCCACCGCGCCCGGCCTCAGGCTTCTCTTTCTAACATCACATTTTAGGCTCCTGAGCTTAGCTTCTTACTGTTTGGTCTGGGAGTTTAGGTTGATTTGTGCAGCTGAATTTTTGTTAAATTCAGAATATATTTACTGATTACTTACTACATGCAGAGCACAGCTCTAAATGCAATATCAATCTTTGCCAAAAGGTGTTGTCACCTAACGAGATGTACTTCAGCTTCAAAAATCCTTATATTACAGCTGTGACAAATAGTCAACTTTACATCAAGTTGGTAAACTTTACATTTGTTTCTTGTGTATGTGTGAATATGATGTCAGAAGTTCAACCTATTCATTAATAAACAGAATTTGCTGTAATCTGCCTCCCAACCCTGACCATATTTACAGTTCCCTACAAGGCAAATGCTTTGCTCACTTTTGGAGCAAAGGGTATGCAATTCATAAATGCATCCTTTTCCAAGCTTGCAAGTAATGAAATCAGTCACTTAAAGATCTCAAGAAGTTGCAATTTAAAGCAAAATAAAGCCAGGCATAGTGGCTTATTCCTGTAATCCCAGAACTTTGGGAAGCTGAGGTGGGAGGATCGCTTGAGGCCAGGAGTTTGAAGCCATCCTGGTCAACATAGTGACACCGTATCTCTACAAAAATAAAAAATAAAAATAAAGCAAAATAAAGTGACTAATGCAGTGAACCTAATGTTTAAAATCTGTTTTTTTGTAATATAATAATGTGAACAAGTAGTGACTATTTTATAATTTAAAATTAAAATCTAAAATTAAAAAGCAAACACATCTGTAATAGCACCAGTATTTTTGCAGTGTTACTTACATCATCTGCTTTTCTTTGTTTTGGTCATCGTAATTATTGTGTCATTATCCACTGAACAGTTCATAGCAGTATTCTTTCCCATAAGTGATACAGATGAAAGCCTTCTACTCAGGCTTTTAAAATATATTCTTATATTAATCACAAATTAAATTCATGTGCAAAACCTAAAACTATAATTAATGAAATCATAGTTCAGGAGAATTATGCTTATTTGTGATTTTTTTATGACTTGTTAATCACACGTCAGTAAGAGTTGCTCATTTAGCCTTGATTCTGCCGAGTTACCAGTGAAGAGCAACAACCCCACTGCTTTCTCTCCCACTGAAGGAAACGCTAGAATTCAAGCGGGTGTGAGTTATACCAAAAAGGACAATTTTAACTACACTTCTGTCTTGGAAAATACTTGATTAGTGTGTTCCTTTACTACATAACTGCTACTCTAATGGAATCAGAAGTATTTCTTAATAAGGCTCTACTTTCCTATATATATTATTTAGAATAACATGATTGATTCAAGAAAATAAAATTGCCCTCCTCCTCCCTCCAGGTATTCATCTATATCATTGTCTCACCTCTCTGTGGTGGATTTACATGGCCAAGCTGTGTGAAGAAATAAGAAAAAGTTATCATTAACCAAGGATATGAGAGAACAAGGAGTTAAAAGCAATCCATGTGACTCAAGCCTTTCACATACTGACAGATGGTATCTGCCAGTCTCTTCAACCCTCTTCTCACTTTTTAAAATCTTGTTCCATGCCTCCAGGTTTACCTTTGTCTTATCAACCAGTTTATTCCCGTGAACTTCAGATTGAACCATTCATTGCAGCAGTAGCCTTAAAATGGCTTTTGTTTATTTCTTTGGTTTGTTTACTAGTGTCATCTATTTAGAGCAACATTTTTGTTTTTAATTGCACAAAGCTGTCGCCACTAGTCTTATGAGCTATCTACTAAAACTGTGGAGAAATTTTGTATGTGCACACAGAAGTATTCAAGAGACAGTATTGCTAACATCTCATTTTAATGTCTTTTGTTAATGAGAAGTTTTAGGTGCTTCAAAACAATATAAATGGATAATAGTTGTGATTTGGGGAATTGTAATGACGTTGGTGCTGCTTCCTTCTAAGAGCTCAAAGTATGAAACATTCTTATTTCAGTTAGAAATGTTCAGATGGGGAGCATTTTGCTAGGCCATTAGAAGCACACAGATTATCCTTGTTCTCCTAGTATTCCCTTTCAGGAATAAAGTTCAGTGTGCTGATCATTCACAATACAGTGGATAGCTTGATATCTTCTGTTTTCCCATTGCAGTTGATTTGAGAAGATGAAGGTTTAAACATTGTTGAAGGTTGCAGTTTTTTAATTGTGTTCCTTCTTCTTCTGTGAATATTTAGGGAAATCATGTCACTAATAGAATATGTAGTAGAGGGAGCGGGGAGGTAAATTCCTCTGACTTGCCAAAGAAAAAGAAGGGAACCACAATGGATGTGTTAGCATTTTAGCTGTGCAAAGGGGAGGTAGTGTGGGAAAAGTGTTTCCATTCTGGGAAAAGGCCAAACCTAATACGGTCAGCAGTCAACTCTAGGGTTTGGGCTTGACTCCTGTTGAATAATAGTTTGAGCATTCTTTGTGGTTTAATAAATTCTTAAATCTGCCTAGTTTTGATGAATTCTTTTGTGAAACTTGAAAGAGAATAGACAGTATGACATACAGAATTAATACAAAACAGTTTAACCATTTAACTGCAGTGTAAGAAAATTGGACTGTAATCATATCGCTACTGGCATCTGTTATCTAGTATGCATTTCTGGTGTGTATCTGAAGGGAAGACATTTTCTACCCTAGATCCAATTGCATTTATTTATCAATAAGTGCCATTAAATTGAAATTATATTACATTTTACACTTTCTCAATGAATGAACAAATGAGTCTGTAGAATCTAGCCACCTGTTTAGCCTAGTCATGTGCCTTGAACATATATGTGTCCCATAATCTAGCTCATGGTACCTGTTCTTCCATCCAAACCTTTCAATTCATGCTATCTGATTCATTTATTTGACATATATCTTAGGCCCACTTGAACTCTTTTCTTGTTTATCTAGCATAGCACAAATGTTTTTCCAGTCTTCTTTATCAACACTAATGCCTCTTAATTGCATCAGCATTTCCTATTGGAAAATACATCTGTCCCAGAAAAACATTTGGCATTCCTGAATAATTTCCAAATGTTTTTAATCCAAAGAAAAAGGTTTCAAGTTTATTTCCCTTTCTTATACACACCTGAATAAAATTGATGTGCATGTTTTAGGGATCAATAACCTAACTGTTCCTTGGTCTATTTATGTATAAGAATGCTTTTTAAAGCACATGTCTCATTTTAAATGACGCACAAACTGAAGACGTTAATAAAATTTAAGAGTAATACAATGATTTGCTTGTTTTAGAAGTTCTTTCTGGAACCTAATTTCTTCTGATGACATTTGCCATTGTGTACAGAACAAAAGTATTTTACTTATGCCGAAAATATATTAAAAAGTGTTACCTGGAGACTTTCAGTAAAGATCTATAGCATAGTTTCAGGTGTGTAGAATTTCTTCAAAAGACACAAATGAACTTAAAAAATATATAGCCCATGGTGAAACCAATGAAAGATTCTGAAATGATCACACAGCCTTCACAACGATTGTCGTGAGCCCATGATTTAGATAGATCTGAAAAAGAATCCCAGGGATTGTCATCCAGTTCAGCACAATTCTGAAAAGTCTTTCTATCTAAAGTTAAATGACTGGTTCTGAAAGAGACTCAAAGGGAAGGCATAATGGTGGGAGGGAATAATTCATTATAGCAAACAGGGTTACCTAAACAGAAATAAAAGAAAAACGGGCACAAATCAAATATACAAATAGGTCACAACAAAATAATCAGTCACTTGGGACCTCTGAACGTAAGGTGGCTAAAGTCAGGTATAGAATATGTTTTTGTTACAGGCTGCAGTAACTTAAAAACAGCCTATTTAAGTTCTCCCTTGGCTTTATCCAGATTTCAACTGAAGTATGCATTCTCTAAAACACACTTAGAGAAAAATAAAAGATGGTTATTTATTTGGTTATGAATAAAGGAAGAAGTGACACCAACTATTTCTCTTCAAACCCGTGGCAAAAAAAAAAAAAAGTGTCACAGTCCAAAAGTTTCCTTAATAGTGAATGTAGGTGCCTTTAGATAATAGTTTCTTGCTTGACTCTGTTGGTATCTATCTTTTCTGGCCTCAAGATAGACAAAGATACTGGGTTGCTTCCCAGGGTATCTTGATGGAAATTAATGTAACAACTATAACAGCAGCACCCTAGACCCTACCAAAGTGTTCTACATTAGAAGCAAGTCTATTTCTTGCAATGCCATCTTCTCAAGTATAATAAACAGGGTGGAAGTAGTGGTTGTGGTTGCCGTGTATATCAGTGTGAATCCAGTGAAGACAGCAGAGCCAAGACAAGTGTTTGGAAAACAGAGTTTAATATAGGATTCAAGGTTACACAAATGTGTGACAAACTGGGAAGTGAAGGTCTGGAAGGCAGGTACCAGAAGATCAGAAGAACAGTCCTAGCACTTTCACTGGAGGCATTGACATAGGCAGACAGGTCAGAACTTGCTGGAAAACCTGAGAATCCCTGTATGTCTGCTTGCTGATATGGTTTTGCTGTGTCCCCACCCAAATCTCACCTTGAATCGTAATCCCGATAATCCCCACATGTCGAGGGAGGGACCTGGTGGGAGGTGATTGGACCATAGAGGCAGTTTTTCCATGTCGTTCTCATGATAGGGAGTTCTCATGAGATCTGATGGTTTTATAAGTGTTTGACAGTTCCTCCTTCACACACTCACTCTCTCCTGCCGCCTTGTGAAGAAGGTGGCTGCTTCCCCTTCCACCATGATCGTAAGTTTCCTGAGGCCTCCCCAGCCATGCGAAACTGTGAGTCAAACCTCTTTCCTTTGTTAACTACCCAGTCTCGGGTAGTATCTGTACAGTAGTGTGAGAGTAGACTAATAGACTTGCCAAAGTTGGTGTGTGAAGAGAGAGACATGTGGAAAGGTTTACGGAAGCCACAGCTTCAGTAGAGCTGATGCCAAGTACCAAGTAGTAGGCTTGCAGCCCCAGCTGGTTGACTAGCAGTCCACAGAATGAGTTGGATGTGGAATGGAAAAGATTGAGGAAAATCTGGGACACACCAGGCACCTAAGCATCTTTGTGTCCTTTGAAGGGTACTGACCTCCACTTTTTTTCTGCTTTCCAAGTCTCATGTAAGTTCATCTCACTGATAAAAGCTAACCCTAAAACCATCTAGGGTAAGGGGATTCTACGAAATTCTCAGCTGCTGGCAAGAGCAATGGTGCCAGTCTAGCATAGCCCAGTTCCTTCTAGACTCATTCATAGGATTGGCTCTACTGCTTTATCAAGACAATTTTGGTAAGTTAAAGCATTCTTCTGGTCAGAATACACTGTACAAAATTATTTTGGGTTCATGCTCTTTATTAAACCCAAACAATCTAAATCCCAAATGCTGTGACTTTCTATATCTCTTCCAAAGAGAAAGAAAATCATGGCAATATTCTGTATAAGAAAACTAACATGCACAGGCTGACACCGTGTTTTTTCTTTTTAAATCCCCATTCCCAGTTTAGAAAAGCACAAAGAAAACTTTAAAAAGACACAGGAAGGGGAACATCACACACTGGAGCCTGTCGTGGGGTGGGGTGAAGGGGGAGGGATAGCATTAGGAGATATACCTAATGTAAATGAGTTAATGGGTGCAGCACACCAACACGGCACATGTATACTTATGTAACAAACCTGCACGTTGTGCACATGTACCCTAGAACTTAAAGTATAATAAAAAATAAATAAAAGAAGTGAAAATGGCTGGTTCCTGCTTTAACTGATGACATTCCACCATTGTGACTTGTTACTCCCCTACATTAACTGAGTGATTAACCTTGTGAAATTCCTGGCTCAAAAGCTCCCCAACTGAGCACCTTGTGACCCCCGCCCCTGCCTGCAAGAGAACAACCCCCTTTGACTGTAATTTCCCACTACCCACCCAAATCCTATAAAACATCCCCACCCCTGTCTCCCTTCGCTGAATCTTTTCAGACTCGGCCCACCTGCACCCAGGTGAAATAAACAGCCTTGTTTCTCACACAAAGCCTGTTTGGTGGTCTTTTCACAGGGACACGCATGACACCAATGATGACCTTAAATGATTTTTAATTAACTTCAGCTTAATAGGCCACATCATTTTCAGGACCCAACTGTTAAAAGACAAAATTACAGCACATCTAGGTTTGCAGATCTTAACTGGCTTTTGTTTGAGATTCTAGAATCAGGCAGCAGTCAGGACCAAAAATGGTTCAGAATGCTCTGCCACATGACATCTGCAGGTTATATTTATAACCAGAGAAAAGAAAGTGACATACAGAAAACAAGTGAAATACAGAGACAGCGCCATTGGTTACAGCCTGGATTAGCCTTTATGGAACCTAGTTTGAACAGTTGGCCACCTGCCATTGGCTGACACTTGGCAGCTGTGATTGGTTTAGCCTCAGCTATTTGTTATAAACACATTTCTAAGTCAGATTTTCAGTTTGTTTATATACTTTAGGTTGTAGTTCTTTACAAGGACTTGTTGGGAGGCTTCTAAAGCCCAAATTTAGCAACTCCTCACTTTTGGTCAGCCTATTAATTTTTAGAAATTGACCAAAATTTTGGGCATTGTCATCATGACTCCACTCTCTGTCATCATTGTACTTATTTGGTCTCAGTATGGAATTCAGAAGTTCTTATTTGGTCTCAGTTCCCACTGGGCAATAGCAGAACAGTGAGTTTTGTAAGATGGAAACAAGGAAACAGAACAATGGAAAATAACAGCTGATTGGTTATGTAAACCAAATGTAAAATTCTAAGGCCCCTAACAACCTGAATGGACTCCTCTCGGCCAAGGGGATTCCAGGGTTAACCAGAAAATCTAGTTCAGACCATTGTGAAAGAGGGGGTTGGACATGCCTCATTATACCCCTCCAGCATTAACATCAACACAGACCTTAGGTCTGATAAGAAACATTTATAATCTTTTTTTCTCTGAAGACTGCTACTTGAAGGCTTCATCTGCATAATAAAACCTAGGTCTCCATAACCCCTTATCCACCCAGACATTCCTTTCTACTGATAACAACTCTTTCAACTAATTCCCAGTCAGAAAATTTTAAAATCTACCTATGACCTGGAAGCCCCCACCCCTTGAGTTGTTCCACCTTTCCAGATCAAACCAGTGTAAATCTTACATGTATTGATTGATGTATTTATGTCTCCCTAAAATGTATGAAACAAGCTTTACCCTGACCAACTTGGGTAAATGTCATCAAAACCTCCTGAGACTGTGTCATGGATGTGTCCTTAACCTTGACAAAATAAACTTTCTAAATTCACTGAGACCTGTCTCAGATATTTTGGGTTCACAGTTAATATCAGGTTACTTTTTGGGTAAGGGTTAAAGCAGACTGGAATCCCTTCTTTTTCATGAAACACTGGTCTGTTTTGGGATTTATCTGCTTCCTTAAAGCTTCAGTTTGGTTGAGTGGCATTTAGCATCAGTGATTCCATTCTAGTTTGGCCTGGTCTGTTGTGGCCTAATGCAGGAGCCCAGTTCAGAACAATAGCCTGCCATAATTTGTTTAATAACTCTCCCCTTTTGGTCAGGTTCTCACCTAGGTGAGAGTGTGACCAAAACACAGGGCATTAGTAGTACTCTCAGTCACCATCGTTTTGGGTTTCTGGTTTCACTATAACCCCAAAGGTTCTTAGCCACGCCAAAGAATTGGTGTCGCGGTAGCCCGCGGTGGGAGAGACACGGATCGGACCGAGAGAAAAAAGCTGTAGGCTTTATTGAGCAGAGTGGCAGTACAAAGTTTCCACAGCGTGGAAGGGGTCCTCAGCGGGTAGCCAGTGTTAGATTTTTTGACCACCTTTTAAACTCTTTAAGGCGGGAAATACGTGCGGCAGGAAGATGTTACCAGAGCCGGAAACAAAGACAATTAACATGTCTCAGATCTTGAGGAAAACTGGAATTGTAACTTAAGTTTGATGACTTTATAACCTTGCAGCGGCAGGGCAAAGGAGACAGGATCTCACAGGATTTTACAAACTGTGTTTACAAGGAATCGGAATTGGGAGCATAGATAAGGTCCGCTGGTCACAGGAAAACAGGCTTTTAACATTCCTTTTAGTTTCAGGGGAGGGGGAAGGGAGAGAGGACACAGGGAAGCTTACAGTGAAATTTTCACTGTTTATAGCTTTCCTGGGGAAGAAAACACATGCACAAATTCTGATGTTAGGAATATTTTAAGCACATATCTTCAATATTATTCATCCAGGACCGAAGTAAGTCCGGTGGCAGAAAATGAGTGAGTTTCACAGCTATGTGATAAAGCCTCCATAAAAATCACTGAAAGAGGTGGAGGATCACTTGAGGCCAGGAATTTGAGGCCTGCCTAGGCAACACAGTGAGACTCCATCTCTACAGAAAATAAGACAGTTGGGTGTAGTAGTGTCCACATGTAGTCCCAGCTACTCAGGAAACTAAGGCAGAAGGATTGCTTGAGGGCAGGAGTTGAAGGCTGCAGTAAGCTATCATTGTACCCCTGCACTCCAGGCTTGGGATAGAGCAAGACTTTGTCTCTTAAAAAATCCTAAAAGATGGGGTTTAAGGAGATTCTAAATTGTTAAATACATCCAAGTGCAGGGAGCATGGCAAACCCCAACTCCATGAGGACAGAGCTTCCGCACGTGAGACCCTTCCAAATCTTGCTTTGTGTGCCCCCTTATCTGGCTGTTCATGTGTTTTCTTTACCATGTCCTTTATAATAAACTGGGGTCTTAGTCCTTTCAGGTTGCTGTAACAAAATACCATAGACTGGGTAACTTTTAAACAACATAAATTTGTTGCATATAATTCTGAAGCCTGGAAAGTCTAAGATCAAGGCACTGGAAGATTCCATGTCTGGTGAGGGCTCATCTCTCAGAGATAGTACCTTCTAGCCATGTCCTCACATGGCAGAATGGATAAACAGGCTACCTACAGACTCTTTTATAAGGGCACTTGTGCCATTCATGAGGGCAGAGCCTTGACTATTGGGGGAACCCACCCCCAATATTTCTACATAGGTTGTTTCTATTTTCCATAAGTGTCAGCTGGCTGATAAATAAAGAGAAAGAGTACAAAGAGAGGAATTTTATAGCTGAGTCGCTGGGGGTGACATCACATATTGATAGGACTGTGATGCCCACCTAAGTCTCTGACCAGCAAGTTTTTATTAAGGGTTTCAAAAGGGGAGGGGGTGTAAGAACAGGGAGTAGGTACAAAGATCACATGCTTCAAAAGGCAAAAAGCAGAACTACCAGTAAGGGTCTAACAAAGATCACATGCTTCTGAGGCAACAGGACAAAGGGCAAAAGCAGAACTACTGATAACGGTCTATGTTCAACGGTGCACATATTGTCTTAATAAACATCTTAAATAACAGAAAACAGAGTTCGAGAGCAGAGAACTGGTCTGACCACAAATTTACCAGGGCAGAGTTAGTTTTTCCCCACCCTAGTAAGCCTGAGGGTACTGCAGGAGACCAGGGCATATCTCAGTCCTTATCTCAACTGCGCAAGACAGACATTCCTGGAGTGGCTGTTTATAGACATTCCCCAGGAATGCATTCCTTTCCCAGGGTATTAATATTAATATTCCTTCCTAGGAAAAGAATTTAGTGATATCTATCCTATTTGCACGTCCATTTATAGGCTGTCTGCAAGAATTAAAATATGGCTCTTTTTGCCTGACCCCACAGGCAGTCAGACCTTATGGTTGTCTTCCCTTGGTCCCTAAAAATCGCTGTTATTCTGTTCTTTTTCAAGGTGCACTGATTTCATATTGTTCAAACACATATGTTTTACAATCAATTTGTACACTTAACACAATTATCACAGTGGTCCTGAGGTGATGTACATCCTCAGCTTACAAAGATAACAAGATTAAAGTAAAGACAGGTATAAGAAATTATAAAAGTATTATTTGGGAACTGATAAATGTCCATGAAATCTTCACAATTTATGTTCCTCTGCCACAGCTCCAGCCAGTCCCTGTGTTTGGGGTCCCTGACTGCCCTCAACACTTGATGATGAATTACCTGTTAAAACCATACTCTTGGAGGTTAGGTTTCAACATATGAATTTTGGGGGGACACCAACATTGAGATCATATTAACCAGTAAACATAAGTAAATGTTTCTCTGAGTTCTATGAGCCATCATAGCAAATTATCAATCCTGAGGAGGAGGTGTGGGACTGTTCAATTTGCAGCCAAGTCATACAGAAGTGTGAGTAAACTGGGGATTTACTAGTTGTGATTGGCATCTGAAGTGGGGGGCAGTTTGGTGTTATTGAGCCCTTAAACTATTAGGTATGTAATAACTCCAGTTAATTTATGTCATAAATTGAATTATATGGCACCCAGCTGGTGTCCAGAAAGTCGGAGAATTGGTTGATATGGGAAAACCCCTCATATATTTGTTGTCAGAAGTGAAGTATTGAGAGTATAGATGAAAAACAGGTTTTTTTTCTTTTTACAGATGTAATAGTTTTAAATTAACTATTACACCTGAGGGAGAGAACTTTATAAAATAGAGTCCACTATTTATATTCAGTATATTCTGCTTTTAGTCTATAGATTCTACTCATTTCCAAAGTGACCTAGGTTAACACTTTCTGCCCATCACCTGCAGTGAGGTTTTCCATAAATTTGTAATACAGTTAGATTCTTGGTCCCATTCTGTATTTTATCCTTGGATACTACTACACCCTAAATAGTTTGATTTAATTTGTGTAGCTTGTGATTTATTCTTTGGGCTGTAAAATTCTATCAGTTTTACAAAATGCATAGTGTCAGGTATCCACCATTAAAGTACCATACAGAATACTTCAAACACCCACCCTATGTAACCACTGATTCATTTATCTCTGTAATTTTGCCTTTTCCAAAATATCATATAAAATGGGGTGAAATGGTGGGTAGCCTCTTCAGGCTGGCTTCCTTCACTTAGCAGTATACATGCAGGATTTACCCATGTCTTTGCATGTGTAGATAGTTTATTCCTTTCTATTTATGAATGGTACTGCATTGCACAGATGCACCCCAATTTGATTATGTATTCAGTTATTGAAGGAAATTCTGATTACATTTTGACATTATGAATAGAACTGTCAGCTATTGAAAGAAATTCTGATTACATTTTGACCATTATGAGTAGAACTGCTATACATAATTACATGCTGGTATATGTTTGAACATAACTTTTCAAAACAGTTAAAGACAGGCAATTTAGGGGTGCAATTGTCAGATTATAAGGTGAGAATTGTTCAGCTTTGGAAAAAAACTGCAAAAGTGTCTTCTGAAGTGGTTGTACCATTGTGCGTTCTACCAGCAATGAATGACAGTTCCTACTGTTCTTCAGCCTCCAGCAACTGGTTTGTCAGGGCTCTTTTAGAGTTCAGCAGTTCTAAAGGGTGTGCAGCTATCTCATTGTTGTTGTAACTTACAATTTCCTAATGATATGTTGAGCACCCTTCTGTATGATTATTTGCTATCTGTATATTTTATTTGATCAGGTGTCCATTTAGCTATTTACTAATTTTAATTGGGTTTTTAGTTATCTTATTGCTTCTTTTTAAGAGTTCATTTTGTGTTACCATTATTTTTAGAGACCGTGTCTTGTTATATTGCTCAGACTGGTCTCAAGCTACTAGCTTCAAGCAATCCTCTCACCTCAGCCTCCCCAGTAACTGAGATCACAGGCATGAGCCACCCCACCCAACAACTCTTTATATTTTTAATACAATTGTTTTAACCAGATATGTATTTTGTAAATACTTTCTCCCAGTCTGTGTCTTGTCTTTGTTCTCTGAATAGGCTCTTTCTCAGAGTTGAAAATTTAGCTTTATAAAGTCTGTGTTATCAGTATTTTTTCTTTTGTGATTTGGCTTTTGGTATGTGTTAAACCTCAGCACCAAATCCAAGGTCACACAGGCTTTCTTCTAGAATGTTTATAGTTTTGCATTTCAAATTTCAGCCTATGGACTATTGTGAGTGAATTTTTGTGTAAATTTTAGTTTGTATTACATTATTTTCATTCCATGTGGTTTCTAAATAATTGTTCCATCACTATTTTTGGAAAATACACGGGATAGTGAATTTCCAAAATGATGGCACTGAGTAAACGAATACTGCATTGTAGTGATTTCTCAAGAGAGCCAGGAGGGGGCCCACATCCACCGATAAACTGTGAGCAAGAGCGTCCTGTGCTGAATCCTGATGGCCACCAGATGGCACGTGAACCCGCCTCTTCTGACCATCTCCCCTCAGATGGTGGGAGCCGGGAGACAAGAACTTCATTTTCCTCAGTCTTCAGAGGATTCTGCACAGGAAGGGTTCATGTAGAAAAATATAACCCCCAAATCCCACTGTTGCCATTGCACCCTGAGATCATTCTCAACATCCAAGACATAGTGGCTACAATATATATTCACACAATGTCCTCTAGTAGTTAATATCCACTCAGCGGCCCCTACTACTGATGGAATCATGTCCACACAGTGGCCGCTAATGAAATTCACACTCTTTTGAGAGTGATTGGTTTCACAGCTTTGGCTGAAATGGAGCCTCTATAATGAAGTTTGATGTCATCTCTACTTTCCTGGTATGGTATTGATATGGTTGTTTTATAAAGTAATTTACTTTCCAGTAAATTCATACTTACAGGAAACATGCAATAGCAGTACAAAATACCTTTTATCCTTTCTCTGATTCCCCAGTGGTTACTCCAGTACCAGAATTGCAACTTCACGCAATCTGCCTACCCAGTTCACTTTACTGCCTGTGCCGACTGTGAGAAAAATGTCTCTTTCCCTTTGGATCCAGTTTCCTTTTCCTGTGACTATCTCTCAGTTTCACAACCTTGGCAGATTTAAAGAATAGAGATGAATCCAAGCTGCTTCTGTCATAGTTTTGCCAATGCACTACAACATAGAAGTTTCTCATTGCCTGAGGTAGTAGCTGGAGTTCTTTGTCTCATGACCAAGAAGGTTAAGGAGTGCAGACACAAAGGGTGAGGTTGGAGTGAAAGTTTAATAAGCCAAAGTTGAAAGCTCTCCGCTATGGAGAGGGGACCCAGAAGAGGGTTGCTGTTTTTACAGTTGAATGCAAAGGCTTTTATAAGAAACCAGTGAGGACTGGGTGTCTCATTTGCATAAGGTGTGAATTTCTGGTGGCTGCACCCCATCTTCTTAGTGCACATGTGGGCTCTTAGCTTGAGTTACTACCTATTGCTTTGTTCCCCTTACTGTGCATGTGTCAGGGGATGGAATCTCATCCTGTCACTCTCCTGATTAATGTTCTCAATGAGTTTCCACTGGCCTTAGAACAAGGTCCACATGGTTTTCCATGGTTTTCTGGCCCGTGAGTGCTCATGCCTGCTGCCCTCTCCCATTCAGTCAGCCCCAATTACCTGCAGTCCAATTTGCTTTCAATTACAGGGACATAGCAGGCTTGTGGGTGTCTCAGGAATTTTATGCATGTTCTCTTAACCCATGCACCCAGTGCCCCCAGCCTTATCAAATTTTCTAAGACTTTGTCCAGCTAATTCTGATGTAGCAGGACAAGCTGCAGACAAAACTCCTCAGACACCAAGTTAAAGAAGGAAGTTGTTTATTCGGCCAGGAGCATCGGCAAGACTCGTCTCAAGAGCCAAGCTCCCTAAGTAAGTGATTCCTGTCCCTTTTAAGGGCTCACAACCCTAAGGGGGCACGCATGAGAGGATCATGATTGATTGAGCAAGCAGTGGGTACGTGACTGGGGGCTGCATACACTGGTAATTAGATCAGAACAAAACAGGGCAGGGATTTTCACAGTGCTTTTCTATACAATGTCTGTAATCTATAGATAACATAACCAGTTAGATCATGGGTCGATCTTTAACTACTAGGCCCAGGGTGTGGTGCCGGGCTGTCTGCTTGTGGATTTCATTTCTGCCTTTTAGTTTCTACTTGTTTCTTTTGAGGCAGAAATTGGGCATAAGACAATATGAGGGGTGGTCTCCTCCCTTATTCCCCCACCTTTGAGAATCTCACTCAATAGTGGGAGTTCTCACTTTTATTTCACTACCCATGTCTTCCTGCAAGACAGATCGATAGTGATTCATATAGTACACTTGTGCTGAAGCATTTTGGTGAACTAAGGTAGCGATGAAGCTTTTTATCATTTGAAGAAGTACAGGAGCAAACAAGGGAGCAGTAAGCAGGTTCCTATTACTATTATAACTCTTATTATAAGAGTTTTAAATCTTTCTAGCGTTGGGAACCATTTTCCAAACATGACCCCAGAATGAAATCCATGCCACACTTGCATGGGCACATGTGCCAGTATGGTCATATCTGTAACTATGTCATCAACTACTCACCCTTGATCATCTATGTGTAGACAGCAATTAGTAAGGTTAAATTTCCCACAGACCACCTCCTTCAGTTGCTAGCAAGTAGTCAAGAGCCAGTCTATTTTGATAGATAGCATTTCTCATCTGAGTTTCTTGCCAGGCCAGAATAGTCAAGGCTCTGCCGGTTTTATTAGTGATTATTTCTAAGACAGCTTGTAACCGTATGATTCGGTTGATCATGTACGTGGGGGTCCGGTATCCCCACGAGCCGTCTTGTGCCCAAGTAGCAGGCCCCTAATATTGTATGATTCTCTCAGGGGATCGTTCATCATCTTTCCAATTTCTTATAGCTAGTGCCAATAACACAACTACCTGCCCACTGGTCAGGTAATTTGGCATAAGCTCTATGCCCACATATCCAGTATAATCCAGTGGGGGCTGTCCAGTCCCGGTGGGACTCCGGGTGGGTCCACACAGTTTGCAACTTTGGGAATTTACTAAATGTATTCCTCTCTGTGTGATTTGAACTCCACCAAGTGACTGTTTTTGTGGTACCATTATACAGATTCTATCCCAGACAACTAAGTCATCCTATGGGGTGAGTGAATTCTTTTCCTTCTCTAGCCATGCAATCTTGTCCAATAATTGAGGCTTTTAGGACCCAGAAATTATCAGGGTGATTCTTTGAGCTGGGAATTCATCAGGAGCTGGGTCTGTAGGTACTAATTCTCAGGCTTCCCATGGCCCTTGATCTCCCATTACAGTTCTCCACATATATAATATGAAATGACATTGAGAGACTGGGCTACATGCTCAGCTAATTGCAAAAACAAATTTCTTGTTTTTCCTGGAATTTCTGGTACTGGCACATTTAGTTCATCATAAAAAGTTGGAAACACTGGCTCAGGAGAACATTTGTAAACTTCTCCTCCAACCAAGATATTTACTCGAGGATCCAGTCCGGCCCCATTGATTCCTAAAGTCACATGCTCCCCCTTTTTCCAGCGAGGATCAAGGGGATTGGTTATTACTGTCTTTAAGGGGTTACATTGTCCCTTAGTACAGGAAGGGCCATTTGTTCCTTTCTGAAGATGGACTGGATCCTTTTCATTTTTTATCTAAGTGGCCCAAATGACACAAGACCAGTATCCACATTCATTTCTACACAATCTTAATTCATGACAAATGTACTTATTTTCAGTCACATAGCCTTTTTCCCAGCTAAAGGAGCCACATCCCCTTCCTCATTGCTATTAATGACAGCACAGGCATCAAATTTCAAGATTATGCATTTGGGCACCTCTTTTTCTTCTGTTCTGGCTAATACTTTACTTGGATCATTTATGAGGCCCCACCAGTCTTCAGTCTTTAATTTTATTTCAAAAACTGTGGACATGGGAGGCTTAGAGGGGTCATAACACACATCCAGTCGGTCGTTTCCTGGGCTACATACCTTGTACTGAGTGTCATATATACATGTTCCTGTTAAAGTTCCTAGGCATTCATTGTAACTATAGAACAAAAAGATTGTTTTAACTTGTTGCCCTACCTTGGTAACTGGATGTCTACACTGAGAGCAGTCCTCCATATGGGGAAAATCAGTGGAAGTGTTTACAAGTCCAAATTATAAGGAAAATGAGTCCTATGATGATTCTCCTCATGCTTTGGCCGCGCATAGACCAGTCAGCTTCCGGGTGTGACTGGAGCAGGGCTTGTCGTCCTCTTCAGAGCGCTTTGCAGGAGTTGTCCTGGCTCGGTTTTGCCTCCTAGGTTTCAGCGGCTGCAGGTTTCACATGGCTGTGGTGGATCCAGGCTGGGATTCCTTCTACCTTTACAGCCATAGGGGTGGTCAGGATTACAGTCTGAGGTCCTTTCCACCATAGCCGCAAAGGGGCTACGTTCCAGTCCTTGATCCACACGCGATCACCTGGCGAGAAAGGGTGAACTGGAGAGAATAAGCTGATGGGACACCTCTCATTTACCCAAGTTGAGATTGTCTAATTTTTCCTAAAGCTTGTAGCTATTGCTGTAATTCAATTTGACCTATCTCTTGGGTAGTGCCTGGAAGCTCCCGTAGTATAGGAGGAGGCCTATGATACAGTATTTTACAAAGGGAGTATCCTGTTTTCTTAGAAGGAGTGCATCTAATTTTAAACAATACCATAGGAAGGGCCTGTATCCACTTTAATCCTGTTTCCTGACATACTTTCCCTAAACTAATTTTGAAAGTCCGATTCATTCATTCTACCTTTCTGGAACTTTGAGGTCAGTAGGCGACATGTAGCTTCCCAGTGATTGCTAACACCTTTGCTGTCTTCTGTACCAAGTCAGCCACAAATGCCGGCCCATTATCTGAGCTGATTCTTAAGGGCAGTCCAAACCTAGGAATAAGATCTTGGAGAAGCATACAGCTTACCTCGTAGGCCTTTTCAGTTTGTGTTGGATAAGCCTCCACCCACCCAGAGAAAGTACACACAATAACCAGAAAATACTTGTTACCTCCACATTTCGGCATTTCTGTGAAATCCACCTGAAGATCCTCAAAAAGAGCCGCTCCATAAGCTTGCATGCCGGGTGGAACAGTGGGGCCTTGCCTCGCATTGTGCTGTTGGCAAGTAACACACCGTTGTGCTACTGCTTTGGCAAGGGCTGGCAAGTGTGAGACGTAGAAGTACCGGCCTAACAATTTTTCAAGTGACTCTTGTCCTAGATGAGTAGTTTCGCACATGGCCAATGTGATTGTGGCTCCTAGCAACTGCAGCACAGCTACCCTCCCATCTAGCAGTCTGATCCATGCTCCTTTTATTACTTGCCCCCTTCTGCGTAGAAGAAGTCTTTTTCTTCCTTAGAATAGGTAGGTACCAGGTCAGGTGTTTGAGGGAGTAAGGGGGCTACTACTGATGCCCGGTAAGGGGTGGATGCCGCTTTTTGAGCTTCTGAATCAGCTTGAGAGTTTCCTAAGGCCGCTGAGGTGGAGGCTCGCTGGTGTCCCCTGCAGTGCATGACTGCCACCTTCTGAGGTTTCCACACTGCCTCTAATAATTGTAGAATTTCTTGTTGATATTTTACGTCCTTTTCCCCAGAGTTTAACAGACCCTTTTCCTTATAGAATGCTCCATGCACTTGGAGGGTTAGAAAGGCATATTGAGAGTCAGTGTAGATGTTTACAGTCTTACCTTCACTGAGTTCTAGAGCCCAAATTAAAGCAATGAGCTCAGCCTTCTGGGCTGAAGTGCCCTGTGGCAACGGTTTGGCTTCAATGATAGCATCCGAAGTTACCACCGCATATCCTGCACATCTTTCTCCTTGTGGGTTGATGAAGGTACTTCCAACCATGTATAACTCCCAGTCTATTGATGCCTATGGCTGGTCCCGAAGGTCAGGTCTGCTAGAATAGACTGAGTCCAACACCTCTATACAGTTATGCTCGACCCAGCTCTCTGATACTGGGAGCAGGGGGGTGGGATTTAGGGTGTTACAGACTTCAATAGTTACACGGGGATTTTCACATAGCAAGCTTTGGTACTTGGTTTATCTAGCATTTGTTAGCCAATGATGTCCTTTGGTATTTATCAAAGTTGCCACAGCATGGGGGGCCTTTATATTCAGGTTTTGCCCAAGGGTCAGTTTATCTGCTTCTTGTGCTAACAGGGCTGTTGCTGCCAGGTCCCTTAGACATGGTGGCCAGCCTTTGGAAACCCCATCTAGTTGTTTTGAGAGATAGGCCACTGGCCTTGGCCAGGACCCCACAGTCTGGGTTAAAACTCCAACTGCCATTTTTTCTCTTTCTGACACATAGAGTGTAATGGGCTTTGTCAAATCTGGTAGTCCTAGGGCTGGGGCCAACACAAGTTTTTCCTTTAACTTAAAAAAGGCTTGTTATTGTAGAGACCCCCCATTCAAAAGGCTCCTGGTTGCCCCACTTTGTAACCTCATACAAAGGTTTGGCTAGTACTGCAAAGTTTGGAATCCAGAATCACAAAACCCCACAGCTCCTAGGAATTTCCTTACTTGCCTTCTGGTTCTAGGTTCTGGTAGGCTGCAGATGACCTGCTTTCTTTCTGACCCCAGGCTGCACGCCCCTTTCCGAATAGTGAATCGCAGGTAGCATATCTGCTGTCTGCAGACTTGAGCTTTCTTCTTGGACACCTTATACCCACAGTCCTCCAGGTGCTGAAGCAGGGCATCTGTCCCTTTTGCACACCCGACTGCTGTGGAGTGTCCCAGCAGAAGGTCGTCCACTTACAGGAGCAAGACACAGCCTAGGTCTTTAGCAGGAAACTTTTGCAGGTCTCGAGCCAGGGCCTCCCTGAAGATAGTAGGGGAGTTCTTGAACCCTTGGGGAAGCCAGGTTCAAGTGTACTGACTAATGACACCTGACTCTGGATCTTCCCACTGAAAGGCAAACATCTTCTGGCTCTCAGGAGCTATTCTGATGCTAAAGAAGGCATCTTTTAAGTCCAGAAAGGTAAACCAGCTGTCCTCAGCCAGCAGCAGCCCTAACAACGTGTAAGGGTTAGGAACTGTTGGGTGCAGAGTCACTGTAGCTTGGTCGACCAAGTGCAAGTCCTGTACTGGCTGGTAGTCCTTGGTCCCTGGCTTAGAGACAGGCAGGAGGGGCGCGTTCCATGGAGACTGGCAAGGAACTATAATTTCACAGGCTTTCAAGCACCTAAGATGAACCTGGATTCCTTTGAGAGCTTCTCTGGGAACCGGATATTGCTTTTGTCTAATTGGTTGGGCCCCAGGCTTAACTTCTATGAGTACGGGGGCTTGGTTGACGGCCAGTCCCGGAGGATTATCCTCTGCCCATACTCGGGACCATCACTTAGCTAGAGCTGGTTTTATCTCTTGGCCTGGCTCGGTTAGAAAAAGTCTCCATTCTTCTTCCTGGGGGACTGTGAGGGCCATGATAACTCCTGTTCCCAGTAACTCTAGCTGTAAAGAGCCCTGTTTTGTAAAAGAGATGGTGGCTTTCAGCTTGCTAAGCAAGTCTCTTCCCAGCAAGGGCAAGGGACAGTCAGGCATGTATAAGAACTGGTGAACTATCTCATGTCCCCCCCACCGAGCAGGTCCGTGGTAGACAGAAAGCCTGCTTAGTGGAAACTCATGTTGCTCTGATTATATCGATGGTTTTCTTGGATAAGGGGGTGACTGGGGTGGTCACTACTGAATGTTCAGCATCAGTATCGACCAAAAACTTAATGTCCTTTCCCCCAGTTGTAATCCTAACCATGGGCTCCTTGGGGGTGCTTGAGCCCAGTTCCCTTCAGTCCAGTAGCCCTTCAGCCAGATTGAACAAAGCTCCCTCAACTTTATCTGAGGTCTTTTGTTCCCAATCACCTTGCTTTTCATTCAGTTGGGGACACTTATCTTTCCAATGTCCTATTTCCTTACAATATGCACATTGGTTACCTTGCAAGTGTGGGCGATTAGACTGGGTATTCTTCCCGGAACCCCCCTTTTCCTCTCCTTTTGGGGTAATTCCCCTAATGGCCATGGCCAGTAAGTTGGCGTTTTGCCTAGCCTGGCATTCACCTTCCTTATGGCTTTCTCTGCGGCTTGTTGCATCTCTATTCACGAACACTTGATTGGCTATTTCCAGTAACTGTGAGGTATTCATACCCGCAAACCCAGCCTGTTTCTGCAGTTTTCTCCTGATATCTTCCATGCTTTGACTAACTAAGGCCATGTTAATCATGCGCTGATTGTCAGGGCTGTCTGGATCAAAAGGAGTGTATATACGGTAAGCCTCACACAGTCTTTCATAGAATTGCGCTGGACTCTCCTCTTTTCCTTGGATGACCTCAGAGACCTTATTTACATTTGTGGCCTTTTGAGCCCCTTTCTTTACACCTTCTATTAATGTCTCACGGTACCGCCTTAGCCTCTCCATGTCTGGTCCCTCGTTCGGGTCCCACTGGGGGTCTGTTCCTGGCAGTTGAATTCTTATATATTCTTGGGGGTTTTGGTAATCAGCTGGGACTTGCTCCTCTAGCCACTTAGTTGCCACCTAAGCACCCTTCACCTTTCATCTGTATTAAAGAGGTACCTGAGCAGCTGGTGGCAATCAGCCCAAGTAGGATTATGGGTCTGTATAATAGTTTGGAGCAAGTGAATTAAAGCTTGAGGCTTTTCAGTGTAAGATGGAGTACTATTTTTCCAATTGAGGAGGTCAGCAGAGGTGAAAGGTTGATACACAAAGGCACGCCTTTCCACCATGTGTCTGTCCCCATCTACCCCAGTATATTGCTGCTCTCTCAGGGGCATTTGGATTCCAGTCTTGGGCTGTAGGCGAGCTGCCAAGGGAGTACTTTCTCCTGCGGCTTCACTTCCTCTCTTGTCTACTCTGGGTGGTCTAGGGGTGTGGTAATCTGGTGGAGGTGGAGATGCTGCTGGCTCAGGGGTGGGGAGCCCTTCCTCCCGATAAGGAGGGGGTATTGCTGGTACCAGTTCCTGCCATGATTCTTCTGGTGTTGGGTCGGACAGGACTTCTGGTGCCAACTTCCCTCGGCAGGTAGAGTGAGAACCTTCCTTAACTAACTATCCCTTTGCTACTAGTACAGCTGCTGCCTGTCCTCTTAACCACTGTGGTGGGGTCAAAAACTGGCTGTAACCAAGAATCTATATATGGGAACTGATCTGGGTGCCCTGACTTACAGGTGCCATACCTTTGAGACAAGGGACCTCTCCAGGCTTCCTTCTGATGGCCAACCACCTCTAATGCTGGCCAGTCTATCTCACACAAAGTTCTAAATTTTCCTGGGGTCATGGTGACTCCATAGTCTCCTTTAAATCCCGTTTTGAAAATTTTCAACATAGTGGGATGGGCTTACTTTGTGCCTGACCCATGTTTCCTCGAGACAAAACACCACGCTCACACCACACACATACCACAAAACAAAGAATGGGTAAAAAGGGCACACACACAGTTTACAGTTTTTACAGTTTACACCAAACCAGAATCAAAACCAAAATCAGAGTATCAAGAAAATCAAGAAATCCAAGCCAGGTCAAAATGAAAACCAAAGTATCAAGCAGTTCAAGTCAAGTCAAAAACAAAAACTAAAGTGCCGGTACAGGCACACCATGGGTGATCAGACCACTCAAATGGAGTGGGCAAGTTCCAAAGACTAGTCTTACCAAGTTTCAGATGTCCAGACTCCAAGTGCTAGTTCCTTCCCGGTGTTCAGCCACTTTGTTGATCCTCGTGGGGGCCTGCCACACACTGCTTTGGTGAGGCATTCCACCAGGGCAATTGCCTACCTGGGAGTGCTCTCAGGATCTATGTCACTCAAGCTGGCCAGAGTCCCCCACAGGGATGCTCCACAGGGCAGGCCTAAGCCACCTAAGGGACTGCCTCAACCGTCCATTAGTCACCTCGCTTCCCAGTCAGGGAACAAAGAAGTAGCAGGACAAGCCACAGACAAAACCCCTCAGACACTGAGTTAAAGAAGGAAGTGGTTTATTCAGCTGGAAGAATCAGCAAGACTCGTCTCAAGAGCCAAGCTCCCCAAGTGAGCGATTCCTGTCCCTTTGAAGGGCACACAACTCTAAGGGGGTGCACGTGAGAGGGTCGTGATTGATTGAGCAAACAGGGGGTACGTGACTGGGGGCTGCATGCACCGGTAATCAGCACGGAACAGAACAGGACAGGGATTTTCACAGTGCTTTTCTATACAATGTCTGTAATAGATAACAGAACCGGTCAGGTCAGGGGTCAATCTTTAACTACCAGGTACAGGGTGTGGCGCTGGGCTGTCTGCTTGTGGATTTCATTTCTGCCTTTTAGTTTTTACTTCTTCTTTCTTTTGAGGCAGAAATTGGGCATAAGACAATATGAGGGGTGGTCTCCTCCCTTACTGTAAAGTCACAGCAGTTGTGATATCTAACAGTAGAAAAGTTGATCATGTTTTTTTTCTAAAAGCACTTTATTCCTCCCATCTGAAACTGTACTCTTTGACCAATATCTCCCCCATTCCACCACCCACCTGGATCATGTTTCTTTTAGTCCATTCTGCCAATCTCCATCTCTCGATTGGAGAGTTTATCCACTTACATTCAAAATAATTACTGATAAGGAGACTCACTTATATCATTGTGCTATGTGTTTTCTATATGCCCTATGGCTTTTTTTGTGGTCCTTTATATCCTGCGTTACTGTCTTCTTTTGTGTTTAGTTGATTTTTTTTTTTTTTTTACAGTGAAACATCCTAATTCTCTTCTCATTTCATTTTGTGGATATTCTATGGCTAAGCTATTTTCTTTGTGGCTACCATGGGATTACATTTAACATCCTAATATTATGACACTCCAATTTGAATTTATATCACTTAACTTCAGTAACATACAAAAACCAGACCAGGAACAGTGGCTCATGCCTGTGAGAACTTTGGGAGCCCGAGGCCAGATGATCACTTGAGCCCATGAGTTTGAGACCAGACTGGGCAATATGGTGAAACCCTGTCTCTACTAAAAAATACAAATATTTTCCAGGTGTGGTGGTATTCACCTGTAATCCCAGCTACTCAGGAGGCTGAGGCATGAGAATCTTTTAAACCAGGGAGGTAGAGTTTGCAGTGAGCCAAGATCACTCCACTGCACTCCAGTCTGGGTGACAGAGTGAGATTCCATCTCAAAAAAAAAAAAAAAAAGAAAGAAAGAAAAACCAATTAGCCAGGCATGATGACGCACGCCTGTAGTCCCAGCTACTTGGGAGGCTGAGGTGGGAGTATCAGCTGTACCCAAGGGGTTCGGGTTGCGACGAGCTGTTATTGCATCACTGTACTCCAGCCTGGGTGACAGAGTGAGACCCTATCTCCGAAAAACAAACAAACAAAAAAAAGATGCCCCTATACAGTTCCATCCCCACTCCTTTTCAGTTACCAATGTTACAAAATTACATATTTATACATTGTATGTCCAGAAATATAAACTAATAATTTAAATGCATTAATCTCATACATTATGTAGAAGACAAAATGTGAAGTTACAAATCAGTTACATTAATACTAGCTTTTACACTAATACTCATTTTTTCATGTATTAGTCTCTTAAATCAAGTGAAATAACAAAAAATAGAATTGCAACCCAAAGTTAATAGTGGCTTTTATAACTGCCCATGTATTTACCTTTACTAAGGTCTTTATTTCTGGCCAGGTGAGGTAGCTCACGCCTGTAATCCCAGCACTTTGTGAGGCCAAGGTGAGAGGATCACCTGATGTCAGGAGTTCAAGATCAGCCTGGTCAACATGGCGAAACCCTGTCTCCACTAAAAATACAAAAATTAGTTGGGTGCAGTGGTGCTACTCGGGAGGCTGAGACGGAAGAATTGATTGAACCCAGGAGGCGGAAGTTGTGGAAAGCCGAGATTGCACCATTGCACTCCAGCCTAGGCAAAAGAGCAAGACTCCATCTCGCACACACACACACAAAATTATTTCCTCTTATGGCTTCAAATTAGTGCCTAGTGTCCCTTCATTTCAACCTGAAGGACTCCTTTTGGCATTTTTTTGCAGGGCAGGGCTAGAGGTAATGAACTCACTCAGCTTTTGTTTCTGTGGGAATGTCTTAATTTCTCCCTCACCTTTTAAGTACAGGATTCTTGATTGACAGCTATTTTTTTCCACTGCTTTAAATGTATCAGCCCACTGCCTTCTGTTCCCCAAAATTTATGATTAGAAATCTGCTGATAGCCAGGTGCAGTGGTTCACACCTGTAATCCCAGAACTTTGGGAGGCCAAGGGATCATGTGAGGTCAGGAGTTTGAGACCAGCACGGCCAACAAGGTAAAACCCGTCTCTACTGAAAATACACACACACACACAAATTAGCCTGGCATGGTGGTGTGCACCTGTAATAGCTACTCAGGAGGCTGGGGCAGGAGAATTGCTTAAACCCAGGAGGTGGAGGTTTCAGTGAGCCCAGATCGCACCACTGCACTCCAGCCTGGGTGACAGAGCTAGACTCAGTATCAAAACAAACAAACAAAACCAAAAACTCCATCTCTACAAAAAAATTAAATAAAATAATTAGCCATTAGTGGTGGCAAGTTCACTTTCACTGAACACTCTGTAAACCATGCCTTGGAAACAATAATCTCAACTTTGTGCACTCCACTGGTTGCGGACACAATTTTGGATTGAACATCAGAAGCACCACATCCCAAGTTACAGGTGAATTCTCCTTCACATTAGGTTTGAGTTGACCACTCAAACGCGGGCATACCTGGCCTGGTCATCCAGGTAAGGGCAAGCCTTCTTTCCATGGTGGGACACCCCTGAATAGAGTGGGCCACAGGGAAAAGGGAGGTCCAAATCCCTCAGGGACACCTCAGGGATCTTGTAATCCCTTAACTAAACCCAACATGGGTCCAATTCATTCTTCAATTCATTCCTACTCGCCCTTGAGTTGCAGTCTTAAAAACTGACCCCATTTTAATCCACAAACTCTCAAAAAGAATTGTATAATTTTTTTTTTTTTTTTTTGCATTCAGAGGTCCCATATGTTCAGGTCTTTTTGGCTTTATCCCCAAACCCCCAAATAAAAATTATCATGTATGCTTCCTGAAGGGGTGGCCTGCCCCTCTACACCTGTGGGTATATTTCATCAGGTGGGACGAGAGACTGAGAAAGTAAATAAGACATAGAGACTACATATAGAGAAACAACAGTGGGCCCAGGAGACCAGCAGTCAGCATACCAAGGACCTGCACAGGCACCGGTCTTTGAATTCTCTCAGTTTTTATTGATTATTATTTTCATTATCTCAGCAAGAGGAATGCGGTAGGAGAGCAGGGTGATAATAGGGAGAAGGTCAGCAAGAAAACATGTGAGCAAAGGAATCTGTGTCACAATTAAGCTCAAGGGGAGGTGCTATGCCTGGATGTGCACGTAGGCCAGATTTATGTTTCTCTCCGCCCAAACATCTCAGTGGAGTAAAAAACAAAAAAGCAGTATTGCTGCCAACATGTCTCACCTCCTGCCATAGGGTAGTTTTCTCCTGTCTCAGAATTGAACAAATGTACAATTGGGTTTTATACCAAGACATTCAGTTCCCAGGGGCAGGCAAGAGACAGTGGCCTTCCTCTATCTCAACTGCAAGAGGCTTTCCTCTTTTACTAATCCACCTCAGCACAGACCCTTTACGGGTGTTGGGCTGGGGGATGGTCAGGTCTTTCTCATCCCACGAGGCCATATTTCAGACTATCACATGGGGAGAAACCTTGGACAATACCCAGCTGGGGTAAAGTTACAAATTAACAACATCTCAGCAAAGCAATTGTTGAAGGTACAGATCAAAATGGAATTTCTTATGTCTTCCCTTTCTACATAGACACAGTAACCGTCTGGTCTCTCTTTCTTTTCCCAGGATCCCTCTAAGTTCACTCAAGAACTCCTTTGATTTAACCTGACAAGACATATTCACGCCATTCCCACAAAGAAAAATCACACATATGGTCTTTAGCTCAAGCATAAACAAATAAAGCTCATGCTCATAATCCTAATGATAAAAGAGTTTGGGCAGAAGCTGTCATCGACAGAGAACCCAATTGGCAATACCAGTCACAAACAAACGTGAGGCAGATAAGATTATATAATAACGTGCTTGTTGGAAGGAATGAAAAAGGCTGTGATAAAACCTGTTAATTTTTCTAAGTTATGAGAAATCACTCAGGAACCATCTGAGAACTCCACCCTTTTCCAAGCTGGACTGGTGGAGGCAATGCATAAATATGCATATTCAGACCCTGAAAGCCCTGAGGGCCAATCCATTCTGGCTGTACAGCTTATAGGTCAGGCTTCCCCAGACATCAGACAAAAACTCCAAAAATTAGAGCAAGGCCCACATAGTCCCTTTCCTAGTTTATTAAATATAGCCTTTAAGGTTTTCTTTTTTTTTAAATTTATTTATTATTATTATACTTTAAGTTGTAGGGTACATGTGCATAACGTGCAGTTTTGTTACATATGTATACTTGTGCCATGTTGCTGTGCTGCACCCATCAACTCGTCATTTACATCAGGTATAACTCCCAATGCAATCCCTCCCCCCTCCCCCCTCCCCATGATAGGCCCCGGTGTGTGATGTTCCCCTTCCTGAGTCCGAGTGATCTCATTGTTCAGTTCCCACCTATGAGTGAGAACATGCGGTGTTTGGTTTTCTGTTCTTGTGATAGTTTGCTAAGAATGATGGATTCCAGCAGGACATGAACAGACATTTCTCAAAAGAAGACATTCATACAGCCAACAGACACATGAAAAAATGCTCATCATCACTGGCCATCAGAGAAATGCAAATCAAAACCACAATGAGATACCATCTCACACCAGTTAGAATGGCAATCATTAAAAAGTCAGGAAACAACAGGTGCTGGAGAGGATGTGGAGAAATAGGAACACTTTTACACTGTTGGTGGGATTGTAAGCTAGTTCAACCATTATGGAAAACAGTATGGCGATTCCTCAAGGATCTAGAACTAGATGTACCATATGACCCAGCCATCCCATTACTGGGTATATACCCAAAGGATTATAAATCATGCTGCTATAAAGACACATGCACACGTATGTTTATTGCGGCACTATTCACAATAGCAAAGACTTGGAATCAACCCAAATGTCCATCAGTGACAGATTGGATTAAGAAAATGTGGCACATATACACCATGGAATACTATGCAGCCATAAAAAAGGATGAGTTTGAGTCCTTTGTAGGGACTTGGATGCAGCCTTTAAGGTTTTCAACGACTGGGAGGAAACCTCAAAAATAAAAAAGGCTCAATTGGAGGAGGAAAAATGCCATTGCCAAGCGAATTACATAGCAATGGCATTGGCATATTATTTTTTGTTAGCTAATAAACCCAAGACTCATCCCTATAATAGTAACAGAATGGGGGCCTATAATCACTGCAGGAATCCAGGACACTAGAGTAGAGAATATCCCAAACCTCCGAATTACAAGCCACCCCCCAGGACCTTGTCCTCATTGCAAACAAGAGGATCATTAGAAGAGTAAGTGTCCCTCTCTCTGTCATGAGGGGACCACCTCTTCCTTCTAGGCTGTTACAGCCACGACCTCATCAACCTATCTCACAGGGGGGTCCTGCAGGATAAGGACAAGGGCAAAGGCAAGGACAAGAACCTCTAACTCTATTCCTGGATTATGATCAAGCCTCTGAAAGTCATCCTCTAGATGACTGATGGGGCATTGAGGCCGTCCAGACTCCTATCTTTTCCATCTGTATGGATGAGCCTCAGGCAAATCTGATTGCGACTGAACCAGAGATAATGTTCCTTATAGATATGGGGGCCAGTTATTCAGCTTTAAATGTTTATTAAGGCCCAATGTGCTAGTCCTTCATTTTCCTCATGGGTATTGCATTAGTTCATTTTCACACTGCTGTAAAGAACTACCTGAGGCTGGGTAATTTATAAAAAAAGAGATTTAATTGATGCACAGCTCCACACAGCTGGGGAGGCCTCAGGAAACTTACAATCATGGTGGAAGGTGAAGGAGAAACCAGGTACATCTAACACAGTGGCAGGAGAAAGAGCAAATCGGGAAGGGCCACACTTTCAAACTATTAGATCTTGTGAGAACTCACTATCACAAGAACAACATGGAGGAAATCTGCCCCCGTGATCCAATCACCTCCCACCAGATCCTTCCCTGACACATGGGGATTACAATTTGACATGAGATTTGGGTGGGGACAGAGCCAAATCATATCATTCCTCCCTGGTCTCTTTCAAATTTCATGTTCTTCTCACATTTCAAATCTAATCATGCCTTCCCAATAGTCCCCTAAAGTCTTAACTCATTTCAGCATTAACTCAAAATCCACAGTACAGTCTCATTTGAAACAGAGTAAGTACATTTTACCTATGAGCCTCTAAAATAAAAAACAAGTTAGTTACTTCAAGATACAATGGGGGTGCAGGCATTGGGTATATGTTCCATTCCAAATGGGAGAAATTGGCCAAAACAAAGGGGCTACAGGCCCCATGCAAGTCTGAAACCCAGCAGGGCAGTCATTAAATCTTAAAGCTTCACAATGATCTCTTTTGACTCCATGTCTCACATCCAGGTCACACTGATGCAATGGATGGGCTCCCAAGGCCTTGGGCAGCTCTTCCCCTGAGGTTCCGCAGAATGCAGCCCCCACAGATGCTTTCATGGGCTGGTGTTTCCCAGGTGCATGGTGCAAGCCATCAGTAGATCTACCATTCGGAGGTCTGGAGAACAGTGGCCCTCTTCTCCAGCCTGGACAAAAGAGCAAGACTCCATCTCAAAAAAAAAAAAAAAAAAGAAAAGAAAAGAAATGTTTCAATTTTTATTTAGCAGTTTGGTGATGTTTCTTTGCCCAGAAATATGCCCCGAGGAATTTAGCTCTTGTTTATATCAATTATCCTATGGTAAAATTGGTTTTATTCTATGTAATTTCACTTTAAGTAGCAGTTTCCAAGGACCTATCAGCAACATTAAGTGGAGACTTACTGTATTCCCAAAGAGTTAAAAATGGGTGTTTAAACAAAATTTTGTACATAAATAGTCACAGCACCATTAATCACTATAGCCAAAAACTGTTAACACCCAAGTTTCCATCAAGAGAAGAATGGATAAACAAAATGTGATATATCATGGATTGACAGTCAGGTGTGCTGGCACATGCCTGTAATCCCAGCACTTTGGGAGGCCAAGGCAGACGGATCACCTGAGGTCAGGAGTTCGAGACCAGCCTGGCCAACATGGTGAAAACCCATCTCCACTAAAAGCCTTCTTGATGGGCACTGAGTTTTCTTTTGAGCTAATGAAAATGCCCTGGAGCTAGCTAGATGGTTGCACAATGCCCCACTAAATTCCAGTGAATTATATACTTACAAGTGGTTACAATGGTAACTTTTATCAAATAAATTTACCTCAGAAATAAACTCATCTCGTATGATTTTTAATTCCCAGTGTCTTGGACTTGTTCCTCAAAGAACATGGAGCCAAGTTGCAGCTTTCATGAGCCCTGATTAATCCACTTATATTTGGGGCCAAAGCCCAAGGTCATGGGAGAAATAGCTCTTTCTTATAAACCAGGGGCTTTCACATTTGGACAGCAAAGCACCAAATGGAACCTTGAAATTCACCTCAGAAATAATCACCAAATGTGCAATGGGTTTTGGTCCCTAATGCTCTTCCCTCAAAAAACACATGCATGCTATAGCCTCTATATTTTCAGGTTTGCTGAATTCATCTTACTTAATCATAAAGCCCTTGGAGAGTTTACCCTGTGTTAGAGACAAATAATATAATGCTAGGTGAGGCCGTGATCCAAGTCCATGACCGAAGAGCACAGAGTGATTACAGGAGTAGCTTGGATCTGAACTAAGATACTGTTGAGTTCCCATCGCATTTATAGAACACGATTAGGTCCTCTTGATTTCAAGTTTCAAGGTGGGGCTGGCATTTCAGTTGACATTTATATATATTCCCATGTAAATATATGTGTGAGCATTTTTAGCACATAAATTTAATTTGCTAAGGGTTTCAGCTAGTCACTTATTCCTGACTAACTCCACCTGAGGTGTGGCCAGCTTGACATTACTGCTGAGGAGCAGGTTTCCTTGGATGAAAAAAGGAAATAACTGCCAAAAAAATGAATTCTGATACGAGGGCTTTCTTGCTGGGCTAGAGTTTCAAATGAAGTTGACAGTTTGTCCCTCAGACTCCATGGGTTAAGAATTTGCCATCCAGCAGGAGGCGACAGAGGGAGCCATTGGGTTCATGGGTACATGAATACTCACTTGCTCATTGCTTTTCAATACTTAAATATTAATAATTCATCTGCTTAAATGTCTAAGCTTACTTTACTAATATGTCCATTGTATAGACAAAGATATTTGCAAATATTTCTGTAGGTTGTCAAGATATACACTAGGACTTTTGTCAGTTAACGGTACCTATTGATTACATAAACATAAGTGTTTAAACCTGAAATCCCTTGCAACTGCTAGCATGGGGCTAGAGAATACAGCAAGGTAATAGTCTGTCCAGTAAATTCTTATAAAATTGCAATAATCAATTGTTCCATTTGCCTTTCCTTCAGTGCTGAAGTTTTATTTTTCTTTATTAATTATCCCAAACATGAACTTGGAGTACAATGACACAATTACAGCTTACTGTAACGTTGAACTCATGAGCTCAAGAGATCCTCCCACCTCAGCCTCTTTACTAACTAGGACTATAGGCATGTACCACCACTCCTGACTGTTTTTTAATTTTTAACTTTGTAAGAGATGGGATCTTGCTGTGTTGACCAGGCTGGCCTTGAACTTCTCACCTCAAGTAATTCTCCTGCCTTGGCCTCCCAAAGTGTTGGGATTACAGGTGTGAGCCTCCCTGCCCAGCCATAAATGTAATTTATTGCACATTTCAAAATTGCCAAGAGTAAATGTTCTCACAACAAAGAATAAGTATATGAGGTGATGGATATGTTAACTACTTTGATTTAATCATTTCACCTTATATTCCTAAATTCTAATATAACTTTGTACTCCGTAAACATATACAATTATAATTTGTCAATGTACCACTTAAAGAATTATCCAAACCTGGGCAATGTGGCAAAACCCTGTCTCTACAAAAAATACAAAAAGAAGAAAATAGCCAGGCATGATGGTGCCTATCTGTGGTCCCAGCTACTTAGAAGGCTGAGGTGGGAGGATCACTTGAGCCCAGGATGTCAGTGAGCTGTGATTGCACCACTGCATTCCAGCCTGGGCAACAGAGCAAGAATTGTCTCAAAAAATAAAGACATAAATAACATATTTAAATCATCCAAGTATACACTGTCTACAAGAGACTCACTTTAGATCTAAAGACACAAATAGGATGAAGGTGAAAGGATAGGGAAAGACATGTCATACAGATAGTAACCAGAAGAGAGCAGAGGTGGCTATATATAAATAATCCAATCACAGACAGATTAATACTTTACAGGCCGAGTGCAGTGGTTCACACCTTGAATACCAGCACTTTGGGGGACTGAGGCGGGCAGATCTCTTGAGGCCAGGAGTTCAAGACCAGCCTGGCCAACATGATGAAACCCTGTTTCTACTAAAAACACAAAAATTAGCCGGGTGTGGTGGCGAATGCCTGTAATCCCAGCTACTCGGGAGGCTGAGGCACAAGAATCACCTGGACCTGGGAGGTGGAGCTTGCAATGAGCCGTGATCGTGCCACTGCACTCCAGCCTGGACGACAGAGAGAGACTTTGTCTCAAAAAAAAAAACACTTTGGAAAAAAAAAGATTAATACTGTATAAGTCCACTTACATGAGGTACCTAGCATAGTCAAATTCATAGAGACAGAAACCAGAAAGGTGATTGACAGGTGGTTGTCAAGTTGAGGGGAGGAGGGAATGTAGAGTTGTTGGTTAAGGGTACAAAGTTTCAGTTTTGCAAGATGAAAAGGATTGTGGAGATGGGTGGTGGTGATGGTTGCACAACAATATAATAGTGCTTAATATGTTAATATCACTGAACTGTACACTTAAAAATGGTTAAGATGGCCAAATGTGGAGACTCATGCCTGTAATTCCAGCACTTTGGGAGACCATGGCAGGGGGATCACTTGAGGCTAGGAGTTCAAGACCAGCCTGGGCAACACAGTGAGACCCATTCTGTAAAATAAAAGCAAAAAATTAGCCAGGTGTGGTGGTGCACACTTGTAGTCCTAGCTATTCAGGAGGCTGAGGCAGGAGGATCGCTTGAGCCCAGGTGTTTGAGGCTGCAGTGAGCTATGATTGCATCACTGCACTCCAGCCTGTCTCAAAAAAAAAAAGAGTATAAACCATTGGAAGCATGCTGGGTCCATACAAATGTATAAACCATTCTTAGCTCACAAGTTTTAAAAACTAGGCTGGATTTGGCCCGTGTAGTTTGCTGACCTCTGTTCTACCTCATAGGGCTGTGACAATTTATGTAGTTTAACATATAACAAGTCCTCTCTGTATCCATCTTACAGATAAGGAAACTGAGGCTCAGAGAGGTTAATGTTTCTTCTTGTATGCATTGTTATAATTTATTCCATTTATTTATTTATTTGAGACAGGGTCTCACTCTGTTGCCCAAGTTGGAGTGCAGTAGCCTGATCATGGCTTACTGCAGCCTCAACCTCCCCGGGCTCAGGTGATCCTCCTACCTCAGCCTCCTACTGGGACTACAGGTGCACACCACAATGCCCAGCTAATTTTTGTATTTTTTTTTTTTGTAGAAATGGAGTTTCACCATGATTCCCAGGGTGGTCTTGAACTCCTAGGCTCAAACAATCCACCCACCTCAGCCTCCCAAAGTGCTGGTATTACAGGCATGAGCTATCATGCCTGGCCTATTCCTTTTATTTAAGATATATTTTTACTTAAGAGGTATTTTTTGCTTATATATTTTCTTTTCTTTTTTTTTTTTTTTTTTTTTTGACAGAGTCTTTCTGCATCAGCCAGGTCGTCGGAGTGCAGTGGCATGATCTTGGCTCACTGCAACCTCTGCCTCCTGGGTTCAAGCAATTCTCCTGCCTCAGTCTCCCAGGTAGCTGGGATTACAAATGTGCACCACTATGCCCAGCTAATTTGTGTATTTTTAGTAGAGATAGGGTTTCACCATGTTGGCTGGGCTGGTCTCGAACTCCTGACCTCAAGGGATCCATCGGCCTCAGCCTTGATTCTTTTGTATAGAACCGCACCTGGCATTGTTTCTTTTGCATAGTTTCTATTTCTCCTCTGAGATTGCCTATCTATTCATTGGGAGCATATTTTCCTTTATATATCTGAGCATAGAGTATCTGCTTTAAAACCTTTGCTATTCCAACAACTTATTCCTGGAAGTCAATCTTCATTGATTATCTTTTCTCTTAAGTATGGGTTAAGAAAATAGTTCTGTTTCTTCATGTGTCTGATAATTTTGTTTTTATCTTAGAAATTGTGAATGATATACATTGTTGAGACTGTGTGTTCTGTTATATTTCTCTGGAGGGTGTTTAAAATTTTTTTAATTTCTCCCTATCCAGCCCTTGTGGTCTCTGCTTCTGAGGTTATGATATGGGTAGTGTGGTCTGCTGGTCTTGAGTTGGTAAATTCTGGCTTCAGCAAGATGGAAGGCACCCTGACAGGAAGAAGCTCTCTTGGTAAGGACACCAGTGCAGGGATGGCTCCAGTGAGTAGAACAGTATATGCTTGTAGCAGATAAGACAAGTATATGCTTGTAGCAGATAAGACAAGCTTGTAGCAGATAAGTCAAGCTGATTAAAATTCAACCTCAAAGAACACACAAGTAATAAATACATGAAAAGATGCTTATCTTGACTAATACTCAAGGAAGTACAAATTAGAACCACATTGAAATATCTTAGCCTATCAGATTGGCAAAGATGAAAAAGACTGATAACGTTTACTGTTGGCATTCTTTCATTGTTGGTGAGAGTAAAAGTCTGTGCAACACTTTTTATGTAGGGCCACTTCTCAGCATCTATCAATATTTTAAAATGCTAACCCTGAGACCCCACAATTCCACCCGTAGCAATTTATCCTACAGTAAGACTCACTCTGTTGGTTGAAGATCCACGCCCAGAATTGTTCACTAAATTCATTTAAAATAGCATATATACTTGAGCCCAGAAGTCTGAGGCTGCAGTGAGCTATGATCATGTCACTGCACTCCAGCCCAGCCTGGGTGACAGAGCAAGACTCTGTGTCTAAAGAAATGAAAATAAAAATAAATAAAATAGCATATACAGGCAACAATCCAAATGTTCATTGCAGAAATTATGATTATTACTGTTTCTCTTTTAAAGACAGGGTGTCACTCTGTTTCCCAGACTAATCTTGACCTCCTGGGATCCTCAAGTGATCCTCTGGCCTCTGCTTCCTAAAGTTCTGGGATTACAGGTGTGAGGCACTGGGCCTAGACATTGCAGGGATTATTAAACGGTGGTGTCTACTACCATCAAAGGTATGAGGTAGGTTTTATGTGCTGACCTAGAAAGATGGTGCAAAAACATAGGGGAACAAGAAGGCTGCAAAGTGGCAGCACAGCAGGAGTCTTTAAGAAATAAGCATTTGTTTCAGCTTAAGAAGTGTCTGGCTGGGCGTGGTGGCTCGCACCTGTAATCCCAGCACCTAGGGAGGCTGAGGTGGGTGGATCACTTGAGGTTAGGAGTTCGAGACCAGTCTAGTCAACATGGTGAAACCCCATCTCTACTAAAAATACAAAAAAATTAGCTGGACTTGGTGTCAGGTGGCTGTAATCCCAGCTACTTGGGAGCTGAGGCAGGAGAATCATTTGAACCCGGGAGGCCAAGGTTGCAGTGAGCCGAGATCGCACCACTGCACTCCCACCTGAGCGACAGAGTGAGAGTTGGTCAAAAAAAAAAAAAAAGACTGGGTGCAAGGTGGCTCATGCCTGTAATCCCAGCACTTTGGGAGGCCGAGGCAGGAGGATCACGAGTTCAGGAGATCAAGACCATCCTGGCCAACATGGTGAAACCCCATCTCTACTAAAATACAAAAAATTAGCTGGTTATGGTGGCGCATTCCTGTAGTCCAGCTACTCAGGAGGCTGAGGCAGGGGAATTGCTTGAACCCAGGAGGTGGAGGTTGCAGTGAGCCGAGATCGCGCCACTGCACTCCAGCCTGGCGACAGAGCAAGACTTCATCTCAAAAAAGAAAAGAAAACAAATAAACAAAACCCCCAAGAAACAGAAGTGTCTGCATGGACTTGTGCCTAACTACTCACAGTGACTACTTCTGGGGGGAGGTGAAAGGGGACCCTGTTAAATAATTTTTCTTTTGTATTGCTTTTCTTCAACTGAGTCTGCATTACTTTTATGTTTAATACTCTCCCCACCCCTGATGCTCACAGGTTGCTTTAGCTGGTGGAAGGAGAACCTACACCTCTGGTTTTGGCAAAGTATAGAAGGGGACAAGAGCACTGCTCTGCACCTGCACAGGTCCTTGCCTCCTGGGGTCAGTTTAATGCATCTCAGTGGTGTTTCTTGGGAAGAACACAGTGGACACTCACTTGCCAGTCAGTAGACAAATCACTGAAGTCCATGTCTGGCAGTTCTCATTGTCATGGGGACTGTAAGGTTGTCATGTCTCACAGTTCCCTGACTTACAAGATTAGTGCTGACAGACATTCTCAGCTCTGTTCGGGAGAGCAGCTCTGTAATGTGTTTGTGGTTTCAGATGTGGGCGGCCTGTGTGAACCTGTCGTGCAAGGCTCACGTCACCAACTGCTGCAGTTATCTCCTGAATCAGGCTGAGGGTCTTTGCTGTGCACCCAGAGACAGTTGGGTGACAAATCACCTCCAGGCTGGGGATGCCTCAGACTTGTGATGGGACTGGGCAGATGCATCTGGAAAGGTGAGTCTGTGCTTTGGGCTTCCCGACCTCTCAAGTCAGCTTGAAATTCAGAAGGCAGAGAGGGACAAGTGGCCCTCCATCCCTGGGCCCAGGGAGCCACTGTGGAAGCGTGGTGTTTGAGAACACCACCCTAGCTTTACCTCCTCTAGTGTCCTGGCCTTGGGTATCTCTTAGAGATGGCAAAATTTGCAGTGCTGAACTCAAGGATTACAAACTAATTTCCAGTCCTGTAAGGGTCATGGGTTCTGCTGTGGCCAGTGTGGAAGGAACTCTGCTTCCTCAATGATTGAACTGACCTTTGTGGGGGTGCCTTTGTTGGGTGAAAATGGGCATACTTGGGCCTCAGTTGTGAGGGCCACGGGGTGGAGCTGAGGTCTAGGCCCCCATTTTATCTTCCTTTGATTTATGCTGTTCTGGGCTCACCTTCTTTCCAGAGCTTAGCTACACGAGGTAGATTAGTATCAAGAGTGGGTATCCTCTCAGCGTGTCTTCAAGTAGCATCCCAGAGCCCCGCTCCTGGGTACCCACAACATGAATACCATCCAGAAGCAAGGGCAGCCTCTGTAGGGGGAGTGGAAAACATTTATCAAACAGTTGAGATGGGTGCAGGGGATGCAACATGATCAAACAGGGTCTTGCCTTAAGGAGCCTCATGTAGGGACACCACACAGTGATGACCTTCAACTGCAGTGGGGCAGCAAGGCTGTGGGAGGTGCGTGTTGGGCAGGAAGAGCACGGACATCATTTTCCCATCTCGCCTCCAGACTCCCAGAGAATTGTATCAATACCCTTACTCCAGCCTTGGCCCATGGCCACTGCCCAACCCCTGGGCCCTGTCAGTTCAGGACTGTGCAGAACGAGAGTTGCTCAGGCTCAGGGATTCCATCCAGCTGGGGATGCCTACTAGGGGACTGGGGGAAGGCCTCATGAAAGACCATACCTGTGATGGGGAGGGAAGCTGGCAGAGGGTACAGTGGGAAGCAGAGCAGCAGGGGTCTCCTCCATGCCTCTCTGCTTCTCACACCCACCCTCGCCTGCTCCCCTCTGCCCTGGGTCTGTGCCCTTGTCCACCCAACAACACCTCTGCAGTGCCGAGTCCAGCCCTGACTTCTTCCTGAGCTGTGGCCCAGCGTTCCCACAGACATCTACCTCATGGATGCAGCACCGCCCCCCATCCTCTTTTCTGAAAGTGTGTGGAAAATGCCTCTTGGTGCCATCTCTCTCCCACCCTGCCTTCCCTGCACCTTCTGGATGAGGTGTCTGTTGTCTCTGTACTTGCCTCCAGCTGGCCTTTCTGACCCCATCCCTCCTGCCTCCTGCCCATCCCCATCCCCACCCCTGTCGGCACCTCCACACACTCTGTGCCCAACAGCATTGGGGATTCCCACTGTGCTGAAGGAAGTCCTCATGTGGTCCAGAGAGGAGCTGGCCCCTGCTCCCATTTCCAGACCCATTTTCTAGCAGAGCCTCCATGTCCCCAGGCTCCAGCTGCTTCTGGGATACCAAGGTCTGCATTTCTTCCTCTTCCCCCAGCAGACAGAAGACCTTGCTGGACAAGTGTTCACTTCAATAGTAACTTCCATCCTATCCACCTCTATGGCTGCCAGCCTCCTGAATGGTCCAGAAGAACCGGGATACCCTTCCCTGTCCCCATTAAAAAAGACAAAATATGACCAGACATGTTGGCTTATGCCTGTCATCCCAGCACTTTGGGAGGCCGAAGCGGGTGGGTCACTTGAGGCCAGGAGTACGAGACTAGCCTGACCAACATGGTGAAACCCTGCCTCTACTAAAAATACAAAAATTAGCCAGGCGTGGTGACTCATGCTTGTAATCCCAGCTACTTGGGATGGACCAACTCTCCAGTCCTACTTTGAAACTCTCAGGTGTCACATGTGGATCCTGCCCTACCATCCCCCTTCCCTGTCTAGAAACGAGGCCTGCTGAACTTGGAGCCACCCCACTCCCTGCTCTCAAGCCATCTGCTCCTGGGTTAGCTTGTGGCTGGCCTGGACTGGTTCTACACAGATGTGGGTGTTTCTCCACTGCTGGGGCAGCGGTTGTCCATCCTGGGGCCTGGGTCAGCTCTCAGAGGAAAAGCAGAGACCTTCCCCTCAGATGGCCATACTCCCTTGTCACTGTACCCAGCCTGCACAACAGCCACAGCTGAGAGCTTTCCTCTGCACTGAAAATGCACAGCTGTACCTGGTAAGCTGAGCAGGGCAAGGTCACCACCCTCCTACAGATGAGAAAACTGAGGCTCGGAGACCTGGGCTTCCCCAGGCCCTGGTGGTCACTCCAACCCTGCCTTCACATATCCCAAGAGCAGGCTGACTGTCCTCCCCATTCCCACCTTTCCAGTAACTGCTGCAAGAAGGGACAGACACTGCTGCAGAGAACTTGCCACGGTGTCTCATGCTGCGGCCGGTGGTGCCAGGCTGCACGCTCCATTCTAGGGAAGGGTGAGCTTCCTGATCATCAGTCTCAACAGGGGACGGTCCTATGAGTACCTGTAGTGGGGCGGGGTGGGGTTAGAGTAGTGCCTGCTGCCCGTTGAGGTGTGCGGGTTCCTTAAGGGCATGCATGCTGTAGTCTGCGTGCATGTCTGGTTTTTTCCTCCTCCTTATCAGTAATCAGTCTTGTATAACCAGGCTGGCCCTGCTTCCTGCCTAGGGGCTATCTGTGTACCATCTGGAGCTGCAAATGGGGTGATAGGGCATCAGTGGCCTTCCCACACCCAAGCACTTCCTGACACCCAGCCCCTCATCTCTGGCCAACCTCTGGCTCCCCCAGGGATCCTGGGACTCAGGCCTCACACTCCAGCATTGGGGGACTTTGCCCTTCTGGTGGTGCTCTCCTTTGCAGGTACCTTGGAACAGGGGTGCGACAGAGTTCAGGAAGTTGCATGGATACTCTGCTGCCACCCTCATCCACCTTTCTGGGGCAGACCACTTGGATGGGTCTTTAAGAAGACAAAAGGGAGAGAGAATGCAGAGGCCGGGTGTGATGGCTCATGCCTGTAATCCCGACACTTTGGGAGGCCTAGGCAGGTGGATCCCTTGAAGTCAGGAGTTCAAGACTAGCCTGGCCAACATAGTGAAACCCCGTCTCTACTAAAAATACAAAAAAAAAAAAATTAGCTGGACATGGCGGCGGATGCCTGTAATCCCAGCTACTTGGGAGGCTGAGGCAGGAGAATCCCTTGAGCCCAGGAGGCGGAGGTTGCAGTGAGCCAAGATTGCACCACTGCACTCCTGCCTGGGCAATAGAGGAAGACTCTGTCTCAAAAAAAAAAAAAAAAAATTGCATGGAGTTTGTCTGTGTGACCCTGGGCAAGTCATTTCCCCTCCTTGCCTGTGAACCAGGACAGTGCTTCTCCCTCGTGGAGCTGTTGTGAGAATTAAAGTAGAAAATGCACTTGTGGTGGTTGTTGGTAGTGATCAGTTCCCCCAACCCTGACTCCCCGGCAGGATGGGGCCTGGGCCCAGGGATGGGGGATGGGCTGGCAAAGGATGCCCATCCCAGAGAGGAGTCTTCTTGGCAAATGTGGAAACCAAGCTGAGTCAGAGTCCAGGATCTAAGTTTGAGGGTGCTCCTTATACCCTGCAGCCATGAGTCTTTGGCTGGGTCAAATGTCCTTTCTGAGCTACAGTTCCTTATCAGTAAAGCCTGGGCAGTGGTGCCAGGACACTGGACACAGTGTGAGTGCAGGTGGGGACCCACTGACCACTCTGCTGGGGAGCAATTCATGGGGAGCACCCCTCTAGGGAGGGATGATTTGCACAGGCCCTCAGCCCAGTCCCTTGCAGGCTGGACCTTGGAGAGTGAAGCCCTGAGGCGAGACATGGGCACCTGGCTCCTGGCCTGCACCTGCGTCTGCACCTGTGTCTGCTTGGGAGTCTGTGTCACAGAGGAAGGACAAGGTGAGGGCTGGGTACTAGTGTTTGTATGAGGTGGGGGGAGAACTGGGGCATGTTTGGGGGACTGGGTTGTCCAATGTCAAGTCCCTAGGGAAAGATTTGGCTCAAACTGTGCTGGGGCATGTCCTCTAAGAGTCATCCTGGGCCTCAGTCTCTAGTCTCCCTACCTTTACCTCCCTACCTTCAGTCCCTGGACCGACCCTAGTCTCCCTTCCTTCACCTTCTTGATGCCTCTCCGGGTCTGACTTGCCCGTGTACCAGGAGTCAGCACCCATCATTTCCCAGGCCTCCCAGTGCTTCCCTGGACAGATTCTGGGATCATTCACTGGTGACTGCCCTGCTAGGGTGTCAGCTGTCAGATCCCCCCCAGCCCCCTAGCTCAACTGTGCCCTGAAGCACTTACTGTGGGCTCCCAATGATCACTGTCTCCAGGGCCAAGGGCTGGAAACTTCACCTGCCTCACCAACAACATTCTCAGGATCGATTGCCACTGGTCTGCCCCAGAGCTTGGCCAGGGCTCCAGCCCCTGGCTTCTCTTCACCAGGTGAGGGTGGAGGGCCATGCTGGGGGAGCAGTGAGGGGCCTGAAGGGACTTAGGGTCCCACGTTGAAGTTGGGCTGGCACATGGAGGAAAGACATGGCTTTCCACGGGAAAGGAGGGAGACTAGGCTTGCCAGAAAGGAGACAGCTGCTCCCAGGATGAGTTCTAAACATGCTGCCTGAGCCCTTCCCTCCTCCCGTGCTCTGGACAGGGATGAGGGTGAGGTCCCCAGGATTGAAGCAGCTACGCCAGGACAGTGTAGCAGCCCCGTGGTGCTGACACATGCCCTTTCCAGCAACCAGGCTCCCGGCGGCACACATAAGTGCATCTTGCAGGGCAGTGAGTGCACCGTAGTGCTGCCACCCGAGGCAGTGCTCGTGCCATCCGACAATTTCACCATCACTTTCCACCACTGCGTGTCTGGCAGGGAGCAGGTCAGCCTGGTGGACCCGGAGTACCTGCCCCGGAGACATGGTGAGCAGCGGCTATAGGTCTGGGGCGGGGCCCCTTGGCGAGAACATCCTGGCTGCTTGGGCGTTGGGAGCAGGGCCCTGCAGCCTGTGACCCCTGTGGCCCAGTGAGTGGGCAAGATTTGGAAACCACCTAGTCTAGCTGCAGAGGCCAGAGGAAGTCATTGCTGTCCTGTCCCGCCTGGGGCTTTTCTTGACCAGTCTCCCAGTGAGGTGCCTGGTCTGAAAGGGCCTTGACCATGCCCCTTGGGAATCTTTCAGGCCCCAGTCTTGTGTATTCCAACTGACACACCCAGACCCATGGGGCTTCGGCCTCACGTGGATTCACTCTGTTCCAGTTAAACTGGACCCGCCCTCTGACTTGCAGAGCAACATCAGCTCTGGCCACTGCATCCTGACCTGGAGCATCAGTCCTGCCTTGGAGCCAATGACCACACTTCTCAACTATGAATTGGCCTTCAAGAAGCAGGAAGAGGCCTGGGAGGTAACACTTTGGCTGGCTTTCCCTGGGGGCCTCTCTCCTGGGAACAGCAGTCCAAGGCAGACCCCCCACTCTACATAGGGAGATGTCAACTTATAGTGATGAGGAGGGGAGGAACTAGAGCAGTGTGTGTGTGCACACACACATGCTGGCATGCACATGTGCATGCTTTGTGTGTGTGTATGGGAGTAGGGTGAGTGTGCCTGTGTCTCTGTGAGTATGTGCACATAAGTGTGAGTGTGCATGTATGTGTTTATGTGTGCACACATGTAAGTGTGCACACTCACATTTGTGTGCCCGTGTTTATGTGTTTGTATGTAAGTGTACATATGAGTGTGCCTGTGCCTTGTGTTTGTATCTGTGAGTGTGCACATGGGTATGCCTATGTGTATGAGTGTGTATGTGAGTGTGGTGAGTTGCTTCTGTGCACGCTTGTGTATATGAGTGTGCATGCAAGTGTGAGGAGTGTGAAAGTGTGCCTGTAGACATGTTTGCCTGTGTGTGCATATGTGTATTGGTGGGCAAACGCAGCTGTATCTGTGTGTGAGTGTGAGTGTGCCTTCTCTGTGTGTGTGTGCACATGAATGTGGTGAGTGTGCCTGTGTGTTAACACAGGTGTGTTCGTGTGTGTGTTATATGAGCATATAATGCATGTGTGTATTCTCAAGGGCTGAGGCACCCAGCCCCACCTTCAGCACCTGCTAACTGCCCCCACCCCCACAGCGGGCCCAGCACAGGGATCACATTGTCGGGGTGACCTGGCTCGTACTTGAAGCCTTTGAGCTGGACCCTGGCTTTATCCTTGAGGCCAGGCTGCGTGTCCGGATGGCCACATTGGAGGATGACGTGGCAGAGGAGGAGCGTTACACAGGCCAGTGGAGTGAGTGGAGCCAGCCTGTGTACTTCCAGGCTCCCCAGAGACAAGGTGGGCGCTGCTGTGGCTGCTGCACTTCCAGAGTCTGGGCTGGGCGTCTTCTCCCCTGTTCACTTCACTCCCCGCACCCTTTCACACTCCTGGAAGCCCCTCCCTAAGGCAGCCATACCCCAGTTGATCCCCTTCTTCTGAAGGTCTGAGGTCTATACGGCGGAAACAAACACCTGCCAAGGTCCTTCAGCAGGTGACACAAACCTCCAAGGCCCATCACAAACCTTCCACTTTAGCCCAGGGCACTAAAGGGCGCACCCTTGCCATATAGGTTTGTGGGGAGCCTCCTGGCACTGAGGCTGCTCACAGCCCTGGGCCCTTCCTGCCCACAGGCCCTCTGATCCCACCCTGGGGGCAGCCAGACAACACCCTTGTCGCTGTGTCCGTCTTCCTCCTGCTGATTGGCCTGACTTACCTCCTGTTCAAGCTTTCACCCAGGTAGGTAGCTGATGTGTGTGTGTGTGTGTGTGTGTGTTTGTGTGTACATGTGTGAGTGGGTAATAGTGTACATGTGTTAGTGTGTGTGTGCAGATGTGTCACTGTGTGCATGTGTGAGTGTGTGGTTCGTGGGGAGTCAAGGGCCACCCTTGTCTGGTTCCTCCCCTCCCCTCTCCACTGTTTGGTCCTGGATGGGGTGGTCTTTTCAAGTCTCCACCCTGGGCCAGAAGAGGGTTCACAAGTTGCCAGGGGAGAGAAGGGAAGGGGGATCTGTGGCAGAGGCCGAAGACAAGGGCAGTGTGGTCCCGACCAGACCCAGAGTCACCGAGATCAAGAGCCCAGATCCTAGTCTTCTGCCTCTGGAGGAGCTTGGTTTGTTCATCTGTTCACACAGTCTACGAAAGGACAGTTGGGTCATCTGGTGTGCTCAGGACCCTGTTCTCACCCTGGCAGATGCCTTAGAGAACAAGATAGACAAGGACTCTCTTTAAATAAACCGTCATGCCTCATGCACCGCATGTCAGGTTACAAGAAGGAGTGCAGGGGCCATGTCAGGCAGCAGATGTGAGGAAGAGGGTGTGGGGAGTGGCTGTTGGGTAGGGCTAAGCGGGAGGGTGCTTGGCTTCTCCTTGGAGCAAAGGAAAGTGTGAAACTGTGTGATACGACCTAGTTTATGTTTTGAGGAATAGATTGCTGGGACAAGGGGACACAGGGGACCTGCTGGAGGCCAATGGGGGCCAGTGGGGTGCCCACAGGCAGATGATTCAGCATGAGCCAGTGAAAGAAGCGGAGACAGAGCAAATCTGAAGGAATTGCGGGGTTTTAGGAGGAGAAACAGAGGGGACATGTGGGTGGATGAGATACGAGTGGTGACCCCTGAGGTGGGGAAATGGGGGACACCCTTGCGGGGAGGTTGGGGAGGTCTATTTGCACCTGTTGGGTTGGAGCCCCAGGTGACATCCTTGTGGGAGGGTCAGTGGATCCTTGGCAGCAAGTCTGGTGCTCAAGGAGACACTGGGTGGAGTGGGAGCCACAGACCTTCTGCTGATGGCAAAGACGGGGTTCCTGCAGGTGCTGGCTCCCTCTGTGGGCTGAGGACCCGGCTGGTAACTCCCCGTTCTGAACCCACCATAGCAGCTCACGCTGTAAAGGATGCCTGCCTCAGTATAAATCAGTTCTGTGAGGCCGTTAAGCAAGGAGGCCCAGTTGGGTCCTACCCTGAGAGTGGGTTGGAATGTGATGAGACGGGAGAGAGGCAGTGGCAGGGACAAGGTGGGCGGGCCTCCTGCTGATGGAAGGAAGCTGAGCCTCTGCAGTGACCTCAGGCCACCTCAGGCCACGTGGGTCCCCACAGGCCTCTGACTGGCCTCTGCTGGCCTCAGGGTGAAGAGAATCTTCTACCAGAACGTGCCCTCTCCAGCGGCGTTCTTCCGGCCCCTCTACAGTGTGCACAATGGGAACTTCCAGGTGTGTGCAGAGACCATGGCAGGGCGTGGGGGGCAGGGGTTGCCCAGAGCTCTGGCCTGCCCGGGATGTTGGCTTTCATGAGGGTTGGTGGCCAGTAAGGGAGGCTTGTCAGTGCTTGGAGCCTTTTCTGTATATTCAGTGAATTTCAGTTTATACGCGTGTCTCAAATGGCGAAAAACTAGCTTTATTTTCCATTGCTGATTTCTTTTTGTTCTCATGTCTCCAGTTCCATTGTCGATGGAAAAAATGCAAATGTCTCATGACTTATCTCTGTCCCCTCTGGTTTGCAGCTGTCTGCACCCACCATGTGCCTTGCCTCCTCCTTCTGTGAATGTGTCTGTCCTGTGGCCGTGGGGAAGGGTCTGTGGTGTGTGCACTGCCCTTGGGGCTCTCAATGCCTCTGGGCTCCTGCTCTGCCTGGTCCCCTGGTTCTCGCAGATTTCATGCTGGCACCACAGCTGAGGAGTGGGCTCTGCACTTCCCCCTCTGTGGCCCTGTTGGGCCCCCACAGCCCAAGAATCAGTGAGCAACTTGGGGGTTGCATCAGGCCCTCCCCTCCCTGCTGGGCTGGCGGTTCGTGCCCCCTGGGTGGGAGGAGCGGGAGAGGGAGGAGGGGGGTGGGAGGAGGGGGGTGGGAGGAGCAGGAGAGGGAGGACTCCAGTGAGTGGTCTCTGGTTTTTTCCCTGAGACTCCTCACTTTGGACAAAGGACAAGAAGCAGTGAGGGCCCCTCCCTGGGTTCTGGGCCAAGCTGACCCCTCTTCTCCAGGATCTTCCCTCCCTGTGCCCTAGGGCATCCCTGGGCCCTGTGTGGCAAGGATGCCCCCTCCACACTACTGCTCCAGCTTACTATGCAGAGAAATCCTTTTGTCTCTCAGTGAGGAGCCTAGTTTTCGAGATTTTTGTCCAAATATTCAATTTGAACCATAAACCGGGCACCTGGCTCTTAGCAGAGTCTCCCCCGTTCCCCAAGGTGGTAGGTGTGACTGTCAAGAGCCTGGGCAGCCGAGGACAAGGCTGAGAAGGGCACAGATTGTGATTGTCCCCGGGACTGTCATCCTGTTGCAGGCACCAACCCTTCCCTAGAGAACAAGGACACCTGCTAGGGGTTATTTAGACCCTCTGGTGGGGATCTGGTGCCATAGGTTGGTCTTCAGGGAGCAGTGCAGTGATGGAGGGTGTGGTGTGTGTGGTGAATGGAATGGAGGCTCCTGGTCATACCAAGGGAATAGCTTCTTTTTGGAGGCGGGGGCCTCCTGTGGCCCCACAGAAGGATCCAGGTCTGCTGGCTATAGCCTAGTGCTTTGAAAGTCACCGGTCTTGACAGCGACTTTTGTGTGTGTGTGTGTGTGTGTGTGCGCATGTCAGGTGGGAGTGCCCAGTTTCTGTAGCTGCTGAAAGGCCCTGAGGCACATGCTGTCAGGAGTTGGCTCTGTCCTGGGCAGATGTCACCATCTGTACCTTGTTTCAAGCTGCTGTGAACACCAGGCCCTGTGCTGGGGGAGCGATGAGGGGCCTGAAGGGACTCAGGGTCCCATGTTGAGGTTGGGCTGGCACATGGAGGAAAGACAGAATGTCCAAGACACAGGTGATGCTTGGCCTCTGGGTGTACTTTGGGCTGCTATGGGGAATGGCACCTCTCAGCCCTCCCAGGGAAACCTCAGGAGGGCTTTCTGGAGGAGGAGGGAGACTAGGCTTTCCAGAAAGGAGGCAGCTGCTCCCCGGATGAGTTCTGAACATGCTGCCTGAGCCCTTCCCTCCTCCCTCACTCTGTTCCAGACTTGGATGGGGGCCCACAGGGCCGGTGTGCTGCTGAGCCAGGACTGTGCTGGCGCCCCACGAGGAGCCTCGGAGCCCTGCATCCAGGAGGCCATTGCACTGCTAACCTGTGGCCCAGTGCATCCTTGGAAATCTGTGGCCCTGGAGGAGGAAGAGGAGGGCACTGGGACCAGGCTTGCAGGGAACCTGAGCTCAGAGAATGTGCTGCCAGCAGGGTGTACGGAGTGGAGGGCACAGATGCTTGCCTATCTGCCACAGGAGGACTGGGCTCCCACGTCCCCCACTGGGTCAGCTCCCCCAGACTCAGAGGGCAGCAGCAGCAGCAGCAGTGACTACTGTACTTTGGGTTGCTATGGGGGATGGCACCTCTCAGCCCTCCCAGGGAACACGCAGAGCCCTGGGCCCATCCCAGCCCTGGCTTGTGGTCTTTCCTGTGACCATCAGGGCCTTGAGACCCAGCAAGGAGTTGCCTGGGTGCTGGCTGGCCACTGCCAGAGGCCTGGGCTGCATGAGGACCTCCAGGGCATGGTTTTCCCTTCCGTCCTCAGCAAGGCTCGGTCCTGGACGTTCTAGGTCCCTGACTTGCCAGATGCATCATGTCCATTTTGGGAAAATGGACTGAGGTCTCTGGAGCCCTTGTCTGTGACTGAACCTCCTGAGAAGGGGCCCCTAGCAGTGGTCAGAGGTCCTGTCTGGATGGAGGCTGTAGGCTCCCCTTCAACCCCTCTGCTCAGTGCCTGTGGGGAGGAGCCTCTATCCTCAGCATCCTGGCCACAGGTTCCTCCTTCCACTGTCCCTTTTCTTTATCCCTGGCCTCTCTGAGAAGAGGGGTGTGGTCTCTCAGCTGTTCTGCCCTCATACCCTTAAAGGGCCAGCCTGGGCCCAGTGGACACAGGTAAGGCACCATGACCACCTGGTGTGACCTCTCTGTGCCTTCCTGAGGCACCTTTCTAGAGATTAAAATGAGCTTGATGGCTATTCCAAAGTGTTGATGGCTGGGAGGAGGGGCCAGAGGAGAGGTGAGGGGTGGGGTTTGTCCAGCCCTGGGCTTTCTGGGCTCTAGAGACAGCACAGTGGAGGCTCAATGACAGTTCTGGGGACAGCAGGGCGGAGGTTCAGGGGCAGTTTCGGGACTGCAGGGTGGAGGCTCAGGGACAGTTCCTGGGAGGCCAGCACCCTCGTTCCTCCTTGTCCTCATCCTCCCACTTGCTCCAGGAAAGTGAGAGCTGAGGCTGGAGCTCCCAGACAGTCAGGGCTGGAAGTGACCATCCAGCAGTGATGGTGGTCTGTGAAGGGTCCTGCTTCTGTCTTCAGCCTCTCAGGGGCTGGGTTTGGTGAGGAGCTGTGGTCTGGAGAGAGTGGCAGTTGCAGCAGAACATGCCTGCATTTGTTTCCTAGGGCTGCCGTAACAAAGTGCCACAAAATGGGTATCTTAGAACCACAGGGATTTGTTATCTCACAGTTCCAAAGTCCAGAAGTTGGAAACAAAGATGTTGGCAGTATTCCCGACCACATGTTCTTAGGCTCCCATGAAACAGAAGTTGATACGAGGCCAAGCAAGTTTCCCAGACAAGGCTTCATTGAGTCTTATGGCCCGAAAGGTTGGGCAGAAGAGAGACAGTGCAGGAGGAAGGGTTCTTGGCTGGCTCCCCAGAGGGAATGCATTGTGGTGTCTTAAGGAGGGTGACATGCATAATTTATGAGCTAAGTGAGTGTCATTACATGTATGGGGTGGAGTGAAGGGTGCTCAGATGCATGCTAACACATACGTTGCGTGATCAGAAAATGGCAGATAAGCCCCTCCCTGGGTGAGGACTTTAGTATTATCATAAGGCCAGGGTAATTCTCCTGGCCTTGTGCACAAGCAGGTGATACAGTCAACTCCCCTGAGTAAGACTTATGGCATGATGCTACTTATCTTATTTTTTTTCAGACAGTTGGCAAGGTCTGGTTAGCGAGTATGGTGCTGCAAGGTCTAGTGGTCAGCAGGCATGTATGGAACAACACGTTAGTGGGGGTGGGCCAAGTCCCATTTCTACTCTGTCTCAGCAGGGCCATGCTCCCTCTGAAAGCACTAGGGAAGGATTAGTTTCAGGCCTTTCTTCAGCTTCTGTTAGTTTCTTGGCTTGTGACACCAAAGCTGTAATCTTTTTTTTGTTTTGTTTTTGAGACAGAATTTTGCTCTTGTCACCCAGGCTGGAGTGCAATGGCACAATCTCGGCTCACTGCAACCTCCACCTCCCAGTTTCAAGCGATTCTCCTTCCTCAGCCTCTGGAGTGGCTGGGATTACAGGCACCTGCTACCATGCCTGGCTAGTTTTTGTATTTTTAGTAGAGACAGCATTTCTCTATGTTGCCCAGGCAGTTCTCAAACTCCTGATATCAAGTGACCCGCCTGCCTCTGCCTCCCAAAGTGTTGGGATTACAGGCATGAGCCACCAAGCCTGGCCAAAGCTCCAGTCTTTACAGGGCTTTTTCCCTGTGTGCATTTCTGTGTCCAAATTTCCCCTTTTAAAAATCACAATAATAGTGGATTGAGGCTGGCCCTGATGATTTAATCTTAACTTGATCATCTGCAAAGATGCTATTTCCATATGAGGTCACATTCACAGGTACTGGGGTTAGGACTTCAACCTAGAGGGCCTGACTGCTGGCCCCAAACACCATGGCCCCTCCCCAGCATGCCCCATCCCCTTCCTGGGTGCCCCAGGCAGATCACAGGAGGGCCTGACTGCCGGGCTTTGGGCTGGCATTGGGATCATCTGCCTAGTTAGGGCTGTGACCAGACTGAGATAGGGGGACCTGACTCCTGAGGCAGGGCTTGAACTCTAGACCAGATTTCAGACTAGTTGAAACAGGCAAAAGTACCCCTCCATAAGACACACCCACTGGTGCCAAGTGAGTTTGTGGTTCTCATGGCAACACCTGGAAATTACTGCCCCTTTCCATGACAATGACCTGAAAGTTACCACCCCTTTTCTAGAAATTTCTAAATAACCTGCTCCTTAATTTGCATATAATTACAAGTGAGTATAAATATGTGTGCAGAACTGCCTCTGAGCTGCTACTCTGGGCTCACTGCCTATGGGGTATCCCCTGCTGCATAAGGAGCAGTACCTCTGCTGCTGCTGTGCACAGCCGCTTCAATAAAAGTTGCTGTCTAATACCACCGACTCGCCCTTGAATTATTTCCTGGGTGAAGCCAAGAGCCCTCCTGTGCTAAACCCCAATTTCTGGGCTCATCTTCCCTGCATCAAGAGGGTTTTGGGGCTGGGAGCGCTGAAGTTTTGAAGGCAGGATGAAATGGAACCTGTTCTCTCACTGGGCCCTGAGCCACAGGGAGCAACTGTCCTGGGGGCTTTCATGCTCCCTGCAACCTGAGCAGAAAGAAGTACCTGCTACCTGACACCCCCAAAGGCAAAAGCCCTTTCTGGCTCAGATAGGCAGCCCTCCCACCCTGCATGCCTGCATAACTTCTAGGGTTTTGTGGGGAGCCTCAGCAGAGCTGGATCCTGGTCTGTGGGGGCGAGGCAGGCCCCAGAATATATCTTTAGTATCCAGAGAGTGGGAGGGGTGTGGACGGAAGTGAGGTACAGGCATCCTCAGCTGTAACCAAGTATAAAAATACTAGTGTGAATCCACTTCCTGTAGCTGGGCTCTGGGGATCCCCGGGCTAGTGCATTTATAACAGGGGTTGTGTGGCTCATGAGGCTCCATGTGTGACCTGGGCTACCTCATGATCACACAAACGAACCCACAGTTAGGATGCCTCTCCTGTGTGGCATGGACACGTTTTCATTCAACTCACAAACTTTCCCTGAGTGGCTCCTGGAGAGCTGATTTTGGGCTGGAACCTGAGTTATCTACGAAAAATACAAAAGTAATTAGCTGGGCATGGTGGTATTTGCCTGTAGTCCTAGGTATTTGGGAGGCTGACGCAGGAAGACTGATTAAGCCTGGGAGGCAGAAGTTGCAGTAAGCCAAGATTGTATCACTGCACTCCAGCCTGGGTGACAGAGTGAGACCCTGTCTCAAAAAAAAAAAAAAAAAAAGGAAATTTAAAAAAGAGAGATGCGACAACCCTTGAAGACCATGTGATGAGGTGTGGATTACAGCAGGGCAAGGTTCAAAAGACCATGTGAGCTCTGAGGAGGCGTCGCTGATCACTGGGCATCTGTGAAGTCCTCAGAGAGAAGGTGACTTGGACCTGAAATGATGACACTGTGGGCTTAGGAGCTGGTGGACAGTGTGGTTGGAGCACAGGTGCAGAATGTGGATGGCCAGGCCCAGGCAGCACTGGACTGTGGAGAAACTCGAATGCCAGGCCAATCCCTGCTGAGGGAACACTGGGGACTGGGTTTTCCTCTTTTTATTTTATTTTTATTTATTTATTTTTTTGAGATGGAGTCTTGCTCTGTCACCCAGGCTGGAGTGCAGTGACTCGATCTTGGCTCACTGCAACCTCTGCCTCCCGGGTTCAAGCAATTCTCCTGCCTCAGCCTCCCGCGTAGTTGGAATTACAGGCGCATGCCACTGTGCCCGGCTAATTTTTGTGTTTTTTTAGTAGAGACGGGGTTTCACCATGTTGGCCAGGCTGGTCTCGAACTCCTGACCTTGTGATCCGCCCACCTCGGCTTCCCAAAGTGCTGGGATTACAGGCATGAGCCACCCCACCTGGCCTCCTCTTTTTATTGAGGCAAAAAATCACATAATATAAAAATAACAGATGTACAATTCAGTGACATTTAGTGCATGCGCAATATTGTGCAACCATCACCTCTTAGTTCCAAAATATTTTCATCATCTCAAAAGGAAGTCCCACCTATTAAGCAACTATGGCCTAATCTGCCCTCCCTCTGACCACCACTAACCTGCTTTCTATCTCTATGGATACCTATGAATGGAATCGTATAATATGTGACCTTTTGTGTACAGTTTCTACCAGGTTGTAGCAAGTGCCAGCACCACAATCCTTTTTATGGCTATTATTATTCATATTCTTGTATAGATATACCACGTTTTGTTTGTTGATTCATCTCTTGATGGACATTTGGGTTTCAATTTGTTTTGTTATCGTGAATACTGCTGCTATGAAGACTTATGTACATGGCTTTGTTTGAATACCTGTTTGCAATTATTTTGTGATGTATCTAGAAATAGAATTGCTGGGTCCTATGGTAATTTTATGTGTAGCCTTTTGCAGAACCTCCAAACTTTTCCATAGTGGCTGTGTCATTTTACATTCCCATCAGTGATGTTCACATTTCTTCACTTCTTTGCCAACACTTGTTATTTTCTGTTTGTTTGTTTGTTTGTTTGTTTTGTTTTTTGAGACAGAGTCTCACTGTGTCACCCAGGCTGGAGTGCAGTGGCACAGTCACAGCTTGTTGCAACCTCCTCCTCCCAGGCTCAAGCAATTCTCCTGCATCAGCCTCTCAAGTAGCTGCGATTACAGGCGCTTGCTACCAAGCCTGGCTAAGTTTTGTATTTTTAGTAGAGATGGGGTTTTACCATGTTGGCCAGGCTGGTCTCAAACTCCTGGCCTCAAGTGATCTGCCCGTCTCACCCTCCCAAAGTGCTGGGATGACAAGTGTGAGCCACTGTGCCTGGCCTTGTTGTTGTGGTTGTTTTTGGTAATTGTTATTCTAATGGGTGTCAAGTGGTATTTTATTGTAATTTCCATTTGCCTTTCCCTGATGGCTAGTGATGTTGAGCACCTTTTCATGTACTATTTGTGTATCTTCTTTGGAGAAAAGTCTTTTCAACTCTTCTTCCCATTATAAAATTGTGGTTTTTGTCCTTTTGTAGTTGGGTTCTTTATATGTTCTGGATAGTATACCTTTATCAGATATGACTTGCAATGTTTTTCTCCCATACAGTCGGTTTTCTTTTAGCTCTCTTGGTAATGTCCTTTGAAGTACATAAGTTTTAAATTCTGATGAATTCCAGCATATCTATTTTTTCTCTTGTTTCCTGTGCTTTTGGTGTCACACCCAAGAAATCATTGCTAAATCCAATGCCAATAAACACATGAAAACATGCTCAACATCACTTGCCATTAGACAAGTGAAAATTAAAACCACAATGAGATACCATTTCATACCCATTGGAGTGACTATCTTTTATAAAAATGGAAACTTACTAGTGTTAGTGAGTATATGGATAAATTAGAACCCTTGTGCATTGCTGGTGAGAATATGAGATGATAGAGGTAATGGCTGCACAACATTGTGAGCATACATAGTGCCACTGAGCTACACACTTAAAAAATGTTTAAAATGGTAAATATTATGTTATGTGTCTTTCCCCACAACAACAAATGCTTAAAATGGTAAATTATACCACACACAGCACAATCTTCTTCAGAACTGATCCTGAAATAATTCCATGTGCGATGAAAGGAGACCCTTATCTCCTACAGTGAGAAGTAGCCTTTTTGTTCACACTGCTGCTGTACGTCCCAGGCTCTTCCACACTCACCAAGCACAATCTCACCAACCAGAGTCCACTCCCACCTGGCCCACTGGGGCTCCTTCCATCATCCTATTCCCCTATTTAACTCACCCCATGCCCTACAAACCATTGTCAATCACAGATCTGTTTACCATGTCTGTAGTCTTTCCTTTGGGATCACACAGTATGTGATCTCTTCAGACTGGCTTCTTTCACTTAGTGATATGCATGACAGATTCATCCCTGTTTTTGCATGGCTTCATAGGTCACCCCTTTCTCTTACTGACTAGCATTCCATTTAATGGCTGTACCCAGCTTGGTTATTCATTCACTTATTGAAGGTCATCCTGACTCCTTAAAGTATTTGGCCATGATGAAGAGATCACTTGTACATAATTGCATGTTTTTCTTCATTTGGACCTAATTTTTCAAAGCAGTTATCTAAATATCTAGGAGTGCAATTGCTGGCTTCTATGGTGAGAGCATGTTTAGCTTTGAGAAAAACTGCCATATTGTTTTCTGAAGTTGCTGTACCGTTATACATTCCACTATCATTAAATGAGAGTTTCTGTTGCAATTTTTCTTGCATTAAAAAAATGTTTTAGCCATTTTAGCAGATGTTTAGTGGTTTTCATTGTTACATTAAGTTGCCTTTCCCTCATAGCAAGTGCTATTGAGCATTATTTTGGATGCTTGTTTGCCGTCTGTGTTTTTTTTTTTTTTTTTCCAAAGTCTTCCTCTGTTGCCCAGGCTGGAGTGCAGTGGCATGATCTCAGCTCACTACAACCTCTCCCTCCCAGGTTCAAGTGATTCTCCTGCCTCTGCCTCCTGAGTAGCTGGGTTTATAGGCACGTGCTAATTTTTGTATTTTTAGTAGAGATGGGGTTTTGCCATGCTGGCCAGGCTGGTCTTGAACTCCTGGTCTCAAGTGATCACCTGCCTCCATTTCCTAAAGTGCTGGGATTAGAGGCATGAGCCACCACATTTTGGGCATATCATCTATATATATTTTTTTGATGAGGTCTCTTTATCTTTTAATTGGGTTTTTTTTCTTCTTGTTGAGTATTAGAATTTCCTTGTATATTTTGCACACAAGTCTTTTTTCATGCTTGTTTTGTAAATATTTTCTCTCAATCTGTGGCTTTTTTTGATTCTCTTAACAGGATATTTCAGAGTAGTCATTTTAAATTTTAATGAAGTCCGCATTATCGTTTTTTTCTTTTACGGACTGGCTTTTGGTATTGTATCTAAGAACTCATTACCAACCCAAAGTCATGTGGATTTTCTTCTATAACCTTTACAATTTTACATTTGATCATTTAAGGCTACAGACTATCTTGAGTGATTTTTTTGGGGGTGAGCTATGAAGTTTTTGTCTACATTCCGTGTTTTCCCTATGGTTTCTGATTGTCTATTGCCATTTGTGGAATAGACTTTTTCTTTCCCCAGTGAATTTCTTTAGCCCCTTTGACAAAATCAGTTGACTGTATTTACTTGGGTCTTTTGAGTTCTCTATTGTGTTCTGTTGATCTGTTTGTCCATTCCTTCACCAATATCACTCTCCTCATTCCTTTAGCTTTGTGGTAAAGCTAACAATAATGAGTGTACTGCTCCTAAACAAGTAGTATCTGCATTTATTTATATATTTTTATTCTTCTCAACTGTGATCTAAGGTTTTCTGAATGCATATTTGTATGTATTTTGTTAGATTTATACCTAATAAATTCAATTTTGAGGGTGCTACTGTAAATGATTTTTTTTTAAATTTCCAGTTCAAATTATTCCTATACATTATTGCTGATAGAAAGAAAATCAGGTAGTGTGTGGTGGCTCTTGCCTGTAATCCTAGCACTTTGAGAGGCCTAGTCAGGAGGATCATTTGAGCTTGGGAGTTCTAGACCAGCCTGGGCAACATAGTTAGACCTCCCCGCCCTTAAAAAAATTTTTTTTTTAATTTAAAAAAATAAATAAATAAAGGGAAATCAGGTGGTGCCGGGTGCAGTTGTTCACACCTGCAATCCCAGTGTGTTGGAAGGCTGAGGCTGGAGAATCTCTTGAACCCGGGACTTGGAGGCTGAACTCAGGAGCTGTGATTACACCACTGTACTTCAGCATGGGCGAGAGAGCCAGACCCTGCCTCTTAAAAACAAAAGAGAGAAAATCAATTGAGTTTTGTCTACCAGCCATCTTTTTTTATGAGATGGAGTTTGGCTCTGTCACCCAGGCTGGAGTGCAGGGACACGATATTGGATCACTGCAACCTGCGCCTCCTGGGTTCAAGCAACCCTCCTGCCTCAGCCGCCTGAGTAGCTGGATTACAGGCATGTGCCACCATGCCCAGGTAGGGTTAGGGTTAGGTTTAGGGTGAGGGTGAGGGTGAGGGTGAGGCTGAGGGTAAGGGTGAGGGTGAGGCTGAGGCTGAGGGTGAGGCTGAGGCTGAGGGTGAGGGTGAGGCTGAGGCTGAGGCTGAGGGTGAGGGTGAGGGTGAGGCTGAGGGTGAGGGTGAGGCTGAGGCTGAGGCTGAGGCTGAGGGTGAGGATGAGGCTGAGGGTGAGGGTGAGGCTGAGGCTGAGGGTGAGGGTGAGTGTGAGGGTTAGGGGTAGGGGTTAGGGTTAGGGTTAGGGGTTAGGGTTAGGGTGAGCGTGAGGGTGAGCGTGAAGGTTAGGGTTAGGGTTGGGGTTAGGGCTAGGGTTAGGGCTAGGGCTAGGACTAGGGCTAGGGTTAGGGCTAGGTAAGTGTGGCTTACAAACTGGAAGACAAAAGACATTTTAAAAAACCTAATAGCTAAGTTAGTTTTTTAAGCTATTAATATTGCTAAAATTATTGCTATAGAAAAGAGAAAAAAACATGCTGAATAGAACTCTGTTCTTAGAGATTTCTCCTGAAAAAGTCACATGTTATTTCTTCTCACCTCCATTGGCAAAAAAAAAAAAAAAAAAAAAACAAAAAAAAAAACACGCTATGTGGTCATGCAAAACTTTAAGTAGGTGGGTTGGAATAGTCAGAATGAATTAATAAAAACTGAACTGAAAATATTTGGAGAACAGCACCAATGACTATCATGAATGCCAACATGCATCCCTGACAACCCCATGCTGTTACTCTCCAAACTTTTTATGTCTTGCAAAGTATTAGAACTTCCTATCTGAAGCCATAGCACTCAGAGGGACTGCAAAATACATAATGACATCTCCTTTAGGATGTACTTAGATAATTCAAGGAAAAGAAGTCAAATAATTTAAAAAGTGCTTTTGGGTACAGCTATTTAGCAGTAGGGGGTAAGATTAGAGATAGATTGTAAAGATAATAGTAGGGTTAGGGTTAGGATTAGGGTCTGGGTCAGAGCCAGGGCCGGAAGTATGGTTAGAGGTGGGGTCATGGTCAGGGTCAAGATCAGAGTCAGGGTCAAAGTCAGGGTCAGTATTAGGGACCAGGGTAGGGATCAGGGTTTAGGGTCAGGGTCAAAGTCTAGAGACAGGATTGGGGTTAGGATTAGAATCAGAGCTTTGTTCTCCTCAGGACCCACCTGAGGAGAGGACATGACTTTGGAGCACCTGGTAGTGTGTCCACAGTGAAGACCAGAGTTTCGTTGTCCTCAAGACTGACCTGGGGAGACGTGGCTGCGGGCCAGTGAGGAAGGTGAGGCAAAAGCTTCCTGTCTGGCCCCGTGTGCTAAAGAGGGAGTTCTGCCATGGGCTTTACTTCACACGTTATATCCTGCAAGTCTTGTTTTACAAAAGCATCCCTTCCTCGAGGCTTTGGTTGCTCATCATCACAGCGTGTCATAACACGTGATAAGATTTCGGTTTGCTTCAGCAGGAGATCTTGGTATAGAGAAAGGAGAAATGCTTAGAGCCACTGTCAGGACAGTTGGGATGAAAGCTGGGGATGGGCAGAGGCTGGAGGAAACATGTGCACCCCCTGTAAACACTTTTATTCATGTTTTCGTTACTCATTTTTCTTACAATGTTAAAGTAGTAAAAATGGTATGGAGAAATTGAAAAGTAGGCATATTAAAACTTGCAACATTATTTAAGCCTAAATATATTATTTGTACCTCATGAACATTTTTTATTTTGTTGAGAAAGTCTAAGGTTAATTGGCAGCACATTTTAATAGTAGATAGAATAATGTCTGTTTTATAAACATTGACATCCTACATTATATGTGTGAACCCTGAAAATCTGAGACAGGTCTCAGATTTTTTAGAAAGTTTATTTTGCCAAGTTTGAGGATGTGCCTGTGATGCCTCTGCAGGAGGTCCCAACAACACGGGCCCAAGGTGGTTGGGGCCCAGCTTGGTTTTACACACTTTAGGGAGACATGAGACATCAATCAATATGTGAAAGATGTACCTTGGTTCAGTCCAGAAAGGTGAGACAACTTGAAGAGAAGGCCAGACAGGGAGCTTCCAGGTCATAGGTAGGTAAGAGACAAATGGTTTCATTCTTTTGAGTTGCCGGTTACCCTCTCCCGATGAGGCACTCAGATACGCATTTCTCTCGGTGAGCAGACGGGTGACTTTGGACAGAATGGGAGGCGGGTTTGCCCTCAGCAGCCCCAGCTTGACTTTTCCCTTTAGCTTAGTGATTTTGGGTCCCCAAGGTTGATTTTCCTTTCACAAGGTCTAACATGTTTTCCTATGAGCATTAAGTATTCATTGTGTATTTTATTACACAAGGCACGGATTTTTAAAAAATCATCAACTTCATGACTAGCTATATAGACATAACTACATAGAGGTTCAACTAAATTTGGAAACATTCCAGAGTTTTGGTTTCTAATACTTCTTTGTGATTCTTTAAAAGGTAAAGTATTTTTTTTTCCGTAAAGCATAGTAACATCTAAAATCACCCGTAGAATGTCCTGCCATTTTTTTTCTCTAGTTTCCCCATTTTCTGCAAAGCCTCATTGAGGAAATTGACTTTGAATATCCTTTTACACTCTTCTGTTTTAGAAAGCATTGTGGTAAAACATTGAATCTTCATGGTCACAAGTTTTGTTCACATTCTTTCTTTCTTTGAATATTTTTTTCCCAGTGGCCAATATTTGATTCTGTTGTATTATGGCTAAAAGGTAGGCATGGAACAAAATAAAGACAAGAAGTCTTTGGAAGAAGTGATCCAGTCACAATGAATCAATTTGCCATTGGAACATATTTTTACAAAGTCACTCTTTTGAAAATATTTAGTCATGAATTGAAACAGAGTCTGGTAGATTATTTTTTTTCCTGGTCTAAGGTGAACAGCGTTTTAGAGAATGAACCCAGGACACAACCGCAGCACAAGAAAAAAATATGATAAATAAGTTTACACATATGTGTTACCAACAGAAAACATGTAAAGAACATTTATTTTGATTTATATATCAGTCTGCATTAATTTTTTTGTGTCATAAATGCTCTTATTTAAAAAACAGGACTAGTTAACAGTGTCAATTACTAGCAATTCATGGTATAAATAAACAAGGAAGTGTTCAAAAAATATAACAATGTTTTAAATATAGTTATATTTTATAGCAGTTTTTGACTTACACAGAAATTGCAAAAAAGAAAAATTGCAGAGATTTTCCTTGTAGCTTCAACCTACTTTCCTCTCTTATTAACATCTTCTGTCAGTGTGTCTCACATGGCTTATTAATATCTTACATAATGTGTCACAGTTAATGAACAAATACTGATAGAGTATTATTAACTAAAATTCATATTTCATTTGGATTCCCTTAGTTTCATCTTACCCTGACCCATCCAGGATCCCGCATGGCATGTAATCATCACGTAGGCGGCTCCTGGATGTGACAGCGTGTCCGGCTTTCCATCTCATGATGACCTTGACAGTATTGAGGAGGATTGGTCAGGAATTTTGTAGAATGTGTCCCCCATTGTGATTAAACATGGAATTTTTCTTATAATTATACTGAGATTCTGGGTCTGGAAGAAGTAGATCACAGAGGTGAAGTGCTACTCTTGTCACTTCACTTTCTCAAGGTGAACTGTTGCCTTTGATGTTCACTTGGATTGTTCGGCAGAGCTAGATTTCTCCACTGTGCATTATTTTTCCTCCTTGTCCATACTGCACATGTTCTTTCGGAACAAGTCACTATGCGGAGCCCACACTTACAGAGTGAGGAGCTCCACCTTCTTGATGGCTGACTGTCTACCTCAATTTTTTGGAATTCTTTTGCAAAGGAGATTTCTATTCAACTCCATATGCTTATTCACCTATGTATACAAACACAGACACCTAATTACTTAAAGCTTTAGTTACTATTCAGCACTACAGCATTATGTTGCACAATTCATTCCTGTGTTGGTCATGGGTAGCTCTTTTTATTGGCTCCTGTTTTTCTTTTAATACAAGAATTAACTTTTATTTATTTTTATGACATTTTTAATTTTTTTTCGTACATACTTACTTTCTGATACTTCAAGATTATCCTGGCTCATATATTTACTGTCCCAGTTCTAGTACCAGGCTCTAGTATCAAAGAGCCTGATTCCTTTGAGAATGGTAGGAAAACTTACATCTGACTGCTGAATGAGCATATTATATCTTGTCCCTCCTTAGCAATGCTAGGAAGTATATGTGTGTATCTAACAGACCTATACACACCTAATTATAAAGGTTTCTATGTGGAACTGTACGTATCTGTATTAAACCAAATGTAAGTTTATGTTGATGTCTCCACCTCTGATCTACTATTACATGAATCATTCTAGCCTTCTCCCCTTGCTAATTTGTAACCTCCCACTTCAACAGTGAGGGACCTGGTTCCTACCATCTGCAACTTATGTAAGTCATTGTTTTTTTGTTGTTGTTGTTGTTGTTGTTTTTTTGAGACGGAGTCTCGCTCTGTCGCCCAGGCTGGAGTGCAGTGGCGCGATCTCGGCTCACTGCAAGCTCCGCCTCCCGGGTTCACGCCATTCTCCTGCCCCAGCCTCCTGAGTAGCTGGGACTACAGGCGCCCGCCACCGCGCCTGGCTAATTTTTTGTATTTTTAGTAGAGACAGGGTTTCACCGTGGTCTCGATCTCCTGACCTTGTGATCCGCCCGCCTCGGCCTCCCAAAGTGCTGGGATTACAGGCGTGAGCCACCGCGCCCGGCCGTAAGTCATTGTTTAATCCAGATACAGATACTGTGGTTTTACAATTGTTCACAATTACTCCTGTTGGAAAGAACTTTATAAAATAGAATCCAGTGATGAAGTGTAGTCCATTTGCCTTCAGCCTACAGAATCTATTCATTTTTGAAGTGATTAGGTCAACACCGTTTTCCCTACACCTTCATTGAGTTTTTTCCTACATTTGTGTCTTAGTCCGTTTTGTGCTTCTGTAACAGAATACCTGAAGCTGGGTAATTTATAAGTAAAAAAGGTCCATTTGGCTCACAATACTGGTGGCTGGAATGTCCGAGATTAGGCAGTTGCATCTGGTGGGGCCTCAGTCTTTTTCACCTCATGGTGGAAAGTGGAAGGGGAGCAAGGGGTGCACCAGAGATCACATAGCAAGAACGACAGCAGGAGGGAAGCCAAGGAACCCAGACTCTTGTTAACTCCTACTCCTGCAGGAATTAATCCATTCCTGTGAGAGCAGAACTCACTCATCCCCATGGAGGACATTAACCTATTCATGAGGGATCCGTCCTCATGACCCAAACACCTTCCACTGGGCCCCACCACCCCACACTGCCACACTGGGGGTCAAATTTCAACACGAGGTTTTGCAGGGACAAACCACATCTAAACCATAGTAATTTGTAGCATAGTTAATTTCTTTTTCACATGATGCATTCTGTGTTGGGATACTCCATATCCCAAATAATTTTATTTAATTTGAATAGAGTTTGGCTTACTCATTTGGCTGTAAAATTCTGCGTGTTTTGACAAATGCGTAGTGGCAGGTATCCGCTATTAAAGTATCATATGGAATGCTTCAAATCCCCACGCCATCGAGCCAATGGCTTCCCATCTGTGTAGTTTGCCTTCTCCAGAATCTCATTAAATGAAGTCACACTGTGTGTATTCTCCTCAGACTGTCTTCTTCCAGTTAGCAATGTGCATGCAAGATTCACTCATGTCTTTGTGTGAGTTGATAGCTTGTTCCTTTCTATGGCTAAATAGTATTCCATTGTATGAATGTACCACAGTTTGGTTATGCATTTTGGGGAGCAAAACCTTCCTCTTCTAACTTTGTTCCAGGGTTGGAGACCTTCAAATTAACTGACAATAGATACATTAATAGGAGAGGCAATATTTGGTTTCTTATTCCACAAGTATTGTAGGACAAAATTCATCAGATGGCAGGATCCAGTTTACAAACAGGTAAAACTAGCCCAAAGACAAGAAACTAGACTAGAATCTGGCCGGGCGCGGTGGCTCAAGCCTGTAATCCCAGCACTTTGGGAGGCCGAGACGGGCGGATCACGAGGTCAGGAGATCGAGACCATCCTGGTTAACACGGTGAAACCCCGTCTCTACTAAAAAAAAATACAAAAAACTAGCCGGCCGAGGTGGCGGACGCCTGTAGTCCCAGCTACTCGGGAGGCGGAGGCAGGAGAATGGCGTGAACCCGGGAGGCGGAGCTTGCAGTGAGCTGAGATCCGGCCACTGCACTCCAGCCTGGGTGACAGCGCGAGACTCCGTCTCAAAAAAAAAAAAAAAAAAAAAGAAACTAGACTAGAATCTGATAACCTGCAAGGGCTATAGATTTCCTTTTATTTATTTAAATTTTTTATTATACTTTAAGTTCTAGGGTACATGTGTGCAACGTGCAGTTTTGTTACGTAGGTATACATGTGCCATGTTGGTTTGCTGCACCCATCTACTCGTCATTTACGTTACGTATAGTTTTCCTCAAAAAAGTTTTTTTTGAGACAGGGTCTGGCTCTGTCTCCCAGGCTGGAGTGCAAAGGTGCAATCTCAGCTCACTGCAACCTCTACCTCCTGGGTGCAAGCCATCCTCCCTCCTCAGCCTCGTGATTAGCTGGGACTACAGGCACCTGCCATCATGCCCATCTAATTTTTCTATTTTTAGTAGACATGAGATTTCACCATGTTGCCCAGGCTGCTCTTGAACTCCTGGCCTCCCAAAGTGCTGGAATTATAGGCATGTGCCCCCACGCCCATCTGACTTATAGTTTTCCATTGAAACATAAAATTTATCTCTGTAGTAACCATTATTTTTGATCATAGATAATCAAAGTAAGATTATTCTTGTTTCAAAAATAAGTCTAGCCTTGTTAGATTTTGCCTGATCATTTATGTAAGTTTAGTAAGAATAAGAGCTGACCACATAGATGCTTTCAAGCTTCCTTGCTGCAAGTTTTCATACAGAATCTCAGATTGGACTTTTAAAGGCCTTATTGAGGCTAAAAGCCAAGCCAAGAACATACTATCAAATTTCAGCTGCAGACCTTATAGCTTTGTGTGAATTCCTCTCTGCTTGAGGCCCTCAAAATAGCCCCAAATTACTGGGCCTACAAGGAAATGACCTTCCTTACTAATCTGTAAGGCTGTGAACCCCATAATCTAGGTATCAGACTGGCTTTTCTCAGAGGGCTTTGTAAGCATTGACTCCATAAAAGTCAACCTTAGTTCCTTACAATTGCTGGTCATAACTGGTCTGAGGTACACTTCCTAAATATGATATTTCAGTAAAAACCTTGATAATATAGCCAAAGTTTCCAATTATGTCCTGTTACAAGGTGAACAGATTCTTACTGGACTTTTGCTAACAACTATATTGTCATGAAAGTAAGAGTATTAAGAATTTCAAAATTCTAGAGAAATCAGGTGGGGAAAAAAAGATAAATGCTCCATTTCTGTTTACAAAAGCATAATCTACTAAAATTGTTGTGAGTTAGAGTTAGCTTGAGAGTGGCCAGGTGTGGTGTGTAATCCCAGCACTTTGGGAGTCTGAGATGGGCAGATCATGAGGTCAGGAGATCAAGACCATCCTGGCTAACATGGTGAAACCCCGTCTCTACTAAAAAATACAAGAGATTAGCTGGCGTGGTGGTGGGCACCTGTAGTTCCAGCTACTCGGGAGGCTGAGGCAGGAGAATGGCGTGAATCCGGGAGGCGGAGCTTGCAGTGAGCCAAGATCGCACCACTGCACTCCAGCCTGGGCGACAGAGCGAGACTCCATCTCAAAAAAAAAAAAAAAAAAAAAAAAAAAAAAAAAAAAACAAGAGTTAACTTAAGAGAAAGAGATTTCTTTTTTTTCTTTCTTTTTTGAGACTGAGTGTTGCTCCGTCTCAATTTCTCAGTGTGGTAGGCAAAAACATGTTTATTAACAGGCCAAAATATCTAGTTTCTCTGTAAAAATAAGAAGCCAAAACTATATAAACTTGAATTACTTATGTTCAGTAATTAATGTTTTAGTATTGTATCTTATTTATAAATGATGTAGATATTTAATGGAAATATTTTACTTAGCTTAACTTTAAGGTTAAAAATTACCAAAAGTATTTTGGAAACTACTATTAGGCAGATTTACTGTAAAAAACTTATTATTGTAATAATGTTTTTCACTTTTCACAAGATGGCACCAAAAATGACGGAAACTCCTGCCCCTCCTAAAGCCCAAGCCAAAGCAAAGGCTTTAAAGGCCAAGAAGGCAGTGTTGAAATGTGTTCACAGCCTCCCAAAAAAAGAAGATCTGCACCTCACCCACCTTCCAACATCCCAAGACACTGCGACTGCGGAGGCAGCCCAGATATCCTGGGAAGAGCGCCCCCCCCGGAGAAACAAGCTTGACCATCATGCTATCATCAAGTTTCCACTGACCACTGAGTCAGCCATGAAGAAGATAGAAGACAACAACATGCTTGTGTTCACTGTCAATGTTAAAGCCAACAAGCACCGGATCAAACAGACTGTGAAGAAGCTCTGGGACGTGGATGTGGCCACAGTCAACGTCCTGATTCGGCCTGATGGAAAGAAGAAGGCATATGTTCGAATGGCTCCTGATTACGATGCTTTGGATGTTGCCAACAAACTTGGGATCATCTAAACTGAGTCCAGCTAGCTGATTCTAAATAGATGTATATCTTTTCACCCTAAAAAAAAGGAAATAATGTTTTTCATAAGAATGACAACTTAAAATCTTAAAGCTTATAGATTTGATTCTAATTATCTAGTAAGTATAATATTAGCTTCTTGCAAGCACTCAAGCAGAATAGAAACTTGTTTGTTGGCCGGGCAGGGGGCCTACCATGAGTATACTGTGAGCAAGAGGACCCTGCAGTGTCCTTAGCTGCCAGCAGGTGGCGCACTGGCACCACACCATGAGCAAGAGGACCCTGCAGTGTCCTGGTCGGCAGCAGGGGGCGTGCTGCCACCACACTGTGAGCAAGAGGATCGTGTAGTGCCCCCAGCGGCCAGAAGGGGGCGTACCCCCACTACAAGGCAAGCAAGAGGGCCCGGCAGTGTCCCCAGTTGCCAGCATCGGGAGTGCTGCCACTACACTGTGAGCAAGAGAGCCCTGCAACGTCCCCAACTGCCAGCAGGCGGCGTGCCGTCACTATACTGCGAGCAAGAGGGCCCTGCAGTGCCCCAACGCCAGCAGGGGGCGCTGGCCACCAGTGTAAGAAAGAGGGCCCTGCAGTTGCTCTAGTTGCCAGCAGGGGGCGCACTGGCACAGCACTGTGAGCAAGAGGGCCCTGTAGTGCGCGACTGCAAGCAGAGGTCACCGGAGCCAGGCTTTTCAGATTACTGATGTTTCGCCCGTCTGTGCGCCGCTCCCCTCGGGGCGTGCATCTCTGCGCCTGCACTGCGCCCCTTCAGGCCCACGCGGCGTGCGTCTCTGCGCCTGCGCCGCGACCCCCCCCCCCCCCCCCCGCCTGCGACTCTGCGCTTGCGCGGTGCCGGCCTGCGACTCTGCGCCTGCGCCGGCCTGCCCCGCGCCTGGCGTGCGACTCTGCACCAGCGCCAGCGTTGTACCTTTGTGAGGGCGGAGCTGCATTCTCCTCAGCCCAGACATTGAGAGCATCACGAGGGCGGAGCTGTGTTCTCCTCTGCACAGACCTCGGGGGTACCGTGAAGACAGAGCAGCGTTCTACTCTGCCCAGACTCTGGCGTGGGGAGCCCCGCGAGGGCGGAGCTGCCTTGTGCTCAGCACGGACGTTGGCGGCACCGCCTCGCTTTGGGACAACTCGGGGCCGCATCCACAGTGAATAAAATCCTTCCTGTTTCTAGCCCTGAATAACGAAGGTCAGAGACTACTTAGAATGGTTCAGTGTGGAAAACGGGAAACCGAAATCCCCTCTGAATCCCGCGCACAGAGGTTCTCTCCACCCAAGGGTTAGGGTTAGGATTTTAGGGTTAGGGTTTTAGGGTTAGGGCGAGTGCGAGCGTTAGAGGGTAGAGGGTTAGAGGGTTAGGGTTAGGGTTGTGAGGGTTAGGGTTAGGGGTTAGGGTCAGGGTTCGGAGTCAGGGTCGGGTTAGGGGCTAGGGTTGGGGGTTAGGGTTAGGGTTTAGGGTTAGGTTTAGGGTTTAGGGTCGGGGTCAGAGTCAGGGTTAGGGTTAAGGTTTAGGGTTAGGGCTAGGGCTAGGTTTAGGGCTTAGGGTTGGGGTTAAGGTTCGGGTTAGGGGTTAAGGGTTGGGGTTGGGGTTAGGGGTGAGGGTTAGGGTCAGGGTTAGAGGTTAGGGTCAGGGTTAGGGGTCAGGGTCGGGTTCAGGGTCGGGGTCAAGGTTAGGGTTAGGGGTTAAGGTTTAGCGTTAGGGGTAGGGTTAGGATTGGGTTAGCGGTAGGGTTAGGGTTAGGGTTGGGTTAGGGTTAGTGTTAGGGCTAGGACTAGGGTTAGGGGTTAGGGTTAGGGTTGGGTTAGGGTTAGGGCTAGGGCTAGGACTAGGGTTAGGGGTTAGGGTTAGGGTTGGGTTAGGGTTAGGGTTTGGTTCCATGTTAGGGTTAAGATTCAAGTTAGGGTTCGTGTTCTTTTTGGGTTAGGTTTAGGGTTAGGGTTTGGGTTCGGGTTAGCGTTTATGTTTGGTTTCAGGTTAGGGTTGAAGCCGTTCTCCTGCCTCAGCCTCCCGAGTAGCTGGCATTATAGGCACACACCACCATGCCCAGCTAATTTTTTTATTTTTCGTAGTGACAGTGTTTCACCATGTTTCCCAGGTTTCTCTGGAACTCCTGACATCAAGTAATCCACCTGCCTCTGCCTTCCAAAGTGCTGGGATTACTGGCATGAGCCACTGTACCCAGCCTTCACTTTCTTCTCTGTGTCAGAGATCTCTAGCAAGATACCTTTTCAGAACTTTTATTGCAACGGAAGTATTTCAGAACTTTGTCAGGTTAAACTGTTAAGGGTATGTCTGTTTTTCTATGATACACTCAATTTAGGAATGTATGACTCAGTAATGAAAGTTGATCTGGCATCACCCTTGGCATTTGAGTTCCTAGGTGGAGAAGGGTGTGTTTTCAGGCATGATAATGGCTTACAGGAATGCAGCACCCCAAGAGGACCCTAGCAATTGGGAGAATTATGTTTACATGACACTAAGCCCCAAATAACCTTAAATTCTAAATAAAAGTTCCAAGGGTAATTTGTATAAGGGTCTTGTTTTTTGTTTTTTGTTTTGAGATGGAGTCTCACTCTGTCACCCAGGCTGAACTGCTGTGGCATGATCTTGGCTCACTGCAACCTCCACCTCCCGAGTTCAAGTGATTCTCCTGCCTTACCCTCCAAAGTAGCTGAAATTACAGGTGCCTGCCACTATGCCCAGCTAATTTTTTGTGTTTTTAGTAGAGATGGGGTTTCACCATGTTGGCCAGGCTGGTCTCGAACTCCTGACCTCATGATTTTCCCTCCCCAGCCTCCCAAAGTGCTGGGATTACGGGCGTGAGCCACCGCACCCAGCCAGGGCCTTGTTTTTAAAGAAAATAAATTATATGACAGATTTGTTTCATATACATAAATATATATATATATATATATATATATATATATATATATAAACTATATTCGTGAACATTTTACTCAACGTTTAAAAATCTTTAAGACCTTTCAGTACATAAAGCTTACATAACAAAATCTGGCAAAAGTGTATAAAATCTAAACACATTTCTAAAAGAGAGGGTGAGGCTTTCAGGGTGGCTATGCTGTGTTGAACGTGGGCAGTGTTCTCTCTCTCGTGGTTTTGCTTATATGGCAGTTCCAGCTCACAAGAGCCCTTGGAACCTGTCTGTTGGCCTGCATCCTGTGGCATTTGGCAAGTGAGATCTGTTTAATATAAGATGTCCATAAAGCCAAGGTTATGATATCTAAAAATAATCAACACTAATTCCCCAGAAATTTTGTCTTTTTTGACCAAGCCACTGGTGCAATGTGGAGTCACTGCATTATATGCAAAAAGAATAGTGCCCTCACTCCAGAGTCTGAACCAGAACTGACCCTCAGTGGTGACTCCCCCTTTATTCTGGAGGTGTTAACATTAGCTGTGGCAATGTAAAAACGGTGTTTCTGGAGGCAGTGGGGGCCGAGAATGGAAAATCCTCTGCAGCCGTCAACATGGAGAGTGAGACAATGCAGGTGTTGACTCACGGAACTGGACGAGAATCTACTAGCCCTTCTCCAGTGAGAGTCTCTGTCATTTCATAGAAGGCTTAAACGCAGGGAGGGCATGGGGATTCCGTGTAAACTTCAGTAAGGTGCATAAACAGAGGCCGTGATGTGTTTTTTCTCCGACCTTTTCCAGGAAGATCTGACCCCAGGGTTGCAGCGTGATGCTCACTAACAGAAACTGACTCAATTGTGTTATGTCTCTGATCTTTTCCAAGGACATCTGGACCCAGGGTCGCAGTGTGATGCTCGCTAACAGAAACTGATTCAATTGTGTTTCCAGGTTTTGGGGAATATCTTTAATTACTGCATGAATGTTTGTAAACTGTTGGGGCTAAATACGAAAGTTGCTCTTCAGGTGCCGTCTCCACCGAGCCACTGTGTACATTTTCTTTCTCTCTCTTGCAGCTGTTCTCTTCCTACAAACTGAACGAAAATGAAAAGGAAGTCATTTCTGCATGTGTCACAGAGGCATCCTTTGGTTCTAAAGGGAGCTGAGTTGGATTCCACAAGCGCATGGTCCTTGTAGCATGTGAATAGGATTCAGTCACGGACGAGAAGGAAGGGTTCAGGGGAGACTGTCACCGCCCTGTCCAGGCTAACACTCCAGCTGCCCAGGTGACAGGCTGGCCTGTGTTTGTGTTGTGTAAGTGTGTACAGCTGCTAATGTAGGGTCCAGAAACATCTTACAGAGTAAGCCTATCCCTACATGTAGTTTTATGTGGGTATAAATTCATTTCAGTTCTTAACATGAACATTTGTACAGTGCTTCCAAGTGAGGGTTTGACTGCCTCACATCTGGAATCCTTCAAGTTTATCCTTCTTGGAGTCAGTGTCGTGAACGTTTTCCCCTAGGTCAAGAGTCTGCTGTCAACATGGTGTTCTCTAATTACACGGCTTCATACAACTCCCAGCTCTGTGGACATATATTTTTGTATTTAAGGTGTTTCTTCTTTTACTTCTGTTTATAGTTCATCCTTGACACTGCTCTTTTCCCACTGTCTTTATCTCAGGTCCTTTCCAAGCTTTCATCCTGGCTGACTTCTTTTAAGTAATGGAAGGAGAGGACGTGGGGTCAGTCAGCCTGACTTCCGATCCCTTCTCCACCCATTGTGGGGAAAAGAAAGAGATCAGCCTGTTACTGTGTCTATATAGAAAGAAGTAGACATAAGAGGCTCCATTTTGTTCTGTATTTGAGATGCTGTTAATCTGTGACCCTACCCCCAACCTTGTCCTTGCAAGAGACATGTGCTGTGGTGACTCAAGATTTAATGGATTTTGGGCGTGCAGGATGTGTCTTTGTTAAAGAAGCGCCTGAAGGCAGCTTGCTGGTTAAAAGTCATCACCATTCTCTTAATTTCAACTATCCAGGGACACCTGCACCGCCAAAGATTCCAGGGACCTCTGCCTAGAAAAGCTAGATATTGTCCAAGGTTTATCCCCATGTGATAGGATGAAACAATGCTGCTAAAAGGTTTATGGAGATGTTTGCATATGTATCTCAAGGCACAGCATTTTCCTTTAAACTTATTCATGTCACAGAGATCCTTGTTCTTATGTCTTACTGTTGATTTCCTCCCTAAAAACGATCCTATTGTCCTGCCACTCCCTTATCTTTAAGATGGTAAAGATAATTATCTATAAATACTAAGGGAACTCAGAGACCGGTGCCGGCGTGGGTCCTCTGTAAGCTGAGCGCCGGTCCCCTGGGCCCCGCTTTTCTTTCTCTATACTTTGTCTCTGTGTCTTATTTCTTTTCTCAAGTCTCTTGTTCCACCTAACAAGAAACACCCACAGGTGTGGAGGGGCAGGCCACCCCTTCAACCCATTACTTGACAAATTAAAGCTGTGTTTAGGCTTCATTTATGTCATGGATTTCTCAAGAGTTACAATTTTTTGATACATTAATTACAATTATAGGATCATTTAAAGATCAAACAAGACAATGTATATTGATGTGTTTTGTAATATTTGTTGTTGTTTGTTTGTTTGAGACTGAGTCTCACTCTGTCACCCAGGCTGGGGTTCAGTGGCGTGAGTGAACCTTGGCTCACTGCAACCTCCGCCTCCTGGGTTCAAGCGATTTTCCCGTCTCAACCTCCCGAGTAGCTGGGACTACAGGTGCCTGCCACCACACTTGGCTAATTTTTGTATTTTTAGTAGAGATGGGGTTTCACCATATTGACCAGGCTGGTCTTGAACTCCTGACCTTGTGATTCACCCAACTCGGCCTCCCAAAGTGCTGGAATTATAGATGTGAGCCACCGCGCCTGGACTGTAATCTTTAAAGCTCAATAGAAATGTAAGATCTTGCTATTATTATGCGATGATAAAATCTTTCATTCTTTGCTTTTTCCTTGGTTGCTGGCCTAGAAATTGAATCAATTCTGTTCTCTCTTTTTTTAAAAAAATAATCTTGAACGTGTGAAATTGCTGATATTTTAATATGTTGCTGATGTTTGATCTATTTGAATGGTAGCTTCCTATGGTTTCTTCTAGTAGTTAAAACTATCAGGCCAGGCATGGTGGCTCATGCCTATAGTGCCAGCACTTTGGGAGGCCAAGGTGGGCAGATCACCTGAGGTCAGGAATTTGAGACCAGCCTGACCAACATGGTGAAATCCTGTGTCTACTTAAAATACAAAAATTGGCAGGAGAACCACTTGAACCCGGGAGAGGAAGGTTGCAGTGAGCTGAGATTGCATCACTGTACTCCAGTCTGGGCAACAGAGTGAGACTCTGACAAAAAACAAAAACAAAAACAGAAAGAAAAAACTATATCAAAGTGATATATTTGTATAGTGAAACCCCAGACAGTGCCACTAAGTGAATGATGATATAATACTCTTATTTCTTATTTTGCTATGACGTTAGTTTCTCAACAATCACTCCACCTGCCGGTTTGGTCTTTTTTCCCATTGGGATTGGTTTCCCTTAAATGTCTGGTGATTCTTCATTGTACACATTTAATAGTGACACAGGAAGAAGAAGAAAGGAGTCTGTTATCATTAGTAAAAGGCTCGTCTAGAGGTTTTTTTTTCCGGGAGTTGATAGGGTTTCCACATGTTAGTAAGTGATGTCTTTGGTCTAGATGGTTTCCTTTCTCTGGAGAAAAACTTCTCCTCTCCTCTCTGGAAGGCAGGTGCTTGCTGTTGGTTGTTGGTGTTCTACTTACTGGTTACCTGAGGGGTGGGGTGCAGGCATCGGTGAGGGAGGATAACAAGGGTTGACTGTTAATGTACAGATTTTAATCAACCTTCCTGTTTTCTGACGCCTGCCTCACTTCTCTGCCCCTCACCCCCAGGAAGGTCCACAGATGATACTCCTTCTCAAGGCTGCGAGGCCATCAAATCACTTTTTTGTCTCTGCTGTTCTCTCTACGTGATGGATAACCATCATGGTTTCTTGGGAGGGAAAGGAAACAACTGGGCCAGTATTTGGTCTACCATCTTTAAGTTGGAAGCTTCTTCTTCCAACTGAAGCTAGAATAACAAAGCTTGAGAAAGCGTTTTTAAAATATCTAGTATCTCAACTTTTGGGGACAATTTGAATATCTTAAGGCACTAAGTAACAGAGTTTTCTGAAAAGGGTGATGGGGGAACCATTAATTAATTAATCTCTGCTTTAAATATATTGCACCAGGTTTGTGTATTATAATTCACACTCAAAAAGTACAGATTTAATTTTGATATATTTTCTTTGAAGAAATAGCTTAACTACTCTTCAGTGCTGCATTTACGATGTGGCCAAATCTTTGAGATAAAATTATTTCTCTCTATGTAAATGAAGATGTTGTACTTTGAAAAATCATTCCTTTCGGCATTTTTAGATCTTTCTCAGTTTTCTTGAACCTTTTGTGCAAGAGCAATGACCTTATATTTCCACAATATTCCTATTAAACACTTAGCTGTGGGCCTGAAAGAAATGTGCAGTTCTGTTAGAAAAAAGGTGGAGAAGGTAGTATCACTATTCCTCTTTCATGGATGGGCAAACAGGTTCAGGAATTTTCCAGAACTGAGGTTTTCTATCTTATAATTGGGTGTTCTTTGTCTCACAACGTGCACTTCGTCCTTCTGTATGGATTTCTTTGCTGAGGCTGACTGTGAATTTTGGCTCTCACATGCTAAGTACACATTAATTTCTTATCCTTTATTCCCACATAGTGTACGAGTGATTTTGAGAGGGTCCTGGATGGCATGGTCCTCAGGTGCTTGGCAAAATGGGTCTGCTCTCTCCTAGGTAAGCCTGGCTCTAGGCCCTTTTCCATGTCCTGGCCTTCCCCAGCAGTCCCTGGAGCCCTCTGCTAACCAAAACTCCACAGTGAAGCACCACCCGAATGGTGACCTGTGAAGGGTTCCCAGTTTGGGACACGTTATTCCTCTTCTGTAAAAACTGCATACTTTCAGATAGACTCTCAAGCAAAGGCACAGAAAATTATGATTAGATTAATGATCTTTCAGAGGTTTCCTATCTCTGAGGTCATCTGAGCCAGTAGTTTTCAAAATGAGTTGCGGGCTTCATATCCTCAAATGTTGCATTTAAATTCTAGTTAAAAATAGTTTCACCACTGTATTTTTCCATTCTAAGACAGATTTTTTTCCCATGCTTTACTTATTCTGGAGTTAGCCTGCATCTTACAATTGATCCACTGCATTTCATATGATGAGATCTCTTCTGTTCTTCTAAAAAATTATCAATAGTTTTGTGATGGATATTGATTTAATAGCATCTCAGAATGTAAAACATCCAGGTTACGATCATTAACTCTTCTACAATATTTACATGCAAGAAGGCAATATTTCTTTCTTTTTATAAGCCAAATTATATCTAGCAGAAACTCCCATGTGTCGAGATGTGGAAGATTCCAATTCACGGAAGTTTCTCGTCATATTCTGTGCCAGACACTGGAGGCTGGGATGGTGGCACTTCATGCTCCTCACCTTCCTGTCTCACTACTTTTCCTGTGACTGCTGACTGCTGGCCCTTTACTCTGAAGGGGGTGAGAGGACCACTGCCCTGGCACTGGGGAGGGGATGTTCCTCACAGCACAAGAAGTGCCAGGAAGGCAGCCGTCACATGCCGGAACCTTGGCCACACCAACCACATCTGGGGAACTGCACATAACTAGGGCCTAGCCCATTAGGAATGCTACTGTTCTGGGAACATCTCCCTGGCATCCTCATTTTGTTTTCCCATTGGCTAGTCCAGCTTAACTTAACCCTTAGATGATTCTAGATTTCCCTAGAAAATACCTAGGTGAGAGTTATCCAGGCAAATTCTCTTTTCCTCCTTTAAACCCCTAAAGGCTATATATTTTGTGTGTGTGTGTGTGTGTGTGTGTGTGTGTGTGTGTGTGTGTGTATGTGTATGTGTTACAGAAAGACCTAATCTGCAAAAGCACAGCTTGGCCTTCAGAAAATAGATGGGAAAAGGGCTGCTTTATTATTTCCTGGTGCCTCCAAAGCACACACAAAGAGGATATAAGTTAGTACTTTCTCTAATAATTCCATCTGTAACATTGAGCATTTAAATACCTTGCCCATACAAGTGCATCATAAAAGGTAGCATTAATGAAACAATTAAATGTCTCAACCTGTCTTTTTGTAAGCCATGAAATAAATTTCTCCCATTATCTCTATGTATATGTTTACCATTTGTGCAAATATACCACTGAATAGAGATTGTAGACAATTTTTATTTTGATGACAGTCCACTCATGTAAAATTACACACAAAAATAGTACTGTAACCCAGGTGCATTGCCAGATCCAAGTAAATGTGAGCCAAGGCCCATTTGTTCATGCATGTGTTTTTATGATTTTGTCTGTTCCTTTTCTGACTTACATATTTATAATACAGAATGTGAGAAGAGGTAGCTCTTTGTAGTTATTTAGCTTTAAGACATAGAAAACTCTTCTAGAATCTTTAAAAAGTAATTGCAAGAATTTTTTGAAAGCTTCTTGAAATTACAAGTCAAGATTTTTAAAAAATTATTATTCTTTGAAACTACTTTTCTGTATACATCAATATTTATCAATAGCATATAAAATAAATCAATAGCAACAAAATAAAATGGGAAAGGATGGTAATGGCCATCTCATATTGCTTATTTCTTTTTCTTTTTTTTTTTTTTTTGAGACAGAGCCTCGCTCTGTCGCCCAGGCTGGAGTGCAGTGGCCCCATCTCTGCTCACGGCAAGCTCCACCTCCCGGGTTCACACCATTCTCCTACCTCAGCCTCCCAAGTAGCTGGGACTACAGGCGCCTGCCACCTCGTTCGGCTAGTTTTTTTGTATTTTTTTTAGTAGAGACGGGGTTTCACCGTGTTAGCCAGGATGGTCTCGATCTCCTGACCTCATGATCCGCCCGTCTCAGCCTCCCAAAGTGCTGGGATTACAGGCTTGAGCCACCGTGCCTGGCCTTGCTTATTTCTTTTATAATAACTAAGTCATATAAATTGAGCTCACAAAAATATTTATATTAATAAAATTATAATTTACCATTGGTAATGTTTGAGTTTTTCTTGTACATTTTTATGTAGCAAGAAAAACAGTTTTTACTGTTAAAAATGGTTTTTAAAAAATCAGAGCAAGCCTAAGCCCCTTCATTTTATAAATACAATAACCTGAGGCTCATCAGTGCTGGTGACTCACACAGGCACACACTCAGCATTGCTGGAGCTCAGGATCCAGAATGCATTTGAACAATTCGTGCTAAATTAATAAATGTACTTTAAAATAGGCCCATATTAATCCCCAAATAACTAAACCTGTGGAATTTGTAAAATAAGATGTTTATGAATGAGGACATGGCATTTTGACTTAGTTCTGATTCCCCCCTTTCTGAAAGCAGAACCTACAGTCTATTTTCCCATTGCTAGATTTCAGAAGAGAGCCTGGTGTCACTTACAGCAGACATTGCAGATGCCTCAGCATTTCGGATGAAGACGGTAAAGACCTTCTTTGTTTCATAAAAACCTTTATTTTCCAGGGGAGAAAACACAGGTTGGATCTAAACTCAATCTTCCTATTGAAATATTTTAATGACACTGAAAGAGGTTGTTGCATTTGGCAGGTGCAGGTGGAGCTGTGCCGTCCTGCACTGAAGCCCTGCAGTCCTGACTTCTGAGTGGAGCTAGAGGAGAATTATATTAATGTGTTTGCACTACTTGCTCAATTGTAAAGCATAACAAATATATTTAAGGCATGTTTTTTTAAATGAGAATAAAATAGTTTAACAATGTTTATACACCTATTTTAGTTATTACATTCTCTAATCTATTTTTATCCTCACAACCATGGAAGCGCTCCACCATCTCCATTTCAGGAAGTAGACAGTAACTGAACAACACTATCTTCTTTTAAAAAACATTTATTTCATTATGAAAGTTTATGGTTTATGTAATTAATACCTTTTTGTGGTCTGCATTCAATGGGTGTGGGCATCTGCACACTGTCGTGGGTCCACCATTGTGAAATCGCACACAGTGGTCTCACTGCCCTAAACAGCCAAGGCTCTCTGTCCATCCATCCTTTCCTCTCCCCAAGCCCTGTCAACCACTGATTATTTTGCTATCTATGTAATTTTCCCTTTTCCAAAATGTCACATAATGCCCACAGCAATGAATGCGAGTTTCTGTTGCTCCACATCCTCACCAGCATTTGCTGTTTTTGGTCTTGTGGATTTTGGCCATTCTAATAGGTATGTAGTGGTATCTTACTGTTGTCTTAATTGGCAATTCCTAATAACACATTATACAGAACATCTTTTCATATACTTAATTTCCATCTGCATATCTGTTCAGCTTTTGCCTATTTTTAATTGGGTTGTTTGTTTTCTTATTGAGTTTTAAGAGTTCTTTGCATATTTCAGATATGAATCCTTAGATATATTTTGCAAATATTTTCTCACAGTCTCTGGTTTGTCTTTTTATTCTCTTAACAGTATCTTTCACAAAACCAACAGTTTTTTTATGTTAAAGTTCAACTTCCCAATATTTTTCTTCGTGGATAATGCTTTTCGTGTTGTATCTAAAAGAATCACCAAATCCGAGGTTATCTAGAGTTTTTCCTTATGTTATCTTCTAGGAGTTTGAAAATTTTGCATTTCATATATTGATCTGATATCTACTTTGCATTAACTTTTGTAAAAGGTGTAAGGTCTGTTTATAAATTCTTTTTTTTTTTTTTTTTTTTTTTTTTTTTGCACATGGATATCCATTTGTTCTAGCACCATTTGTTAAAAAGACTCTCCTCTCTCCATTGAATTGCCTTTGCTCCTTTGTCAGAGATCAGCTGGCTGTATTTCAGTCTGTTTCTGGGCTCTCTGTTTTGTTTCACCGATGTATGTGTATATGTCTTCTGTTTTGCCTTTAGTTTAAAAAAATGTAATTGCTACCTCAATTTGCTTATGAATTCTCATTTGTAAATAGAAAAGCATAAATTAATGCCTGAGTATATTTTAGGGTAGATGTTGCCTTGAATACAGTGAGCAGAATGAGTTATAATTTTAAAGTGAATATAAAAATTTGACCATAGTGGTAACAGATTTGCGAACTAGTGATATCAATGACAGAGTCCATTGCAATATTGCTTCATCCTTTGGCTCAGCTCTGCTTCACACCAGGTAACTACCAATCCCTTTTGTGATTAGTTCAAGGATTTCTGTGGGGTGGAAAGTAGAAATACGATATCAGTGGAGGGAGAGAAGGCAGTTTCCCAGACTGGGAGCAGTCAGATCTCCAGTGGGTCCCAACACTGCTCTGTGGCAATATCTAGAGGGTGATGGAAACAGAGACAGGGTGCAAATGAGGTGGGTGCTGGCCCTAGGGTTCCCAGTGTCTCCTGGTTCCCATGGTCTATAAGACGTCTGAAATGAGACCTTCCGGGCTTTGGGGGGCCCCTGTGGAATTGGAAAATGAGGAAGTGAGCAGTGACAATCTAGACTGATTATTAGAGGTACGTCTCTCATTTTTCAGTAACCAAGGAGCCTTTGATTAGTAGTGAAATTGTGGCACCCCAACAATGGTGGAGTGGAATATCCTGCTACTCTGGAGGGGTGATGGCTCAGGGTCAAGACTGAACTAATTAGAAAAAGAAATGCACTCCAGGAATATCAAGTCCAAAACGAAGCTCTTCAAACCATCTGGGAAGAGAAAACAGCATGACAAGGAAAGGTATATTTATCTGATCCCAGGAATCAATATAAACATCCATGATAACCCCACCTATTTTTTAAATATATGATTTGGATGAAACAAGAGAAAGAGACTGATTGTTGCTGAGTCCCTGCTGCAGTCCCGACACAGCTGGAGATGCCCTGCTCCCCTGCTCCCCTGCTCCCCTGCTCCCCTGCTCCCCCGCTCCCCCGCTCCCCCGCTCTCCTGCTCTCCTGCTCTCTTTATTTTGTTGATGCTCATGAGGACCCTGATGTCTGAGGAAGAAGGTTCCCGTCCAGCTCTGCCCCTGGTGTGTCACGTGCCGGCCTTGTCAACGCACAGGAGAACCTGACAGGGTGAGTGTTATAACCCCAATCATAGAAAAGGAAACGTCTCAAAAGTCTTTAGCATCTTGCCCGAGTTCGGACACTTAGCAGAGGCCTGAGTTTAGATGCAGCCCCGTCTTGCTCTTTGACAGCCTCAGCACCACGTGCCCTGGGTGACCCACGCAGAGTCACTGACAACCCTCTTGGTTGGCTCATGGCACAGCGTGGAGCGAAATGGCCCACTGACTTTTCCAGACACTTTGACAATTCGTGATATAGTTTATGCGGTCACTCCCAGTGAGTTCTATTGTTCAGTTTAATAGAATACCTAATTCTGTGTTTATTATGAATAAAGGGAGATTTCTTGTGGTTTTTAAGAATATGAAGGATATCTATTTTGTATACAAGTTGGAAGTTCCAATACTATAGGAATCATAAGTGCAGGTTTTAATGATGGGTCTTTTATAAGACTGAATTCACATCAAACTGAATCAGTAACTCCGGCTGTATGAACAGGGTGAGACATTAAACATTTAATGAAAAGAATTCCTTTCTTAGGTTACAGCAAGGACTAAATATGTCTAATTATCATTCCCGCTAAGAAGATGTATTGTGATATTTGCAGTTAATCACTCATTCAGTTCCAAGGGTATTTATTAATTGTCTGCTCTGGGCATAACAACAATTGGAAGCAGTATGTTCACATGAAAAAAAACTTACCTGAGGCTCTAAGTCACAACTTTCCATGACCAGCACACATTTCTGATTTGAAATACATATCTAAAGCTTCAAATGCATAAATAGATATCCCAATCTAGAACTAAGTTAATAGTTGCTTAGAATTAATTGTTTAAATTATCTTGGGAACCAGAAAGATATGTCTACATGAAACAATAAAGGTTATATTAGAATTAATAAACTTTAGAAGACCATTTTAATCATAATATATAAGCATACTACCTAGGCACACTGTTTAAATACATCTGCAACCTACTATTTTTAGATTTAGGTAAATCATTAATCCTTAAATTTGGAAGATTCCAGTGTTAGAGCTCTAGACTATGAAACTTGGAAGTTTTTCTAAAATTTTTGAGTTTTTATCCAGAAATACATATTTTCCTGGCACTGAGAACTGCAAGAAATTTCACTTGGAGTCTCCAAATAGTCAGCCATGTGTGATGTCAACATCAGTGTAATAGATACTATCACAAACATCCTGTGACTTTTATTTTTTTTATATACTTTAAGTTCTGGGATACATGAGCAGAACGTGCAGGTTTGTTACACAGGTATACACGTGCCATGGTGGTTTGCTACACCTGTCAACCTGTCATCTATGTTAGGTATTTCTCCTAATGCCATCCTTCCCCTAGGCCCCGACCCTGCAACAGGCCCCCGTGTGTGATGTTCCCCTCCCTGTGTCCATGTGTTCTCATTGTTCACCTCCCACTTATGAGTGAGAACATGCGGTGTTTGCTTTTCTGTTCCTGTGTTAGTTTGCCAAGAATGATGGTTTCCAGCTTCATCATGTCCCTGCAAAGGACATGAACTCATCCTTTTTTATGACTGCATAGTATTCCATGATGTATATGTGCCACATTTTCTTTATTCAGTCTATCATTGATGGGCATTTGGGTTGGTTCCCAGTCTTTGCTATTGTGAATAGTGCTGCAGTAAACATACGTGTGCATGTGTCTTTATAGTAGAATGATTTATAACCCTTTGGGTATATACCCAGTAATGGGATTGCTGGAGCAAATGGTATTTCTGGTTCTAGATCCTTGAGGAATTGCCACACTGTCTTCCACAATGGTTGAACTAATTTACAGTCTCACCAACAGTGTAAAAGTGTTCCTATTTCTCCACATCCTCTCCAGCATCTGTTGTTTCCTGACTTTTTAACGATCGCCATTCTAACTAACATGAGTTGGTATCTCATGGTGGTTTTGATTTGCATTTCTCTAATGACCAGTAATGATGAGCCTTTGTTCATATGTTTCTTGGCCACATAAATGTCTTCTTTTGAGAAGTGTCTGTTCATATCCTTCACCCACTTCTTGATGGGTTTTTTTTCTCCTTGTAAATTTGTTTAAGTTCCTTGTAGATTGTGGATATTAGCCCTTTGTCTGATGGATAGATTGCAAATATTTTCTCCCATTCTGTAGGTTGCCTGTTCACTCTGATGAGAGTTTCTTTTGCTGTGCACAAGCTCTTTCGTTTAATTAGATCCCATTTGTAAATTTTGGCTTTTGTTGTCGTTGCTTTTGGCGTTTTAGTCATGAAGTCTTTGGCCATGCCTATGTCCTGAATGATATTGCCTAGGTTTTCTTCTAGGGTTTTTATGGTTTTAGGTCTTATGTTTAAGTCTTTAATCCATCTTGAGTTAATTTTTGTATAAGGTGTAAGGAAGGGGTCTAGTTTCAGTTTTCTGCATATGGCTAGCCAGTTTTCCCAACACCATTTATTAAATAGGAAATCCTTTCCCCATTGCTTGTTTTTGTCAGGGTAGTCAGGCATCCTAAACTTTAAAATTTAAGAACTTACATTTTTTTTAAAGTAACTGGCAACTGACAATCATTTAAAAATCCATAACCTAAAAAAATAATAATTCCTCCTAAGTTTTCAACCAAGAGAAGTGAAAATCTGTTGACACAAAGGTCTGAATATAAGTATTCATAACAACTTTCTTCTTAATAGCCAAATATTTTTAAAATAGTCTATCACTGAAGAGTAGATAAGCTGTAATATATTCCTACAACGGTTACTGCCCAACATAAGAATGACATATACACTGGAAATCACATGGACGTATCTCAAAGGCATTAGAATACATGAAAGAAACTAGGTATAAGAGAATATTCTATATGATTCCATTTATATCAAATACTTCTTTTTTGAGATAACATCTCACTCTGTCACCAAGGCTGGAGTGCAGTGATGTGATCACAGATCACCGCAGCCTTGACCTCCCAGGCTCAGGTGATTCTGCAGCCTCCTGAGTATCTGGGACCAAAGGGGTTGGGACCAAAGGGGTGTGCCACCACACCTGGCTAATTTGTGTGTGTGTGTGTGTGTGTGTGTGTGTGTGTTTTAAGAGATGGGGTTTTGCCATGTTGCCCAGGCTGGTCTCAAGTTCCTGGGCTCAAGTGATCCCCGCTTCTCAATCTAGTGCTAGGATTACAGACCTGAGTCATTGCATGTGGCCTGTATCATATTCTAAGACAAACAAAACTAGAGTGAAAGAAAGCAACTGCCGGAAGCTGTGGTGTGGGGCAGGGGTCACTGACTACAGCAGCATGCAAGAGAATTTTGGGGGTAATGAAATGTATTTTAATGGTACTGTTGTGTACATGACAATATGTATATTTGTCAAAATGCATTGATTTGTACACTTAAAATTACTAAATTTTGTTATATGTAAATTAAACTCAATTAGATAATAAAAAATAAACTTTTGATCCTGAAAAAATACCTACCTACATACAAACTACCTCTGAAACAAACTACTTTTTCAGAATTTCTAATTTAAGTATTCAGAAATATGAATGATGATGATGAATTTTAACAAGGCTTACATAATTCAATTCTGTTTTGGATCATGTCTGAGAGGCATATTAGCTGCTGGACTTATTTGGATTTCCTTACCTCCTTTGCATATGAAAAAATAAGAGGTTGAGACAGAAACAAGATATGTAATTTATGTACAATGAAACTTTCTACTGCCCAGGAGATGAGGCTTTCTATTGTCCAAAGAATTGTGCCTGGCAGCACAATTCACTGCTTCACAATTCATCGTTCTTTTTACCCTCAGAGCATCCTTGAAATGATTGACTCAACCATGAGAGAAACACTGTAAATATTCTCAGATGCAAACTCACAGTACCAGCTTCACAGAACACCTGCAGGTGCAAGTAACTAAAAATCCAGCTCAATTTTACTTTAAATACAAGGGAATTTATTGACTCAGGTGGGTAGTTCAGAAGGAGGCCAGGCTTCAGTGTGAATCTGAGCACAGAAGCTCATGGATGCTACCAGGACTCAGTCTCTTCCCAATTTTCTGCTCTGCCTTCAGTGAAGTCAGAATAATTCTGCATGTGACAAAATCTCCAGGAACAATTTCTGAGGTTGCATTCTTCACCAAAGAGGGAGCATGAACAAGCACACCCTTGTTCCTAACAACCTAGCGCAACTTGTATTTGACTCTAATTGGAACAACTCAGACCCCGCCCATCCCAAAGTCCATTAGGGGGACCAAGGGAGTGCTGTGTGGCACCCGGCATGAGCCTCAGTTATGTACTCACTTTGGAACCAGTAACTGTGACACAGGGTGAGACAGTGCTGGTTAAGTCAACCGGGACCCACCCCATGTTTCAAACCACGTGACTGAATAATTCAGGGCTCTGTTAGGAAGGAGAAAGGGGGATGCTTCTTAAATAGCACCCACCAGTCAACTACAATTTAATTTGACAGGAACCCGGAGGCCCTGCCATAGAAATCTCTCACAGTTGCTTGGAATGAGAGCACTCAATACAAAAATCCTATGGTAGCAACCCTATGGCCTCAAGGGCGCCACGCAGTTGGTGTGGAGGGTGGGGCAAGGAGGGTGGGGAAGGGCTCAGGGTCTTCTGAAGATGAAGCCAAAGAACAGATGGCACTGACTTAGCAGAGTGGAAAATGTTTAACCCCAAGAGATTCCTACAGAGGCAGCTAAGCCACACCACAGACTCCTAGAAGGGCTTGTGTTAGGGTTCCCAAGTGTCTAGGTAAGCTGAGGAGATGGTGAGGCAGACACAGAGGGTCGGTTCAAAGCACATTGGGAAGACTGATCCCAAGACCCCTCAGTCCACACTGGCAGTCAAATGCTCCTCCCTGACATCAGAAAAAGAAACAATTTATTTTCTTCAGATACTGAAACAGAACTTTTCTAAGCTCCAGGACACTGGATAATGCTGCTTATGCAAAGACAGTATTTAGTGAAAGCCAATTTACTGAGCAGGGAGATCAGCGGATTCTTTCTCCCTCTTGGCTCCCAGAATGCTGGGATCAGCTTGTAGTCTTAGGAGATTGGCGACCTCTTTTTGGAGAGGATCTGCAGATACCAACATTTTCAGGGTTTCCTCAGGTCCAGGAGTGCCAGGCTCCTGTGGACTCTTCCTTTGGGGAAGCAAAAGAAGACTCCATCTGTACACACAGAATGCATTAATTATATTTTCTTATTTTCTGTTTTCTTGACGCTCTAGCATCTAGTCTATACTGGGAAAAGATTGTCTTTCCCAGGACCAGCCAATTAAACTACCAATTCAGAACCCATACTCCTAACCACCTACTTTATCTAGCTCTGATACTGTAGGAGACAATACCGCCCTTCCTTAATCACCACAGGGTGAGGTACTAGACAACTAGAAATGGCCCCTATGCCCCAGAGCCTGCTGAAGCTATTAACGCTGGGCAGCCTAAGCCTGCCTGCCCTGCCTGCCCTTGCTGTCCCACAGAGACTACAGCAGAGGATCCTGCCCGTGCCTTCCCCTCTCCTGCCTCTGCCTGGGGCGTCCCTGTGCCTCCTATTTCTAGGGATCTATGAGTTTGAATGGGACAGTCACTTCCATGTCTCCAGGTCTTAACATCCCTGGTTAAAACAAATTCTGAGTACATTTTAAAACATAAGGCTTCCAATGTAATCTTTAAAACCCTTATATGGACAATTTTAAACATATATGTAAATAAACATGAATATAACCAACCCCTGTATATCTATAACCCTTCAGAACAACAAGAAACACATGGGCAATTCTGTTGTATTATGGCTAAAAGGTAGCCATGGACACGAAATGAAGACAAGGAGTCTTTGGAATAAGTGATCCCATCACAATGAATCAATTTTCCATTGGAACATATTTTTACAAAGTCACTGTTTTGAAAATATTTAGCCATGAATTGAAACAGAGTCTGTAAGGTTTTTTTTCCCGGTCTAAGGCGAACAGCATTTTAGAGAATGAACCAGGACACAACTACAGCACAAGAAAAAAGTATGATAATTAAGTTTACACATATGTGTGACTACTCTAACAGAAAACATGTAAAGAGCATTTGTTTTGATTTATATATCAATCTGTACTGTTTAATTTTTTGTGTCATAAATGCTCTTATTTAAAAAAACAGGACTAGTTAACAGTGTCAATTACTAGTAATTCGTGGTATAAATAATTAAACAAAGAAGTATTCAAAAATTATAACTGTTTTCAATAAAGTTTTATTTTACATCATTTTTTTTACTTACTCAGAAATTGCCCCCCCCCAAAATGCAGAGATTTCCCATGTAGCTGCAACCTAGTTTCATCTCTTATTAACATCTTCTATCAGTGTGTCTCACATGGCTTATTAATATCTTACATAATTTGTCATAGTTAATGAACCAATACTGATAGACTATTATTAACTAAAGTTCATATTTCATTTGGATGCCCTTGGTTCTGTCTTACTCTGACCCAGGATCCCATCCAGGATCACGCATGACATGTGGTCATCACGTCCCTGTGGGCTCTTCCTGGCTGTGACAGTGTGTCAGGCTTTCCATGTCGTGATGACCTTGATAGTACTGAGGAGGATTGGTCAGGAATTTTGTAGAATGTCCCCCATTGTCACTGCATGTTCTCAAGGTGAACTGTCACCTTTTATGTTCACTTGAATCATTTGGAAGAGCTACTGTTTTGTCAGGTTTCTCCACTTTGAAGTTATTTTTCCTCCTTGCCCATACTGCATGTGTTCTTTTGGAGCAAGTCACTGTGCAGAGCCCACACTTACGGAGTGAGGAGTTGGCTCCACATTATTGATGGCTGAGTGTCTACATCAATTACTTGGAATTCTTTTGCAAAGGAGATTTCTATGCAACTCTGTTTTCTTATTCACCTGTGTATACAAATACAGACACCTAGATAATTACTTTCAGCTTTAATTATTATTCAACACTACAATTCATTCCTGTGTTGGCCATCAGTAGCTGTTTTTGTTGGCTATTATTTTTCTTTGATATATTTTAATTTTTTTTAGTACTTACTTTCTGATACTTCAAGATTATCCCGACTCCTATATTTACTGTCCCAGTTCTAGTATCAGACATTTCTTCAAAGAGCCTCATTCCTTTCAGAATGGTAGGAAAACTTACATCTGGCTGCTGAATGAGCACATTGTTGAATGAGCACTTGTTCCTCATTAGCAATGCTAGGAAGTATATGTGTGTGTGTAACCTACCTATACACACCTAATTATAAAGTTTTCTATGTAGAACTGTGTGTATCTATATTAAACTAAACATAAGTTTACGTTCATGTCTCCACCTCTGATCTAATAGCACATGAATCATTCTAGCCTTCTCCCCATGCTAATTTGTAACCTCCCACTTCAACAGTGAGAAACCTGGTTACTACCATCTGCGACTTATGTAAGTCATTGTTTTATTCCAGATACAGATACTGTGGTTTTACAATTGTTCACAATTGCTTCTGTTGGAAAGAATTTTATAAAATAGAATCCAGTGATGAAGTATAGTTTGTTTGCCTTCAGCATACGGATTCTATTAATTTTCAAAGTGACTTAGGTCAACACCATTTTCCCTACACCTTCAGTGAGTTTTTTCCTACATTTGTGTCTTAGTCTGTTTTTTGCTTCTGTAACAGAATACCTGAGGCTGGGTAATTTATAAATAAAAAAGGTCCTTTTGGCTCACAATACTGGTGGCTGGAATGTCTGAGATTGGGCAGTTGCATCTGGTGGAGTCTCAGTCTTTTTCACCTCATGGTGGAAAGTGGAAGGGGAGCAAGGGGTGCACCAGAGATCACATAGCAAGAACGAAAGCAAGAGGGAAGCCAAGGAACCCAGACTCTTGTTAACTACCTACTCCTGCAGGAATTAATCCATTCCTGTGAGAGCAGAACTCACTCATCCCCATGGAGAACATTAATCTATTCATGAGGGATCCGTCCCCATGACCCAAACACCTTCCACTAGGCCCCACCGCCCCACACTGCCACATTGGGGGTCACATTTCAACACGAGTTTTTGCAGGGACAAACCACATCCAAACCACAGTAATTTGTAGCATAGTTAAATTATTTTTCACATGATGTATTCTGTCCTGGGATACTCCACATCCTGAGTAATTTTATTTAATTTGAATAGAGTTTGATTTACCCATTTGGTTGTAAAATTCTGCGTATTTTGACCAGTGCATTGTGGTAGGTATCCCACTATTAAAGTATCATATGAAATGCTTGAAACCCCCACCCCATGGAGCCAATGGTTTCCCATCTGTGTAGTTTGCTTTCTGCAGTGTCTCATTAAATGAGGTCACACTGTGTGTATTCTCCTCAGACTGTCTTCTTCCACTTAGCAATGTGCATACAAGATTCACTCATGTCTTTGTGTGAGTTGATAGCTTGTTCCTTTCTATGGCTAAATAGTATTCCATTGCATGAATGTACCACAGTTTGGTTATGCATCTTGGGGAGCAAAACCTACCTCTTCTAACTTTGTTCCAGGGTTGGAGACCTTCAAATTAACTGACAATAGATACATTAGTAGGAGAGACAATACTTGGCTTCTTATTCCACAAGTATCATTGTGGGACAAAATTCATCAGATGGCAGGATCCAGTTCACAAAGAGGTAAAAATAGCCCAAAAACAAGAAACAAGACTAGAATCTGATAACCCACAATAACTATAGCTTTCCTTAAAAAAAATTTTTTTTTCAAGACGGGGTCTGGCTCTGTCACCCAGGCTGGAGTGCAAAGGTGCAACAATCTCGGCTCACTGTAACCTCTACCTCCTTGGTGCAAGTGATCCTCCCTCCTCAGCCTCCTGATTAGCTGGGACTACAGGCACATATCATCGTGCCCATCTAATTTTTATATTTTTGGTAGAGACGGGGTTTCCAACATGTTGCCTAGGCTGATCTAGAACTCCTGGCCTCCCAAAGTGCTGGAATTGTAGGCATGTGCCCCCATGCCCGGCCAAGTTACAGTTTTCCATTGAAACATAAAATTATTCTCTGTAGTAACCATCATTTTTGACCATAATCAAAGTAAGACTATTCTTGTTTTAAATCTAAGTATAGTTTTGTTAGATTTTGCTTGATTATTTACGTAAGTGCAGCAAGAACAGGAGACGACCACATAGGTGCTTTCAAGTTTCTTTGCTGGAAGTTTTCATACAGAATCTCAGATTTGACTTTTAAAGGCCTCATTCAGGCTAAAAACCAAGCTAAGAACATACTATCAAATTTCAGCTGCAGTCCTTATAGCTTTGTGTGAATTCCTCTCTTCTTGAGTCCCCCCAAATATCCCTAAATAGTAAAGAAATGACCTTCTTTACTAACCTGTAAGGCTGTGAACCCTGTAATGTAAGTATCAGGCTGACTTTTCTCAGAGTGCTGTTGGGAACGAAGTTTTTGGTGTTCTAAAAAAAAAAAAAGAATTAACATGGGAACAAATAATCTCTTAGCAAGGCGAGCTTTACTTTCTGCAGAAAGGGTGCTACTCAATAGCTGTCCAGCCACAAGAGCACACCGAACAAAGGAGACAGAGTTACTTATAACCTGATGTGTCTACCCTACTGCTGTGTCCAGTTACCATTGGCTGGAATAGGACCTCACATTTTACACTTTACCCAATTGGCTATTAGTTTAAAACTTTCTTAATTAGGTAAGGGGAATAGAACAAAGAAAGAAAAGGAAGTTGCCAGGGATAGTTAAGGAAGCATCTCCAAATAAGGAATGGCATACACTATGGGCTGGGGCTTGTCTAGTTCTGTCCAGGCATGCCGGAGCAAGCTAGGACAACTGATTTGGAACACACACACACACACACACACACACAAATAGTGGATAGCAATCTTATAGTAAGAAATTGTGACTTTTTACAATCTTTGAAGAAGAACTTTCCCATTTCTCACAGTGCTTTGTAAGCATTGTCTCCATAATAGTCAACCTTACTTCCTTAAAATTGCTGGTCATAACTGATCTTAGGTACACTTCTAAAATATGATGTTCCAGTAAAAATCTTGATAATATAACCAAATTTTCCAATTATGTCCTGTTATAAGGTGAACAGATTCTTACTGGACTTTTGCTAATAACTATATCATCATGAAAAAAAGAGTATTCAGTAAGAATTTCAAAATTCTGGAGAGATTAGGCAGGGAAAAAAATGTAAACGCTTCATTTCTGTTTACAAAAGTATAATCTACCAAATTGTTGTAAGTTACAGTTAAATTAAGAGAAAGAGATTTCTTAAATTCAGAAACTAGAACATTAAAGAACCAGCAATGCTCTAAAAAGCTATAAAATTATAATCAATTTTCATCAGTTCATTCAGTGCCACGTAATCAATTCCAGTCTTGCTGGATCTTAGGTTAGCAGTCTCATGACCCCATCAATTTCTCCACCAGGCTTCTGGAGATCTTCACTGAGTCAAGTGTATGGTCTTAAAGTTATTTAAGCGATATCATCAGAAGTCTTTAACCAGAGTACCTGTCATACTCTTTTCCATGAGTCTCAGAGGGAGTCCTGTATCGGAGATGAACATTCTGACCTGTAGCTGATCGCAGGAGCTTTCAGGAAAGCATCAGGGGGAAATAATATCTAAATGACAAAGAATATGAAATGGCTGTGATTATACCACAGTTGACAAGGATATTTGATTTTTTCTGTGGCATACAACATTTATTTATTTATTTATTTAGAAACAGAGTCTCGCTCTGTCACCCAGGCTTGAGTACAATGGCGTGATCTCAGCACACTGCAAGCTCCGCCTCCCAGGTTCACGCCATGCTCCTCCCTCAGCCTCCCGAGTAGCTGTGACTACAGGTGTCCGCCACCACGCCCAGCTAATTTTTTGTATTTTTAGTAGAGATGGGGTTTCACTGTGTTAGCCAGGATGGTCTTGATCTCCTGACCTTGTGATCCCCCCACCTCGGCCTCCCAAAGTGCTGGGATTACAGGCATAAGCCACTGCACCCGGCACAACATTTAAAATAATAATTGGAATTATGACTCATAACTCTATACTGGCACATAGCATGGATAAGGAGGACATTGACAAATTTCCAGGAATTTTATATAATTTCTGAAAACAACATTTTAGTGATACAAATATAACACAGGGAAGGTTAGATATCTCTTTTTATTTGTATTTTTTGTAAGGTTTTCCTTATAAAAAATACATCCTACTTTACTTGTGAATCATGCCCTACTTTTCTTGCATGCTTTGCATAGAGTTGTTTCTAGTTATTCTATTGCTTCTAGTAGTTTTATTTACACATATTGATTATAATTTTAATACTTAGTAATCTTTTATTTTCCAGAGAAAACTAACAAGTAAACAGTTATAAACTGTCATATATTAGCATTCCATAGTAGGTTAGAAAATGTATGAGTATACCATCTCCCAACATCTACATGGATGTGTTTCCTCATCGTACAATTTCTCATTGTGGTAGACAAAAACATGTTTATTAATGGTCCAAAATATCTTTAGTCTCTCTGTAAAAATAAGAAGGGAAAATTATATAAACTTGAATTATTTATGTTCAGTAATTAATGTTTTAGTATTGTATCTTATTTATAAATGGTCTAGATATTTAATGCAAATCTTTTACTTAGCTTAACTTTAAGGTTAAAAATTACCAAAAGTATTTTGGAAACTACTATTAAGCAGATTTACAGTAAACAAATTATTTTTGAAATAATGTTTTTCGCCTTTCACAAGATGGCACCGAAAGTGAAGAAGGAAGTTCCTGCCCCTCTTAAAGCCAAAGCCAAAGCCAAAGTTTAAAGGCCAAGAAGGCAGTGTTGAAAGGTGTCCACAGCAACATACAGAAAAGAAGATCCACATGTCATTCACCTTGAGGTGGCCCAAGACACTGCGACTCCGGAGGCAGCCCACATATCCTCGGAAGATCACCCCCAGGAGAAACAAGCTTGACCACTATGCTATCATCAAGTTTCCACTGACCACTGAGTCGGCCATGAAGAAGATAGAAGAAAACAACATACTTGTGTTCATTGTGGATGTTAAAGCCAACAACACCAGATTAAACAGGCTGTGAAGAAGCTCTGGGACATGGATGTGGCCACAGTCAACATCCTGATTCGACCTGATAAAGAGAAGAAAGCATATGTTCGACTCGCTCCTGATTATGATGCTTTGGATGTTGCAACAAAATTGGGATCATCTAAACCGTGTCCAACTGACTAACTCTAAATATATGTATATCTTTTCACCATGAAAAAGAAATAATGTTTTTCATAAGAATGACAACTTAATTAGAATCAAATTTAAAAGCTTTAAGATTTTACGTTTCTAGTAAGTATAATATTAGCTTATTTGAGTAGAACTCAAGCAGAATAGGAATTTATGTTTGTTTTATATTCGATAGTGGTAACTTTGAAGACATAGTTGTTTTATTACAGCAAAAATATTATATTAACCTTATTTAACTAAGTTTTATCCAAATCGTGTTAACTTAAAAAACATTTGACCAGTTCCTATATTTCTAGGAGTTTGGTGAATATTTATTTATAAATGCTTATGTTTTTGCAAGCCAAGTTAGAATAGAACACTTTTAAAGAATTTTATAAATGAATTTTGCAACGCTAACCTGAGTTAAGAAAATATCACATATACATAACACACATTAATAGACATACAAACACAAATAGAGATTTCATAGCTTTCATCCTGAAATTTCAGGCATGAATCAGGCATAAATATTCTGATGGTTAATTTTAGACATCTACTTGATTGGATTAAGAGACACACAGCTGGTAAAACACAATTTCTGGGCATATGTGTGAGGGTATTTCTGGAAGACACTGAGATAACCCTGACCCAATGTAGATGGGCACAGATATGGTTTTGCTGTGTCTCCACTCAGATCTCATCTTGAATTGTAGTTCTTATAATTCCTACATGTCGTGGGAGGGACCCAGTTGGAGGTGATTGAATCATGGTGGTGGTTACTGCCATGCTGTTCTCATGATAGTGAGTGAGTTCTCATGATCTGATGTTTTTATAAGGAGCTTTTCCCATTTGGCTCAGCACTTCTCCTTGTTGCTGCCATGTGAAGAAGGACGTCTTTGCTTCCCCTTCCACCATGGTTGTGAGGCCCCTCCAGCCATGTGGAACTGTCAGCGCATTAAACCTCTTTGTTCTTTATAAATTGCTCAGACTCGGGTATTTCTTCATAGCAGTGTATAAATGGATGAATACAGGCACCATCCAATTGGTTGAGAACCCAGATAGAACAAAAAGGAAGAGGAAAGGGGAATTATCTCCTTCTGAAATGGAAACATCCTTCTTCTCCTGCCCTTGACATCAGAACTTTAGGGTCTCAGGCCTTTGGCCTCAGAATGAGAGTTACACCATTGGCTTCCCTCATTCTGAGTCCTTTTGACCTGGACTGAGCCATGCTACGATTTCCTAGTTCTCCAACTTGGTGATAGGCTATCGTGGAACTTCTCAGCCTCCATAATTATGTGAACCAATTCCCCTAATGAGTCTTCTCTCATCTATCTATCTACATATATCACATTGATTCTGTCTTTCTGGAGAACCCTGACTAATGTGATTACAATAATACAAAATTTACTAGTTTATACAGAAGACTTGGTTTTTGTCTTTGCCCCATTTTTTATTTGTATTATAACTGTGTTTCTGGAAAACGGAACAAGTTTTTACCTTCTTCATATGAGGGCTAAAGCTTTTTTCTCGCTAATAATTTTGGAGATTTGTAAGATTTTCTTTTGTTTTGACATACAATCTTACAGAGGCTGAGAAATAATTTTTTTTTCTGTTTTATTTTTCAGCCCCAGGTGTTTGCTTTTGCAGATTCTTGAGCATGTTGAGAGCCTCCAAGGCATGGAGCAGGGTGCCTAAAGTTTCAGTGATTGTAGGGAGTTGAGAGACTCAAATGGGAAGAGAAAGATCTAAAAGGAGGCAGTTTGGAAGATAAAAATTTTCTCAAAGGAGCCATTTAAGTTCTAAATAATTCTTATTCTTAGTAAAGTCATGCAAACAGAAAAGGAAGTAGACAGAATTAGCTCCATATTGGTGGAACACATAGTCAGCAGAGGTTTGAGAAGGGAGAATTTAGTCAACTGAGAAGTTCCCATGAAAAGAGCAAGATCAAGATCACAGAGACACCATGAAACAAAAAGCCAGGAATAACTTCCAACCCAAGAGGAGAACACAGAGGCCTCAAAACCAAAGCTAGGATAAGAAACTTGTATCCCAAGAGTTACCTTCCAGACAAAGAAGCCTGAGATTCCAACCCAGCTTCACAGAGTACTCACTCAAAATGTTACTGAAACTGTAGGCTTTTCAATGACTTAGCCATGCATGCAAAAGGCATTCCTTAAGGTGGTACAGAAGATGGAGCCCCCCTATCCAAAGATAGCCAAGGAGAAAGAAAGACCCCTGTTGGCAGAGCCAGTGGGCAAAGGCAACAGAAAAGGAGACAAGAATCCTAATGGGATGAGATTCTTTCAGATTTAGGATCATACAAACTCCTGAGAATTGGCAGGTTGACAGCCATAAATGGGCTACCAACATTTCTACTCATTGGATTACAAGTTCTTCAGCATCCAAAATGATTAACAAAATGACAATTTCATAAATTTGGAAAGGAGACATTTCTTTATTTTTATGGTTTTTTTTTTTTTTTTTTTTTTTTTTTTTTTTTTTTTAGAGTTTCACTCTTGTTACCAAGGCTGGAGTGCAATGGTGCGATCTCGGCTCACTGCAACCTCCACCTTCTGGGTTCAAGCGATTCTCCTGCCTCAGCCTCCCAATTAGCTGGGATTACAGATGCCCACCACCAAGCCTGACTAATTTTTTGTATTTTTAGTAGAGACAGGGTTTCATCATGTTGGCCAGGCTGGTCTCAAACACCTGACCTCAGGTGATCCACCTGCCTTGGCCTCCCAAAGTGCTGGGATCACAGGCATGAGCCACCACACCCAATGAGAGATTTATTTCCTATAAAGAGTTGCAGCCTGCAGGATTGTCCTTCTCACAGACTGGGAAGCATAGCCTCCAGCCAGAAGCCAGAAACAGATGCTTCAAGGGAGATGTAAAGGAAATAGTAATTTATGCTGAGTGGAATTGGCAAAAACATATATTTAATAAACTCTAGGAGGAGTCATGAATATTTATGAAAGGAGAAATGCATGCTTGTGCAATTGAGTTTCTTGCTTCTTCATGGGTCCCATGTGCAAAAGATGGCAGTGTTAGCACGATCCCAGGGTAGAGTTTTCAGCCCTCTGACATTAAAAGGTGAAGCAGAGGACATGAAAACTCGCTCTGTGCATCCTCTGTACACAGGCCAGAACCTCTCCATCATGGGTGGTCTCTTATTAGGCAAGAAAGGAGAGGTTGATATCAGTGGTGGCACCTTTGAAAGGGCTGGTTTCTGTTTAATCCTTAGGGAAGAAAGCCTCATCATGGTTAGCAAACGAGGGGGAATAACGTGGTGTATCTGACCCCCATCATCCCATCCTGGCCAAGCTGAGAACTCAGTTTTGAAAGTTACTCTGGGGTTCCCTCAGCCAAGAGTTGGTCTGTTCAGTCAGTTGGGAGCTTAGGATTTCATTTTCATTTATCAATGCTAATGGGAAAGAGTACACTGTCTTCATGGCAGCTGAATTTGCAAGAAACTCCTTGGATGGAGTTAATGGCAGCTGTATTTTTCTGGGAGCTCTGCTTTAATTGGATAAAGTAAGTTCTGGTAAGATTTCTTCCTTTATCTTCAGTATCGCAAATGCTTTCGTTTAAATAATCTTTATAAGAACTTTTGATGTCTGAGTGGATTCCCACACAGTCATCTACTATAAGACTTTCTGATTCTTTTTTTCCTTTGGTCATTATGAATAGAGCTTCTGTAAATAGCTGCATGGTAGCTTTTATTTAGAAATAACATCAAAGTAGTTGTCAAAATACTTAGGAATGTGATTTTTGGATTGTAAGGTGAGAGTTGTTTAGCTTTGGAAAAAACTGCCCAACTTGTAATAGGGGAGGACAAACAATTTTCTGTGTTTTTGGAATTCTTAGATAGGACCCTCTGTAACAAACAACAGATTAAAATGAGAAAAACAGAAAAGTTTTAAAAACATGTATACCTTATTGATAAGACTCTTTAGTGATTTAGTTACCCTTCTCTTCTTGGTGCTGAGAGAGAGAGGTAGCTTTTAAATGGGGATTTCCTTTATAGATGTAAATTTTCCTTACACAAGGGTAACTTCTACTCTGTTTTCAGAACTTCCTTTGTTGGCTTTTTTTTTCTTTTCAAAATAATCAGCTTGGAATAATTCTTAAGCCAAAGGGACATATTTTTGGGTGGCATATTCTGGTTTCCTGCCATTATATTTTAGGGTGGCATATTTTGGTCTTATACACAGTGTCCCACCAGCAATGAAAAGAGTTCTTGTTTTTCCTCCAGCAATTTGTCATTTTTTAAAGAGTTTAGCAGTTGTAAGAGGTATAGACCAGCTGTGCTATCTCATTGTGGTTTTCAGTTATGTACTATGTTGAGCATCTTTTGGTATGTTTACTTGCCTTCTGTAGATCATCTTTGGTGAGGTGTTCGTTCAGATCTGTGTGCATTTTTAATTGGGCTGTTTAACTTATTGTTCAGTTTTAAGAATTTTGTATGTATTTTGAATACAAAGTCTTTCTCAGATCTGTATTTTGCAAATATTTTCTTTCAATATGTGACATGTGTTTTTGTTCCCTTCACAAGGTATTTTCCAGAGTATAAACTTTAAATATTTATAAATATTAAGAAATTCACATTGTCATTTCTTCTGGGTATATCAACCTTCTTTGCCATTTGTTAAAATTCATTACCAAACCCAAAGGCACATAGCTTTTCTTCTATAGTTTCTTCTAGAAATTGTATAGTCTTGCATTTTTAGTGTAAGGATGATTTTGAGTGATTATTTGTGTAAGTTGTAAAGTTTTCATCTACATGTATATCATTTGCTATGGTTTCCAATTCATTGTTCCCTCATTATTTTTGGGAAAGACACAGGATAGTGGGCTCTGTTAGAGTAGATAGACAGCTAGACATGAACAGGAGGTTGAGCTCCTGGAAAAGGGAAAGTCTGGGAAGGCTCACCTGGAGGGACCACCAAAAATTCACATATTAGTAGCATCTCTAATGCTGGAGTGGATGGGCACTTGTCAGTTGCGGGTAGGAGGGAGAAGAGGTACCTATGCAGAAAGAAACACCCTACAACTCCTCTTAAGATGCCCCAGTCATCATTCACTCTGCAGTAAAAATGTCGCAATATTGCTAGCTACATGCTGATAAGGACAAAGGGGACATTCACCCCCAGCGATGGGGCTCCCAGAAGCCAGGGGTGCGGGCCGGGGGTGGCGGCTGGGAGCCCGATCGCGGGGGGTGCCGGCACCCCCGGCAATGGGGATCCCAGAAGCCGGGGGGTGGGCCGGGGGTGGCGGCTGGGAGCCCGATCGGGGGGCGTGCCTGCACCCCCGGCGACGGGGCTCCCAGAAGCCAGGGGGGCCGGGTGGGGGTGGCTGCTGGGAACCTGATCTGGATATTTGGAAGAGTATCACAAGGGGTTGTACAGTGTCTGTGATACTGAGATTAATATCAGTCTCTCGGCCTTGGAATATTGAGAAGGATGAAACAGGGTGAATGTCCACCCTGTGCCACATTGCGAGTAATATCAGCCTGTCCCCTCCATGGATATTAGGAACAATATCCCAGACTGGGTGTACGCCTCCTGCTGTACAGAGTGCAATATCATCCTCTCCCTCCCAGGATAGTAATTACAATATCACTGGGCGGGAGCACACAGCCTGCGAATTATTATCATCCTCTCCCCCTCCGCATACTAGGAACAGTATCTCAGAAGAGCTGTCCCCTCAGTGCCATATTCGGACTAATAGCATAGGCTTCTTCCGGGAATATTAGGAGCAATATTACCGGGTAGCTATCCATTCATTGCTATGTTTGGAGTCATGTGATACTCTACCCCGCTTTATATTAGGATCAGCATCACGTGGTGAGCGTACACCTACTGTGATATTAAAACTAAAATCCGGCCGGGCACGGTGGCTCAAGCCTGTAATCCCAGCACTTTGGGAGGCCGAGACGGGCGGATCACGAGGTCAGGAGATCGAGACCATCCTGGCTAATATGGGGAAACCCCGTCTCTACTAAAAAATACAAAAAACTAGCTGGGCGAGGTGGCGGGCGCCTGTAGTCCCAGCTACTCGGGAGGCTGCTGAGGCAGGAGAATGGCATGAACCCGGGAGGTGGAGCTTGCAGTGAGCTGAGATCCGGCCACTGCACTCCAGCCTGGCCGACAGAGCGAGACTCCATCTCAAAAAAAAAAAAAAAAAAACTAAAATCCTGCTTTCCGTCCCTGGATATTAAGAACAGCATCACAAGTAGGTTTACACTTCCTGTGGAATTAGGAACAATAATATGATTATTAATCATCAATGATCGATTTCAATAATTATGAATGATACTAAAAATTTATAGGATACCATTATTAATTACGGATAATGATTTTAAATACATGATTATGCATGCTTTCAATTATTAATATTAATGTCATCAAATAATATTATTAGTTCCTAATACTAATTATTATTTGATTCCCAGCATCACTGGGTATTGATTTAAGTCACATTAATTGCTAATATAATATTCTTATTAATAGTGATATTACTAATAATTATTGTTACAAATCATTAACATTTTAAACCTGTATTAATTTTTACTCTCTTTATTGTGATCATTAATATCAATAATTATTATTAATATTAATATAATTACTAATATTAATGATTAATAAACTTGTTCCTGATATCCACCGGGGAGAGGACGATGTTAATTTCTATATCACAGACGGTGTACACCCCCCATAATAGTGTTTCGAACTTCTGCTTGGAAGAGGAGGATATGACAATCAATACCACTGGAAGTAGAAACAACCCTGGGATACTGTTCTGAATATTCAGGGAGGAAGAGGCTGATATGACTCCTAATACAGAGGGGGTTACTCCCTCTGAGGATGTGCACAATGGGGGTGTACAATCGTCTGAGAAGGAGATGAAAATTTTCAGATGGGGAGATGATATTACTCACAATATCAGAAAGAGGCTGTGAGTCCACAAGGCTCCCAGAAGCCAGGGGGGCGGGCCGGGGGTGGCAGCTGGGAGCCCGATCGTGGGGGGTGCCTGCACCCCTTCGACGGGGCTCCCAGAAGCCAGGGGGGCGGGCCGGGGGTGGCAGCTGGGAGCCCGATCGCGGGGGGATGCCTGCACCCCCGAGGATGGGGCTCACTGAAGCCAGGGGGGCAGGCCGGTGGTGGCGGCTGGGAGCCCGATCGCGGGGGGTGCCTGCACCCTCAGCGATGGGGCTTCCAGAAGCTAGGGGGCGGGCCGGGGTTGGCAGCTGGGAGCCCGATCTTGGGGGGTTCCTGACCCCCCGGCGATGGGGCTTCCAGAAGCCAGGGGGGCGGCCAGGTGGTGGCGGCTGGATCGAACCAGTTTTGACCAGATCAAACCAGATCAGACCGGATGGAACCGATTTTGACCGGATCAAACCGATTTTGACCGGTTCAGACTGGATCAAACCGGATCGAACCGGATCAGACCGGTTCAAGCCGGGTGTGACCAGATCAGACCGTATCAAACCAGATAAGACCGGTTCAAACCGGATCAAACCGGATGAAACCGGATCAAACCGGATCAGACCGGATGGAACCGCTTTTGACCGGATCAGACAGGATAACGGATCATAACGGATCATAACGGATAAAAGCTGATCAAACCGGATCAGACCGGTTTAGACCGGATCAGACTGGATCAGACCGGGTCAGACCGGATCAGACTGGATCAGACCGGGCCAGACAGGATCAGAATGGATCAAACTGGATCAGACCGGATCAAACCGCATCAGACCGAATCACACGGGTTCAAACCGGTTTTGACCGGGTCAGACCGGATCGGACCGAATCAAACCGGATCGAACCGGTTCAGACCTGATCAAACCGGATCTTACCGGATGAAACAGGTTTTGAGCGGATCAGACCATATCACACCGGATACAAGCGGATCAAACCGGATCAGACCGGTTCAGACCGGATCAGAATGGATCAGACCGGGTGAGACCGGTTCGAAACGGATCAAACCGGATCAGACTGGTACAAACCGGATCAGACCGGATCAAACCGGATCAGACCAGCTCAAATCGGTTTTGAGCAAAACGGATCAGACCGGTTCAAGCTGGAGCGAACCGGATAAAAGTGGATCAGACCAGTTAAAACCGGTTTTGACCAGCTCAGACCGGATCAAACCGGATCAGACCGGTTCAAACCGGATCGAACCGGATCAGAGCGGATGAAACCGGATCAGACCAGTTCAAACCGGTTTTGACCGGCTCAGACCGGATCAAACCGTATCAAACAGGTTTTCACCGGCTCAGACCGGATCATACTGGATCAAACTGCATCAGACCGGTTCAAGCCAGTTGTGACCGCCTCAGACCGGATCAAATCGGATCAGACCTGTTCAAAACATATCGAACCGGATCAGAGCGGATCAAACCCGAGCAGACTAGTTCAAACCGGTTTTGACCGGATCAAACCGGATCAGAACAGTTCAAACCGGATCGAAACGGATCAGACTGGATCAAACCGCATCAGACCAGTTCAAACCGGTTTTGACCAGCTCAGATCGGATCAGACCGGTTCGAAACGGATCAAACCGGATCAGACCGGTAAAAACCGGATCAGACCGGATCAAACCGGATCAGACCAGTTCAATCCGGTTTTGACCGGCTCAGACTGGATCAAACCGGATCAGACCGGTTCAAACCGGATCGAACCGGATCAGACCGGATCAAACCGGATCAGACCATTTCAAACCGGTTTTGACTGGCTCAGACCAGATCAGAACGGATCAAACCGCATAAAACCGGTTTTCACCAGATCAGACCGGATCACACCGTATCAGACCGGATCGAACCGGATGGAACCGGATCAAACCGGCTGAAACCGGTTCCAACCGGATCAAACCGTTTCAGACCGGATCAAACCGGCTCAAACGGGTTCAAACCGGATCAAACCGGCTCAGACCGGATCAAACCGGATGGAACCGGATCAAACCAGCTGAAACCGGTTCCAACCGGATCAAACCGGTTGAAACCGGATCAAACCGGCTCAGACCGGTCAAACCGGATGGAACCGGATGAAACCAGCTGAAACCGGTTCAAACCGGATCAAACCGGTTCAGACCGGATTAAACCGGATGGAACCAGATCAAACCAGCTGAAACCGGCTGAAACCCGGTCAAACCGGATCAGACTGGACGAAAACAGTTCAGACCGGATTCAACCAGATGGAACCGGATCAAACCGGCTCAAACTGGTTAAACCGGATAAAACCGGCTCAGACCGGATCAAACCGGCTCTAACTGGTTCAAACCGGATCAAACCGGTTCAGACCGGATCAAACCGGCTCTAACTGGCTCAAACCGGTTCAGACCGGATCAAACCGGATGGAACCAGATAAAACGAGCTGAAACCGGCTCAAACCGGCTCTAACCGGTTCAAACCGGATCAGACTGGATGAAAACGGTTCAGACCGGATTAAACCGGATGAACCGGATCTAACCGGCTCAAACTGGTTCAAACCGGATAAAACCGGTTCAGACCGGATGAAACTGGTTCAGACCGGATCAAACCGGATGGAACCGGATCAAACCGGCTGAAACCGGTTCCAACCGGATCAAACCGGTTCAAACCGGATCAAACCGGATCAAACCGGCTCAGACCGGATCAAACCGGACCAAACCAGCTGAAACCGGTTCCAACCGGATCAAACCGGTTCAAACCGGATCAAACCGGCTCTAACTGGTTCCAACCGGATCAAACCGGTTCAGACCGGATTAAACCGGATGGAACCGCATCAAACCGGCTGAAACCGGCTCAAACCGGCTCAAACCGGTTCAGACCGGATCAAACCGGTTCTGACCGGATGAAACCGGTTCAGACCGGATCAAACCGGATGGAACCGGTTCAAACCGGCTCAATCGGGTTCAAATCGGATCAAACCGTCTCAGACCGGATCAAACCAGATGGAACCGGATCAAACCGGCTGAAACCGGTTCCAACCGGATCAAACCGTTTCAGACCGGATCAAACCGGCTCAAACGGGTTCAAACCGGATCAAACCGGCTCAGACCGGATCAAACCGGATGGAACCGGATCAAACCAGCTGAAACCGGTTCCAACCGGATCAAACCAGTTAAAACCGGATCAAACCGGCTCAGACCGGTCAAACCGGATGGAACCGGATGAAACCAGCTGAAACCGGTTCAAACCGGATCAAACCGGTTCAGACCGGATTAAACCGGATGGAACCAGATCAAACCAGCTGAAACCGGCTGAAACCCGGTCAAACCGGATCAGACTGGACGAAAACAGTTCAGACCGGATTCAACCAGATGGAACCGGATCAAACCGGCTCAAACTGGTTAAACCGGATAAAACCGGCTCAGACCGGATCAAACCGGCTCTAACTGGTTCAAACCGGATCAAACCGGTTCAGACCGGATCAAACCGGCTCTAACTGGCTCAAACCGGTTCAGACCGGATCAAACCGGATGGAACCAGATAAAACGAGCTGAAACCGTCTCAAGCCGGCTCAAACCGGTTCAAACCGGATCAGACTGCATGAAAACGGTTCAGACCGGATTAAACCGGATGGAACCGGATCAAACCCGCTCAAACTATTTCAAACCGGATCAAACCGGTTCTGACCGGATGAAACCGGTTCAGACCGGATCAAACCGGATGGAACCGGTTGAAACCGGCTCAAACCGGTTCAGTCCGGATCAAACCGGCTCAGACCGGATCAAACCGGATGGAACAGGATCAAACCAGCTGAAACCGGTTCAAACCGGCTCAAACCGGTTCAGTCCGGATCAAACCGGCTCAAACCGATTCAAACCGGATCAGACCGGACGAAACCGGTTCTGACCGGATGAAACCGGAAGGAACCAGCTTAAACCGGTTCAAACCGGTTCAGTCCGGATCAAACCGGCTCAAACCGGTTCAAACCGGATCAGACCCGATGAAACCGGTTCAGACCGGATGAAACCGGATGGAACTGGATCAAACCGGCTCAAACGGGTTAAACCGGATAAAACCGGCTCAGAGCGGATCAAACCAAATGGAACCGGAACAAACCAGCTGAAACCGGCTCAAACCGGCTCAAACCGGTTCAAACAGGATCAGACTGGATGAAAACGGTTCAGACCGGATTAAACCGGATGAACCGGATCTAACCGGCTGAAACCGGTTCCAACCGGATCAAACCGGTTCAAACCGGATCAAACCGGCTCAGACCGGATCAAACCGGATCAAACCAGCCGAAACCGGTTCCAACCGGATCAAACCGGTTCAAACCGGCTCTAACTGGTTCCAACCGGATCAAAGCGGTTCAGACCAGATTAAACCGGATGGAACCGCATCAAACCGGCTGAAACCGGCTCAAACCGGCTCAAACCGGTTCAGACCGGATCAAACCGGTTCTGACCGGATGAAACCGGTTCAGACCGGATCAAACCGTATGAAACCGGTTGAAACCGGCTGAAACCCGTTCAGTCCGGACCAAACTGGCACATACCGGATCAAACCGGATGGAACAGGATCAAACCAGCTGAAACCGGTTCAAACCGGCTCAAACCGGTTCAAACCGGATCATACCGGATGAAATCGGATGGAACCGGATCAAACCGGCTCTAACTGGTTCAAACCAGATCAAACCGGTTCAGACCGGATTAAACCAGATGGAACCGCATCAAACCGGCTGAAACCGGCTGAAACCGGCTCAAACTGGTTCAGACCGGAGGGAACCGGATCAAACCAGCTGAAACCGGCTCAAACCGGCTCTAACCGGTTTCAACCGGATCAGACTGGATGAAAACGGTTCAGACCGGATTAAACCGGATGAACCGGATCTAACCGGCTCAAACTGGTTCAAACCGGATAAAACCGGTTCAGACCGGATGAAACTGGTTCAGACCGGATCAAACCGGATGGAACCGGATCAAACCGGCTGAAACCGGTTCCAACCGGATCAAACCGGTTCAAACCGGATCAAACCGGATCAAACCGGCTCAGACCGGATCAAACCGGATCAAGCCAGCTGAAACCGGTTCCAACCGGCTCAAACCGGTTCAAACCGGATCAAACCGGCTCTAACTGGTTCCAACCGGATCAAACCGGTTCAGACCGGATGAAACCGGTTCAGACTGGATCAAACCGGATGGAACCGTATCAAACCAGCTGAAACCGGTTCCAACCGGATCAAACCGGTTCAAACCGGTTCAAACCGGCTCAAACGTGTTCAAACCGGATCAAGCCGGCTCAGACCAGATCAAACCGGATCAAACCAGCTGAAACCGGTTCAAACCGCCTCGAACTGGTTCAAACCGGCTCAAACCGGTTCAATCCGGATCAAACCGGATCAAACCGGTTCAAACCGGATCAAACAGGCTCTAACTGGTTCAAACCGGATCAGACCGGATCAAACCGGATGGAACCGGATTAAACCGGCTCAAACAGGTTCAAACCGGATCAAACCGGCTCAGGCTGGATCAAACCGGATGGAACCGGATCAAAGCAGCTGAAACCGGTTCCAACCGGATCAAATCGATTCAAACCGGATCAGACTGAACGAAAACGGTTCAAACCGGATTAAACCGGATGAACCGGATCAAACCGGCTCAAACTGGTTCAAACCGGATCAAACTGGTTCAGACCGGAGGGAACCGGATCAAACCAGCTGAAACCGGCTCAAACCGGCTCTAACCGGTTCAAACCGGATCAGACTGGATGAAAACGGTTCAGACCGGATCAAACCGGATGAACCGGATCTAACCGGCTGAAACCGGTTCCAACCGGATCAAACCGGTTCAAACCGGATCAAACCGGCTCAGACCGGATCAAACCGGATCAAACCAGCTGAAACCGGTTCCAACCGGATCAAACCGGTTCAAACCGGCTCTAACTGGTTCCAACCGGATCAAACCGGTTCAGACCCGATTAAACCGGATGGAACCGCATCAAACCGGCTGAAACCGGCTCAAACCGGTTCAGACCGGATCAAACCGGTTCTGACCGGATGAAACCGGTTCAGACCGGATCAAACCGTATGAAACCGGTTGAAACCGGCTGAAACCCGTTCAGTCCGGATCAAACTGGCTCATACCGGATCAAACCGGATGGAACAGGATCAAACCAGCTGAAACCGGTTCAAACCGGCTCGAACCGGTTCAAACCGGATCAGACCGGATGAAATCGGATGGAACCGGATCAAACCGGCTCAAAGTGGTTCAAACCGGATCAAACCGGTTCAGACCGGATGAAACCGGTTCAGACTGGATCAAACCGGATGGAACCGTATCAAACCAGCTGAAACCGGTTCCAACCGGATCAAACCGGTTCAAACCGGATCAAACCGGCTCAAACGGGTTCAAACCGGATCAAACCGGCTCAGACCAGATCAAACCGGATCAAACCAGCTGAAACCGGTTCAAACCGCCTCGAACTGGTTCAAACCGGCTCAAACCGGTTCAGTCCGGATCAAACCGGTTCAAACCGGATCAAACAGGCTCTAACTGGTTCAAACCGGATCAGACCGGATCAAACCGGATGGAACCGGATTGAACCGGCTCAAACGGGTTCAAACCGGATCAAACCGGCTCAGAGTGGATCAAACCGGATGGAACCGGATCAAAGCAGCTGAAACCGGTTCCAACCGGATCAAATCGATTCAAACCGGATCAGACTGGACAAAAACGGTTCAGACCGGTTCAAACCGGATGGAACCGGATCAAACCGGCTCAAACTGGTTCAAACCGGATCAAACTGGTTCAGACCGGAGGGAACCGGATCAAACCAGCTGAAACCGGCTCAAACCGGCTCTATCCGGTTCAAACCGGATCAGACTGGATGAAAACGGTTCAGACCGGATTAAACCGGATGAACCGGATCTAACCGGCTGAAACCGGTTCCAACCGGATCAAACCGGTTCAAACCGGCTCAGACCGGATCAAACCGGATCAAACCAGCTGAAACCGGTTCCAACCGGATCAAACCGGTTCAAACCGGCTCTAACTGGTTCCAACCGGATCAAACCGGTTCAGACCCGATTAAACCGGATGGAACCGCATCAAACCGGCTGAAACCGGCTGAAACCGGCTCAAACCGGTTCAGACCGGATCAAACCGGTTCTGACCGGATGAAACTGGTTCAGACCGGATCAAACCGGATGGAACCGGTTGAAACCGGCTCAAACCGGTTCAGTCCGGATCAAACTGGCTCAGACCGGATCAAACCGGATGGAACAGGATCAAACCGGCTCAAACGGGTAAAACCGGATAAAACCGGCTCAGACCGGATCAAACCGGATGGAACCGGAAAAACCAGCTGAAACTGGTTCAATTCGGATTAAACCGGTTCAAACCGGATCAAACCGGATCTAACCGGCTCAAACTGGTTCAAACCGGATCAAACTGGTTCAGACCGGAGGGAACCGGATCAAACCAGCTGAAACCGGCTCAAACCGGCTCTAACCGGTTCAAACCGGATCAGACTGGATGAAAACGGTTCAGACCGGATTAAACCGGATGAACCGGATCTAACCGGGTCAAACTGGTTCAAACCGGATAAAACCGGTTCAGACCGGATGAAACTGGTTCAGACCGGATCAAACCGGATGGAACCGGATCAAACCGGCTGAAACCGGTTCCAACCGGATCAAACCGGTTCAGACCGGATCAAACCGGCTCAGACCGGATCAAACCGGATCAAACCAGCTGAAACCGGTTCCAACCGGATCAAACCGGTTCAAACCGGATCAAACCGGCTCTAACTGGTTCCAACCGGATCAAACCGGTTCAGACCGGATTAAACCGGATGGAACCGCATCAAACCGGCTGAAACCGGCTCAAACCGGCTCAAACCGGTTCAGACCGGATGAGACCGGTTCTGACTGGATGAAACCGGTTCAGACCGGATCAAACCGGATGGAACCGGTTGAAACCGGCTGAAACCGGTTTAGTCCGGATCAAACTGGCTCATACCGGATCAAACCGGATGGAACAGTATCAAACCAGCTGAAACCGGTTCAAACCGGCTCAAACCGGTTCAGTCCGGATCAAACCGTCTCAAACCGCTTCAAACCGGATCGGACTGGACGAAACCGGTTCAGACCGGATGAAACCGGTTCAGACCGGATCAAACCGGTTCAAACCGGATCAAACAGGCTCTAACTGGTTCAAACCGGATCAGACCGGATCAAACCGGATGGAACCGGATTAAACCGGCTCAAACGGGTTCAAACCGGATCAAACCGGCTCAGACTGGATCAAACCGGATGGAACCGGTCAAAGCAGCTGAAACCGGTTCCAACCGGATCAAATCGGTTCAAACCGGATCAGACTGGACGAAAACGGTTCAGACCGGATTAAACCGGATGGAACCGGATCAAACCGGCTCAAACTGGTTCAAACCGGATCAAACTGGTTCAGACCGGAGGGAACCGGATCAAACCAGCTGAAACCGGCTCAAACCGGCTCTAAACGGTTCAAACCGGATCAGACTGGATGAAAACGGTTCAGACTGGATTAAACCGGATTAACCGTATCTAACCGGCTCAAACTGGTTCAAACCGGATAAAACCGGTTCAGACCGGATGAAACTGGTTCATACCGGATCAAACCGGATGGAACCGGATCAAACCGGCTGAAACCGGATCAAACCGGATCAAACCGGTTCAAACCGGATCAAACCGGCTCAGACCGGATCAAACCGGATCAAACCAGCTGAAACCGGTTCTAACCGCATCAAACCGGTTCAAACCGGCTCTAACTGGTTCCAACCGGATCAAACCGGTTCAGACCCGATTAAACCGGATGGAACCGCATCAAACCGGCTGAAACCGGCTCAAACCGGCTCAAACCGGTTCAGACCGGATCAAACCGGTTCTGACCGGATGAAACTGGTTCAGACCGGATCAAACCGTATGGAACCGGTTGAAACCGGCTGAAACCGGTTCAGTCCGGACCAAACTGGCTCATACCGGATCAAGCCGGATGGAACAGGATCAAACCAGCTGAAACCGGTTCAAACCGGCTCAAACCGGTTCAAACCGGATCATACCGGATGAAATCGGATGGAACCGGATCAAACCGGCTCTAACTGGTTCCAACCGGATCAAACCGGTTCAGACCGGATTAAACCAGATGGAACCGCTTCAAACCGGCTGAAACCGGCTGAAACCGGCTCAAACCGGTTCAGACCGGATCAAACCGGTTCTGACCGGATGAAACTGGTTCAGACCGGATCAAACCGGATGGAACCGGTTGAAACCGGCTCAAACCGGTTCAGTCCGGATCAAACTGGCTCAGACCGGATCAAACCGGATGGAACAGGATCAAACCAGCTGAAACCGGTTCAAACCGGCTCGAACTGGTTCAAACCGGCTCAAACCGGTTCACTCCGGATCAAACCGGCTCAAACCGGTTCAAACCGGATCAGACTGGACGAAAACGGTTCAGACCGGATGGAACCGGATCAAACCGGCTCAAAGGGGTTAAACCGGATAAAACCGGCTCAGACCGGATCAAACCGGATGGAACCGGAAAAACCAGCTGAAACTGGTTCAATTCGGATTAAACCGGTTCAAACCGGATCAAACCGGATCTAACCGGCTCAAACTGGTTCAAACCGGATCAAACTGGTTCAGACCGGAGGGAACCGGATCAAACCAGCTGAAACCGGCTCAAACCGGCTCTAACCGGTTCAAACCGGATCAGACTGGATGAAAACGGTTCAGACCGGATTAAACCGGATGAACCGGATCTAACCGGCTCAAACTGGTTCAAACCGGATAAAACCGGTTCAGACCGGATGAAACTGGATCAGACCAGATCAAACCGGATGGAACCGGATCAAACTGGCTGAAACCGGTTCCAACCGGATCAAACCGGTTCAAACCGGATTAAACCGGATGGAACCGCATCAAACCGGCTGAAACCGGCTGAAACCGGCTCAAACCGGTTCAGACCGGATCAAACCGGTTCTGACTGGATGAAACCGGTTCAGACCGGATCAAACCGGATGGAGCCGGTTGAAACCGGCTGAAACCGGTTCAGTCCGGATCAAACTGGCTCATACCGGATCAAACCGGATGGAACAGGATCAAACCAGCTGAAACCGGTTCAAACCGGCTCGAACCGGTTCAAACCGGATCAGACCGGATGAAATCGGATGGAACCGGATCAAACCGGCTCAAAGTGGTTCAAACCGGATCAAACCGGTTCAGACCGGATGAAACCGGTTCAGACTGGATCAAACCGGATGGAACCGTATCAAACCAGCTGAAACCGGTTCCAACCGGATCAAACCGGTTCAAACCGGATCAAACCGGCTCAAACGGGTTCAAACCGGATCAAACCGGCTCAGACCAGATCAAACCGGATCAAACCAGCTGAAACCGGTTCAAACCGCCTCGAACTGGTTCAAACCGGCTCAAACCGGTTCAGTCCGGATCAAACCGGTTCAAACCGGATCAAACAGGCTCTAACTGGTTCAAACCGGATCAGACCGGATCAAACCGGATGGAACCGGATTAAACCGGCTCAAACGGGTTCAAACCGGATCAAACCGGCTCAGACTGGATCAAACCGGATGGAACCGGATCAAAGCAGCTGAAACCGGTTCCAACCGGATCAAATCGGTTCAAACCGGATCAGACTGGACGAAAACGGTTCA